>NW_027362772.1:242069060-243347639 GCF_046119375.1 Phyllobates terribilis
CCCCTCTCTCTCTCTCTGTCCCTCTCTCTCTCTCTTTGTCCCCCTCTCTCTCTCTCTGTCCCCCTCTCTCTCTCTGTCCCCCTCTCTCTCTCTGTCCCCCTCTCTCTCTCTCTCTCTCTGTCCCCCTCTCTCTCTCTCTGTCCCCCTCTCTCTCTCTCTGTCCCCCTCTCTCTCTCTCTGTCCCCCTCTCTCTCTCTCTGTCCCCCTCTCTCTCTCTCTGTCCCCCTCTCTCTCTCTCTGTCCCCCTCTCTCTCTCTCTGTCCCCCCCCTCTCTCTGCCCCCCCCTCTCTCTGTCCCCCCTCTCTCTCTGTCCCCCCTCTCTCTCTGTCCCCCCTCTCTCTCTGTCCCCCCTCTCTCTCTGTCCCCCTCTCTCTCTGTCCCCCTCTCTCTCTGTCCCCCCTCTCTCTCTGTCCCCCCTCTCTCTGTGTCCCCCCCTCTCTCTGTGTCCCCCCCTCTCTCTGTGTCCCCCCTCTCTCTGTGTCCCCCCCTCTCTCTGTGTCCCCCCCTCTCTCTGTGTCCCCCCCTCTCTCTGTGTCCCCCCCTCTCTCTGTGTCCCCCCCTCTCTCTGTGTCCCCCCCTCTCTCTGTGTCCCCCCCTCTCTCTGTGTCCCCCCCTCTCTCTGTGTCCCCCCCTCTCTCTGTGTCCCCCCCTCTCTCTGTGTCCCCCCCTCTCTCTGTGTCCCCCCCTCTCTCTCTGTCCCCCCCCTCTCTCTCTGTCCCCCCCCTCTCTCTCTGTCCCCCCCCCTCTCTCTCTCTGTCCCCCCTCTCTCTCTCTGTCCCCCCTCTCTCTCTCTGTCCCCCCTCTCTCTCTCTGTCCCCCCTCTCTCTCTCTGTCCCCCCTCTCTCTCTCTCTGTCTGCCCCCCTCTCTCTCTCTCTGTCTGCCCCCCTCTCTCTCTCTCTGTCTGCCCCCCTCTCTCTCTCTCTGTCTGCCCCCCTCTCTCTCTCTCTGTCTGCCCCCCTCTCTCTCTCTGTCTGCCCCCCTCTCTCTCTCTCTGTCTGCCCCCCTCTCTCTCTCTCTGTCTGCCCCCCTCTCTCTCTCTCTGTCTGCCCCCCTCTCTCTCTCTCTGTCTGCCCCCCTCTCTCTCTCTCTGTCTGCCCCCCTCTCTCTCTCTCTGTCTGCCCCCCTCTCTCTCTCTCTGTCTGCCCCCCTCTCTCTCTCTCTGTCTGCCCCCCTCTCTCTCTCTCTGTCTGCCCCCCTCTCTCTCTCTCTGTCTGCCCCCCTCTCTCTCTCTCTGTCTGCCCCCCTCTCTCTCTCTCTGTCTGCCCCCCTCTCTCTCTCTCTGTCTGCCCCCCTCTCTCTCTCTCTGTCTGCCCCCTCTCTCTCTCTCTGTCTGCCCCCTCTCTCTCTCTCTGTCTGCCCCCCTCTCTCTCTCTCTGTCTGCCCCCCTCTCTCTCTCTCTGTCTGCCCCCCTCTCTCTCTCTCTGTCTGCCCCCCTCTCTCTCTCTCTGTCTGCCCCCCTCTCTCTCTCTCTGTCTGCCCCCCTCTCTCTCTCTCTGTCTGCCCCCCTCTCTCTCTCTCTGTCTGCCCCCCTCTCTCTCTCTCTGTCTGCCCCCCTCTCTCTCTCTGTCTGCCCCCCTCTCTCTCTCTCTGTCTGCCCCCCTCTCTCTCTCTCTGTCTGCCCCCCTCTCTCTCTCTGTCTGCCCCCCTCTCTCTCTCTCTCTCTCTCTCTGTCTGCCCCCTCTCTCTCTGTCTGCCCCCCTCTCTCTCTCTCTCTCTGTCTGCCCCCTCTCTCTCTCTCTCTGTCTGCCCCCCTCTCTCTCTCTCTGTCTGCCCCCCTCTCTCTCTCTCTGTCTGCCCCCCTCTCTCTCTCTCTCTCTCTCTCTGTCTGCCCCCTCTCTCTCTGTCTGCCCCCCTCTCTCTCTCTCTCTGTCTGCCCCCCTCTCTCTCTCTCTCTCTCTCTCTGTCTGCCCCCTCTCTCTCTGTCTGCCCCCCTCTCTCTCTCTCTCTGTCTGCCCCCCTCTCTCTCTCTCTCTCTCTCTCTCTCTGTCTGCCCCTCTCTCTCTCTCTCTGTCTGCCCCCCTCTCTCTCTCTCTGTCTGCCCCCCTCTCTCTCTGTCTGCCCCTCTCTCTCTGTCTGCCCCTCTCTCTCTCTGTCTGCCCCTCTCTCTCTCTCTGTCTGCCCCCCTCTCTCTCTGTCTGCCCCCCTCTCTCTCTGTCTGCCCCCCTCTCTCTCTCTCTCTCTGTCTGCCCCCCTCTCTCTCTGTCTGCCACCCTCTCTCTCTCTCTCTCTGTCTGCCACCCTCTCTCTCTCTTTCTGTCCCCCTCTCTCTCTCTCTTTCTGCCACCCTCTCTTTCTGTCTCCCTCTCTTTCTGTCCCCCTCTCTCTCTCTTTCTGTCCATCTCTCTCTCTCTTTCTGTCCCTCTCTCTCTCTGTCCCCCTCTCTCTCTCTCTCTCTGTCCCCCTCTCTCTCTCTATCCCCCTATTTATCCCTCTTTTCTTCTTTATCTTCCTGTCTGTCTCTGCATCCCTCTTTCTCTCACCTTATCCATCTCTCCTCTCTCTCGCTTCCTATCCCTCTCTCTCGTCCTCTCATTCCCTCCCTTGCCTCTCATTCTCCCTGTCCATCTTTTTCTTGCTTTGTGTCTCTCAAAATGGTACTCTACCTAGTCGCCTAATCCCTCTATCCCTCTCACTTTCCATTTCTTGCTCTCAGTATCTCCATCTGGCTCTCTGCATATTCCTCTTTCACTCTTTCTCTATCTGTCTTTCCCTTGATTTCTATTACTCTGTCGCCTCATTGGGGGACACAGGACCTTGGGTTATGCTGCTGTCCACTAGGAGGCGACACTATGCTTATCTGAAAAAAAGATAAAGCATTCCCTTGATTTCTATTTTTTCTATACCTCTTTTTTTATCCCATGGTCTCTTACACTTTACTCTCTGCCTCTCCCTTTCACCACCTCTTGCTCTTCATTCTTGACTCTGCCTCTTCATCTCCCTCTCTATCTTTCACTTTGTTATGCTCACTCTTTATTTTTCACCCTCTCCATCTCATGTACGCTGTCACCCGCTTTCTGTCTCTTCCCTGCTTTTCCTCTATACCTCTCTTTTATCTCATGGTCTCTTAATCTTGATCTACCCCTGCTCACCATCTCATTCTACTTGACTCTGGCTCTTCATCTCCATCTTTCACTCTGTTATGCTCACTCTCTATTTTCATGCACTCTATCACCCGCTTTCTCTCTATACCTCTTTTTTTTTTTTGTCTTGGTCTTTTCATCTATACTTTCTATTCCCTTTCTCCATCTCTTGCTCTTTATTCTTGATCTATCTCTCCATCACTCTCTGTTACGCTCACACTCCATATTTCTCTCTCTCCATCTTTTGCTCTCTATATCTCCCGCTTTTTCCCGTTTGTATAATTGCAGACCCAGCATCATGATTCTAGTACCTTACAAAATAACAGGGACCTTGTATGTGAAATGAGACCCTGCGGCAATTCTTCCTCATCAGATACCAGTTCTGACGTGCTGAGCTTTTGCTGCCGGTAGTTGTTCCATACATCATGGAGTCTTTCTCTCTTTCAGGGTTCGGATATCAGTCGGAGCTGGAGCTCAGAGTGGCTGAAGCTGCGAGGAGACAATACAATAAGCTAAAAATACAAACAAAAGCTGAAATTCGTCAAACGATTGATCGGTTACTGGTCGGGGAATTTATTGTAAGTGTTTTGTAGCAATGTCTTGTATTTTACTGGATTAATATTTTCCTATTGCATGTTTTTGTCTGATTTTCTTCTGGTTCTTCTCAGGAAAACAGTCGTCGCTGGACATTGCGTCTTGATATCTGTGCCCCTCAGGTCATCTTTCCTGATGATTTCCTGAGCAAAGATCCAGTTCTAGTAGTGGTGGACTTAGGAAGGATTTTACTAACCAATTCCCAAGGTAGAAAACTTGTATAAGAAATGTTTATTCCATGTGACTTTTCTAATGTGTTCATACATCATATTTTAAGTGCATACATCTGCATATAGGCATCATTTTACTGTCTACAAGCAGAATTCATCTACATAAGTTGAGTAACTTTAAAAATACAATTAACTTCTTATCTTGTACTTATCCTGAGTTACATCCTGTATTATACTCCAGAGCTGCACTCACTATTCTGCTGGTGCAGTCACTGTGTACATACATTACATTACTTATCCTGTACTGATCCTGAGTTACATCCTGTATTATACTCCAGAGCTGCACTCACTATTCTGCTGGTGCAGTCACTGTGTACATACATTACATTACTGATCCTGTACTGATCCTGAGTTACATCCTGTATTATACTCTAGAGCTGCACTCACTATTCTGCTGGTGAGGTCACTCTGTACATACATTACATTACTGATCCTGTACTGATCCTGAGTTACACCCTGTATTATATTCCAGAGCTGCACTCACTATTCTGCTGGTGCGGTCACTGTGTACATACATTACTGATCCTGAGTTACACCCTGTATTATATTCCAGAGCTGCTCTCACTATTCTGCTGGTGGAGTCACTGTGTACATACATTACATTACTTATCCTGTACTGATCCTGAGTTACATCCTGTGTTATACTCCAGAGCTGCACTCACTATTCTGCTGATGCAGTCACTATGTACATACATTACATTACTTATCCTGTGCTGATCCTGAGTTACACCCTGTATTATACTCCAGAGCTGCACTCACTATTCTGCAGGTGGAGTCACTGTGTACATACATTACTTATCCTGTACTGATCCTGAGTTACATCCTGTATTATAATCCAGAGCTGCACTCACTATTCTGCTGGTGCAGTCACTGTGTACATACATTACTGATCCTGAGTTACACCCTGTATTATATTCCAGAGCTGCACTCACTATTCTGCTGGTGGAGTCACTATGTACATACATTACATTACTTATCCTGTGCTGATCCTGAGTTACACCCTGTATTATATTCCAGAGCTGCACTCACTATTCTGCTGGTGCAGTCACTGTGTACATACATTACTGATCCTGAGTTACACCCTGTATTATATTCCAGAGCTGCACTCACTATTCTGCTGGTGGAGTCACTATGTACATACATTACATTACTGATCCTGAGTTACATCCTGTGTTATACTCCAGAGCTGCACTCTCTATTCTGCTGATGCAGTCACTATGTACATACATTACATTACTTATCCTGTACTGATCCTGAGTTACATCCTGTATTATACTCCAGAGCTGCACTCACTATTCTGCAGGTGGAGTCACTGTGTACATACATTACATTACTTATCCTGTACTGATCCTGAGTTACATCCTGTATTATAATCCAGAGCTGCACTCACTATTCTGCTGGTGCAGTCACTGTGTACATACATTACATTACTGATCCTGTACTGATCCTGAGTAACATCCTGTATTATACTCCAGAGCTGCACTCACTATTCTGCTGGTGCAGTCACTGTGTACATACATTACATTACTTATCCTGTACTGATCCTGAGTTACATCCTGTATTATAATCCAGAGCTGCACTCACTATTCTGCTGGTGCACTCACTGTGTGCATACATTACATTACTTATCCTGTACTGATCCTGAGTTACATCCTGTATTATACTCCAGAGCTGCACTCACTATTCTGCTGGTGCAGTCACTGTGTACATACATTACATTACTTATCCTGTACTGATCCTGAGTTACATCCTGTATTATACTCCAGAGCTGCACTCACTATTCTGCTGGTGCAGTCACTGTGTACATACATTACTTATCCTGCACTGATTCTGAGTTACATCCTGTATTATACTCCAGAGCTGCACTCACTATTCTGCTGGTGCAGTCACTGTGTACATACATTACATTACTTATCCTGTACTGATCCTGCGTTACATTCTGTATTATACTCCAGAGCTGCACTCCCTATTCTGCTTGTGCAGTCACTGTATACATATATTACATTTCTTATCCTGTACTGATCCTGAGTTACATCCTGTGTTATACTCCAGAGCTGCACTCACTATTCTGCTGGTGGAGTCACTGTATACATATATTACATTTCTTATCCTGTACTGATCCTGAGTTTCATCCTGTATTATACTCCAGAGCTGCACTCACTATTCTGCTGGTGCAGTCACTGTGTACATACATTACTGATCCTGAGTTACACCCTGTATTATATTCCAGAGCTGCACTCACTATTCTGCTGGTGGAGTCACTGTGTACATACATTACATTACTTATCCTGTACTGATCCTGCGTTACATTCTGTATTATACTCCAGAGCTGCACTCACTATTCTGCTGGTGGAGTCAGTGTACATACATTACATTACGGATCCTGTACTGACCCTGAGTTACATCCTGTATTATACTCCAGAGCTGCACTCACTATTCTGCTGGTGGAGTCACTGTGTACATACATTACATTACTTATCCTGTACTGATCCTGAGTTACCTCCTGTATTATACTCCAGAGCTGCACTCACTATACTGCTTGTGCAGTCACTGTATACATATATTACATTTCTTATCTTGTACTGATCCTGAGTTACATCCTGTATTATACTCCAGAGCTGCACTCACTATTCTGCTGGTGCAGTCACTGTGTACATACATTACAATACTTATCCTGTGCTGATCCTGAGTTGCATCCTGTATTATACTCCAGAGCTGCACTCATTATTCTGCTGGTGCAGTCACTGTGTACATACATTACATTACTGATCCTGTACTGATCCTGAGTTACATCCTGTATTATACTCCACAGCTGCACTCACTATTCTGCTGGTGCAGTCACTGTGTACATACATTACAATACTTATCCTGTGCTGATCTTGAGTTGCATCCTGTATTATACTCCAGAGCTGCACTGACTATTCTGCTGGTGCAGTCACTGTGTACATACATTACAATACTTATCCTGTGCTGATCCTGAGTTGCATCCTGTATTATACTCCAGAGCTGCACTCATTATTCTGCTGGTGCAGTCACTGTGTACATACATTACATTACTGATCCTGTACTGATCCTGAGTTACATCCTGTATTATACTCCAGAGCTGCACTCACTATTCTGCTGGTGCAGTCACTGTGTACATACATTACAATACTTATCCTGTGCTGATCCTGAGTTGCATCCTGTATTATACTCCAGAGCTGCACTCATTATTCTGCTGGTGCAGTCACTGTGTACATACATTACATTACTGATCCTGTACTGATCCTGAGTTACATCCTGTATTATACTCCAGAGCTGCACTCACTATTCTGCTGGTGGAGTCACTGTGTACATACATTACATTACTTATCCTGTACTGATCCTGAGTTACATCCTGTATTATACTCCAGAGCTGCACTCACAATACCTCAGACCCCACAGCTTAAGTTTCCTAGTTTCCCTTATGGGTTCAAAGTCTTCACAAAGTTTGCTCTGGTGATTTACCATCAATGTATTGTTGTGGACTGGTACAGTAATGTGATAAGGTGTTTTGGGTGTGTATCCTACATGAAGTTGTTTGCCTGCGTTTAATATTCTGATGACCAGCAGAAGTATGAATGCTGCTCTGCAGTATAATTCAGACTGTAACTTAAAATCAGCACAGGATAACTAATTTTAAATTTTATGATCAAATGTGATCAGATCTGAAATTGAAAGGGGAAACACAAAGTTGCATGCTCAGGTGCACAGTGGATTAAATGATAAGACGCTTGCTGGGTATGAGGCATCTGCTCCTTTCGGCTGTGCAGCATAGTTTCTCCCCTCTTGATGTTAGAGTGGGTAGAAGAGAGGGGCTGAATTAACCCATTTAACCTTTAGACTGCTATATTGAAACAGTTTTCATCTTTCTGAGGATGTTCAACTACACCTCTACTACTGCTACTCCTTAATAGGTGGGGGTTTAAGTGTGCCGCGGGGTAACATTAAAAGTTTCCTGATCATACACCTTTCTAAAATGCTCTCCAGTATGAAGCAATCTTTAAAAGTGCTGTTGGTAGAGGGTCTGTCAGTGGCCACCTTTGCTGCTCTAAAATGGCTACTATGGACAGACGCAAGTCCTCTGTTTACCAGATTCCAGGGGTTTCTCTGGCCTTTACCCATTAACCCCTGGCCGGTGGTGGAGGTTGACAGAAAGAATGGTCCAGTAGCCAGGTTAGAAACAGGAGGTCGGTGCAGGGACAAAATCGCAAGGCTGGAGAGTAGTTAAAAAAAAACTAGCCAAGGTCAAAATCTGAAATATTCTCTGGGAATATAAGCAAGAATGTAGAAGTTCACTGAAGCTAGTCAAGTTATAACTGGCAGTGAACTGCAGGATGTCAGGAGCTTAAATAGCTTGCAGACCAACTCAGTCCACACAGCAGAGAGGGGAGCAGAAGTTAACACTAGATCTCCTAACCCTGATAGAACTACAAGTTTCAGAGGACACGGAACTAGAGTGTTCTCCTTGCATTATCTACAATGAGAGTGCAGTGCCACCCGCTGACAGAAGCAGATTCAGGTGTCACACATGTAATCATGTTATATTTATTTATCTATGTGGCACATCAATGACAACGTGCTTCTTTTTGCTTTTTGTCTTCCAGACCACTGCAAGCAAAAACTTTTAGATAAGTTTTCTGCTGAAACAAATGACATAAGCGATGACGAGTATAAAACCCCTCTAGCAACACCTACCAACAGTCCTCCGCCAGAGATGGATGTCAAAACCGGGGTGGACACGTCTAGTGGCAGTGGAACAGAGCTGAGCGAGGAGCAGTTAGAAGCCTATTTACTAAGCAATAAAATGTATGAAAAATACACACTGTCATTTAAGGACTTGCAGATCATGGTCGGACACGTGAAAGACAATTGGAAACATATCCAAGACAATGAAGTTGGTCCAACCCATGTTGTGGAAAAGTTCAACGTCCATTTACAACTGGAGCGGAGACTGATCTACACCTCGGATCCTCAGTACCCTGGCGCCGTGCTTTCTGGTACCCTGCCAGATCTGAAAATTCATGTTAACGAGGACAAGATATTCGCTTTAAGAAAATGCTTAACAAGCTTGTCCAATTCTGAGAACAAAACAGCAGATAATATGATCCTCAGGAAGGAGAAGATATTTCTTGATACTGAGAACCATGGAAGGATGCCGGACTCTGTCATGAACCTGACGCAGAGCATTGTCACTCTGGAGCAGCACACCAGAGAAGTTCTTGTGGAGTCCAAGCTTCTCTTAGCCGAGTTTAAGATTAATTACATGCAGCTCGGCGTAGAAAGCTGTGGCCGCTATATTTCACTTCTTAAAGTCTTCGGCTCTAACGCACATTTTGTAAAGAGACCCTACGATGCCGAGGTTTCTCTGACTGTCCACGGTCTACTCATGGTGGACACCATGCAGACGTATGGATCGGACTTCGATCTTCTGATGGCCTCTCACAAAAACCTGTGTTTAGATGCCCCAACCGGAAGTCTGAGAGAAAGCCGGGCACAGTCTCCAGTGTCTGATACTAATGAATTTTCACCCTCTAATTCATGCCCGAGCCAAAATAAGTATAACTCGCTCGAAAACATCACCTTAAAAGATCAAGAATCTCTTATAAAGATTGAATATCAGTTTGTGAGCTCGGAGTGTCCATCAATGAATTTGGACAGCTCCTTGCAAGTAATGACTGTTCAGGTGAACAACCTAGACATCATCCTTAACCCCGAAACAATTGTAGAACTCATTGCTTTTCTTCAGAAGTCTTTTCCCCGAGATAATGACGATATTAGTCCTCAGCCTTTAAAAGTTGACTTTGAGAACAATTATAGTAAGCAGGAGACTTACCAGTCAACTTATGAGCAGAACACCCAAGTAGCCATCGACATTAATAGGTTAAACATTCTTCTCTTTAGGACAGTTGCCATGCCCGATGGGAATAACAGTGGGCGGAAGATTGCCACTGCCAGCGTAGGTGGAACTAAGGTCAATCTGGCCCTAGGGAGTCGATTTTCTGTGAATGGTTCTCTTGGTTGCCTTCAGCTAATGGACCTAGCACAAGATTCTTCTAAAAACCAATATGTGATTAGTATAGGCAATACCTCGGCTTCTGAGAGCCAAGGAAGTGATGCAGATTGCTTTGAAGGCTTTTTTGTGCGAGGAGATGCAACTTATGTTCCAATGGAGGCCTTAAATTTTACATTTATCGAGCAATCCAAGGAAGAATTTGCCCTGAACCTTAACATGGCTTCTTTACACTATAACCATTCAGCCAAGTTCCTAAAAGAGCTGACCCTATCAATGGACGAGCTAGAAGATAACTTTCGTAACATGCTGAAGACAGCGGCCTCCAAAGTGTCTTCTGTACTCGCCACCAAAACCGCAGAGTATAGCGAGATGGTTTCTTTATTTGAAACACCCCGTAAACTTCGGGACACCAATCTGTATGAGACGGATGAATACGATGGACCCTGTCCCGTCAATGTCAAAACCGAACCGGTAAAACTTATTCTAAATATCAACATTGAGTCTCCCATTGTGTCCATACCTCGTAGTCCTGGAAGTCCTGAGCTTCTGGTTGGTCATCTAGGGCAAATATTTATTCAAAATTTTGTATCGGATGATGAGCAGTCAAGAAGCGACAGGTTACATGTTGAAATCAAGGATATTAAGCTCTACTCGTTGAATAGTAGCGTTCTCACTGGACGCAAAGATCTCCAGTGCCCAGAACAAGAGTCTTCACGGCCGATGTCCTGCTCTGCTAGTGTCAGCAGTCAGGAAGAAGCACATTTCACCCGCAGTGATTTCTTTGAATCTCTGCAAAAGAATCAAGGTGAGCTGCCATTAATAATGCTTATAGACATATCGTAGTTACACTGTGCAGGAATTGTATTAACAGATTTCATGAGGACAGTGCAGGTCTAAGGAACAGGCCCAGGAGCCGAGCCTGCTGTATACCGCACACTTGCCAGCTGTGTTATGCAACCGGCACCTGCCTCTAACCACAGTGATCGGAGCTAGTCTTCTACAGCTTGATGGGCTGAAAAAGAGGGGAAAAAAACTTGCGGGGCTCTGAAAATGGTGACACCGACCAAATTTATTTTTATACAATTCACTTTTTTTTTTTTTTAAAGCCACTAAAATAATTAAAAAAAATATATATAAATTTGGTATTGCTAAAAATTAAAATTGGCAACGACCTTAGAGGAACTGTCACATGATCAGAAGTGGCCAGTTTTTGTTCTTATCTTATTCCCACATCTCCCCTGATTATTATTATTTTTTTTAAATCTGCCATACGACACCAGAGATATGGGCCTTTTTTTGGTGTGCTAATTTTTATAGTCTTTACTAAGGGGGCGTAGTTTGTTGAATCCTCTGGGGCGTGTTTTTACCTTGCTCTGCATAATTACCCTGTGAGCCACGTCCCCTTAGTAAAGGCCAACAAAATTAGCACTAAATAAAAGCCTCATATCTCAGGAACCGTATGGAGGATTTAAAAAAAACCTCAGCAAAATTTCTTTAAGAAAAGTTCTTTTTACGTGATTAAAGTTTCCCTCCAGGCATTTACGTGCGCTCTGAACAGTTTCTAAGAGAACCATATTGGTCCCCAGAAATATTCTGCATGGATCCTATTCTAGTTAGTAGGATCTGTGCACAATACTTGTGGCCAATGTCTGATTTAGGGCCCGCTCCCACTTGCAATTAAATTGGACTAATGCAATCCGATTTAAAAATCAGGGTGTGTTGAGAACATGCTTGGAGCGGCATTTTTACTACTACAGGCCTCCTAAGTGCATTAAATTAGCACTGCACTTATGTTTAGATATTTCTGCACCTCTTAATTGGATTGTAGTAGTTAAAAAGGACATAGTCATGGCCAAAAGTGTTGGCACCCTTGGAATTGTTCCAGAAAATGAAGTATTTCTCTCAAAACATTATTGCAATTACACATGTTTTGTTATACACATGTTTGTTTCCTTTGTGTGTATTGGAACTACGCAAAGAAACTGAGAAAAAAAAGGCAAATTGGACATAATTTCACACAAAACCTCAAAAGAGGGCCCTACAAAATTGTTGCCACCTTTCAAAAATTGTGGGTAAACAACTTTATTTCAAGCATGTGATGCTCGTTCAGATTCATCTGTGGCAAGTAACAGGTGTGGGCAACATGAAAATCACACCTGAAACCAGATAAAAAGGGGAGAAGTTGACTCAATCTTTGCATTGTGTGTCTGTGTGTGCCACACTAAGCACGGAGAACAGAAAGAGGAGAAGAGAACTGTCTGAGGACCTGAGAACCAAAATTGTTGAACAATATCAACAATCTCAAGGTTACAAATCCATCTTCAGAGATCTTGATGCTCCTTTGTCCACGGTGCGCAACATAATCAAAAAGGTTACAACCCATGGCTGTGTAGCTAATCTCCCTGGATGTGGACGATAGAGAAAAATTGATGAAAGGTTGCAACGCAGGATAGTCCAGATGGCGGATAAGCAGTCCCAATCAAGTTCCGAAGAAACTCAAGCTGTCCTGCAGGCTCCGGGTGCATTAATGTCGGCGAGAACTATCCATCGACAATTGAATGAAATGAAACACTATGGCAGGAGATACAGGAGGACCCCACTGCTGACACAGACATAGAAAAGCTAGACTGCAGTTTGTCAAAATGTAAGTGAGTAACCCAAAATCCTTCTGGGAAAGCGTCTTGTGGACAGATGAGACTGAGAAAGAGCAATTTGGTAAAGCACACCATTCTACTGCTTACAGAAAACAGAATGAGGCTTACAAAGAAAAGAACACAGTACCTACAGTCAAATATAGTGGAGGTTCAAATATGTTTTTTTGTTGTTTTGCTGCTTCTGGCACTGGGTGCCTTGACTGTGTGCAAGGCATCATAAAATCTAAAGATTACCAAAGGATTTTGGGTGGCAGTGTAGTGCCCAGTGTCAGAAAGCTGGGTTTGCGTCCTAGCTCATGGGTCTTCCAGCAGGACAATGACCCCAAACATACTTCAAGAAGCCCCCAGAAATGGATGGAAACAAAGCGTTGGAGAGTTCTGAAGTGGCAGCAATGAGTCCGGGTCTAATTCCCATTGATCACCTGTGGAGAGATCTTGTAATTGCTGTTGGGAGAAGACGCCTTCTCATATGAGAGACCTGGAGCAGTTTGCAAAAGAAAAGTCATCCAAAATTCCAGGTGAGAGGTGTAAGAAGCTTGTTGATGGTTATAGGAAGCGATTGATTGCAGTTATTTATTCCTAAGAGTGTGCAACCAAATATTAAGTTGAGGGTGCCAACAATTTTGTCCGGCTCGTTTTTGGGGTTTTCTGTGAAATTATGTACAATTTGCTTTTTTTTCTCTGTTTTTTTTGGGTTGTTCCAATACACACAAAGGAAATAAATGTGTATAACAAAACATGTGTAATTGTAATAATGTTCTGGGAGAAATACTTCATTTTCTGGAACAATTTCAAGGGTGCCAACACTTTCGGCCATGACTGTATCACTTGCTCTAAAACATTGAGTTGAATATCTTGCAAAAATCCCTGCGTTCCTCTGATTCTGCTGCTCTTTTCCATTTTGTGCTGCGTCACTCCATTGCAGAGTTATTCACATTTGCTTCTTCTGGTGCGCAGTATGGGAAATCTCTGCTTGTAGTGCAACTGGGCGTTTCTTCACAATCTTCTGTGGGGATGCGCGTCTTCCCTCTCCATCCTGGACGCTGTCTAGCTGTGATTGACAGCGTCTGGAAGGGAAGGGTGAAAACGCCTTGAGTCCCTGTTGCTAGCTGAAAAGTGGCAGCACATGTGTGAGACCTCTCTCCTAAAATAGAGGTTGTCCACTACTTTTACATTGACGACCTAGCCTTAGGATAGGTCATCAGTGTCTGATCGGTCTTGTTCCGACACCCGGCAGTCCCGCTGATCAGCTGTTAGCGGTGTCGGTGGCAGTCCGGAAGTACTCACTTGCGGAGCTGGCCATCTTCTGATAGTGGCCGCTGCAGGGTACTGTACATCTGTCTCCTATTGATTTGAATTGAAGGCCGATGTGTAGTACCCTACTTTGGCCACTATTAGAAGATGGCCAGCTCCGCAAGTGAGTACTTCCGGCCACCGGAACAGCTGTGTCGGTGCGGACCCCGAACTTTATTGTTCAGGTTCGTCCATCTCTATTGATGACCTATCCTTATGATAGGTCATCAATGACTGATCGGTCAGGGTCCTATACTTCCTCAGGAAGTATGTGTTACTGTTCGGGTTCGGCAGCCCGAACATCGTCTGTTTTCCATGCTGTCCTCTGCATGGCAGCGCGGGAAACGGGCTGTGATCTGTGGTTAGATCATTACCGCCAGTCAGAGTGCTGCGGGATCATGATGTCAGCGTGAGCCCGTAGCTGTAACTGACTGTGACCAGCATTAAAAAGCTTACCGCTGGTCACAGGTGTCATCTGATAAGAGTACTACTCCCATCAGCCTATGCCTGCTGTCACTGATATCAGCGAGAGCAGGCGCCACTGATGGGAGTATTCAACAGCTGGCGCCTTTGCTCCAAGTAAAAAAAAAAATGAAATCCATAAATAGTGAAATAAAAAAAAAAATCATTATACTCACCTTAACACCTAATCCCCAATGTCATTGTCACCTGTAAAATATAAAAATGAATAATCCACCATAATACTCACCTGTTCGCCCTGAAGATAATCCACTGGACTGTTCTTCCCGGCAGTAGGCTTACACGGTCAGGAGCGTAATCGTTCCTGCAGTGTATAGTGCTGTGCTGCGGTAAGAAACTTCACCGGAGTTCATCAGCTGATGAACTCCTGTGAACTTTCTCATCGCAGCACAGCGCTATACACTGACAAGGGGGCGATTACGCTCCTCTGTCAGTGTGAGCCTGCTGCGCTGGAGAGTAGTCACATAAGTTACTGCTCTCCATGTCATCCGGATCGTCATGGAACAGTATGGATTACCTTCACTTCGGACAGGTGAGGGATATTTTTTTTTTTTGGCTTCAGTGATTAGGTATTAGGTGAGTATAAATTAGCTTTTTTATTTTTTACAGAGGACAATGACTTCAAGGATTAGACTTTGGGTGAGTAGAACTGTGTTTTTTTATTTTTAAATAAATGTGTAAAACCGTGTGGACTTTTATTTCAAATAAAGGATTTTTTTCATGCTGTGTCTTTATTTACAATCTTTTACTATGGGGTTAGTAATGGGGGTGTTTTATAGATGCCTCTCCATTACTAATCCCTGGGCTTCATGTCTGCTGCCAATACAAGGCTGACATGAAACCCAACCCTATTACCCCACATGGTGGCCTAATGGCCCCTTCCTAGGCTATTAGTATCAGCCCGCCGCTGTTTTTTTTTCTCCTTTGCTGGTTAGTGAATATAGGGGGGCCACACATCAATTTTTTTTGGGTGGGGGGTCTCCTGTATAATAACCAGTTAAGGCAAAGCCAACAGCTAACAGCTGATATTAATAGACTGGGAACCCTTAGGGCTATTGTCCTGTTCCCAGAATATTAGCATCAGCTCCCAGCCTTTGACTTTCCCTCTGCTGATTATGAAAATTACGTGGGATACACACCCAAGGTAACCTTAGTGCTGGTGTTCCAGCAGCTGGAAACGCCAGTAACCTTAAAGGGGTTGTCCAGTCAAAACTGTTAAGTCTGCAGTCACTCTGTGTGACTGCAGTCTTATGAATCCCCCCAGTGCTTCCACTGTACACTGCGAGGGTTTGCCGCTTTAACACCCGGTAACTTAGAGTATGTACGAGTTATACATACTCCTGGCCAGTGAACGCCGCTTCACTCTCCATACACTTGTATGGAGCGAGGACGCGCTCTCTAGTCTGCCACATCCACTAGACGGCTATGTCACTAGACGGGGAGTGGCATCAGCTCAATACAAGTGTATGGAACGAGGCCGCACCCACTGGCCGGGGGTATGTATAACTCATATACATACCCTCTGATCCCTAGTCAGAAACCGGCGAATCCCCGCAGAGAATAGTGCGTGCGCTGGGGGGGATTCATAAGACTGCAGTCACACTGAGTGTTAACTGCAGACTTATTGGTTTTGACTGAACAACCCCTTTAAAATGCCCCTCAAAGTTTCCCATGAGGTTTCCAGGCTTCACAGCTGTCAGGAGAACCTATGGCTTTGAACTCTGGTGAAAAGTTACCTGAGTTCAAGCCACCGGGTCTCACGGTAGCTCTAGTGCTGGACTGTTGAATGTCAGAGTACCAAGTGTCGGACGGATGCTGAGTGCAGCTCACATCATTGTCGCCTGTTCTCCCTGATATCAGAGCGACCAGATGACAATGATGGGAGCTGTAGTCAGCACTCGCGGTGTGCATTATGTGTAATATATAGAGTGGGCTCCCACTAATTATTCTTATTTAGCAGAGGAAAATCCACTCTCAGGTGGCTGATATTACTAGCCAGCTCACAGCTGTTTTATTAGCATTTACTGGCTAGTTTATAGGGGGTCCCCCTATAAATTCTAACCATCAAAGGCTAAACAGACAGCTGTGGGCTGATATTAATAGCCAGGGAAAGGGCTATGGATACTAGCCCCCTCTGAGGCTAATGACATCAGCCCTCAGTGGCCCCAGAAATGGCGCATCAATAAGATGCGCTAAATCTGTCGCTTCGCCTCGCCTCATCCCACTTGACCTGGTGCGGTGGCAAGTGTGTTAATAGGGTTGGGGTTCATTTCAGCCTTGTAGCCATAAAGCCCAGGGGCTAGTAAGGGAGAGGCGTCTATAAGACGTTCCCATTACTAACCCCATAGTAAAAGTTTGGAAATAAAGACACAGCATGAAAAAATCTTTTTTTAGAATAAAAGTCCACATGGTTTTACACATTTATTTAAAAAAAAAAGTTAGGCGAGTATAAACGCCTAATCCATTGAAGCCATTGTCCCCTGTAAAAAAAAAAAAGAAAAAAAAAAGCCAAAAATAAAAAAAAAAACATATCCCTCGCCTGTCCGAAGTGAAGATAATCCATACTGTCTCACGACCATCCGGATGACATGGAGAGCAGACACATCAGCAGTCGCTAATGTGACTGCTCTCCAGGACAGCAGGTTCACATTAACACAGGAGCGTAATCGCATAGTATACTCTCAGCAGCCGACACTTGTAACCAGCGGTAAGCTTTATACCACCAGTCATAGTCACAGCTGCGGGCTCACGCTGACATCTGACAGTGTGATCCCGTAGTGCTCTGACCGGTGCTAACTATATAACCGCCAATCAAAGACCCTGTTTCCTGCACTGTCACGCTGATGACAGCGCAGGAAACCATGGATGTTCAGGCCCTCATTTTATATGAATGGGGTTCAGGTTTGAGTTCGGGTACCGTTCTGGTACCCGAACAGAACATTTTATAGATGTTCGTCCAGACCTGAACATCCACGAATTCGCCCATCACTAGTCATCAATGCTAACAACCTCTTTAAGGAAGTAGACAAGGGTACTCATCCTTACAGATGTGCATCCATTTCCCAGCAAGAATCGGGGATACGCCAGGGACGGACGCCGCTTTCTCCAATAATGCTAAAAAATATGTGGATTTCCTTGTCCTGTATGAAATGATCTCCAGCTTTGTAACATGACGTGTTCTGCTATTCAGCTTTCCATATACTACACAACACAACCATACAGTTTAAAATGGAGAAGTTCAATATCGAACGCTACTGTGAACTCCCCTTTCCCTACGCTGACGACTCTTTAGAGGTGGGAAGCATTCTGAAGATCGAGGGAAATTTTGTCAATAATGTTCAGGTAAGTTGATAAATGATAAAGTAACTTGTAGAAAAAAATGTGAATGGCAAAAACTGCTTATTTTCTATACTTTCATGTCACAAAGAACCTATTCAAAAGCATGGTCTTGCTACCTTCACCCTCCACAAGAGGCTGCAATTGTTTTTTTTTGCACATACCAATCTGAAATATCCAGGAACTTTCCCGAGTCTCCCGCTCAGTAATTTATTATTTTCAGTGGGCACTTCCTTTTCTTCAGCATTCTGCCAGCACTACAGGTGCTGTAAATTACTTTTATCTCACTTCCCAGCATGCATTGCTCCTGACATTGTGCACTGACATGAAAGCCTGCCAATTTGTTTTGCCTGTATGCAGTTTGATGGAGAGGAGGTGCAGAAAGACTAAGACCCTTTCCCAGTTCTGGGAAGTCTATCTTCGCTTATTATTTTTCATTTGTTACTACAGAATATAAATTATACCTGACAACAAACCGCAAGGGGAAGGGAGACACGTATTGGTCCACACCTTGGAGTAGTTTTTCAGGAGTACAACAAAATTATCAAATGACATCAAGTTTGTGTAGAAGTACAGCGACTGTTAAAGGGGTTGCCCAGGCAGAAATTATTGGGATAAATGGATAAATCCATGGGATAAGTCAGCAATATGAGATCGGTGGGTAATGTGACACCCGGCACCCCCACTGATCAGCTGAAAACAGCTCCAGTGGATGTAAAAGTGCTCCTGCAGAACATCTTGTAGTCCTTTTGAATAGGAGCTGTTCTGCAGCACCCAGCAACAGCCGCTACACACTGAATGAAGCTATGCTGAGCACCCAGCAATAGCTGCTACACACTGAATGATGCTATGCTGAGCACCCAGCAATAGCCGCTACACACTGAATGATGCTATACTGAGCACCCAGCAACAGCTGTTACGCTCTGCATGATGCTATGCTGAGCACCCAGCAACAGCTGTTACGCTCTGAATGATGCTATGCTGAGCACCCAGCAACAGCCGCTACACACTGAATGATGCTATGCTGAGTCGCTCCTTTCAACTTGTTTAGGTCTGGCAGCCGCTAGCATCAGCAGATCAGTGGAAGTGTCGGATGTTGGACCCCCACTGATCAATATTTTCTGCCCGAACAACCCCTTTAAGTTACTACTTCAGATAAGTATAGGTTTCTCCGGCACTTGACTACCTTTCTCAGTGCAGATCTAAGAACAGAACAGCAGGGTACTTGCATGAAGTTCCACTCCATTCAGCTTCTCCTGCCCGTGGTCCTGCAATCAGGGGTAAAGCAAGTCCGAGCTCAGCTGTCATTAGACAGTGATGCCCCCACACAAAGGCGGCACAGGACACCCAAGCAGTGTCGTCATAACGTACTGTTGTATAATAAGTCTCCTTAAGGGCTGGCCCTAAGGGATTGAGTTATTCACACAGGTGATCACTTTTAATAATGGGAATAACTTTTTAATATTGTTCCTGCAGAGACTTTTTTTTTTCTATTTGGGAAGCTTCTGACCTGTGTACTCTGTTATACAGGTGGTCCTAGCCAAACACGTATACGAGCAGGTCCTGCAGACCCTCGATAACCTGGTGTATAGTGAAGATGTGAACAAACTGCCGCTAAGCTCTGCAGCCCTATCCAGTCCTCTGATGCCAGAAAAACATCTTAGTAAGGGCACCGATGCCTTTAATGATCAGAGAGAGAGGCACGTGTTCGACACGCACAGCTTCAGGTCTCTGTCCAGCAAATCGGTTTCCAATCATGAGAAGACGCCATTTACTCAGATTCAAGCAAATTTTCGGATCTCGGAACTGCAGATCCAGCTCAGCGGGGATCTCACTCTCGGTGCCCAAGGCTTAGTAAGTTTGAAGTTTCAAGACTTTGACATTGAGTTCAATAAAGATCATCCCCACACACTAGCTATACAGATTGCATTACGCTCGCTCCTCATGGAAGATCTTCTGGAAAAGAACCCAGATTCAAAGTACAAGAATCTCATGGTGTCAAGGGGAGCACCTAAACCTTCCAGCTTAGCCCATAAAGAGTATTTGTCACAATCGTGTCCTTTAGTGTCTCACGTGGAGTATCCAGACATGCCAAGGTCTTTACCTTCTCACATGGAGGAAGCTCCAAATGTCTTCCAGTTATACCAGAGACCATCGTGTCCTTCTCGTAAGAAGCCAAGTGAGGAGCTAGATTCCGAATACCCATTGACTCCACCACCTTCTCCTACATCTGAGAGATCAAAGGCATCTTACATGAAGGACTGTTTTGACGATTCATTGGTTCATATAAATGTTTTCCTGGTGGATCAAAAGCATCCGGAGTTCTTTTCGAAGTACAAACGCATCAATCGGAGCGTGAATGTGGATTTTAACTGCTTGGACGTATTGGTAACCCTGCAAACATGGGTGGTGATTTTGGACTTTTTTGGAATCGGATCGACAGCTGACAACCACGCTTTAAAGCCTGAATCTGCAGATGTCAGACAGTCAGTGTGGTCTGAGGCAAACACAACCAGCAGTCCTGCCGTGCAGGAACACACCAACACAAAGATGGATCTGAAGGTACGAGAAGGGATAAGTAACTAATGCCATGGTATTGTGTCCTGTATGATGTGCAAACCAACCAATAATGTCTTTTGTCTTAGGTTCACGCGCTTTCACTAGTCCTGAAGAAGACCTCTAGTGAACTGGCTAAAGCAAGTGTATCCAAGCTCACTACCCATCTTGAAAATATTGGTGAGATATTGGCTCTCAGTATATGTTTTGTGTTGTTAAGAGGACCCATCATCTCTCCTGACATGTCTAAGTCAATGGTGTATTGTCCATGAAAAAACAATTTTGCAGCATGTTTTACCATTCCTCTGTTATTTCCTCTGGCACAGTGTTAGGCCCTATCAGCTGTCTTCAGTTGCTTGGAACTGTATGGATAAATTGACAGCTGGGCGTTGCCATTTCCTATCAAGTTGAAAGGAAATGGCAACACCCAGTTGTTAAATTATCCATACAGTTCCAACTAACTGAAGACAGCTGGACAATACAGAATTTTGAAATATACTTATCATTTTTTTATGTCTTATATAAAGATATATACAGTACTGTGCAAAAGTTGTAGACAGATGTGGGGAAAATGCTGCAAAGTAAGAAAGCTTGCAAAAATAAAAGTTTTAATAGTTTATTTTAATCAATTAACAAAATGCAAAGTGAATGAACAAGAGAGAAATCTAAACCCGATCTATATTTGGTGATCGCCCTTTGCCTTCGTCCATTCTTCTAGGTACTTGTACTCGCACAAAGTTTTTGAAGGAACTCGGCAGGTAAGTTGTTCCAAACATCTTGGAGAACTAACCACAGATCTTCTCTGGTTGTAGACTGGTGCAAATCCTTCTGTCTCTCCATATAACAAACTGTCTCTATACAGCCAAATATTTCACATTTTGACTCCTCAGTCCAGAGAATCTGCTTCCGTTTTTGAGCACCCCAGTTCCTATGTTTTCGTGAATAGATGAGTCACTTGACCTTGTTTCCATGTGGAAGGTCTGTTTTTTGGCTGTAATTCTTCCATTAAGACTATGTCAGTCCAGACTTCTGCGAACAGTACATGGGTGTGGCTGGGTTCCACTGGTTACTGCCAGTTCTGAGCTGATGGCACTGCTGGATATCTTATTAATTCGAAGGGAAGTAAGCATGATGTGTCTGTCATCTGCTGCACTAAGTTTCCTTGGCCGAACATTGCATCTACGCTCTTCAACATTGCCTAATTTTTGGTGCTTCTTCAAAAGAGTTTGAACAGCACATCTTGATACCCCAGTCTTTGAAATCTTTGCATGGGAGAGACTTTACTTGTGCAGTATAACTACCTTGTGTCTTGTTTCTTTGGTCAATCTTGCGATGGTGTATGACCTGTGACATGAAACTGTCTTCCACAACCTCACATTTTTAGCAGTTTGGCCATTCCTCACCCTGTCTTAAGCCTCCCAAAAAAAACTCTTTCTGTTTCATTTAATGACTTTGTTGTTACCTATATATGAAAATGATGATCATTAGCACATGTTTGGTATAATTGGTTACTGACACCTGACTATAAATAGCAAATATCTTGACTTTGTACAGGTGTAGCTAAAAAAAATTTATGCTTTTTTTTTTTTTTTTTTTTTTTTTTTATAAAGTCAAGGGGCATTGATCTGACTTAGATTTCTCTTTTGTTCATTCACTCTGTATTTTATAACTGATAAAAAAAATAAACTAATAACACTTCTACTTTTGAAAGAATTCCTACTTTGCAGCATTTTTCCCACGCCTGCCTTTAACTTTTGCACAGTATAGTGTATGTGTATAGGTAGGCATGTGTATGTATGTATATATGAATGTCCAGTTATTATATTTTTATTCATTTTTTTTAAGAAAAAAAAAGTTTTGAATTTTTATCTTCATTAGTTTAATGTTTTATAGATTTCTAAAGCTTCGAAAAAAAACCTGAATTTTGGGCTTGTATGACTTAACATTTGTTATATCTCGGGCTAGAATTAAGTTCAGAATTGTACAGACTTTAATTTGATATGTCACAAGACTATGTTTATTTATATTTTGTTTTTGAGGAGTCAAATTCTCAATTTTGATACCCAAAAACTGTTACAAATGTTAAAAAAAAAATGCACGTGTTCTTGGTTACATTTGTACAAGGATTCAAGCTGGGATCTCCGTAGGATCAGATTTCTAAGCGTGATTTTCTAAATGTAGTCTCAGCCTAATCATATATGGTTAATACTAAATTAAAAGAATCAATATTTTTAACACTTTATTAAATATACAATTATACATGTAACAATTTTTTTTTTTATTATTATTGCCCTTTTTCAAGTTTTTAAAAAGAATAGTACAGTAGTTAAATCATCAAGCTATAAAATAAAACAATATGAACTAGTGTTAATTAATAGTAAGTCTTTACACTGAGCTTTTATCATCAATTTGTCCCTTCTACTGGGTGAAATGTAATCTCTTACTAACAATGGGCGATTCCATGTGTCAGTATGTACGGCTGTTATGGGGTTTGGGTCCACCTGCGTTATGTCTGATTTTTGGTTGCTTTTAATATGTCTGGTTTTCTTGGATACACAAAGGACGGTGATGGACCAGAAGGTGCAAAAAAGTCACCACTTCTTCTCCATTGTCATAATCTTTGGAGAGTCTATTAACCACCAGTGCCGATCATACTCACAGGTCACATAACCAGTCATGTCATCCATTGCCATCTTCAGTCACTTCATGGACTTCACTGTCGTTGCTGAATGAAAAAAATCCTTATTTTTATTTTTGTTTCACTACAGTGTGGTATTGCAGAGTCCCTGTGATGGGTTCTACTTCCAGAAACCAATGTTTTAACAAACTCTCCTCTTCTTCATAGTCTTGGTTTGTACAGTACATGAACTGGATGTTAGGAATATTTTTCTCACTCCAGTTGATAAGCTTGGGTGTTAAGATCTGGTGTGAACACTGTCTATGGAGGCTAGCTCAAGCTGCAAGATGTTTCACGGTACCTCCTAAACCTTAAAGGGCTACCCCAGGGAGATAAAAAAAAAATGTTGGTACTGTTCCTGCACTCATACACTATAAAGATGAGATGGTCAGTGCAGTTTAATTATCTTTATAATCCTTGCAATTCCTTGTGACAGAATCTGCTCCTCGCTGTTCCCCCTCCCATCTGGGTCATTACATCATACACAAGTGTTCATCTCCCCCCCCTGTAATTAACAGCCAGCTGATAATAGCAAGAGGCATGGCTGTTCAGAGCTTCAGCCCCCTGATATCTGTCTCTAGTTCAAGATCAGGGGCTGCGCTCTCAACAAGAAGATACAAATACACGCTGCGATCCTCTGCTGTACGATCCATGTCAGTGCATAATCTATACTGTCATGTGTCAGGCAGGGAGCAGAGGCAGAGCACTGCATTGGTTTATTCAGTGCGGCCATGGTCAATCCCCCTTCCCACATATCAACTTTGTAGTGTCCTGACCCCTGCAACTTTATCACTCTGGATTGTCAGCCTGAGGAAAGCAGGGTCTGCTGCTCATCTGTCAGACATAGCAGAAAACCCCCAGGTCCCACTGCTCTGTTCCTTATACTGTACACCAAACATACATGGCTTATAAAATATCTATCTAGCCATCTATCTATTATCCATCTATCGATCTATATATCTGTATCTATCTATTATCTGTCTACCCATATTTATAAACAAAAAAGATAGAGGCAGCACTCCAAAAAAGTCCAATATAAGGTGCTTTTCTTAACCCGTGTCAAAGTGGCGACATTTCGTCCCTAGTGAGGGACTTTCTCAAGTCTTCTGCACTTTTAGAAACAGTGTCAAAAGTCCATCTGTCACCAAATATCCGCTGTTTATAAGTTACTATATCTACCGCAGCCTAATGGAGATGACTTAGTATTTTTTCTTTGAGAGCCATTACTGGAGGACACTTTTTGCAGATATTTAGGTAACAGTTTGATCTCTTTTCTGCACACATTATTTCAGACACATACTTTGTAATCACCAGGGTTGGACTCAGCAATCTGAATATCTTTCAGCTTACCTCCAGTCATAGGCTCAGTGTTCTGGTGTGCTGTACATGCGCACACTGAGTGTTTACCACGACCACCGGCCAGGACCCAAGTCTTAGGTCGCACCACGACCACCGGCCAGGACCCAAGTCTTAGGTCGCACCACGACCACCGGCCAGGACCCAAGTCTTAGGTCGCACCACGACCACCGGCCAGGACCCAAGTCTTAGGTCGCACCACGACCACCGGCCAGGACCCAAGTCTTAGGTCGCACCACGACCACCGGCCTGGACCCAAGTCTTAGGTCGCACCACGACCACCGGCCAGGACCCAAGTCTTAGGTCGCACCACAACCACCGGCCAGGACCCAAGTCTTACGTCGCACCACGACCACCAGCCAGGACCCAAGTCTTAGGTTGCAGGTCAGCAAATTTTGGCAGAAGTTGCTTTTAAAAAAATAAAAAAATAAATGCATAGGTCTCTCAAATTGGCAAGAACCCCTTCTTATGGACATTAGTTTTCTTACCGGTTACTTTCATAGACACGGTCTTTCTCGCCAGGTATAATTTGGCTAACGTCCTCACTATTGTAAAAACCTTACACGGTATCCACTATAGATTTATCAGGACAAGTCCTGAAACCTTTTTTTTTTTGTTTTTTTTATTTGGAAAATATACACCCTTTACTTTCAGACCACAGGCTGAGCAGATCTGAATAAGAGACTTTCACATTGACACTGTTCATATAGTTATTTTTTGAAGTATGATCCCTTTGAGATCCCAATTTGAATTGTGGTACAGATGTGGCTAGGAGCATAGGAGGCACATGTGATTTTTTTTTTTTTAATTTTATATTATATACTTTTTGTTTTAAAATGCTTTTTAAAATTTTGCCTTTAAGTCCGCTTTGGTAAAATATTAACAAAGAGATTCTTGTGATATATCGGGTGAAAACCTATACAGTTCTGAGTGTAATGGTGTTTTTTCAGTTTCTTATCTTGGTTCTGGCCTAAGTTATGAAGAGAAACGTAAAAGGCATGCAACACAGAAATTAGCATTTTTTCAAAACTTTGAAAATTAATAAAAAAAAAAATGTATAGAATTTTTTTTTCTTCACATTATGCATTCTCTAACACACTATTACCAGCGTGACGTGCAGGGGAGGGGGCTATATGATTAATCATACAGGCGGGGATTTGGGGTAATGATAAGCAAATCCCCCGGACGCCAAGCCTGTGGAAGACGGAGTTAATAAAAACAGATTTCTCTGCAATCAAACCTCTGCTATGGGCCATACAGATATGTATAGAGTTACTTTTCTATAACCTGTATGCCCATAGTAGAGGTCTGATATCTCCAAAGTGGTGACAGATTTAAAAGTCCACTTATATTTTTTGTTAACATAACTGTATAAACATTTTATTTACTTATTATGCTTTTCTTCTATAGCGCTATCATATTCCCCAGAGCTTTACAGACATTATCATCACTGTCCCCATCAGGGCTCACAATCTACATGTACATTCCTTATCAGTATGTCTTTCTAGTGTGGGAGGAAACCAGAGAACCTGGAGGAAACCCACGCAAACACAGGGAGAACATAGAAACTCCTTGCAGATGTTGTCCTTGGTGGGATTTGAACCTATAACCCCAGCCTGCAAGGCTGCAGTGCTAACCACTGAGCCACCGTGCTGCCCTATACATAGTACAGTGCTAACCACTGAGCCACCGTGCTGCCCTATACATAGTTCAGTGCTAACCACTGAGCCATTGTGATGCTTTATACATAGAACATTGCTAACCACTGAGCCACCATGCTGCCTTATACATAGTACAGTGCTAACCACTGAGCCACCGTGCTGCCCTATGCATAGTACAGTGCTAACCACTGAGCCACTGTGCTGCCCTATACATAGTACAGTGAGTCACCCCGCTGCCCTATACATAGTACAGTGGTAACCACTGAGCCACCTTGCTGCCCTATACATAGTACAGTGCTGACCACTGAGCCACCGTGCTTCCTTATACATAGTACAGTGTTGACCACTGAGCTACCGTGCTTCCCTATACATAGTACAGTGCTGTTCACTGAGCCACCGTACTTCCCTATATATAGTACAGTGCTGACCACTGAGCCACCGTGCTGCCCTATACATAGTACAGTGCTAACCACTGAGCCACTGTGCTGCCCTTTACATAGTAGTGAGTCACCGTGCTGCCCTATACATAGTACAGTGCTAACCACTGAGCCACCTTGCTGCCCTATACATAGTACAGTGCTGACCACTGAGCCACCGTTCTTCCCTATACATAGTACAGTGTTGACCACTTAGCCACCGTGCTTCCCTATACATAGTACCGTGCTAACCACTGAGCCACTGTGCTGCCCTTTGCATAGTACAGTGAGTCACTGTGCTGCCCTATACATAGTACAGTGCTAACCACTGAGCCACCGTGCTGCTCTATACATAGTACAGTGCTAATCACTGAGCCACTGTGCTGCCCTATACATAGTACAGTGAGTCACCCCGCTGCCCTATACATAGTACAGTGGTAACCACTGAGCCACCTTGCTGCCCTATACATAGTACAGTGGTAACCACTGAGCCACCTTGCTGCCCTATACATAGTACAGTGCTGACCACTGAGCCACCGTGCTTCCTTATACATAGTACAGTGTTGACCACTGAGCTACCGTGCTTCCCTATACATAGTACAGTGCTGTTCACTGAGCCACCGTACTTCCCTATATATAGTACAGTGCTGACCACTGAGCCACCGTGCTGCCCTATACATAGTACAGTGCTAACCACTGAGCCACTGTGCTGCCCTTTACATAGTAGTGAGTCACCGTGCTGCCCTATACATAGTACAGTGCTAACCACTGAGCCACCTTGCTGCCCTATACATAGTACAGTGCTGACCACTGAGCCACCGTTCTTCCCTATACATAGTACAGTGTTGACCACTTAGCCACCGTGCTTCCCTATACATAGTACCGTGCTAACCACTGAGCCACTGTGCTGCCCTTTGCATAGTACAGTGAGTCACTGTGCTGCCCTATACATAGTACAGTGCTAACCACTGAGCCACCGTGCTGCTCTATACATAGTACAGTGCTAATCACTGAGCCACTGTGCTACCCAATGGCCATTTTTTATCACCTTTCCCGTACTTTTTAGTATTTAGTTTGCCTATATCGTAAATGATTTCCCCTTCCTTCCCGCAGAGGGAGACTTAGCCTTGCAGGGGAGCATTGGCAGCCTATCCCTGAGCGACCTGACTGCCCATGGGGAGCTGTACAGCGAGCGCTTCACCACTAGTGGAGACGAGGCGCTGATCTTCCACATATTCAAGTATGACTTATTATTTTCTTTATGTCTCATACATTTTTGGGTGGGTATTATACATTAAATGATTTGTGAGCTTTATTTCAGCGCGAGTCTCTGTCATTAGACGTTTTATCTTAAATGTTCTGTAGGTTCGGCCCTCCTGACCCCAAACTGAAGAGGGAGTACGACATGCGGGTCAGCCTGAGGATGGCCTCCGTGCAGTACGTGCACACTCAGCGCTTCCAGTCCGAAGTGGTTTCCTTCATCCAGCACTTTACACAATTGCAAGATGTCCTTGGCCGGCAGAGGGCGGCCATTCAGGGCCAAACTGTAAGTGTAGGAAGTCCTATGATGTGTGATGGGATCATTCTCCCCCATCTTTATATGACTTGTGTCTCTTTAGGTAAGAGACCAGGCGCAGAGGGCCTCTCGCATCTTGCTGGACATCGAGGCTGGAGCCCCTGTACTTCTCATACCCGAGAGCTCCCGATCTAACAACCTCATTGTTGCCAACCTTGGGAAACTGAAAGTGAAGAACCGCTTTCTGTTCTCGGGGGCCTCCGGGACTTTCTGCTTAAAAGATAAGGTAATTATGTAACCACTGCTCCCATAAATTACAGAAATAGTTACCATATTTTGCGAATTATAGGACACACCTCAAATTTTGGGGTGGAAAATAGGAAAACTTTTTTTTAATAAAATGGTGGTGCGACTTATAATCCACTTTTACGGTAACTTACCTGGGGGGCGGTGAAGCTTGGTCACAGGTGGCAGGGTCGTTGCTGCAGTAAGCTGGCGGAGGAGGCAGGAGATGCTGCAGCCCCAGGCTGGTAGGAAGTGGTGTTCGGCGGAGGTAGGAGTGGGGTGATGCTGTGGGCCCCAGGCTGGCAGGAGTGGGGCGATGCTGCTGCCCCAGGCTGGTAGGAGGTGGTTTTGGGGGAGCTAGGAGTGGGGCGATGCTGCGACCCCCAGGCTGGTAGAAGGTGTTCGGAGGAGGTAGGAGTTGGGCGATGCTGCTGGCCCAAGGCTGGTAAGAGGTGGTGTTTGGAGGAGGTAAGAGTGGGGAGATGCTGCGGGCCCCAAGCTGGTAGGAGGTGGTGTTCGGCGGAGGTAGGAGTTGGGCGATGCTGCTGGACCAAGGCTGGTAAGAGGTGGTGTTCGGCGGACGTAGGAGTGGGGCGATGTTGCGGGCCCCAGGCTGGTAGGAGGTGGTGTTCGGCGGAGGTAGGAGTGGGGCGATGCTGCGGGCCCCAAGTTGGTAGGAGGTGGTGTTCGGCGGAGGTAGGAGTGGGGCGATGTTGCGGGTCCAAGGCTGTTTGGAGATGGTGTTCGACGGAGGTAGGAGTGGGGTGATGCTGCGGCCCCAGGCTGGTAGAAGGTGGTGTTTGGGGGAAGTAGGAGTGGGGCAATATTGCGGCCCCCAGGCTGGTAGAAGGTGGTGTTTGGTGGAGGTAGGAATGGGGCGATGCTGCGGGCCCAGGCTGGTAGAGGGTGGTGTTTGGGGGAGGTAGGAGAGGGGCGATGTTGCGGGCCCCAGGCTGGTAGGAGGTGGTGTTCGGCGGAGGTAGGAGTGGGGCGATGCTGCAGGCCCCAAGCTGGTAGGAGGTGGTGTTCAGCAGAGGTAGAAGTGGGGCAATGCTGCGGGCCCAGGCTAGTAGGAGGTGGTGTTTGGCGGTTCGGGAGCCCAGCCGACATTTTGTGAAAGCCCAAAGCCCCTGCACTTTCCATGCTTTTTAATGCAGTGGAGTCTGGGAAAATGGACGCCAGAGGCAGCTCATACCCAATTGAGATCACAGGAGGTGAAATCTTGGTGCCGAGATCTCGATCTGCGCATAGACCGGATAACATGGAGAATTTAAAGGTGTTTCTTCATTTCAGAAAACTTCTTTCCCGCAGCAAAAAAAACAGGTCTTATTCACCCTCCTGTGGTGCAGCACACTCCACAGCTGCGCCCAGCGTCTGCTATTGTCTGCAGTGACAGCGCTGCAGCCAATCACTGACCTCATTGTTCACACCGCAGTTCGTAGTGATGACATCACCTCCCATGGATGGCAGCTCATTTTGTTTAATTATTTTTTGGCTCTTTTAATATAGAGGGAAAACCCCTTTAAAGTATATGGCAAAGTTCCTAAAGCGTTACGCTTTCACAATTCGCTCAGATTTTCACCATCCGTTCCTTTACTATCTTGCTGTATTTGCTAAAGTTGCGTCGTTCCGTACTGTAATCTGTAATGAGCGGATTATCAATCTGCGATGGGTGAATGGTGCCAGCTGCAGTCACCGGGCTACAGGGTAATGCAAAGAGCGTCTGTATCCTCCAGATAGGGGCGCTCTCTTCTCTGACTGCCTGATGGAGGTCTCTCTCCTCCGATTATACAGGTTATCGCCGTGTTGTATGAGCTGTTCGCCTTATGTCAGCGCAGATTTCATATAATGTCTATAAGATTTTTTTTTACTTTTATTTGTTCTAAAGGACTTAATTTTGCATAAGTCGTCATACAAGGATCCCGTGTTATTAAAGGTATCGCATTTCTGTCCAGGGTGTGAGTGTCTTTCTAATCCTTATGGGATTCTGCAGGATTATTTACCAAAGAAATTGTGCACATTTCTACAATGGACCGTGTCCACGATGCCACCATTCTCGTACCAGCTGCCTGGACAATGGTACTTATTCTATTACCGCCCAGGATAAAAAGCCATGTTTTATATCAGAGGGGCGTCCATAAATGAGTGGACATAGCTCAGGCCAAGAACAATTTAATCCTCTCTTTGTGCTTTAAAGGGCCCCATGATTTTTTTTTTCAGGAGTTAACTCCCAGCTTTCCTCCTTGCTTGAGGTTGCTGTGTTCCTGCTTCATTACCAGTTCAGACCAGTGACATCATTACGTCGGTGGCCCGAACTGTGCTCTCTCCGATGTGGCTGTACAAGGCAGATTTTGGCTCTGCAGCATCAGTATTGCAGCCGGGTCAGGAGCTAACGGCGCGTTTCAACTTCAGAGCAGCGCTTACAAGCTCTGTAGAAAAGAGCTTTGTAGGCACTGCTCAATTTCAATCACCACTGATAGACCGCTGTGCATTTTTTTAGGCAGATAGCTAAACAATAAAAATACAATTTTAATTATCGAAGGGATGCAGAATTTTAGTAAGAAATTAATGGAAAGTTGCCGGCACTTCCCAATTACACCCATCAATAAAAATGGGAAGAAACCTTTAATCCTAAATTTCCTATACAAACGAGACTCTGGACTTGGGTGAGCTTGCGCCTATACATAGCTGCTAATCTAAACAAGGCGAGCTGCAGTATAAAGCATGGAGGGTACATGTGAGACGAGAGGTACATCTCAAACTACACCCATATGTTTGGGGTAATTTGCGATCCCTGATCTTAGCTGGAAAGTAGCCAAAAGTGAGATCTATAACTAGCAGATAAGCAAAAAAGTGTGTGGCCGGTACTACATAATTTATGGCACGTTGTGCACTTATAGACTCTGGAAGACTGGACAGGTCACACCAAGGTATAATCCAAGAATTCCCATAAGTCTGGACTGCAATTATTTCTTTTCGTGTGCAAAAACTTTTTTCTGGTTTGAGGGCTGCCGTCCTGTCCTACATATGCTCATGCTTATAGATATTAGCCAATGCAAAAAAAAAAGAGCTGCAGTGTAAATCATGGGGAATGGGTGGAGCCGGAGTAGTTTCTATCATAAAGCATAAGATGGGGGTAATTTTGTGACTGATTGATTCTGGCCGACCAGTTGTCCTCCAGCTGTTGCAGAACTACATCGCCCAGCATGCCTGAGGGAAAACGGGGAGTTGCAAAAATTGTTCTCGGCACTGTAGATAAGTCGGCTTCAAACGACCCTCATATTAAATGTGACTGTGCATCTCCAAAATAGCTGCTGCAGAGGCATAGGGGGCGCTGCGCTAAGTGTGAACCCCTCCTCTGCCTTTCTCTGACACAGCACTGTCATCATTGGCGCGAGTCCATCCAACACCGATAGAAAGGCAGGGGAGACATGCTTCAGCTTTTCCCATAGCGCTCTCCATGTCTCTGCAGCGGCTGGTTTGGAGATGAAGAATGGTCACCAATCTCCGACACAGAGGCAATGGCAGAATAAGGGGGAAACATTAGGCATAGTGACTATATCAGAAATGGGTATAGGAGCTGGAGGGTCATTTAATGATCTAAAAAAAAAGCAGGTGCTTATAGTCTCATTTTATCTCAGATCTCTTTTCCTGCCCATTGGGTTTCTCCCTCCCGGACATGTGTTGTTTCCTGATACTCTCTTGTGGGTCTCTCACTCCCGGACATGTGTTGTTTCCTGATGCTCTGTTGTTGGTCTCTCGATCCCGGACATGTTTTGTTTCCTGATACTCGGTTGTGTGCCATGCATGAGTGTTTGCTGATCTTGCTGCATGCTCTTGATGGTGTTTTCAGTGATTGTTGTGTTATTCTATGTTCTTTAGTCATTTACTGTGGTCAGCAAAAACCATAGTGTCTTACAGTTCTAGCAAAGAAGCCTAGATTTGTGTAAATTTCATGCCCACCGTGCTGTTCTTTAAGGCTGCGGAAATTGAGCGGCAGTACATTTGTTTTTAAATTCGCAGTGTGTCCGTTTCTCTTGCATTAAATATGCTTTTTATTTGCATATTTTCCTAATAGACTTGAATGAGATGCAGAAAATCCTGTGATAAAACCACATATGATTAGGCAGCAAGAAAAAAAATCCTTAAAGGGGTACTCCCATTTTCAAGATCATATCCCAATATTTAGTATGTGTAATAATATTAGCAAATACCTCCAATTAGAAATGCAGTATAGTTCTTCTGATTTGCTATGTCACTCACCCTATGTGCAGGGCATTGCAGTAGTTTAAGTATCCATGGTTACGACCACTAACTGCTAACTAGCAACTGTCAATATATGAGTGATCGTAACCATGGATACGTAAGCTACTGGAATGCCCTGCACATAGGGTAAGTGACATAGAGAATCAGAAGAACTATACTACATTTCTAATTGGAGGTATTTGCTAATATTATTATTATTACATATTGGGATATGATCTTGGAGATGGGAATACTCTTTTAAATGAGTCAGTCGGCACATAATCATAGTTGTAACCAAGCACAGCAACTTTTAGGGAACATAACCCTAATAAAAATAGTTCCTTTAGTGGCCACATTCATTGCAGCGCTGCCAGAAATTGTTCTTTATTCAAATATGCTAACGATGCGCCCGTGCATCCAGGGCGTGGTCAAGCGGTTCAGTGCTCCTTACTTGTTTCCCATCCATCTTCTCACTCCTATGGATCCTGTAAAGCCAGAGCTGTCAATCAAGGAAGAGGAGTGGAGCGGAGATAGGTGGGTAGGTGCACTGACTGCTCGTCCACTCCCAGGATGCACCGAGCACCCCATTAACATATGAATAAAGAACGATTTCTGGCAGCGCTGCAATGAATGTGGCCACTAAAAGTACAATTTTTATTAGGGCTATGTCCCCTATCTGGTGCTCTGCTTGGTTTGAGTAGCCATTTTGTGCTGACCGCTTCCCTTTTGAATGTCCGTCCTTGAATCCCATACTGTCATTTTAACCTATCCGACATGTGATGATCAAACGGCTGCAGGATTCTTTATAGTTCAGTTGTGTCTTGTGTTGTCCATCGACAGGACAGATTCTGAACACGTCTCAGCAAGCTGGGCTATTGAAACGCGCAAAATTTAAGGCTTGTCTCTAATGATTGATCCTCTCCTGCTTTCCGGGGGGCAGTGCACTCTTGAGTGATTGACAGGACAGACCTGCCGCATTGTGGTGCCACTGGCCAAGCTGTGCACGCTCCCATGCAGCGAGCAGAGGCAGCATTGCTTCTGCAACATCGGAGGAGAGCAGAAATACTGATGCTGACTGTATCCAGCAATTCCTGCCAACTTCAGAGCAGCGCCTACAAGCTACTTCGCAAAAGAGCTTGTAAGGGCTGCGCTCCTTCCCTGACTGGCACCGCTGATAAACTGAGAGGTGGCCGATAATCCGCAACGTGCAGCAAACTATTGGAAATGCAAATAATACCGTTGCATTTTTCTCTTTTAATTAGAGCTTAGGTAAATCTTCATCGCCCATTGTTACCCCAGAGCACAAACTCCATTGCAGAAGAAGTGACCTCAGAGAAAGTGTCGACCATGAGCCGGCAGAAGGTTTGGTGATGGCCTCTACCTCAACGTCTAAGAAAGAAGCAGCAGTAACTAGTGAACCCGAATGTCTGGATCCTCCTGGTAAGAACTGATACGCCTGCATCAATCATTCCCATAACTTTTCATTATACAGTGATCAACATTTTTTTTTTAAAGGGGTCGTCTCAAGTTCTTAAATGGTTAGTAATGCATTCTCAAGAACAGAGATATTTTTAATTTTATAGTGGACAGATAGTCTGGGTTGCCGGTTACCCAGGTAAGGAGCGCACACCACATGCTGCCTTCATGCCTGGAGCTTGCTTGCACCACTCTGAAGCTGGGCAGATTGATTAATCCACGCATCTTCAGTCCTCCTGCACTCCTCCCATCCTGCAGAGGCAACACTACCTCTGCTAGCAACCTCAGAGAGCGCTAAGTTTGGACCAGTGGGGCAACTAGTCTTCTGGAGCACATTGCCTTCAGCAACCAGGAAGCCGGAAGGCCAAGGAGCGGTGCACTCCTTAAGCACCGACATGAGAATACCCCTTTAAGGGAGTTTCCTCATCATGATTTTTTATGGTATATTGAAACCATATGCCATAAATGTCCAGCAGAACCAAGTCCCACTGCTGGAATTCATTCAATTGTATCTAGAATTCTCAAGAATTCATTCATATGCCTCTCTCTATTCATTCCCATTGCTGCTTTGAAACTTACCAATTCCCAAAGAAATGAGCTGACAAATACGCACATATGTGGCCATTTCTCCATTGCATGAGAGCTGTTTTTTACAGGGGTCATAGCCTAATGGCGTTATCCTATGTCATATAGAAAAAAAATTGTAGAATCCATAGACCTCTCCGAAAAGGGGACATATCACCATCACATTGAACATATGGGATTAATTATAACTGGGGAAGTGAGAAAGAGCTAACACTTCAACCTCCATTGAAGTAGGACGTCCTGCCGTGAACAGGTAATTACCACAGGGAATCTGTTGGTTGAGAGGCAGCAACTATGTCTAAGATTTGTATACCACAAAAGGTCACAAACTTATATGCTTCCAATAAATATATCACCATCAAAGAAACCTAGGCCATATGCGCCTTGGTTTAAATGGAAGAAAAATAGAAAGACACATAAAATTAATTATTATTTATTTCAACTGTTTAAAATAGAAACAGGATTAAAAAACAAGTGCCCTCAGAATACATAACAAACATATATATATAATAATTTGATAATTTAATATCGGTAAATAGTACAACCTGCAGATAAGTAAAGTGCAAATGTGCCTGAAACAGTATCAAAATATGTAAATTAACCTAGGGGTTTAGGACGGCATATCTCCCCTTGCTATTCCCTTGGTGGTCATTATGTAAGTAATCTCTTTTGAGGTGTACACATTACTTCTGTGCTTTTATTTCTATGCATCCACCTGACAGGTCTTGTTGTTAGCACTTGCTAAATGGGATGCATAAGATGTAATTACAATCATTGCACTACCTTTGTTCTTCTGGTACACCTGCAAGTGTATTTTTGTATGCACTAATCTCTTTATGCACTTTTTCACTTTATATATTTATTTATAAACTTAGGGTGTATGTATATATATATATGTGTATATATATATGTTAATTTACATATTTTGATACTGTTTCAGGCACATTTGCACTTTACTTATCTGCAGGTTGTACTATTTACCGATATTAAATTATCAAATTATTATATCATTATTAGCCCCCTTTTTATAGGAATTGTGCACAATATTTATTACAGTTGTAATATACCTTTTTGACCCTTTTTGATATAGGGCCCCCCACCACTGTATTTGTTTAGCTAAGGGAATATGTTTGTTATGTATTCTGAGGGCACTTGTTTTTTAATCCTGTTTCTATTTTAAACTGTTGAAATAAATAATAATTAATTTTATGTGTCTTTCTATTTTTCTTCCATTTAAACCAAGGCGCATATGGCCTAGGTTTCTTTGATGGTAAGTCTAAGATTCGTATACTCAGAGGCGGAGAAGTAGATTTCCGAGGCAAGAGCTTCCTCTATTCAAAGGATTTGTCTCGCGCTCTGGAGCCAGTGGTCAGTGTATTCAGACCACAGTGTATTCAGAATATTGGGGTTTGCACGGATCCGATATTTATGCGAGATATATTTTCGGCATCATTCACTCATATCACAGTAAGGCTGGCCGAACACCTCAACTTAATATCGGTCAGATGGATGATGCTATCAATGCCATGTTTCATCCCTATCGAAAGGTAAAATCGTGATAGAAAACATGACAAAAATATCTACTGCCTAGGACCTCCAGAGGCGAAGATACCCTGAAAGTTGGGGATCACACTAACTTCTAAAAGACCTAGCATATCCCACGACCCCATATGAGCTCACCAAGGGGAGGTATGAGGGCATAATCTTGATCTAATAAAAATCAGAGATTGGGTTCCTGTCATTTGCCAGTTCTGGAAGGTACCTCCCTCCACTAAGCTCTGAGCCATTTCCATGACACAGGTTTAGTACTCTTTTGTTATCCCTTTTATTTCATGTGATTGTATATAAAGTATTCTTTTGTAACATCTTTGTATATTTTTTTATAAACACTGCCTACCTTTCTGGATTAAATATATAAAATTGAATAGCTCTGTTCCTCTTGCTCTGTAAACCGCACCCCTGAAGCTTTATGCTACCTGCAACGGGTGTCCAATCTACCTGTATAAATGGTTAGTGATGGCAGCTAGTAATTCCTTTTGTTATTGTGGAGTTGGCAGTGACGGTATTTGGGTATGTGTACATATAAATACACCAATAAGTGGCCTAAAGTGGAAACAGCCGTGGCCTCGTCCATCACTCGTCAGTCAATTGCATAATTGTCTGACGATTGGAGGCAGCGGAGCTGCGTCCCCTGAAACTCTAATATTCCCAAGGCTATTTCTGCAGTTTCAACAGATTTAAAGGGATATTCTCTAGTTGTCTTTTTAGCAGCCTACAACTCTGCAGTCTCCTTACTTCATAGTTTCTGACAAGGCAGGCTCTCCTCCTTGAATGACAGTTCTGGTGATAGCAGAGATGTAATAGTAGAACTATAAAGCTCAGCACAAGTTCTGCTGTAACACAGTCAGCTAGAAGTGGTTTGTGCTGGATTCTACACTGTTATCCTTATGTTTACACATAGAGATAATGGGGCATTTGAGAAAGCACATTGCTCTGGACAGTGAGATCTGTGATGCTGGGGATTGTGTTTCTACAGGATGGATAAGAGCAGCTTGTTAGTAGCTGGGAGGGAGGGAGGTGAGCAGCTAACAACTGTATTGAATAGCCTGGAAAGAGCTGACTAGGTTATTAGGAGGTAACTCTTGTACTGGACTGTAGCTGCTGTGCACTCTGGCAAGGGTCCGGGCAGGCACTAAAGGCTGAGCTCTCTGGAAACAAGCTGTACACTCTGTAAGATAAAAGCTCTCCTTTCTGAAGAATGACAGCAGATTAAAAAAAGCAAGTCAAATGCCAACTTTCTTATTTTATGTTGCCTAAGCAATTTGATAACTTGAGAATTCATTTTAATAGAAATTCTTGACTGCTCCTCCATAGAATTCCTTCCCACTAAGGTTGTTTTATTTGGGATTGGGAGTGACTGGGTCCCTTGTTATAGCAATCATTGGAGGAGGTTACAGTGATCTAAGATCATTCTCTTAACCAATGGGTAGGTCATAATTTTTTATCTCTGGAATACCCTGTTTGAATGTATCTTAATTGGTAGGTCTTGTCTTTTCCTCTTTTTGTAGATGAGCACATCTGCTTGTTGGACTGCATTGTGGTTGACCTTCAGGACATGGACATCTTTGCTGCAGAGAGACATCCTAGGAATATTGCTGATGCCCAGGAGAAATTACGATCGGACCTTATGTTTCCCTCTTACGTCGTCAGACAGACGGGCGGGAGTCTTCTAACAGAACGATGCCGACTCAAGCTGCAGCTGGAGAGGAACTTGGATAAGTAAGTCTTGATTGAGGGAAGTATTACAGAATAAAATAATATCTCTGGGCATTCTGCTTCTGTTATACAAATAATTTAATTTTCGATTTATTTATTTTATTTCTAGAGAAATTAGCCACTCTGTTCCTGACATGTCCATTCATGGCAGTCTGTCCTCTGTACACTGCTCGCTGGATCTCAGTAAATATAAATTGATAAAAGGACTGCTGGAGAATAATTTAGGAGAACCCGTGGAGGACTTTATGCGGCCGTACGACCTGCAGGATCCAAGGATTCATGTAAGAAGAGTTTCTGAATTGTGCATTATGGTCTGGTATTAGTGGTTTATACATTGTGTAATTCAGGGTATTGGAGTTTCAGGAGACATCTGTCATGGGTGTGTCAGAGGTGACAGACAGTCGCCCTGCAGTTGGTTGCAGGAGATCTCTACGTTTGGCATTACAGACATCTTCTTAGCGGCTGGCTGTCTCTAGGACCCAGCGGCTACCTCCCTCTGGCTAATTAGCTCCCTGGCCTGGGTGTATAAATACCTGGTGTGTCTGAGAGGGAGGTGCCGGCGATATTCATTACTACTTTTGAGGCTTTAGCCAGGGCAGTGCTTCGTCCTCTCTGGAGCTTGAGGCCCTGTGCGCATTTGTTTCGAGTCGTCTAAAGCTAAGCAATTCCCCCCCTGTTTGTCTACCCTTGTTGTCTATAGAGTTTAGTAGAGATCGACTAGTGCTCATCGCCTTCGTTACCTAGCCTTAGCCATACACCAGGGAAAGTCAGGGCGAGGCACGCGTGCGGCGATTGGTGACGAGCCAATATAAGGTCGTTAGGGGAGACAGGGTGATGCTAGACCAGACTAGGAGGTCTCCACTCCCCCCTTTCCATAGAGTCTGGGCTCCCTTTCCCTCTTCCCTCTGTGTTGCAAGTCTTTCCCACACCTTCCGTGACAACATCTTGGTCATCCTTGTGGCAAAAGTTTCTGCCTAACCGTCATGTAAAGCGTTAAGAGGCATGATCACTTAAAGAGCAACTAAGCTTAAATATTTTTTTTGCTTTTTCTATTCAGCTTCAAAAATGATTTGACTTTACTTCATCAAGCGATTTGGCTTCAGACCTCTAAAAAAAGAAAACAAAAAAAAAAAAACGTTGCTTACTCCTTAGTCTACTTGTCTGGCTTTTCTGTACTCCATTACTGTGCACTAGGAGTTCGAACGCTGGCAATGGAAGATGAGGCACCTCAGGAGTGTGCTCATTCTCCTGCAAGGTATTCGGTTCAGGTATCCTCCTCTTAGCACACTTGTCATACATAAGCACTGCTACATTGGGTGTCTCCAGCACAGTTGTACCGTCAGCGGTAACTCCTCCAGCACAGTTGTACCGTCAGCGGTAACTCCTCCAGCACAGTTGTACCGTCAGCGGTAACTCCTCCAGCACAGTTGTACCGTCAGCGGTAATGAAATTAGACAGTGCTGCTGTGCCAGATCTATTTGATTCAAGAGTACTCCTGAGCGCTGAAAGGAGGTTACCTGCATTTAAAGGGATTTTCCAACTAACAAAACTACATTTTAATCAAGTTCCTGTTCCTGCGCGGTGAGGCACAGCCATTACACAGTACACAGCAGGGACACATTTATAAGATTATCTCAGCACAGGAACATTTTAGTTAAACACATCCAATTGTAGAAATTATTATTATTCAAAGATGTATTGATTAAAATGAACTCTTGTTAGTGGGAAAACACCTTTAACCCCTTTCTGGCCCAGGGCGTATTAATACGTATCTGTGCCCTGGGCCTTATGGGCCTGATATGTATTAATACGCCCTGGCGATTTCGCCCGCACACAAGCAGTGCGGGTGAGATCGCCACTGGGTGGCAGCTGATTGTTACAGCTGACACCCGGTGTTATGTGCAGGGAGCGGTCCCGCACCGCTCCCTGCACATTAACCCCCGAAATGCTGCAATCGAAATCGATCGCAGCATTCCGGTGGCAAGAGGAGGTAAGCGCTATACTTACCTTCTCTGCCGGCGTCCAGCGGCATCTGAGTCCGGTCCCGGATGTTGCCATGGTGACCCGATGTCATCATGACAACATCCGGGTCACTAGAAGGCAGGAAGTTGCTTTGCTCATGCGTAGTGCACGACCAAAGTAACTTCTCCCTGTGCAGCGCTGACTGGCTGCATAGCACAGGGATGGTTCTGCATTCCTGTGCTATACATCCGATCAGGCTGCAAAAAGTGAAAGTCCCATAGTGGGACAAAGTGTAAAAGTAATAAAAATGTCAGAAAGTGAAAAAAAAATGTAAAAAAAATTTGTAAAAATATAAAAAAAAAATGAAAAAAAATAATAATAAAAAAAATAAAAGTATATTGTACCCATAAATAAATAATCTTATGAAAAAAAACACAAAAAAACCCCAATAAAAGTACACATATTTGGAATCGCCGCGTCCGGAACGACCTGACCTATAAAACTGTCCCGCTAGTTAACCCCTTTAGTGAACACGGTAAAAGAAAATAAATAAAAAACGAAACCTAAAACGATATTTTATCATCATACCGCCAAACAAAAAATGGAATAACATGCTATCAAGAAGACAAATGAAAATAAAAATGGTACCGCTGAAAACGTCATCTTCTCCCGCAAAAAACAAGCCGCCATACAGCTCCAACAGCCGAAAGATAAAAAAGTTATAGCTATCAGAATAACTGATGCAAAAACAATTCTTTTTTCTATAAAATAGTTTTTATTGTGTAAAAGTGGCAAAATATAAAAAAAATATGAATGCGGTACCGCTGTAAACGTACTGTCCCGAAGAATAAACTACTTTATCAATTTTACCACACGCAGAACGGCATAAAAAAAAAATTCCTGAATAATTGTTTTTTGTTTATTCTGCCTTCTAAAAATCAGAATAGAAAGCGATCAAAAAATGTCACATGCCCGAAAATGGTACCAATAAAACCGTCAACTTGTCCCGCAAAAAATAAGCCGTCACATGACTGTTGGCCGAAATATGGAAAAATTATAGCTCTCAAAATATGGCGATGCAGAAACTAGCCTTTGCAAAAAAATGTGTCTTTTAGTGTGTGACAGCTGTCAATCATAAAAACCCGATATTTATCTGGCATCGCTGTAATTGCACCGACCCGAAGAATAAAGACGTCTAATCACTTATACCGCATGAGTAATGGCGTAAAAATTAAACTTTAGGGTTAGGGTTGGGCTAGGGTTAGGGTTGGGCTAGGGTTAGGGTTGGGCTAGGGTTAGGGTTGGGCTAGGGTTAGGGTTGGGCTAGGGTTAGGGTTGGGCTAGGGTTAGGGTTGGGCTAGGGTTAGGGTTGGGCTAGGGTTTGGGTTGGGCTAGGGTTTGGGTTGGGCTAGGGTTAGGGTTGGGCTGGGGTCAGGGTTGGGCTGTGGTTGGGCTAGGGTTAGGGTTGGGCTAGGGTTAGGGTTGGGCTAGGGTTAGGGTTGGGCTAGGGTTAGGGTTGGGCTAGGGTCAGGGTTGGGATTTTTTCAGAAGTAAAGAAAAAAAAAATGACAACGATGTGGTGACTAATGTTGAGCGCAAGTGCTCGCTACTTGAGTTTGCATCGGGTGCTCGGGTATGCACCGAGAATAGCGGGCGCTCGAGTGACATGCTCGAGTCTCTGCCCCAAATGTTTTGCAGCTATTATACAGCCAAAAAAACCTTGCGGGGATTGCCTGCCATGCACGAGTGATCCCCGCATGTTTTTTTTTTTGGGTGTCTAATAACCGTGAAACATGCGGGGCAGGGATTCGAGCATGTCACTTGAGCACCTGTGATACATGGTGCATACCTGAGTACCCGATGAAAACTCAAGTAGTGAGCACTTGCGCTCAAGACTAATGACAACTTATTCAATATGATGACCTAATGTTATCAAATTCTGTGTCGTACCTCTGGGTTCAAAATGTTTACTATACCCCTTGATAAAATCCTGAAGGGGTGTAGTTTCCAAAATCGAGTCACTGGGGGGAGGGGTGAGTGGTTTCCACTATTTAGGCACATCAGGGGCTCCCCAAACGCAACATGGCGTCCGCTAATTATTCAAGCAAATTTTACAATCAAAATGTCAAATGGCGCTCCTTCCCTTCCGAACCCTGCCGTGCACCCAAACAGTGTTTTTCCCCCACATATGGGGTATCTACGTGCTCAGGGGAAATTGTACAACAAATTTTGGGGTCCATTTTTTCCTGTTACCCCTGCGAAAATAAAAAAATTGCGTCTAAAGTAACATTTTTGTGAAAAAAGTTAAATGTTCATTTTTTTTCCACATTCCAAAAATTCCTGTGAAGCACCTGAAGGGTTAATAAAGTTCTTGAATGTGGTTTTGAGCACCTTGAGGGGTGCAGTTTTTAGAATGGTGTCACTTTGGGGTATTTTCGGTCATAAAGACCCCTCAAATGTGATGTGGTCCCTAAAAAATGGTTTTGTAAATTTTGCTGTAAAAATTAGAAATCGCTGGTCAACTTTTAACCCTTATAGCTCCCTACGAAAAAAAAATTTTGGTTCCAAAATTGTTCTGATGTAAAGTAGACATGTGGGAAATGTTATTTATTAACTATTTTGTGGGACATATCTCTCTGATTTAAGGCCATGAAAATTAAAATTTTGAAAATTGCGAAATTTTTACTACATTTTTCGTCAAATTTCCAATTTTTTCACAAATAAACACAAGTGATATCGAAGAGATTTTACCACTATCATGAAGCACAATATGTCACGAAAAAACACTCTCTGAATCAGCAGGATCCGTTGAAGCGTTTCAGAGTAATTACCTTATAAAGTGACAGTGGTCAGAATTGTAAAAATTGGCCTGGTCATTAACGTGCAAACCACCCTCGGGGGTAAAGGGGTTAAGTTTCTGCAGAGAAGCAGGTGCACCCCTAAGTTGCCTTCCCTTCCACTATCAGGATTCATACTCCCAGTGCACAGTAACGGAGTACAGAAAATTCCGACAAGTGAGGACTAACACTGGTTTGGAGGCCACTTGAATGCAAGTTTTGCCTGACCTGCTTAATAAAGTGATTTTCAAACTTTCAATGCTGCTTAGAGTTAGCAAAAAAAAATCCAAAGTTTATTTCCTCTTTACAATGTTTGATTTTATGGTTTTCAAAGGGGAAAATTTGAGCATGAAAAATGTCTATGATAATGTAAATTTAATGGAAAGGCGCAGAAAATGCATGTAGGCCTTGAAAGGTCTTTGACATGGGGCACATAAAAGATTTCACAATGAAACTCCAGAGCACAAGAGGCGGGGAGATTTCCCTTAATATAAATGCTAGTCAAGATGACAATGTTCTCATTTGATATTTTATTCTTTGTACCTACAGACGGTCCTGAGTGGAGAGGTTTACACCAGTGTGTCTTTCCTCATTGATATGGTTAATGTCAGCCTTGAGCTCCTTGAAGACAAAGGAAAAGATGGAGAAAGCAATTCTCTAGCTCAGTAAGAAAATAAAAATGTTATATGTTTGCTCTTTAGAGGGATTGTTCAGCAAGTATCATTCTTCATCTGTCTATAGGATTGGTGATTAATGTTAGTTATGTGGGACTCTGAGCTTTAGGACCCCCGCTAATCATAAGGATGGGTATAACTTAGCCCCATTGGGAAGTTTTCGTATCCCCATCTCTAGTGGTCGGAGTCTGGGCAAATTTATTTCTGTTTCGGCCAGAAGAAGGTCTGAAATGAGAAATAACTCTTTGAAAAAACCATGGGTGGATTTTAGCCTTAGGGACCCCGAAGGGGGTCCATCTATCTTTGCATGGACCAAGCAACTCCAGCAGGGAATTCAGTCCCGAGTATCAGCTGGTAATTTGGTGGACCCCGGTGATGAAATTGCCAATGGTGGGTGTGACTGTGACGATACAGCTTAAAATCTTAATAAGCCAGACAATTACATTAGTTAAGCCAAGAGAAGTACACTATTGTGTTTAAATACGGATTTGCTCCATTTAACCATCAGAGAGACCATGGATACTTTTGGGGAGACCAGGAGAGGACGAAGTCCTCTGGCCCCATGCATATGTTTTGGGGTTGCTAGCCTGGCCCCATGTATATGTTGTTTTGGGGTTGCTAGGAGGGACCCACCGGTCACCTAGAACCCACGGAGACATTTGGAGTTGCCTCTCGGGTCTCCTGGTCTTGTACCTTAATGGACTGCTAGCTTCCTAAGTTTGCCGCTACCTCCTCTCTGTGAGGGCCCGCCAGAAGTGGGGGGCCACTGGTTGAGGTAGTCGGCCCTGGAAGTCTCCAAAGTCACAGCTGTTCTATCCCAGGTGGGCAGAGAAGGAAGGGTGAGGACTGTGTAATGTTGTACCATCTTGGGTAATTGCTGGGGACTGTTCCATGTGTTTGTCCGCTTTGTGGTTCAATAAAGTATTGCCACGTTGTTTTACCCTCACCCTGTGTTGTCTGAGTAGCGTTACGCCCACGGAAGACTCCGGGTCTTCACAGTGGGAAATACCATTGTTACTTCCCTAGTTTCGGTCAGATGTTTCTCTCAAGCAACAAATAACTACATGTGATTAGGAGATTTCTATGGCTAAAGACTTGGAATATCAACCCCATTTCCAAAAATTCCCTGTTTTGCTCTCCCCTCTGTTGGTGCCTTCTTGTTTGGTAGCAGACACAAAAGAGCTTCAGTGCCTACAGGGGGTAAAAGCTTTCTTCTTACATAATCCATAGCAGTACATGGATAAATAGCTGTATATCGACTCCCTTTTGCTTCTGAACCTCTCATCCTCCCACTCCAATGAGTCCTTCCATCTCCAAGAAGAAGAGACAATATTTCAAGCCATTCCCTGCCTGGAAATCCCACCCTCAAACTAATTGCTCTTCCATGAGATGCAGGTCTCACAAGGTCTTATGTGAAGGCCTTTCTACTGGGGATTGCTCATTTCTGCCATACAGATTTCCACCACCCCCAATTGGATTTAAAATTTGTACTGGATTCCCCTCAGTTTTCCTCATCTGAGCCTCACTTAGAAGGGGTTTTTTTTGGTTGCTCCGATCTTGATTTAACCGGTTCAGGACCGCCCACTGTACCTAAACGTCGGCGCTTGCTGGGCTCTGTGCAGCGCCGACGTTTAAAAACGGTGGGTGGTCCCGCAGCACTCAGGGGGGGTCCTGCAAGCGCTGCGATTCTGGTGCAGAGCGATAGCTCTGACAGGGGACATCATCGGGACCTGATTGGATCAGGTCCCAATGATGTTAACCCTTTGCTATCTTCTATATGCCGCGATCTATAGTGATCGCGGCATATAGAAGATAGTGAGAGGAGAGGGGGTCGTCAACTTACCTCTCCAACGGCCCCCTGATAGCTTCCAGGACCTTCCGTTGTTATGGCAGCTGGAGTTCACATGACCGCCTCCAGATCTGCCATATATGGTGTCCTGCTGAGCTCAGCCCTGCAGCTGAGTCCAACAGGAGACACTGACTGTGAAACAGTCAGAAAAGATGTCTTGCAATGTAATACATGTCTTTTGCATTGCATGAGAACAGTGATTAGAAAAATAAAAATTAATGTCCCATATAGGGACTAAGTAAAGATGTGAAAAAAAGTCTAAAAAATGTTTTCAAACTGTTAAAAAAAAATCACAAAATAAATAAAAATAAATAAATAAAATATTAAACCAATAAATCCGTATATTTATGCAAAAGCAAAAAAAGTACACATATTTGGTATCGCCGCGTCCGAAACAACCCGATCTATAAAACTGTCACACTAATTAACTCCTTCTGTGCACACGTAATAAAATAAATAAAAAACGGAGCAAAAAACTATGCTTTTTCATCATATCGCCAAACAAAAAGTGGAAAAAAATGCGATCAAAAAAGCAAAATGAAAATAAAAATAGTACCGCTGAAAACATCATCTTGTTTCGCAAAAAAAAAGCCGCCATACAGCTCTATCAGTCGAAAAATAAAAAAGTTATAGCGCTCAGAATAAAGCGATGCAAAAAAAATATTTTTTCTATAACATTGTTTTATTGTGTAAAAGCGCCAAAACATAAAAAAAATATATAGTAAGTGTAGTATCTCTGTAAACATACTGACCCGAAGAATAATGCTGCATTATCACTTTTACCACACGCAGAACGGCATAAAAAAAAAACCTCAAAAACCAATTACTGAATTGTTGGTTTTTGTTAATTTTACCTCCCAAAAAGCGTAATGAAAGCGATCAAAAAATGTCACGTACCCAAAAATGGTACCAATAAAAATATCAACTCGTCCCGCAAAAAACAAGCCGTCACATGACTCTGTCGGCCGAAATATGGAAAAATTATAGCTCTCAAAATATGGCGATACAAAAACTAGATTTTGCAAAAAAAGCATCTTAGTGTGTGACAGCTGTCAATCATAAAAACCCGATATAAATCTGGTATCTCTGTAATCGCACCGACACGAAGAATAAAGTAAATCTAATCAGTTATATCACACTAGGAACGGCGTAAAAAATAAATAAAACCAATTCTTCACCTGCTACTGATTTGTTTATTAATTTCTCCCAAAGATCGCAGTAAGGCTCTGCTCTTATTTATCCTGCGCTCTGCGCTGAGCACTTACACCAGAGTTTCCGTGTAAATCTCTGAAATACTTGATTCAGACGGAACCCATGACGGAAGATTCCCTTTAATGAGGCAGATATAGGCCACTGTGGATGCCGTCTGGCCTGTGATCCCACGGTGTCATTTGTTTTAGGCGTGCATAAAAGTGCGGTTGGCCACAGTTTTGTGCACTTCTGAAAAAAAGGACACCGCTAAACAGAGGCCAGATGGAGTCCAGAGTAACTCTGCTGCCTCATTACAGTGAATGGATCCCGCTGGGGTTTCATCTGAATTACATCACTTGGAAATTTAGATGGAAACCCCGATGCAAGTGCTCAGCCTAGAGCGCCGGATAAATGTTACGTAAAATGTTCCCAATAAAAGCTTCAACTCAGTCCTCAAAAAAAGCTAGTCCCCACTCAGGTCCGTCATCTGTTAAAAATATAAGGGACTTCCAAGTTACTGGTAGCAGAAAGGCTCTGGAAAAGCGAAATAGCCCTTGCCCCCCAAAAGAAATTCAGAAAATTTTGGGCTCCCAAAACCAAATGCCTATTCTACAACAATAATTTGTTCTCCAATTGTCAAATAGCGCTCCGTCCCCCCCAGATCTCGCCGTATGGCTGAGCGGTACGATACAGCCACATATGGGGTATTGCCACTTTTAGAAGAAATTGTGTGACACATTTCGGCACCATTTTTACCCATTGCCCTGTGTGAAAATGTAAAATCTGAGGGTAAAACATTTTTTTGTGGTAAAAATATAATTATGCTTTTTTCACTGCCCAATGGTATAAATGTAAAAATTTAAAAATACTCACTACTTCCCTAGATGAATTCCTTGAGAGGTGTACTTTACTAAATGGGGTCACTTGTGGGGGTTTCTGCTGTTTCGGCATGTCAGCGACTCTTCAAATGTGACATGGTGTCTGCTGCCTATCCCAGCCAACAAAGCGCTCCTTTCTCTTCCGAGCCCTGTCGTACACCAAAGCAGTGGTTTTCCCCCACATATGGGGTATCAGCGTACTCAGGAGAAATTGCACAACAAATTTCATGGTGCATTTTCTCCTGTTACCCTTATGATAATGCAAAATTAGGGAATGAAAAACATTTTTTGTGGGAAAAATGTGAAAATTTTATTTTTACGGCTCAATATTATAAACTTCTGTGAAGCAGCTGGGGGTGCAAGGTGCTCACCACATATCTAGATAAGTTCCCTAAGGGGTCTAGTTTCCAAAATGGTGTCACTTGTGGGGAGTTTCCACTGTTTAGGCACATTAGGGGCTCTCCAAATGCAACATGGCGTCCGCTAATTATTCAGACAAATTTTACATTCAAAAAGTCAAATGGCGCTCCTTCCCTTCCGAACCCTGCAGTGCGCCCAAACAGTGGTTTTCCCTCACATATGGGGTATCAGCGTGCTCATGAGAAATTGCACTACAAATTGTGTATTCCATTTTTTCCTGTTACCCTTGTGAAAATAAAAAAATTGGGTCTAAAGTAACATTTTTGTGAAAAAAAGTTAAATGTTCATTGTTTTCTTCCACATTCCAAAAATTCCCGTGAAGCACCTGAAGGGTTAATAAACTTCTTGAATGTAGTTTTGAGCACCTTGAGGGGTGCAGTTTTTAGAATGGTGTCACTTTTGGGTATTTTCTGTTATAAAGGCCTCTCAAAGTGACTTCAAATAAGATGTGGTCCCTAAAAAAAATGTTTTTGTAAATTTTGTTGGAAAAATGAGAAATCGCTGGTTAACTTTTAACCCTTATAGCTTCCTAACAACAAAAAAAAATGTTGGTTCCACATTGTGCTGATGTAAAGTAGACATGTGGGAAATGTTATTTATTAACTATTTTGTGTGACATATCTCTCTGATTTAAGGGCATGAAAGTTCAAAGTTTGAAAATTGCAAAATTTTCAACATTTTCGCCAAATGTCTGATTTTTTCACAAATAAACGCAAGTGATATCGAAGAAATTTTACCACTATCATGAAGTACAATATGTCACGAAAAAACAGTCTCAGAATTAGGGGAATCCGTTGAAGCGTTCCAGAGTAATTACTTCATAAAGTGACAGTGGTCAGAATTGAAAAAATTGGCCCGGTCACGAAGGCAAAAACAGGCTCTGGTGCGAAGTGATTAAGGCAGTATCAGAATTAGGCTATGTTTTTCTGCAGCCAAAACCTGCTCTCTTGGTAGTAAAAATGCTGCGTCCTCTCTTCCTTTCATCCTAGCAAACTGTTCCCTACACACCCTGGATATTGTATGGGCAATCTGCTTGCATCTGTCTGTCAGCTCTTCCTTCTCATTCTGGAAGCGCTCCAGGCTTCCAAAGCCAACCGTATCCAGTGTGGGGTCCAATCATTCCTACTTCTCCATAGGAGGTCGAAGATACAGATTATCCCCTGAAAATGTTTTTGCTGAGACCAGCATTGATTGAAATTTGCTCTCTTTTTTTTATCTATAGGTTCGACTTTAAAAAATCAAAGCTGCTTTTTGAGAGCTTTTCCAACCAGACTAAATCCATTAACCTGGTTTCCCATTCGATGATGGCCTTTGACACCCGTTACACTGAGCTCAAGCCACCCACCCAAAAGCTTAATGTCTTCAACTGCATCTTGCAACCATCCAAGAGCAACAGCAACCCGGGCTCCTTACAGATAGAATTACATCACCGGTAAGGAAGGCCGCAGATAATAAACCCAATGTACACACATACTGCATGAAGTCTCAAAAGTATTTAATTAAAATTAGATTTTTTTCATTTTTTTAATATGAATTAGATATATTATAAACTCTTCATTCTGTCCAATATTTAGAGCTTTTTCACATCTTAAAGTATGCCAATGCCTGCCAAAAAATGTCCTTTTATCTACATTTAAAAGCAAAAAAACCTCTAGATATACGGATCTAAGTAGAAATATAGCTGTGCATGCATTCATGAGTCTTTTAGATGTTACAGTGCCAAAGCTGGAAGCTGTCCTACTGAGAAATATTATTTTAAAGAGGACCTGTGTCCAGTTTTTTCTCTTATTTTATTCACGCTACTCACTTGACTATTCCATTTTCTATTTATTTGTTTTTTAATCCGCCATACGTTTCCAGATATATGGCTCCTTTTTATTTAGTACTAATTTTTATGGTCTTTACAAGGGGGCGTGGCTCACAGAATAATAATGTAGAGGGGCTTAAAGACACACCCCTGAGGAACATGTGAGACACGCCCTCCTGTAAAGACTATAAAAAGTAGCACTAGATAAAAAAAAAAAAAGTCAAAAATCTTTGGAATGATCAGGTGGACTTAAAAAAAAAACAAAAAAAGCAATGAATTCAGTGGAGCAGAGGTAGTAAAATAAAAAACTGGGCACCTACAAACTGGTGACTGGTCCTCTTAAAAGCCATTAAGTCTCCATGCACATATTTCTTTTATTTCTTATCTTAATCCCTTTTTAGTTGTAACTTTTATTCTAAATACATTTCTTTTTTATTCAAATCACCTATGAAGACTGGGTCTTTCTCCACATCAATACCTTGTCCAAGTTTGGGCTTTCATGCTAAATGCCTGACCCTGGACAGGTCTAGAATCCGCCTGCCTCATGCTTACTATACGAGTCCGCGTCTTTCCGTTCTTTTTTGTTTTTCTTTTTCTTTACATCAACTCCCATTTTGTGATTTTTGCAGCTCCACAAAGGACACTTCCTGCTTCACCGTCGTCCTGAACAACCTAAGAGTCTTCTTAATATTTGACTGGTTGCTGCTAGTGCACAAGTTTCTGCAAACACCCAGCGAAACCAAGAAAGTAACCCTGATCCACCAGCCCGAAGAAGAAAGAAGGAATAACTCTGCAAGCGTGGTTCCCAAAACTGTGAAGACGGGCGTTGTCACAAAAAGGTCCTCTGTGCCAGTGACTCCTGAGAAGCAGCTGGAAGTGAAGATCAATGTGACCGGTGAGCGTCTTGCTCCTGTCCCATCATCATTAATTTGGGAGAGCTGTCCTCTGCCGGTGCCGGCGGTCTACACTCATGTGCACTCACTAGACATCATTGTCAGGATCCATTTCCACATCCTGACAAATGAAAAACGAATGCGATGTGAAACTTGTCATTTTTATCAATGTCATGTTCCTATGACAAAATACCTGGCTGTCAAGAATGAATGCCGGAAGTGTTGTCATAGGAAGCTGCTGATGTTTGCATGAAGGTTATTACCTGGAATTGGAGCTCTACTAACACATAATATATTTTGTTGGTTAATATTACAGGTACAGAGTTTGTGGTTGTTGAAGACGCATCTTGTGTGGATACCAACGCTATAATTCTTAAGGGGACGACCGTTCTTACTTACAAACCCAAACTGGCGGACCGTCCGTTTTCTGGGAGTTTATTTGGGATTGAGGTAAGATGATTTATTTAAGTCGTACACCCTTGGAAGCTGAGATCTGGGGTGCTCTTTGCATCTTCAGACTGGAGAACAGCTTTCCAGGAGAGATGGCTTGATATGTGCAGTGCTTACAAGCTCTTTTCAGCTGAGCTTGTAATCGCTGCCATGATAATGCCGACTCAGATTTCTGGAATGGGCTGCTAGCTCCTGATTTGGCCAGCTTCAGCCCCACTGTGCTTGCTATGCTGTCCTGGTCTGAGCTATCACTCATTCAGGAGTGCACACTCTACCCTAACAATCAGTAAGTCGGGGGTGTGCTCCTGAAGGGGCAACACGTCTATAGAGGGATGTCATCTCTTGATCAGACTCGCTCTCATTTTGGAGGACCTGTCCTCCACTGTCCTTAAGACAACAGCTGATCATTGGAGATGTCTTCTGGGGGGGTGACACTATGTGACCAGTTTATTATCCAAGGGTCCTTCTAACAAATCAGGAGAACCCCATAAACTGATTAATAGAATTTTTTTCATTTTTGCAAACATTTTTTTGTTTTTTTAATTAATTTTCAGTTCAGCTCATTGTATTTGCAGTGTGACTATTTCTTGGGAAAGAAAGTCATTGATGGCTGCAATGTTTTATGTCACTCTTGCATGCACTGGAACAATTATAGTGCCACATTTGCATGTAGTGGATCTGAATTGGGTCAATAAAATTATATTTTGCAATGATGTCTAGAAGTTTTGCTGAATTTTCAGATTGTAATTAATAATCTTATCATAGGTGTTTTCATGTCGGTTGGGGAATGAACACGACACTGCTCTCTCCATCATTGATCCAGTTCACGTGCAGATTGAACTGGTTGGAAATTCGACTTACCAAAACAGCTCTGGCCTCATGGATGCATTCAACTCCGAAGATTTCCCTCCAATTCTGGAGGTAAGAGAAGAAAAACCCACAGTCGACTGTACTCTTCCTCCTGTATAGATGAAAAAGTACATCAACTGTGTATGTGCGTGTGGTGTGTGTAAATAATTCTGCACACAGTGTATTAGGCAAGTTGTATTTTAGAGGATTATTTTTATTGTTGATCAACAACTATGTTCTCAATCAACCCAAAAGACTCATAAATATCCAAGCTTAATATTTTTGGAAGTTGGAGTGTTTTTTTTTTTTAGATTTGGCTATCTTAGGAGGATATCTGTTTGTGCAGGTAACTATTACTGTGCAGAATTATTAGGCAACTTAATAAAAACCAAATATAATCCCATCTCACTTGTATTTTCACCAGGTAAACCAATATCAGTGCACAAAATTTAGAAACAAACATTTCTGACATGCAAAAACCCCAAAAAGTAATGATCATATAGCCACATTTCTTTATGATGACACTCAACAGCCTTCCATCCATAGATTCTGTCAGTTGCTTGATCTGTTCTCGATCAACATTGCGTGCAGCAGCCACCACAGCCTCCCAGACACTGTTCCCAGAGGTGTACTGTTTTCCCTCCCTGTAGATCTCACATTTTATGATGTACCACGGGTTCTCTATGGGGTTCAGATCAGGTAAACAAGGGGGCCATGTCATTATTTTTTCTTCTTTTAGACCTTTACTGGCCAGCCACGCTGTGGAGTAGTTGGGTGCATGTGATGGAGCATTGTCCTGCATGAAAATCATGTTTTTCTTGAACAATACTGACTTCTTCCTGTACCACTGCTTGAAGACGTTGTCTTCCAGAAACTGGCAGTAGGTCTGGGAGTTGAGCTTCACTCCATCCTCAACCCGAAAAGGTCCCACAAGTTCCTCTTTGATGATACCAGCCCATACCAGTACCCCACCTCCACCTTGCTGGCGTCTGAGTCGGAGTGGAGCTCTCTGCCCTTTACTGATCCAGCCTCTGGCCCATCCATCTGGCCCATCAAGAGTCACTCTCATTTCATCAGTCCATAAAACCTTTCAAAAATCAGTCTTAAGATATTTCTTGGCCCATTCTTGACGTTTTATCTTATGTTTCTTGTTCAAAGGTGGTCGTTTTCCAGCCTTCCTTACCTTGGCCATGTCCCTGAGTATCGCACACCTTGTGCTTTTTGATACTCCAGTAACGTTGCAGCTCTGAAATATGGTAAAACTGGTGGCGAATGGCATCTTGGCAGCTTCACGCTTGATTTTCCTCAATTCATGGGCAGTTATTTTGCGCCTTTTTTGGCCAACACACTTCTTGCGACCCTTTTGGCTATTTGCCATGAAACGCTTGATTGTTCGGTGATCACGCTTCAAAAGTTTGGGAATTTCAAGACTGCTGCATCCCTCTGCAAGACATCTCACAATTTTGGACTTTTCAGAGCCCGTCAAATCTCTCTTCTGACCCATTTTGCCAAAGGAAAGGAAGTTGCCTAATAATTAAGCACACCTTATATAGGGTGTTAATGTCATTAGTCAATACCCCTCCTCATTACAGAGATGCACATCACCAGATTTACTTAATTGGTTGTTGGCTCTCAAGACTATGCAGCTTGGAGTAGGACATGTATAGAAAGTATCATGTGATCAAAATACTCATTTGCCTAATAATTCTGCACGCGGTGTATATTAGCTTAATGCGTGTGTGTATGTATATGTATATATATATATATGTATATATATATATATATATATATATATATAGTTTGATAATTACGTCAGTTATCTTGTTTTTAATAGCAGATCAGCAGTGCAATTCTCTCTTTCTCTCCTACACTTCTATCGTTCCCACTGTACATAGCACATAAATGTAGGAGAGGAGAGAATTGTACTGATGAACTACTATTAGAAACAAGGCAGCATGGTAAATAAATGTGAGGAGGGAAGCAGGAGGAAATAAGAAGAACAGAAGAAAACATTGGAAATAAGCCGGGAAGGAGAAGTGGCTGCGCAGCTAATGTGCTATGAAAAATGAGCAGGCAATTGAACATAACAAGCAAATGGCTGATAAAAACAGTGATAGACGGATCCAGACATTTTGACAGCAGTGCAGCAGCTTTCATACTGTGTACAACCAGAGATCCCATATCATGCCCCCACTTCATGTAATCCATGCTGCTTGTCTGTAACTTATGGACAGATTAGTCTTGACAACAGACAGTAGACTGCAGCAGTTTGTTCGGAAGGGAGACACCTAGAGGCCATACTTAGGTTGTCCACTTTTATGAAAGTGTACCCCAAACACTGTATACGTAAAATAAGAAACCCAGCAGGTCTCAGTGTTTAGGCTGCAGTGCTGATGTCATGTCAACAGCGGGCATCACCGCTGTAGCTAATCACTAGGCTCTAGAAGAATGATATACATCACTGTGTACTGGGTGCTCCTATAGGACACCACTCCATTCATTGAGTTTAGAAAGGAACCTAGCACTCCAATGGGGCAGTGAAAAGAAGTAAGCTTCATTGGAACAGCAATGAACGTAACGTTTCCATCTTACAATAAGACCTTCCTCAGACGGATTGCAAAATGATCAAGAGGGGAGAAAGTGAAGCAAAAGGCAGCGCAAGTAAGTAAATGGGACACAGCTCTGGATGTGTGCACATCTATTGGCAATCTGATTGACATAAGTTTGCTAACCATTTGAGCAAGAGGTGAACAAGCTCCTAAGTTTATGTCTCATGCACTAGTAACGTGCTTCTCCAAGGGTCTGGCAAGCAAAAAGACCCAGGGATCAGCCGGTAGCTTCTGTCCTTACAGCGATTATTAGGTCCCACCTATAACAACTTGCATCACTATGACATATTGGAAAGTCTGCTGGTAACCTTTCATCTGTAGATTGTTGCCCGTTGGTCATAGTGAATTCTCTGTCTTTCCGTCGTCAGATTCACTTACAGACACTGGACATCAGATTATCCTACAATGATGTGCAGTTGTTTCTGGCGATTGCAAAATCCATTCCTGAGCAGACCAGCACCAGTACCCCGGAGTCCGCCGTCTCTGGAAACACCGAAGACAACAACAAGGAGAATGAAGGCTTGATGGGAAAAGAAGTACACAGACACGTGATGGATCCTCTAGTAGGTGAGACCTCAGAAATGTATTTCAGACCTGTTAGGGTGAATTTACAGAACCTGATCCTTACGGGGAGAATGATCGGGTATAGTATCTGTAGTGTTAAACATTTAATTATTTCACCGTGTTTGGCTATTCTAGAAAATCAACTTGCCCGCTTGCAGGAGCTGGGGTTTGCTGTAGCGGATTGTCGTAAAGCGTTGCTGGCTTCTCAAGGTAAGCCATTGTAATGCTGGGATCTCTTTACTGCTCATGCAGTAGTAGAGGTAGATACATTTACCATTGAGGCGAATCCCTGCTATATAATAACCAGCACAACGAGATTACCCTTTCCCCAAACCTTGCTCGGCCACCTCTGCAGTCTATCAAAGCTGGTCGGTCTTTTAAGCAATGACCATAGCGCTTGCGAGGGCTCATTGCTAGCGCCTCGCTTCTCCATTGTTGCGGAGCTACAGCATGGGGAGAGCGCACCGTTCAGACCAGCTGCTCAGCTATGCTGCCAGCCCAAAAAATGTCAGTATTTAGGAGTACATTGCCCCATCCTTCCACCTCCCTTGGTAAGTGGGCATCGTAGAGACAGGAGAGCGGTGTGCTCCTGAAGATTGAAGTTTGGGAACAATCTTCTGCAAGTTGCAAGACGTCCATAGACTGGACTTGTCTTTCTAGCACATCTCATAGATGATCAATCAGATTAAGATTTGGGGAATTTGGGGGCCGAGACAACATCTTATACAACTGTCAGGCGTTATGGGTCTACGTCAATGAAAATCACTTTAGCATTGTCATGACTTCCACTACTGAAGGGAGCGATTCTGAGAATATCAATGTCTTAGGGAATTACAAACTATTTATTTTTGGGGGCTTCAGCTGCCATAACTCCTGATGATGTCTATCAGATTATTTTTCTTGTATTGCATTTGTGTCCGCTTTGTTCCTCTTCTTAAATTCTTGTCTTTTCCACACCTATAAGGTCAACTAAACAAAGCTGCGACATGGCTATTTAAGAATGCCGAGCCTCAGAAGCCTAACAAGACCAGCGGTGGAAGCGGAGTCGTACGATGGATATCTGGAGTGGAGCTGAAGGCGGACAGTGTGTGCATCTGCTTCATTGATGACTGCATGGACTGCGATGTCCCCCTGGCAGAGATCACCTGCTCACGTCAGTATAGTCATTAATGCCTCATTATTTCCAGTGATTTTCAGGCCGGATATTACACTTGGTAATGGTTCCAAATTATATTCATGCTCGTTCTTCATATGCTCCTTGCATTTGCTCATTAGGCAGCAGGATAGAGAGTATAGAGTGATATAATCTATACACTATTTTCTGTTTTGGCAGGGCTTGGTTTAACTCTTTAATGACCTGTGACGTACATTTTCGTCATTGGTCGATCACAGCCGTCATCTTCCTGTAACTAGTGTGCTCCAATCGCTGTAGTTTATCCACTTAAACGCCACTATCAATCACTTAAATAATGCCAGTGATGGCGTGCACAGTCACTGGCTTTCATCGACTCCCCGCAATGCGATCGTGGGGAACAGATAGGTTAAAATAATTTTTAAACAATTTTTATACAAAAAAATTAAAATCGGCACATTGCTGCATCCAGAACAAACTGTAAAATGATCACTTTATTAAAAAAAAAAAAACATGCTAGAATCATGGTTTTTATTTTTCCCTCCTGCCTAAGAAAACGTAATAAGTGTATTTAAAAATATTTTAAAAATGTTGCAGTGTCCAAAGCCAAAAAACTGGGTAAGACAAGGATGTCACTTTTTTTTTTTTTTTATCAGGACTGAATTTTTTCCAACACTTGGTTTCCAATCCTGATGGATCTGCTGAATTCACGCTTTCGGGGGATTACTACAATCGTGAGCTTTCAGGTATAGCGTTTTGTTATTATCTGACTTTTCTCTTGTACTCTGCTGTTCTTGACCCTCCACGTCTCAGAAAGTTATCACTGATTCTCCTATCTAAGTACCAACCCTACAGTCACATAGATCCAGGCCCCTTCTCGTTGGTTGCCATTTGTGGATACAGTCAGGTATTTAAGTCTTCTGATACATGTTCCTGTTTCATTCAAGGTTGGGAACCATTTGTCGAGCCATGGCCATGCTCCATATCTTGGCAGCAGCAGGAAGCGAGCCGTCTCCATCCTTCCCGCCTGAAGATCGATCTGAAGGCTAAGCAGCGTTTGGACATCAATATCACCTCTGTGTTGATCGGTAAGGTGCTATCACACGGTGTCTGCAGCCAGTGCATGAGGTGAACGGGTTCCTAGGCTCCGATTCACCAGAAATGGTCCAGAAGAGTGTTGGGCGGGTAAACATCAGAGGGTTGAGTTTTTGTGCTTGCTATATTGGATGGGACATCTAACCTCAGCGTTCTCCAACAAAAAGAACCTCCAAAATCAGCTCAACACCTGATCTGGACACGTCTACAAGTGTTTTCCAGGATAAACATCCCCTTTAAGAGTCGGAAAGCTCAATCCGTCTGCTGCTCTCTTACTTTTGTGCGTATATAGGATTATTTGTTCTGTGCAGCATTTCACTCTCTTGTTCACTGTGTTCTCTTTGTAGAACAATATGTGAACACTAAGGAGTCCTGGATGGCCGATTACTGCAAACTGGAGAAGGAGGCCACCATAGAAACTGGAAATGAGGAGTGGATGGGTTCTTCTGTGGACCCTCCGGTCATTGGACCAAGTGAGTAAATTATTTTTATGTAAGAACAGCGTTTGACACCAGTGTACTGTAAAATATGAAGGACAGAATGATTGACTTCTTCCGTTATTGGTAAATATAAAACTTTCACTGATACTTTAAAGAAGTTCTGTGCTCAGGGTCATAGTACATGGGCGGGTCGCCTAGGGTCTCACATACACTGCATGGACAAAAGTATTGGGGCACATGTCTTAATCATTGAATTCAGATTTTTCATTAGCCCAATTGCCCCTGGTGTATAACATCCGGCCCCTTGCCCCCCTGTGTATAACCCTCTGCCCCTCACTATGCCTTTCTGCCTTTACTAACATGTAACAATGGCCAGTGGTGCAGAGCTCACTGATATCAGCATGGACCTGTTATTGGACCCACCGGTGTAGCAAGTCCATTCATGACACTTCTTCCTCCTAAATCTTCCTCCATCACCTGTGAGTGATATTGCTGAGAAATGAAAGGAACTGCAGCAACTCAACCCCAAGGTGGAGACCCCGTAACATTACAGAGCAGGGGGCCGAGTGCTGAGGAGCAGAGGGCAGAAAAGTCACCAACACTCTGCTGACTCCATAATTGCAGAGTCCAGATTTCCTCTGATATCAACATCAGCACAAACACTGTGCCCCCGCCGGGAGCTTCATGGCCGAGCAGCTACATGCAGCCTTACATCACCAGGCACAATGCCGAGCATCGGATGGAGTGGTGTAAAGCTGCCACCACCTCTGGAAGAAATGTGTTCTGTGCTGTATCAGATCACACTTCTGTATCTGGCAGATGATGAATGATTCTGGGTTTGGTAAATGCCAGGAAAACTTAGCTACGTGACTGCATTGTGCCCGCTGTAAGTTTGGTGGAGGAGGGATATTATGGGTTGTTTTTCAGGGGTCCGTGTAGACCACTTCCAGTGAAGGGAAATCTTAATATTTCAGCCAACCAAGATATGCACAATTTTGGCTACCAGCTTTGTGGGAACAGTTTGGGGAAGACCTTTACTTTTCCCCATGAGTGAGCCTGATGCACAAAGCTCCTTGAAGACCCATGGGTGGGAAGAACATGTTCAGCTGGACAGAGTCCCGACCTCACCCCATCCAACACCTTTGGGATGAACTAGATCAGAGATTGTAAGCCCGACCGCTCCACAAACACCAATGTTTGACCTCACAAATGTTCTTCTGGGTGAAGGAGTAAAAACTCCCAGAGACGCCTCCAAAGCCTTGTAGAAAACCTTCCCAGAAGAGCAGAAGCTATTTTATTGACCTGCTGGGGACCTGGGAGGTATCTCCAGAGGATTCGTAAGGCGAGGATCTTAGTTCTTACACCATTTAATGTTTTTAATGTTTTTTTTTTTCTAAAAAAAAATGTGGTTATCCAGGACCCCGTGATCGGTGCACGCTCTTCTTACTGTGTTCCCTTCCTAACCCAAGTGCAATGTATGTGCTGTGTTCCTCACTGTTTCCCTTGCTCGGTTTTTGGTGCTTTCTAACTCTGCCTTTCCTGTCTGCCAGGCCTTCCTCTGTCCTACCTTAGAACTAGAAGCACAGCCAGTCTGACTAACCTAGAACATCAGGTCTATGCTAGAGGTACAGTACGATGTATAACGTGCCATCGGGATGTCTCATACACATCCCATCATGCTCAAGATGAGCCCATTCCATATGGTCTATTATAGGGTATATAAGGAGGCCGTCACTCATCCCCTCCTTTTCATCCATCTAATACATGGATAACTATTCACTTGTATATTTCTTCCGAAAAAAAAAATGTATGGCTGACTGCAGCTTTCCCTGCTCTGCCCGCCGAGCACCATTCACATGGACGCTGCGTGGCACCGGAGCTGTGAAGGCAGAATCCGATGTTCCTCCTCCATTACAGCTGTGTGGGATATGGATCTGTAACAAGTCATGGATTCCTTTCTCTGTTCTTTCACATGTAGTCGAAATGAAGACTCCAAAGCGCAGACAGCCATTTATACCATTTGCTCTCCGGAATCACACCGGCTGCACGCTGTGGTTCGCCACCTTAACTACAACACCCACAAGGTAATTTGCACTGACAGTGAGAAGTGGAGCGATAAAGTTTAGTTGTCAAGTTATTCACACATTGCCAGGAGGAATAACAGAGGAACCGCATAGTGCAGAGTTCTATATAGAATTGTTATTTCATGGGAAATATTAACATTCTTCAAAACAGACACGTCAGGAGAGTCACAGCGGTATCCACATGTCAGACATGATGGGCCACCGGCTGCCATGTTAACCCATCGGCACCTCACAAGGAATAGCTCCACCCTCTGATCGTGTCAGGGATCGACAATGGCATTTAAGGGTTAACAGCAGCAAACGGGGCTCAGTTCCACTCGCTGCTGTTACAGGCAGACGCCGACTGTGTAACACAGCCGGCATTTGGTGGTTTTAGTGTAGGCTTATCTCCTGAGCCCTCTTCATACACAAAGGCAGCCGACATTGGAGGAACTATTACTTACTATTTCAATAAGGATTAATATCTAAGTGGCCAGGATTGAAAACCTAGAATCACATTTGTGTTCTGCCTGTGCTGCAGGGCGGCTCTGTCACACAGCGGGAGCCCAGAAGTTGTGTCAGATGGTGACCGAAATTTCTTTGATGACGCTCACAATGTGAGTCAGTGGAGAGAAGTGCCCCCGGGAGAAGAGATACCATTTGAGTTTGAAACAAGAGAAAAGCTGAGGCACAGGTAACTTAACTCTTATTTTACTCCTTCTGCACCCAAGCATGGCGTTTTATGTTGCATTTTAAATACGACTTAAGGTTGCATGCTCGCCTCCGCCCCCCAACACTGCATAAATGCTCGCCTCCACCCCCTCCTCCCTCCAACACACTGCGTACATGCTCGCTTCTGGCCCCCATCTCCCCGGTGCTGCATGCGTGCTCGCCCTCTGCTTCCCCAAACACTACATGGGCGCTTGCCCTCTGCCCCTCCCTGGTGCTGCATGTGCGCTTGCCCCTCACTCTTTCTTGGCGCCGTGTATACTCGCCCCCTGATCCCCCTGGCGCTTCGTGCGCACTTGCCTTCTGCCCCTTTTGGCACTAGATTCGTACTCGTCTCCTGCCTCCATCTGACGTTGCATGCGCACTGGACCCTCTGCTCCCTCAACCCTCCGGCCCCCCTGGCTCAGCATTCTGCTCGCCACCTGCTTTCCCTGGTGCTTTATGCACGCTTGCCACCTGCTTCCCTTGGCTCTGCATGCACGCTCGCCAACTCCTTCCCCTGGCGCTGCATGCCCGCTCGCCAAGACATTCCCCTGGCGCTACATGCCCGCTCGCCAACTCCTTCCCCTGGCGCTACATGCACGCTCGCCAACTGCTTCCCCTGGTGCTACATGCACACTCGCCAACTGCTTCCCCTGGCGCTACATGCGCTCTTGCCCCTCCCCTTTGGCTCTGCGTGCACGCTCGTTTCCTTCCTCCTCTAGCATTCCAGACGCGCTTGACTCCTGCCCTCCATCCTGGCACTATGTGCGTGCATGCCGCCTGCCCCCTGGCTCTGCGTGTGCGCTTGTATCGGGGTCTGTGGCTGTCACTGCATAATGCAGTAATGTCATAAAAGTTTCATGTTTTGCTTTCCTATTCTCCGACCTTGGGATGTAATTGCTGTGGCTTCTATGTCGTTCCTTATACATGAAACGTGGTTGGTGTAATGCTCTTCTAGGCAGTCGGTACTGTCGCTCCTTTCTCACTGATCCAGCCTTGCTTTGCAGGCACACTCATGACCTGCGCATTCACCAGCTGCAGGTGCGGGTCAGCGGCTGGGAACAAGTCAGCCCGGTGTCTGTGGATAAAGTCGGGATATTTTTCCGCTATGCAGCTCCCGATAAGAACACCTCCTCTTCATCAGTAAGACCCTTGTTCCCATTATACGTAATTGTTGGCCGTAAAATTGCTTTAATCTGCCATTTCACAATATATATATATTTTTTTTTATTTATAGGTCGGGAGTCCAATAAGCAGAACTAATATCATACATCCTCAGGTTTATGTAAGTTTGCCTATATCTACCATCATCTAATATTTAAATAGGGTCCATCACTTCTCCACAAGTCTAAAACTTACACGTCTTAGTAAATACTTGTATTTTGCCATTTCCTTTTTATTCCTGTTGGAAATGTAGGAATAATTTGACAACGGAGTCTCTCCGTGCTCCTTGTTATCGAGTGTGTCCTATGGAGTCGCCTTAGTACCCATCCATATTACTAGTTTTATTCTGCTTTCTCAACTTTTGCAGTTCTCGGCGCTGCCGCCAGTGCGCGTTGTGTTTGCTGTCACCATGGAAGGCAGTGCTCGTAAGGTGGTAACTGTGCGATCATCTCTGATTGTCAAAAACAAGCTTGAGATCCCAATGGAGCTTCGGCTGGACAGCCCGTCAGCCCCAGACAGTAAGTAGTCACTTCTGTCACCTGCTTCTGTCTTACAAGCCAGAAGGTGGGACAGAGAGCGGTGTGATATCAGGTTATCTACATACTCGCTTTGTCGTGTTGGAAATGTAGACCTTAAAAAGTCCAGAATCCTCTATTTGCTACAGGGTATACCTGGCAGAGTAGTGCAGGACAACTGGCAGCTGACATTAGTCTTCCCTGCATCCCCCGGCTGCCCCGTCCCATTCTCACCATTTGGCTGCGCCTATTCTAAAAGTCATGGCGAAAACACATTGAGTATAGTGTGTGGCCCTCACTTGGAGCCAAGAGCTGCAATTGAGTTCTTTACTATCAGGCATTAGAAGGCACAGTGTGATAGCGTAGACATACACGGACGGTGCTGCCTTCTGGTGTTTTATCTCGTTCAGAGCTGGATTCACAATTACACTGCTCAATACTTTCATATGACACCTCCTTGCTGCTACTTCTAATCATGCCCTATATTAGACACACATGGACGGTGCTGCTTTCTAGTATTTTATCTCATTGTAGGTGTGATATAAAACACTAGAAAGCAGCACAGTCTGTGTGTCTAATACAGCGCATGATTAGAAGCAGCAGCAAGGAGGATATCATATAAAAGTATTGAGCAGTGTAACTGTGAATCCAGCTCTGACTGCTCAATACTTTTATATGATATCCTCCTTGCTGCTGCTTCTACTCTTGAGCTATATTAGAGTGGGGACCCCCCATGACTCTGTGTATACTATGTATGGGGAGACATCTTAGCAGCTAGTCTTGCCTCACTCGCTCAGAGTCAACTGAAAGTTAGAGAGAGCCTGTAAACTGGGGTAGAGAGACTGATAAAAAAAATGCAGTTACAAGTCAAATAATGGCCAAAAATTGTGTCATTTCTCACCTGCACACACAACTTATTCTGAAAAGTCACATGTGAGTACGCAAGTGCTACACTTTTAACTCTTAAAGCGCAGCATGTGTTTATCATATAATACTTTCTCTGGCGCTTCATAGTGGGACACAGGAAGCCAAGGGGTGTATGCTAGTGTCACCAGAAGGCTGACACTAAGCAAAAAATTCAGCTCCTCCTCAGCAGGTTACACCTGTCTACTGGCACCAAGCCTCTCTGTGTAGCTTAGTGTCATGTAGGAGGCAGACACAAGTGTCTATCATATAATTCTTTTCCTAGTTCTTCAAAAGTGGGACACAGGAAATCAAGTGGTGTATGCTGCTGCCACCAGGAGGCTGACACTAAGAAAAAAGTAATCTGCTGAGCAGGTTACACCTATCTGCTGAGCATGTTACACCTGTCTGCTGGCACCAAGCTTCTCTGTTTAGATTAGTGTCTTGTAGGAGGCAGACACAGGTGTCTATCATATAATACTTTTCATATTTGCAGAGCCAGTGATTCTCCCTGCTGTGATGCCTGGAGATTCATTTGCAATTCCATTACATCTTACATCCTGGAGACTGCAGGCTCGACCCAGAGGGATGGGAGTGTTCTTCTGCAAAACGCCGATCCACTGGACAAATGTTACAAAGACCGGAGAAGTTTCCAGCAGTAAACGCGAGTGTCACTCCATGGACACGGAAAACAGCAGATATTTCAGGTGACAATAAGTGAGGCTTTATTATTGGGGGTGTCCTGTCGTATATATAGCATCAACAATAGACCTTATGTCCTGTGAATAGCCGGCTGGAGCCTTGATTTTTTTTTTAACCTAAATGCCCATCTGGTTGAGATTTGAGGAATTCGAAGGCCAAGACACCACCTTTAAACATTTTCGCATGTTTTTCATACAATTCCTGTATAATTTATGCAGTCCTGATTGTCAAGTTGTGCAATATATTTTTCCTTTAAAATTTGTTTCAGGTTCTGTGTAGCTCTGAGGAAAGAAAATTATCCCGATTACATGCCATCAAATATCTTTTCAGACAGCGCTAAACAAATCTACAGACAGCCAGGCCACACCGTCTTCCTGCTGCCCACTGTGGTCATCTGCAACCTTCTGCCATGTGAGCTTAACTTTTACGTCAAAGGTACACCCCTCCGAGGAACCTTAAAGTCTGGGAAAGAGATGGCCCTACACACAGCGGATACATCACAGAACTTTGAACTTGGTGAGTTCTCCTACTCACCTCTCGTATAGGAACGGTTGGAAAGAAAAGATATTTAGCAATCGGAAACTTGTAAATGTGAAAATTTGTAAGTCGAAACCATGAGTGGTTTTAAAATGTATATCTAAATACACCTATAACAAGCTTAAGGTAGCCCTTGAGGCTTCCTTGTGGGCCCATTTAGAGTCCAAAAGGTAAATATACAATTTTTTGGTTAGGTTGCATAATTATAAACCCTCTGTTGTCCTTTTGTATCTTTGTTCTCGCCATGAAAGAAATGTCAATAATTCATCCCTATCCTACAGAGACCTAATGTACCTCCAGTTTTCTACTCTTTGGTGTTTATCTTCAAGTTACTAGTTACTAATCTATGCCATATTTTTTGTACTATAAGATGGACTTTTTAGCAAGAAAACAGCCTTGCTAAAAAGTGTATGTGTCTTACAATTCACAGTCAGCTTCCTTCGTGATCTAAAGGATCATTCATATAGCATCCTTCCTGATCACTAGCGAGAACCCCTGTAGAGGTATCTTTGTCTGTGACCGACCCTGATCTATCTGATCAGTGCAGGGCAGTAGAGGAAGCGGATTGAGAACACCACATCACCGTTTGGCTTCTGTCGGTTCCAGCATAAAATGAGACAGCAGTTTAGTAAGTATGAGGTTTTGGAAGTAAAGTGTGTGCAAGCAGAACTGTATGTGTTCTGTAGAGCTATGTGTACTGAAAAGTCTGAAAAACTCGATAACTAATAATGAATACTTTATCCCGTTTATTACCTTTATTCACTCACAGGCTGCACATTGCATTTGTTTCAGTACAGAGTAGTAGGAGATTTGTATTACTGCTGCCCTTTACTTCCTCCCTGCACATTGCATATATTTCAGTACAGAGTAGTAGGAGATTTGTATTACTGCTGCCCTTTACTTCCTCCCAGCACATTGCATATTTTTCAGTACAGAGTAGTAGGAGATTTGTATTACTGCTGCCCTTTACTTCCTCCCTGCACATTGCATATATTTCAGTACAGAGTAGTAGGAGATTTGTATTACTGCTGCCCTTTACTTCCTCCCAGCACATTGCATATATTTCAGTACAGAGTAGTAGGAGATTTGTATTACTGCTGCCCTTTACTTCCTCCCTGCACATTGCATATATTTCAGTACAGAGTAGTAGGAGATTTGTATTACTGCTGCCCTTTACTTCCTCCCAGCACATTGCATATATTTCAGTACAGAGTAGTAGGAGATTTGTATTACTGCTGCCCTTTACTTCCTCCCTGCATATTGCATATATTTCAGTACAGAGTAGTAGGAGATTTGTATTACAGCTGCCCTTTACTTCCTCCCTGCACATTGCATATATTTCAGTACAGAGTAGTAGGAGATTTGTATTACTGCTGCCCTTTACTTCCTCCCTGCACATTGCATATATTTCAGTACAGAGTAGTAGGAGATTTGTATTACAGCTGCCCTTTACTTCCTCCCTGCATATTGCATATATTTCAGTACAGAGTAGTAGGAGATTTGTATTACTGCTGCCCTTTACTTCCTCCCTGCATATTGCATATATTTCAGTACAGAGTAGTAGGAGATTTGTATTACAGCTGCCCTTTACTTCCTCCCTGCACATTGCATATATTTCAGTACAGAGTAGTAGGAGATTTGTATTACAGCTGCCCTTTACTTCCTCCCTGCACATTGCATATATTTCAGTACAGAGTAGTAGGAGATTTGTATTACTGCTGCCCTTTACTTCCTCCCTGCACATTGCATATATTTCAGTACAGAGTAGTAGGAGATTTGTATTACAGCTGCCCTTTACTTCCTCCCTGCATATTGCATATATTTCAGTACAGAGTAGTAGGAGATTTGTATTACTGCTGCCCTTTACTTCCTCCCTGCACATTGCATATATTTCAGTACAGAGTAGTAGGAGAGTTGTATTACTGCTGCCCTTTACTTCCTCCCTGCATATTGCATATATTTCAGTACAGAGTAGTAGGAGATTTGTATTACTGCTGCCCTTTACTTCCTCCCTGCATATTGCATATATTTCAGTACAGAGTAGTAGGAGATTTGTATTACTGCTGCCCTTTACTTCCTCCCTGCATATTGCATATATTTCAGTACAGAGTAGTAGGAGATTTGTATTACTGCTGCCCTTTACTTCCTCCCTGCATATTGCATATATTTCAGTACAGAGTAGTAGGAGATTTGTATTACTGCTGCCCTTTACTTCCTCCCTGCACATTGCATATATTTCAGTACAGAGTAGTAGGAGATTTGTATTACAGCTGCCCTTTACTTCCTCCCTGTACATTGCATATATTTCAGTACAGAGTAGTAGGAGATTTGTATTACTGCTGCCCTTTACTTCCTCCCAGCACATTGCATATATTTCAGTACAGAGTAGTAGGAGATTTGTATTACAGCTGCCCTTTACTTCCTCCCTGCACATTGCATATATTTCAGTACAGAGTAGTAGGAGATTTGTATTACTGCTGCCCTTTACTTCCTCCCTGCACATTGCATATATTTCAGTACAGAGTAGTAGGAGATTTGTATTACTGCTGCCCTTTACTTCCTCCCAGCACATTGCATATATTTCAGTACAGAGTAGTAGGAGATTTGTATTACAGCTGCCCTTTACTTCCTCCCTGTACATTGCATATATTTCAGTACAGAGTAGTAGGAGATTTGTATTACTGCTGCCCTTTACTTCCTCCCAGCACATTGCATATATTTCAGTACAGAGTAGTAGGAGATTTGTATTACAGCTGCCCTTTACTTCCTCCCTGCACATTGCATATATTTCAGTACAGAGTAGTAGGAGATTTGTATTACTGCTGCCCTTTACTTCCTCCCTGCACATTGCATATATTTCAGTACAGAGTAGTAGGAGATTTGTATTACTGCTGCCCTTTACTTCCTCCCAGCACATTGCATATTTTTCAGTACAGAGTAGTAGGAGATTTGTATTACTGCTGCCCTTTACTTCCTCCCAGCACATTGCATATATTTCAGTACAGAGTAGTAGGAGATTTGTATTACTGCTGCCCTTTACTTCCTCCCTGCACATTGCATATATTTCAGTACAGAGTAGTAGGAGATTTGTATTACTGCTGCCCTTTACTTCCTCCCTGCACATTGCATATATTTCAGTACAGAGTAGTAGGAGATTTGTATTACTGCTGCCCTTTACTTCCTCCCTGCTTAGAGAGATTAATTAATGGTGAGTGAGAAAGATGAAGCTAAAATTTGTTGAATATTTTGGCCAAACAGAAAATTACATACTAGCTGTGTCTGTCTTGGGGGAACTTTCTTACCAAATAAAGTCCTGTAATCACAGCAGCATCAGCATGGCATGAATCAAGCTGTCTCTGTAAAATGAGAAGAGTCAGCGGAGGATTGACAAGTGACATGTGAGTCCGGCCTGCAGCTCCCAAGTATCGTCAACATGGCAGACAATCTGAGAGATCTGCAGCAGAGAGGAAATGTACAAAAGTACTAGACATCATTGATCTGTGGCATTAGCTACTTTTTTAAAGTGTCTCTCACATTTTAACAGGAATCGCAGTGGAAAATTTTCAACACTGCAAAGAGCTGTTGATCCCACCCGGGACTCAGAACTACATAGTCAGGATGCGACTTTACGATGCCAACAAGAGACAGCTGAACCTCACCATACGCATCATGTGCAGGGCAGAGGGCTCCTTGAAAATATTTATTTCTGCTCCTTATTGGCTGATTAATAAAACAGGTTAGTCGATGGGGGTCACTAATCAATTATTACAGGTGTGGTGCCAAAAATTGTATCGCTAACGTCAGAATTTATATGGAGGGTCGGCTGGGAATTATTTCACTGGGGAAGATGATCATTGCAAATATTTGTTCTTCTCAGATGTTCTGCAGCAGATGTGCCCATTGGGTATTGTTTACACCGCAACATTTAACTCTTTGAGGTGCTTATAGACTTTCGTATCCTTTTGCAGGTTTGCCGTTGATTTTTAGACAGGACAACGCCAAGACAGATGCTGCCGGCCAGTTTGAAGAACATGAACTTGCTCGGAGTCTGAGTCCTCTTTTATTCTGCTACTCCGATAAAGAGCTGCCAAACCTGTAAGAGAATTGTTTAAGTTATTCATATCTTTCTATTTCAAGTCTTACAAGAATATATAAAATATCTATTTTTTTGTCCCTTTGGAGGGGTGGGAGGCACTTCTTGATGTATATGGCCCAGACAGATATGGTACATTGAGTGTATCTTCTTAAAAATTGACTGCATGGATTGTATTTACCAGCAAGGCATCGCCTCCATAGTTGGGTTTAATGGGTTTAATTTATCGTTCTGGAAGCACTCTCTCTCACTGATTTTTAACATTCATTTGTTATAGCTGCACAATGAGAGTTGGGAAAGGCATCCATCCGGACAGTATCCCAGGCTGGTGTCAAGCGTTTTCTCTTGATGGAGGTAGTGGAGTTCGAGCTTTAAAGGTTATCCAGCAAGGAAACCGCCCGGGCCTGATCTACAATATAGGTAATGTAGCCAAATGATGCTTCTGTTGTGTCTTCCATTTCTGTACCTATAAGACTATGTGCCCACGATGCGGAAATGCTCTGGATTTTTTCCTGAGCGTTTCTGCATCTACCTGACAGAAAAAACGCATGCGGATTGTACATGCGGATTGTACATGCGTTTTTCCTGCCAGGGACATGCGGATGTGAAGCGTTTTTGCATGCATTTCCGCATGCGGATTGTACATGTGGATTGTACATGCGGATTGTACATGCGTTTTCCTGCCAGGGACATGCGGATGTGAAGCGTTCTTCACATGCATTTCCGCATGCGGGTTGTCAAGCGCGTTCCGAGCGATTTTAGCATCACTTGTCAACTTGGTCACACTATATAAATCCATGCAACCGGCATGGATTTATATAGTGTGACCCAAAGAATGGTAAAAAATAAATATATACAGTGGTGGACAAAAATATTGGCACCCCTGCAATTCTGTCAGATAATACTCAGTTTCTTCCTGAAAATGATTGCAATCACAAATTCTTTGGTATTATTGTCTTCATTTAATTTGTCTTCAATGAAAAAACGCAAAAAGAATTGTCCTAAAGCCAAATTGGATATAATTCCACACCAAACCTAAAAAAGGGGGTGGACAAAAGTATTGGCACTGTTTGAAAAATCATGTGATGCTTCTCTAATTCGTGTAATTAACAGCACCTGTAACTTACCTGTGGCACCTAACAGGTGTTGGCAATAACTAAATCACACTTGCAGCCAGTTAACATGGATTAAAGTTGACTCAACCTCTGTCCTGTGTCCTTGTGTGTACCACATTGAGCATGGAGAAAAGAAAGAAGACCAAAGAACTGTCTGAGGACTTGAGAAACCAAATTGTGAGGAAGCATGAGCAATCTCAAGGCTACAAGTCCATCTCTCAAGACCTGAATGTTCCTGTGTCTTCCGTGCGCAGTGTCATCAAGAAGTTTAAAGCCCATGGCACTGTGGCTAACCTCCCTAGATGTGGACGGAAAAGAAAAATTGACGAGAGATTTCAGCGCAAGATTGTGCGGATGGTGGATAAAGAACCTCGACTAACATCCAAACAAGTTCAAGCTGCCCTGCAGTCCGAGGGTACAACAGTGTCAACCCGTACTATCCGTCGGCGTCTGAATGAAAAGGGACTGTATGGTAGGATACCCAGGAAGACCCCACTTCTTACCCCGAGACATAAAAAAGCCAGGCTGGAGTTTGCCAAAACTTACCTGAGAAAGCCTAAAACGTTTTGGAAGAATGTTCTCTGGTCAGATGAGACAAAAGTAGAGCTTTTTGGGAAAAAGCATCAACATAAAGTGTACAGGAAAAAAAAAAGAGGCATTTAAAGAAAAGAACACGGTCCCTACAGTCAAACATGGCGGAGGTTCCCTGATGTTTTGGGGTTGCTTTGCTGCCTCTGGCACTGGACTGCTTGACCGTGTGCATGGCATTATGAAGTCTGAAGACTACCAACAAATTTTGCAGCATAATGTAGGGCCCAGTTTGAGAAAGCTGGGTCTCCCTCAGAGGTCATGGGTCTTCCAGCTGGACAATGACCCAAAACACACTTCCAAAAGCACTATAAAATGGCTTGAGAGAAAGCACTGGAGACTTCTAAGGTGGCCAGCAATGAGTCCAGACCTGAATCCCATAGAACACCTGTGGAGATATCTCAAAATGGCAGTTTGGAGAAGGCACCCTTCAAATATCAGGGACCTGGAGCAGTTTGCCAAAGAACAATGGTCTACAATTCCAGCAGAGCATTGTAAGAAACTCATTGATGGTTACCGGAACTGGTTATTCGCAGTTATTTTGGTTTGGCTAAAGGTTGTGCAACCAAGTATTAGGCTGAGGGTGCCAATACTTTTGTCTGGCCCATGTTTGGAGTTTTGTGTGAAATGATCAATGATTTGATTTTTGCTTCATTCTCTTTTGTGTTTTTTCCTTGCAAGCAAATTAAATGAAGATAATAATACCCACGAATTTGTGATTGCAATCATTTTCAGGAAGAAACTGAGTATTATCTGACAGAATTGCAGGGGTGCCAATACTTTTGGCCACCACTGTACTTACCTTCCGATGGCCCCCGGTGTCTTTATCCGATGCGTCTCGGCTTGCCAACAGCTTGCGGTACACTAAAGGACCTGCCGACGTCAGCGGTCGCGTGACCCGTCACATGACTAAATGACGTCATGGCAGGTCCTTGAGTCCATCGCGATCTGCCGGCAAGCCAAGACAAAGACACCGGGGGCCATCAGAAGGTAAGTATAATTAAGTATAATGTTTATTTTTTATTTTATTCTTTTTTTTGCAGGTACCATGGTACCCGAGTCTGGAGGAGAGTCTCCTCTTCTCCAAACCTGGGTACCATCCGCACATTGAAACGCTTGGATTCCGCATATACAGATGCAGTGATGTGGATGTCATGCGGTCCAATGCCGGTTAATGGCGGCGACAACGCCGTGCTTCCGCAAAATAATTGGTAGTGCTGCGGATTTTTCCGCAATGATAATCCGCAGCGGAAATTTCCGCAGCATGTGCACAGCACATGCGGATTATCATTGGGGAACATGGCAGACCTTCTACCAAGCGTTTTTTAAGCGTTTCTGCAGCGGAATTGCCGCTGCGAAAACGCTTAAAAAAATGCATCATGGGCACACAGCCTTACTCTCTGGCTTAGCTGCCGTCAGTTCTCTCATTCCTTGCTTTTTCTTTGTTTCATTATTCAATAACTCTGTGATTGTTACATATTCCCTTTTGTCTTTGTTTACTTTTTCTCCTTTTCATTTCCAATCTTTTTCCTCTTGCAATTACTGCCTTCCCTCCCCCCTGGTCTTTCCTCACCTCTCCCCCCTGGTCTTTCCTCACCTTTCCCCCCTGGTCTTTCCTCACCTTTCCCCCCTGGTCTTTCCTCACCTTTCCCCCCTGGTCTTTCCTCACCTTTCCCCCCTGGTCTTTCCTCACCTTTCCCCCCTGGTCTTTCCTCACCTCTCCCCCCTGGTCTTTCCTCACCTTTCCCCCCTGGTCTTTCCTCACCTTTCCCCCCTGGTCTTTCCTCACCTTTCCCCCCTGGTCTTTCCTCACCTTTCCCCCCTGGTCTTTCCTCACCTTTCCCCCCTGGTCTTTCCTCACCTTTCCCCCCTGGTCTTTCCTCACCTTTCCCCCCTGGTCTTTCCTCACCTTTCCCCCCTGGTCTTTCCTCACCTTTCCCCCCTGGTCTTTCTCCTCGCCTCTCTCCCCCCCCTGGTGTCGCCTCGCCTTTTCCCCCCTGGTGTCTCCTCGCCTTTCCCCCCCTGGTGTCTCTTCGCCTTTCCCCCCCCTGGTGTCTCTTCGCCTTTCCCCCCCTGGTGTCTCCTCGCCTTTCCCCCCTGGTGTCTCCTCGCCTTTCCCCCCCTGGTGTCTCCTCGCCTTTCCCCCCCTGGTGTCTCCTCGCCTTTCCCCCCCTGGTGTCTCCTCGCCTTTCCCCCCCTGGTGTCTCTTCGCCTTTCCCCCCCTGGTGTCTCTTCGCCTTTCCCCCCCTGGTGTCTCTTCGCCTTTCCCCCCCTGGTGTCTCTTCGCCTTTCCCCCCCTGGTGTCTCTTCGCCTTTCCCCCCCTGGTGTCTCCTCGCCTTTCCCCCCCTGGTGTCTCCTCGCCTTTCCCCCCCTGGTGTCTCCTCGCCTTTCTCCCCCTGGTGTCTCCTCGCCTTTCCCCCCTGGTGTCTCCTCGCCTTTCCCCCCTGGTGTCTCCTCGCCTTTCCCCCCTGGTGTCTCCTCGCCTTTCCCCCCCTGGTGTCTCCTCGCCTTTCCCCCCCTGGTGTCTCCTCGCCTTTCCCCCCTGGTGTCTCCTCGCCTTTCCCCCCCTGGTCTCTCCTCGCCTTTTCCTCACAAGTTTTGCTTTGCCTTCTTCTTCTGGATTTTTCTCACCTTTTCCCCTTGGTCTATTTTTACTTTTCACCTTTTATGTTTGTGCTAATATCTTCCAAAATTACCTGCCTTTGATACATGGCATCTTCTAGGCATTGATGTTAAGAAAGGCAGAGGAAGGTACAGACATACCTGTATGGTCACCTTTGCTCCTCGATACCTATTAATCAACAAATCAAGTCACAAACTAGCCTCTGCCCAGAGAGAATTTGCAAGAGGTCAGGTAAGTGTACCCAGAAAAATGCCATACTGCCAGTTACCTGGCACAAGCTCTACAATGCCATCTGACAATTGTTTCCTCTACCCAGGGCACCAACAATCCCGAGGGTTACATCTCAACTCTGTCCGGCTCAAGTGTTGTCTTCCATTGGCCAAGAAATGATTATGACCAGTTACTGTGTGTGCGCTTAATGGATGTTTCCAACTGTACCTGGTCCGGCGGCTTTGAGGTTAATAAAAATAACTCGTTTCATATCAATATGAGGTAAATATCTACAAAAAGCTCCATGTCTCGTCTAATGAATCCATGAAGCTTTGGTGACACCATTTATTGTGTTCACCTACATCATATCGAGGTTATATACTCACACGTACGTCACACCCAGAGGGTATATAGTCACACGTATGTCACCCAGAGGGTATATAGTCACACGTATGTCACCCAGAGGGTATATAGTCACACGTATGTCACACCCAGAGGGTATATAGTCACACGTATGTCACCCAGAGGGTATATAGTCACACGAACGTCACACCCTGAGGGTATATAGTCACACGTACGTCACACCCAGAGGGTATATAGTCACACGTAGGTCACCCAGAGGTTATATAGTCACACGTATGTCACCCAGAGGGTATATAGTCACACGTATGTCACACCCAGAGGGTATATAGTCACACGTATGTCACCCAGAGGGTATATAGTCACACGAACGTCACACCCTGAGGGTATATAGTCACACGTATGTCACACCCAGAGGTTATATAGTCACACGTATGTCACACCCAGAGGGTATATAGTCACACGTATGTCACCCAGAGGGTATATAGTCACACGAACGTCACACCCTGAGGGTATATAGTCACACGTATGTCACACCCAGAGGTTATATAGTCACACGTATGTCACACCCAGAGGGTATATAGTCACACGTATGTCACCCAGAGGGTATATAGTCACACGAACGTCACACCCTGAGGGTATATAGTCACACGTACGTCACACCCAGAGGGTATATAGTCACACGTAGGTCACCCAGAGGTTATATAGTCACACGTAGGTCACCCAGAGGGTATATAGTCACACGTATGTCACACCCAGAGGGTATATAGTCACACGTATGTCACCCAGAGGGTATATAGTCACACGAACGTCACACCCTGAGGGTATATAGTCACACGTATGTCACACCCAGAGGTTATATAGTCACACGTATGTCACACCCAGAGGGTATATAGTCACACGTATGTCACCCAGAGGGTATATAGTCACACGAACGTCACACCCTGAGGGTATATAGTCACACGTACGTCACACCCAGAGGGTATATAGTGACACGTAGGTCACACCCAGAGGGTATATAGTCACACGTATGTCACCCAGAGGGTATATAGTCACACGAACGTCACACCCTGAGGGTATATAGTCACACGTACGTCACACCCAGAGGGTATATAGTCACACGTACGTCACACCCAGAGGGTATATAGTCACACGTACGTCACACCCTGAGGTTATATAGTCACACGTATGTCACACCCTGAAGGTATATAGTCACACGTACGTCACCCAGAGGTTATATAGTCACAAGTACGTCACCCCTTCAGGTTATATAGTCACACGTATGTCACACCCAGAGGGTATATAGTCACACCTATGTCACCCAGAGGGTATATAGTCACACCCAGACGTTATATAGTCACACGTACGTCACACCCAGAGGGTATATAGACACACGTACGTCACGCCCAGAGGGTATAGTCACCCGTACGTCACGCCCAGAGGGTATATAGTCACACGTACGTCACGCCCAGAGGGTATAGTCACCCGTACGTCACGCCCAGAGGGTATATAGTCACCCGTACGTCACGCCCAGAGGGCATATAGTCACCCGTACGTCACGCCCAGAGGGTATATAGTCACCCGTACGTCACGCCCAGAGGGTATATAGTCACCTGTACGTCACGCCCAGAGGGTATATAGTCACCTGTACGTCACGCCCAGAGGGTATATAGTCACACGTACGTCACACCCAGAGGGTATATAGTCACACGTACGTCACACCCAGAGGGTATATTGTCACACCCAGAGGGTATACAGTCACACGTACTTCACACCCTGAGGTATATAGTCACACGTACGTCACACCCAGAGGGTATATAGTCACAAGTACTTCACACCCTGAGGGTATATAGTCACACCCTGAGGTATATAGTCACACGTACGTCACACCCAGAGGGTATATAGTCACACGTACGTCACACCCAGAGGGTATATTGTCACACCCAGAGGGTATACAGTCACACGTACTTCACACCCTGAGGTATATAGTCACACGTACGTCACACCCAGAGGGTATATAGTCACAAGTACTTCACACCCTGAGGGTATATAGTCACACCCTGAGGTATATAGTCACACGTACGTCACACCCAGAGGGTATATAGTCACACGTACGTCACACCCTGAGGTATATAGTCACACGTATGTCACATCCAGAGGGTATATAGTCACACGTACATCACACCCTGAGGGTATATAGTCACACCCTGAGGGTTTATAGTCACGCATACGTCACACCCAGAGGGTATATAATCACACCCTGAGGGTATATAGTCACACGTACGTCACACCCTGAGGGTATATAGTCACACCCTGAGGTATATAGTCACACGTACGTCACACCCAGAGGGTATATAGTCACACGTACATCACACCCTGAGGGGGTATATAGTCACACCCTGAGGGGGTATATAGTCACACGTACGTCACACCCTGAGGGGGTATATAGTCACACCCTGAGGGGGTATATAGTCACACCCTGAGGGTATATAGTCACACGTTATTTCACACCCTGAGGGTATATAGTCACACGTTATTTCACACCCTGAGGGTATATAGTCACACGTACGTCACACCCTGTGGGTATATAGTCACACGTACGTCACACCCTGAGGGTATATAGTCACACGTACGTCACACCCTGAGGGTATATAGTCACACGTACGTCACACCCTGAGGGTATATAGTCACACGTACGTCACACCCTGAGGGTATATAGTCACACGTACGTCACACCCTGAGGGTGTATAGTCACACGTACGTCACACCCTGAGGGTGTATAGTCACACGTACGTCACACCCTGAGGGTATATAGTCACACGTACGTCACACCCTGAGGGTATATAGTCAGACACTTATGTCGCTCTCGCAGCTTTCCATAGTGTCTGTCAGGATTCCCCTCTTTCATTCTTACCTTCACTTGCAGAGTACTGGGAGCACAATGTCTGTGATGATATAGTTTAGTTGTTATCTTGGGTTTTCCTAACTTTCTCTCCTAGGGATACCTTTGGAAAGTGTTACTTTTTGAGGGTGGAAATTACATTGCAAGGCGCCACGTACCGCGTTTCATTCAGTGACACGGATCAGCTGCCTCCTCCATTTCGAGTGGATAATTTCTCTAAGGTAAATGTGAAAGTATAACTTATAATAAAAGGGAGAAGTTTTTCAATATCTCAGTTTTCCCGGCCTGGTATAAAACTAGAGAGGGAGTCTAATATTGGGAATCCTGGCAGCGTGTGACATGCGCACTGTCAGGATCCCACTGATCCAGCGTCGTAGACCGCCTATGTGTCAGTCATGATTCCTATTACCGGTGCAATACTTTACATTTTGCAGGTGCCGGTTATGTTCATTCAGCATGGCGTTGCCGAGCCTCGGCTGCGGACCGAAGTGAAGGCGTCCAGCTCTCTGGATTACGCCTGGGACGAGCCCATCCTGCCATCCTATATTACACTGACCGTGAAAGGAGCCGGCTCTTCAGAGATAGTCTGCAACATGAACGACTTCCAGGACAGCAAGCAGCTTTATTATGAAAACTTCATCTACATTGCTGCCACCTACACGTTTTCAGGGTAAGATTATTTTGGATTATAGTTTGCATGAAGTGTCTCAGACCTGGATAAGGGGGCGAGGGGCTGATATGATGCCGTTAGCAGTTTTTCATTTTTTGAGGTTTTGGACACCACAGACCTTGTGATCATGTGTTCTGGCACCAATGATTATTTTATTATTATTTTATTTCTTTTATGTGTTTCATTTTCAGCTTGCAAGAAGGAAATGTCCTATCTGTCGCACAGTCTAAGAATGTGATCTATGCAGAACTGGTCCTGGACGTCCAGCCCAAAACCCTCCGAGTGGTCCTGAAGAAGAAGGTATGGAAAGCTAAAATGGGCTTTTCTTGTATAAAGGGTATACAAAAAATACATATATATGTATTGTTAATTTACTTTTTTACCTGGTGTAAATGCCACTGTTCTTCTAAATTCGGCATAGTTTTTCTCTTGGTCCTGCGCCTCTCCATTACTGAGATACGGCCCAGTAATTTCTGTATACAAATCTAGTCTTTTTATCCAACTGGTCCTGGCCCCCATAAATGATTTCTTGTTAGAGAACCGCCCAGTTGGCTAACAAGACTTGTATGTATAAACAGGGACGAAGAGCCATATCTCAGGATTCAGGGTAACAGCGGCATTTATTCTAGTTAAAAAAAATTACACATTTGATAAGTGACACTACTAATTTGACCCTATTAGGGTTACATTGGCGCATCTGGGTAAAGGTATTATCCCAGATCACCAAACCGTGCCAAATCATAGAAAACATTAATAAATAGGAGAATAGAGAGTTTTAAGGCATTAAAAAAATTTCCATTTTTTATTATATCAGGTTAAAAAACATACAAAATATACAAAAAATTAAGACAAAGTGACATTGTGAGGGTAGCATAAGGCACTGGTAACAAAGGCCTAAGTAACAGACAAATTAGCATATCCAGCTTGGTAAAGACATAGATGCATTGGATTACGATAAGATATAGGTAATATAGATAGTCCAGAATGTATACAATGAGTATATAGTGAGCATATATTAATAAATATTTTATAAATAATTACAATCGCAGTATAGATTCAAAGACCTATCTAAATGACATCACTGCCCTCCAGTGGTACCATATGCAAAGGTGAAAAGGAGGGAGTAAGAAGTCAATATCTTACCAAGTAAGGAGCCAGAGACCAGTGCCTAATGAAGCGCAATGACAGACCCCGACGCACGTGTCGCGGCCACCAGGGGCCACTTCCTCAAGGGGAGTGATATAAAAGAGAAGGAAGTAGGTATATATATCCCATGGTGTCGGTCACATGAGGCCTCATGTGATCGATCACCTGATATGCAGGTGTAGATGGACAGGTGCCTATTAGCGGCGCATGAACTGCCACTCCCCGCTCCCAGATGCGCGACCACGCCGTCAGGAGCAAGTGTGCACGCGCGGGCGCGCGACACAAGAGTGTCCGAGCGCCCGCACCCGCACCACCAAGACAGCTGATCGCACAGGCGGAGGAGGCAGAGCGCGCGCACAGCACCTAGTGTGCAGTAAGTCCAGCTGTATAGATAAGATACACGGAAAGAAGATAGAGAAAAAACCCGATAACAGTAAGTATCCCAATATAAGTTTTAAGTTGTCCAGGCCAGGATGGATCTTGTATTCTTAACGCGTTATTAGGAGTCCATCCATAGATTTTCAATGTGATTCAACGCACCATCCGGCTCGGGTATGGGTATATAAGTAGAAACACATAGTAGGAATTCAATCCATGGGTTTTCAATACAATTCAGAGCACTGTCCAGCCCAATCATAAGAGCATCAAGGGAAATCCAATCCATAACACAAGATAAAAACTACAACAAAAAATAATAGAAATTGTATAAAATTAGGGAATAAACCCATAATTTGCATAAAAACAATACCAATACGTGGGAGCTGAAATAAATAAGGCAGAAAGGAGGGACTGGGTACTGAGGAAAGAACAAAGAATTATAACACTTAATTCATAAAAAAGATGAAAAAGATAGAGACTCATTAAGACCACGGGGAGACAAAGTGTCCAGCATAGTAATCCATTTCGCCTCGGCCTGCGCCAGCGCTTTTCTCACATTGCCCCCCCCCCCGGGCGCCCATATGTATTACATCAATACACGAACTTTAAGGCACCCGGGGTCGCAATTGTGGACCATCTTAAAATGTCTCGGGATTGTTTTTATTTCCGAGATGTCGCTCACCGTCCTGGCCGCGCCAATGTCCCGCACATGCTCCCGCACGCGCACTCGGAGTTCTCTGGAAGTCAGTCCAATATATATCAATGAGCAGTCGCAGGTTGCATAGTAAATTACATTGTTAGTACTGCACGAAATATAGTGCCTGATCCTGAAATTTGATAAGTGACAGGTCGTCTGTAAGGAATGTGTTACATTGATCTGATTAACATTAACCTAGATGCAATTTCACCCATTAAAATTATTCTCCAAGTATTTTATTGCTTCTGGTATAATTTGCTTTTTAGCCATTTGCTGCAATTTCAGCCAGGTTCACATTTAAAGGGGGAGTCTATTATAGACAACCCTTTAATTTGAAAGTCTGTCTCCTAACACTTGGGAAACTCATTATTCCAGTTCCCACAAATGTGCAGAATAATCGCAGAGCATCTAAAATTCAAGTACAAGTGTTAGAAAACTGATCAGTGTGTTTCTGTGATCAGGAGCCGGGTAAGAGGTCGCAGCTTTGGAGGATGACCGGCAGCGGTATGCTCTGTCATGAAGGATCTTCACCTCCCCACAACCCAAACAAGCTGTCCACTACCCGGTCACACGAGTCCTCCTTGGTGCTGGACATCGCAGGGCTGGCAGCTGTTACAGACAACCGGTACAGTATTTAGTCTACAAATGTCTGACTGACACAACCGTCCATCAGCGACGAGCCAACCATCAGGAAGAGCTGGGATCCTGTGACGCAGTGTCTCCATCCATCTACTAGTAGAGTGATGGCCATCCATGTGCATGGCTCTCTTCATTCTAGTCTGTGGAAGTGATAGAAAGCTTAAAGGGCTTGTGCCATGATCAGTGGTGTCTGGTTTGATACTGCAGACTAAAAACATAATGGTAAGCCTTTTAAAGAGTTTATACCAAGTAAGTCATTCCTTATTGATTGAATAGGGGATAACTTACTATTGATCACTGTGGAGTCCAAAGGACCGGCTTCTTAAGGGCCGTGTCTGAATGAAGCTGAGGTTTAGCCTCACCCCACACATGGTATTATGGTCCACACTGCTCTCCACAAATGGTATGGGGATCCTCACAGGCCCATTCCCCACACTCCGCCCTCCACACAGTGTGATGGCCACCACAGCCCCCCACACATGCTATGGTGGTCCTCACATCCCCCTATACACAGTATGATTCCCCACACACCACCCTCCACACATGGTATTATGGTCCACACTGCTCTCCATACATAGTATAAGGGTCCTCACAGCCCCCCTATACACAATATGATTCCTCACACACTGCCCTCCACACAGTATGATGACCACCAACCCCCCACACATGCTATGATGGTCCTCACAGCCCCCCTATACACAATATGATTCCTCACACACAACCCTCCACAAAGTTTGATGGCCACCACAGCTCCCCACACATAGTATAAGGGGGTCCTCACAGCCCCCTATACACAGTATGGTTCCCCACACACAGCCCTTCACACAGTATAATGGCCACCACAGCCCCCCACATCTGCTATCATGGTCCTCATAGCCTCCCTATATACAGTTGCCCACATGGTATGATGCTCCCACACATTCACCCCAGAAGTGACTGGCAATCGGGGGAAAAAAATAACCCACATACTCGCCCTGCTCCTGTTCTCCTGGTGCTCTGTCCCCGGTTTGCTTTGTGCACTGATGCTCCGCACGGCAGACGCTATATAGTGATATAATCGCATCTTCTGTCTGAGTCTCAGGTGGAAAAAGAATTCGGCAGCTCCCTCCCCCACCACTATATTCACATTACCAGCATCCAGCGAAATTGGGACCCTGGGTGGGGGAGGGCTGCTCCATGGTATGGCCACTGTGCCACGGTGTTCAACTCTTTGGCTGTCCTGGTCTGTGGGCTGGACTGAAGCAGCCAAAGGGCCAGATGTGGCTTGCAGGCTGCACTTTGCCCGGTCTACCCTATTCGTAGATATTGCGAGGTCACACTATGAGACGTCCTTCAAATCAAATGTGCTGACCTTGGTTCTGCCATACAGTTCACAACCTATATATTACAGAGCACCACATTACATCTATGGAACTTTTACTCCTTGTCCCTAGTGGAGTCAATTCCCGCATTACACACAGGGGCCAGTTATATAGAAAGTTTCATTATTTTTGGGAGATTTTGGTGAAAACCAAAGTACTTAAGGAAAATATCAAGCAGACTCAGGACCTCAGTTTTGCATTTCCAATGCGAACGATTAGCAATATATTTCGTTATGTTCTCAGGTATGAACCTCTGATGTTGCGGAAGCCGGATCGCCGACGAAGCACCACACAGACATGGTGTTTCCGAGATGGAAAGCTAAGCTGCAGTTTACCCGGGTTGGTCGTCCAGGTCAGTTTGTGAAAGTGTAAATGTAACAATATCTACAATCATGGGTACTTATCGGATTCAGGAATTACCACCTTGATGTCGCGTTCATTTGCCGACATCCTTATCTACTTGTTTTTATATAGGCAAGAAATGGGGTTTCTGGATTAATGGATGGAGCGGAGGTTGTGCTCGGGCCAGATGCTACTTTAGAGAATATGGGATCCGTCCCCAGAGAGCAGCAGTTTATAAACCAGAAGATGAGGCCGGGGTCCGGGGTGCTGTCCATCAGGGTCATCCCGGATGGGCCTACCAGAGTTTTACAGGTAAATGTCAGCAATTTTATACGATGGCCTGCAATATGAAGGTGCTAGAACATTGTTATGGGATCTGCCATCTACTTGTGCCCAGTATAGTTGCAATTTGACATTTCAGAGACCCCGCACCCATTGGTTCATATAACATTAGGGCAGACCAACAATATTTATACCCTAAACGTATTTTCTCAGTAAAAAAAAAAAGAAAGTGCCAGCCTTTGTTCCAGGCACGTCGCCCCTTCATACATGGGCTCTGCACACCTTGCCATCCCAGCCTCTGCCAATTCGTACTTTGGCATTCTCCTATTCAATTTATTTGGATATTATGCACCTTGCTAGACCGGTGTTATACCCGACTGGTAGTCCTTTCTGATAAAGGTTGCCATCTGAGTACACGGCCTTGCTGCAGGGCAGCTAAAATCCCAATGGCTGCAGCTCCATCCTTCAAAATCTTGTGTTCATAGATAGTGATGATCGAGTACTGAAATACTCTAGTGCTCGGGACTCGAATCGAGCACTTCGGATGCTCGGACATGTTCAAATCGTGTAGCGAACATAATAGTAGTGAATGGGAAATTCGAGCCACGCGCCGCACCGAAGCCAGGTATTCCCCTGCTTGGGAGTGCAGGGACTCCTCTGTCAGCCGGACTCTTTGTGAGTTGAAGATCTTTCTTTCTCGAAAAATGCTTGAGCACTCACAAAGAGTCCGACTGACAGGAGTCCCTGCACTCCCAGCAGGGGAATACACGGCTTCAGTGCAGCACATCGCTTCTTACGGGGACACGAGCACCACGCAATACTCGGCACTGCTCGATGCTTGATCGCATATTGAGCAGTGCCAACCATGTGCAAAAGGTTGCTGACCCCTGTGTTAATTTACACATGTGTCATATAAAAAAATATATATATATATTTTATTTTTTTTTTCTGTGTGGCTGACATAGAGAAAGTCATACAGTTTGAGTCGTGCACCAGCTTTCATTACTTCTCCATTTCCAGATCACAGACTTTCAGCAGCGCAGAGCTGAGCGTCTTTCGAGTGAGATTGATGACCTTAAACAATTGGAGATGAAAAAATATGAAAGTCCGGAGCTAGAGCAGGAATTAGAGGTTTGTGTGCGGTCACCAGGAGGCCGACATTTTTTTTTTCTACGGGTTATACAGCTTTATCTATTTCTGGGTATATTTTTCTTTTTTTTAGGTGATCGTAAAATTACAGGACGGAATTGGCATTTCGCTGAACAATAAACTCCCAGAGGAGCTGGTGTTCGCAAGTTTCGGGGGCATTAATATTCAGTACATGCATCAAGCCTCCAATCAAGTGCTGGAGCTCCATATACAGAACGTTCAGGTACCGAACTGTGAGACTGCGTCTCGAAAAAAGGTGGAAACGTAAAAAACGGAGCTCTAAAAAGGACGAATCGAAGTGATTCGCTCATCTGTAGTCCTGTGACTGCCTATAATTGTTGGGTTCTCATGACGAAAATGTTTCTGGTCGTTTTGTACCTGCTGTATGTTAAACTTTTGACTCTTTTTTTTGTCATAGGTTGATAACCAGTTGATTGGTACCACTCAGCCAGCCATGCTTTTTGTGACCCCTAAGAGCATTGAAACTGAAGAGATGGAGTCAGGGCCTGCAATACAAGTGAATGCAGTGAAAGTGCCCAGCAAGAACGCACTAACTGACCTGTACAAGGTGAGGAGGAACATTTTTTTTAATGTGGCGCTGTCAGGTCTCTTATCTTAGGCAGTATAGTAGAAAGGAGGGGATTGTAACACATGCTGAGTTCAATATCTGATTATATTTGATCCAGTTCAGTTATTTTATGTAAAAAACTATCTTTGCCAAGGCTAATTTAAAAAGCCTGTGAGTCCTGCTTCCTCTGCTCATTTATAGAGAAAGCCTGTGAGTCCTGCTTCCTCTGCTCATTTATAGAGAAAGCCTGCGAGTCCTGCTTCCCCTGCTCATTTATAGAGAAAGCCTGAGCGTACTGCTTCCTCTGCTCATTTATAGAGAGAGCCTGTAGTCCTGCTTCCCCTGCTCATTTATAGAGAAAGCCTGTGAGTCCTGCTTCCCCTGCTCACTCATAGAGGATGCCTGTGAGTCCTGCTTCCCCTGCTCACTCATAGAGGATGCCTGTGAGTCCTGCTTCCCCTGCTCACTCATAGAGGATGCCTGTGAGTCCTGCTTCCCCTGCTCACTCATAGAGGATGCCTGTGAGTCCTGCTTCCCCTGCTCACTCATAGAGGATACCTGTGAGTCCTGCTTCCCCTGCTCACTCATAGAGGATACCTGTGAGTCCTGCTTCCCCTGCTCACTCATAGAGAAAGCCTGTGAGTCCTGCTTCCCCTGCTCATTCAAGGAGCAATCCTGTGAGTCCTTCTTTCTCCACTCACTCATAGAGAAAGCCTGTGAGTCCTGCTTCCCCTGCTCACTCATAGAGGATGCCTGTGAGTCCTGCTTCCCCTGCTCACTCATAGAGGATGCCTGTGAGTCCTGCTTCCCCTGCTCACTCATAGAGGATGCCTGTGAGTCCTGCTTCCCCTGCTCACTCATAGAGGATGCCTGTGAGTCCTGCTTCCCCTGCTCACTCATAGAGGATGCCTGTGAGTACTGCTTCCCCTGCTCACTCATAGAGGATGCCTGTGAGTCCTGCTTCCCCTGCTCACTCATAGAGGATACCTGTGAGTCCTGCTTCCCCTGCTCACTCATAGAGAAAGCCTGTGAGTCCTGCTTCCCCTGCTCATTCAAGGAGCAATCCTGTGAGTCCTTCTTTCTCCACTCACTCATAGAGAAAGCCTGTGAGTCCTGCTTCCCATGCTCATTTATAGAGAGCCGGTGAGTCCTGCTTCCCCTGCTCATTCATAGAAATCCTGTGAGTCCTGCTTCCACTGCTCATTCATAAAAAGCCTGTGAGTCCTGCTTCCTCTGCTCATTCACATAGAAAGCCTGTGAGTCCTGCTTCCCCTGCTCATTCATAGAAAGCCTGTGAGTCCTGCATCCCCTGCTCATTCATAGAAAGCCTGTGAGTCCTGCATCCCCTGCTCATTCATAGAAAGCCTGTGAGTCCTGCATCCCCTGCTCATTCATAGAAAGCCTGTGAGTCCTGCATCCCCTGATCATTCATAGAAAGCCTGTGAGTCCTGCATCCCCTGATCATTCATAGAAAGCCTGTGAGTCCTGCATCCCCTGATCATTCATAGAAAGCCTGTGAGTCCTTCTCCCTCTGCTCATTCATAGAAATCCTGTGAGTCCTGCTTCCACTGCTCATTCATAAAAAGCCTGTGAGTCCTGCTTCCTCTGCTCATTCACATAGAAAGCCTGTGAGTCCTGCTTCCCCTGCTCATTCATAGAAAGCCTGTGAGTCCTGATTCCCCTGCTCATTCATAGAAAGCCTGTGAGTCCTGCATCCCCTGCTCATTCATAGAAAGCCTGTGAGTCCTGCTTCCACTGCTCATTCATAAAAAGCCTGTGAGTCCTGCTTCCTCTGCTCATTCACATAGAAAGCCTGCGAGTCCTGCTTCCCCTGCTCATTCATAGAAAGCCTGTGAGTCCTGCATCCCCTGCTCATTCATAGAAGGCCTGTGAGTCCTGCATCCCCTGCTCATTCATAGAAAGCCTGTGAGTCCTGCTTCCTCTGCTTATTCACATAGAAAGCCTGTGAGTCCTGATTCCTCTGCTCATTCACAGAGAGAGCCTGTGAGTCCTGCATCCCCTGCTCATTCACATAGAAAGCCTGAGTCATGCTTCCGCTGCTCATTAACTGAGAAAGCCTGTGAGTCCTGCATTCCCTGATCATTCATAGAAAGCCGGTGAGTCCTGCATCCCCTGATCATTCATAGAAAGCCGGTGAGTCCTGCATCCCCTGATCATTCATAGAAAGCCTGTGAGTCCTGCTTCCTTTGCTCATTCATAGAAAGCCTGTGAGTCCTTCTCCCTCTGCTCATTCACATAGAAAGCCTGTGAGTCCTGCTTCCCCTGCTCATTCATAGAGAAAGCCTGTGAGTCCTGCTTCCTCTGCTCATTCATAGAAAGCCTGTGAGTCCTGCTTCCTCTACTCATTCACAGAGAAAGCCTATGAGTCCTGCTTCCTCTGCTCATTCATAGAGAGACTGTGAGTCCTGTTTCCCCCTCTTCACTCATAGAGAAAGCCTGTGAGTCCTGCATCCCCTGCTCATTCATAGAAAGCCTGTGAGTCCTGCATCCCCTGCTCATTCATAGAAAGCCTGTGAGTCCTGCATCCCCTGCTCATTCATAGAAAGCCTGTGAGTCCTGCTTCCTCTGCTCATTCATAGAAAGCCTGTGAGTCCTGCTCATTCATAGAGAAAGGCTGTGAGTCCTGCTCATTCATAGAGAAAGGCTGTGAGCCCTGTTTCCCCCCTGTTCACTCATAGACACAGCCTCGGAATCCTGCTTTCTTTGCCCACAGTAAATTACAGCTCTGTTTTACAAGTTATGATTTAAAGGGGTTGTCCAGTCTCAGCAGATAAGTCTTCAGCTACTCTATTTGACTGCAGACTGCTGAATTGTGACCATGTGCAATGCATACACTGTCATGATTCACCTGTATTCCCTAGTGTGAGGTCAAGTCACCGTATACATGCCATTTGTATGCTGTCTCATGAAAACTAGACGTTCCTCAGCTTGTCAGTGTTCTATCTGAGGAGAGTCTAGTCGTCACGTGACTGCAAGTGTCTAAATCTCATTCATATAGTCATGTGACCGCCCACCCCCGCAGGGAATTGTGGCTGTATGCATTCACATAGTGATAGCAGACTTTTCTTCTGAGATTGGACAACCCCTTTAAAAAAGAGCGCGGAATTCACTCTTTAGTCGCAATTTACGTAGAAAATCCTTAATTTTTTTATGATCTTGAATAAAATAATGTAATACCAAAGTCTTGAGTGACAGCGTCATTCTTCTTTTTTGGTCTCGCCAAACACTCTTCACTTTTGTGACAGGTCAATAGCTTTTTTTTCTTTTTCTAGCACCTGCTGATCACTGCTCAGAAATTCACCGTGCAGATCGAGGAGAAATTGCTCCTAAAACTTCTAAGCTATTTTGGCTTTGGAAAATCAGAAACAGGTATGATCTAATGTGATCCGCTCCGTGCACTGCACAGGAACCAGATCTTTGTTCTTTACATCTCTGTGAATAGATGAAGCTGGGAATTTATCCTTTCGCATTTGCACTGTGCAAAACTCCACCAGGGGGCGCACAAGACTCATGAAGCTGAAATAAGCCTCTTTCAGGCTGTGGACTAATAGGGTGTCACAGCGAGCCCTGGGCAAAAATAGACCAAACGCTCCTAGAATCTCCATCATGATCCTCAGGTCTAGCTACGTTTGCCATAACGGGCTGATAAATCTCAATTTAGAAGAAATTCTGCTTCTGGATTTGCCAAAAATGTTAACCATTGTATGAATATAATAGAGGCCTAAAGAAAGGACGACCGGTCACTGAAAAAGATGTTTCTCTATTGCTTCATTGTGGGGGCACAGCAAAAACATGGTTTCCTGTGTCCCCCAATGAAGGCTCAGAGAAAGAGATTTTACGATGAGAACCCAAAATCTTCTTTTTCACTTATACAACAAGGGTACATGTTAAGAGCTGGTATATATTAGACCGTGATATACAGACTGAATCTGCAGTGCACGGTCCGGCCATGGGCCTCCTCGCGCGCCCAACTTCAACAGCCTCATACATGCCTGTGAAGCTGTCAAGTTCCGTCAAGAGACCGGTGGCCGGTCCGTGCGCTCAGATCGTGATCTACAGACGATCTTAGGCAGCAAATGAGCAATTGCTTCTTACACTTGGTGTATCGAAAGTGTGATAAATGGATAAGGGTAAGGATCTGAGCGATGTGATGGCAGGATGACGACTAGATCAGAGCATTTCCAAAGCAGCATGTCTCTGACATGTAGTGGTTAGAATATACATATCAAATTCTGGCCCGTGGGCCAAATCTGGCCTGCAGGGTGGTTATATTTGTCCCACAACACCAGAACCACCAGCCCTATGTGTGGTCCATTATACTGTATGGAGGACTATATGAGGCCCATAATACAGTATAGATGACTATGTGGGGCCCATTATTCTGTATGGAGGACTATGTGGGACCATTATACTGTATGGAGGACTATGTGGTGCCCATTATACTGTATGGAGCACTATGTGGGGCCATTATACTGTATGGAGCAGTATGTGGGGCCCATTATACTGTATGGAGCAGTATGTGGGGCACATTATACTGTATGGAGGACTATGTGGGGCCATTATACTGTATGGAGGACTATATGAGGCCCATAATACAGTATAGATGACTATGTGGGGCCATTATACTGTATGGAGGACTATGTGGGACCATTATACTGTATGGAGGACTATGTGGTGCCCATTATACTGTATGGAGGACTATGTGGGGCCATTATACTGTATGGAGCAGTATGTGGGGCCCATTATACTGTATGGAGCAGTATGTGGGGCCCATTATACTGTATGGAGCACTATGTGGGGCCCATTATTCTGTATGGGGGACTATGTGGGGCCATTATACTGTATGGAGGACTATGTGGTCCCATTATACTGTATGGAGGACTATGTGGGGCCCAATATACTGTATGGAGGACTATGTGGGACCATTATACTGTATGGAGGACTATGTGGGGCCCATTATTCTGTATGGAGGACTATGTGGGGCCCATTATTCTGTATGAAGTACTATGTGGGTCCCATTATACTGTATGGAACACTATGTGGGGCCCATTATACTGTATGGAGTACTATGTGGGTCCCATTATACTGTATGGAACACTATGTGGGGCCATTATTCTTTATGGGGGACTATGTGGGGCCCATTATACTGTATGGAGGACTATGTGGGGGCCATTATTCTGTATGTAGGACTATTTGGGGCTGTCATAGAAAATATTAATAATTTCTCTCCCCCCCCCCCCCCACCAAACCCCTCTCCCCACCCCATCCCCCTCTATACTATTTGCCAGAGTAGAAGAGCGGCAATCTAAGGAGCTGTCTATATGCAAATCGTCCTACACAGGAGAGGTGGCAAGCTGAATTGTCTATTCAAATTACCATACGAATGTAGTCCTAGTGACAAAGGCCTGTGATAAATATACACCTAGGTGAGGAGGATGCGGTTCCTAGCTTCAAAAGAATTCTCTCTCACCCCCAGGGCATCCCCATTTGCTCAACAGAAAACTGCAGTCTCGCCGGCACCAACATTAAATATGGAATATCGGAAGTTCTATACTTCCAATATTAATGGGACACATATTTTTTAGCGGCAGGGTCAGACAAGGAACAATATGCATATTTTTCCGTAGCTGTCTGCCCCTCCGATGAGCTGTAATGCAAAAGTACACAGATAACCAACCGCAGTCACGTCATGTCTAGTCTCTAAAGAAAGGTAAATTCGTAATAAAAAATATGGCGTCACTTGCGAGCTTCTGCGATGACCCAGCGAGAAGTTATCACGGAAGTTAGATATTTTAATAAAACCTTGAATGACGGGGACCAACCCGCGTGAGGTCATCACAGGAGCGTCTGTGGGCAGGCCCCTTCCTTAGGCATAAAAGATCCAACTGAAGATTGATCTATACTTCTTGCCGGGAGGTATATATTCCATAAGCAAGTGGTCCAGTTCGATAGCTGTTAAATCAATTGGAGCGCCTCCCCTCCTGCTAAACTGAAGCGTCTCTGCGATCTGTATAGTAAGTTCTCCTATTAATCCCTTTTATTTTGGTGTAACTGTATATTCTGTACTGTATTGTCCCCTTTTGTAAAACCTTTTGTATAGTTTTCATAAACACTGCCTCCCTTTTAGATTAAATATAAAATGTAATAGTTCTGTTTCTTTTGCTCTGCAATCGTTCCCTCCCCCAAAGGCATACGCTACCAGAAAGCAGGTGTCTGATCAGGCCTATATTGTATTTTAAAGCTGATCGGTGGTGGCAGCGAATAATCTTAATTGGGCTATCGTGAAGCTGGCAGTGACCGTACAGGGGCGTTTACACATATTCCATGCGTTGGAATCCGGAGGTGTATACGCTATACGCTCACAGCTCGCTGTATGGAGGACTATGTGGGGCCATTATACTGTATGGAGGACTATGTGGGGCCATTATACTGTATGGAGGACTATGTGGGGCCATTATACTGTATGGAGGACTATGTGGGGTCATTATACTGTATTGAGGACTATGTGGGGCCCATTATGCTGTATGGAGGACTATGTGGGGCCCATTATTCTGTATGGAGGACTATGTGTGGCCATTATACTGTATGGAGGACTATGTGGGGACATTATACTGTATGGAGGACTTTGTGGGCCCATTATTCTGTGTGGAGCACTATGTGGGGCCCATTATTCTGTATGAAGGACTATGTGGGGCCTATTATTCTGTATGGAGGACTATGCAGGGCCCATTATTCTGTATGGAGGATTATATGGTGCCCATTATACTGTATGAAGGACTATGTGGGGCCCATTATTCTGTATGGAGGATTATATGGTGCCTATTATTCTGTATGGAGGACTATGTGGGGCCATTATTCTGTATGGAGGACTATGTGGGGCCATTATTCTGTATGAAGGACTATGTGAGCCCATTATTCTGTATGGAGGACTATGTCGGGCCCATTATTCTGTATGGAGGACTATGTGGGGCCCATTATTCTCTATGGAGGACTATGTGGGGCCCATTATTCTCTATGGAGGACTATGTGGGGCCCATTATTCTCTATGGAGGACTATGTAGGGCCCATTATTCTCTATGGAGGACTATATGGTACCCATTATACTGTATACTGTTTGGCCTGCGACGTTGTCTACGTTTTTCATTTTGGCCCTCCGTGTGTTTGAGTTTAACATCTTTGGGTTAAAAGGAAGTACAAGCAGTGAATTGGCAATATGGGCGTTAAAGTGTCACTTAGTCCGATCGATCCATAGAGGCCCGCTCTTGCAACTTATAGGTCTTCAATGTCTGGTTGCCAGAGGTCGGGCGGCGTCCAAGTCTCGCCGGGTCCGAGCTGTTTCTGAAGCACCTGGTTAGACTAGAAGGCGGGCATATGTATGACTTGCAGTGTCGGACTGGGGTGCCAAGATCCCACCAGTACCATCAACTCCAGGGCCCCACTTTTCCGCTACATGTAAATATGGCTTTATTGCTATGGACTTTTGTGAATGAGGATAAACTGTTTTGATTGCTAAATGAATAAGATGGTGAATCAATTATATTGTGCCAAGTACTGCTCATATAAGAGGGTGGTGGCCCACCGGAGGATTCCCCTGTTCTCCCGTGGGCCAGTCCGAGCCTGTGTATGAGTGATCCCAGCATCTTTAAAATGTCGGCATTGGTAACCCGGGAGCATACAGATACTGGCAACACTATGATTGGCGCAAATAAAGATCTATTCATGGCATTGTGTAAATGACGGCATTCACAGGAAGTCCCCGACATCAGACACTAATGTTCCCCTGAACTCTACATTTATCAACTACCAACTCCATTGATCTTCATGAGAAAGCCGGCGTGATTCTGTTGCAGGGGTTTTTGTTCAGACTTCGCTTTATTAGAGACCTAGAAAATGGTGTGTTCTGATAATTGCTGCAGATAACCCGCGCTTTAGACGGTCATTAGTCTTTGCCCTGACAGCCGAGAAGGGAAATCTATCTATTGGGACAATCGGCTCACTGTTGCATTTACTTATCGGACAATAGGACCGGCCTTTGTGATGCAGAGGAGATTGCTGGGTAAAATGGAGACGGTTTTCATTAGTTCTTTGGTGAATGGTTGCTCTTGGAGCCACTCATCAGTTTTTTAAAGGGGATTCTTGCTCATTTTCTTCCCAGGTTTCCCCTCCTTTGCAGACATGAAAAAAAAAAGGTGTCTTTCTATGGAAATCTCCAATCCCGTGCCCATTATAAAGCGCTACAGATCAGCGTTCTAGTGAATCGCTTTTTTCAGAAAGTGATTGTCCCACCAATCATTGTGTAGATAGTAAAAAAAAAATGAACATTATTGCCTTTTATACGCCGTGAAGAAATGATCAATTGAAGAATTAGGACATTTCCTTGATTAGCATGGCACCACCTGGTGGTCAAAGTGTATAGCAATGTGCATTTCCACCTAATGAGCGGAGTGCAGGTGGACACACATGCTCACTCTGCTCCCAACAGCCAGATGTCTGCATAGCCATTTGTTCGCTGCAGAGAAGCCCATAGAAATGTTTTTCTACCTGTTTGTCAGGGAAGGAACAGAGCCGTAGCAGTAAGAATCAGCTTAGTTCACAGGAGAGGTAAAAAGGGAGTATTGGCTGCCAGAGGGGGAAGGAAACTGATTGTCAAGAGTCCTGGTAGAACTGAAAGGGACACATCAAAGCAAAAATAATTAAAAACATTTCTGTATTTCCTTTTAACAAGGTTAGTTCTATCTTCTCAGACATATATTGTCAGATTTGCAATATACGGCTTATTAAAATGTGTAGCAATCCTTGACATTTTAACACTTATCTTTTGTTTACAGCTCGTTGCCTTGGAGACCGACCACTGCTGGTGTTTAGCTTTTAAGCACTGCCGGGATTAGGAGGTAACAGTGATCCTAGCCAGCTTTAAAACTGTGCTGACAAGCTCAAAAGAAATTGTAAGCGCCTTGCAAACTCTGTCTAGCAGCGGTGGTCGGTCTCCAAGACAACCAACTGTAAACAAAAGAAAAGTGTTTATTATCTCAAGAATGGCTGAAAATCTTTATACACAGTAAATTGGTTGTTTTCACACACTAGCCAACATTATCATTATAACTTACTCATAGATACATCAAGGCAATTTTAATTAGTCATGTAGTTGCCCCACTTCCACACCGGGAGGAAAGACTCGCTTCTGACATGGCTTCTGTCAGCCACTTACCAGGCATTATGCAAAAATTGGGCAGGTGCATAATGTCTGATGGGTGTGCAGCCATCGGACGCCATGTCAGTAGCGCCTCCCACCTGCAAATGCGAGAGGTGCTAAATATACCCTTTAAGCACCGTGTTGTTTTCTTGTACGTCAGTGGTTTAGCCATTTCTCAACACTATCCCATGACCCTGTTTTGCAACATGACACTCGTTCTGCGTGGCTGCAGCGTCTCCAGACTTGTCTCCCATCAAGCACATCTGAGACGTCATTAGTCAACAATTACACACGAGCTGCCAGCAGCGGATTTTGATGATTTGCCCAAGTGCATTCAGCGCAATGTAACATTTCTCAGACAACCATTAATAACCTCATTGATAGCAGCTAAGTCTGTAAGTGCGGGATTTCTCAGACACTTTGTTGCAGGACACCTGGAGGCTGCATTCAGACATTCGTATAAATCGGTCCAAAATCGGACCACAATGCAAAGACTGGCCGCGGGTCTCCTTACCCAAGAATGACCGCTTCATATAACAGGCTGACACTAAGGAGCCTGACACTAAGAATACAACTTAACAAAAAAAGTCGTCTCCTCCACAACAGGCTACACCTGGCCAGCCGACACCTAGCTATTCATATGTATTCTTAGTGTCAGATTTCCCATGGTTTCCTATGTTCCCCTAGAATGAGATTTTACGCTTCGTACCAAAAATCCTTTTTTTTTGTGCTCATACTCCATACTGAATAAATAGACATGTTTGGGACGTTTTTTTCCATTTTAGCATCATTTCCATTTCAGTAACACGTCTATCCATCCTGCAATTTCCATAATTCCATGGCTTTTCCTTGTTAGTGCTGCAATTGAGGAGTGTATATTCACAAGGTAAATGTTAGCCAGGTATATTAAGAAATGAATCGGAGTGTATTTTTAAAAACAAAAATAGAGACTGTTTCATGCTAGGTATGGGATGAACCCAGCATACGACGACAGGAAAATGGGGGAAGCCCAGCAACTAGGGAAAGGGGGAGTGGAGACCCCTAAGCAGATCTAATGACACCTTGACTCCCCTATCGTCCCTAAATAGGTTCCGCACCTATTGCCAAGCAGGATACCTTAGCCCTGGCTGACCCTAGAGCAAGGCCCTAGGTAGGGAGGGGGAGGGGTGAGCACTAGTCAGCCCCCACTGCACCTAAAGACAAACCAGGGAAGCAGACAAGGGGATACACTTAGCTTTGAGAAGACACCAGAGAGATCACAACTACAATCCACAAAGGGACTCCAAGGAGAATCCAGCCGACTGCGAGAACTCTAGACCTGAAAAGAGGAATTAACTCTATCATCAGCAACTCTCTGGAGAAACTGAGTGTATTTAAAGATCCAGCAAGGGTGCGTTAATTAGCAGCAGAAGGTGGAGATCACCACTGGGTCCTAGAGAGCGAGGTGTGATGAAAGGATCATGAAGGTGTCGGCAAGGCCAAATGAAGTGACCTTCTACAGCTGGATCCAGAATGATTGTCTGTCAAACCTGACACACCCGTGACAGACTGGTCGTATCCCGGTGTGGGTGCTGCCCAGTGATTCATCCGCTTGTATTTTTATGACCATTGGGTCACCTTAAATGCACAAAGTACCATCGCATTCATCTGATCGTCCGCCTCCTGCTCAAGAAAACCATCTGTACCAGATTTTAGTCCAGGTTTTGTTTTTATCTGCTGGCACAACATCCCCCTGCCCAGCCCCAACACTGAATGCATCTGCCAGTCACTTCTCATCCAGGCGGCCATGGTCAGATTGCTATACGCGGGGACGGTGCCTACAAATTCTCTGTATATCATTTTCATTAGTGTCTGATGTTGATATCTTAAAGGAATGGGTCATAAATTGGGGAAAGGAGCTTTTTATTGTGTTTTTTTTAGGAAGAAAATGAAACAGAACCCTAGTGATAATGAGACTATCCCGACAGGACGGGTTTGTTATCATCGCTGATGCACAAGAGTTTCTCCTAGGGCTTTACCATAATGACACCGAGCTCCGAGCTGCACCAGCACTTTCCCTCTTTTGTGGATGTTAGCGCAGCACAATAGATGGAAAAAGGTGAAAAGTGCACGCTGTAACGGAGGGGACTGCGGATCATGAGATAGGAGCATTACTGAAGCCCTTACAAGTTGTTATTTAGCCCAGACATTCTGCTAAGCCGGGGATCTGGCAGGACTTGAATAGCGAGAGTGCAGAACAGATTGCATAATGCTGTCATTGAATGCCCAGGGCAGGCCGGGAGGAAAGCTGCTCAGGGGAATGAGAGGGGAAAAAAATCAGCTTAGTCGATTAATTAGCCAGCACATCACAAAGCCCCGCTCAGCACTTTGCCAATGGCACCGCTGAAGAAATAAAAGCTGCAGGATACATCCAGAGCAAGTGTACAATCTGGTGAGGTTAGGAAGGAAACCTATATATACGGGGTATTCAGGCTTGTAATGATGCCTCCGCCATGATCGCAGCTATCAGACATTATCGCCAAAGTTGGGGGGTCATGTGTTCTTCCATGAATAGTCAACCGGGTAATACAATGTGTTTGCGTTCTCTGTACTGGTGCGACCACTATGATGTCTATATACCCTACCTGGTTATTTGGAAAGGGTTTGCGTAGGTGGAACAACCTCATTAAAGGAGAAATCCAGTCTGAATGACCTTTGAGGAATATCCCAAAGATGGTAAGTCATCCCCTATTCGTAGGATAGACTCGCTGATCACCGGGAGTTCGACTACTTGGACCCATAGGGATCTTGAGAATGGAGTAATCTGGCTTTACAGAGCTCCGTCTTGAATGGAGCGGAAGTGCATGTGCTTGAACTCTGCTCCATTCATTGTCTATGGCCCTGCCGGAAAAAGCAGAGAACAGTGATCCACTGTTCTCTGAGACAGTGAATGGAGTGGAGATCGAGGATGTGCACTTCAGCTCCTTTTAAGATCAAGCTTTGCAGAGCTTCCAGAGCCCCATTGTCAGAATGGTTGATGGCGGCAGTCATACCCCTGGCGATCAGTCATTCTATTTCCTGGGGATACAGGATGACTTCCTATCTTGGGAATAACCCATTAAGGCTGTTATCTCAAGACATCACTGCTGGATGAAAGGGCAATCTCAGAAACATCTATGGCCCCATTGGCGCATACTTCCAAATCCCGTTTTGCATGGGGTTCAGATGTATGCCCCGACGGGGCCACCAAGCGTGTCCCTAAACGCAATGTGAAAGCACCCTTTGGATTTTTATTACTTCAGTCAGTGGTGGTTTGTGGTGATGGCCCAACTCATCATGTGTATATATAGCGTCAAACTAATGTTTTATGGCTTTTGCCCTTTAAAAAGATGTAAAATACAAAATTCTATTGTGGTACCGTGTTATCCAGAAATATCGATGTAAATACTTTTATGCCCAAAAATGACAAAAGTATTCTCGGAGTGATACCTTTATTGGCTAACCAGAAAAAAAATATATTTTCAAGCTTTCAGAGCACAGAGGCTCCTTCTTCAGTCAGGATTACAAATGAATTGATAAAATTGCAATTCATTTGTAATCCCGCCTGAAGAAGGAGCCTCTCTGCTCTGAAAGCTTGCAAATATATATTGTTCTGGTTAGCCAATAAAGGTATCACTTCGAGAATACTTTTGTCATTTACATCAGCCCTTAAAAAGCTATTTTATTAATATTTCCTGCCGGACTGAATGAAATGCCTATGTGGTTTCCATGCAGGTCCATCAACAGACTGTAGACTGTTTATTGACCTTGTCTAGTCTCATGTACCCTTTGTGAACCATTGTGACCCCCACTTCAAAAAAATTAAAAATCTGTGATAGTGATCAGAAACAACACGTCATCTTGCCCGTCCTGCTTTGTTCCCTATACCATGGGTCGATGTTGCGATGATTTGGCTTATGCCTGTGTGTAATAAGGGAGGGCATAAGTATCCTACAATTTGGTTTTTAATGGTGAGTAAAGAACATCCCTACAATTTTTTCTCTGAAGTGAAGGCCTAGCATAATCAACTGCCGCTGAATCTTTTTTTGTTAATGTCGCATGCGGTTGTCTTGCACACCTTTTATAATGTCGTTTTTTTCCTTATCTTTCATTTAAGAAGTTGAAAAATGGGATGAAAATATTCACGAGAAGACCGGCGAGGAGAACACCACCCCGATAAGATATTATTTTGAAAATCTGAAAATATCGGTGCCACAGATTAAGCTGAGCGTCTTTACATCCAATAAACTTCCGCCTGACCTTAAGGTAAATTAGAAGCACATTCCTGATGGGTAGTGGTGCTTACTTTCATAGTTTTTTATATTTTATGGATGTTCAAAGCTAACATGGACGAATTCCGGTCCAAATCCAGAAGTTCAGTTTTGAAACTACAACTCCCAATGTGCTCTGTTAGCTAATGGTGGAATTTGTAGTTTTTGAGAGTGCCCAAGGTTGCTGATCCCCCTACCTGAGAAATATAGTTTATAAGGTTAGATGATTGATAGTATATTGTTAGGATAAGCCATCAATGCCAGATCGAGAGGGATCTACCTCTGAACACCCCTTGCGATCGCCAGCACGGGCAGCATCACTCTTCCTTCTCTGATTGCCAGATAAATTGCTACACTTTTTGTAGGGGCAGCACCAGGTGTTACCGTTCAGATCCATTGAGTCACATTTAAAGGGGTTGTTTAATACTGGATTACCCCCGCTTAATAAATTCAGAGCCTCATAGAAAAAAAAACAATGAATATTCGCCTCCCGCAGGAGCATCATTCCAGTAATGTCGGCGGGGATGGCGTGACATTATTGTGTCACGTGACTACTGCAGCCAATAACACAACAATGGCAAGTCGCCCAGCCGGAACAGCAGTGGAAACTATATGAAAAGCACAGCAGGCCCTCCGCCTCAGAGCCTGAGATATAAAGGATGGTGCATTACGTCCCACATTACTACCCGAGGTGTTTTTTACAGAAAAAGGTTCAATGTGTTCGTCCTGACTTGTAAGAAAGGAAGGCTAGCCTTTTATTTCATGGCTCGCAATGCCATGGTAGTAGCCTATCCCACCCAGTACAGACCCTCCATTGTCCTCTCTACCAGGGACTCAGTCACATAGGTCTTACTTTTCCACTGTCATCTTATCTTATTGAATTAATGCCCCAAATTATTTTCTCTAAATACAGATGCTAAAGTTTCGTTACAAGGTTTCGTCACGCATCACTTCTTCAAAAGTAAAACTCCACTGACCCAGAAGAGGGTTTTCTCACACATCATTAACTTCCATAGTTTTATGCTCCATTAAACTCCAAGTCCCTGTCTACAAGTGGCAATATCAAGTAGAGCTAATACTTCCCATGTTGCCTCTCTTGTCTATGTACCAAGTGGCAAAGGACGATTTTATGTCCATTTATTTTGAAAGATGAAAAAAAATTTCACTGGCAAAAATTTTTGCAAAATTCGTCCAAACCTCCCCAAAATAAGCACCAATAAAACAAATTTTCCAATCCTAAAAAATAAAATACAGCGGATGTGTCCACTCTCCTGACATGTCTGTTTTCCTCTTTCTTAGTTTTTCTTCTGTAAAGTTTGGGAATGGGGTCGGCTTTCGTTCGTTGAACAGCTGGGTTGTCATGTAAAGCTTAGAAAGTGACGCAACTGTTATCCGACACTGAGACCCTTCCATTCTTTCTGGGGTCTCTGAACCTCGGTGATCTCAAAGTGGTGTCATGTCCTAGCAATGCGCCATCACTTTATCAGATATAAATACATCTTTAATATATATTTTGTTTTATTTCAGGCCTTGAAGAGCACCCTGGGATTCCCTCTAATCAAATTTGAGGATGCGGTAATTGATCTGGATCCTTATACGAGAGTTCATCCATATGAATCCCGGGAGTTCATTATCAATGATGTCCTTAAACACTTCCAAGAGGTGAGCTGCAGTCTCTTTTTTTAATCTTTCTCCTTTAAGGTGCATTTACTTTGCACGATTAATGGGAACGAGTATTCCTAGGAACACTCGATCTCAATAATCCTATAGCGTAAGCAAGCTTGCGATCACCTGACGAACGTAGAAAACGTTCCCTTGCTGGGTGAAATGATCTCTTGGCTTGCTTACAAGATTATTGTTCTCGGCAGCACATCATCCTGTGTAAACATTACATGTGCTGCTGAGAACAATGGCAGCCTGCGGTGCACCGAGCCATCTAAGCCTTCGTTTAGTGCCACCACTCCGCTGGTGCAAGTGATATAGCCGTCATTTAGTGCCGCCACTCATTGACTGCAGACTTGAGCCCCAAACCTGGACAACCCCTTTAGTGAAGCATTTGAAATAGAATGGAAAAAGCCTCATCACACAGAAAGAGAAGAGGGACTCTAGTGCCACCTGTTAGGGGTAGCCATCATGGGAGTCAATATAGAAAAAAGCCTAGCCGCATGACTTAGGACTTGAAGCCAAACTCGAATCTTCACCTAAAGGTAAAGATGTTGTGGTGTTCTTGTTCCTTATTACTGCAGAGAAGGAGACCAGTTTTCTGGGTGCGAGGCCTTCGACGAGGGAGTTTCAGGGGTAAAGTTTAATAGAAGTTACAGAATAGCCCTAAAGCAACGGAAAAATCAAAACTCCAAAATTTATATTTTTCGCACCTCTTAAAAAAAAAAAAATAATAAAAAATAAACTAAAAATTCTATAAAGAGTGTATGTATCCCACAAAGTAATAAAAACATCAGCTCGCCACGGAAAAATCAAGCACTTGCACAGTTCTATTGATTCAAGAATGTAAAAAAGTTTCGATTCTCAAAAAATGCCGACACTATTTTTTTTATTTACGTATTTTTACTACACAATAAATGCGGTAAAAAAAAAATGTACAAAACTGGTCAAAATTGTTTCGTTTTTTTTTCTTCTGTCATTTACTGCACTTGGAATTTTTCAGTACATCGTATGGTAAAATAGATTGCTTATTGAAAAGAACAACTGGGCCCTTAAAAAAAGGCCCCATATGGCTATGGGAACGTCCTGTCTCTTGGAAAATTGGGAGGAAAAAGTGCAAAACTGTCCGCAAAAGGAAGGGGTTAAAAAGTCTGAGTGCACACGTCTGAGCAAGTGATGGCGCTGCGGAGTCACAGTTCTCTGACTAACCTCCTTGTTTTTTATTGTGTCTCAAAGGAGTTGCTCAGTCAAGCGGCAAAGATTTTGGGCTCTGTAGATTTCCTTGGCAATCCAATGGGCCTGTTGAATGATGTGTCTGAAGGAGTATCCGGTCTTATAAAGTATGGAAATGTTGGCGGCTTAATCCGAAATGTCACACACGGCGTTTCCAACTCTGCTGCAAAGGTACCCGTCTAAGCTTTATTTATGGAGGGAGTCACAAGAGATGTAACGTCTGTTTTACCGATCTGTATCACGGGGCTTAGGAGTTTACAAACACTGGACGACTCTACCGTATGGGCCATCTGTCACTGTCAGTGCCTGGAAGTGCACGAGAGCTCAGCGTACGCTGACTCCAACATCCCACGGTGCAGACCCCTCCATGCCGAGGATTAATATTTTATCAGCACAGTTATAAGTGCAGGCCTGTTTAAAAATTCAGTATCATAAGCGATCAGGTAGTGGACGTTACGGGAACGGAGACCACAACCGGCAGCGTGTGGCTATAATGTGCATGGACCTTATTTCCATCTGTACTTACATATATAGTTCATTATGAAGAGCACAGCATCCATATCCTGCTCTTAAAGGGGCTTCCTATTCTATAAAGTGATGAGATGTTGCTAGGATATACCACCACTTTATGATCAGAAGAGGTCTGGGACCCACATTGAGTCTAAAAATAAAGGGGATGATGGCTTTTCACCCCTTTTACTATTTTTCCTTTTCTGACCACTAGTATTGATCGAGCACTGAAATGCTCAAGTGCTCGGTACTCGAATTGAGCACGTCGGACGCGCGGACATGCTCAAGTCGAGTAGTGAGCATAATGGAAGTGAATGCTAAATTCGAGCATTTTTCCGGGGGACGGAAAAATTCTCTCTCTCTCTCCTTACGGGGATACGATACTCTGCACTTCCCACTCCTTGATTGAGCACACCGATGCTTGATTGAGTGTCTAGCACCCTGATGCGCGACCAAGTATCGAGCCGTGCCGAGCATGCTCGCCCATCACTATTGGCCACCCTTTGTGCAATAAACCGCGGCTCCAAACCAACTGAATAGAGCCACACTGAATTTCTCAGCACAGCCTTCACCCAGCTGTGCTGTTTGGATGGGGTTTGGCTGTAGTTTTCTTCACAGTGAATATTCAGAGTTTAAAACTGGAGAACATACAGCACCAATTGTCTAATTTTTTTTAAAAATCCCCAAAAACTCATCTATACTCCCTTTCCCTGCTCCAACCCTTCCTCTATGCCGCCGACTGCTCAGGTCTTTCTTGACAGTCTGAAAGGGGATGTCACAATCACATCTACAAAATTTGTGACCGCTGCAGCCAATCACTGTACTCATTCTCTCAACAAGCTCCTGATAGCTGTGATTAGCTGCAGCAGTTATATGAATTGTAGTTGTGGCGTCACAGCATCAAGCTGACTACAGAGACCGGGGCAGCAACAGTGAGGCAATTTTGGAGCTAGAGAAGGGAGTACAGCTGGGTTTTTGCTCAACAGCTGTAGCCTCTATTGAAAAAAGGAAAATCTTATTATGGGGTAGAACAAGAGTTGATACAATCGTTGGTCCCCCATACAGTTTGCGTGTCACTGACAGCACATTCCTGATCTAATCTGGAAGTTGTGCTACTGGAAACGAGAACTTTTCTGGGCTTTTGCTCGATATGAGGTCTTATTTTTCCCATACCCTAAAAGATTAAAGTTATTCTCAGCCGGGAGGCAAAAGAGGGTTTTTGCGCAATGGTAAAGGGGCAATTGAGGAACAAGGAGTGAGCTGAATATTTTACTGAGTCACATAAATAAAAGAATGTTTAGTTTTCTAGTATGTTGTAAAGTTCGGTCCATCTATGAGTATAAGCCTGTATACGGTGAAGCTCGCTACCCCGAGAATCAAATCCTCCCAAAGAGACATCGGCTTCAATGTCCTCAGAATATGTTCTGGGACCAAAACTGGAAGGTCTCCAAAGAGATGATAAAATGCCATTCTTAAAGTCAAAGAGTCAACTTCTTCTAAACCATGAAATGTGGAAGCTGTTCCAACTTTTCAGAGGAAGTCTAAATCTATAGAGATGGGACATGTGGTTCTAGGATTTTGGTAAGTTGAGAATTAATATGGCGGGAAGGGAGGGTTACTCAAATAGTCCCGGTGCTTCAGTGACCACTGAAATGGTAAAGCTGGATCAAAGTGGTGAGTGTAGTGTAGACGCAAAACTGACAGCGACATCCATGGCCGACCAGTTGCTAAGTATATCAAGCCATTGTAAATTGCGCCGTACAATCCGTGGAGCTACAATTTTTACTCTGATGTTTTCAGAAGTGACTCCAGGTAACACCATATCCCAATCCGCCTTCCTACATTGCAGTTATATCGTTCGCATATCATATTATTGGCCATTCATCATTCATATAACAAAAACTAAGAGTGTATCTGGTTTAGAGGTTAATAGCTAAAGGTTGCCATACACATTAGACTTATGTTGGCTGCAACCCGCCATTGTCAATGGTTTCGGCCAACGGTCTAATGTGTATGGGAGTGCCAGCCAAATGATGGTTGGGCGCAATCTTGATCAGGCACATCTGATTTCAGACTGACTAACGCATTGTTCTCCCTGAGATAAACCACCGGCCGAGATATCTGTCGGCAGCTTTCTCATAGAGAGCACAGGAGAGCTCGGCCGAGCGATGAGAGAGTTGGCTGAGATGACCGTCATCCGAACAATCTTTCGGCCGACAGCCATCTAATGTGTATGGCCAGCCTAATATATACAGGAATGCTCCCCCAATGTCCAAGCGGTAGTCATCAAGAATGGCACTGTTATCTTCATGTTCTTCACAAGGCTTCTACTCAGGAAACATTTTGCTGAGAAGAGAGAAACAACAGGACATCTTGTAGAATTCCCATGGGGAAATGGGGCCAGTCCTTGTCTATCTGGTCTTCCAGCTTAGACCGCAGACAATATGTGATGAGGCCTGAATCAAGGATGGATCTGCTGTATAAAAGTCAACACACAACTTCTATCTCAAAGTGTTGTCCTGGCCTACTCAGACAACTGGAGGTTCTCGTTACTCTTGTTTGTGGTTGGCTAGAAAAATAATTTCATGCAGATCAGATCCTCCAGTGGGTCCAAGGTCTAATATACTAATGGGTGCTGAAGTTCCAGCTGAAGACAGCCGTATTTGGAGGTAACTTTGGAGACAATCACTTGCCACTAGGGTTCATGGTTTTATGTGTTTCTTTCGGCAATAATCTATAAGATCTGGTTGAAGGGGAAATCATTTCCTCTCGTGGACCAAGAGAACCTGAGGCTGACGAACGTTTCATGCTCCAATTTCTCATAAGCACTTCTATGTTTGAAGAAAGGATTTAAAGAGCGCCACTAAGTTCCAAGATAGGGAAGTATAAGTACACGACACCTTACAATATACATGCAGTAAATACCACTTTCTGTCTCGGATTCAGTGCTCCCAAGGTTTTTGAGGTGGTGCAGTACCAACATGCATAGCGTTCCTTTCATAAACGAAGAAAAAAAGAAAGGCAGCATTCACCAAATCTTTGAGTGTAATGGTCCTTTATTACTTCAGACGGACATCTTTAGCGGTCTGCAGGAGAGGGTGTGCAGGGGAGAACCGGAGTGGACCACGGCCGTTTTGCGTCCCCACGGCACCTCTACGGGTTTTATTTTATTACCCTCAGAGAAAAAAAAATGTTATGTTTTTTTTGGATCTCCATATTCTTTCAAAAAGTTTATTAATTGTGCAAATTTCTAAAATGATATAAAAATAAATAAATAAATAAAATAAAACCATAGAAATTTAATATTGCTGTAATCTCGTCGATCCAAAGAATAAAGTTAACGCTTTATTTGTGCAGCGCAGCGAATCGCAGAAAATTTAAACCGCAAAAAAAACTGTAGCTGAATTGATGACTTGGTTATAGAAAGGGTTAATAAAAGTTTATTAATAAGTTAGGTGTGCCCCAAAATGATGCCACTGGCAAAGCAACCCATCCCGTTGCCGAAAAACTAAAGTTATGGCTCCTGGAACGGTACAATAAATAAGATGAAGAAAAAAAAATATATAGCCTGTCATAAAGGCCAAAAACTGACTGTGATGCCAAGAGTTTAAAGAAACCTATAAATATGCCATGTCATTTTTAAGACCTTCAGGCACCATCTATTCATGAAGTAGCCAATGTGCTTAAATGGTATTGTCTCTGGTTTTTGGAGGGTTTTATCATTAGAAGCAGATTTCTGTCGTGTTGCCCTGGTTTCGTTTATTCGCTTTTTATTCCCTTTAACTTTTTAAAGACCTAAAGACTCTTAAAAAGACGGCATGAGTTGGAAGCGTAAGCTGTTTATGGGTTGTATCTGGTTTGGCCATTTTATGACTTTTTTTTTTTCATTTTATAGTGTTGTTGTTTATGCCGGTAATGGCTTTTCCATGTATCCTAGTGCACGCAGTGGGTAAAATGCCTTCTTTAAGTGAAGAGGTTCAGCATATTTAAATTGGCACACAAGGGCAGGTTAAATAAAGTTCACCGTGCTTGGATTTAGTTTGGCTGTCTCTCTCTTTCTCAATCTTCTTTTCTGCTATTATATCTTCACATTTTAACGTTTTCCACTTGGATCCTCATCAGATTAAACAGGGATTTGAATAAAGATGAGTCACTTTTTTGGGATGCAGTCTTTTTGCTTTTATGGGTCATTAATCCAAATTATAAAACCTTCTGTATTTTACCATTTCTAAATGTGTCAAATTATTGTTTTAAAAAAAGTCAGGACGGCGCAGCTGAGCTTTTAATTGTTTGAGATGAAGTCTGGAGAGCAAGTACTGAGCTGTGGGCGCTACTGGTCGGGGAAGTCCAGATGGAATTACAAAGCGGATCCAGCGGGATGGAGAGTAAATTCATTTTTTATTATAAAAAAGTATAGCAAACGGGCATGAAGTTGGAGGTACTACAAGTTTCAACCCCAGATCGGTGACTTCATCAGGCCGAACCCATCCAGATCTTATTGTGCCAGGAGGCGCTATGTTTCTACTTTCCCCCCCCCCCCCCCTAGCTCATTTTAATTGTTGGAGGACGGACACCTATATAGAGAAGGACAAAAAAAAAATCTTAGTGCCTAATTTTAACATTTTTGTTACTATCTTGGTTTATCAAATGTGTCACTAAGAGTTTTAAAATAGTGATCATACCATATCATGTGGATATTTTACCTACAGCCAAGGATGCTTGCGTTCCCTCTTCTGTTTGCGGAGTTGGCAGATGACTCTTGGCGTGATGGAAAAGCTCTGCTGTGCTGTCTGAGCCGGTCAGATGTATGCTCAGTGCTACCCTCCCTCTCATGAACACCGACGAAGAAGACTGCAGTTGCATCCCCCTCTTACTTGTAGTCTATGCATGTGCAACATATACCTTTTTAAATAATGTTTTTTGTAATACACCCATTTGGATCTAATACCATGTGGGCGTAATATTAGGACTCCTGCACGTTGCACCTACAAGACATCCCATTCTACATCTACTGGCATTAAAGGGGGTGTCCACTACTGACCACCCCTTCTCAACCACCATGTTCCCCACTGTAAAATAATAACAGCCTATATTCCCCTCCTGTGCCAGCACCGTTCCATCAAAGTGGGGTCTCCCAGTGCTTGCATGACGTTGATTGGTCCTGTTATCCCTGCAGCCAATCAGCGACTACTAATGGGCCGCTTGCTTGTGTCAGGTACTGGCTGCAGCCAGTGAGCGACCGCTCATCAGTTGCTGCCTTTACTATTTGGTCAGAGCGGATGTCCACCCTGACAGCATATTAATGGGCTGCACCAAAAAGCGGTTTTTACTTTACTTAAGGCCCTGAAGTGATTATGCTGGGGTTGCCCAGTAGTAGACAACTCTTATAATATGGAGTTGGTCCCAAACTTGTTCCCCTCTTCTGGGAAGATTTGTTAAAAGGTTTTTGAGGTGTATGTGGGAAATTTTGCCCATTCATCCAAAAGAGCGTTTGTGAGGTCGGAAACTGATGTTTGAGGGGGAGGACCGGACTCATAATCTCCAGTCTAGCTCATCCCAAAGGTGTTGATATCTGGGCTCTGTGCAGATCTGTCAATTCTTCCACACCATCCTCCATTTCCCCCACCCCCTGACCATGTCTTTATAGACTTTGCTTTGCTTCCTTCACTGGAACTATGCGGCCGAGGCTGACCCCTGAAAACACCTCTATATCATAATCCTTCCTCCTCCAAACATCTCAACGGACACAATGCAGTCAGATGGGTAACGTTCTCCTGGCATTTACCAGACCCAGACTTGTCCTTCAGACGCCAGATAGAAAAGAGTGATCAGTAACTGTTCAGAAAATGTTTCCTCCACAGTCCAGAGGTGGTGGCTTTACACCACTCTATCCGACGCTCAGCATTGTGCTTGGTGATGTACGGCTGCATGCAGCTGCTCTGCCATAAAGCTCCTGGGGGAGACGCAGTGCTTGTGCTGATGTTGATACCAGAGGTCGTCTGGACTCTGCAGTTATGGAGTGTTGGTGACTTTTCTGCCCTCTGCTCCTCAGCACTCGGGCCCCCGATCTGTAATGTTATGGGGTCTCCACTTCATGGCTGACACATAATGGATGCAGTCCTGGCACAACACATTGCAGCGAAGTGGTAGCCGCCAAGGTTTTCGAAAGAGTGAGCTTGAAAGGAAATCTGGTGCCATTTCAAGTAAAGTCTTATGATCTGGAGATTTCCTGCAGTATAAAAAGGGGGAAAAAAGATTTATCTCTGCAAGATATTGTTTCATATTAGAAGCTGAGAGCGTTAAGTGTGACTAAGGAGCTTATAAAATAACTGATCATTAATGTGTCCCATGCAGAGCTAATCAGCATCTGTTCCGATATCCAGGATGAGGCCCATTTGGGGCAAAGTATCTCTCGATTATGTTCAAAGGAACGTATAGCATTTCATTTTATTTTGCGCAACAGAAGGTGTATGTTAAAGCAACAGTTCTGCATCTGTGCATGTGGCTAATTAGCGGCTAATCCGCCTCTTCATGGTTCACGTTACTTTTTCATAGAATACTGTACTATGTGAACAAAGATTATTTTTCAGCCGTTCACATTACAAGTCCATAGGTTTATTTTATGTCGTTCCACCATTTGCTGGAAATTTTTGCATATTGCATTATTGATGTTTTTTTTATTCAACGCATTTTATAATCACTCAAGAAGTATGAAGCAATTTGCAGTCCCCCGCCATCCTCTAAACACAGCCTGACAAGATAATAGAGCTAAGATTTTATCCAATACCTTGATCCCTTTTAGCTCTCATTCAGACATCAGTTTTTCTCATACCAGTAGTATCCGTGGTTTTCACTAGCTCATACCTACTATAGTCTGGAGCTGTTCACATGTCCATGATTTTCTTCGGACCAAGTGGTAGTCACAAAATCACGGAGACCCGTTCAAGTTTGATCCAAGTCTTCGATTAAATTTGCCAATGCAAGACTATGGGTCCTTGAAAAAAATCGGATGCCATCCATGTGCTGTTTCTTTTCACAAACTGATAGAGAAGCTTGTAAATATCCATTAGTTCATTTTTTTTTCATCCGAGAAAAACTGCCCAAACTCTGATGGTAAAAACTGACCCTCTGCCCAACTCTGATAACAGCCTGATAAAAAAAAAACCATTGAAACTTGGTCCGTTTTTATTGCATCCGAGAAAAGTCACTGACATCTGAATGAGCCTTTATACGTGTACTTCCTTTATATGTCCATGTATATCTGGCTCCCGTTAGGGGTGTCTTCATCTAGGACCCTAATGGGTAAATAGACAGGTTATACTATAAATGTTCAATAGATGAGGGGGATCACATATGTCTTGGCTTCATGCACGCTAATAAATGAAGAGGTGGCTGCACATGCGCAGCTTACTCTGCTCTTGTCAATGAGAGCACTGATAATCGCTAAGAGAGCGCGCTCAGCGATTTTGAGAAATTCCTATATGAATGAATGGAGAGAGCAGCCCACGAGTGGCTCTCTATTTATTCCTGACCGCACGAGACAAGACAATGGACGTGGGATCCTTATTTATCGGGCATTTGTATAATATTCTGTCGATGTACAATTAATGTCCTAGATGAGATGCCCTGTGTCAGACTATGTAGAGACCCCCCTACAAATGGGTAATGCCCACTTATTAACTTATTCATATCTTTCTAATAAAATGTTCCAGAATTTACTTTGTAACCATACTACGTATTTGCACTAAGGATACCCTCTTTTTTTCCTTCTGGAGGAGAGCTAATTTTCATTATTTTCCCATTGAAACATAATCTACATTTACTGTCTCCTAAGATATTTCTTCTTGCCAGCCAGTACCCTACTGTGTACTGACAAGGAGCGGGAACCCCTAAATTGAAAAGTATCTTGTTGTACTAATATCCTTGTTTCAAGTTTCTTTTAAACCGAGTCTGTCAGCCCAAACCAATAATATAAACTTAACACGCAGCCTTGTAAGACTTATAACCAGTATAAAATCACAACTTAAGTTTTTAATTGCTGCCGTCATTCTGCAGAAACTGAAGTTTAAGCAAACATTCTAATTAGAGTGCTCGGTGCACCCTTGGTGTGGCCAAGAGGCTTCATGCACTGTCCTGCCCACTGGTTTTATATGCCCTGCCTCCCTCACTGAGTGAAAAACACGGCACTTCTTAATGTAGTAGGAGAGGTGCCAGAGTAGGGTACCAATCCGTAGTAATTGGTACCAGAAAAACTCTGCACTCAGAAGGATATGTGATAAAAACGTAATAATTTTATTATTATCCGTAACAGTCCGTTAAATTATAACGTTTCGGTCCTACTTGGATAAGTACAGACTGTGTCAGGAAAGATATATCGATCGCAGCGCTGGTGTGGTGTGATGGTGTCATTATCTGGAATGGTGCCATGTCCTAGATTTAACGGGCTGTTTTCGATAATAAAACTATAACTTTTTCATCACATATCCTGAGTGTTGAGTTTTTTTTCGTAAAGCCTCCCTCACTGGTTATGAACAGTGCTAACTTGCCTGAAGAGAGCACAGTCTGCAGAGAGTGCTCAGGTCAGCACTGTCAGTAACCAGTGAGGAAGGTGGGGGGCATGCAAAACAAGTGAGCTGAACAGTGCACGAGACCTCTTGGTCACACCCGGGGTACACCGAGCTGCCAGAAAAGTATCACGCAAGATGAGGGAAGGAACAAATGTACAATGACGGGAAGTGGAGGAATGGAGCCCAACAACTAAGATAGGATAGGGGGAGTGGAGACCCCTAGGCAGATCTAATATCACCCTGACTACTGTATCGTCCCTATATAAGTTCCACACCTATCGCTGAGCAGGAAACCTAATCCTTGAATGTCTCTAGAGCTAGACCCTAGGTACGGAGGGGATGGGGTGAACACTAGTGAGGCCCCACTGTAACTAAAGACAGCAAGGTAAACAAACAAAGGGGATACACTTAGCTTGAGAAGACACCAGAGAGAGAATGCCAACTGTCCTCCAAGGGAAGTCCAGGAAGAAACTAGCCAACTACTAGTACTCCAGGCATGGACAGAGGAACATAGAACTATCACTGGCGGCTCTGTGGAGACACTGAGAGTTTTTAACTACCAAGCAAGGGTGTGTCAATTAGCAGCAGAAGGTGGAGATCGCTGCTGGGTCCTAAAGGAAGAAGGATATCACTACACTACAGAGATGAGAGGATCAAGAAGGCGACTGCAGTGCCAAGCGCAGTGACCTTCTACAGCCGCATCCAGAGCGACGGTCACGCCTGTGAAAAAAAGCATATTGGGGTAAACTTCAGTTTCTGCAGAACGGAGTCAGCAGTTTTTTATAGAGTTTATAAAGGCTATGTGCTTTGTTTATACTATGAGTTTGGGTTGATACTGTTTAAGGTTGCGATATTGACTTACAAGGTAGTTTGTACTTGTCACTAGAGAGAGAGTTTCCTAATTTGCAGACAACGGGTCAAAAAGTGCTCTTCCTAAAGCTGGCCGTACACATTAGACTTATGTCAGGAATATCGAAGGATTCAGCCTTCGGTCTAATGTGTATGGAGGTGCCGGCTGACTTACGGTAAGGAGTGATGTCGATGAGGCATGATTTCGGACTATTGATCACATTGTTCTCCCTGAGATAAGCCGCCGGTCGACTTGTCAGTCAGTGACTTTCTCATATAGAAACACAGGTGTGGTTGGCCGAACGAACGTTCCTGTATTTGGGGGAGTCATCTTAGATGGCTGCCAGACGAACAATCATTCGAACGACAGACATCTAATGGCCTTTTAATGTGTATGGTCAGCCTAAATGTCCCTTTCAGCCGAATGCCAGGCAGTGGCTACCATAAAGGGCAAGGGTCTCAATACTAGAGATAAAAATGAGGGTCGTTTCAGATGCTACTTCAATCTGTCCTCAATAGATACTTAGATGCCCTCATTAATTAAAAATATTTTTGATTTCCCTTTTTGCCAGCTTTTATTTTCACCCATGGGGACTGAGAGAGCCTAAACTGGTCCTCTTTTTGATCCATAAACCCTTTGTGTACAACACAGCATATAGGTGATTTTGGTCCCTGCTGGACCCTAATAAATGACTGTCTGGATCTTAAATCTGAGACACTGGAGCTACCCTTTGTGGGATCCTCTAATACTTCATATGGATGACCATCCCCCCACTGTTTCTGAACCAGGTTCACAAAATGATACTGTATCCACTCTGCACTTTCATTAAAACCATGGAAATGGTGTCTGCGGTATACACATATATATGCAAAAGTGTATGAATTCACCCTCACCCTTGGCTCCCTTCCCAACTGACATGGGTTAATTGGAGGAAATGTTGCAGCCCCTCCGTGTATGGGTCGGGACAATGGCGCCCTCGTCACATAAATAACATTCAGGACAAATCTACTATTTGGGAAGCTGTAATAGAACCAAGGGGGCGGGAGGGTAGACCATTCAGATATGCCTTTGTCTAGTAATAAAACAATTTGGAAGGGAATTAGGAAAATTGTAGCTGTCACAGCCTATTACGCACATGTCTGCGACATTTGGGGGTGAAATTTTTGCAAGATGGGAACACGGTAAAAACTGATAATATTGGCTGGGGGTTGTTACTTTAGACCTGGGGCTTCTCTGGAGAACTATGGGTTAATCTATCTCGCTCTGTTAAAAGTTATCTGCTAGGAGTATTAGTTGTGTTTAATAAAGCGTGGTTGCCCTCTCCATGAACCCAGCGTGACTCTACAGTTGGGGTCATTCCAAGTTCAGTCTTTGGACTTTTGACTGCCTTCTGTGTATGTGAAAACAGTCCGTAGCTCCTGCAGGGATCACTTATTCAGCCCTGTAACACAAAACTATTGCCAGCGGGCACCTGCTGGGAGCACTTCACAGGAGGTCCATGGGGGAAGCTACCAAACTCATCAGGCATTTACAGAGATAAAACCGGCAGGGGGGATCCTCTATGGGATAACTAAGCTAATCAAGGCTTCCTGACAGCCCATCAAGCCAAAGTGTCATTGTCTGGACGCAATGTAAAGCCCAGCAATAGGATGTTGACTAATTAATGGTACTTTAATTATCGCTGATAACCTGGAGATAAAGTCACTCAGCCTCCAAACTTTTTTCCTTTGTTAAATTTTTGACCGAAATTGTAGGGGTTATCCCACTAAAGCTGGTCATACGCTAGAGACTTGGACGGCCAATTTTCAGCCAACTATCGGCATCAGCTTATTTTTGTGATATGAACGAGATTGATTGATCAATGGCAGATAAGCTGTAGAAAAATCGATCTGCTTCGTTGGATTTTTTCGGTTGTCTTTGGATATTGTAGTCATAAAGTCGTTTATGCCAAACTACAGATCAGCATCCCATCGATGAAGACCAAGTCACAGTAGAGGATTCATCCCATCGATGAAGACCAAGTCACAGTAGAGGATTCATCCCATCGATGAAGACCAAGTCACAGTAGAGGATTCATCCCATCGATGAAGACCAAGTCACAGTAGAGGATTCATCCCATCGATGAAGACCAAGTCACAGTAGAGGATTCATCCCATCGATGAAGACCAAGTCACAGTAGAGAACGATTGATCGCTCTGTCCAAATTGTCATCGCCACTTATGGCATATTCCTCCAACTTGGCCTTTCAACCTAATGTGAACAGAGCCTGAAAGTTCTCCATACACCTGATGATTTTGACAATATCAGACACCTAGAACAGATAATTTGAGAGAGGCACCACCAGAATAGTGGGGAGTGCACAATGTATAATAAAAAAAAAAATCATGAAGAGAAAAGAAAAAGGCATATCCCAAGGAATGTCCCAAATCAACAATTTTTATTTAGAGATTATATAAGAAAATTGCTTGAATATACAAAAGAAAAATCATCTATTGCAATGGATTAAAATCTGTTAAAAGCTTGCACAAATCAATGTGCCCAGGTAAGAGGACGGTCTGTGCTCAAGATAATGGATCAATCGACCCTCTCACAGGGAATATAAACACATATACAGTGGGTACGGAAAGTATTCACACCCCTTTAAATTTTTCAATCTTTGTTTCATTGCAGCCATTTGGTAAATTCTAAAAAGTTCATTTTTTCTCATTAAAGTGCACTCTGCACCCCATCTTGACTGAACAAAAAACAGAAATGTAGAAAGTTTTGCAAATTTATTAAAAAAGAAAAACTGAAATATTACAAGGTCATAAGTATTCAGACCCTTTGGTCAGTATTGAGTAGAAGCTCCCTTTTGAGCTAGTACAGCCATGAATCTTCTTGGGAATGATACAACAAGTTTTTCACACCTGGATTTGGGGATCCTCTGCCATTCTTCCTTGCAGATCCTCTCCAGTTCCGTCAGGTTGGATGGTGAATGTTGGTGGACAGCCATTTTCAGATCTCTCCAGCTCAATTGGGTTAGATCAGGGCTCTGGCTGGGCCAGTCAAGAATGGTCACAGAGTTGTTCTGAAGCCACTCCTTTGTTATTTTAGCTGTGTGCTTAGGGTCATTGTCTTGTTGGAAGGTGAACCTTCGGCCAAGTCTGAGGTCCAGAGCACTCTGGAAGAGGTTTTCATCCAGGATATCTCTGTACTTGGCCGCATTCATGTTTCTTCAATTGCAACCAGTCGTCCTGTCCCTGCAGCTGAAAAACACCCCCATAGCATGATGCTGCCACCACCATGTTTCACTGTTGGGATTGTATTGGGCAGGTGATGAGCAGTGCCTGGTTTTCTCCACACATACCACTTAGAATTGTCACCAAAAAGTTCTATCTTCGTCTCATCAGACCAGAGAATCTTATTTCTCATAGTCTGGGAGTCCTTCACTGAGGAGAGGCTTCCGTCGGGCCACTCTGCCATAAAGGCCCGACTGGTGGAGGGCTGCAGTGATAGCTTACTTTGTGGAACTTTCTCCCATCTCCCTACTGCATCTCTGGAGCTCAGCCACAGTGATCTTGGAGTTCTTCTTTACCTCTCTCACCAAGGCTCTTCTCCCACGATTGCTCAGTTTGGCTGGACGGCCAGGTCTAGGAAGACTTCTGGTGGTCTCAAACTTCTTCCATTCAAGGATTATGGAGGCCACTGTGCTCTTAGGAACCTTGAGTAATGCAGAAATTCTTTTGTAACCTTGGCCAGATCTGTGCCTTGCCACAATTCTGTCTCTGAGCTCCTTGGGCTCTCATTTCGTCTGACATGCACTGTGCGCTATGAGGTCTTAGGCTATGTGCCCATGATGCAGAAATGCTCCGGATTTTTTCCTGAGCATTTCTGCATCTCCCTGGCAGAAAAAAACGCATGCGGATTGTACATGCGTTTTTCCTGCCAGGGACAAGCGGAAGTGAAGCGTACTTCACATGCATTTCCGCATGCGGGTTGACAAGCGCTTTCCAATCGATTTTAGCATCACTTGGAAAGTGCTTGACAACTTGGTCACACTATAGAAAACCATGCAACCGGCATGGATTTATATAGTGTGACCGAAAGTATGTTAAAAAATACAAAATAAATACTTACCTTCTGATGGTCCCCGGAGTCCTTGTCTCTGCTTGCCGGCACTCGCGGTAGATTTAAGGACCTGCCGACGTCAGCGGTCGCGTGACCCGTCACATGACTAAGTGACGTCAGCGCAGGTCCTTTAGTCTACCGCGAGCTACCAGCAAGCCAAGACAAGCACACCGGGGGCCATCAGAAGGTAAGTATAATGTTTATTTTTTATTTTATTCTTTTTTATACAGGTTCTATGGTACCCGGGTCCGGAGGAGAGTCTCTTCTTCTCCAGACCCGGGTACCATCCGCACATTGAAACGCATGGATTCTGCATGTACAGATGCAGTGATGCGGATTCCATGCGTTCCAATGCAAGTCAATGGCTGCGAAAACGCAGCACTTCCGCAAAATAATTGGTAGTGCTGCTTATTTTTCCGCAATGATAATCCGCAGCGGAAATTTCCGCAGCATGTGCACAGCACATGCGGATTATCATTGGGGAACATGGCAGACCTTCTACCAAGCGTTTTTTAAGCGTTTCTGCAGCGGAATTGCCGCTGCGGAAACGGTTAAAAAAAAATGCATAGTGGGCACACAGCCTTATATAGACAGGTGTGTCCTTTTCCAAATCAAGTCCTATCAGTTTAATTAAACACAGCTGGACGACTCCAATGAAGGAGTAGAACCATCTCAAGGAAGATCACAAGGAAATGGACAGCATGTGACTTAAATATGAGTGTCTGTGCAAAGGGTTTGAATACTTATGACCATGTGATATTTCAGTTTTTCTTTTTTAATAAATTTGCAAAAATCTCTAATTTCTGTTTTTTTTCAGTCAAGATGGGGTGCAGAGTGTACTGTAATGAGAAAAAAATGAACTTTTTAGAATTTACCAAATGGCTGCAATGAAACAAAGAGTGAAAAATTTAAAGGGATCGAAATACTTTCCGTTCCCACTATATATGAAAAAATAATGTAGCATCAATGTACACTTGAAAGAACACCCATGATGAATAAATACTGATCCGGTGGATAGTGCAATAAATGAAGTAGTTGAAAAGAGTCCCTCTGAGGGATAGAACAATCTCCATGCGTATCATCAACTTTTGACTTCCTCAGGGGGTGTCTTAGACATCTAACTAATATCTAAGATCAGACATCTGTCTAATTTGTATGTGGATTTCCTGAATCTCCAAGACTCACATGCCTTAACCATGGATATGGAGAAAAGGATAAGACGGAGAGATGACCATCTACCGAGCAAGCTTTTTTTGGCCAACAGACGTTTGAGAAGAATATCCTCTCCGGTCGAATTTCCATACGCTACAATTGTAAGTCTTGGAAAACCCCTTTGTATCTTTCATCTGAAGATCAGGTGCTCAGCATGGGTTTTGTGGCCATTTTGTAACACCTGTATCTAGTTGAAGTTCCATCATAAACCTCTTATAAGCTTATTATACAGGCACATCTTCAGAAAGGTTGGAAAGTGACACCAATATACTCCAGATTTTGATTGCGGCTTTTGACCCCAGAACTTGTGTTCTCATGCATTTTATTTATTTTTTCTCTTTAATCCGCAGTCTAATTTCTTTGGGAAGGTGAACTTTTCACCCAGACAATATGGATTTTTCCAACGGGAGTTTACAAAGAAAATGCAATCCTTATCTGGCCATTAAATAGGATTTTGTGTAAGCTAGCAGATGTTCGGCTTTCCTTCAAATACGGGAGTGAGGGGAAAGTGGTGAAAGATGCTAGGAGGAATCCGGCAGTAGCCCGCAGGGTGCCAGCCTTACTAATCACACCTGTGTACACACTTTGTTAGCGAAAGAGATCATTTTGCCTCAGTGCCCCTCAGCTAATCCCTTTACCGCCAATTATTGCTTTGATTAAAAAAAGATCATATTATAGGCTAATTGTTTGCTTGCACCTTGGCTGAAATTCCAGAGGTCAAGCAGAGTTCTCTGCAAATGTTTGGAAGTTTCTTCATTCCTTAAGAAGATATTTCTCTTTCAATCAACATACGTTTCAATGCTTAATTGCTGGTTATATAATAGGGATATTCCTACAGTATAGACATGTGCACATGATGTGGTTAGTGGGCTGATTTATATATAAAGTACATATCACATCCTATTAAAACTAGACTTCTACTAAATTCAGAAGGTGACCTAAAGGACTTGAATAAAGCATAAAATCAGGAAAAAAGTAGATTCCTTCTGGCATGGAATTGTTGCAGATCTACCTGCAGATCTTAACACTTTTAGTGTAGATCAGATGAAACTATAGCAAATTCTACATGTGACACATGCCGATTTTGCAATTTCAGCAAAGGAGTATGGCAGAAAAGATTGCAATGTTTGTGAAAAATTTTAATGGACTGTTAAATGAACAACATTCATTCTCCTGGGAGTATACAATGCTGCTCAACATTATTGGCTCCCCTTAACTTTTTCATAGACCATATCTTCAGAAATAAGTGGAAATGTACCAAAGTTATATCCTCAGGATTTTTTAGTGGTCCAAAGTAATACAACAATAAAACATTGTTTTTCAACTTCCATGTTACAATTTCAAAGAAGAAACAGAATATATAGTCATGTGCAGCTATAAAGGCAGCCCTAATTATTACTTGGTTGCACACCCTTTGGCATTGCTGACAGCCTCCAAACATATCTTGCAGCCATCTATAAGCTTCTTGCACTTCTCAGCTGGAATTGTCTCCCACTCTTGCTTTGCAGTTTGTTTGATCTTGAATATTTGCAGGGTTCTTTTCCCAATGGCAGATTTCAGCTCACCCCAAAGATTTTCAATGGGATGGAGGTCAGGACTCTTTGCTGGCCATTTTAAAACTGTCCATTTTTCTTTTCAACCATTCCTATGTACATTTGGATGTGTGCTTTGGGTCATTGTCTTGCTGGAGGACCCATGATCTTCCACTCAAACCAAGTTTACTTATACTGGGTAGGACATTTTGCTCTAAAATCTCTTCATAATTCTCTGATTTCATGATTCCTGTGATAGAGTCAAACCCTCCAGTAACCAGAAGCAGCAAAGCAATCCCACATCATTATGGATCCTCCACCATGCTTAACTGTTGGTAAGGTGTTATTTTTCCTTATAAGCTTCATTGCTCCGTCTGCACACAAAGTGTTGCTTTGCATTGCCAAAAAGCTCTATTTTTGTTTCATCTGTCCACAGAACATTTTCCTAGAAGGATTGTGGTTTATCAAGGTACTCTTTGGCAAAGATCAGTCTTTCGTTTTTATGTCTTTTCTTTAGCAGTGGTTTCTTCCTTGGCCTTCTGCCATAAAGCTCTGTTTGGTTTAGCGTGCAGCGTATGGTACTTGTTGAAACCATGACCCCAGACTGTTCCAGGTTGACCTTCAGGTCTTTGGATGTTTAACATGGTGTTTTTTCCACCATGCGAACCAACCTTCGAAGACCTCTCTCGTCAATTTTCCTCTCCCCCACTTCCCCCATATTCAGGGAGATTCTTGACTGTTCCATTCTTGGCAAACTTCTTAGTAACATTGTGCACTGTTGAAACTGGGATTCCAAGGTCTTTGGAGATGGCGTTGTACCCTTTGGAAGTCTTGTGTTTGCAAATAACAGTTCTGATGTCCTCAGACAGCTCCTTTGTCTGAGGATATGATTGAAGTAAATGCATTTTTTGAGGGATCTATGTAGTGGTGTAACTTGAATCCTGTGGCTCACAATGCAAAAGCTCCAATGGGGCTCCTAATATTTGCAAGTCTTTTCATATGGGCCAAAAGGGTCTTCTGGACCCCTTAGGCTCCAGGGCCCAGGTGCCATTGCAAGCCCTACACCTATTATAGTTACACCGCTGGGTCTATTCTGTCTGCGCTGGATAGCAGTATTCATTATTAGTACACCATGTCAGGAAATAAACAGATCAGATTGTTATAAAGGTTAAGCACATGTTTTAAATCCTTCTGATGTTTGCAAGAAACTTTCTGATGGAACAAATGGGTTTTCATCTTTCCATTACTTCTTAATAGGGCTGATCTATGACCTCTACTATTGCAGTAGAGTGACACTCAAGGGCAGGAAATGGCTTCACACCGTAGTTTATAGGTACTTGTGGTGGCTCCTCTCTTTTTTTGGAGTTTTTCGATCCGTTTAATATCCTCATGTACACTGTACATTAGATGGCTATCAGCCAAACGCTATGACTTCCAATTCCCCCATGTACATGAAAATACGGCTTAGCCAAGCAGTCATGTGTTCTTTATGGGGAGAGTGGAGTAGTTTCTTGGAGAACTAAAGGGACCTGGCATTGAATTCAGTCTGCCAGAAGCTTCTATTTTGAGAAGAGTCAGGAGGCCCCCCCATACACGTTAGATTGTCCTGCTGAAATCCACTAGTTTGGCCAACTAGAGTCTAAAGCAGGGTTCACCAACCTGTGGCTCATGATCCACATGTGGCTCATGGGCCCATGATCTGTGGGTCGTGGCTGTCTGCCAGCTTGATTCATTAGTACCAGATCCAGCAAACAGCTATAAAGAGGAGGTCTCCAGATGGTGACTTTTCTGAGTAGCCCCATACAAAAGTGCAGATTTGGATGCACATTCATTAGTCACGGGGATCTAGAAATAAATATAATTGGGAGATTCCAGTGTTTCACCTGTTAGATGGTTGCTTGAAGCAGGGTGCTATACTGTAGTGCAAGTGGCTGATGTGAGAATTCCAAATGGATGTAAGGTGGGAACTCCTGGAGTACGTATGCTGGGTATAAGCACGGTGGCACAGGGTATTGGAGTGGTTTCGTGGGGGGGTAAGCTGTGACTTGTCCCAGTAATGGGTGGATCTGGGTGTAACTTCTGGTGGGAGAGTGGCAGAACTGGATGTCACTACCCAGACGACTGTCAGAACTGAATGTGGCTCTGGGGTAAGAAAGGTTGGAGACCATTGATCTAAAGTATGTGGGTGCATTAAGAAACGGAAGGATTTCAGCTTCTTAGGAGTAGACATGGAAGGATCGATTCACAGAACGCCATTCCATTGGTCAGGTCAGTGATTTGTGACTGCTAACCTCTTTGCTTTCCTGGTTCTTCTCTTGAATAGCCGGACTGGTGCAATGTAATCATTGCGGTGTGATGCGCACACACGCACGCACACACACACACACACACACACACACACACACACACACACACACACACACACACACACACACACACACACACACATAGACACACACACACTACATCACTGGACGGAAGAACCGGGAATGACGAGAAGTAAGGAAACTCACTGACCTCCCATCCTGCGGCCACAGATTGCTGACCCGGAGTCTTGCGAATCGATTCTCCCATCTCTCCTAAGGACTTTCTCTTAAGAGGAAAATCAATTGAAAGAGTCTCTGATCAGATTTTGCATTAAAAACACTGACAGGTGAAGTGAATAATCTGGTTACAATGGCACCAGTCACGGTCTGGTATACTGTATATTACAGAGCAAGTGAACAGTCCGTTCTAGATGTGTCTAAGCAAGAGAAATGGGCAAGTGTAAGGCTTTGGGCTATTTTGACAAGGGATGAATTTTGGGGTTTCTGAACCCACAGAAGAGCTGTAAAGAGTCGTTTTCTGAAGAAGGATGTCAAAGTGAATAGTCCTTCATGGGTTGCTGCATATTGTGCTGAGCAGACGCAGACCAGTCCACCATTCAGTGCACCATTCAATTCACCTACCATTCACTCGTGAGCATCCCCATTGGGCCAAAGGGGCTGATGAAACACAGTTTCTTTTACAGGCCTGAGATATGTGCATTTTTTACCTATAATGTACTATGGGAAGTCAAAAAGCTTGTAGAGGCAGGGCAGTGCTCTCTATCTTTCCTCTTTCTGCAGGATAATGAGCACTCTCAGGCTGCAAAAATAGTCCAGGAATGTTTTGAGGAACATGACAAAAAGTTCAAGGCTTCGACTTCACCTCCAAATTGCCCAGATCTCTGCTGAATCATGCACCTGTGGGATGGATTTGCAAAATAAATCAAGACTCAAAGAATCTGCTTCTACCCTCTTCGTGTCAGATACCACAAGCCACCTTCAGAGGTTTGGTGGTGTCCATGCTTCAACGGGTCAGGGCTGTTTTAGTGGCACAAGGGGGAACTACCCAACATCAGCAGGCGGTTTCAATATTATGGCTAATCAATGCATGTCTTCTATCTTTAGTATGGAACAAAGCACATGCTAAAATGAAGCATTCATTATTAATTGTATTATCAGATTATATATTGGAAAAACAATGTGGCTAATGTTTCGGTGGGTTTTTTTTTGTGCTAATGCCTGTGTTTTGCTCACATCCACCGGGGAACATCCTGACCTTACGATAGAATGCACCAAAATACTTTAAATTAGATTTAGAGAACCTAAAACGAATGTCCTATTTCTACTTGAAAACCTGAGCATGACCCTTAGAACAATCCATGGCTGCTGGCCAACGTGCACTTCTCAAGTGGCCACTAGAGGATATTAAGCAAGGACAAAAACGGAAATTTCTTCCCAGAATACGGTTCACCCACAGTGCACAACTCATCCGAAAGCAAGAGCGATTGCTGTTTGATTGCAGAAGGTTGTAACTGCAGATGATGGGCCCATTCCTATAATTTCAGATTGTGATGTCTATTGCACATGAGCAGAGCGTCTAACACTAAAGGTCATTTTACATATTGGACAAATCATCTCAACCAGATAATTTTTCAGCTGAATTACCAGATTGTAGGTCCATTTATTCTCTAATCTTGCAAGCTGCCATTACCTGATGAACGAGCAAAACACTTGTTCATCAACTGAAGCAATCTTTTGGTTTGCAGAAAAGATCATCCTTATCGGCAGCTCATCCTCCTGTGTATAGACTGTCATTGTTCTCTGCAGCTTATCCTCCTGTGTATAAACTGTCATTGTTCTCGGCAGCTCATCCTCCTGTGTATAGACTGTCATTGTTCTCGGCAGCTTATCCTCCTGTGTATAAACTGTCATTGTTCTCGGCAGCTCATCCTCCTGTGTATAGACTGTCATTGTTCTCGGCAGCTCATCCTCCTGTGTAAGCAGGATCTGTGCTGCTGAGAACAATGGCAGTCTATGCGCACTTATTGATCTATTGCTGATTGTGTGCGCATCTGTAGCTTTTTCTGTCTGTACAGACAGGGTGTTAAATCTCCGCCGATGGGTATTTAGTAGTGTTGAGCGAGTATGTTCTGTTCCGAGTATGCTCGGGCCGAGCTCCGAGTATTTATAGCTGCTCGGTGATATGTTTGAATCTCTCCCGTGTGCATGATTTGCGACTGTTTGACAGCTTTAATACATGTGAGGAATGTGTAAGAAATAGACATTCCTGACATGTATTAAAACTGTCAAACAGTCGCAAATCATGCACACGGGAGCGATTCATCCATATCACCGAGCAGCTATAAATACTCGGAGCTCGGCCCGAGCATACTCGGTGAAAGGGTTAATAGAACATACTCGCTCAACACTAGTATTTATTGATTGTAGGACGTTTTATGCCACAGAGTCGTTTATTATAAGTGGACCTTATCTGTATGGGAGGGTTGCATGTACAGTACAGACCAAAAGTTTGAACACACCTTCTCATTTAAAGATTTTTCTGTATTTTCATGACTATGAAAATTGTACATTCACACTGAAGGCATCAAAACTATGAATTAACACGTGGAATTATATACTTAACAAAAAAGTGTGAAACAACTGAAAATATGTCTTATATTCTAGGCTCTTCAAAGTAGCCACCTTTTGCTTTGATGACTGCTTTGCACACTCTTGGCATTCTCTTGATGAGCTTCAAGAGGTAGTCACCGGAAATGGTTTTCACTTCACAGGTGTGCCCTGTCAGGTTTAAAAAGTGGGATTTCTTGCCTTATAAATGGGGTTGGGACCATCAGTTGTGTTGTGTTGTGCAGAAGTCTGGTGGATACACAGCTGATAGTCCTACTGAATAGACTGTTAGAATTTGTATTATGGAAAGAAAAAAGCAGCTAAGTAAAGAAAAACGAGTGGCCATCATTACTTTAAGAAATGAAGGTCAGTCAGTGCTAAAAATTGGGAAAACTTTGAAAGTGTCCCCAAGTGCAGTTGCAAAAACCATCAAGCGCTACAAAGAAACTGGCTCACATGAGGACCACCCCAGGAAAGGAAGACCAAGAATCACCTCTGCTTCTGAGGATAAGTTTATCCGAGTCACCAGCCTCAGAAATCGCAGGTTAACAGCAGCTCAGATTAGAGACCAGGTCAATGCCACACAGAGTTCTAGCAGCAGACACATCTCTGCAACAACTGTTAAGAGGAGACTTTGTGTGGCAGGCCTTCATGGTAAAATAGCTGCTAGGAAACCACTGCTAAGGACAGGCAACAAGCAGAAGAGACTTGTTTGGGCTAAAGAACACAAGGAATGGACATTAGACCAGTGGAAATCTGTGCTTTGGTCTGATGAGTCCAAATTTGAGATCTTTGGTTCCAACCACCGTGTCTTTGTGCGACGCAGAAAAGGTGAACGGATGGACTCTACATGCCTGGTTCCCATCGTGAAGCATGGAGGAGGAGGTGTGATGGTGTGGGGGTGCTTTGCTGGTGACACTGTTGGGGATTTATTCAAAATTGAAGGCATACTGAACCAGCATGGCTACCACAGCATCTTGCAGCGGCATGCTATTCCATCCGGTTTGCGTTTAGTTGGACCATCATTTATTTTTCAACAGGACAATGACCCCAAACACACCTCCAGGCTGTGTAAGGGCTATTTGACCAAGAAGGAGAGTGATGGGGTGCTACGCCAGATGACCTGGCCTTCAGTGTGAATGTACAATTTTCATAGTCATGAAAATACAGAAAAATCTTTAATTGAGAAGGTGTGTCCAAACTTTTGGTCTGTACTGTATATTATAATGCAGAGAGCCATCTCGGGCAGATGTTTCTCTTCAGGAGTACAAAAGATCAAGCATGTTAAAATATATTATGACCTATCACTTCTATACTTCCCAATACATATAGGCTCATTAGCCAGTCCCACTGGAACAGGCTTACCCTGGATCGATTGGCGGATCCTTTAGAGGACCAGTACAATCCTAGACAGGAGATTATGGTAAGAAGAAGGATTGGGCATTTTGGATTTTAACACGTCCTATCCTTTGTTCTGATGGCATTTAAGCGTTTGATGGCCACTTATTTCCCTCTCCCTGTTGAGACTTATACATGAAGCGAGCATGCATGGGTGGTCAGGGGAATTGTGAAAGGAGTAGCTGACGAAGAACATTGATCTGACAGCTATCCAAAGTGTGTCAGATCCTTAGGATCACACTATGAGAACCCACACGTGGCGCCCCCTGGAGTAATGTTTGATTCTTGCTTGTTTGCTACAGTTATGGATTCTTCTGACTCCGAGCAGATTTAATAATGGAGGATCCAGGCCTGTAGCACTCAGCAAGGCTGCATGGGAATAAAATGATCTATGCGTTAAAATGTACAAATGTCAGCAGCAAGCATCACTTACACGTGACGACCCCTGAGTAACCTTTCTGGAAGCGTATAGGAATGTTATGCAGTAACGTAGTTATCTTACACTACATAGATTCTGGAAGTTCTAAGAAAAATAGTCTGGTCACAGAAGGCTTCAGCGATGAGATGCCAAACATGGCAGCTGCTACAGAACAAAGTCATGAAGCGGTCAGCATAAAAAAGCTGCAGAAATAACACAGAGGACATGGTCGGGGGGCAATTTTGATGGCATGCATCCTGTAATAGACCATCAAATAAGTGCAGAACTTGGGGGGATATTTACTGTGACTGGCGTTTCATACACTGGTCTTAATCATTAGAGTAAAATGTGCAAATTGTATTAAATGGTGCATGCCTCTCCATGAATTTAGCGATTCTTGGGTAGTTATTGCTCTACACACTGAAATCTACATCCACTATGAGCTTCCGTAGATTTCTTCCATAATTTACATCAATTTCTGGCATAAATTATAGTATATCCGTCTGGGAGAAGATGGCCTTAAAGTATTCCCTCTGCTTAGAAAAAAATATTTTGAAACTTGCTATATATCATTTTATTAATTTTTTTCTTAAGATGTTTTGGAAGTGTGCACGTACCTAGTTAGTGACTTTCTGTATAGACAGTGTGTTTGGGTTTGAAAGATCATAGAAAACGTCTGAAATGTATACAAGCTATAGTATAGGTTACGTGTATTCCCATCTCTTGTATTATGGCATATAGAGTGGCTTGTGAAAGTATTCAACCCCTTTGACTTTTTACCTATTTTGTTACATTACTACCAGTGTTTAAATATTTTTGTAATACGATTTGTGTCTGATGCATCAGCACTAAATAATCTAAGTTGGTGAAAAGAATTGAGAAAAATATAGGCATAAATTAAATTTATGGGATCAAATATCAAAAACTTGGCATGTCCGTATGTATTCACCCTTTTTACAGTGAAGCCCCTAAAAATTTCTGGTGCAAGAAATTACGTTCATAAGTCACCTGATTAGTGAAAGGACGTCCACCTGTGTGCAATCTAATGTCACATGTCTGTCAGTATATATACACCTTTTCTGAAAGACCACAGAGGCTGCAATACCATTAAGCAAACACCATGAATAGCAAGGAGATCTCCAAACAAGTCAGGGAGAAAGTTGTTGAGAAGTACAAGTCAGGGTTGGGTTATAAAAAAAAAAAATATCCCAATCTCTGATGATCCCTTCAAGCACCATCAAATCCATTATCATCAAATGGAAAGCACATGGTACCACAACAAACCTGCCAAGAGAGGCCGCCCATCAAAACTATCAGCCTGGCCAAGGAGGTCATTAATCAGAGAGGCACACAGAGACCAAAGGTACCCCTGAAGGAGCTGCAGAGTTCCCAAGCAGAGACTGGAGAATCTGTCCATATGACCACAATAAGCTGTACACGCCATAGAGTTGGCCTTTATGGAAGAATGGGCAGAAAAAAAAAAACTTACACACAAAAATTGTAAGGCTCATTCTGAGTTTGCCAAAAGACCTGTGGGAGACTCCCCAAATGTATGGAGGAAGGTGCTGTGGTCAGATGAAACCAAAATTTAACTTTTTGGCCACCAAGGTAAACGCTATGTCTGGCGCCAAACTAATACAACTCATCACCCCAAGAACACCATCCCCTCAGTGAAACATGGTGGTGACAGCATCATGCTGTAGGAATGTTTTTTGGCATCAGGGACCGGAAAAATTGTCCGAGTTGAGGGGAAGATGGATGGTGCGAAATACGGGGATATTCTTGAGCAAAACCTGTTTGTGTGTCAGTGATTTGAGACAGGTACAGAGGTTCACCTTCCAACAAGACAATGACCCAAAGCATACTGCTAAAGCAACACTCCAGTGGTTTAATGGTAAACGTGTACCGTATTTTTCGGACCATAAGACGCACTTTTTTCCCGCAAAATTTGGGAGGAAAATGGGGGTGCGTCTTATGGTCCGAACGCAACTTACCGGTGGTGGTGGAGCGGGATTGCAGGGTGGCGGCGGAAGAAGAGGTGAGGCAGGCCGGTATCTGGCTGGGGGCCGGGCCTGGCCGGGTACCGGGGCCGGTGTATTGCTGTGAGCGGAGTGGAAGAGCAGAGTGAGCGGCTTCCCATGGGCCGCGGCCATGTTCCTGAAGCTGTGCTCTACAGGAAAATAGCCGCCGGAGCAGGCGCATGCGCTCTGTCGAGCCGGCGGCAATTTTCCTGTAGATCACAGCTTCAGAAAGATGGCCACCGGAAGCCGCTCACCCTGCTCTGCCACTCCGCTCACAGCAATACATCGGCTCCGGCACCAGGCCACCAGCACCCCGGGTACGAGGCCACCAGGGCACCAGACCACCAGCACCCCAAGTACCAGGCCACCAGCACCCCAGGTACCAGGCCACCAGCACCCCAGGTACCAGGCCACCAATACCCCAGGTACCAGGCCACCAGTACCCCAGGCACCAGCACCCCAGGCACCCGGCCACCAGGCCCCCAGGTACCAGGCCACCAGTACCCCAGGTATGAGGCCACCAGGACCAGGGCACCAGACCACCAGCACCCCAGGTACCAGGCCATCGGCCCCCAGCACCCCAGGTACCAGGCCACCAGCACCCCAGGCACCAGCACCCCAGGTACCAGGTCACCAGCACCCCGGCCCCCAGGCACCAGCACCCCAGGTACCAGGTCACTAGCACCCAGGCACCAGCACCCCAGGTACCAGGCCACCAGCACCCCAGGCCATCAACACCCCAGGTACCAGGGCACCAGGCCCCCAGCCACCAGCATGCCTCCACTTCCGCCGGCTTCCTGAAGGACCCTGCCTCCTGTGACCCCAGCTCCACCGCCCCCCCCCCCCCCAGGTAAGTTCCCTATTCAGACTATAAGATGGACCCCCATCTTATAAAAAAATTTTTTTTTTCTTTTTTCCACCCTAAAATTTGGGGTGCATCTTATGGTCCGGAGCATCTTATAGTCCAAAAAATACGGTAAATGTTTTGGAGTGGCCTAGTCAAAGCCCAGACCTTAGTCCAATTGAGAATCTGTGGTCAGACTTGAAAATTGCTTTTCACCAGAGGAAACCACCAAACATGAAGGAGCTGGAGCAGTTTTGCCTTAAGGAATGGGCAAAAATCCCAGGGACAAGATGTGGAAAGCTCATAGAGACTTATCCAAAGAGACTTGCAGCTGTAATTGCCACAAAACGAGGTTCTACAAAGTAATGACTTTAGTGAGGTGAATAGTTATGCACACTGAAGTTTTCTGTTATTTTGTCCTATTTGTTGTTTGCTTCACAATAAAAAGAAAAACAAATGTTCACAGTTGTAGGCATGTTTATTAAATGAACTGATGTAAAACCCCCCCCCAAAAAAACTGTGAAATTCCAGGTTGTGAGGTAGCAAAACACGAAACATGCCAAGGAGGGGAGGCTGGGTGAATACTTTCGCAAGACACTGTACATGAAATGTGATAAAAATGTAAAGTAGGTGCGTAGTCAGCCAATTGGACCTGCATTTATCTTGAGAACGGAGAATGCGCACTGCTGTCAGTGGGGAGAGGTGATCGAACTCCCAATCATTTTATTTGAATTCAGACCACCTCTTCATAGACGTCGGCAGTGCACAACAGGGCCCTGTTCTCGCTCTAGATACAGGTCCCATTGGTGAATATGCCATGAATGTATAAGATGCGAATATCATTTTAAAGTAATATGACTGCATATCTGTAGGATATGCCTTCACTTTATGATCGATGGGGGCCAGGAGTGCCGCTGTGCATGGAAAACTCAGAAGGTGATGCAGCACTAAATAAGCGGAATGGCTCCTTCATTCCCAAGATCAGTGAGAGGTATATTGCAGAGATTTATGAATTATTTAGCGTTTTATTTATATTCCTTTACTCAAAGGGTGAAACTATACATGGTGGACGAACCTCCACCCCTCATGATAACCGATTTGCTGGATCGACGTAGGTTTGTCCATGTGGTCAACCATAACCTAAAGAGGATTTCTCATTGCGTGGCTTGTTAACCTGAGTAGACGGATATTTTACCTCTATGCTTTCTAGAGCCCACTGCTTAGAGGGATCACTTTACAATTGCTGTTTTAGGGGACAAATAGTCAGTGATTTCTTACACTAAAATGACCATATCAACTTCAAAAATTGCAGAACTGAATTGATTGTAGATGTTTTTATCCTATCACCACTGCTGCATGCATGGGCATAAGTAGAGTCCGATGGGTCCTGGTGCAAAATTTGAAATTCCCCTCCCCCACCCACTTGTTGGTCAGATGTAAGGGCCCTTGTAGCATCCTAAATCCTATAATCCTGTAAGGATGTACGAGTTGCACCCCCTTCCCCATTATGTAGTGATGTCCCCCACTTTGGGCCCAACCTCATATATACTCGTATATACAGTGCCTACAAGTAGTATTCAACCCCCTGCAGATTTAGCTGGTTGACACATGCGGAATTAACTTGGCATTGTGACATTTGTACTGTAGATCAGCCTGGAAGTGGGAAATGCACTGCAGCAAATTTTGTTGGTTTTTTTTTTTGTTTTTTTTTTTTTAAAACGTAAAAAGTTAATTCAGAGTGTCATTTATTATTCAACCCCTCAAACCACAAGAATTCTGTTTAATCCCCCTAAAGTATTAAGAAGTAGTTCAGGCACCAAGAATAATGAGCTTCACATGTGTGGATTAAAGATCTCTTTTGCCAGCCTTTTCTGACTATTTAAGACCCTCCCCAAACTTGTGAACAGCACTCAGACATGGTCAACATGGGAAAGACAAAGGAGCATTCCAAGGCCATCAGAGACAAGATCGTGGAGGGTCACAAGGCTGGCAAGGGGTACAAAACCCTTTCCAAGGAGTTGGGCCTACCTGTCTCCACTGTTGGGAGCATCATCCGTAAGTGGAAGGCTTATGGAACTACTGTTAGCCTTCCACGGCCAGGACAGCCTTTGAAAGTGTCCTCCCGTGCCGTGGCCAGGCTTGTCCGAAGAGTCAAGGCTAACCCAAGGACAACAAGGAAGGAGCTCCGGGAAGATCTCATGGCAGTGGGGACATTGGTTTCAGTCAATACCATAAGTAACGTACTACACCGCAATGGTCTCCGTTCCAGACGAGCCCGTAAGGTACCTTTACTTTCAAAGCGTCATGTCAAGGCTCGTCTACAGTTTGCTCATGATCACTTGGAGGACTCTGAGACAGACTGGTTCAAGGTTCTATGGTCTGATGAGACCAAGATCGAGATCTTTGGTGCCAACCATACACGTGACGTTTGGAGACTGGATGGCACTGCATACGACCCCAAGAATACCATCCCTACAGTCAAGCATGGTGGTGGCAGCATCATGCTGTGGGGCTGTTTCTCTGCCAAGGGGCCTGGCCATCTGGTCCGCATCCATGGGAAGATGGATAGCACGGCCTACCTGGAGATTTTGGCTAAGAACCTACGCTCCTCCATCAAGGATCTTAAGATGGGTCGTAATTTCATCTTCCAACAAGACAACGACCCAAAGCACACAGCCAAGAAAACCAAGGCCTGGTTCAATAGGGAAAAAGTCAAGGTGTTGGAGTGGCCTAGTCAGTCTCCTGACCTTAACCCAATTGAAAACTTGTGGAAGGAGCTCAAGAATAAAGTCCACATGAGACACCCAAAGAACCTAGATAACTTGGAGAAGATCTGCATGGAGGAGTGGGCCAAGATAACTCCACAGACCTGTGCCGGCCTGATCAGGTCTTATAAAAGACGATTATTAGCTGTAATTGCAAACAAGGGTTATTCCACAAAATATTAAACATAGGGGTTGAATAATAATTGACCCACACTTTTATGTTTAAAATGTAATAAAATTCAACTGAGCAACATAACTTTTTGGTTTGTAAGATTTATGCTTCTGTTCATAAAACCTACTCTAGTTTGCAGTTTGAAGGCTCTAACTTATTTGCATCTTATCAAACCAGCTAAATCTGCAGGGGGTTGAATACTACTTGTAGGCACTGTATGTCCCTCATCCTGGTATAGATGTCCCTCACTCTAGCCCCATCCTGAGATATTTATATATCTTCCATCCTGGGTATATGTTCCCCATCCTGGTAAACATTTATTTATTTTACTCACTTATATAGCGCCATTAATTCCATAGCGTTTTACAGACATTATCATTGCTGTCCCCATTGGGGCTCACAATCTAAGTTCCCTATCAGTATGTCTTTGGAATGTGGAAGGAAACCGGGGAACCTGGAGGAAACACACGCAAACACAGGGAGAACATACAAAATATATCCCCCATCCTGGTATTTATGTCCCCTTATCCTGGTATACATGACCCTTATCATGGGCTCTAGCCTGACTATATGGCCCTGATCCTGGGCCCCATCCTGGTATACATATCCCCTATCCTGGTATACATATCCCCTATCCTGGTATATTTGTCCCTTATCCTGGTTGTACAGTATGTTCCCCATCCTGGTATATACACATGTCCTCCATCCTGGTATATATGTCCCCCATTCTGCCGCTGTTCTTTAATGCATAGAAAAAAAAATTATTCTACTCACCTTCCCTCCGCTCCCCCGCCATGAGGCGTCCTCGTCTGAAGCCGGCAGCTGACTTCAGCGTGCATGACGTCACTGCCATGCTCCCCCAGTCACGTGCACGCTGATATCAGCTGCTGGCCTCTGATTGGCCGGCAGCGTGTATTGCAGAGCACAGACCCGGCGGGTCTCTGCAACTCAATACAATTCAGATGAATGTTCGTCCGAGGACGTACATCCAGTTGAAGTTTGCGCTGACATCGGCGGGTCCCTCACCCGCACGTGAACAGTAGCGACATCTGCGACTGCGATGGTTAAGCTCCTGCCTGGAAGGTCCTATAATCAGCGAGGATCTCACGTCTACTTGTCCTTACAGATTAATGGTATATGGTGAACTGTTACCAACATCCTAAATGAGGAAAGCCCTTTTACTGACAGCCCCCAATGCTAAACTTTCCAGTTTCCAGAGAGGTGGGCATTTAGTTTCCCAATCACCTGAACATTAAATCTTCTGAGTTTTCCAATAATATCTTTTGCTGCATAACTTTCATTAAGCTGTAATATTGGACACAGCCCAAAGACTAGAATTGTGCTTTTACTGGAAAAATATAAAAAAAAAGAAAAGGGGGCGACATTGAGGTTTTTTTTTTCTTGTGTTGTTTTTACATGGTCATTTCCTTATAAAAATTTCACCATGTAAACTTACAGAGCTTTCTTATTTTCATCTTACTTTTCCTGAATACAAGGACGTAAATAAAGATTCCAGAAATCCTTGAGTTGTGGGAATTTTTCTTATTTCATATTTAATCAAAAACAAAACCAAGCAATTCCCATGAGTAAAGATAGTAAGGGTCACCAAGAGGTAAGCATTCCTTAAAAAGGAAGACTGTCCATGCTGACTGACGTTACGTAATATCAAGGAATAGATATTAGGATACAGGTGCATCTCATTAAATTAGAATATCATCAAAAAGCTAATTTATTTCAGTTCTTCAATACAAAAAGTGAAACTCGTATATTATATAGAGTCATTACAGTTTGATCTATTTCAAGTGCTTATTTCTGTTAATGTTAATGATTATAGCTTACACCCAATGAAAGCACAAAAGTCATTATCTCAGTAAATTAGAATACTTTATAACAACAGCTTGAAAATGTTTTTAAAATCTGAAATGTTGTCCTACTGAAATGTATGTTCAGTAAATGCACTCAATATTTGGTCGGGGCTCCTTTTGCATCAATTACTGCATCAATGCGGCGTGACATGGAGGCGATCAGCCTGCGGCACTGCTGAGGTGTTATGGAAGCCCAGGTTGCTTTGATAGCAGCCTTCAGCTCTTCTGCATTGTTGGGTCTGGTGTCTCTCATCTTCCTCTTGACAATACCCCATAGATTCTCTATGGAGTTAAGGTCAGGCGAGTTTGCTGCCAATCAAGCACAGTGATACTGTTGTTTGTAAACCAGGTATTGGTACTTTTGGCAGTGTGGACAGGTGCCAAGTCCTGCTGGAGAATGACATTTCCATCTCCAAAAAGCTTGAAGGGAGGGAAGCATGAAGTGCTCTAAAATGTCCTGGTAAATGGTTGTGCTGATTTTGGTGTTGATAGAACACAGTGGACCTCCACTAGCTGATGACATGGCTCCCCAAACCATCACTGATTGTGGAAACCTCACACTAGACCTCAAGCAGCTTGGATTGTGGCCTCTCCACTCTTCCTCCAGACTCTGGGACCTTGTGGAGTGTGTCAATGACTGCCTTCTGGACATCTGTCAAGTCAGCAGTCTTCCCCATGATTGTGAAGCCTACTGAAACAGACTAAGGGACCTTTTTTAAAGGCTTAGGAAGCATTTGCAGGTGTGTTTTGTTAATTATTGCAATATACTGAGATAATGACTTTTGTGTTTTCATTGGCTGTAAGCCATAATCATCAACATTAACAGAAATAAACACTTGAAATAGATCACTCTGTAATGACTCTATATAATATGAGTTTCACTTTTTGTATTGAAGAACTGAAATAAATTAACTTTTTGATATTCTAATTTAGTGAGATGCACCTGTAATACAAGGAATTGTCCTATTGAACAAAAATGCAGGGATGTCAGGACAGAGCAATACCTGAGAAGTTATGGCATATAAATCTAACCTCCAATGAATATTTTTTTGATTTTACTTGACTCACACTAGGATACTCCCATAGGTTGGCCACATTTGTGATCTGTAGGCATCTTGTCAGCAAGTGTACATGTTCCCTTCAGAGCTTCCGCTACTTCCACTTATATCAATTGGCTGTCCATAAAATTTAACAATTGTGCCGGGTCCTCCAGTGAGAGATACTCTATGAAGCCACTCTCTACTCCATTTTATTAACGGAGGTCCCAAAGAAGGGACCACACACTATTAATCAGGGCTGTGGAGTCGGTATAAAATGGACCGACTCCGACTCCTAAAATATATAATAAATTGGGTACAGTAGTTCAATGCAGTTTGTGAGGAATATTTTTTTCATAAGAATTTTGGAAAGTTATGAAATATCCTATAAATGTCTGTCCTATTCCTGATCTAAGATGAGATGAAATGTCCTATAAATGTCTGTCCTATTCCTAATCTAAGGGTGTAGACTTTTAGCTGAGATGAAACTGTGCTACAGTAAATTTATCACTTAAACATGAGCCGTGTATGAGGGAGTCGGAGTCGTGTAAATTGAGGAGTCGGAGTTGGAGGTTTGGCTTACCGACTCCACAGCCCTGCTATTAATACTCCAATAGTGTATTTGAAAATGGATTCTCCAAATTACACACCCCTGTAATATCTAACTTAGGACCTTGTGTCAAGTTAAAGGACCCCATATTTGGCTGATAGAGGTCCTTAGGAGACCATCTACCAAGTCAGGTGTATTTTTTTTCTAGCTTTAAAGTGAAACTAGAGGCTAAAGTCTGGCGGTCCATACGCTATTGTAAACTTATGTGCACTGGAGTGAGATCTTCCAAACTTATTAAAAAGTACATGTTGCTCGATAAAGGTGGCCATCTTTTGTATGTTCTTGCGCTATCAATGTAAGGCAGGCATTTTGCTTTGCTCCACAGTAGACACCAATTTCCTGTTGATGCAACGCTGTTGAAAGCATGGCGGCTCTGTCCTCTTCCACGTAATTTCGCTCACTTTTCTCGTCAGTTTTGAAAAGTCTACAGAAGTGTAAAAGTGTAGCAAATCTTTAATCAAACATAACATGCAGCATTTTTTTTTAAACTTTTTTGTAGGAAGTGCAAAGTCAATAATAAGTCTCCCACCATATGCTCATTTATAGGAAAACCATAAACTGTGAGTGTATTAAGGGGCAATTTCTGTCTTCCATTGTATCCGCTAAAGGTCTGCAATTGTAGTGGCTATTAGTGCAGGGGTACATTAGCCAGCCCCACCATCATGTTGGAGTGGCTTTCTCTGTTGTAAATTGACTTGTTGCAGAAAAGGCCTTCCAAGGTCACTTCTTTTTTCGTTTTTAAGTTGAAGATTGATATTTTTCCATTAGACTTAACCTTGTAGAGGAAGAATTTCATGCAAGTAATAGAATTCTAGTTTTTACTGTTGCGAAGGAGGACAAAAATAAAACTCTTAAGAAAAAATGAAAACTCTTTTTAAAGTGACAGCCTATAACTAGGATATGCCATCACTTTTAGATTGCTGGAATCTGACTTGTGTGACCCGCACTGACCGTGGGAATGAGCCTGGGACAGCACTGCCTTCTCTTCACTTTTTCCCCCATGAGTCCAGCTGCAGATCCCTGCACATCTCTGGATCACGGTGGAACCTTACATTGTAGAGATGGTGACATTTCGCTCTTTGTTGCAGTTTGCAGGAACACTTTCTGATGGCCTCGGTAAGACTATGGACAACAGACATCAGACAGAGAGAGAATACATCCGTTATCATGCTGCCACCAGTGGGGAGCATTTGGTCGCTGGCATTCATGGACTTGCTCACGGTATGATCATGTTTAATAGTGCAAATCTGCAGTTGAATTATTGTCAAAAAATATCTAAAATTGCAATTTCCATTTATAAAATAGCTTCCAAGTTATAATAATCTTGTAGTTGACAAATGAAAAGCCAATCAGTTTCCTCTCCATAGATGTATATTCTTTTTTTTTTTTTTTAAGTCATCTATACACTGTACATAGTGGTTGACTTAAAGAGGTTGTCCACAACTTTTTGATTGATGACCTATCCTCAGGATAGGTCATCAGCGTCTGATCGGCCGGGGTCCGACACTCAGCACCAATCCACTTTCCCAATCAGCTGTTATCGGTGGCGGCAATCGCCGGCTGGAAGTACTCACTTGCCAAGCTGCTCCTTCTACTTGTAGTGTTTGGGGCTTGGTGCTGCACATCTGCCTTCTATTCAAATTAATAGGAAGCGGATGTGTAGTACCCTGCGGCGGCCACTACAAGTAGACTGAGCACCGACACCGATAACAGCTGATCGGTGGGGGTGCCGGATGTTGAACCCCGGTTGATCAGACATTGATTACCCCTCCTAAGGATAGGTCATCAATGTAAAAGTAGTGGACATCTTCTTTAATGCTTGATCATCAGACCATTCTTTCTCTTGATTCCCCAAATAAACCTGCTTATTTGGCTAAGTCAAAAAGAAGTGGTCTGAATATCATTAGAAGTTTAGCCCACATTCATCTGAAATATATAGGTACCTTTATTTATATGGAAGCGAGGAAGAAGGTATTTTACCTAAGACTACAGAAACATCAAATTTGTCAGGATATACAAAGAAATACCTAAAATGGGTTTTCCAGGGTTAGAAAAACATGGCTGATTTTTTTTATTTTTTAAAAAGGCACCTCATCCCCCAACATTTCAGTGTAGCAGAGATGTAATACCAGATAACCCATAGACAGGTGTGACATAGTCTTTGGAAGAAAACGGACATGTTTTTTCTAAATCTGGACACCGCCTTAAATGCCTTAGATCGTGTTAGAATTGAATGTATCACCAGTTGGGGCTTAATCGGGTTACGAGATTTCTAAGTTGGGATCATTGTTGGTTTATGTAGCCTGTCCTTAGCATCCCGTGGTTGAGATGCTTGTACAAAAGACTTGAACCAAAGGAATCTAGTGCACGTAAAGTTTCTATGTACTTGGCCGCATCATTAAAGTTGCTCGAAATTCTTTGTTCTTTAGGAATAATTGGCGGACTGACAAGTGTAATCACCTCCACTGTGGAAGGTGTCAAAAATGAAGGTGGTGTCAGTGGTTTCATCTCCGGCTTAGGAAAAGGTTTAGTGGGAACAGTCACCAAACCCGTTGCCGGTGCTTTGGATTTTGCATCTGAAACTGCTCAAGCTGTGAGAGATACGGCCACCCTTAGCGGGCACAGGTCAGTACCAGCGACATCATTTAATCAAATGAGTATATGTCACATAGTTTTACCTGTATTACCTCCTTGTAAGTTTGTGTTGTTACCATCATATAGCTACAAGTTTGGGGAGATCCTGTCGCAAGTGATAAAATTCCTCTCTCCATTGAGGCCTCGTCAAAGGCCAAGATTATTATTATTATTATTATTATTTATTATTATAGCGCCATTTATTCCATGGCGCTTTACATGTGAAAAAGGGGTATAATACAAGAACAATTACAATAACAATAATCTTGAACACAATGTGACAGCGATTGGTACAGGAGGAGCAAGGACCCTGCCCGCGAGGGCTCACAATCTACGAGGGATGGGTGAGGATACAGTAGGTGAGGGTAGAGCTGGTCGTGCAGCGGTATGGTGGAGCGGTGGTTACTGCAGGTTGTAGGCTTGTCGGAAGAGGTGGGTCTTCAGGTTCCTTTTGAAGGTTTCCATGGTAGGCAAGAGTCTGATACGTTGGGGTAGAGAGTTCCAGAGTAGGGAGGAAGCACGGGAGAAATCTTGTATACGGTTGTGGGAGGAGGAGATAAGAGGGGAGTAGAGCAGGAGATCTTGTGAGGATCGGAGGTTGCGTGCAGGTATGTAACGGGAGACTAGGTCGGAGATATATGGAGGAGACAGCTTGTGAATGGCTTTGTATGTCATAGTTAGGGTTTTGAACTGGAGTCTCTGAGCAATGGGGAGCAGTGAAGAGATTGACGGAGAGGAGAGGCCGGGGAATAGCGGGGGGACAGGTTGATTAGTCGAGCAGCAAAGTTTAGGATAGATTGGAGGGGTGCGAGAGTGTTAGAGGGGAGGCCACAGAGCAGGAGGTTGCAGTAGTCAAGGTGGGAGATGATGAGGGCGTGCACTAGTGTTTTTGCAGATTCATGGTTTAGGAATGTGCGGATCTGGGAGATATTTTTGAGTTGGAGTCGGCAGGAAGTGGAAAGGGTTTGGATATGTGGTTTGAAGGAGAGTTCCGAGTCCAGGGTTACCCCAAGGCAGCGAGCTTGAGGGACTGGGGAGAGTGGGCAGCCATTGACGTTGATAGATAGGTCAGTTGGGAGGGTTGAATGAGATGGCGGAAAGATGATGAATTCTGTTTTGTCCATGTTAAGTTTTAGAAATCTAGCAGAGAAGAAGGATGAAATAGCGGACAGACATTGTGGGATTTTGGTTAGTAAGGAGGTGATATCGGGTCCAGAGAGGTAGATCGGTGTGTCATCAGCATAGAGGTGATACTGAAAGCCATGAGACTCTATGAGCTGTCCCAGGCCTAAGGTGTAGATGGAGAAGAGCAGGGGTCCTAGAACTGAACCTTGGGGGACACCGACAGATAGGGGGCGAGATGAGGAGGTGGTCTGTGAGTGGGAGACACTGAATGTCCGGTCTGTTAGGTATGAGGAGATCCAGGCTAGGGCCAAGGCTGTGATGCCGAGAGATGAGAGAGTCTGGAGTAAGAGGGAATGGTCCACTGTGTCAAAGGCAGATGACAGGTCTAGGAGGAAGAGGACAGAGTAGTGTCGCTTAGATTTGGCGGTTATTAGGTCGTTTGTGACTTTAGTCAGTGCAGTTTCAGTAGAATGGTGCGGTCGGAAACCAGATTGTAGGCGGTCAAAGAGGGAGCAGGAGGAGAGGTGGGAGGACAGTTCAGAATGGGCGTGTTGTTCCAGTAGTTTTGAGGCATAGGGGAGAAGTGGCATTGATCAACATCAGTGACATGGTACAAAGCTGGTGTGATGTTTTTAACATGGAGGTCCCGTGTTGCCCAATATTGTAGTCCTATTTCAAGACTTGGTTCCAGAATCAGATTATGTAGGGACAAGAAAATGAATGATTCTCACAATATCACATTATAATGGAAGGATTTTGTGACCAAGCAGTCGTGAACTCAATGTGGTGTCCATACCAAGAAGGGGAATGGCCAAAGTATTCACCAACCACCACAATTGAAAAGGTCTATTCCTCACCTATACACGTTTCCTTCAGTGGTAAATGCATGTTGTTTTATTAAGATGAGGGAAAATATTACCCATTGGATCCTTGATGACAAAAGATGACGGCATTATGGCTCTAAGATTTAAAAAAAAAATCTAATGAATGGTTAATTTAATGTCCAGCTTTACTCTGGTATTGTCTAGATCACTTCAGCGCTATTGATTATTTACTCCTTAATTGGACATCAACAAAGTTTCATTTTTTAAAGACTGTACATGACCTAAGTGGATACGTAATTGCTCCGAAACTCAGATCTTGCATACGTTCATATATATAATTTTGGTGGAATTGCGCTTTAAAACTAGTAATGCCCTGGCCATGACTGGTCATGATTTAGAGGTGGCTAACCCCTTTCAGAGAAACAATATTGCTAAAGACTAGAATCAATTTGCAAGACCCAGTCCTTCTACCCCGTAACTAATCCTCGGCCTTTGGACGGAAGTCCTGAATACGGTCTCCTGCCTCTTGGCATCCATGGCTCTTCTTCTGAATGGCCACCCTGGCCCAACGTCATTGTCAGCCTGGCCCAACGTCATTGTTGTTGCGTGACATCGTACTAGGCTCACTAATCAAAAGAAAAGCCGCGGATGCCGGGAGGTAGGAGGTGGCTCTCAGGGCTTCCGTCAGATTACTGACGTAGCCAATGGACCGGGTCCTACAAATCAATCTGCACCAACTCCATTGATGATTATTTCAAGTTGATATTAGGGATCCGATGTTGAGGCCAAGATCTAATTAGACAGATACAATTAAGTTTTGACCGTAAAGCCTACTTTCAACCATGTATTTGCTGGCTCGCTTATTCTGCTGTATACATCCACGCATATATTTACCACACACATACATTTATGGAGAAGGAATGAGAAATCAAAATGACTGTAGGATCCTACGGGGAGGTGGGAAACAGAGGACAACAAAGGGCTTTAACTTCATTTGGCAGAGCTGCACCATAATCCCCCGGGGCATTTATTCATTGCTCAGCTATGTGTGGTTTGGAATCCAATTCTAATGCTGCTCCAAATGACTCTTTGCTGGCTCCGCTTGCTGTTTGTCAAGCCACGGTCATTTTTTGTTCTCTCTCACAGAAGGCCGATGCTGCCAGTCCTTTCTTGTTTTCTAACAGCTTGATTTATAAAGTGCCCACAGGGCCTACAAAATGTCACACAAGATTTTTTTTTTTATTTTTTTAACATAAATAGCATTTCAAGTCACAAGCATGGCTCCGACTGAAAGCGAGAACCCACTCTTGACATTCCACAGCAGAGTCAAACAGAGTACAAAGTTTACAGTGGAAAATCGTCTGGTTATAGCACATTTTCTACATTTGTTTATTTGGCAGCAACGTAAACCTCACAGCAGTAAAATAAAAAATAAACAACAATGTGCTTCACATAAAACTCAAAGGAATCCGCCTAACCACCTATTAAAATGTATTTCCCAGCAAGCTTTTGTATGTGGAGTCGGAGGTGGGTCTTTTTAGATTCTTATACCAGGGGGCTTTCTAGGTTTGAGATGCAGCTTGCAGTACTGCACAGCGTGACATCTTACAAAGTGTGGCTAGCCATGGGATAAAACAAATGTAGTCAAGGGGCCACTACAGCTGGCTATAAACATTAGATGGCCGACAGCCATCTCAGCCGACTCTCCCATACACAGGAGTGCTCGTTTGCCTGACTGACATGTCGGCCGGTTGACTGACTGACTTGTCGGCTGTCCACTTCTCTTTGGGAGAACAAAGAGATCGTCAATCTGAAATCGGACATGCGCAATCAACATCTCCCTCAACCATCAGTCGGGCAGCACCCTTATAGACATTAGTTGTCCGAACCTGTCAATATCTGTAGGATTGTTCAATATTTGCCTAACATGTATAGGAGCCTTAAGGGGTGAACTTTTGCTCAAGTAGTCTGCGCAGGAGTGAGTGCGGGGCATATTCAATATTTTGTTATATTCATCCCATCCATGCCCCACAAGCGTTTAAACTGGACAAACCCTTTTGTATGAAATTTTTGAAAATGGGTTTTCTAAAGCTATCAGCCGGGTTTTGGATTCTTTCGACCGTTCATTTCACCGAAAAAGCAGACAATTGATTGTTATGGTCAATATCTGCCATTTCAGCTTAGATCAGGTCATCAGTGTCTGATTTGTCGAGGTGCGACACCCGGGACCAACACCGATCAGCTGTTCCTGGTGCCGTCTGCCGCCGGAACTGCACAGCTCTGTCAACTGAATAATGGCCGCTGCTGGGTACTGCACATCCGCCCGCTATTGATTCGAATAAGGAGCTGTACCCAGCTGCTGCCACTATACAGTTGACAGAGTGGTGCTGAGCCACCCCGCAACTGAACACTTCTGGCTGCTGGCACCGGGAACAGTTGATCGGCCCGGTGTCGCAACCCTGCCGATCAGACATTGGTGACCTATCCTTAGAATGAAGTCAGAGACAGCCCCTTTAAGAACCAAAAAAAGTTTTTAAAACCAATCGACATAATAAAAACCAGTTGTGTTCAAGTCCACAAAAAACGTCTTCTGTTATCTTGTACAATTTATCTTCCAATGTCAAGGAGGACTTTTCAAGGCCTTATTTATGGCATATTGTAGTTGGCTTCAGCTTTATGGCAAGCTCAACACCAGTAAGGCTTGGCAATACCTGTGGTTCACAATTACCACTTTGCATTTTTTAAGGCTTCGGAACGGTCATAATTTATAAAAGGACTTTTCCTTCTGTTTGGCTGAACTCTTAAATATTCCCCAATCCTCCAATGCACAGAATAATACATTTCTCATAACAGCCTGAGTATAAGACATTCTTATTTCCTGTGGAAAAATAAAATGAGCTATATTTTTCTGGAATAAAAGAACTGCCTTGGGACAATGTAATTTAGCCATCTTTTCTCTAGTTTTTTTTTATATTGTGTTGCAATAAGCTGTAAGGATCCAATATTTGGTGCATTTTGAAGCACAGTATATTCACAACTATTACACTGATGCAAAGACCTGAAAATTACCTTTTTGGAAAATAATGATCGGTTGAGTGCTGTGGATTTGAGTTCCGAGACCCCAAACTATAGCTGGAGGAAGTTATGGACAGCCGTACATTTCACCTGCAGCGGCTACTGCAGGATAAAGGTTTTATTGCATGACAGCCTTTCAAATCAATAACCGTCCATGTCATAATTAGTTGACAAAAAAATCTACAAAGCATGCACAACATGCTGTATTGGAAAGTGTCCTCACGGAGTTCCTGGTGGGCGTGGGGTTAGCAGGCACAGTGAACAATTAAAGCCTCGGTGCAAAGCCTTGGTACGGACCATACAGGGGCATTATTTATTGTTATAGCGCCATTTATTTCATGGCGCTTTACATGTGAAAAGGGGTATACATAATAAAAAACAAGTACAATAATCTTAAACAATAGAAGTCAGTGACTGTTACAGGAGGAGAGGGGACCCTGCCCACGAGGGCTCACAATGGGTGAGGATACAGTAGGTGACAGTAGAGCTGCTCGTGCAGCGGTATGGTGGAGTGATGGTTACTGCAGGTTGTAGGCTTGTCGGAAGAGGTGGGTCTTCAGGTTTCTTTTGAAGGCTTCCACGGTAGGCGAGAGTCTGATGTGTTGGGGTACAGAGAGTAGGGGGGATGCGCGGGAGAAATCTTGTATGCGATTGTGGGAAGAGGGGAGTAGAGAAGGAGTTCTTGTGAGGATCGGAGGTTGCTTGCAGGTAAGTACCCGGAGACTAGGTCACAGATGTATGGAGGAGACAGGTTGTGGATGGCTTTGTTTGTCATGGTTAGGATTTTGAACTGCAGTCTCTGGGTAATGGGGAGCCAGTGCAGGGATTGACAGAGGGGAGAGGCCGAGGAATAGCGGGGGGACAGGTGGATTAGTCGGGCAGCAGAGTTTAAGATACAGTTATATGAAAAAGTTTGGGCACCCCTATTAATCTTAAGCTTAATGTTTTATAGAAATTGGTGTTTTTGCAACTGCTATTTCAGTTTGATATATGTAATAACTGTTGGACACAGTAATGTTTCTGCCTTGAAATGAGGTTTATTGTACTAACAGAAAATGTGCAATCTGCATTGAAGCAAAATTTGACAGGTGCATAAGTATGGGCACCTCACCAGAAAAGTGACATTAATATTTAATAGATTCTCCTTTTGCAAAAATAACAGCCTCTAGTCGCTTCCTGTAGCTTTTAATGAGTTCCTGGATCCTGGATGAAGGTATTTTTGACCATTCCTCTTTACAAAACAATTCCAGTTCAGTTAAGTTTGATGGTCACCGAGCATGGACAGCCCTCTTCAAATGATCCCACAGATGTTCAATGATATTCAGGTGTGGGGACTGGGATGGCCATTCCAGAACATTGTAATTGTTCCTCTGCATGAATGCCTGAGTAGATTTGGAACGGTGTTTTGGATCATTGTCTTGCTGAAAGATCCATCCCCTGCGTAACTTCAACTTTATCACTGATTCTTGAACATTATTGTCAAGAATCTGCTGATACTGAGTGGAATCCATGCGTCTCTCAACTTTAACAAGATTCCCGGTGCCGGCATTGGCCACACAGCCCAAAAGCATGATGGAACATCCACCAAATTTTACTGTGGGTAGCAAGTGTTTTTCTTGGAATGCTGTGTTTTTTTGCCGCCATGCATAATGCCTTTTTGCATGACCAAACAACTCAATCTTGGTTTCATCAGTCCACTGGACCTTCTTCCCAAAAGAAATTGGCTTCTCCAAATGTGCTTTTGCATACCTCAGCCGACTCTGTTTGTGGCGTGCTTGCAGAAGCGGCTTCTTTTGCATCACTTTCCCATACAGCTTCTCCTTGTGCAAAGTGCGTTGTATAGTTGACCGATGCACAGTGACACCATCTGCAGCAAGTTGATGCTGCAGCTCTCTGGAGGTGGTCTGAGGATTGTCCTTGACTGATCTCACCATTCTTCTTCTCTGCCTTTCTGATGTTTTTCTTGGCCTGCCACTTCTGGCCTTAACAAGAACTGTCCCTGTGTTCTTCCATTTCCTTACTATGTTCCTCACAGTGGAAACTGACAGGTTAAATCTCCGAGACAGCTTTTTATACCCTTCCCCTGAACAACTATGTTGAATAATGTTTGTTTTCAGATCATTTGACAGTTGTTTTGAGGAGCCCATGATGCCACTCTTCAGAGGAGATTCAAACAGGAGAACAACTTGCAAGTGGCCACTTTAAGTAGCTTTTCTCATGATTGCATACATCTGGCTATGAAGTTCAAAGCTCAATGAGGTTACAAAACCAAAAAAAGTGCTTTAGTAAGTCAGTAAAAAGTAGGTAGGAGTATTTAAAACAAGAAAATGATAAGGGTGCCCATACTTATGCACCTGTCAAATTTTGTTTGAATGCAGATTTCACATTTCCTGTTAGTACAATAAGCCTCATTTCAAGGCAGAAACATTACTGTGTCCAACAGTTATTACATATATCAAATTGAAATAGCTGTTGCAAAAACACCAATTTTTATAAAACATTAAGCTTAAGATTAATAGGGGTGCCCAAACTTTTTCATATAACTGTAGATTGGAGGGGTGCAAGAGTGTTAGAGGCGAGGCCACAGAGTAGTTGGTTGCAGTAGTCGAGGCGAGAGATGATGAGGTTGTAATAGTACAACCTGCCTGTAAAAATAAGCAATTTTTCAGTTTACCTTTTCTCAAAACGGTGCAATTTTTAATTCTATAATTACTTTTCATTGTCTAGATTACCGTCAATGAGTTTAGCACCTAGTAAGCCTTTGCTATACAGCTTGCATGCCCTGCTCTAAAGCTGGAAATATCACTGAATCTGACCAACATCTGTGCCTTGCGCTCCTCCGATGCTAAAAATGTAAAGTTGCCTGTGCTTGTGGCATTGGAGTGTGTACAATTTGGCAATTTGGGCCAGCTGCTCATCTGTGCCACTTGAAAAAATGTAAATCCTCAGGAGCACACCACCCCCTGGCAAGCAGGAAGTCGGGAGGCTAGGGGGCGGTGTACTCCTGACTACAGCTAGTGAGAATAACACTTCAAACTAAAGACTTCGGACCCTTGTATAATTACTGGAAAGATGCCACATTCTGGATAATCTAAGTCAATTTACCTTTTGGACTAGCACACAGGGGAAAAAAAACCTTTTAAATCTTGGCATTTGCCTAAATAGTTGTCCTAGGGTGAATGGAAGAAAATGCCTAACTCAAACTGAGAGTCTTTTTATGAAAAGGTTGTTCTTTCCCCAGTTGAATATTCACTTATAGTGTAATCTTGCGAAGTGGATACAGAAGCATTATGAATAATAAAAAAAAAAATTCAAGCATAAAAGCAGATCTTGCTTTTTATTAAATTAATGCATATGTTATATTTATTAGACATTTATAGTAAAATAATTTTCCTTTAGGCAGCTGTGAATTGTGTTACCCCTGCATATTTTAGGTAGTTTTCCCCCATCATGTGATCCCTTAGCCAATTCGATGACACTCCATGTTATCCCTTTCCTTTAGTGAGTTTCATCAAAGAGCCTATTTGGAGAAACATTTTAAATCCAATAGCCAAAGGCCAAAAATCCCATTTTACCCAATTGTTAAATTAAAGATACAAATAACTAGTGCAAAGCATATGTTAAAGTGCACATTAAAATTACAGTCTTTTCCTTATTGGTCTTATCTATGTTTGAATATATCCTAAGCGGTCACATTGCTGCACTAGTTGAATAATTCAGTTGTAATATATGGATAGGTCTACCTGTTTGTAGCTACATAGGTGTATAGCTGCAATAGCCTCAAATTGTATAACAGTGTAAAGCACAAGGATGGCCGTCCATTATGTAACCATCAGGGGTGGTATCCTATTTTGTAATGTCTAATGGTGTTAGGAACAAAGTGCTATTAAAATAGAGAACAAGCCTTCCAACAAGTTTCACCCTTACGGGCTTCATCAGGGTCATGAGGCAAATGCAAAAAGACATTTAGGCTATGTGCCCACGATGCAGAAATGAAGCAGAAAATTTCTGCAGCATTTCTGCATCTCCCTGGCAGAAAAAACGCATGCAGATTGTGCATGCGTTTTTCCTGCAGAATACCTGCGGATCCACATGCAGATTCACATGCGTTTTTCCTGCAGAATACCTGCGGATCCACATGCAGATTGTGCATGCGTTTTTCCTGCAGAATACATGCGGATTCACATGCGTTTCTGCATGCAGATTGACAAGCGCTTTCCAGGCGATAGCATCACTTGGAAAGTGCTTGACAACTAGGTCACACTATATAAATCCATGCAAACAGCATGGATTTATACAGTGTGAACCGTAAAAATTAAAACAAATAAAGCTATACTCACCCCGGAGGCCCCGGCGTGGCTGCAGCGCTGCTTCCTGTCTGGTTCCCGGCTGCCGGCATATCGCGAGACAGAGCGGTGAAGGGCCTGCGGTCACATGACTGTGACGTCACCGAAGGTCCTTCAGCGCTGCTGGCATTCAGAGAGAAGACGCCGGACAGGTGAGTATAAACTTTATTTGTTATTTTATTGTTTTTTTACAGGTACAATGGTACCCAGGTCTGGATGAGAGTCTCCTCTCCTCCAGAACTGGGTACCATCCGCACATAGAGACGCATAGAAGCCGCTTGTAAAAATGTACAGTCGCGGTTTCTGTGCGTTTCAATGCAAGTCAATGGCGGGAGTTCCGCTGCGCTTCCGCAAAATTAAATGACATGCTGCGGATTTTTGTACGTAGCATAAACGCTGCGGAAAAATCCGCAGCATGTGCATAGAACATGCGGAATCCCCTTGGGGACCATGGGGTGCGGATTACGTAGCGTTTAACAAGCGTTTATGCTGCGGAAATTCCGCAGCATAAACGCTTGAAAAACGCTACGTGGGCACACAGCCTTATAAAAATATTTTCATGTCTGCAAAAAAATTGCATCTGCCTTCATAATTTCGGCTCCTCAAACGATATTACGGGTTTGATAAAAACTGCAAAATGTCAAGAGTGGGTGTAAAAAGCATCAGATCAGAATATCTTGTGGACCTTTAAAATGTAACACATGTATATCCTTCCTATATCATGCCATGTCCTCATTAGCGGCATAATGACTCAGACCTCAGGAGCCGCTGAAAGACTTGCTGATATGAAAGTTGGCTTAAAGCATTTTAACACGTCAGAACCACATAACTCATCCTAAACTATTTCATCGCCGTCTAAGGTTGTTGTTTTAAGAGCGATATTTCTCCAGAGAAAGAAACAATGTTTTGTAAAGAAATACATGTTGTAAATGTGATCACTGTACGTGAAACATAACCTTTAAATAAACACTACCGTCTTCAAGCCAAATAAATAGGCCCTTTTCTGCCAGAGCATAGAGCAGCCACATACCGTATTTTTCGGACTATAAGACGCACTGGACCATAAGACGCACCTAGGTTTTAGAGGAGGAAAATAGAAAAAAATGTAAGCAAAAAATGTGGTCATGATGCCCTGCTAAGGGGGAGGGGGTCTGCTGCTGACACTGGTATTGGGGTAATGTCCCCCAATATCCTCCATCCTGGTATGTATGGCCCCTCCTTCCTGGTATATGTGGCCCTCATCCCCATCCTGGCATACATGGCCCTCATCCCCATCCTGGTATACGTTGCCCTCATCCCAATCCTGGTATACGTGGCCCTCATCCCCATCCTGGTATACGTGGCCCTCATCCCCATCCTGGTATACTTGGCCCTCATTCCCATCCTGGTGTACGTGGCCATCCTGGTATGCATGGCACCCCAATCCCCCATCCTGGTATGCATGGCACCCTTTCATCCCCCATCCTGGTATGCATGGCACCCCTTGATCCCCCATCCTGGTATTCATGGCACCCCTTGATCCCCCATCCTGGTATGCATGGCACCCTTTGATCCTGGTATGCATGGCACCCTTTGATCCTGGTATGCATGGCACCCCTTGATCCTGGTATGCTTGGCACCCTCTGATCCCTGGCATGCTTGGCACCCTCTGGTCCCTTGATCCTGGTATGCTTGGCACCCTCTGATCCGCATGACGTTGCCCACAAAAAAAAATAAACAATCATACTCCCCTCCTCTCTCCTCCAGCGCTGTCACGCTCTGCTGCCGACACTCTCACTGTGTGAGCCGAGCATGGCATCCCTGCCATGCGCCCTCACACAGTGATATGCTGTGCTGGAATAGTCACTGCTCCCCATGCCGGGACGTGCGTGGGGAGCAGTGACCATTCACTGTCTTCAATAGCGCGCACACTGTAGCCGCAGCGCAGTTCTTGCTGCCGCTCTGCGGTCTGTGTGCCCGCTATTAAAGACCATAAATATTCACTACAACCCATGGGAGTGGATTGCAATGAATATTCATGGTCCTTAATAGCGGGCACACAGACCGCCGGCTGCTGCAGGAGCCGTGCTGCGGCTACAGTGTGCGCGCTATTAAAGAAAATGAATATTCATTGCTCTCCACGCCCATGGGCGTGTTGAGCAGTGAGTATTCATTTTCTTTAGCAGCTGGCACAGCATAGACTGCAGCAGGCGGCAGCTGCCTCCTGTGCCCTGCTCATCCACCGCTGCCGCTCCCTCCCACACTCCCCACCATCCACAGCCACAGTATATAGTACGAACATGTATAGTTCGGACTATAAGATGCACCCCCTACTTTCCTCCAAAACTTTGGAGGAAAAAAGTGCGTTTTATAGTTCGAAAAATACGGTAATTCTTTTTTACTCTGAAGGATCAGCATGTCTGTGCATTAAACTGACAGTCCATTGTTTTCATTGGGCTGTATGTAATTCTTAATCGGTGGCCATATGGGGTACACAGATCTGACTCTCTATACTGGGTTATTATATTGTGTACAGGTCCAATATCATCACATCTGGCAGAACGGTACATTTTCTCCAGTTGGGTTTTGGGCCATGTTTTACCATCCTTGGTTCCAGGATCTTCAGGTCTACGTGGCTGCTTTGGTGCAGCACCCGGTCTCTATATTTGTCTCCATCCTTTTTCCTTTCCGAGGCTCGCTCTGGTTGTTTTCAGGAAATGTACTGTGAAGGGAGGGGGGAAAAGGTGTGCGGGGACACGAACTTACTTTGAACCCTCCTTCTGAAGCAGGTGATCATAGCACAATTGTTTGTGTGTACTGTAAATGATATTCTGCTCCGGTTCAGGCAGAGTTCAGCCAGTAACCCCACATGACGGTGGAACCACATTTCAGGGTAGAGTGCAGTTGCCAAAATACCTGCGAGACATCTGCATTTCTTTACGCAATGCAATCCTGATGAGCCCGGGACACTTCAATAAGACCGCTGCATTGTGCCGAGTGACACATGCTACATTTATGCCGAGGGAAAGAAATAACTCCTGCTAATCTACTGTAAATGTATCCTGTTTGCTTCACAGCAGACAGCTCAAATGATCCTCATTGCTTTGTACAACACATACTGTTAGTATTATAGTGTTTCTTTTTTATTATTAACAACGCTAATGGTGCTGTACTAGATGTACATTGATCACATCTGGATCTTGGGGGGGGGATACAGCTACAGGGGGTGGGCAGTTCTGTTTAGATTCATGTCTACTCTTTCCCTCCCTTCCTGCCATCTCTAAGATTTGCAAATACATGGAAAATTTCCTGCCGTTTTTGGTATACAGTTACCATGCAGACCTATGTGCAACTGACTGTTGCTGCTGATGCTCCGTGGATACAGACTGCGAACAAAGGCTACAGTCATGTGTTATTCCTTTGTTTTCTGCTATTCACTCAGTGTTCTGGATATGTACCAGTGGTCAGAGCGACATTATTAGTCACACACACCCTGCTCTATATCCTTGAGGATATCCCTTCCGAAATTATATATTCTTAAATCTTGCACAACTTTGGGAGGAAGAAAATAAAGGAGGGGATGAAAGAACATGATTTACAGGAAAGGTCCACTGAGCCCCAAACTTGCAGCTCCGAAAGTTGACATAGAAAAAGCAGGATTTAATGGGAACCTGACCTCGGATACATGCAGCCCGATCCATGGGCAATATGTATCAAGCACTGGCTGTATGAACACAGCCATATATGTTAAAGGGGTTTTCCCGCAAAAGAAAATTCATTTTAATCAATAGATCTTGGAATAAGAATAATTTCCACAATTGGATGTGTTTAAATAAAATGTTCCTGTGCTGAGATAATCTTATAAATGTGCCCCTGCTGTGTACTGTGTAATGGCCGTGTCTGACCGTACAGGAACATGGTCTGATCATACCACATCTCCTGGGCAGGGGAGGACACAAAAGAGAATACAGACATTACAGCAGGGGATAACAGCTGATTCTTTTTGTGATGTAAAACATTTCACTGCCTTTTTATAAGCAATGTTTTACTTCAAAGAAAGAATCAGCTGTGATCCCATGTTGTAGTACCTGTATTCTCTTTTGCCCCCCCCCCCCTCCCCCTGCCCAGGAGATGTGGTATGATCAGACCATGTTTCTGTCAGATACAGGCATTACACAGTACACAGCAGGGGCACATTTATAAGATTATCTCAGCACAGGAACATTTTATTTAAACACATCCAATTGTGGAAGTTATTATTATTCCAAGATCTATTGATTAAAATCAACTTTTGTTCGTGGGAAAACCCCTTTAAACTCTGAAATGCTGGAGAAATTCGGAGAAAAACATGGTTTAATAGCCACTCTGGATACTAATTAGACAGGTGGGTGACTGGTGGCTTCTCCCCACCCCCTGCCTTGGATTGACAGGCCTCTGCCTACATGCGCGTGTGTACAGTTGGCTTTTACACTTGAGAAAGATGCCAGTCCGGCATGGAAACGCGTTGTGAATAAAAACGCTTCTTTGCCCTATTGGATCAAGGATTTTTATTTCGCCGCAGCCCAAACTGTGAATTGTCTCTTCCTTTAAGCATCCTGGTGGAGTTCATCCCCGCAGCCACGGAGCAGCATCTTTCATCATTGACCTTTTACAGGAGTTGTGCCTACATAACTCGTTCAGGTGAGTACATTACCTGGATCTATTTTACCTTTTTATGAAGGTTTCACCCTATGGTCTGGTGTGCTCTGTGTCTCTACAGTAGTTATCTATATGCGCGTAGAGGCAGAGACCTGTCAGTCCAGAGCAGCAGGCAAGGAGAAGCTGCCGGGGACCTGCCTTTCCGACTAGTCTGCAGCGCGGCTTGGTCCTTCGCGGCTTTTAAGCGCTGCAGCGTTCCAGAGTCAAACATACCTGGCTGAAATCATACAGCTAGTGTCTGAAATATACTGTCCGGTTCTAATACCTGGGGGTCCTCTGAACAGGCCTGTGTTCACCGTGGTCTTAATTGGTGAGCATTCCCCCACACATATCAATAATCCTCTCTTGGAATAAATTAAAATTTTACAAAATTGGCTAGTGATTCCCACTGGCCCGACTCCCACAAATCACTAGTGATAAAATTATAAGGTCGCTAGTGATTTCCAATGGCCCGACTCCGGCAAATCACTAGTGATATAATTATAAGGTCGCTAGTGACTCCCACTGGCCCGACTCCCGCAAATCACTAGTGATAAAATTATAAGGTCACTAGTGACTCCCACTGGCCCGACTCCCACAAATCACTAGTGATAAAATTATGAGGTCGTTAGTGACTCCCACTGGCCCCACTCCGGCAAATCACTAGTGATAAAATGATAAGGTCGCTAGTGACTCCCACTGGCCCGACTCCCTCAAATCATTAGTGATAAAATTATAAGGTCGTTAGTGACTCCCACTGGCCCGACTCCCTCAAATCACTAGTGATGAAATTCTAAGGTGCTAGTGACTCATACTGGCCCAACTCCAGCAAATCACTAGTGATGAAATTATAAGATCACTAGTGACTCCCACTGGCCCGACTCCAGCAAATCACTAGTGATAAAATTATAAGGTCGCTAGGGACTCCCACTTGCCCGGCTCACGCAAATCACTAGTGATAAAATGATAAGGTCGTTAGTGACTCCCACTGGCCCGACTCCAGCAAATCACTAGTGATAAAATTATAAGGTCGCTAGGGACTCCCACTTGCCCGGCTCACGCAAATCACTAGTGATAAAATGATAAGGTCGTTAGTGACTCCCACTGGCCCGACTCCTGCAAATCACTAGTGATAAAATAAGGTCGCTAGTGACTCCCACTGGCCCGACTCCTGCAAATCACTAGTGATAAAATAAGGTCGCTAGTGACTCCCACTGGCCCGACTCCTGCAAATCACTAGGCAGGTCCCCGGCAGCTTCTCCTTGCCTGCTGCTCTGGACTGACAGGTCTCTGCCTCTACGCGCATATAGATAACTACTGTAGAGACACAGAGCACACCAGACCATAGGGTGAAACCTTCATAAAAAGGTAAAATAGATCCAGGTAATGTACTCACCTAGTGACTCCCACTGGCCCGACTCCAGCAAATCACTAGTGATAAAATTATAAGGTCGCTAGGGACTCCCACTTGCCCGGCTCACGCAAATCACTAGTGATAAAATGATAAGGTCGTTAGTGACTCCCACTGGCCCGACTCCTGCAAATCACTAGTGATAAAATAAGGTCGCTAGTGACTCCCACTGGCCCGACTCCTGCAAATCACTAGTGATAAAATAAGGTCGCTAGTGACTCCCACTGGCCCGACTCCTGCAAATCACTAGGCAGGTCCCCGGCAGCTTCTCCTTGCCTGCTGCTCTGGACTGACAGGTCTCTGCCTCTACGCACATATAGATAACTACTGTAGAGACACAGAGCACACCAGACCATAGGGTGAAACCTTCATAAAAAGGTAAAATAGATCCAGGTAATGTACTCACCTAGTGACTCCCACTGGCCCGACTCCAGCAAATCCAAATGATTGAATACATGGATTTCTCTAAATGATCCACTACAGCGGACACCTGGCATTTTCGTGTGCAATATCTCAGGGTGCCTGTAATAAAGCTCTTCTGACAATATCCTATCTACATGACTGAAGGTGAGAATTACTCAGAGCTTGGAACAGCAGATCACAGAAAAGGAGTTTGACATCTGGCTAGACGACCATTGTATAACATTTCATGCATCAGTCCTGACATGGCAGCTAAATCTCGACAGGGATATTAAAGTAACACCTTCTCATATTGGATCATGCTGGATTTCGGCTTGCTTGGCCCTGTGCCTTTAATTCGGTGTGCTTGCTACATTCCTGAACACCTTGTCTAGTTCTCGCTGTCTCCGTTGTTCCAGTTTAATGAGATTTTATGCAAGTTGATTTTTTTTTTTTATATTTTGATGGTTTCTGGAATGTGGCTCGCCCGAATTCTTACATTGACTTTTATATTTATTTTTCTTGAGAAAATACCAAATGTCATTTGCTGCAAAAAATCAAAAGATGCCTTCCCATTATTTCATGCGTGCACATATTTAAGGCTCCGTAGAAGGTATACATTAGGAATATCTCCCGAAATATACACACTACGGACAAAAGTATTGGGACTCTTTATCATTGAAGTTTTTCAAGGCGCATAAAATCCAGCCCCTCGCTATGCCGTCTGCCTTTACTAATATTTGTCAAAGAATGAGTTGTTTTGAAGCACTCACTGAATTTGGGCATGGTCCGGTCGTAGGATGTCGCAGTTATATCAAGTCATTTTGGAAAATTTCTTCCCTCTAAATATTCCACCATCGACTACGAGTGGTATTATTGAAAAGTCGTGAGCGATTAGGAACCGGAGCAATTCGGCTACAGAGTGAAGACCACAAAACGTTACAGAGCGGGCTCACCGAGTGCTCAGGAGTAGAGGGCATAAAAGTTGCCTATGTTCTTCTGACCCCATGACTGCAGAGTTCAAACCTACTCTGTCTTTAATATCTGCACAAAAACAGTGTCTGGAGCTTCATGGCATGGATTTACATGGCCAAGCAGCTGCATGTAGCCTTACATCACCAAGCTCAATTTGAAATGTTGGATGGAGTGGTGTAAGGTCGCTGCCACAGAACTGTGGAGCAGTGGAATTGTCTTCTGTGGGGTGATGGATCACACATCCCTATTTAACATCTTGATGGATGAGTCTGGGTTTGGCGAATACCTGGAGAATGTTACCTGACAGCATTGTGCCAATTGTAAAGTTTAGAGAAGGGATGATGCTATGGGGTTATTTGTCAGGGGTCGGCCTTAAAGAGGTTGTCCACTACTTTTAGCATTGATGACTTATCCTTGGGATAGGTCATCAATGTGAGATTGGTCGGGGTCCAGCACCCCTGCCGATCAGCTGTTATTAGTGGGTATTGTCAAGAGGAAGATGAGAGACACCAGACCCAACAATGCAGACGAGCTGAAGGCTGCTATCAAAGCAACCTGGGCTTCCATAACACCTCAGCAGTGCCACAGGCTGATCACCTCCATGCCACGCAGCATTGATGCAGTAATTGATGCAAAAGGAGCCCCGACCAAGTATTGAGTGCATTTACTGAACATACATTTCAGTAGGCCAACGTTTTGGATTTTAAAGTCCTTTTTCACGTTGTTAAAGTATTCTAATTTACTGAGATAATGACTTGTGTTTTCATTGGCTGTAAGCCATAATAATCAACATTAACAGAAATAAACACTTGAAATAGATCACTGTTTGTAATGACTATATAATATAGGAGTTTCACTTTTTGAATTGAAGAACTGAAATAAATTAACTTTTTGATGATATTCTAATTTTGTGAGAAGCACCTGTACCTTTGCGGTGGCCCCACGTTCTACACTGTGTGCAGAATTATTAGGCAATGAGTATTTTGATCACTTTGATACTTTTTATACATGTTATCCTACTCCAAGCTGCATAGGCTTGAGAGCCAACTACCAATTAAGTAAATCTGGTGACTTGCATCTCTGTAAAGAGGAGGGGTGTTGACTAATGACATTAACACCCTATATAAAGTGTGCTTAATTATTAGGCAACTTCCTTTCCTTTGGCAAAATGGGTCAGAAGAGAGATTTGACGGGCTCTGAAAAGTCCAAAATTGTGAGATGTCTTGCAGAGGGATGCAGCAGTCTTAAAATTTCCAAACTTCTGAAACGTGATCACCGAACAATCAAGCGTTTCATGGCAAATAGGCAACAGGGTCGCAAGAAGCGTGTTGGCCAAAAAAGGCGCAAAATAACTGCCCATGAATTGAGGAAAATCAAGCGTGAAGCTGCCAAGATGCCATTCGCCACCAGTTTTACCATATTTCAGAGCTGCAACGTTACTGGAGTATCAAAAAGCCCAAGGTATGCGATACTCAGGGACATCGCCAAGGTAAGGAAGGCTGAAAAACGACCACCTTTGAAAAAGAAACATAAGATAAAATGTCAAGAATGGGCCAAGAAATATCTTAAGACTGATTTTTCAAAGGTTTTATGGACTGATGAAATGGGCAGAGAGCTCAACTCCGACTCAGACGCCAGCAAGGTGGAGATGGGGTACTGGTATGGGCTGGTATCATCAAAGATGAACTTGTGGGACCTTTTCGAGTTGAGGATGGAGTGAAGCTCAACTCCCAGACCTATTGCCAGTTTCTGGAAGACCACTTCTTCAAGCAGTGGTACAGGAAGAAGTCGGTATCGTTCAAGAAAAACATGATTTTTCATGCAGGACAATGCTCCATCACATGCATCCAACTACTCCACAGCGTGGCTGGCCAGTAAAGGTCTAAAAGAAGAAAAAATAATGACATGGCCCCCTTGTTCACCTGATCTAAACCCCATAGAGAACCTGTGGTCCATCATAAAATGTGAGATCTACAGGGAGGGAAAACAGTACACCTCTGGGAACAGTGGGAGGCTGTGGTGGCTGCTGCACGCAATGTTGATCGAAAACAGATCAAGCAACTGACAGAATCTATGGATGGAAGGCTGTTGAGTGTCATCATAAAGAAAAGTGGCTATATTGATCACTAATTTTTGGGGTTTTTGTTTTTGCATGTCAGAAATGTTTATTTCTAAATTTTGTTCACTGATATTGGTTTACCTGGTGAAAATAAACAAGTGAGATGGGATTATATTTGGTTTTTATTAAGTTGCCTAATAATTCTGCACAGTAATAGTTACCTGCACAAACAGATATCCTCCTAAGAAACCCAAATCTAAAAAAAAAAGCACTCCAACATCCAAAAATATTAAGCTTGGATATTTGAGTCTTTTGGGTTGATTGAGAACATAGTTGTCGATCAATAATAAAAATAATCCTCTAAAATACAACTTGCCTAATAATTCTGCACACAGTGTATAATATTGGACCAGTTTATATGTGCTTAGACATACTGTAAATATCCGGTGTTGTAATTGGCTCACCGTGCGGTGGGATGCGTGGAGCTACCTGGAGATTGCGCTGAAGAATTTGGTATGTGCTTTCTAAGTAAATAGCTTCCAAGCTGTTTGTTGTCCCTCGCGCAGTTAGGTACGGCTCTGAAATAAGTACCGCAGTCATTACTGACATTCTTTTTAGGAAAAAAATATTTTCGTAACCTCAGACTAATGAAAACGTACTTCTATTTTTTGTTTTATGTTTGTTGGCAATAAACTGAGGACATAGCAGCAGGAAGAGGTATCCCATTCTGCTCAGGCCACCAGGCATATTTCTTTTCGTGTTATATTGATGGTAGAGGTCACATTGTTCTCCTACATTCCTGCTTGTTGACTTCCTCATGAGCAATAATGTGCTAATAAAAAATGCCTTTATGCTTGTATACATCTTTTTGATTTACACGTTTAGTACATAGTCTGGAACCGATTTGTCTATTCCCAATAGTCCAGTTCCAAGAGGCTATCAATTTGCCTTCCTAATCGGGCACATGCCAGAACAATGGCTGTTGTGGTTTTTCGCAGGGCTGTGGAGTCGGTAAGCCAAACCTTCGACTCCGACTCCTCAATTTCCATGACACCGACTCCCTCATACTTGGCTCATGTTTAAGTGATAAATTTACGGTAGGACACATTTTTCTCAGCTAAAAGTCTAGACCCTTAGATCAGGAATAGGACAGACATTTATAGGACATTTCATAACTTTCCCAAATTCTTATGAAAAAAATATTCCCCACAAATTGCATTGAATTACTGCACCCAATTTATTCTATACTTAAGGAGTCGGAGTCGGTCCATTTTATACAGCCTCCAACTCCGACTCCACCTAAATGGTGGGCACCGACTTCGACTCCACAGCCCTGTTTTTTTCGAGTGGCTGACCATTGGGATTTTACAAATAGACTGACCCTGAGTCCTAGACATGGCCGGTGGCAGCTGGTGGAAGAGCAAGTGCTCCTACCTGTCCATCATCCTCTTCCAACTGAAAGTCTGCTTTCGCATAGAACAATCTGTGATGTTCTATTGGAGGAGGCTGATGATCCGATCACATGTTGATCCATCATCCTGTATTTTGAGAGAAGAAGAGCTGAACACTCAGCATCGACCAACTTTTGAAGAAGAACCTGTAATACTTATACATTTGTAAGTGCCATGTCACCAACACATTTGTTATGTATCCAACCCCTTTAATATTTCTGTAGCATATTTTCTTAGAATTCCACATTGTGCACTTCCCCTCTTAATCTTTCTAGAAATTTATGAATAAATTGACTGCCGGGAGTTACTAGTTGGGGACATGTTCCAACACTTGTCCAATCAGTACTGACCAAGGCAGACACCCCTCTGACAAGGTAATGAAATGACAACGCCCAGATGTCAATTTACAATGTACAGTGCTGAGTTATAGGAAGGGACACCCAACAGTTATTATATGGGAATGTAAGGAACAGTTGACAGGTCCTCTTTACGGTTTAGTTCTTATATCTTCACCTTCTTTCATCTCTCTAGAACAGTTTCTGTCCCACTTTCTAGTATTTTATGGATTTAAAGGGTATGTCCAACATTTCACTCATTTATACTGTTTATGATCTGTATGAAAAATGTATTAACTTTGTAAATACATTACATTATTAATTTCATTTAATGTGTATGGGACCTTGCAACTCTTCCCCGATAGATTGCATCGAGGAAGAGAAGGATTCAGCCCGATGGCAGCAGCTCTCGGAGAGCACAGGAGCACATCTGTGTATGGGGGAGTCGCATTGATATTTACCGTGAAAAGCTTGAGATAGCTGCCTGTCTTCATACTTTTTTTTAGGACCCATCTGCTATCTACCGCATGCACAAACTAATTCTTAGCTTTAGCTTTGTATGTATGACCATACGTAGTTAGGGATCACTAGTATGATGAGATGAAAGAGATGAAGCCAGTTGAACTTCCACCGCATAGATCTTCCATTCAGTATCCCTGTTCAACCCGATGCACATGTGTTCATAGCTTAGTGATTACATATATTTATTTTTGGAAACCCTGATTGCTGAGTGTCTAAGCCCCCAACACACTCTGCTTCACATTGAAGGCTTCACTTTTGTAGCCTACGTGCAGAAAACTCATTGAAAGATGTCGCTCCGAGTAATTTAAGTGCAGCCTTTTAAACATGAATCTATAAAACAATCGTATAAAGACATTATTCTGAGCCATGGTACACCAGTCATCTAATCCGCGCATACGTGTAGTGAGATTTAGCATCCTTTTATTAAAGTGGTCGAGCATGTCTTGCACAATGTTCATATGAGCAAATCATCTGCTTTGCAATATATTCCTCCTCGCTTTTCGCTTGGTGCAGAGCGAAACAAAACGTTGCTCATCAATTAAAGACCGTCTTAACATATTGCTAGGATATGCCACCAATGTCATCAGTGAAGGTCCAATTTCAGAAACTGATTCTCCTTCTTTTTTTTTTATTCTATCATCCTTCGGCTCAATCCCGAGCCATTGCTACTTGATGGATGCTAGATCTGTAGGAAGATCAATCTTGCACAAGTCTAGATAGGACCACCACGGTCTTCTCCACCGTTATTTTGATTGTATCAAGCCATCGGGTTGCTGATCTTCCTCTTCGCCTTGTTCCTACTATTTATCCGACCATGATACTCTTCTCCAGTGATTGCTCTCTTCATATGATGTGTCCAAAGTAGGCAAGGCGTAGCTTGGTGATCCTTGCTTCGAGTGATACGTTTGGCTTTATTTGTTCCAAAATCAACTTCTTTGATCTTTTTGACATCCATAGTATTGATAACATCCTTCTCCAGTACCACATTTCGCAGGTGTCCATTCTTCTGTCTTATTTCTGTATTGTCCAGGTTTCGCATTCGTATGTTACCACAGAAAAGTCCAAACTATATATGAGCCGTGTATTCTTCGCTAGTGAAATGAGTTGAAGACTTTGTCCAGTGGCTTTATTAATTTGCCTATCCTCAACTAGTTGCCGGCATCTTGGCTGACCATAATACCCCTCTAAAGCACAGGGTAGTGTTCATTAACCTGTCCCATTTTGACTGTTATCTTTGTATCATCTATAGTCAGACATTGGGCATTCATGGTATTTCTGAATCCGATAATACCAATGTTGATGATGAGGCAAGATCTCCTATTAATGGACAGGTTTACCATCAGTTTCTTGCCAACTATACAGGCTACCAGAATTAGCTCAGCCGAACCAACATGGCACTTTCCTACAACTAAGGATTTTAGGGTCCAGCAATCAGACCACCTCTAATCAAACATGGATGGCCTATTTTAGTCTATTGTGATACTACTTTTTTATTGCACTTGTCAGCCTCTCTCCTAAGCTGGTCTCTAATTATTGCCAATAATGATGAGTATTAAAAGCATTTGTAGCATGGAGTAGTCGGTTTTGAAGTTAGGACTTCGGTACTACAAAACAGAGTTAACTACTGAGCCACAATGCTGTCCACACAGAGAGTTTCAGACATATTGGAGTATCTCTGTTCTATTCACACGATCCTTCACTTTTTTTTTATCCTAGGAAGCAAATTTCCATGGAAAATAGGAGAAACCAAGTCTACTTGATACCATGCTTTGGGTTGGTAGTCATGATTTGATATATTGTCGATGGTTGCTTAATGGTTAGCACTGTTGCCTTGAAACGGAGGACTCTTGGGCTCCATTCCAAGGTCAGCATCTAGATGGAGTTGGTATGTTCTTCTTGAGTTTGGTCGGTTTCCTCCTGGTTCTCTGGTTTTTCCTTCATCCCAAAAATATATTAATAGCCTACTTGAGATTGTCTTTAGTGTATGATAGGGAAATTAGATTATTAACCACATTGGTTCTACATAGTCAACAGATAATAAAAAAAATAGTAATTGAGGATGTCCGATTTCCTCACTAAACAGGAAGACTTCTATTTCAATCTCCGTCTATTTTCCATGAATCTTCTCATGACCTCCCACATCTAATAAGCCTAATGACTTGACTTCCTGATAAAAATACCGCAGTATTAAGCCTTAATGTTTTCATTGCCAGACGAGAGGCCGCATATTGAATTCCAATGCCTGCTGGGATAGCGTTTTACACTTGTCCTCTCCTTTTGCCCTCTTATTGAACTCTTCAACTTCCAAAGAACGCAGAAGTACAGTAAACTGAACTAGGGACCTCACAATCCTCTAGAGCACTGCTCGCTTACTTGCCAAACAAGAGGACCCCGCGTGGGCCGGCCGCGGCCAATAATTGTAGCTTTTATGATATCGAGTCTCTTAAGTTTTCACCCTTAAGTGAATGAAGGGGAAAAAAACTAGGTTGAATCAGAGATAGAAAGCTAAAGGATGATCTGAGAAGAAGAGGAGGGGGGTATGTGTGTCACGTTGATTGTGGTTTGGCCGACTGCCAGCCCCTAAGCCTGACCGGCAGTTGAACCATATAGTTAAGGCGTGTTATACAGCTGAAAACTTGTACCGCAGCCAATAAGTACACATCCAAAGGGCAAAAGTTTATAAAGAGTTGAGGCTGCGCTATTTAACCCTCTCACACTGCATGTAATGTACACTCCAGCTATTCATAAAAGGCATCTTTCAATAACCGTTACAGCGAGAGCCCTGACAAGCATGTGTGTTCCTTCTCCAGATCCACTACCCCTCTCTGTAGTCGTTTCCAATTGCTTATTTTTCTATTCTTGACTTGAGAAAAACTAAATAATGTTTTTGGATGTTTTTTTTTTCTCCTCCATTTCTCCCTGCTGTTGAGAAACACATGTTTTTAGTATTATTTCAACATACTTGCAGTGATTTTTCTTCTTCCTTTATGAAAGACAGAACACACTGTTCAGTATGGAGTAAAGTATGCATTATATACATGCAAATTGGTCCGGTCGTGTGACTCAGATGTGGACACAGCACCCGCGGACAGTCAGATCCTTATTAGGGTTAAATGGTCTGCACTTTAGTCAAATTTTAATTTTAACCTTCATTTTTCTTATAGTTAGGGAGTAGAGTATTTATATATACAGTGGCTTGCGAAAGTATTCACCCCCATTGGCAGATTTCATGTTTTCCTATTTCATAACCTCATATTTCACTGTTTTTTAGGGTTTGCATTAGTTCATGTAAAGAACATGCCTACAACTGTGCAGATTTGGTTTTCTTTTTTCTTTTTCTTGTGAAGCAAACAACCAATAGGACAAAATAACTGAAAAACTTCAGTGTGCATAAAGTCAGTACTTTGTAGAGCCTCCTTTTGCAGCAATTACAACTGCAAGTCTCTGTGCTTCAAGTTACATGGTTTCCTCTGGTGAACAGCAATCTTCAAGTCTGACCACAGATTCTCATTTGGATTAAGGTCTGGGCTTTGACTAGGCCACTCCAAAACATTTACACGTTTCCCATTAAACCACTCGAGTGTTGCTTTAGCAGTATGGTTTGAGCCATTGTCTTGTTGGAAGGTGAACCTCTATCCCAGTCTCAAATCACTGACAGACTAAAACAGGTATTGCTCAAGAATATCCCTGAATTTTGTACCATTCATCTTTCCGTCAACTCGAACCATTTTTCCTTTACCTGCTGCCAAAAAACATCCCCACAGCATGGTGCTACAACCACCATGTTTCGCTGGAGGGATGGTGTTCTTGGGGTGATGAGCTGTGTTGATTTGGCGCCAGACATGGCTTTTACCTTGGTGGCCAAAAGGTTCAATTTTGGTCTCATCTGACCACAGCACCTTCCTCCATACATTTGGGGAGTCTCCCTCATGTCTTTTGGCAAGCTCAAAATGAGCCTTACACACAAAAATTGTAAGTAAAGGCTTTTTTCTGCTCACTCTTCCATAAAGGCCACCTGTATGGAGTGTATGGCTTATTGTGGTCAAATGGACAGATACTCCAGTCTCTGCTTAGGAACTCTGCAGCTCCTTCAGGGTTACCTTTGGTCTCTGTGCTGGCTCTCTGATTAATGGCCTCCTTGCCTGGGCTGAGAGTTTTGGTGGGCGGCCTTCTCTTGGCAGGTTTGTTGTGGTACCATGTTTTTTTCCATTTGATGATAATGGATTTGATGGTGCTCTGGGGATCATCAGAGATTGGGATATTTTTTTTTATAACTCAACCCCTGACTTGTACTTCTCAACAACTTTGTCCCTGACTTGTTTGGAGATCTCCTTGGTCTTCATGGTGTTTTTGAAGATCTCCTTGGTCTTCATGGTGTTGTTTGTTTAGTGGAGCCTCTTGCGTAATGGTGTTGTAGCCTCTGTGGCCTTTCAGAAAAGGTAAAGTGTATATACTGACAAAACTGTGACACTTAGATTGCACACAGGTAGACTTCCTTTCACTAATCATGTGACTTATGAAGGTAATTGCTTGTGCCAGAAATTTTTAGGGGTTTCATAGCAAAAGGGGTGAATACGTCTGCACATGCCAAGTTTTAATTATTTGATCCCATAAATTTAATGTATGCCTAGATTTTTCTCACTTTACCAACTTAGACCTTATTACAAAAATATTTAAGCACAGGTAATAATGTAACAAAATAAGTAAAAAGCCAAAGGTGGTGAATACTTTCGCAAGCAACTGTATATGAATTTCTTGAGCTGGGTCTCGTAGGTAATGAAGAGGATGCTGCGCTCTCCATACTGCTTCGACCTCTTCATATAGCTGATGGGCCGGGATGCAAAGAGTCAGATACCCACTGAACAGTATTGATCACCTATTCTACAGATAGGCGATCATTTTCAAGTCCTTGATCATCACTTTAAAGGCTAGAGTAATTTAATAAAATATCATTATTAAAATATTATTGAATGCATCTAACCATTTTACCGCTAGAGCGGTCACAGTAATCTAAGATCTCTGACCCATGTGTTATATTTACCAGCCGTCATCTTCATCTGTTTTCGGCGCTGCTCCGGTCGGCAGTTTGTGACCTTTATTCGGTCAAGACAATTGTGACAATGACAAATGTATATGCTGCGTTTATTATATGCAATTTTTTTTTATTTCTTACCGATTTCCGGGACCCATAACTTTTTTCTTTGACAAGTTATGGGGGTATGGGGTCGGGAACCTGTAGTTTGCACTGGTGCTAATTTTGAGTACATACCACTTAGGGTATGTGCAAATTACATTTTTTGGGTGCCAGATCCCATCATGGAAACCGCTATGAAAAATTCTAAAATGCAACAGCGTTGTACCCAATCAAGCAACTCAGCAGCTATCTGATTGGCTACAGTGCTGTTGACATGATGTCAGAGATGCAAACAGTTATAGATATCAGGCATAACAGCAGTTTATTTTTTTTTATAACAAAAAAGACATCTCAAACATCAAGAGAATACTAGCACATATATGGCTGAAATCATACAGCCAGTGGCTGATACATGCTGCCCATGGATCGGGCACCATGTATCAGCTGTCAAGTTCCCTTTAAGATCCCATATGTTATTTATGTCACATGTGGTTGACCATAATCTTTGTGGGGACCACAGACCACATCTCAGTACCAATGCTTTCTGGCTGATGTTTTGGTCACTTTTGAATGTTGGTTGTGCTTTCACACTCGTGGTAGCATGAGACGGACTCTACAACCCACAGAAGTTGCTCAGGTAGTGCAGTTCATCCAGGATGGCACATCAATGCGAGCTGTGGCATTAAGGTTTGCTGTGTCTGTCAGCGTAGTGTCCAGAGGCGGGAGACGCTACCAGGAGACAGGCCAGTACACCAGGAGACGTGGAGGGGGCCGTAGGAGGACAACAAGCCAGCAGCAGGACCGCTACCTCTGCCTTTGTGTAAGGCGGAACAGGAGGAGCACTGCCAGAGCCCTGCAAAATGACCTCCAGCAGGCCACAAATGTGCATGTGTCTGCACAAATGGTTAGAAACCAACTCCATGAGGGCCCGACGTCCACAGATGGGGGTTGTGCTCACAGCCCCACACCGTGCAGGATGCTTTGCATTTGCCACAGAACACCAGGATTGGAAAAGTCGCCACTGGCGCCCTGTGCTCTTCACAGATGAAAGCAGGTTCACACTGAGCGCATGTGACAGACGTGACAGAGTCTGGGTACGCCATGGAGAGCAATCTGATGCCTGCAACATCCTTCAGCATGACCGGTTTGGCAGTGGGTAAGTAATGGTGTGGGGTGGCATTTCTTTGGAGGGCCTCAGACCTCTTGTGAGACCATATGCTGGTGCGGTTGGCCCTGGGTTCCTCCTAATGCAGGACAATGCCAGACCTCATGTGGCTGGAGTGTGTCAGCAGTTCCTGCAAGATGAAGGCATTGAAGCTATGGACTGGCCCACCCGTTCCCCAGACCTGAATCCGATTGAGCACATCTGGGACATCATATCTCGATCCATCACGTTGTACCACAGACTATCCAGGACTTGACGGATGCTTTAGTCAAGGTCTAGGAGGAGATCCTACAGGAGACCATCCGCAACCTCATTAGGAGCATGCCCAGGCGTTGTAGGGAGGTCATGTAGGGAGGTCATACAGGCATGTGGAGGCCACACACAATACTGAGCCTCATTTTGACTTGTTTTAAGGACATTACATCAAAGTTGGATCAGCCTGTAGTGTGTTTTTCCACTTTAATTTTGGAGGTGACTCCAAATCCAGGCCTCCATTGGTTAATAAATTTGATTTCCATTGATGATTTTTGTGTGATTTTGTTGTCAGCACATTCAACGTTGTACAGAACAAAGTATTCAATGAGAATATTTCATTCATTCAGGTCTAGGATGTGTTATTTGAGTGTTCCCTTTATTTTTTTGAGCAGTGTATTTCCTCAATTTTTTTATTTTTATTAAGAACTTAAAAATGCTTGCCTCTTGACACTGCAGCTCCAGTGCTCTGTGTACTCACGATAATTGCTGCTTAGTTTCTGACCCTGCAGCCATGCTATATAGGCAGGAGTGGGCGAGTTGCTGTCCTGTTGACTAGCTGCAGAGGTAACATATAGAGCAGGGGTGAACAACATTTATTGATCCAAGGGCTGCATTGCCATACTAAGCCAATTCCAAGGGCCACAAAAAATTTAAAAGGTTACTTACATGAATCCATTACCAGAACCTCCATCAGTACATTAATACATCTATAGAACCAATATTTGAGGAGGATTTGGAGAGAATCTGCTCAGTTACTGCTCCACAAAATTAGTGTGGACATACACTAATTTAAGCTGAGTTTTTGAAGCAGAAACTGAGGAGAATCTCCCCAAATTCTCCTTATTATTTCAAAACTAAGCTTTAAGGTATTTTAAGTTTAAACATAGCAATGAAGCACTTTTTGGATTGCTAAATGTGTACAAGATCAAAATCATAGTCAGTACATGAATGCAGCGTCAGAACCACAGTCATTACATGAATGCAGTGTCAGAACCAGTCAGTACATGAATGCAGCGTCAGAACCACAGTCCGTACATGAATGCAGCGCCAGAACCACTGTTAGTACATGAATAAATCACCAAGCTTAGCCCATGTACAATTGTAACGCATGAACCTACAACTCCCAGGATATCTTTAACAATGTAAGGAGATACTGGGAGTTGTTAGCAGTCATCATCAGCAGTTGGATCATACGGGAACCACAGTACTGATGAGACGAGACATAGGCAGTATCACAAATAAGTATTTACATCCGGATACCTTATAGGTGACATATTCTCTGATTGACGTCGTTCCCATCCCTTTTGTCTCCATGTAGTATAGCCGCCATGATGAGATTGTGCGTCTAAAACTCATCTCTCCAGATTTCCCTCTTCTCCATCTTCAGCAGCATCTTCAACATGGTGCCCTTAAAATAAAAGTATCATTATACTGCCGCATAAATATCTCCTATGCTATTCCCCTGAATAATCACTGTGCCTCCTGCACAAAATATCCACACACACACTGCCCTTCTCCAAAATATCTCACCATACTGCCCTTCTTCAAAATATCGCACCATACTGCCCCTCTGCAAAATATCCCCCCTCACTTCCCCTCTCAATAATATTCCCCCCACGTTGCACCTGTACAAAATATCTCCCCATATTGCCACTCTCCAAAATATTCCCCCCCCCATACTGCCACTCTCCAAAATATTCCCCCCACGCTGCCCCTCTCTATATTACCCCCACGCTGCCCCTCTCCATAATATGACCCCCACGCTGCCCCTCTCCATAATATGCCCCCCACACTACCCCTCTCCATAATATTCCCCCACGCTGCTCCTCTCCAAAATATCCCCCCACACTGACCCTCTGCAAAATACCCCCACCCCCACCCCCCCACCCCCCCCCCCACACACACACACACACACACACACACACACACACACACACACACACACACACACACACACACACTGGCTCTCTGAATGAAGTAACACCCCCCCCTCCCTGTGACACCTTTCACAATTGTCCCCCCATTATGTCCCTAAACCCACTCCCCCACTCATCCATAATGATAAAAATTTAATTTTCGGCTCCTTGATAGAGTGCTCACCGGTGCCCGATGTGTTTCTGCGACACTAGCAGCAGTGTGATGACATCAGCATCGTGATGACGTCATCAAGCCGGGGATCACAAGCGCTTTCTCTGCCCCAGTCCCGAGGCAACAATATTCAAATATATTCACATATCAAAGACACAAATACCTTTATATATAGGAAGGAGGGAGCCGACGTCTCCCGGACAGCCCCGCCTGATATAGAGGCTCGATCTATCGTCACCTCGAATCTCTCTTTATCAGCATGCAAGCCAGCCAGCATTAGCTTGCCTTGCTCACACGATCGCGCTGCACAGCTGAAACCAGCAGGGGCAGCACAGCACAGCTCATCCCCTCTGGCTCTGCTGGTTTCAGTTGTACAGCGCGATCGTTTGACCGAGGCAAGCTAATGCTGGCTGGCTTGCATGCTGCTGAAGAAAGAGTGAAGGTGACGATAGATCAAACAGCCCAATAGAGGGACCGGCCCTTCTGGCATTTGCCAGAAATGCCAGATGGACAGTCCAGCCCTGCTCTAAAACCTACCATTCTTGAGCGATTCCCCAAAAAATAGAACCCAAACGCAAAACGAGCAGCTCCCCAAGCATGCACACTGAATCTGGGTGTGCTTCATTTATTGTGTGCGCATACTCTGGAGCTGCTGCCGGTCACTGGCTTTGTGACTTTGCAATTGTGAGTGGTACAAATGCAGTACGCGCGCTGTTTCCCCGCTGCACTGACTGTGTCTCTGCCGCTCAGATACCGCCACTGCTACAAAGCATCCGCGCACAGTAAATGAAGCTGGGAACATACACCCAGATTTAGTGCGCATGCTCGGGGAGCTGCTCGTCACTGCGCAAGCACGGAATTACACAGAAGATTCCCGTGACGTCGGGCCAGTACTGTGGATCAATCAAAGTACTGATGATGTGACTGTGACTGAAAGCAGCGGAAGTCCACCCCTATGACTGAAAGACCAGGTAGAATATAACTACGCAAAGTGATTTTTTGGAATTAATACTGCACCGTTTTGCTTGAAAACAACGTGTTAGAAATGCACATTGCAACACTAACAACACACTGGGGCCAGTGTAATAGCAAAAAAACACATCAGGTTCCCTTTAAGGGATTGGTAAGGTTAACATGCTTTTTTTTTTTTATTTGTAGAGCAAAATGAGACGTTTTTTGGGGGGGGATCCAGGGTTGGACAAATTTTTAATTATGAAAATAAAGCTTTCTGCATTTTGCGATCTTTTGCTACATGACTTTTCTCATTTAATATTCCCCTTTTGCGCTCTCACGTTTTCATTTTATACATGCACACATACCATAAACAGACGCGAGATCTTGTTTTATTTGGGATTTGCTGCTTCTGCTTTTGTTCCCTCTGAAATTCAGTGACTCAACAAGCTTAAGGATAGGAGGTCAAATGTGCCTTTGTTGGATAACCGGGATTAATTGCCAGAAACAATAGCAAAACATGTCAAGTGGATTAAAGAGCAACACGAATCGACTCTCGGGGGAACTCGTTCTGAATCAACCACTTTACAGTTTATCGAGGAGGGGGAATACAGATGTACTCACAGCAACTAGTGGATATGCCTGGAAGACCCAGCACTTACCATCAAGCACATGCTGTGTTTGAAACCTCCGGGAAAGACAAGCTGTTCCTTTCATAGGAAAATCTTGGACATTGTGTATGTCAACAAATAGGTTCCATTTAATGTGGTAAGACAATCGGCTAAATCATATTGCCCGAACCATGGACAGCATGAACCAGAGGCCGGCTCATGCTTTACAAACATTTTATACTCTGAAATGCTTGAATGTGCATGTGTGTCGGGAGAGACCTCTCAATCTGTCCAAGTGGGTGGGAAAAAGCCAGCAGTGTCCTACCTCCTGGACTAGTCACTTATTCCCTAGTCTGGGCAGTAAGATCGGCAAGGGAGAAAAAAAGCTGACGGCTGTTTCCAAATTTCCAAGTAAGAAAGATCTGATGTGCAAGTGTAGCACCCTGAGGATTCGGCTGCTACAGGGGTATTGCACCTCAACCCAGAGGTGTGATATTCCACTCCCGGGTAAGGAAGGAGTGTGGAACTGAGCTCAGATAGACTGCATGCACTACATACATCCCATTCCAGAGGAGCAGGCCGACGGCACTCCCACTTAGAAATGTGCAGGTGCGACCGAGCCTGTTCCTGGCTGGAGTGGGAGGGGGGAGGAACATCCCATGTAGTGTAGGGGCAGATAGGGGGAGCAGTCTGGGTAGTGGTAGGAGCTCATTGGGTGCTGGTCACCTGAGCTCACACATAGAGGGATATATAAGGAGGGCACCAACTAGGATCAGGGTCAGACGCAGAGAGTAAGTCAGATGCAGAGGACAAGCCTGCAGAAAGAGAGAGAAAGAAACAACAGCCCTGGAGAGAGAGTGGAGTGAAGAAAGACCCAGAGGGGGACAAAGAAGGGACCCAAGAACCCAAATTAGAGCGCCGGGTGAGGAGTCAGCAGAAGGGTACCGGAACCCAAGCTGGTGGGGGTAAAGACATTCCCCAGCCAGAGACCGGAGACCGTGGGCAGTGTCTGTCACGGTCACCCACTACATTCACCCTGAAGGCACACCACATGGAGGGTCAGGGAACCTGAGGCCAAAGGTTGCCCAACAGAAGGCCCGAGGGAGCTGGATTTAGGTGAATCACTGGTGGGGACGGCTGAAGAAAGGACAGAGGGAGAGCTCAGGGCCACGCTCCGGACTTGTTTGGGGGTTGGCCGGATCCAGGACCTGGTGGACGCAGCACGGCTCGGGAGGTCACTTGGAGCTAGAGTGACCAGGAACATCTGCAGTAAGTAAAGACCCTTAACTGCACAACCCGAGTCTGTCATCATTACCGGCTGCACCGCACCACCACAACCCCCATCCTCTGCGCCTGTCCCCTCTGAGGCTATACCCCTCCCGTTGGGGGTTATCCCACCAAGCTGCGCATCCACCATCAGCCTCAGCGGACCCTGCTGCAGCGGCGGCCACAGTGACCGCATCACAACGGGTGGCGTAGTCGACACAACGAACTTTAATAACATCAGTAAAGACTGCCACATAACCCTGAGCTTGACGCCCTGGGCACGGGACCGGGTCACAGCCGCTCGGAGACTACAACCCCCCCCATCTGATCCGGTGCCGGGTATTCCCCTCAAAAAGGAATATGTCCCAGGGGGCGCGTCAACTTTGGCGTAGTCGGCAGGATTACGTGCCCGCAACACCCGGGTACTGCGTGCCTGAAGAAAAGTGCAAGTTTACCTCAGAAAGAAGACTCCTGCCGGTTCCGGAGGGTCCACGCCATCGGACTCCATCACCAGTCGTTTCCCGCCGATTGTCCGCCATTTCCAGCTTGTTCCCGCCATCTGCAGAGTTTCCCGCCACTGGGCGACGCTTCCCGCCAAAACCGCAGATTTCCCGCCTTGGAAGAGCAGCGGACGCCATTATGGGCGTACCAAAGGAGGGCAAGAGGCCACCTCCCATCGTGGGCCAGGACAGAAAATGGCGCCAAAAGTGGAAACCGCCCCCACCAACAGAGACTGTGATGCTGGAGGTGTCTGTCAGCGTGAAAGAACTACCCCTGGAGCTGACAGTCACCGAGTTGCCCCGGGACCGCCCTCGGAGGGGGAGGAGACGAAAGAGAAGAGAAAAGATGGGTGTCGCTTGGAGCAGTCTAGAACGAGCGCACCCGGAGGCAAGGTGTCCAGAGCGAGAGCACCCGGAGTCGAGAAGAGGAAGAGTAGACCCGGGAATGGAGCGGCAGCAGAGCAGCACCGGCCCGCTGGCCAGGAGCCTGCAAAAGGAAGAAGGAGGAGAGCAGAGCAGCACCGGCCCGCTGGCCAGGAGCCTGCCGGAAGCAGAGCAGAGCAGCACCGACCCGATGGTCAGGAGCCTGCTGGAGTCAACAACCCCGCTAGGCTTAGCGGAGATCCTGGCGCAGCTTCCCCGAGATCGGGAGTGCGCGCGGAGTGCCCTGGAGGGCCTCGCGGGAAGGATGGCCCGAGTGCAGAGGGAGATCCTGGCGGAGTGGGGCCGGGAGATGGCCCAGCAAGCTGGAATCCGTCCACGGAACCCGCTCCCTTGGAAGAAGACACCGACTACCTCTGCGGATGACGCGGGAGGACCCAAGGCCGGAGACGGCGCAGAAGAGGGAGCGAGACGTATGGCAGCAGGTAAGGGGGACGCCTATACCCCATACCGGAAGACCACCTACCTGCCCCAGCTCCCCGTCGCAGAGCCCGAAAGTCCCCCTGCCGTACCCGAGACCGCCATGACACCGCCACCGACTAGGCCCCGACCGGAAGCCGCCGTCGCGACCCCAGTGACGTCACGCGTCGTGACCCGGAGCGTGGCGCAGGAAGAAGAGCCTCCGGCCTGGTCACAGGGCCTAGCGTTTCCGGGCGCCGCATCCAAAGCAGAGCCATCTACCTCCGCGGAGCCTCCGGCCTGGTCGCAAGGCCAGGTAACCCAGGGCGCCGCCGTCCTAACGGTGCCCTTCACCTTCCAGGTGCCCCAGGCCTGGCCGCAAGGCCTGGGCAACCCGGGCGCCATCACCACCGCGCCCGCGCCCGCAATACCAAGGGTGCCACACCTGGGGGAGGACCTCTTCGGCCAGCTCACATGGCCGGACGGGCGGCCCTTCATCTGGCCCGAAGGGTACCCTGAGCTAGAGCGGCAGCAAAGACTAGGGCCCTTGTGTGAGCCCCTGATCCCGGCTCCAAAGCCCGTGACTCGGGTCTCGCCTCCACTCGAGGAAGCCCAGTTCGTGTGGGACCCCACGGGAGAAGATTTGATGGGGTTCACCGGAGAGACTCGGGCAGCTGCAGCAGAGCGTACCGAGTGTTGCCGTCAACAGCTGGCAGAGTTCAAGAGAGAGCGGGAGGAGAGGCGGGCCAGAGAGCAATGGGCCCGGACCCGCAGCGCGGAGCAAAAGAGTCGGACCAGAAGGGACCCCTATGCAGCAGATCGTCCCCGTACCATCGGGACGGTAATAAAGTTTAATGCGCAGCATGGGTGGGGCTTCATAAAGGACCGGAACACCATGGGTGACGTCTTCGTTACCCGACGGGATGTCGAGTCTCACCTGCCAGAGGGTCACAAAGGCCGTGACCTCTACGTCGGTGACGAGGTAACGTTCACCCGGCACAAGTGTGCCAAGGGACCTTACGCCCTCCACGTGCATCGCCTGACAGAGGAGGAGCTGCGGTGTAGGGAGGAAGAGCCAGAAGACCCGGACGGGTTCAAGGCTAGGAGGTACTACGATTAAGAACAGTAGTAAAGAAAAACTGTATATAGTTACCCGTCGGGGTACACAAGTAACCGTGGCTGCTTTGAAGTTTAGTCCCCGTTGGGACCAGTGAACAGTTTAACCCGTGTGTCCCTTACCCAAACCAGGCTGAGGACTGTGAGCAGCCATCCCTTTCCCTTACCTGGCCGGGGACTGAGAACGGCCAAATTCTCCTGTAAATAGTTGCGCTTCCTAAGGCGCCCCCTACTGGTTTTATAAGGAACTGCTTTTCAAAAGACTGTCGCACTTTACCTGGTCACGAGTCGCACGGTGACCAGAGGAGGAAGAAAGAAAGAGACGACGAGAATGTTATAATGATGTCTATATGAAAAAGTTATATATATATAATATTTTATATGTTTTATATGTTTATAAAAATTTGTATGTTTTGGTGTTTTTGTCTTTGCAGCCCGAGGACGTGCTGTGGTTTACCAGGGGGGAATGTAGCACCCTGAGGATTCGGCTGCTACAGGGGTATTGCACCTCAACCCAGAGGTGTGATATTCCACTCCCGGGTAAGGAAGGAGTGTGGAACTGAGCTCAGATAGACTGCATGCACTACATACATCCCATTCCAGAGGAGCAGGCCGACGGCACTCCCACTTAGAAATGTGCAGGTGCGACCGAGCCTGTTCCTGGCTGGAGTGGGAGGGGGGAGGAACATCCCATGTAGTGTAGGGGCAGATAGGGGGAGCAGTCTGGGTAGTGGTAGGAGCTCATTGGGTGCTGGTCACCTGAGCTCACACATAGAGGGATATATAAGGAGGGCACCAACTAGGATCAGGGTCAGACGCAGAGAGTAAGTCAGATGCAGAGGACAAGCCTGCAGAAAGAGAGAGAAAGAAACAACAGCCCTGGAGAGAGAGTGGAGTGAAGAAAGACCCAGAGGGGGACAAAGAAGGGACCCAAGAACCCAAATTAGAGCGCCGGGTGAGGAGTCAGCAGAAGGGTACCGGAACCCAAGCTGGTGGGGGTAAAGACATTCCCCAGCCAGAGACCGGAGACCGTGGGCAGTGTCTGTCACGGTCACCCACTACATTCACCCTGAAGGCACACCACATGGAGGGTCAGGGAACCTGAGGCCAAAGGTTGCCCAACAGAAGGCCCGAGGGAGCTGGATTTAGGTGAATCACTGGTGGGGACGGCTGAAGAAAGGACAGAGGGAGAGCTCAGGGCCACGCTCCGGACTTGTTTGGGGGTTGGCCGGATCCAGGACCTGGTGGACGCAGCACGGCTCGGGAGGTCACTTGGAGCTAGAGTGACCAGGAACATCTGCAGTAAGTAAAGACCCTTAACTGCACAACCCGAGTCTGTCATCATTACCGGCTGCACCGCACCACCACAACCCCCATCCTCTGCGCCTGTCCCCTCTGAGGCTATACCCCTCCCGTTGGGGGTTATCCCACCAAGCTGCGCATCCACCATCAGCCTCAGCGGACCCTGCTGCAGCGGCGGCCACAGTGACCGCATCACAACGGGTGGCGTAGTCGACACAACGAACTTTAATAACATCAGTAAAGACTGCCACATAACCCTGAGCTTGACGCCCTGGGCACGGGACCGGGTCACAGCCGCTCGGAGACTACAACCCCCCCCATCTGATCCGGTGCCGGGTATTCCCCTCAAAAAGGAATATGTCCCAGGGGGCGCGTCACAAGCATTGTGTTCACTTGTATTAGCAGAGGTAACATAATATAAATTGTTGCTTTATAATCAACATAATAGTTAGATCTGTCAGATCTTATGGTTGTGTGATCCATTTATGTGCATTTTTTGGTCTTGCCGCCAATATTGCCAACTTTGATTAGGTCATAAATCATCTTAGAAGATCAGTCATTCCGCAGCCAACTGTGTAATGTAATACATAAAGACCGGGGAAGCCTCATAGTCTGAAAATTTTAAATGAAAACCTTTTTCAAAAATACTTTCTTAGCCAAAAACAATGAAGTACGGAAAAAATGTCTTCATAGGTGTCAATGACCACACTGGTGTTCAATGAGAATGAAAATGAAAATTTGGGTCTTATGCAATAAAAAAATCACTTATTGGTCTAAGATGGCAAAAAAAAACAGAGTGAAGCTTTTCATAGGACCAGGGTGTTGCCTCGCCCTACAAATCAGCCTAAACCTCATATTTTGGTGCAATCAGTCAACTTTCGTATGTGTATGGGTGCTTCTCGACTCTTCCTTGATGCTAGATGTTGAGGGAAAACATGGATTGGACATGTTAAATTTCAACATGTCCAACTGATTCTTACTGCAGGAAAATCTATTTCTTATTTGCCTTTAAAAAAAAGCGATTAGTTGAGGGAGCACTTGGTTGCACAAGTATTCATACTGTATGTATGGGCGATTTTAGGGCTAGATCAGTTATGTCTGTGTTGGCCTCCAGCTCCTCCCTAGAATGTCTGTGTCTGCCTCTCGCTTCTCCCCAGAATGTCTGTTTCTGCCTCTAGCGCCGCCCCAGAATGTCTGTGTCTGCCTCTAGCTCCTCACTAGAATGTGTCTGCTTCTAGCTCCTCCCTAGAATGTCTGTGTCTGCCTCTAGCTCCTCCCTAGAATGCCTCTCTGCCTCTAGCTCCTCCCTGGAAAGTCTGTGTCTGCCTCAAGCTCCTCCCTAGAATGTCTGTGTCTGCCTCTAGCTCCTCCCTAGAATGCCTCTCTGCCTCTAGCTCCTCCCTGGAATGCCTCTCTGCCTCTAGCTCCTCCCTAGAATGTCTGTGTCTGCCTCTAGCTCCTCACTAGAATGTGTCTGCTTCTAGCTCCTCCCTAAAATGTCTGTGTCTGCCTCTAGCTCCTCCCTATAATGCCTCTCTGCCTCTAGCTCCTCCCTAGAATGTCTGTGTCTGCCTCTAGCTCCTCCCTAGAATGCCTCTCTGCCTCTAGCTCCTCCCTGGAATGTCTGTGTCGGCCTCTAGCTCCTCCCTAGAATGTCTGTGTCTGCCTCTAGCTCCTCCCTAGAATGTCTGTGTCTGCCTCTAGCTCCTTCCTAGAATGTCTGTCTGCCTCTAGCTCCTCACTAGAATGTGTCTGCTTCTAGCTCCTCCCTAGAATGTCTGTGTCTGCCTCTAGCTCCTCCCTAGAATGTCTGTGTCTGCCTCTAGCTCCTCCCTAGAATGTCTGTGTCGGCCTCTAGCTCCTCCCTAGAATGTCTGTGTCGGCCTCTAGCTCCTCCCTAGAATGTCTGTGTCTGCTTCTAGCTCCTCCCTAGAATGTCTGTGTCTGCCTCTAGCTCCTCCCTAGAATGTCTGTTTCTGCCTCTAGCTCCTCCCTAGAATGTCTGCATCTGCCTCTAGCTCCTCCCTGGAATGTCTGTGTCTGCCTCTAGCTCCTCCCTGGAATGTCTGTGTCTGCCTCTAGCTCCTCCCTAGAATGTCTGCATCTGCCTCTAGCTCCTCCCTGGAATGTCTGTGTCTGCCTCTAGCTCCTCCCTAGAATGCCTGCCGGCCTCTAGCTCCTCCCTAGAATGTCTGTGTCTGCTTCTAGATCCTCCCTAGAATGTCTGTCTGCTTCTAGATCCTCCCTAGAATGTCTGTGTCTGCTTCTAGATCCTCCATAGAATGTCTGTGTCTGCCTCTAGCTCCTTCCCTCTCCATTGAATTTTAAAAGCACCAACTGCCATGTCCTATATCTGTAATGGGAAAATCTGTCTTCACTGAATACAGATTCGATTGATTGAGAGTGAAAGATCAGTCCAGGAGGAGAAAGAAGCCAATTTCTCTGACATATATATTAAAAAGTTTCTTATTTTTATGTGTACTATTGATTTATGAAATAAAAATTAAAATGACAGTTACTTTTTTCAGCTTAAACCTGCAGGACCATACTTAAGGGTCATTATAATTTTCAACTAACGAAGATCTTATTAAAAAAATCTATATATTTATAGAGATCTGGAAGAGTGAACTTTCCGTTACACCATAAGAGAAGAAAAAAATTTGAGCCATTACATGAAGTCATCTTGGCGCTGCATGCTTAGGTAATCTTGACTCTTTAAATCAGATGGAAGAAAAAGGAAAAAAATAAACACCCTTTATGAAAACACTTCTAGCGCATGAGATTATTTGCTTCACATGTTTCTGAATGGTCTGTTGAATCCAGTGTAAATGTGACTGTTTTGTGTTAAGCTTCCCTCCAGGAGCGCAGTGTGCTGCAATCTATGTTCTCCGCAGAGCTGGGAGATCAGTCTCTGGTTGACATTATATATGCTGTAAAATGGAAATTTCGAGATAAGCTTCCATTAATTTGTCAGGCATCTCACATAGACACGTACTTTATCCTTCTTTAGAGCAGCACTTTTGCTTTTAATCATTAATGGTTGAATAACAATGAAACACAAGTCAATTGCACAGCTCTGCATTCTGCTCTGCTGTACAGCTCACTGTAAGGCTATGTTCACACTGCTAGCAGTGATTCGTTAGAACGGATCCAGCAGCAATCCATTGACAAAAAAAGTTGTGTAGACACAACTTTTTATTCCGTTTTTAAAAAACTGATCTCTTTATGGACCTTGATTTGTGCAGGCAAAAAATATTCTCTTAGCATTCACCAAATCCAGACTCCATTAGATATCAGATAGGGAAGTGTGATCCGTCACTGCACAGAACACATTTCCTCTAGAGTCCAGTGGTGGCGGCTTTACACCACTCCATCCGACGCTCAACATTGTGCTTGGTGATGTAAGGCTATGTACCTTCACACCTGAAAGGCTAAGACCATACACAAAGGGTAGAATTTTCAACATTCTGCAGCAGAATTTTGGCTTACTTTTAGTTTTTAGATGATATTTAAATAAATGTTGTGCACTATTTCTAAAGCATTTTCCAGCAAATCTGTCGTTTTTATTGAGTTCATTAAAACAGGCAGATCCCTGGCATTTTCATAGTTTTAGCCATACTTACGAAATTCAGTTTTCTTTTAAATGTCACACAAAATGTGGCAAAATCACTCCAGAAAGGCGAGGCATAAAATCAGTTCTAGACAGGAATCCTTCATCCAGATATGTGCCAAATTTATCAAGCATAATGCAGTACTTTGATAAATTTGGCACAAATAAAGCCAGATGAAAAACTGACTTCAAAAACTCCTTTTGTGATAAGAAAAAATGTGTATATATCTATCTATCTATCTATCTATCTATCTATCTATCTATCTATATATATATATATATATATATATATATATATATCAGAAGGGGGAGGCTAAAAACCTAAATGATTGATCAAAAAAGTCTGCAAATGTAAATAGTGAAAAACTATTATTAAAATTCATACAGGCAAGTTGGGGGATATAGGGGACACATGCAAAAAGTTAACGTGAAAAAATCAGCACAACAGGAAGGAGTATAATACATATGTATTCAAATACTATCAAATCTCCTATGTAACTATACAGCTAGAATTGTGTACATAATTGTATATGGAACAACTCCAGGGCAGCATGGCTTCAAACTGGTTATATGGATTTAAGTGTAGGCCATAAAGGCCAAAACACGGTGCTGCACATGAGAAAACTTGGTATTTAATTACGTGAGGCGAGTGCCAACCACTGGAGAGTCCACAACTCGTGTGCGTCAACCCCGACGCGGGTTTCGGGACAAGCCTTTTGTCAAGGGGCTTAGTGATCTGTCCTTAGTAAGAGTAGGCAGTAAGTAATATGGATAATACACATATACTCGTAGATTGTGAGCCCTCGCGGGCTGGGTCCTCGCTCCTCCTGTACCAGTCGCTGTCACATTGTGTTCAAGATTATTGTAATTGTTCTTGTATTATACCCCTTTTTCACATGTAAAGCGCCATGGAATAAATGGCGCTATAATAATAAATAATATATATATATTTATTTATAGATATTATATATATATTACTGTACAGACCAAAAGTTTGGACACACCTTCTCATTTAAAGATTTTTCTGTATTTTCATGACTTTGAAAATTGTACATTCACACTGAAGGCATCAAAACTATGAATTAACACATGTGGAATTATATACTTAACAAAAAAGTGTGAAACAACTGAAAATATGTCTTATATTCTAGGTTCTTCAAAGTAGCCACCTTTTGCTTTGATGACTGCTTTGCACACTCTTGGCATTCTCTTGATGAGCTTCAAGAGGTAGTCACTGGAAATGTTTTTCACTTCACAGATGTCCCCTGTCAGGTTTAATAAGTGGGATTTCTTGCCTTATAAATGGGGTTGGGACCATCAGTTGTGTTGTGCAGAAGTCTGGTGGATACACAGCTGATAGTCCTACTGAATAGACTGTTAGCTGCTTTTTTCTTGCCATAATACAAATTCTAAGTAAAGAAAAACGAGTGGCCATCATTACTTTAAGAAATGAAGGTCAGTCAGTCTGAAAAATTGGGAAAACTTTGAAAGTGTCCCCAAGTGCAGTTGCAAAAACCATCAAGCGCTACAAAGAAACTGGCTCACATGAGGACCGCCCCAGGAAAGGATGACCAAGAGTCACCTCTGCTTCTGAGGATAAGTTTATCCGAGTCACCAGCCTCAGAAATCGCAGGTTAAAAGAAGCTCAGATTAGAGACCAGGTCAAATGCCACACAGAGTTCTAGCAGCAGACACATCTCTACAACAACTGTTAAGAGGAGACTTTGTGCAGCAGGCCTTCATGGTAAAATAGCTGCTAGGAAACCACTGCTAAGGACAGGCAACAAGCAGAAGAGACTTGTTTGGGCTAAAGAACACAAGGAATGGACATTAGACCAGTGGAAATCTGTGCTTTGGTCTGATGAGTCCAAATTTGAGATCCTTGGTTCCAACCACCGTGTCTTTGTGCGACGCAGAAAAGGTGAACGGATGGACTCTACATGCCTGGTTCCCACCGTGAAGCATGGAGGAGGAGGTGTGATGGTGTGGGGGTGCTTTGCTGGTGACACTGTTGGGGATTTATTCAAAATTGAAGGCATACTGAACCAGCATGGCTACCACAGCATCTTGCAGCGGCATGCTATTCCATCCGGTTTGCGTTTAGTTGGACCATCATTTATTTTTCAACAGGACAATGACCCCAAACACACCTCCAGGCTGTGTAAGGGCTATTTGACCAAGAAGGAGAGTGATGGGGTGCTACGCCAGATGACCTGGCCTCCACAGTCACCAGACCTGAACCCAATCGAGATGGTTTGGGGTGAGCTGGACCGCAGCGTGAAGGCAAAAGGGCCAACAAGTGCTAAGCATCTCTGGGAACTCCTTCAAGATTGTTGGAAGAGCATTTCCGGGGACTACCTCTTGAAGCTCATCAAGAGAATGCCAAGAGTGTGCAAAGCAGTCATCAAAGCAAAAGGTGGCTATTTTGAAGAACCTAGAATATAAGACATATTTTCAGTTGTTTCACACTTTTTTGTTAATTATATAATTCCACATGTGTTAATTCATAGTTTTGATGCCTTCAGTGTGAATGTACAATTTTCAAAGTCATGAAAAAAAAGAAAAATCTTTAAATGAGAAGGTGTGTCCAAACTTTGGTCTGTACTGTGTGTGTGTGTGTGTGTGTGTGTGTATATATATATACATATATATATATGTGTATATATATATATATATATATATATATATATATATATATATATATATATATATATATATATATATACATACAGGGTGGTCCAAAAGTAGGTGGACAGAAAGTGTAATAAGGTTATGAAGGGGGAGATTTATCAAACATGGTGTAAAGTGAAACTGGCTCAGTTGCCCTCAGCAACCAATCAGATTCCACTTTTCATTCCTCACAGACAATTTGGAAAATGAAAGGTGGAATCTGATTGGTTGCTAAGGGCAACTGAGCCAGTTTCACAGATCTAGTTTTCACAGATAGATCTCCCCCAAATCTGTTTTCTTTTCAGATAACACATAATGGCAAATAATTTACAGATCAAAGAAAATGGATTTTAACAGAGTATTGGAAATCTCAAAATGCTGAAACCGTTAGAGCAAATTGGGTTGAAACATTTGGTACTCAAGCCCCAAAGAGACAAACCATTTACCGTATTCGTGACATATTCAATGCCACTGGCTCAATCCTTAATGCTCCAAAAACTGGTCGACCCAAAACAGTCTGTACAGAAGATAATACACAACTTGTTGCTGAAACATTTGTTCAGAGACCAAAAAAGTCCACAGAAGAGCTTGGAGTTTTCTGTCCACCTACTTTTGGACCACCCTGTATATATAAAAAAATACTTTGCAAATAGTCTTTAATAAAATACTTACACACAATAATATATATATTTTATTTTACTGAAGACTATTTGAAAAGTAGTTTTTATTTTGTTTTATTTATTTTAGATGCACAATAATAAGAGTAATGTCTACAAAAATGTCCAAAGCCCTTAATGAAAATCATGTTGAGTGTTTTGTAGAAGTGCAACATGTGGGCCAAGCAGGGTCACGACTCTTCTGTGCGAGACATTTTTATCCCTGCAGAGCGTTATCTTGCCTCTAATTGATAAATCCTTAATAAAGAGCTGAACCATGCTGACATTGTGTATTAATGCAGTGGCGGCTTCTCTATCAGTGTGTCATATGGTCGTGATTATGAAATCCGTCTTGTATATGGCCGTGAGTGATTCATTACCGCACTGTGTTCATTATACACTTAAGACTCATCTGTTCGCTCTCAAGTAGATTTTTTCTATTTTCCTTATGCAGTTGAATGCTTAACATTTCCTAGTCTGTATGACGGCACCTCTGCTGTAATGGATCATGATGTGCAGTCATGTAGTAGGGCAGGTTTGCTTACGTATGGTATGTATCTATGTTCTGATTACCTTTGCTGAACCTATGATGATGCCTTAGGGAAATGCTTAAATATAATGTTCCCAATATGCCCTGAGCAAAAATCAGCAAACTACAAGACTAATAAGTAAACCTAAACGGTCATATATTAGCTGGAAGCGCAAAACACAGCCAACCTACAAAGAATACTTCCATACAAAAACCTTATTTAAATAGTTAATCTTTATTTGTATACAAAGAAATGATAAAAACAGGTAAAAAAGATATACTGCAGAATGAAAACAGCTGGTATACAAAACCTATGTGTGTCACATGCATAGAATAAATTCAGATTAAATACCATATAAATATGTTCACTTATATGCGGAGAGACATATATACACACACATGCCCCCTTAATATATACAAGTAAAGATAAATAAACCAATATAAATACGACATCCGTAGAGAAAAAGCATGTATATTAATGGAGATTGTAACTGCGCTATGCCGAAGAAGGTCACTTGAACATTTTGCCTAGGTATTTTAATTTGGTAAACAAAACTGCAAGTGCAAGTGCAAATAAATTCTAAGGCAACCGCAAGTGCTTCTTGGTAAAGCAGATAAATATATATGCACACATGTGAGAAGGTCCACACTATAGTTGCCAGACACAGCCCTCTAACGTACGTTTCGCGTGTCTTGCTTCCTCAGAAAGGGCGAACATATGTGCATATATATTTATCTGCTTTACCAAGAAGCACTTGCGGTTGCCTTAGAATTTATTTGCACTTGCACTTGCAGTTTTGTTTACCAAATTAAAATACCTAGGCAAAATGTTCAAGTGACCTTCTTCGGCATAGCGGAGTTACAATCTCCATTAATATACATGCTTTTTCTCTACGGATGTCGTATTTATATTGGTTTATTTATCTTTACTTGTATATATTAAGGGGGCATGTGTGTGCATATATGTCTCTCCGCATATAAGTGAACATATTTATATGGTATTTAATCTGAATTTATTCTATGCATGTGACACACATAGGTTTTGTATACCAGCTGTTTTCATTCTGCAGTATATCTTTACCTGTTTTTATCATTTCTTAGTTCATCTTTATTTGTATACAGTTTAAATGAGTTTCTGTATGGAAGTATTCCTTGTAGGTTTGCTACAAGACTAATAAGGTTAGCTAAAGTAGGGCGGGACCATCGTCATTCATATGGCATATGTAGCAATATTGCATATCATCAAATGCGGATATACCTAGAAATCAGAGTTTTATAGAGTTCTTATGCGGCAGGCATACTCATTTCAGAATGGTTATATAATCTCCACCACACTAACATGATTTACATACATCTCTCTGCCGCTGCTGAGATCTCACAATGCTCAGTGCAAGCTGCAACTGTCAGGCTGGATGGACAGAGACTGAATACACTTGCTCACTCTTTACAGCATTCATAAAAAGCTCATTTTAATATATCCAGATTGTACAGACATTCTAACGTATTTTCAAAGTAAGTACACCAGCCTCATCAGGCTTAACAGATCTATTCAATAATGTATGCAGTTTGTATTGTGAAATCTAGAGACAGGTCTGCTTAAAATTGGCGCTTTTTTGTGCCATATGGGGCATTTATTCTCTGATCATACAATCCAGACCAAAAGTTTTGACACACCTTCTCATTTAAAGATTTTTCTGTATTTTCATGCCTATAAAAATTGTACATTCACACTGAAGGCATCAAAACTATGAATTAACACATGTGGAATTATATACTTAACAAAAAAGTGTGAAACAACTGAAAATATGTCTTATATTCTAGGTTCTTCAAAGTAGCCACCTTTTGCTTTGATGACTGCTTTGCACACTCTTGGCATTCTCTTGATGAGCTTCAAGAGGTAGTCACCGAAAATGGTTTTCACTTCACATGTGTGCCCTGTCAGGTTTAATAAGTGGGATTTCTTGCCTTATAAATGGGGTTGGGACCATCAGTTGTGTTGTGCAGAAGTCTGGTGGATACACAGCTGATAGTCCTACTGAATAGACTGTTAGCTGCTTTTTTCTTGCCATAATACAAATTCTAAGTAAAGAAAAACAAGTGGCCATCATTACTTTAAGAAATGAAGGTCAGTCAGTGCGAAAAATTGGGAAAACTTTGAAAGTGTCCCCAAGTGCAGTTGCAAAAACCATCAAGCGCTACAAAGAAACTGGCTCACATGAGGAACGCCCCTGGAAAGGATGACCAAGAGTCACCTCTCCTTCTGAGGATAAGTTTATCCGAGTCACCAGCCTCAGAAATCGCAGGTTAACAGCAGCTCAGATTAGAGACCAGGTCAATGCCACACAGAGTTCTAGCAGCAGACACATCTCTACAACAACTGTTAAGAGGAGACTTTGTGCAGCAGGCCTTCTTGGTAAAATAGCTGCTAGGAAACCACTGCTAAGGACAGGCAACAAGCAGAAGAGACTTGTTTGGGCTAAAGAACACAAGGAATGGACATTAGACCAGTGGAAATCTGTGCTTTGGTCTGATGAGCCCAAATTTGAGATCTTTGGTTCCAACCACCGTGTCTTTGTGCGACGCAGAAAAGGTAAATGGATGGACTCTACATGCCTGGTTCCCACCGTGAAGCATGGAGGAGGAGGTGTGATGGTGTGGGGGTGCTTTGCGTTTAGTTGGACCATCATTTATTTTTCAACAGGACAATGACCCGAAACACACCTCCAGGCTGTGTAAGGGCTATTTGACCAAGAAGGAGAGTGATGGGGTGCTACGCCAGATGACCTGGCCTCCACAGTCACCAGACCTGAACCCAATCGAGATGGTTTGGGGTGAGCTGGACTGCAGAGTGAAGGCAAAAGGGCCAACAAGTGCTAAGCATCTCTGGGAACTCCTTCAAGATTGTTGTAAGACTATTTCCGGTGACTACCTCTTGAAGCTCATCAAGAGAATGCCAAGAGTGTGCAAAGCAGTCATTAAAGCAAAAGGTGGCTACTTTTAAAAACCTAGAATATAAGACATATTTTCAGTTGTTTCACACTTTTTTGTTAAGTATATAATTCCACATGGGTTAATTCATAGTTTTGATGCCTTCAGTGTGAATGTACAATTTTCATAGTTATGAAAATACAGAAAAAACTTTAAATGAGAAGGTGTGTCCAAACTTTTGGTCTGTACTGTATATATCATTAAATAAGGCACAGGGCAATAATTAAAAATAAGGCACAGAGCAATAATACTATTTTTTCAGTAGCTGTTTCCCACATGTCCCAAAGAAAATATCAGTCTATCATTACCATTCACAACGGAGAAGAAATACGGGATGCACGGCCTCATCAGCTGAAAAAACATAGTATGATGCAACTGGTGAGCGGCAGACAAGCTCCTGCCAGGCTGAGACATGATGAAGTGATTGGCTACATTCACTATTGTTAGAAAGCTCTGATTTGCTTTACTAATTAAACTCCAGAATTTCATCATATTTGCAAATGTATAGAAGATGAACCAGAACTACCATATTGGATACTGGCGATAACCAAAAACGTTTGCCAAAACCTACATCAAGTCTTCCAAAAGCATGTGGGAACATATGTTATGGAGGGCGCCAAAGTTGAACTTTTTGGCCATAATTCCAGTACACTGGGCATCGCGAAAGAACATCATACCCCAAGTAAACCATGGTGGAGGCAGCACTTTGCGTTAGGGTGTTTTTTTGGTAGTTCTTTTGGAACTTGGGCTTTAGTCAAGGTGGAGGTTATTATGAACAGTTCGAAATATCAGTTAATTTTGCTACAAAACCTTCAGGCCTTTGCTGAAGAAGATTTTAACCTTTCAGCACAACAACAACCCTAGGCATACCTCCAAATCAACAAAATAATGGCTTCACCAGAAGAAGATGAACGTTTTGGAATGGCCCAGACCTGAATCTAATTGAACATTTTGTGGGTGACCTGAAGAGGGCGCTGTACACAGGAGATGCCCTCGTAATCTGACAGATTTGGAGCTACTGCAAGGAAGAGTGGGCAAAAATAGCCAATTCTAGATGCCATGCTGATAGGCTCCAGTCAAAAAGACTGAATGTTGTGATAAATTCAAAGGGGACTTCAACAAAGTATTAGTTTAAGGGTGCAGTCAGACTGCCGTATTATTCACTTGAGGATTGCAATGCAATCCTTGGACTGGCCGTCGGAACTCCTGAACTGAGCGTGACAGCAGGTATTACTATACAGCTGTCACACTCAGGCCAGGGGAGCAGATGACCAGTCCGAGGATTATGATGCGATCCTCGCGCTAGTAATACAGCCGTTTGATTGCACCCTAAGGCCACGGCCCCACTATCAGTATTCGGTCAGTATTTTTTTCTCTGGAGAGGGAGCTAAAACCAGGAGTGGGTGATAAATGCAGAATTGGTGACTTGTTTCTATTATACCTTTTCTCAGATTGTTCCTCACCTGTTTTTGGCTTCCACTCCTGAGAAAAAATACTGACCGAATACTGACCAAATACTGATAGTGGGGCTGTGGCCTAAGCGTGTGTATATTTATGCAACCACATTATTTTATTTCTTTATTTTCCTTTTTTTTTCCACCTGAAAAGATTTAAGTTTATCTTTTGATTAATTTGAACAGATTATGGGCGGAAAAACGTTCTGAAATTATTCTTCTTTCTATGTTTTTTTTACATGTCAAAAATCTGGCATTTTAACAGGGGTGTGTAGTCTTTTTATATCCATTGTAGTCCAAATGCAAAATAACGATATCTGGTACAAGGTAAATTGATAACTTAAGTTTAATATTTGAGATTTTAAACTCAAGAGCTCGAACCGATTCATTGAAACGCTCTGTCCATGTCTTTGCGTTACATGGACTGTAATTCACTATGTGCTCAGTGATGGCGCTATTTGAAAAATGAACACTTGCTGATGCATTTCCATGCAGAAACCAAAAGTCATTTTCCAAAGCAGACACCCTCTTTCTGGATGTATATTAGAGGCAAGGTTGGACACACTATCGGTGCAACCTGTGTAGCCTTCCAATGGCCTAAGTGGTAATGGGGCCCATTACCACCTCCAAAGCATGTGGAATTGTGCATTATGATGAACTGTCTGACAGTAAAGGAACCATATATTGTTTTTGCAATATATGGTCCCTTCTTTTCTGTCTGTGTCCGCCACTGAAAGGTCTAGCAATTTTTTAATATAGCCATGAACAAGATGGAGTTTTCTGATATGGCAACATGCCAAATTCAGACATTGCTTGTTTTATGGCAGCCTGTGTTTTCTCCATCAAAGTGCAGACTAATGGATTTGCAGAGCAACAACTGAAATTAATAGTTCCTCAAAACCGTGCAATCTTTTTATAAGTTTTGTTCTTCACAATTTCCATGTGGAGATTTGCATTAATTTTATTGTTTATTTTGGTGAATCACGTTGCATTCTACAGTATTCAACTCCGTTTCGGTGGGCTACCATCCATGGGAACACACGATGATGGTCAATTGAGCAGCCTGGGAAAAATCAACACTTCCATCGTCCAGGCCCCTGTTGGCCAATCCTTTGGTCCAGAGGTTTTCCCCGTACATTGAGTCACATATAGAGATGAGCGAACCCAAACTGTAAAGTTCAGGGTTAGTACCGGACACGGACTTCTCCTGGAAGTCCGTTTTACAGTTCAGGGAGGAGAGACACCCGATGAACCTGAACTTCCACGAGTCCACTCATCCCTAGTTACATTTCAGTGATATATCCAATGTTGGAGGATTTGGACTTTATGGCAATGTTCAAATACCATTTCTGGTAAATTCAGGAAATATCCTACTTCGGGACGTAAAGACTCTGCCTTTTTTTGGTCCTTTTGTTGCTGACTGTAGGGAGAGCAGATCTCCTGAAGTGACCATCACTATAAGCTTCAACCCAGAATCCTACTTCAATAAGTAATGGGTGATACTTTAAATCTCCCAAGCACATGGTGTCGATATGTCATCTTCTCCTGCCGGCCTCACGTTTGGCCATACCCACCATGGAGTATGGACACTTGCGTTAAGCAGTCCCTGGCTGAAGCCTCTACATTTTCTCCTCTTCACAGTAAGGCTCTGTACCCGTGCTTGAACTTTCTGACACCATCCCCGGTCTCCTTTTTGTCTCTTCATTGAGCCGCGCTCTCCCCCGCTGCGACCAGCAGACATTGGGGCATTTCTGTCTTGTATTGCCTTTGTGTGCTCATTAAAAAAGAATCAGAAAATCTATTGAGTGCACGTTTAATGTAACACAGATGTGCGCCACACTACGCTTTGCTCTGCTTTTCAAATTTTCAACTTTTTTTTTTTTTCGAGATTCATCAGTGTTTCTTATTATTTACAGAAAGAAACTTGAGACAGCGGAACAGACTGTAGTTTATAAGAAAAAAAAAACAAACCATGACATAGTGTGGAATGTGGCTCATCTTCCAGACCAAACTGACCGGTTTGGCAGGCACTGACGGACTGTGACAATCCGCGCTGTTCATTCTAACACTTGGAGAAATAACTTACGTGTAAAACCCCATTACACTTGAGGGTCCTTAGTGACAAATTCTATTACCAAGTTGAATGTTATGCTACCAGGAGTTGCTGGATACAGAAGTATCTTTGTTCTCAGGCCTGATTATTCCCCTCTCCCCCACTTCCTCGGTATACATTCCTTTTAACTTAATACTAAAAAAAAAACTTTTTTGGAGCCCAGTGAACTCTATTCCATATGCAAGAATATATTTTATAGCTTTTCCTTTTAAATCAATAGAAAAGAGAGAGGGAGAGTTACATTTCATGGAGCGGGATCTTTGGTGTTCTTTGTTCTCCCCTTTGCATTTGATTAATGTCATATTTGCCAGTAGTAAAAGCCAGTTACGGAAACGTTTGAGTATGTGTTGGATGGATTTTCTTTTACAGCTTGGCTCTGATCCTTCTAAGGTACAGAACACTGGCAATTTTAACAGCAGAATCTCCCAAATCCTTTCCAGGACTCGGCTAAAGTATTCAACTATTCTTCAGTTTGGAGCATTTTGTCCTCATCTGGTGGTGTCCACCATCGGTGTCCACCATCGATGGTTACCTTTTGATCAATATTTTTGAACGAAGGACACTTTTACCTAAATACACTTCTAATAGTTGAAAAACTTTTTCTCTTTGTGTCTTTGTAGAATGCAAGTTCAGAGGGTAAGGAGACCACGTTGTTGCACAAGTCCTCAGGGTCTTCTTCCAAGGTATTCCGAAACCCAGGCTGAGGGACAGGAGCAGCTGTTCAGACTGACAGACAACATCCAGGATGAGTTGTAAGTACCACAGATTTTTATCAGTCTAATGGGTCTAATTTTTTCTGCTTGTTATCAGTCAGCAATTTGTGTCACTGACATATCTAAGACATGACTGGTGACATTCCACATTCCTTCACGTATCTGTTGAGGAGACTAAATATTTGTTCACTGGAACTTTTCTATAAATTATTTTTTTGCTACCCGTTTTGTTCTGGGGCAATGATGCATACCTTATTGGACATGCTCACAGACAAATGAGAAAGTGGAGATATCAGTCAAACATCAGCTAAGATCTCATCCCACCCCTATAAACACACACTTGTGGCTTGATTGAGCATGTACGCTTGGTCTTATTGGTGAAGAAAGAAGTCTGCTGTCAAATTCCTCTGTCACCCAGGGCAAATACCCTACAACGCCCATCATGGGTAAGGTACACTGATTTGGCATAGATCAGAGGTCTTCGTTCTGCATCTTTCCAGCTGTTGCAAAATTACAATCCACAGAATTCTGTTTGTTGCTGCCAGGGGTACTTTTTGTCTGTAGTTTTGCAGCAGTTGAAGAACTACAGGGTTGAAAAACTAGTGCCGGTAATGGTCTTAAAACTGGAGTCTTAGGCCCTGATTCATCAAGACCGGTGATGTTCTCACCCGTTTTGATGAGGGGGCATGTAGGTTTCAGATGCTCCTGGTTCATTAAGAGGCGCCCACCTCTTAAGACGTTACTGATTCATTAACGAGTGGCCTCCATATGCCACGCCAGAAATCTTGCTCCAGTCCTTGACCGGAGTAAGATTGTTTTGGCTTAAGTTGTGGTGTCACTTCCCTGTTGTGCTCGCAGCTCTGCCAAAATTGTCGTGAACACACCAAAATTTACAAAATTTTTGCGAAATTCTCAAGTTTCACAAAAATTTTGTGACTCTTCAGAGAGATTTACTTCAGAATTTAGGCAACATTCCGTTGATGAATCGGGGCCTTTACGTGTAGTTATTTTAGTCAGTGACTTGCCATTTGTCATTTACCCTTTTATTCTTACTTTACAGTTTCATCGCTGTTGACCACATTGACAGTTACTGCGTGCTGATCTCATCCAAAGCTGTCTACTTTCTGAAATGGGGCGAGTACGTGGACCGCGATGCAATCTTTTTGGAAATTAAGTATGATGATCTCTATCACTGTCTTGTTTCAAAGGACCACGGGAAAATTTATGTTCAGCTAACAAAGAAAGCCGACACAACAAGTAGTGGAATAGCCATACCAGGGCCGTCCCACCAGAAACCCATGGTAAGAGGTTTTTCCTACACTGACTATGTATTGCCTTCTATTTTTTCTTTTTGCATTTTTGGATACATTATTTCAGAGCTGCTTAATATCAAGCCACTGACGGCAGTTTTTGTTTTCCTTGTGACCCACCATGGTGGTAGCAATATTGGATTGCCTAAAACATGCTGTTCTCTTGTATATGTAGGACTATTATCAGAGCAGGTGTATAAGGACATGGACACCTTTTGGGGATTTTATTTTATTATTATTATTTTTTTTTAAACTTAAAGGATTCTGTTAGCTCAGCACGACTGATCAAACCAAGCACTCGGTGCATCATGGCATGGCCAAACAGTTCCCACCTACTTGTCTTCCATCTATCTTCGCCCTTACCTGGCTCTATAAAGCCAGGGTTGTCAGTCAAAAAGAGGAGGGCGAAGATGGTGGGAAGGTGCACTTAAATATTTGGCCACGCCGTGATGCACCAAGCAGCTGTCCTTAGTTTGAACTGTCATTTAGTGCTGACAGTCCCTTTAAATACATCTATTGTGAGCTAAAATCTGTTTGCAATTGGGTTTCATTAAAAATTTTGTTTGCCTGGCTTTTACAGACTGTTTCCTTGCACATTGGTGGCTACTGATAGTTACTTGAGAATCCCCTTTATGAGCACAAAGTTCACCTCAACTTTGATGTGGTCTGTGGTTATAAATCAGTACAGAGGCGCTCAGAAAAGTTTTAAACTCCCTCTCAAAACAAACTTAATGGATACTTCGTTAAGCTCATTCTTCAGACAGTGAAACACAAAGGTTATTGAGGGCAAATTTTGTAAAATTTTAATGAAAAATGGTTTCAAAGTTTGAGATAGGTTTCAAGTCTCACAAACGGTGGTAGTCAGTACAACCGTAATGTGTCAGCAGTTTTGCATCTTCTTGGCCATGATGATTACCCAGTGCTGGTGTCGGGAGTGGAAGGTCATGCAAGTATGCGATTTGCATATTTCCGGACACATTCCTACTAGACGTGTCTGACACTTGTATTGAGCGAGGACACGAACATCTAGTTGGCATGAGACCACATGTATGCAAATCACATAATTGCGGTCATTTTCCGGAGAATCCTCAGAGCGCGCAGTGCACGCACTGTGAGGATTAACCAGTCTGCAGTCACATAGGGTGACTGCAGACTTGTACCCTAAGGCCAGACGACCCATTTAATCTTGATGTCTAATCAAATCCCAAGCAACGGTTTTACTGAGACTACTTGAATCACATTTTTCCGACTGACTCTTGCAAGTGGGATCACCAGCGTTGTTTGGTTGTGTTCTCATCTGCCTTGGAAAATGCATTGCAATAGATATTTTTGAGTTAATGGGGTGAGTTTGGCGCTATTGATACCTATCACATGGCAGATCTGTTGTCAACAGAAACCATCATGTCAAAGTAATCCGAGCTGTAGAATTCAGGCCCTTTTAGATAGGAATCCCGTTCCTAGAAACTCCAGTTTCCTTATTATTGGCTTGGCTAAACGTTTTCCGCAGCACTTCGTCCCGTGTAAACAGGACATGTGCTGCTGATAACATGATGTTCTTTGCGTGTTTCTCGTTTTCAGGTCCATGTAAAATCTGAAGCACTTGCCGTGAAAATATCCCAAGAAATAAACTACGCAAAGAGTCTGTACTACGAGCAGCAGCTGATGTTAAGACAAACCGAAGAACAGGAGAACTTGGACTTAAACTACTAAGAAAGAAGAAGCACAGAAGTCCAAGCATCACCCTGCCAGGTTCACACGGGCATGTAATCTCCTGTAACATACATGTGTGTGAATATGTACACCTATATATCCATATGGCTACAGTACTACTATTGTCCGAAGAACACTACTGCCTTTCCAGTATACTGAGGTGGGGGTGGGCTGGGGGGATAATTTATATGCGGGGTAATTACTATTTAATATGGTAAATAATTATAAATAGATGCACTTGAATCAATTTTGAAGAAATACCTTTATTTTGCTAAATCTGTAAATATTGTACATCTATTATATGATGTAAATATAAGAGAAAATGAAACACCGGATTGTGTGACGCGTCACATTTGTTTATATTAATTCATTTGATCACTTGCACTAGATCTACACAAATCTGCGGCCCGACACATCCTATATCCCAGCGTTCGTGTCTGTCTCAATATGGAATATGTTATGGACACCCCTTTTCTGGAAGAGCTAATTTGGGGTAAGGCACAAGGAGCCGGCACTGGTCAAATTAGGAGCGAAGCATCGGAGACCAGAGCATACACAGTCAGTTTACAAAGCCACCTGTCCCGTACACAAGGACAAGGGTGGGGTTTTAATGTACTCACAGAAATAGGGACGTTTCAATACATTATTAAGGGATAACTTTTCTCCTTGTGGCGAGTGACAAGCCAGGCCTGGCATGTCAGAGTGAGGAGACTTCTACACAATGCATGCTCTTCTGGGAAATTAAATATACAAATTGCCTCTTCAGAGAGGAAGAGGACTTGAACTCTAGTTACACCTATTAGGCAGCCCTAGAGTTCAAGTCCTCTTCCTCTCTGAAGAGGAAATTTACATATTACATTACCAAAAAAAAAATATGTAAGTTATCAGCACAAAGGTTGTAAATCATAAATTATGATAACGACCCCCAAGAGCTGGACGTTCTTTAGCATGCCACATCATAGGATTCTTCCTTCACAAATAATCAGTACATCTCATTTCTGCCCTGAGCAGACCAGATCAACTGTAAACTAATAAAGCGGTAACAAACTGGTAAGGAAATCCTAGAGAAATGAAATAAATGTACAGTCATGAAGCTGTAGGCCACACAAGCTCAAGGAAGAGGGACGTTATGTGTAAAAGAGTAAGTAAACCCTGATCGGCTTCTATTGCAACATTCACCAACAACTACTAGGAAAAAGATTGTTGCACGAATTGTCCTAGAAGAGCTTTGTGGATTGAGGTTTGATCAGATCATGGATAATTGTAACACTATGTTCTCATGCAGCATTTTTGCTGCATTTTTTCCTGCAGCCAAAACCAGCTTTCTTAGTAGTAAAAACGCCCGTTTGTAGAGTTTTCGCACCATTTTTAACATGTTATTTTGCAATGTTTTGTGGGTGCAGATTACATGTGAGTACATGTTTAATAAAGTTAATTTTATTCACCAAAAATGCTGCAAAAACGTTTGTTAATTTTTTTTGCCGTATTTTTTCACTTTCACATACTTTCTATGGGTAAAAAAAAACCGCTAGAGGAATTTACATGCTGCAGTTTTCAAATTCAGTCAGGAATAAAATAACAAGCGTGTGCATGAGATTTCTGAAATCTCATAGCTTTTGTTGGTAATATAAAATTCTGCTTTAACCCCTTTATGATGTGGTCAGTAATAGTACTTACCTGTGCCCTGGGCCTATTGGACCAGGGACGTACTATTACTGACCGGCGGTCGCCACCAGGTGTCAACTGATTCTGACAGCTGACACCCGGTACTTTGTGCCAGGAGCGGTCCCGCACCGCTCCCGGCACATTAACCCCCAAAATGCTGCTATCGAGGTCGATTGCAGCATTTCAGGAGCAGGGAGAGGAAAAGCAGCCCCTCTTACCTTGGATCGGAGACCCCAGGCTATAGGGCGGGGTCCCGATCGTTGTCATGGCGACCTGGTGTCGTCATGGCGACATCTGGGTCACCAGGCCCCAGCAAGTTAGTTTGATCATGCGCAGCGCATGATCAAAGTAACTTGTGTCTGCAGGGCTGACAGGTTATAATGTATAGCAGTGGTTCTGCACTGCTATACATTATAACTGCGATCAGACTGCAGAAAGTGAAAGTCCCATAGTGCGACTAAGGAAAAAAAAAAAGGAAAAAAAATATATATATATGTTGCAGTCATAAATATTATTCTGAAAAAAAAACAATAAAAGTACACACATTTGGTATTGCCGCATCCGAAACGACTTGACCTATAAAACTGTCCCACTAGTTAACCCCTTTAGTGAACACGGTAAAAAAAAAAAATGAAGCAATAAATGGTGCTTTATCATCATACCGTCGAACAGAAAGTGGAATAAAATGCGATCAAAAAGACTAATATAAATAAAAATGGTACGACTGAAAACGTCATCTTGTCTGGCAAAAAACAAGCCGCCATACAGCTCCAACATCCGAAAAATAAAAAAGTTATAGCTCTCAGAATAAAGCGATACAAAAACAATAATTGTTTCTATAAAATTGTTTTTATTGTGTAAAAGCGCCAAAGCATTAAAAAAGATTTAAATGTAGTACCGCTGTAAACGTACTGACCCGAAGAATAACGCTGCATTATCAATTTTACCACACGCGGAACGCATACAAAAAAAAAAATCCTGAATTGTTGCTTTTTGCTTATTCTGCCTCCCAAAAATCGGAATAGAAAGCGATCAAAAAATGTCATGTGCCCGAAAATGGTGCCAATAAAAACATCAACTTGTCCAGCAAAAAACAAGCCGTCACATGACTTAGTCGGCTGAAATATGGAAAAATTATAGCTCTCAAAATATGGCTTTGCCAAAACTAGTCTTTGCAAAAAAAAAAAAAAAGTTTTTTTTTGTGTGTGAGACTGTCAGTCATAAAAACCCGATATAAATCTGGTATCGCTGTAATCGCACCAACCCGAAGAATAAAGCCGTCTAATAACTTATACCGCACGAGGAACGGCATAAAAAATAAATAAAAACAGTTCTTCACCTGCTGCTGATTTGTTCATTCTGTGTCCCAAAGATCGCAGTAAGGCTCGGCTCACATCTATTCTGCGCTGAGCTCTTACACCGGGGTTTTCATGTAAACCTCTGAAATACGTGATTCAGACGGAACCCCCGGCGGAAGATTCCCTGTAATGAGGCAGATGAAGGCACCGTGGACACCGTCTGGCCTGTGATCCCACGGTGTCCATCCTTTTATTAGGCATGCATAAAAGTGCCGTCGGCCACAATTTTGTGAACCTCTGGGGAAAAAAAGGACACCTCTAAACAGAGGCCTGACAGAGTTCAGAGTAACTCTGCTGCCTCACTAAAGTGAATGGATCCCTCGAGATAGGGTTTGGGTAGGGTTAGGGTTGTGTTGGGGTAAGGATTAGGATTGTTGGGGTTAGGCTTGTGTTGGGTATAGGATTAGGGTTGTGTTGGTGTTAGGATTAGGGTTGTGTTGGGGTTAGGGCTGTGTTGGGGTTAGGATTAGGGTTGTGATTTTTTTCAAAAGTAAAGAAAAAAAAATGATGACAATATGGTGACTAGTGTTGAGCGCAAGTGCTTGCTACTTGAGTTTGCATCGGATGCTTGGGTATGCACCGAGTATCGTGGGTGCTCGAGTCTCCGCCCCACATGTTTCGCGGATGTTAAACAGCCAAAAAAAACATGCGGGGATTGCCTGCCATACACGTAAATCGGTAATCAGTGTAACACATTTTACATAAACATGGTCACACCTTGAGACTTTAGGGTTTGTCCATCACTCAGGGGCCCATGAGTGTGTGTCTAAATGTGCAGAGGTCATCCGTATAATATGCTCAGGAGAAATTTTACTTCTAGTAATACATACTAATTTGATCACTGAGAGCAGAAGATCCAGCTGATTGTGGCTTTCTTTATACTTCTATGCTGATATATTTGGCTCTAAGGCTACGGTCACACTATCAGTATTTGGTCAGTATTTTACATCAGTATTTGTAAGCCAAAACCAAGAGAGGAACAATCAGAAAAAAGTATAATATAAACAAGTATTTTTGCCCCACTCCTGGTTTTGGCTTCCAAATACTGATGTGAAATACTGACCAAATACTGGTAGTGTGAACGTAACCTAAGCATCCTACTCACACAGTAAATACATATCGTAAAAAATCCAACCTATATTTTCCATGTAATCTCTAGTAAATTTCTTAGACAGAACCGTGAGTTTCTGACACGGATTTGCAGTTTCAATTGCTGCCAGTCCACATGCATATTCTGTGTGTCTATATGTGCATGTGTAGTGTGCATGTAGGTAGAGTTGTGTATATCTATATGTACATGTAGCAGAGCTGTGTGTGTGTCTATATGTGCATGTAGCAGAGCTGTGTATATCTATATGTGCATGTAGCAGAGCTGTGTATATCTATATCTGCATGTAGTAAAGCTGTGCGTGTCTATATGTGCATGTAATAGAGCTATGTGTCTATATGTGGTTATGTAGACGAACTGTGTGTGTATAATACACATTGCAGAGGGACATTAACAATAGATTTATTATCTCCCTATTCTACCCCAGTACATTAAAATTCGTGATAATGACCCTTCCACTTTACACCGCCAGGGAAGTTTTAATTAATAGGAAAAATGCTTTTCCTATTTTCTTCTGTCTAAACCTGGGGTGTGTTTTATGGTCTGAAAAATATGGTAATAATTATTTTTCACAAAGCAAAATACACAGATACCTATTGTTAATATACAGACTAAGCCCAACATAAAGTTTCTTTCTTGTGCCTTTGTGGATCTTTTTTCATCTCTTTCTGCCCCTTTGTGCATCGAGCTTCACACAGATGCATGGGTGCTCCAGTTCTTATCTGCTAAAACTACATTTCCCAGGAGCACTTGTTTCTGCTTAGTGCTGCAGACCACTCTCCCCCTTGTGTGCTCCTGACTGATCCAAACTCTTTCAATTGCCATCAAGCTATTTTAAGAGTAGAATTCACTTTATACTTCTGTGCGCTCCCTGCTCCTGTACAGTACCCTGCCTGATCGATTTTATCTTCTGCCGTCAATATCAGTATAGTTGCAGTGTGGTTTACATCATTAGCTGGTTCTAGCAGAGCTCAACTCTCCTGTACTTCTCCATGATGGCAGTGTAGAGTGGTTTGTTGCCTGCTGCTGACAGATCAGTTTTGTAAAATAATAATAATCTTTATTTATATAGTGCCAACATATTCCGCAGTGCTTTACAATACAGAGGTACATATACAACAGTCAAAACTGCAAATATCAATCTATTAATGCATATAGCAGAAGATAATCCTCTGTCCTATGCATCAACAGAGTGTCATTTGCAGTTTCACATCACTGGTCATTCAGCACCAGGCAACAAACACAACTCAGCTGCTCTTAATTCCTGTATACAGAGTGCCATCTTACAGCATATCCTTGTTTCTGTTCCCTGTATACAGAGCCCCCTCTTGTAGTATAGCTCTCCCCTCACTGCCCTGAATACAGCCAATCCTGCAGTAAATCAGTCCCCTGTATAGAGAGCCCCCTCCTGCAATATATCACTTTTATCAGCCCCCTGTGCACAGTATATCTTGCAGTATATCTCTCCTCTCAGCCTCCTTTATACAGAAGCCCCTCCTGCAGTATATGTCTCCTCTCAGCGCCCTATATACAGCCCACCCTGCAATATATCTTTCCTTTCAGCCCCTCTATATACAGCTCAATCCTGCCATCCTCTTGGTTACCAGCACACAGTAACACTGCCGCTTCCAGGTTGCCAGCTTAGAGAGTGTGCTTTGTGCATGATCGACCAGGGCCACTTGAAATACTAGAGGACGGTTCCAATGGCGACTTGGAGGGTCATCTAATCAACAATTACTTGAAATGTTTAGGTCCATTTAGTACTGCGCAAGGGTTTCTTCACACCTGATGCTGAAAGTTCACATTGTTTTGCATCTGACAGACATGATATTGGATATTTTTCCTAATTTAAAAAAAAAAATTACAAAGTCTAGTTTTTGTGACTCTTTTGTTAGATTTGCTTTTATTTATCTACTTTTATGGCTTGTGTGAAAATCTGATGTAGTTTTAGGGAAAAATTTGTGCAGAAATTGTATCAAATTCAGAAAGGTTCACACATTGTCAAGCATCACCGAGCATCCTTTGCTTATGAGGACCACCCTGCAAGGATGTATGAGATATGTTCTTGGCAGGGAAAGGGTTAAACTTAGGCTTAAAGAGGTCCAAATGGAGGATTGTCTACTGGGTTAAGGTTCTGACAACAGAACAGGTGTCCAGACAACCCCATCTGACAATGCCAATAGAACAGGTCTGCGGTTTACAGTGCTATGTAAGTGGACATGTACTAACTAGTGTTAAAGGGAACAGCTGGTAAGGCATGCTGGGATTTGTACTTCTGCAGGAGCTGGGGACCTACGGGGTAAATGCCTGTACTGTACAATTTGAGTCGTTCTGGTTGTGATCCCTATTAGGATTAATTGAAGGCTAAAGGCCACTGAATACTATTAGTCAAAAAATTGCCTCCTTGTCTGGTTTTCCTAAGAATCTGTTTCCTGACAGATCTAATTGCTACCATGCATCCGCGGCCCGCAGCCTGCTGTGCTCCTACTCTGGTTTTCCTTTGAAAAATACACACCACATAAAAAGCACGAAGTAAACAGCAAGTATGTGTCTCCCCTTAGAAAATGCCCGGGTCACTGAAAGGACAGCAGCAAGATTAAAAGATGTAATTTTAAGATTTTTTTTGTTTATAAACCATATCCACCAACCAGCGAGGACTTCACATTCAGGATGGTTGTGACGGGGTCTTTTTTTTCTTGTATACTGATGGTCAATATTAATTCCTCAATATATCAAGTACTAATATAACTTGTAATGTCCTGCCTACCACTAAGTAACATCCTGCTTACCGATGCATAATGGCCTGCCTAATAATTACTAATGGTATAACTACCGACGAGTAATAGCCTGCCTCCCAACCAGTATTGTCCTGCCTAATAAATACTAATGGTATAACCACCGACGGGTAATGGCCTGCCTCCCTACAAGTATTGTCCTGCCTAATAATTACTAATGGTATAACTACCGACGAGTAATAGCCTGCCTCCCAACCAGTATTGTCCTGCCTAATAATTACTAATGGTATAACCACCGACTGGTAATAGCCTGCCTCCCAACCAGTATTGTCCTGCCTAATAATTACTAATGGTATAACGACCGACGGGTAATGGCCTGCCTCCCTACAAGTATTGTCCTGCCTAATAATTACTAATGGTATAACTACCGACGAGTAATAGCCTGCCTCCCAGCCAGTATTGTCCTGCCTAATAATTACTAATGGTATAACTACCGACGGGTAGTGGTCTGCCTCCCAACCAGTATTGTCCTGCCTAATAATTACTAATGGTATAACTACCGACGAGTAATAGCCTGCCTCCCAACCAGTATTGTCCTGCCTAATAATTACTAATGGTATAACCACCGACTGGTAATAGCCTGCCTCCCAACCAGTATTGTCCTGCCTAATAATTACTAATGGTATAACGACCGACGGGTAATGGCCTGCCTCCCTACAAGTATTGTCCTGCCTAATAATTACTAATGGTATAACTACCGACGAGTAATAGCCTGCCTCCCAGCCAGTATTGTCCTGCCTAATAATTACTAATGGTATAACTACCGACGGGTAGTGGTCTGCCTCCCAACAAGTATTGTCCTGCCTAATAATTACTAATGGTATAACCACCGACGGGTAATGGCCTGCCTCCCAGCCAATATTGTCCTGCCTAATAATTACTAATGGTATAACCACCGACGAGTAATAGCCTGCCTCCCAGCCAGTATTGTCCTGACTAATAATTACTAATGGTCTAACTACCGACGGGTAATGTTCTGCCTCCCAACCAGTATTGTCCTACCTAATAATTACTAATCGTGTAACTACCGGCGGGTAATGGCCTGCCTCCCTACAAGTATTGTCCTGCCTAATAATTACTAATGGTATAACTACCGACGAGTAATGGCCTGCCTCCCTACAAGTATTGTCCTGCCTAATAATTACTAATGGTATAACTACCGACGAGTAATAGCCTGCCTCCCAACCAGTATTGTCCTGCCTAATAATTACTAATGGTATAACTACCGACGAGTAATGGCCTGCCTCCCTACAAGTATTGTCCTGCCTAATAATTACTAATGGTATAACTACCGACGAGTAATAGCCTGCCTCCCAACCAGTATTGTCCTGCCTAATAAATACTAATGGTATAACCACCGACGGGTAATGGCCTGCCTCCCTACAAGTATTGTCCTGCCTAATAATTACTAATGGTATAACCACCGACGGGTAATGGCCTGCCTCCCTACAAGTATTGTCCTGCCTAATAATTACTAATGGTATAACTACCGACGAGTAATAGCCTGCCTCCCAACCAGTATTGTCCTGCCTAATAATTACTAATGGTATAACTACCGACGAGTAATAGCCTGCCTCCCAACCAGTATTGTCCTGCCTAATAATTACTAATGGTATAACCACCGACTGGTAATAGCCTGCCTCCCAACCAGTATTGTCCTGCCTAATAATTACTAATGGTATAACGACCGACGGGTAATGGCCTGCCTCCCTACAAGTATTGTCCTGCCTAATAATTACTAATGGTATAACTACCGACGAGTAATAGCCTGCCTCCCAGCCAGTATTGTCCTGCCTAATAATTACTAATGGTATAACTACCGACGGGTAGTGGTCTGCCTCCCAACAAGTATTGTCCTGCCTAATAATTACTAATGGTATAACCACCGACGGGTAATGGCCTGCCTCCCAGCCAATATTGTCCTGCCTAATAATTACTAATGGTATAACCACCGACGAGTAATAGCCTGCCTCCCAGCCAGTATTGTCCTGACTAATAATTACTAATGGTCTAACTACCGACGGGTAATGTTCTGCCTCCCAACCAGTATTGTCCTACCTAATAATTACTAATCGTGTAACTACCGGCGGGTAATGGCCTGCCTCCCTACAAGTATTGTCCTGCCTAATAATTACTAATGGTATAACTACCGACGGGTAATGGCCTGCCTTCCTACAAGTATTGTCCTGCCTAATAATTACTAATGGTATAACTACCGACGGGTAGTGGTCTGCCTCCCAACAAGTATTGTCCTGCCTAATAATGACCAATGGGTATAACTACTGACGGGTAATGGCCTGCCTTCCAACCAGTATTGTCCTGCCTAATAATTACTAATGGTATAACTACCGACGAGTAATGGCCTGCTTTCCAACCAGTATTGTCCTGCCTAATAATTACTAATGGTATAACTACCAACGGGTAATGGCCTGTCTCCCAACCAGTATTGTCCTGCCAAATAATTACTAATGGTATAACTACTGACTAGTAATGGCCTGCCTCTCAACTAGTATTGTCCTGCCTAAAAATTACTAATGGTATAACTACCGACGGGTAATGGCCTGCCTCCCTACAAGTATTGTCCTGCCTAATAATTACTAATGTTATAACTACTGACGGATAATGACCTGCTTCCCTACAAGTATTGTCCTGCCTAATAATTACTAATGGTATAACTACCGACGGGTAATGGCCTGCCTCCCAACCAGTATTGTCCTGCCTAATAATTACTAATGGTATAACTACCGACGGGTTAATGGCCTGCCTCCAAACCAGTTTTGTCCTGCCTAATAATTACTAATGGTATAACTACCGACGGGTAGTGGTCTGCCTCCCAACAAGTATTGTCCTGCCTAATAATTACTAATGGTATAACCACCGACGGGTAATGGCCTGCCTCCCAGCCAATATTGTCCTGCCTAATAATTACTAATGGTATAACTACCGATGCATAATAGCCTGCCTCCCAGCCAGTATTGTCCTGACTAATAATTACTAATGGTCTAACTACCGGCGGGTAATGGCCTGCCTCCCTACAAGTATTGTCCTACCTAATAATTACTAATGGTATAACTACTGACGGGTATTGGCCTGCTTCCCTACAAGTATTGTCCTGCCTAATAATTACTAATGGTATAACTACCGACGGGTAATGGCCTGCCTTCCTACAAGTATTGTCCTGCCTAATAATTACTAATGGTATAACTACCGACGGGTAGTGGTCTGCCTCCCAACAAGTATTGTCCTGCCTAATAATGACCAATGGTATAACTACTGACGGGTAATGGCCTGCCTTCCAACCAGTATTATCCTGCCTAATAATTACTAATGGTATAACTACCGATGAGTAATGGCCTGCTTTCCAACCAGTATTGTCCTGCCTAATAATTACTAATGGTATAACTACCAACGGGTAATGGCCTGTCTCCCAACCAGTATTGTCCTGCCAAATAATTACTAATGGTATAACTACTGACTAGTAATGGCCTGCCTCCCAACCAGTATTGTCCTGCCTAAAAATTACTAATGGTATAACTACCGGCAGGTAATGGCCTGCCTCCCTACAAGTATTGTCCTGCCTAATAATTACTAATGGTATAACTACTGACGGATAATGACCTGCTTCCTTACAAGTATTGTCCTGCCTAATAATTACTAATGGTATAACTACCGACGGGTAATGGCCTGCCTCCCAACCAGTATTGTCCTGCTTAATAATTACTAATGGTATAACTACCGACGGGTAATGGCCTGCCTCCAAACCAGTTTTGTCATGACTAATAATTACTAATGGTATAACTACCGACGGGTAGTGGTCTGCCTCCCAACAAGTATTGTCCTGCCTAATAATGACCAATGGTATAACTACCGACGGGTAATGGCCTGCTTTCCAACCAGTATTGTCCTGCCTAATAATTACTAATGGTATAACTACCGATGCATAATAGCCTGCCTCCCAGCCAGTATTGTCCTGACTAATAATTACTAATGGTCTAACTACCGACAGGTAATGTTCTGCCTCCCAACCAGTATTGTCCTACCTAATAATTACTAATCGTGTAACTACCGGCGGGTAATGGCCTGCCTCCCTACAAGTATTGTCCTACCTAATAATTACTAATGGTATAACTACTGACGGGTATTGGCCTGCTTCCCTACAAGTATTGTCCTGCCTAATAATTACTAATGGTATAACTACCGACGGGTAATGGCCTGCCTTCTTACAAGTATTGTCCTGCCTAATAATTACTAATGGTATAACTACCGACGGGTAGTGGTCTGCCTCCCAACAAGTATTGTCCTGCCTAATAATGACCAATGGTATAACTACTGACGGGTAATGGCCTGCCTTCCAACCAGTATTGTCCTGCCTAATAATTACTAATGGTATAACTACCGACGAGTAATGGCCTGCTTTCCAACCAGTATTGTCCTGCCTAATAATTACTAATGGTATAACTACCAACGGGTAATGACCTGTCTCCCAACCAGTATTGTCCTGCCAAATAATTACTAATGGTATAACTACTGACTAGTAATGGCCTGCCTCCCAACTAGTATTGTCCTGTCTAAAAATTACTAATGGTATAACTACCGACGGGTAATGGCCTGCCTCCCTACAAGTATTGTCCTGCCTAATAATTACTAATGGTATAACTACTGACGGATAATGACCTGCTTCCCTACAAGTATTGTCCTGCCTAATAATTACTAATGGTATAACTACCGACGGGTAATGGCCTGCCTCCCAACCAGTATTGTCCTGCCTAATAATTACTAATGGCATAACTACCGACAGGTTAATGGCCTGCCTCCAAACCAGTTTTGTCCTGCCTAATAATTACTAATGGTATAACTACCGACGGATAGTGGTCTGCCTCCCAACAAGTATTGTTCTGCCTAATAATTACTAATGGTATAACTACCGATGCATAATAGCCTGCCTCCCAGCCAGTATTGTCCTGACTAATAATTACTAATGGTCTAACTACCGATGGGTAATGTTCTGCCTCCCAACCAGTATTGTCCTACCTAATAATTACTAATCGTGTAACTACCGGCGGGTAATGGCCTGCCTCCCTACAAGTATTGTCCTACCTAATAATTACTAATGGTATAACTACTGACGGGTATTGGCCTGCTTCCCTACAAGTATTGTCCTGCCTAATAATTACTAATGGTATAACTACCGACGGGTAATGGCCTGCCTTCCTACAAGTATTGTCCTGCCTAATAGTTACTAATGGTATAACTACCGACGGGTAGTGGTCTGCCTCCCAACAAGTATTGTCCTGCCTAATAATGACCAATGGTATAACTACTGACGGGTAATGGCCTGCCTTCCAACCAGTATTGTCCTGCCTAATAATTACTAATGGTATAACTACCGATGAGTAATGGCCTGCTTTCCAACCAGTATTGTCCTGCCTAATAATTACTAATGGTATAACTACCAACGGGTAATGGCCTGTCTCCCAACCAGTATTGTCCTGCCAAATAATTACTAATGGTATAACTACTGACTAGTAATGGCCTGCCTCCCAACCAGTATTGTCCTGCCTAAAAATTACTAATGGTATAACTACCGACAGGTAATGGCCTGCCTCCCTACAAGTATTGTCCTGCCTAATAATTACTAATGGTATAACTACTGACGGATAATGACCTGCTTCCTTACAAGTATTGTCCTGCCTAATAATTACTAATGGTATAACTACCGACGGGTAATGACCTGCCTCCCAACCAGTATTGTCCTGCTTAATAATTACTAATGGTATAACTACTGACGGGTAATGGCCTGCCTCCAAACCAGTTTTGTCCTGCCTAATAATTACTAATGGTATAACTACCGACGGGTAGTGGTCTGCCTCCCAACAAGTATTGTCCTGCCTAATAATGACCAATGGTATAACTACCGACGGGTAATGGCCTGCTTTCCAACCAGTATTGTCCTGCCTAATAATTACTAATGGTATAACTACCAACGGGTAATGGTCTGCCTCCCAACCAGTATTGTCCTGCCTAATAATTACTAATGGTATAACTACCGACGGGTAATGGTCTGCCTCCCAACCAGTATTGTCCTGCCTAATAATTACTAATGGTATAACTACCGACTGGTAATGGCCTGCCTCCCAACCAGTATTGTCCTGCCTAATAATTTCTAATGGTATAACTACCGACGGGTAATGGCCTGCCTCCAAACCAGTTGTGTCCTGCCTAATAATTACTAATGGTATAACTACTGACGGGTATTGGCCTGCTTCCCTACAAGTATTGTCCTGCCTAATAATTACTAATGGTATAACTACCGACGGGTAATGGCCTGCCTTCCTACAAGTATTGTCCTGCCTAATAGTTACTAATGGTATAACTACCGACGGGTAGTGGTCTGCCTCCCAACAAGTATTGTCCTGCCTAATAATGACCAATGGTATAACTACTGACGGGTAATGGCCTGCCTTCCAACCAGTATTGTCCTGCCTAATAATTACTAATGGTATAACTACCAACGGGTAATGGCCTGTCTCCCAACCAGTATTGTCCTGCCAAATAATTACTAATGGTATAACTACTGACTAGTAATGGCCTGCCTCCCAACCAGTATTGTCCTGCCTAAAAATTACTAATGGTATAACTACCGACAGGTAATGGCCTGCCTCCCTACAAGTATTGTCCTGCCTAATAATTACTAATGGTATAACTACTGACGGATAATGACCTGCTTCCTTACAAGTATTGTCCTGCCTAATAATTACTAATGGTATAACTACCGACGGGTAATGGCCTGCCTCCCAACCAGTATTGTCCTGCTTAATAATTACTAATGGTATAACTACTGACGGGTAATGGCCTGCCTCCAAACCAGTTTTGTCCTGCCTAATAATTACTAATGGTATAACTACCGACGGGTAGTGGTCTGCCTCCCAACAAGTATTGTCCTGCCTAATAATGACCAATGGTATAACTACCGACGGGTAATGGCCTGCTTTCCAACCAGTATTGTCCTGCCTAATAATTACTAATGGTATAACTACCAACGGGTAATGGTCTGCCTCCCAACCAGTATTGTCCTGCCTAATAATTACTAATGGTATAACTACCGACGGGTAATGGTCTGCCTCCCAACCAGTATTGTCCTGCCTAATAATTACTAATGGTATAACTACCGACTGGTAATGGCCTGCCTCCCAACCAGTATTGTCCTGCCTAATAATTACTAATGGTATAACTACCGACGGGTAATGGCCTGCCTCCAAACCAGTTGTGTCCTGCCTAATAATTACTAATGGTATAACTACTGACGGGTATTGGCCTGCTTCCCTACAAGTATTGTCCTGCCTAATAATTACTAATGGTATAACTACCGACGGGTAATGGCCTGCCTTCCTACAAGTATTGTCCTGCCTAATAGTTACTAATGGTATAACTACCGACGGGTAGTGGTCTGCCTCCCAACAAGTATTGTCCTGCCTAATAATGACCAATGGTATAACTACTGACGGGTAATGGCCTGCCTTCCAACCAGTATTGTCCTGCCTAATAATTACTAATGGTATAACTACCGATGAGTAATGGCCTGCTTTCCAACCAGTATTGTCCTGCCTAATAATTACTAATGGTATAACTACCAACGGGTAATGGCCTGTCTCCCAACCAGTATTGTCCTGCCAAATAATTACTAATGGTATAACTACTGACTAGTAATGGCCTGCCTCCCAACCAGTATTGTCCTGCCTAAAAATTACTAATGGTATAACTACCGACAGGTAATGGCCTGCCTCCCTACAAGTATTGTCCTGCCTAATAATTACTAATGGTATAACTACTGACGGATAATGACCTGCTTCCTTACAAGTATTGTCCTGCCTAATAATTACTAATGGTATAACTACCGACGGGTAATGGCCTGCCTCCCAACCAGTATTGTCCTGCTTAATAATTACTAATGGTATAACTACTGACGGGTAATGGCCTGCCTCCAAACCAGTTTTGTCCTGCCTAATAATTACTAATGGTATAACTACCGACGGGTAGTGGTCTGCCTCCCAACAAGTATTGTCCTGCCTAATAATGACCAATGGTATAACTACCGACGGGTAATGGCCTGCTTTCCAACCAGTATTGTCCTGCCTAATAATTACTAATGGTATAACTACCAACGGGTAATGGTCTGCCTCCCAACCAGTATTGTCCTGCCTAATAATTACTAATGGTATAACTACCGACGGGTAATGGTCTGCCTCCCAACCAGTATTGTCCTGCCTAATAATTACTAATGGTATAACTACCGACTGGTAATGGCCTGCCTCCCAACCAGTATTGTCCTGCCTAATAATTACTAATAGTATAACTACCGACGGGTAATGGCCTGCCTCCAAACCAGTTGTGTCCTGCCTAATAATTACTAATGGTATAACTACTGACGGGTAATGGTCTGCCTCCCAACCAGTATTGTCCTGCCTAATAATTAGAAATAGCAATGTGTAATGGCTGCCTCCTAACAAGTAGTTGCCTGCCTAAAAATAAGTAGTAGCATACCTACTGACAGGTATTGTCCTTCCTAATCATTAGAAATAGCATACCTACAAACAAGTAATGTCTGCCTCCTTACAAATATTGACCTGTCTAATAATTAGTAATAGCATGCCTACCAATGGGCAATGGCCTGCCTCCCTACAAGTATTGCCCTGCCCAATAATTAGTAGTAGCATACATAACGACAGCTAGTGGCCTGCTTACCAACAATTTTTGGACTGCTTCTTGATAAGTCATGGCTGCCTACTTACTTTTAATGACCAACCTTCCGGCAAAGTCATGGTATACTAGCACGTAATAGCCTGCCTACCAAAAAGCACCATAATGACCTGATGTTCTGATAAGTATATATACCTCCATTTGATGTTGAGCTGAGCAACATGAGGTTATTACAAATTTAGTAAAGCATGGAGCCACCGTCACCTGTATAACAATACACACTAGTGCTTTCAATGTACACGGAAAGACACGTAATCCAATATGATCCATCAACAGCAACATAATGATGGATACCAAAATGTGTTTTTCCACACTGGAAACAGCAAGATGTGTTAAAACCACTGAAGGCTTTGTAGGGGTTAACGGGACCCAATTTTTGCCACTGTATGTGCATTGATAGGTCATTATACTTTTCCCTAAGTCTATAAGGAGCCTGTCCTATTCCTTTGTCAGTGTATCACAGTGTCCTGGGAGGCTGCTCCTCCTCCTTATCAGCTCCAGTTCTTACTGTGATGCAGGAAACCCTGAACTATAAAAGTCTTTCATATGGGTTCACTCAGAAATGACCAGTTCTCTGTTATTTTCCATTCTACTATTATTCACTTTTAGAATCAGAACTGGAAATTTCTTGGTTGAGTTACGTGTGGAATAACCAGACACAGATGTAACAGTCGGCTAAGTTGGCTGCGTGATGTTACAAAGAAAACCCAAACTATCTTGTATACTCAATACTGAAGATCCATCACGATTTACTGGCCATTCCTCATATACAAGAATGTTCCTTAACGGAACCCTGTGATCAGGATTTTACTAAGTAAATTACAGGCACTGTCAGGTTGGCGCTGTTACGCTTATTAAAATGATACCTGGGTTGAAGAAATCTGTCTTGTTGTTGTTGTATAATCTGTGTTTGCAGTTTTGAGTAATGAGATGCTCGGGCTTCGGGACGGGCCTGTAGGCAGGGTCTTTATTTGGTGCTCTGGCCTTGTCATCATTTTGTATAGGAGGCAGGTCACTAAAGGTTCAGTGACCTGTCATTTAGGGCAGAATGATGACGAGGCCAGAGCTCCAAATAAAGACCCTGCCTACAGGCCCGTCCCGAAACCCGAGCATCTCATTAATCAAAACTGCAAACACAGATTAAACAACCGCAAGACTGATTTCTTCAACATAGGTATCATTTTAATCAGGGTAACAGCGCCAACCTCACAATGCCTTTAGTTTACTTAGCAAAATCACAGGTTTCCTTTAAAGGCAGTAGTGCCAAGTTTGGTATCCATAGGATAGGGGACAACTTCTTATCACTTGTCCCTCTCCCCATCCAAGCACGTATTCATATCCAAACCTGGTGCAATCTTTTATTAGCATCTTCATCAGTATTGATGTTTCTTTGCTTGTTTAATGCATCCATCACGTAACCTGGACAGATTTCTACCCCCAAAACAAGAAAGGTGGCAGCGATCGGAGATCTTAAAAACAGTGAGTGATTTATTCTCTCGGCTCTCGTTCCTCTCCTCCCTCATACACATGCACGCTCAGCCCAGCAGAGCGTGCATGTGTTTTCTTTTGTGAGAGTGCAGAAAGCTGCTTCCAGTCTCCTCTTCACAAGAACAAAAGGAGCAATTGTTGAAATACACTGTGCCCTATCCTCTCTCCGGACATCATCTGGTGGGGGAGAGTCAGAAGGCCCCAAAGAAATGTAAGTGGTCGGACACTTATATTAATATAATGTTGATAAGAGGAGTTTCTAAAACCTGACTTATCTGCAGCAGGGAAAGTTCTGTATATTTTTTGCTGCACATGCACAGTACTCCTCTAGGTGGAGCAAGAAAAACTCCTGTTATAATCCTGTGTCTTCCGGTATAACTCGTCTAGAGGTCACTAAAGTCTCTGAATTTAATATCTTAAGTTATTAACTCCATTAATTTTCTACTACGTCAGGTCTCTGCGCGGCCTCTGTCAATAATAGCATATGACAATACAAAGTGGAACTTTCCTCTAAGTTCTTTTTAATACTTCAGGGCTTATCTTAAGTTAATATAAACTTTCAACCAGTGTAAAGGTTCAGAGTTCCTCTGATAGATGTGACTGAGAGAGTTTCATTCCCTGTACTGTACAATTTCTTTACATTGGCCGAATGCCCATTCATTTCACTGTCTCCTCCACTACAACAGCTGTATTGGTGACCTGCAGGTTAACCAGTGATGTTCTGTTTGTATGTCTTCTGACCTTTATGCTGAATAATTCCTCTCCAGAGATCGCTATTGCACTGTTTATTGCACAAGATTGAAGTATGATTTTGTAGCATTAGAGAAAAAAAAAGCAAAAAGTCTCTATATACAGAAATCATTGTCAACCCAGTGATGCACCGCTTTAATTCAAGTTGATATAACTCGGACTTGCCGTAAAAGTGTGATCCTGATAACGAAGAGGACCTGACACCGGAAAGCTTCCGTGCAGGAGTGTCGCGCTAGGTATGGGAAGAACCAGCGTACGATGATGGGAAAAGGGGGGGAAGCCCAGCAACTAGGGAAAGGAGGAGTGGAGACCCATAGGCAGGTCTAACAACACCCTGACTCCTCTATCATCCCTAAATAGGTTCCGCACCTATCGACGAGCAGGATATCTTAGCCCTGGCTGACCCTAGAGCTAGGCCCTAGGTAGGGAGGGGGAGGGGTGAGCACTAGTCACTAAATTAGAATATCATCAAAAAGTTAATTTACTTCAGTTCTTCAATACAAAAAGTGAAACTCGTATATTATATAGAGTCATTACAGAGTGATCTATTTCAAGTGTTTATTTCTGTTAATGATTATAGTTTACAGCCAATGAAAACACAAAAGTCATGATCTCAGTAAATTAAAATAATTAACAAAAAACACCTGCAAAGGCTTCCTAAGCGTTTAAAAAGGTCCCTTAGTCTGTTTCAGTAGGCTCCACAATCATGGGGAAGACTGCTGACTTGACAGATGTCCAGAAGGGAGTCATTGACACACTCCACAAGGTCCCAGAGTTCCAATTTTCATTTGGAAATCAAGGTCCCAGAGTCTGGAGGAAGAGTGGAGAGGCCACAATCCAAGCTGCTTGAGGTCTAGTGTGAAGTTTCCACAATCAGTGATGGTTTGGGGAGCCATGTCATCTGCTGGTGTAGGTCCACTGTGTTTTATCAAGACCAAAGTCACCGCAGCCGTCTACCAGGACATTTTAGAGCATTTCATGCTTCTCTCTGCCGACAAGCTTTTTGGAGATGGAAATTTCATTGTCCAGCAGGACTTGGCACCTGTCCACACTGCCAAAAGTACCAATACCTGGTTTACACACAACAGTATCACTGTGCTTGATTGGCCAGCAAACTCACCTGACCTTAACCCCATAGAGAATCTATGGGGTATTGTCAAGAGGAAGATGAGAGACACCAGACCCAACAATGCAGACGAGCTGAATAATATAATAATAATAATAATAGTTTATTTTTATAGCGCCAACATATTCCGCAGCACTTTACAAATTTTAGGGGGGACTTATACAGACAATACAGAATAAGCATATCTCATATCGAAAGGAGTGAGGGCCCTGCTCGCGAGCTTACAGTCTATGAGGAAGTGGGGGAGACACAAAAGGTAAAAAGTACATATATTGTATAATGCAGCCTTGATATACTGAATAGGATAAATAATAATACATGGACTGGTCGCCAGCCAGTATGTGTGCAGTCCTGACAGAGGCTTTTATGTGCATGGTTGGTTTGAACCCGAAGTTGAAGAAGATTTTAATATGGGGGAAAGCTGGGATGGACAGAGTGTGTTTAGGTGATACGCCAGTCTAAAGAAATGTGTTTTTAGGGTTCGCTTGAAACTGTGGGTATTGGGAATTAATCGAACTGTCCTGGGTAGTGCATTCCAGAGAATTGGCGCAGCACGCGAGAAATCTTGGAGACGGGAGTGGGAAGTTCGGATTATGGAGGATTTTAGTTTCAAGTCATTTGCAGAACGGAGGGCACGTGTAGGGTGGTAGACTGAGACAAGGGAGGAGATGTAGGGGGGTACTGAAGCATGGAGCGCTTTGTGGGTAAGCGTGATAAGTTTAAAACGAACTCTATATTGGATGGGCAACCAATGCAATGACTGGCACAGGGAAGAGGCATCTGAGTAGCGGTTGGCGAGGAATATGATCCTGGCTGCTGCGTTCAGAACAGATTGGAGAGGGGAGAGTTTAGTAAGAGGGAGACCGATTAGTAGAGCGTTGCAATAGTCAAGACGAGAATGAATAAGAGCGACAGTAAGAGTTTTTGCCGAGTCAAAGGTGAGAAAAGTCCTGATTCTTGAGATGTTTTTGAGGTGTAGATGACATGAACGAGCGAGTGATTTGATGTGAGGAGTGAAAGAAAGATCTGAATCAAAAATGACCCCAAGACAGCGGGCTTGTAGCTGGGGAGTAATGGTTGAGCCACAAACGGAGATGGCAATATCGGGCACAGGTAGATTAATGGAGGGAGGAAAGACGAGTAGTTCAGTTTTTGACAGATTCAGTTTTAGGTAGAGGGAGGACATAATGTTAGACACAGCAGAAAGACAATCACTGGTCTTTTGTAGTAATGCAGGGGTGATGTCCGGAGCAGAGGTGTATAATTGGGTGTCATCAGCATAGAGATGGTACTGAAAACCGAATCTACTGATTGTTTGTCCAATAGGAGCGGTGTATAAGGAGAAAAAAAGGGGGCCTAGGACTGATCCTTGAGGAACCCCGACAGTAACAGGAAGTAGGGAGGAGGAGGAGCCGGCAAAAGACACAGAGAAGGAGCGGTCAGAGAGATAAGAGGAGAACCAGGAGAGAACCGTGTCCTTGAGGCCAATAGTGCGGAGCATAGTGAGGAGGAGCTGATGATCCACAGTGTCGAATGCTGCAGAGAGATCCAGGAGAATCAGCAGGGAGTAGTGACCATTAGATTTAGCTGTTAGTAGATCATTAGAGGCTTTAGTGAGGGCAGTTTCAGTAGAATGTAAAGATCGGAAACCAGATTGTAAAGGGTCAAGAAGAGAGTTGTCTGAGAGATAGCGGATTAGACGGGAGTGGACCAGGCGTTCCAGGAGTTTAGAGATAAAGGGAAGATTGGAAACAGGTCTGTAGTTGGCCGTGCAGTTCTGGTCGAGGGATGGTTTTTTAAGTAATGGTTGTATGCTGGCGTGTTTAAAAGAAGAGGGAAAGATACCAGATGAGAGGGAAAGGTTGAAAATTTTAGTTAGGTGAGACGTGACAGCTGGAGCAAGGGACTGAAGGAGATGTGAGGGAATAGGGTCGCTGGTGCAGGTGGTAGGGCGAGAAGATGCAAGGAGCCTGATCACTTCATCTTCCGTGACTGGTTCGAAGTCAGAAAATGAGCAAGATACAATGTGGCGGGGGGGAGCATGCATAACATTTGGGGATTGGGAGAAAATTTCCTGTCGGATATGGTCAATTTTTTCTTTGAAATAGTTAGCCAGATCGTCAGCGCTGAGGTCGGTGGTCGGGGCCCGTGCTGTTTGATTGAGGAGAGAATGAAACGTGTCAAAGATTCGTTTAGGATTATTGGAAAGTGAGATGATGAGGTTGTTAAAGTAGGTTTGTTTGGAGAGGTGAAGGGCAGAGTTATATGTTTACAGCATAAATTTATAGTGGAGGAAATCTTCGGGCAGATTTGATTTTCTCCACAGCCGTTCAGTGCACCTGGAGTACCTCTGGAGAAGACGTGTTTGAGGCGTGTGCCAGGGTTGTCGCCGTCTATGCCGAATTGTTCTTTGTGTAGGAGGTGCGGCTTCATCCAGGGCGCATAGCATTATTTTGTTATAATGCTTCAATGCAGAGTCGGAACATGAGAGGGAGGAGATTGGGGCCAATGATGATTGCAACCTTTTTATAAATTTCTGGGTGTTAATGGCGCGTAAATTTCTATAAGTGTGGATGGTGGGAGTGTCTTGAGTAGAGTCACAGTTCTTGACAGAGAATGAAAGAAGATTATGGTCAGAGAGTGGAAGGGGAGAGTTAGTAAAGTCATGTACTGAGCAAAGCCGGGAGAAGATCAGGTCCAATGTGTTCCCGTCCTCATGTGTAGGAGAATTAGCAAGCTGTGAAAGGCCGAAGGAGGAGGTTAATGATAAAAGATGCGTGGCAGATGGGGAAAGAGGATCGCCAATTGGGATGTTAAAGTCTCCCATGATTATCGTGGGGATGTCGCAGGATAGAAAATTTGTAAGCCAGGCAGCAAAGTGATCCAGGAATTGACGGGGGGGACCTGGGGGGCGATAGACAACCGCCACTCGCAGGGAGAAGGGCCGGTAGAGTCTGACTGTGTGGGCCTCAAAGGACGGGAAGATAAGGGAGGGTACAGGGGGGATAACCTGAAAAGTACATTTTGTTGAAAGAAGCAGACCAACACCTCCACCTGATCTGTTGTCAGGTCGCGGGGTATGAGAGAAATGTAGGCCACCATAGGAGAGAGCTGCATCGGCGGTGGTGTCCGACTGCTGGATCCAGGTTTCAGTGAGAGCCAGAAGGTTGAGGGAATTAGAGAGGAAAAAGTCATGGATGTAAGAGAGTTTATTACAAGCTGAGCGTGCATTCCAAAGGGCACAGTTGAATGAGACAGAAGATATGCAGGGAATATTAATGAGATTAGCAGGGTTTCGGAATGTAACAGGGAAAGAGTTAGTGTTATTATTACTGGAGGGTCCTGGGTTGGGAGAAATATCACCTGCGACTAATAGAAGGAAGATACAGAGAGTGAGCAGATGATTGAGTGATTTGTGAGAGCGTTTCCTGCGTTGTATGGTGGGAATGAATGGATCTGCGTGGTATAACATTGTGAAGAGAGCATGACAACTGTACATAGGAGAAGAGAGGAGTGAGGGATTAATATGGATGAAGTGTGTCGCATTTGTGGGAGAACGGTGAATGTGGATGATTGTAGTAACCAGAAAATAAATGGCACAGATACAAATGGTGAATACTGTTTGCCAAAAAGATGACCTGGAAGCAAGTTTGTTGGTTTGTCTTGCATGTCTTACCTGTCTCCTGCCCTGTCCAACTGCCATTTTCTAACTGCCAGGGCACTTTGCTAAATTATGGCACTTCGATAAAGTATGCATAAATGCTATATGCATAAATGCCCCCGCATAAATGCTGCCCCTTAACTAAGTCTCAATATATAGGGACGTATCTGCTTAGATCTGCACAGATTTAACTCATTAACAATCAATCACTAGCTTAAAAGACAACAGGAGACCATAAAGTGCAGGGAAAAAAAAAAAAAAAAACAGACTAGAAAACTCGGCATGGATCATAAACTCTTAAAGTAAGTGTGATGACCTTTAAGTATCATGGAATAAAAAAGGTAGAGGAGTGAAAAAATATATGCCAGAAATTGATAGGCTGCAGAGCATTGCATGGAGATACAAGGCAGTTTTCAGGACAGATCACACAAGCAGTGAAAAATATATACCAGAAATTGATAGGCTTAACCCCATAGAGAATCTATTATAGAGAATCTATGGGGTATTGTCAAGAGGAAGATGAGAGACAACAGACCCAACAATGCAGACGAGCTGAAGGCTGCTATCAAAGCAACCTGGGCTTCTATAACACCTCAGCAGTGCCACAGGCTGATCACCTCCATACCACGCTGCATTGATGCAGTAATTGATGCAAAACGAGCCCCGGCCAAGTATTGAGGGCATTTACTGAACATACATTTCAGTCGGAAAACATTTCAGATTTTTCAAGCTGTTGTTATAAAGTATTCTAATTTACTGAGATAATGACTTTTGTGTTTTCATTGGCTGTAAGCCATAATCATCAACATTAACAGAAATAAACATGTGAAATAGATCACTCTGTTTATAATGACTCTATATAATATATGAGCTTCACTTTTTGTATTGAAGAACTGAAATAATTTAGCTTTTTGATGATATTCTAATTTAGGAAAACTTCTAATCTTTTATTTCTACAAGACATTTAGAAAAATCACCAATCTGGGACTGACCACTGATTTGTTAAATAAAAATGGCAGTGCCGGATTGGTGATGGCTTGGTACAAATTTGCTCCTTGAACTATGAAGATCGCTCAGGTCCCTGCAACATAAATTTGTAGTGGCCTCACCCTGCAACCCTTCTTTATTTCACAAATTCAACTCTATGGTGCTGGTGATGTTAATTCCATTGAGGCAGCTCTTTTGGGACTGCCATCTTATTCCTTCCTTTGGGGAATTTGCGCCCTATTAGGCCTATTTCTCATATTCTCGTATCACAGTCTACGCGCCTCTTGACCCAAACGCAACAGTCTTGTAGATAAATATGAAGCTCTCCTGTTCAGGTCTGCACTGATTCTGCACATTGTGGTCAATGTGGACCATTAAACACCATTTTTATTGAACTTTTGATGGTTGCAGAGCCAGGAAGCCTTATTATCCGATACCGGAAACATTCTTCTTCTCTACATTCCCAACTAACCTCTACGATATTTGTTCTATGGAAAACGTAATCATCTCAATCCATAATACTATGGACAAAATGCTCTTATCTTATTCTTATTTTGCTAAATTATAAGATCCTTCTGATCATTTTTCTTTTATTCTCGTTTTCATAGCAAAGTTTTTTTTCTGTTTTTTTTTTGGCTTAAATCTTTTTTTATTTTCAATATAACTGGTATACTAGTTTTTATTAGACTTCCTTTCCGCTTTTTATTATTATTTTCTGTACCTTAAAAATTTGAAAGAAAAATAATTTTCTTGTGTAATAAAAGCAATAATGAAACCTAGACACAGATCCAGGCAGAATTTCAATGGAGAAAGACTTGTCTAGTGGCATTATAGGGGTAGACATTGAGCTGTTCATCCCTCATGAATGAACCTCGTAAAAAGTCTGGGATTTTCTTGTAGAAGATGATGGATCAGTGGGAAGCCTGAAACCACCAGCAATGTTCCCATATACAAAAATTCTCATTTTCACCCGGTGTGAGCACTGGAGTTCTCCCTCTGTGGCCCCTTTGTTGAATACACCATGGTGACACTTCTAATAGGCCATTAGATGGAACTTGACAATAACCTTCACCTATTTTGTAGACTTTTAGCAGCCTCTTGACCTTTAATTCCATTCATCTTTAAGGTTGAAACATAGAGCACAAAAGTTCTACCACCCAGTCTGGAGGACCACAGAATGCAAAGTATAAGCTTCTGGTGCATATTTCATGCCTAGTCAGAATTTAACTATTCGAAAGAAAAAAAGAAGACCACTGTAGTATTATGTAGGTGAAGCTCATAATTTCTAGCTTTGATAAAGATATACCTTTATAAATTCCAACCTTGACCCAATGCTCACAAGGAACAGCTGGCCAAGTGTGCATGGAGTCCATACAGTTCTCTACTACAGAGTTATGGGCACTCTATTTGCCGCCGAAATACTTCCAGGGGGACCTACCTTCATAATATACCTTCTGTATTACAAATGTGGTAGACCGAGGTACAACATGGCACTATAGACTTCTACAGGTGACATAGAGGAGAATATTTGTGCTAAGTAATCCTAGTCCGATTTGCATCGGAAAATGTCTTTCATGACATGTTCTACATTTACTTTGTATTTTAGGCTATGTTCATATGCCCAGTAATCATCCTTTAGAATGGATCCAGCAGCAATCCGATGACAAAAAAAGTTTTACAGACATAACTTTTTTGTCCAGCTAAAAACAAATGATTTCAGTCGGATCCGTTTTTTTCTAACATTGAAGTCTAAGGAAAACAGATCCATTAATTAGTCATCCATTTTCATCCATTTGAAACTGATCCAGTAAGAAAAGAATTAATTCTTTTGAAATGAAAGAACAACGGATGGCTATTTAATGGATCTGTTTTGCATAGACTTCAATGATACAAAAACGGATCCAGTTGAAATCCGTCATTTTTAGCCAAACAAAAAAGTTTGTGTCTGCACAACTTTTTTTTGTCAATGTATTGCTGCTGGAGCCGTTCTAACGGATGATTACTGGACATGTGAACTTAGCCTTTGACACTTTTTGTGCCTTGAAAAGGCTTCACTGGAAGGGTCTTGGCTTGAAAAATATTCAATATTTTGGGGAAAATTTCTGGCACAAAGTCCCCTCCATACATATTAGACCAATGTCAACCAAACCCGACGATGAGCATGGGCCGACAATCTAATGCAATGTTCCCCAACTCCAGTCCTTAAGGCCCACCAACAGGTCATGATTTCAGGATTTCCTTAGTATTGCACAGGTGATGGAATTATCACCTGTGCAATACTATGGAAATCCTGAAAACATGACCTGTTGGTGGGCCTTGAGTACTGGAGTTGGGGAACCCTGATCTAGTGTGTACAGGTGCCCCAGGCAATTGATTGTTGGGGAAGATAAGGATCTGGTATGTCTGATTTTGGACTGCCAATACTTTTGTTCTCCCTGAGATAAGCCGTCGCCAGACATGTCTGGTAGCGACTCTCTCCTAGAGAACACAAGGGTACTTGGCACCTGTGTGTGTATGGGAGACATGGATGAGATATCTGCGGCCGAACCATCAGCTGACAGCCATCTAATGTGTATGGAGGGGCTTAATCAACAGTGGTGTTAACTTATCCCAAGTCTAATGATGCACCAGATTTATCAAACAGCATTAGACACGGTGCTAAATTTTCCACATTTTAAGACTATCTATTCTAAGTTTACATTGTCTTAAAATTAGTCAGTAATTTTACACACCTAAGGCCTCGAAGAATGTATGAAATTATAGTATAGTCCATAAGAGCACAACATTTTTTGGGCCAAGGGCCACAATGCCATACTGAACCAATCCCAAGGGCCGCAAAGAATTTAAAGGGACATTTACATGAATACACAGGTAAAGCGCCATGGAATAAATGGCGCTATAATAATAAATAATAAACCAGAATCAAGTTTTGAATATTTGAGGAGGATCTGGAGAGATTCTGCTCTAAAAAAATAAGAGTGAACATGTGCTAACTTACACTGAGTTTTTGGAGCAGAAACTGAGTAGAATCTTGCCAAATCCCCCTCATAATCTCAAAACTCTAAGTTTTGAGGATTTCTAAGCTTTAACACAGCCATGAGCCACATTTTGGATTGCTACATGTGTACAATTTCAGAACCAACGTCAGTACATGACAGCAGGACCAGAACCAACGTCAGTACGTGATTGCAGCTCTAGAACCACCATCAGAACATGAATGGAGCGTCAGAATCACCATCAGTACATAAATGCAGCGCCAGAGCCATCGTCAGTACATGAATAAATCACCAAGCTTAGTACAGTGATTAATTGCAATGCCAGGTCAGCCCCATGTGCAAATGTATCACATGAACCTACAACTCCCAGTAAGTCTTTAACAATGGTAAGGATATACTGGGAGTTGTTGTTAACAGTCATCTTCATACTGTAGACTATACAGGAACCACAACACTGATGAGATGCAGGAAGGATCACAAATAAACATTTGCATCCAGATACCTTATATTTGACATGACACCATGATGAGATTTCATGTTCAAAGCTCACCTCTGCAGACTTCCTGTTACGAATCCGGGTGGTGGAACCTCTGTGCTGCGGTGCAAGGAGGGACCAGAGGGGCGTAACTAGGTATCAACTCGGACCGACCAAGGTCGTACGGCGGCTCAATCGACTCCGTGACCAGGGAAGGACCGAGCAGAGGGACCAGGTGCAACTCTGGGGACCGACCTTGTATGAGAGCAGATGACTCCCACGGGTCAGAAGGCTGGGACTGACCGGTACAGCAGATGAGCACGGCAGGCAGGCTGACGGGTGATCCGGGCTGGCAGGCACGGCAGGTAACAGGCAGGAGCCTCCAGGTAGGCTGTCTGGTAGGCCCGGCAGGTAACAGGCAGGTGCTTCTAGGTAAGCGAGCTGGCAGGCACGGCAGGTAACAGGCAGGAGCCTCCAGGTAGGCTGGCTGGTAGGCACGGCAGGTAACAGGCAGGTGCTTCTAGGTAAGCGAGCTGGCAGGCGCAGCAGGTAACAGGCAGGAGCCTCCAGGTAGGCTGGCTGGCAGGCACGGCAGGTAACGGGCAGGTGCTTCCAGGTAAGCAGGCGGACAGAGCCCCTAGACAGACTGGCGGACTGGACTGTAGACAGACTGTCGGGCTGGAGAGTAGACAAGCAGGCTTGCAGGACTTGTAGTCAGATTGGCGGGCAGGACTTGTAGTCAGGCTGGTGGACTGGACTTGTAGTCAGGCTGGCGGGCTGGACTTGTAGTCAGGCTGGCGGACTGGACTTGTAGTCAGGCTGGCGGACTGGACTTGTAGTCAGGCTGGCGGACTGGACTTGTAGTCTGGCTGGCGGCGGGACCTGAGGGCTGAAGCAGAGTATAACAGACAAAGCTACAACCTTGCACGGCCACCTCCATGTTGGAGGAGGTGCCTTTTATAGGGGAAGTCCTCCGGCCACTGGGTGGGGACTTTTTAGGACGGCGCGCGCGGCCCATTTAAGAGGGAGGAAGCGTGCGCGCCCTAAGCACAGTGCCAGGGAAGCTGCATGCACCAGCAGCAGCTGCCGGGAGGCCAGAAGACGCCGGAGCAGGACCGCGGCGGTAAGGGGGACAGCGTCTCTGCCAGGCAGGAGGCAGAGATGCCAATGCTACAGTATTCCCCCTTTACGCCCCCTCTTTTTCAGGCCAGCAAGAAATTTTTTAAGGAGAAGCGGGGCTTGGATGTTCTCCTTGGGTTCCCAAGTTCTCTCCTCTGGGTCAAACCCCTTCCAATCCACCAGGAAAAAGGTTTTTCCTCTTACCCTCTTGGTGGCCAGAATGTTCTCTACCTCATAGACATCCTCAGCGGAGACCGGAGCTGGGGAGCTACCTGGATTGTCGGAAAAAGAATTAAGCACAACTGGTTTGAGGAGAGATACGTGGAAGGAGTTGGGAATCCGTAAGGTGGCCGGGAGTTTTAACTTGTAGGCTACTGGGTTGATTTGCTTGAGGACTTCAAATGGGCCGATGAACCGTGTACCCAACTTATAGGAGGGTATTTTGAGTCGAACATGTTTGGAGGAGAGCCAAACCTTGTCTCCCGGACGGAATTGAGGTGGATCCAGACGTCTCTTGTCAGCATGCTTCTTCATCCGCTCGGAGGATTGAAGAAGTACGGATCTAGTGTCCTCCCAAATAGTGGAAAATTCGCTGACCAGAGACTCCGCGGCCGGGTTGTCCACAGAAGCGGAAACCGGAAACGGAATCCGGGGATGTTGACCGTAGACCACAAAGAACAGGGACTTGGAAGAAGATTCGCTCTCATGGTTGTTGTAGGAGAACTCGGTCCAAGGTAGGAGCTCCACCCAATCGGTATGGTGAGCGCTGACAAAGTGCTGGAGGTAGCTGGTAAGGATCTGGTTGATACGCTCCACTTGGCCATTGGACTGTGGATGGTAAGCGGAGGAGAAATCCAGGGTGACAACCAGCAGCTTACACGTAGCTCTCCAGAAGCGCGAAGTGAACTGGACCCCTCGATCAGACACAATGTGGAGGGGTAGGCCGTGGAGACAAAAGATGTGATGGATGAAGTCCTTAGCCAGCACAGATGCAGACGGGAGACCAGGCAGAGGGATGAAGTGGGCCATTTTAGAAAAGCGGTCAGCGACCACCCAAATGATCGTACAACTGGCAGAAACAGGGAGAACCATAATAAAGTCCATAGCAATGTGTTGCCACGGGGCAGCAGGTACGGGAAGAGCCAGGAGACGGCCGGCAGGAAGATGTCTTGGAACCTTGTTGCGGGCACAGGACGAACAGGCCGTGACGAAGTCTACCACATCCTGGCGCAGGGTAGGCCACCAGTAATGCCGGGTAATGAGCAGGAAGGTCTTCTTCTGGCCAGCATGGCCGGCTAGTTTGGATGAATGACCCCAGTGAAGAACCTTCTTACGATCCGGAACCGCTACAAACGTCTTACTGGGTGGGAGACGAGACAGATCCAAGGGGGCCACATTCATCACTTTGGAGGGATCGATGATATGCATAGGCTCCTCCTCTTGATCGGAAGACAGGAAGGATCGGGACAAGGTGTCTGCTTTAACGTTCTTGTCCGCCGGGCGGTAATGTAGGGTAAAGTCAAAGCGGACGAAGAACAAAGACCACCGGGCCTGACGCGGATTGAGTCTTTGGGCGTTCTGAAGATAAGCCAAGTTTTTGTGGTCAGTATAGATGACCACCGGGTGCAGAGTCCCCTCGAGCAGGTAACGCCACTCCTCCAGCGCCAATTTGATGGCTAGCAGTTCTCGGTCTCCTATGGAGTAGTTGCGCTCAAACGAGGAGAAGAGCTTGGAGAAGAAGCCGCAGGTTACCATTCTCCCGGATGGAGATTTCTGGGTGAGCACGGCTCTGGCTCCGGAAGAGGAAGCATCAACCTCCAGAAAGAATTGTTTGTTGTTATCCGGACGGTGCAGCACAGGGGCAGAAGAGAAGGCTTGTTTTAAAGAGAAGAAGGCCTCCTCCGCTTCGGACGGCCATTCCTTAGGATTTGCTCCCTTTCGGGTGAGCGCAGAGATTAGAGCAGTCCGGGAAGAGAAATGTGGGATGAAGAGACGGTAATAGTTGGCGAAGCCCAGGAATCGCTGAATCGCCTTCAACCCCTCCGGACGGGGCCACTTTAAGACGGCAGAGACCTTTTCGGGGTCCATCCGTAGACCTGTCTTAGAGATAATATAGCCCAGGAAAGGAAGAGAGGACTGCTCGAAGAGGCATTTCTCAAATTTTGCATATAGGTGATTCTGCCTGAGCCTAAGCAGGATCTGATGAACATCCCTCCGATGTGAGGGAAGATCCGAAGAGAAGACCAAGATGTCGTCCAGGTATACCACCACGCAAGAATATAAGAGGAAACGGAAGATTTCTTGGAAGACGGCGGGAGCATTACAGAGACAGAAGGGCATCACATGGTATTCATAGTGACCATCCCGGGTATTGAATGCCGTCTTCCACTCGTCTCCTTGGCGGATCCGGACCAGGTTATACGCCCCACGAAGATCGAGCTTGGTGAAGACCTTCGCGCCTTTAAGGCGGTCGAACAGCTCAAGAGATGAGCGGCAGGGGGTATTTGTTTTTGACAGTGATTTGGTTGAGTCCTCTATAGTCGATACATGGACGTAGTGAACCGTCTTTCTTTTTAACAAAGAAGAATTCGGCTCCAGCCGGGGAGGAAGATTTCCGGATGAATCCCCTAGCCAGATTTTCTTCAATGTACTCCGACATGGCCCAGATTTCGGCCAACGACAATGGGTAGATACGCCCACGGGGTGGCGTAGCACCGGGTATCAGGTCGATAGAGCAATCACATGGCCTATGGGGTGGCAGAGTCTCTGCCTCCTTCTTGTCGAAGACATCAGCATAGGGCCAGTAGGGTGCCGGTAGACCGGGTAAATTAGTCGGAGTAGATGGAGGTCGAGCCGGGCGAACCGGAACCAGGCAGGTCTCATGGCAATCCTGCCCCCAAGGGAGCAACTCACCGGATTGCCAGTTCAGAACGGGTTCATGTTTCTGTAGCCAGGGTAGACCTAGTAAAAGGAGGTGAGAGAGTCTGGAAAGCACATGGAAGGAAATCCTCTCTGAGTGCAGCATTCCCAACTGCAGGGTTACGGTCTCTGTGACGAGCAGGATGGTCACCGGAAGGAGTCTACCATCCACGGAAGCGACAGCCAATGGTTCGGCCAGAGGTTTGGTAGGAATCTGATACTTCTCTACAAGGGACTGGGATATGTGATTCCCAGCGGCTCCGGAATCCAGATGTGCGGTTTCAAAGAAGGGGTTCTCTCCACAGGAAATAGAGACGGATAAAGTCAAGAACGGAGAGGATTTACTTTTGCCTAGGACGACCTCTCCGAGCGGTCCTAGACACTGGAGTTTCCCGGCTTCACCGAGCAGGAACGAATCAGGTGCTCCTTACTGCCACAGTAGAAACAGCTCCTCTCGGCTCGGCTTGTCTCTTGGCGAGATTTGACCATCTTGGTCTGGTCAATCTGCATAGGTTTGGGCGAGCGTGCCCGGGGAGTTGCAGATTGGGAAGCGGGTCTCTGGAAAGCAGGAGTAAGACGAGGAAATCTTCTCTCCCGGGTAGTCTCCTTAGCACGTTCTAGGAAACGGATGTCAATCCGGGTTGCTAATGACATCAGGTCATCCAGGGTGGTAGGAACGTCGTGGCCGGCTAACTCGTCCTTAATTCGACCGGAAAGACCCTCCCAGAAGGTGGACACCAGGGCCTCGTTGTCCCAGGCAAGCTCAGAAGCGAGGGTACGGAACCGTATGGCATACTGGGCCACAGTGAGACTCCCTTGGCGGAGACGGAGCAATGAGGAGGCAGTAGAGGTCCTTCGTCCGGGTTCATCGAAGACCTTCCGGAAGGCAGTGAGGAAAGCCGGAAGATCGGACACCAGGGAATCCCCTCTTTCCCATGCCAATGCTTCCCCAGTGAGATGAGACATGATGAACGCCACCTTGGCCCGGTCGGAGGGAAACTGATGTGGCAGAAGTTCAAAGTGCAGCGTGCACTGGTTCAGAAAGCCCCGACATAGGACGGGGTCACCTCCAAAACGAGGAGGCGCAGAAAGCCGGGGTCCTAGGCTGGATGCCGTGGTATGGGTAGGTAGCGGCGCTGCTGGAGCGGGTGTCGCTCGACTTGGGGCGGACACAGGTAGAACAGACAGCGTGTCCAGGCGAGTGTTGACAGACCGCAGGTGGGTCAGGATGGTTTCCTGTTGGGATCTCTGACGAGAAACCTCCTGGTACAGGTCAGCTAGCGATGGGGCCTGGGGGCCACCGGGTTCCATGGCCCGTGCAAACTGTTACGGATCCGGGTGGTGGAACCTCTGTGCTGCGGTGCAAGGAGGGACCAGAGGGGCGTAACTAGGTATCAACTCGGACCGACCAAGGTCGTACGGCGGCTCAATCGACTCCGTGACCAGTGAAGGACCGAGCAGAGGGACCAGGTGCTACTCTGGGGACCGACCTTGTATGAGAGCAGGTGACTCCCACGGGTCAGAAGGCAGGGACTGACTGGTACAGCAGATGAGCACGGCAGGCAGGCTGACGGGTGATCCGGGCAGACGGGCTGGCAGGCACGGCAGGTAACAGGCAGGAGCCTCCAGGTAGGCTGTCTGGTAGGCACGGCAGGTAACAGGCAGGTGCTTCTAGGTAAGCGAGCTGGCAGGCACGGCAGGTAACAGGCAGGAAGCTCCAGGTAGGCTGGCTGGTAGGTACGGCAGGTAACAGGCAGGTGCTTCTAGGTAAGTGAGCTGGCAGGCACGGCAGGTAACAGGCAGGAGCCTTCTGGTAGGCTGGCTGGCAGACACGGCAGGTAACGGGCAGGTGCTTCCAGGTAAGCAGGCGGACAGAGCCCCTAGACAGACTGGTGGACTGGACTGTAGACAGACTGTCGGGCTGGAGAGTAGACAAGCAGGCGGACTGGACTTGTAGTCAGGTTGGCGGGCAGGACTTGTAGTCAGGCTGGCGGACTGGACTTGTAGTCAGGCTGGCGGGCTGGACTTGTAGTCAGGCTGGTGGACTGGACTTGTAGTCAGGCTGGCGGACTGGACTTGTAGTCAGGCTGGTGGACTGGACTTGTAGTCAGGCTGGCGGACTGGACTTGTAGTCAGGCTGGCGGACTGGACTAGTAGTCAGGCTAGCAGCGGGACCTGAGGGCTGAAGCAGAGTATAACAGACAAAGCTACAACCTTGCACGGGCACCTCCATATTGGAGGAGGTGCCTTTTATAGGGGAAGTCCTCCGGCCACTGGGCGGGGACTTTTTAGGTCGGCGCACGCGGCCCCTTTAAGAGGGAGGAAGCGCGCGCGCCCTAAGCACAGAGCCAGGGAAGCTGCATGCACCAGCAGCAGCTGCGGGGAGGCCAGAAGACGCCGGAGCAGGACCGCGGCGGTAAGGGGGACGGCCTCTGCCGGGCAGGAGGCAGAGACACCGATGCTACACTTCCCTCTTCTCTCTTCTCCGTCTTCAGCAGCGCTTCCCGACATCGTGTCCTTAAAAATAAAAATATCTTTATACTGCACCATAAATAAAAATATATTCCATACTGTGCCCCTGAATAAATAATGCCCCTCACTGCTTTCTGCATAAAATATCCCCCCCACCACACTGCCCTACTCAAAAATATCCTTCCTTCTCTGGCCCTCAGCAAAATATCCACCCACAGTGTCCCTTTGTAAAATATCCCACAGACAATGCCCCTCTGCCAAATATTTCCCCACTGCCCCTTTCCAAAATATCCCCCCGCTGCCCCTTTCCAAAATATCCCCCCACTACCCATCTCAAAAATATTCTCCCACTGCCCCTCTCCATAATATTCTCCCACATTTCCCCTTTGCAAAATATCCCCCCCCCACTGCCCCTCTCCATGATATTGCCCCCACACCGCCCCTTTGCAAAATCTCCCCCCTCAATGATCCTCTCCAAAACATCCCCACACACACACTGCCTTTCTGCAAAATGTCCCTCACACTGCCTCTCTAAAGAAAGTGCCCCCTGTGGGGTGTGGCGGGACTGACTTGCACTCCTTTGCCCCACATTGTTCAAATGTATTCATGTCTGAAAAACGCAAATACATTTGAATATGAGAAGGGTGCGGCGTTTCCGGACAGCTCTACGGGCCACAGCAAACTCTTTGGCGGACCGTATGTCGTGCAGGCCTGGTATAGTCCTATGCTAAAATATTATTCAGGATGTTCTAATCTAAACCAGATATGGAAACCTAACAATTGGCTCCATGCTTCATCCTTTCTCGTCTATCCCGCCTTTTCTTAAAAATTTGTTTCGATGGCAGAAATAGGAGAAAAGGACAAGCGTACATCAAGCCTTGCAATAATTTCAACAATTTTTCTTAAATTGGAAGACCTAAATTATTTAATCAGCAGTTTACATTGAGCTCTTCAGAAACCCACAAATAATAATTTGTAAGCTCAGTTCCTGCAGCCCGGCATGTTTTCCTAAGTAGAACTTAGATTTCAGTACAAGAAGTTTGACCGCTGTAACCAGGCATTTTAATTTCTAATTGTGCGGTTTTAAAGTTACTTTATAATAACAGGCAACTTCCTTTGTAAATTTATGGCTGCCCCGGGAACTACACAGTGCGGTGTTTTTCTAAAAAGGAAAAACTGCTTATTCTTGAAAAAAAAAAAGAGTAGATGAGTCATTTCTGGTATTTATAATAAAGTCGGTATATGGTGTTTTCTCAACCTTCAGACGACTTTTTCGGGTCGATATAATGTAAACATTACATTACCTAAAATATGAAAAGTATTTTTTTTTTCTTTTTGCCGGTATTAAAATTCTTCACACTTTCAGTTTACAAGTTCTGTCTAGACCAACAAAATCCTCAGCTGTACAACTTATATTGGAAGGACATGGTGGAATGAAAGAGAACGTTGTCTCACTTCAGGTAGCGTTACTAATCAAATCAATCATAAAAGCTGCTAGATTAGCACACAGCCAATGAAAGAATTTTATGTCTAATGCGTGATTTTCCAGATCAGACTATACTGTACAGTGGAAAACACTGATACTTTGTGTTATGCTTAAATGGAGGTGCATGACTCTGGGATTCTCTCATTGGTGTTCTATGAATCTGACATGCTCCGCCCCCGCAGAACCGCCACAAGGCATAACGCATTGTATAAGCTCTGCCCCTGATGTTCCTTTAGATAGGTTTTATGGCATTTAAAAAAAAAAAGGTTTATTAACTGAAAAGCTATTTAGGACAAATCTACACCCGATCATAGAAGGCGTGAATTTCAGTCTCACATGTGCCAAATTTATTAAATACCATGGGCCTTTTAAAAAGTTTGGCGCAAATGACTCTGACTCCTTTTTTTAACATTTTTTAGAGTAGCATATAAAATGCTATTATTAATAACTTAGGGGGCCTAAATAAAACTCCCCATACACTTTAGATAGTTGTCTAATCGTTCCGCCATGTCTATCATACATGTGACGGCTCACTCTACTGAGCTCCTATGTTTTGTTCAAGAGAGCCGCTGTCGGACATATCTCGTGGCTTATCTCTAGGGAACAAAAAGGATCGGGAGTCTGAAATTGGATATGCCAGATCTTTATCTTCCCCTACAATTATACTCAATAGAGTGTCGATATCGGCGGGTTCGGCCGACGTTAGTTTTAAGGCCCCCATACACATTAGACTATCAAGACTGTCATATTAATATTCTTTAGGCCTCTTTGGACTTAGCATATATTTTCCAATTCTGTATTTTGAATCTTTGCCCTGCAATGTCGAAGAAATTGGTAGTCGTATACGAATTACTCTAAAGCTACAGGGGCCGATTGATGAAAGCTCTTACACCAGAAAACTGGGGTAAAAGCTTTGCAAACTCGCACATTTTTTGCACAACCTTTTTGCTTTTTCTCAACCATTTGAATCAGCTCCGCCAAAACGGCAGATCTGGGAAGGAGACGGTACAAGTGGGGGCCAGAACTGCCCATCAAATTCATCAAAAGTGCCAACTTTTTGTATGCAAAATATGCAGTTGCATTTCTGGTTTGGCACACGGAGGGTCATGCCACTAAATTCATTTAGTGAAGTGAATTTGGCACCTTCTTCAGCAAGACTGGCATAACCCAAGTGTGCACCAGTCTTGATAAATTGGCCTCATATTGTCACAGGTGTGTCAGGTTTTACACACAGTCATACGGGTTCCGGCTGTAGAAGGTCACTTCGTTTGGCCTTGCAAACATCTTCCTGATCCTTTCATGATCCCTCTCTCTCTAGGACCCAGCGGTGATCCTCACCTTCTGCTGCTAAATACCACACCCTTGCTGTATCCTTAAATACACTCAGTTTCTCCAGGGAGTTGCTGATGATAGAGTGATTCTTATCTATTAAGGACTAGAATTCTAGTAGTCAGCTAGTATTTTCTTGTAGTTCCTCCGTGGACTGTTGGCTTGTTTTCCCCGGTGTCATCTTCAAGCTAAGTGTATTCCCTTGTTTGTTTCCCTTGTGTGTACTTTAGTTTGCAGTGGGGCTTACTAGTGCTCACAACTCCCTACCTTCGGCCTAGCTTTAGGGTCAGCTAGGGCCAGGTTTCCTGCTTGGCGATAGGTGCAGAAGCTATATAGGGTCTATAGGGGAGTCAGGGTTTGAGTAGTTTAGGGGTCTTCACTCCCCTTTTCCCCACCCTTCCCTTTTCCTGTCGCTATACCCTGGGTTCACCCCATACCCAGCGTGACACACATTGTCCGACAAAAAACTGTAAACTTTCGTATCATGACTGCCTAAGAGCGAAACCTCCTACATCGACTCAAAAAATCCAACATGTGAGCTGAACTTTGCCGCCGACATCTATCTGCCTTTCGTCGGCATCTGTCGCAGTCTTTACTATCATGAAAAGGCGGCAACAGAAGCCAAAATCAGTAGTATGTGGATTCTTGTCTTTGGCCTACTGAGGCCTGGGATCTTACAGTGGATCGTTTGTAGCCAAAGTTGACCAGCCTGAGCTCCTGTATGAGCCTCTTATCTGTAAAGTAGCCGGAGGAATGTCCTAATGATACAACCTCTAGGCATGGAATTTTTCTATGGAGAGGAGAAAAGCAGTTTAGATTTTTGGCTTGTAAAAGTCTCACAGTTTGAAAACAATGGAAGTTCACGGAGCTCGGATTCTTTCCCTCTGTTTCATTACTCTTTTTGATTGACACTTTAATGAGGGCGCCAGGGGTCGACACCCTGCCAGGGGGCCGGTTCATGCCCCGTTTATCTCACAGTCCTCTAAGACTAAAATAACACGCCAGGCTGAGTTTCACTGGCTTGTGATCCAACAGCCCACCATGATGAATTGAGTGCCTGCAGCAAGCTGGCAGCTGAAGTGTGGTGTAACAGAATCTTCCTGTCATCACAATACAATGGATTTGCTGAACGCTGGACTTTCTCACTGTTCACCATCTCGCCATGAGCACAGAAGTTCCTAAAGTTCATTTTCCGAGGCTTTGGAAAGTGATCATAAATAACCAGCAAGGTTACTCAAGGCCTTTAATTGCTGCAATCCTGTTACTGAATATATAGGTGAAGCATTACCCGAGAAGCCCATAAATTCCCCGCTCTTGTCTATGAGGTTCACAGCAGCATATGAGGTAGCCGCAGTGGCATTTTTGTGATTTGCACAAGCGGCAAATGGCAGCGAGGTTTTTTATGGCGCAGAAAATACCTATAAATTTGAAAATTGAACGCTTAATACAAAAAGTAGCCGATATTAAAACAAATAAATTAAAACAAATTGGATTCATTGAAATATACGGCGGTCCACCAAGACACGTATCCCTTTTTAGTTTTTGATATATGCCCACTTTAAGGTTGTAACTTATAGGGCGGCAGACAACGTCTTTGTGCAGTTATGATATACATCCACTTTATTCTGTCTACGATGGGTTTTAATAAAATGAAATTCTCATCTTGATTTATGTGAATTAAATGAACGTTTTTTGAAGTGACGGGATAATTTTTGGACCGCAGTCAGCGGTTTGGAATTTTTGCATGGACAATATTGATTTGTAAAGAATATAAATCATGAAGTCTAAAGCATCGGCCTGGACAAAATGATAGGATTGTATCAGGGTCAGTATTATAAACTCAAAAGTTACACTAAAACTCTACCAGTTCAAAAATTCTGGTCTGAGACTTCGTAGCTGCAGAGAGTCTGGTAGCTCAGATATGGGGTGATTGCCAGGGTTCACACTTTGCATTGGTAGGTGCTCACTGGTAGTTCAAATTTCGTGCAAATATTCAAAGTATTCACAGTGCCTAGGAGATGACATTTTGGTCACACTGTCAAAAATATATGCCATCAGTAATCCTTGTTGGCTATTTTTGTCCCACCAGGAAATCTCTGCTCACATTCCCTTATTCTAAAAGCTGTGTACATTTTTGCAACCAAACTTGCATCTTAAATTAAGCATGACTTTGCAATTGGTTTATTTAAAAAAAAAAATAGCATTTTGGTATGCAGCTCTATGCAGACGTATGCATCTCCATGGTAACAGAGAACAAACAAACCCCGTCTAATCTGATCCTATAGTCAAATTTTTTTAATGTTTTTCCAACTTTATGCTAATTTACTATTAGTAGTTCACCAACAAGTAGGGGACTGACGGAAGAAAGTATGAATGCAGGTTGTGACTTTACAGGGTTTGTTTGTCATCCATTACTCGGAAGATGCATATAGAATGCATTGGTCAAAAAAATGATAGAAAAGGTACAAAGGCCATGATAGGGATCCCTCTATTAGCCAGAAACAAAGCGGTCCCAGACCTTGAGGGCATAGAAAAACCATGTATCATATAGTCACCAATTCATTTATAGAGAATCTGTCAGCACAATTTTGTAATGTAAAGCAAAGAAACTGGCGCGCGTTGGGGGGATTCATAAGTCTGCAGTCACACAGAGTGACTGCAGACTTATAATTTTGGATTGGACAACTCCTTTAAGTTCTGTTAGATTTTGCTGTGCTGCTACCTCAGTCTATTAAATATGGATCCATCAGAAATGGGAGGTCTTAATACAGATATTGCGCCTCCATACTGTACTCAGACATTCGGATTTTAACAAGCTCTGACCGCTTGCTGGGGGGTTAAGTTACTGCCGGGGTGTCTGATGATTGTCTCCCATTCCCTGGTAAAGCCAAAAATAGCCACTGTTTATTTCTAGTTGACTTTAAGTGGCTCTGGGAGGATACGTCAGAGGGTACTTCACACGGTGCAGGACACAGCTAGAAATTACCACATTTATTTGTAATATCAGAAAGCGATCAATGATCAGACATATTTTCCTGCAGATTATCACCACCGTGTACTTTATTAGCTTGTGCAATAAACCATATTAAAGTATTCCACTTATGCGTCCACTTTGGCCGCACCAGCCAGAACTGGTCATTTATCTCACTGTTCTGTTTGTTAGGTAACTTATTGTACAGCAAAATGAATGAAAGTAGTTCTGTAATATTGAAGAAGCCAAAAGAAACACATTTTCATTTGTGTGTCTGCAGGCTTAAGGGGAACCTGTCATCAGGAAATTACACCCATAACTTAAAGGGGTTGTCTGGTCCAAACCGATAAGGTTATGTTCACACATTGCTTTTTTCAGCGTTTTTTTTCAGCGTTTTTTAATGCCAATTTTCTGCTGCATTTTACAGTACCAGCAAAGTCTATGGGATTCCAGAAATCTCATGCACATATCATGGTTTTTGTTTCATCAGTATTTTGTGCTTGTTTTTTTGCAGAATAGAGCAGGTCACTTCTTTCAGCGTTTTTCACCCATTGGAAGTAATGGGTGGTGAAAAAACGCAGGTGTTAGTTTTTTCAGCGTTTTTTGCGCCAAAACCTGATGAAATAGAAATCGGATTTTTTTTTTCACTGAATTTTATGTGCTGTACATGCATAAAGAGACAAAAGGACAGTGGAAAAAAACGCACCAAAAAACAAGCAAAAAAAAAAAAAACAAGCAAAATCCTGAACAAACCTTCCTGGCAAGAGATCAGGTTTTGCTGCAGAAAAAAACGCAATGTGCAAACATAGCCTTAGTCTGCAGTCACTCTGTGTGACTGCAGACCTATGAATCCTGCCAGAGCAGGTGTGGCACCCTGCTGTTCACAGGTACCACAGGACCCAGGGTGCATGGATGGACTTCTCCACAAGAGGCCCTCATTACAAACAAACACCTCCACCCTTCCACCTCATACCACCAGAGGGAGCCCGTTAGGGACAGATATATATGAAGGGTGGAGCCAGGCAGTCAGTCAGAGTTGATCAGTCAGACAGAGAGAGAGTCTGAGAGCGTGCTGACGCTGAGAGCAGCAAAGACGCAGCGCGTCTGCTGCTGAGTTCTGAGGGCCCTGTGTGTGGCCGAAGGCAAGGAGGAGAGGAGAGAGGAGTTGAGGGGGGCAGAGGAGCATCATAGGCTCACCTCGAATATACAAACCGGACACCGGGTCCACGCCTACAGGGTCCTTTTTACCCAGTAGGCATCACCGGCATATCAGGAGGACTACAAGTCCCTGGCCGACCTGAAGCTAAACCCTTAACAGGATCAGGAACCACGAAGGCCCCAGCGTTACCAGGGATAGTGGTTGCCAGCAGAAGGTTCTACTACCGAGCGACAGGTGAAGGAACAGCACGCCACATAAGCTAGGCCCAGTTGCAGGCTGGCCAGGAGCATACAGAGAGGCAGACACGGACAAGGAGGCCTTATACCCGTTCACTGGGGAGAAGTCCTGAAGTGCACCCATCCTACTGAGTACCCTGGACCGTACCTAACAACCGCGCCAGTAAAGGTACTGAAGCGAATCCCCTGTCTCTGTCAGTTACTCCTGCTGCGCCATTCCGCCTGCACTACAAGTCCCAGCATCACCACCCAAAAAAACCCACACTGCCCCGGGGGCCTGCTCCACCTGTGGGGAGCAGAAACACCTCAGCTGCCATCCCATCACCCCCCGAAGGTCTGTAGCAGCGCTGGTAAACCTTACCAGGTACCACAGGTGGCGTCACAAACTATTTATTTATTTTTATCCAAGTTACAATCCCATTTTTGGCTGACCGACCTGGGCCATGGACCGGGCCAGCCACTGTGACATACGCCCCCCCCAGCATCCATAGGCCCGGCTGCCGAGTACCCCATTGCCCCGGGGGCGCGTCAACTTCTGGCGTCACGAACAGGATTTCGTGCCCGTTGCCACCGGGTACTGTGCGCCTTAAAGAACTGTGTTACATACCGTGGTGAAGTTTTCCCGCCAATTGCCGCTGTTTCCCGCCATTGTCCGGCATTTTTGAGTCACTGCGCGGGAAGAAGAGGGGCGTAACCGCGGGAATCGGAGAGGCGTGACTGCTGGAAGCGGGCAAATCTAAAGCCCCGCCTCGCGCTCTGATGCAGCACCAGGAAGCGTCAGGTCCTGGAAGGAGACCGTCGTCTGCGGAACTGTGACCTATCCGATTACAGAAGCAGGAGGTAGGCTACGGTTCACTAGGGGGGCGCAATCATGGCCGACGACCAGCAAGCCGCCGGAGCACCGGTTAACGCTCCTGATGCTCAACTAGCGCCCAACGCTGCACAGGCCGGATCGGCCGCCTCACCAGCAGGGGTCATGACTCCGTTGATACCCATGGCCCTGCCGTATATCACTGGAGTGAAATGGCTTCCCCAGTATGATGGCAAACCAGACACCCTGTCTGGGTTCAAGAGAAAAATATGCAGTGTACTGGACATGTATTCTATGACTGGTAAGCAGAGAGCCGCTGTTGTGCTGGGACAATTGACTGGTGCCGCAGAGCGGGAAGTTGAAACCTGGCCAGCTGCAGATCAGGAATCAGTATCCATTATCTTTAAGAGACTGCAAACTGTCTTTGAAAACCACACTGAGACAGATCTTCGGATGAGGTTCTACCACTGTACCCAGAAACCTGAGGGCAGTATCCGGGACTACACCTGGCGCTTACAGGAAGCCCTGTGGGCCCTGAAACAGGTTAGTCCAGCCAGCATACAAGATGAGAATAAAATGCTGACGGAACAGTTCATCCGGGGGTTGTGGTCCCAGGAGGAGAGCAGAACCGTACGGTGGTGGGCCTTAGATCATCCAAATGCCACCTTTGACACCCTGAAGGACATGGCTATTAAGGGTCTGCAGCCCCTGGAACCATCAGATACTGCTATCCAGCGTTACCAGGGTGGGGCCACCCCAGTGCCCTCAGCACCCACTGCTCCTTCATTAACGGCTGAAACAAAGATGCAAACAGTGCCCCCTAGTGAGCTGGACAGCCGGCGCTCTGAAGTGCGTCAGCTAAGTAAAACCCTGGCCACTGTCCTGAGCACCCTGCAGCTACAGACGGAGCCCGAGCCGGAAGGAAGGATCCTACTCGCCGACAGCCCTGAGGATGTCCCCTGGATGAGGAGAAGAAGGAGGACAAGGCCACCCCGGAGGAGGACAACGCCACCCCGTGGGAGGACCAACGACCAACGTGGCCCTCCAGGAGACTTCATCTGCTAACGTTGCCACAAGGCAGGCCACACAGCGCGGAACTGTCCTTTAAACGGGCAAATCCTGGGGCCGAGGGCCGATACCCAGGAGTAAATCAATCAGGCCCATCAAGCTGGTACTATCGGTTTGTAGGAGGAAGGCCTTTCCTGTCCATCGTGCTGGACGGTATAGCCACACCTGCATTACTGGACACCGGCTCATAGGTAACCATCATACCTGATGTCCTCTACAAAAGGTACTGGTCCGTAGATGAACTCCAGCCGCCAGCCCCGAACCTCTCTGTGTATGCCTCTAACGGCCTTCCTCTTAACCTAGTAGGGGTTAAGGACGTGACAGTGAAGGTGGGGAGAGCGGAACTAAAGGACCAAGGACTGATTGTAGTGGAATCTAACCCTGGTGATACAGACTTGTATATGATACTTGGTACAAATATTGTTGGTAACTGTTTGGGAGAAGTGTTGTTTTTACTCCAACAGATTGCTGACATTGCCAAACCAGGGCAGAGGAAGGTGCTCCAGAGAGAGATTCGAGCCCTCCTGTACCAGCAACAGGTAAAGCTAACAGGTGGTGAGATTGGTAATGTACGGGTGACAGACCCGATACCCATTGTGATTCCCCCAATGAGTGAGATGCTGATTTGGTGTAGGGCAGCAATAGGTCTCAAGGGACAGAACTACCAGGCGGTAGTGGAGCCCATTAGCTCAGAGCACAGACCTACACTCTTAACTGCTAGAGGGGTAGTTGATGTACGCAATGGGAGGGTACCCGTACGTCTCCTAAATTGTGGGAAGGAGGAAGTTAAATTGCCAAGATACGCCACTGTTGCCAGATTGTATACTGTGAATAATGATGCCATACACACAGTGGAGTCCTTGACCGCACTAGATACAGTGGAGGACAATGACTCCGAAGCTCAGCTGGAGGATTGGTGTCAACAGCTCCATGTTGGGAGTGACGCCACTCCTGTCCATCAGAAACATGGTGTTTACAGAGTGGTTAAGGAATATGAACAAGTGTTTAGTAAATACCCACTTGATTTTGGAAGGGTTAAAGGGGTACAACACCACATACCCACCGGTACCCATCAAGGAGCGTTACCGACCCATACCACCAGCACATTATCAGAAAGCCAAGGAAATGTTACACGACATGAAAAAGGCAGGGGTAGTAAGGGATAGCTGTAGCCCTTGGGCAGCTCCCCTGGTCCTGGTCAGGAAAAAGGACGGTAGAATGAGGATGTGTGTAGATTATAGACAGATTAATCGCATAACACATAAAGATGCATACCCTTTGCCCCGTATAGAGGAATCCCTGGCTGCACTAAAATCTGCCAATTACTTCTCTACACTGGATCTCACTAGCGGGTACTGGCAAGTCTCTGTTGCTGAGGAAGACCGGGAGAAGACGGCCTTCACCACCCCGATGGAACTGTGCCAGTTCAACAGTATGCCGTTTGGACTCTGCAATGCACCCGGAAAGTTCCAGAGGCTGATGGAGTGTTGCTTGGGACACTGGAACTTCGAGACAGTGCTGCTGTACCTGGATGACGTTATCGTGTACTCGAGGACATATGAGGACCATCTGAAGCACCTGACTGAGGTATTTGAAGCATTGTCCTGGTATGGGATGAAACTAAAGCCTTCTAAATGCCACCTGCTCAAGCAGAAGGTTCAGTACCTGGGGCACGTAGTCAGCTTGGAGGGAATAGCACCAGACCCGGAGAAGGTCACTGCCATCCAGAAGTGGCCTGAGCCGAGAAGCATCAAAGAAGTACGGCAATTCCTGGGACTTGTCGGTTACTACAGGAGGTTCATAAAGGACTACACCAAAAAGGTAGCACCTCTACAAGACCTCCTGGTAGGACAGTCCAAAAGAGTCAAAAGAGGAAGGAGTCCCCCATTCCAGTGGGGCAAAGAACAGGCCGAATCCTTTGCAGTAATGAAGGAAATCCTGACTGGTGAAGAAATCATGGCTTACCCTGACTACAGCCAGCCTTTCCTGCTGTACACCGACGCCAGCAATGAGGGACTGGGAGCTGTGTTTTCCCAGAAGCAGAATGGAAGAGAGAAGCTAATTGGGTATGCCAGCAGGAAGCTACGCCCTACCGAGAGGAACCCGGAGAACTACATTTCCTTCAAGCTGGAGTTCCTGGCCTTGGTTTGGGCTATCACTGAAAGGTTCAAGCATTACCTAGCCTCAACTAAGTTTACAGCTTTTACTGACAAAAATACCTTGACACACCTGGAGACAGCCAGGTTGGAGCCATGCAACAGCGTTGGGTGGCCAGACTGTCAAATTATCAGTTCACCATCAAGTACCGGGCAGGTCACAAGAACACCAACGCTGATGCCCTGTCAAGGATGCCTCACCAGTCAGACACCGAGGATGAAGTGGATGATTTAGAGGATGTTGAATTACCTGCTTTCCACTGAAGCGGAGTGGTCCATGAGCAACACGTCACCAGAAGACGTCAGGGAAGGACGCTGAATCCTCTGCCCCACCACAGTTGGAAGGAGACCCAGGACAGTGACCTGGTTGTCAGCCTTATCAAAAGACTGATCACCCAGGAAGGTTCTCACCTGGAGAAGGATGCTCCTCCACAAGCCAAGCAACTGTGGAATGAGAGAAGCCGGCTGTTCATCTATAGAGAGAAGCTGTGCAGAAGATATGTCAACCCCAAGACCCATGAAATGGTGTGGCAGATTGTTGTACCCAGAACGGATATCCTGATGGTGTTGGAGGCCTACCACGATCAAGCAGGTCACTTTGGTTGGAAGAAGCTGGAAACCCTGCTGAAGGACCGTCTACTGGGTTGGAATGCGGAGCTCCATAGAGAGGTGGTGCCGGAATTGTGGGCCCTGTAGCCTCAGAAAAAAAGACTACGGCAGCCAGAAAGCACCCTTGCAGTCCATCAAGACAACCCAGCCCCTGGAGATCGTCACTCTGGATCACGTCAAGCTGTCACCCAGCAGGTCAGGCTACTCCTATGCCCTGACCATGGTGGATCACTATTCCCGGTTCCTGGTGGTAGCCCCTGTCAAGGACCTGACAGCAGAGACTGCAGCACGAACGTTCCAAGCATACTTCTGCAGGCCCCATGGATACCCGGACAAAGTGCTGACGGCTCAAGGCCCTGCCTTTGAAGCCGAGCTGTTTAAAGAATTCTGTCATCTGTATGGGTGCAAGAAGATCCAGACTATGCCGTATCACCCTCAGACCAATGGTTTGTGTGAGAAAATGAACAACATCTTCATAGACCTGCTGAAAACCTTACCCTTGGCAGAAAGGAACAAGTGGCCAGACAAACTACCTGACCTGGTAGATCTGTACAATCACATACCTGTGAGTTCTACTAATTGTACTCCAGCGTACCTCATGAGAACAAGACCCGGAAAGTTGCCCATGGACCTGGAACTCGGGGTGGTAGAACCGGAAGCAGATATGTCCACTGAAGATTGGGACACAAGTCGGCAAGAGCAGTACAGGAAAGTACAGGCCTGTGTCGAAGACAGTCTGAACAGAGTAAGGGAAAGACAGGAAGAACAGTACAATAAACATGCACCAGCAGAACCCTTGGCACCTGGAGAGATAGTGCTAAAGTGGAAGAGAAGAAGTCACAAGCTCGATGACCAGTGGGAAAGAGAGCCCTACACAGTGCTGAACTCCAGATTTGACAACAGTAAAACTTGCCTGATTAGCAAAGATGGAGGAAAAACAACTGCAACAGTCTCGAGAGACCATCTGAAGGTGTGCCCAGGTCTACTGAAGACAACGGAAGAAGAAGTACCTCCTATAGCACCGGAAGAACCCAAGGACGACGTGCTTCACACAGCTCTAGGAGATTTCCCTGCGGACTGGCCTCAACTTGATGGAGCAGTTATAATACTGGTGATACACTTCTATCAACAACAAGAAGAACCTGTAAGCGCCCTGGAATAGCCTGCTCAGGAACAGGAAGAGTCCCCAGTAACAGGAGAATCACCCGTTGAAGCGGAGCCTGCAGGCCCAGTGGACAGTGTACTTGCCAGTCCCATAGAGAGATTAAGGCAGTTCTATAACCTACCAGCACGTACGCCTGCTAGATTAACAGAAAGGGTACGCACAGACACTAGTGACACCCCAGTGCTACGAAGGTCCACGCGCAGCACACAAGGACAAATCCCTGCCAGGTTTAGGGAATAAACATGAAGAGCCTAAATTGTAAATAGTTGCCCAGTTGGGTATTGCCTATTATTTATTGTATAAACTGAAATTTATGTGTGCCTTTAGTTACCCGTCAGGGTACAGAGACTTGTAGGATGAGGACTGTGAGCAGCCAAAAACTTTATTTGTATATAGTTTGCACTCATCAAAAGTGCCCCCTTATAAGACCCTGGAACAAAAACCCGTTTGGCGTGGCCGAAGACGTGGTCCAACATCTGGATCACCTATGCCCTGTAGCCACGCCCAGGGCCTACGTTGAGGGTTTTCAGGCGGGTCCCTCATGTTCTTTCTTTGGTGAAATGGACACCTGGTTATGGGACTTACTGTAACTTTATTAATGTTATTATACTTGTTGTTATTATTATAATTGTTATTATTGTTGTTACCTGTTTTACAAAATGCTTCAGTCCAGGAGTACTGAATTGTACTAGGGGGGAATGTGGCACCCTGCTGTGCACAGGTACCACAGGATCAAGGGTGCATGGACGGACTTCTCCACAAGAGGCCCTCATTACAAACAAACACCTCCACCCTTCCACCTCATACCACCAGAGGGAGCCCATTAGGGACAGATATATATGGAGGTTGGAGCCAGGCAGTCAGTCAGAGTTGATCAGTCAGTACAGAGAGAGAGTCTGAGAGCGTGCTGACGCTGAGAGTAGCAAAGACGCAGCGCGTCTGCTGCTGAGTTCTGAGGGCCCCGAGTGTGGTCGAAGGCAAGGAGGAGACAAGTTGAGGGGGGCAGAGGAGCATCATAGGCTCACCCCGAATATACAAACCGGACACCGGGTCCGTGCCTACATGGTCCTTTATACATAGTAGGGATCACCGGCATACCAGGAGGACTACAAGTCCCTGGCCGACCTGAAGCTAAACCCTTAACAGGATCAGGAACCACGAAGGCCCCAGCGTTACCAGGGATAGTGGTTGCCAGCAGAAGGTCCTACTACCGAGCGACAGCTGAAGGAACAGCACGCCACATAAGCTAGGCCCAGTTGCAGGCTGGCCAGGAGCATACAGAGAGGCAGACACGAACCAGGAGGCCTTATACCCGCTCACTGGGGAGAAGTCCTGAAGTGCACCCATCCTACTGAGTACCCTGGACCGTACCTGACATCCGCACCAGTAAAAGTATTGAAGCGAATCCCCTGTCTCTGTCAGTTACTCCTGCTGCGCCATTCCGCCTGCACTACAAGTCCCAGCATCACCACCATCAAACTCCACACTGCCCCGCAGGCCCGCTCCACCTGTGGGGAGCAGAAACACCTCAGCTGCCATCCCATCACCCCCCGGAGGTCTGTAGCAGCGCTGGTAAATCTTACCAGGTACCACAGGTGGCGTCACGAACTATTTATTTATTTTTATCCAAGTTACAATCCCCTTTTTGGTTGACCGCCCTGGGCCACGGACCGGGCCAGCCACTGTGACATACCCCCCCCCCAGCATCCATAGGCCCGGCTGCCCAGTACCCCTTTGCCCCGGGGGCGCGTCACAGGCACTGTGCACTGCGAGGATTCGCCGCTTTCGGAGTCAGGACCGGAGGGTATGTATGAGTTATACATACTGCCGGGCAGAGTCCATCTAGTGGGTGCGGCCTCGCTCCATACACTTGTATAGAGCGAGGCCATGCCCTGGGTAGTGACGCGGCCATCCAATGGGTGTGGCTGACTAGAGGGCGTGGCCTTGCTCAATATAGGTGTATGGAGAGAGAGGCTGCGCGCACTGGCCAGGAGTGTGTGCATGCATTATACATACTCCCAGACAGAGCCCAACTAGTGGGTGCTGCCTCGCTCCATACACAAGTGTATGGAGAGCAAGGCTGCGCCCACTGGCCGGGAGTATGCATAACTCATACATACCCTCCGATCCCAGGTCAGGAACCGGCGAATCCAAGCAGCTCACAGTGCATGCGCTGGGGGGATTGATAAATCCATAGTCACACAGAGTGAACCGGACAACCCCTTTAAGGCATGCTTGTAAAGGCCTTTTCTGGCTTATTAAATACATAGTATCTTTCTTGTAGTATTTTGTTTGGAAATTATAGGGAAATTCATCTCTGAAGTTTTAATTGCAAGTGCAGAGGGCGAACACTGCACTTCCAGCTCTCATGCCAGTCTTCTTATTTCACTGGCCGCCATCAGCCTTCAGTCTCTGACAGATCACGCTTCTTTCTTCCCTTTGCATAGGCACCAAATCACTGCTCGGATTCTTCTCCTATAGGGCGGTGCTGTAGGCTCCGGATGATGTTGCGGGAGCCGACCAAACGATTTCCGCATGTGCCGCCCTCAGGTAAGACGACTCCAGAAGAGATACTGTGCAGGTGCTGAATCCTCACCCAGGGCAGCCTCAATAGAGGGGCGGCGCAAGTGCAAACTATGAGGCCCGGAGAATGATGAATGGCAATGTCAGAAACTGCAAGGACATGATGCTTTCCTAGTAATGGTTTGTTTTAGTAGGTGGTGTGGGTTATAACAATCGCCCCATCATAGTGATATGCCATCATATTTTAAAGCAAATGTATTTTTTTTTTTTTCATTTTAACAGTGAGTTTTTTTCATATCACTATTAGTATTAAAACAAAATTAGAAAACTTGCAATTTTTACACTTGCTAATAGACCTATTTTAGAATCATAAATGTTCTTTACAGAAGACTTTACAGCAGCCTCCTTATCATCAGAGGCCGGATGACAATCCAACACCTCTATACACAGCTGATAACACAGGATCCACTAATCACATTACACGATGTCATAGCTCACCTGTTTCTCCTCCCTTCACAATGACCTCTGCACACGCTCATTAGATGCTTCAATACAAAATATAGTATCAGTCTATTGCTGCTAATGTTCATGTATATTTCCTGAAAGAATAGGAAGTTAGAGTCTATAATAGCCCCAGTGGTCAGTGTGAAAATTGCAAGATTTCTGTTTTTAATTTTTTTTAATAAACATCGTGGTATGGAAAAAAAATACGTGTAACATAAAAACCTAATCATTTTCTGAGGACACATGCAATTTAAAGGTACATTCCTGTTTCAGAAAACATTGGCACCTGACTTCAGTTTTTTTTAAATATATGCTTTTCTCTTTACTCACCCTCCCCAGGTCCAGCCCAGGGTTGCTGATGATATGGCCTGTTTTGGTTATTGTCTGCAGCGTTAATATCATGTCGACAGCGCTGCAGCCAACTGAGTTCAGCGCAAGTTAAAGGCACAAGTCACTCAAAGCCACTGACTTGCTGCAGTGTCCAATAATGGACACTGGTAGCAATGCCAGGGAGTCAGCGCTGGACCCACGGAGGGTGAGTAAGGCTGTGTTCACACGATGCGTATTTCATGCGTTTCCGCGGCGTTTTTGCAGTTGCGTAAACGCCGCGGAAACGCATGAAAAACGCATGGTAGAAGGGCAGCAATGTTCCCCAATGGAAATCCGCATGTGCTGTGCCCATGATGCGGATTTTTCCGCAGCGTTAACGCTGCGGTCAAAAATCCGCAGCATGTCAATTAGGGTATGTGCACACGATGCAGAAATGAAGCAGAAAATTTCTGCATCATTTCTGCATCTCCCTGGCAGAAAAAAACGCATGCAGATTGTGCATGCGTTTTTCCTGCAGAATACATGCGGATCCACATGCAGATTCACATGCGTTTCCGCATGCAGATTGACAAGCGCTTTCCAGGCGATTTTAGCATCACCTGGAAAGTGCTTGATAACTAGGTCACACTATATAAATCCATGCAAACAGCATGGATTTATACAGTGTGAACCGAGAGAGTGTATATACTTACCTCTGATGGCCCGCGCTGTCCTGCTCACTCCGTTCTCCCGGCTGCCGGCAACTTTGAATTGAAAGACCTGCCGACGTCAGCGTCACGTGACCCGTCACATGACTCTGACGTCACCGCAGGTCCTACAACTCACTGCAAGTGCCGGGAACCAAGCGGGAGCGCTGCGCGGGCCGACAGAAGGTAAGAATACATTTATTTTTTATTTTATTCTTCTTTTTACAGCTTTTTTAATGGTACCTGGGTGTGGATGAGACTCTCCTCTCCTCCACACCCGGGTACCATCCGCACATTAGAACGCACCAATTACGCAAGTACAAATGCTGTCTTGCGGAATTGGCGCGTTCTAATGCAAGTCAATGGCGGCGAAATCGCCGCGTTTCCGCAAAATTAATTGATATGCTGCGGATTTTTGACCGCAGCGTTAACGCTGCGGAAAAATCCGCATCATGGGCACAGCACATGCGGATTTCCATTGGGGAACATTGCTGCCCTTCTACCATGCGTTTTTCATGCGTTTCCGCGGCGTTTACGCAACTGCAAAAACGCCGCGGAAACGCATGAAATACGCATCGTGTGAACACAGCCTTAATTTTGCGGAAACGCGGCGATTTCGCCGCCATTGACTTGCATTAGAACGCGCCAATTCCGCAAGACAGCATTTGTACTTGCGTAATTGGTGCGTTCTAATGTGCGGATGGTACCCGGGTGTGGAGGAGAGGAGAGTCTCATCCACACCCAGGTACCATTAAAAAAGCTGTAAAAAGAAGAATAAAATAAAAAATAAATGTATTCTTACCTTCTGTCGGCCCGCGCAGCGCTCCCGCTTGGTTCCCGGCACTTGCAGTGAGTTGTAGGACCTGCGGTGACGTCAGAGTCATGTGACGGGTCACGTGACGCTGACGTCGGCAGGTCTTTCAATTCAAAGTTGCCGGCAGCCGGGAGAACGGAGTGAGCAGGACAGCGCGGGCCATCAGAGGTAAGTATATACACTCTCTCGGTTCACACTGTATAAATCCATGCTGTTTGCATGGATTTATATAGTGTGACCTAGTTATCAAGCACTTTCCAGGTGATGCTAAAATCGCCTGGAAAGCGCTTGTCAATCTGCATGCGGAAACGCATGTGAATCTGCATGTGGATCCGCATGTATTCTGCAGGAAAAACGCATGCACAATCTGCATGCGTTTTTTTCTGCCAGGGAGATGCAGAAATGATGCAGAAATTTTCTGCTTCATTTCTGCATCGTGTGCACATACCCTAAAGCTCAGTTTGTCAGTTTAAACATCAGCCAGGAACATGAATCGCAGCATGGCTGCACAATTGCAGGCAGGGATATTAGCCAGGCTCTGATTCATGCTGCCCATCGTTTAGGCAGCATGAATCGCCAGACAGGGTCCTTTTTAAGTGAGACAGTCCCTTACAAGGGTCTCATTAAGGATTTGCACAGTTTTAGAAAAACCTGTCTGCCTTTCCTAAAAATAGGACCAGACATGTCCAAAGGTTGCATGTGGTGCTTGCACTCTACCCCGATTTTGCACCTCACTCCAATTCACATCAATGGAGCAGAGCTGCGATATCAAATGCAACCCTTTTTAAACTCCGTTCTCCACTCGGTGTAATATAGAGGGTCCTCAAAGCCATGACCCCACATGAACCCCTCCATATGCTCCAATATGAGAGTTGGAAAAGGGTCCTCCAGTCAAAGACTTTGTAGGACATAACTATAGTGGGTGCTGGAGCCCAGGGGGAACCAAAAGGTCCTTCTGGCCCAATATGTTGAAAGCACCTGTCGGAGATCTTGAATTGTGAGCCATGAGCTTCTCATTACACCACTGAGTCAGGATACATCGTCACAATGTGCCAGTGAATGTCTAACGTTACCTTAGTCACGCGCGTCAGGCACACCTATAATACACCCAATTCCTAATTTTTGGAGTAATTATTGTGGAACAGCTGCCACCAAGGAACATCTTGTCTCATTTACTCTTTGTGTTTAGTATTGTTGCCTGTGTGGAGCCACAATACATGTTTTGTTTTATAAGACTGCATTTCCCCCCTGATTCTGGATGGAGATATATTGCCAAATGGTGAGAACAAAGATCACTTTGACTCATAGTAAATAGCACGGAGTGCGTGCGCGCCAAGTCAAATCAAATGAAACCCAAACCTGGGTGTAGCAGATTGTTATCTGCTTCGTGTTATTACTATCTTACACGTGGATGTGTTTGGTGCTTGATGAGAATTTTTTATCCTTTCTCTTCCTATATCTTCCAATGATTTATACAGTTTTATTTCAGTAATTATTTCGACAATCTCTTATTTTCCGTTAATTTTTATAAGTGAATCTCCATATTTTATCATTATGTCATTTTTTTAGCTCTTAAATTCTGGGACTGTTTTTTTTTATATATATATATTTTTATAGTGGTGGGAGCTCCAAACCTATTGCATAGTCAATGAGCTGAATTATAAAATTCTGGCTGCTTTCAGTCACCACTAGGGAGAGCTAAGGTGATAAAGGTTTTTTTGTTCACATGCGCTCAGACATGTACTACAGTCCCATCGGGAATGAATGGAGCAGAGGTCAAGCATGTGCACCCCCACTCCATTCAAGACTAGAGCTCCATTCTCAGGATCACTGGAGGTCCCAGTGGTCTCACCCACAGCGTTCAGCAAATTATCCCCAACCCTAAATTTCTTAGTCTTATTCCCTCCTGGTAAGCTGGGTGACAAACCCTGGGGTTCATAGCAGCCATATTTGATTGTCAGATTTCCTTCAGACGGGTATAATATTCAGCGTTACCATAAGCATCAGGTGTGGGAAAGACTTAGTGCAACACAAAGAGAAGAGAAAAAGGGAACCCAGACTCTAGGGAAAGAGGGAAGTGGAGACCTCTTAGGCTGGTCTAGTGTCACCCTGACTCCCGTAACGTCCCTGTATTGGTTCTTCACCAATCGCCACACGCGAACCTCGCCCTGTCTTTCCCTGGCATTTGGTTCAGGCTAGGGAAGGGAGGAGATGAGCTCTAGTCAATCACCACTAAACACTATAGACAACAAGAGTGAACAAACAGGGGAAATTGCCTAGTTTTAGACGACTCCAGACAAATGCGCACTTGTCGTCAAGCTCCAGAGAAGTACTGCTCCAGCTAAGCCTTCACAAGTAGTAATGAATATCGCCGGCACCTCCCTCTGAAACACAGCAGGTATTTATACACCCAGACCAGGGAGTTAATTAGCCAGAGGAAGGTAGCCGCTGGGTCCTAGAGACAGCCTCTAAGAAGATGTCTGTAATGCCAAACGTAGAGATCTCCTGCAACCAACTGCTGGACGACTGTCTGTCACTTCTGACACACCCATGACAGAGGGAGACTACACAACTTTTACACAGATCCCTATTTCTGCTTTTGTTTAGGCTATGCGAGGGAAATACGACACAGAAAGGAGAAAGTTGGCCGTCCATGAAACACTGGTACAGACAATTTTTGTTAAAGCGGACCTGTCACCAGGTCGTCAGTGTCCAATTTTTGTTCTTATGCTCCTCTGAGTACGCCATTCTTTTTTTTTTTTTCTTTTTTAATCTAACTCTCCAGATACAGTATATGAGAATCCTTTTATTTTTACGGTCTTTAGCTAGGGACGTGGCTTACCAGATCCTCGGGGGCATGTCTTTAGCTTTGTCTGCATAACTTTACTACCCTATGGTCCATGCCCCCTTTAATAAAATCAATAGAAATTAGAAGTAAATGAAAAAGTCCATATCTCCTGTACCATATGGCAGATTTAAAGAAAGCAGCATACTCAAGGGAACAACGGAAATAAAACTTTTGACCTGGTGAGAGGTTTTCTTTAACCTCACTCCCACATACAGTATCACATTCCCTATGAACCTACTACCCGAGTGATCGTGGCACTTTATTACAGTGTTACCTTTTACTCCTTTTATATTCTTTGGTTACTACATTATTGTTGTATCATGATCTGTATGTGTGTATTGTGCCCTTTTCATTATTGAATACAACTTGACATCACTTTATGTCTAGTGTCTATTTCTATTTTTGATATCCATTATATTTCTATGGCTTAATTGGTGATTGTGCTCGTCAGATGGGTTATAACCCAATGCCAGATTTGGCTTAGGAAACAGGTTTTGGCACAAGTAAATACAGGTGCATCTCACTAAATTACAACCCCTGGCAAAAATTATGGAATCACCGGGTTCGGAGGATGTTCATTGAGTTGTTTAATGTTGTTGAAAAAAAGCAGATCACAGACATGGCACGAAACTAAAGTCATTTCAAATGGCAACTGTAGGGCTTTAAGAAACACTAAAAGAAATCAAGATTAAAAATGTGGTACTCAGTGAGGGTAATTTTTTTCAGACCAAGCAGAGGGAAAAAAATATGGAATCACTCAATTCTGAGGAAAAAATTATGGAATCACCCTGTAAATTTTCATTTCCAAAACTAACACCTGCATCAAATTAGATCTGCTCGTTAGTCTGCATCTAAAAAGGAGTGATCACACCTTGGAGAGCTGTTGCACCAAGTGGACTGACATGAATCATGGCTCCAACACGAGAGATGTCAATTGAAGCAAAGGAGAGGATTATCAAAGTCTTAAAAGAAGGTAAATCATCATGCAATGTTGCAAAAGATGTTGGTTGTTCACAGTCAGCTGTGTCTAAAATCTAGAGCAAATACAAACAACATGGGAAGGTTGTTAAAGGCAAACATACTGGTAGACCAAGGAAGACATTAAAGCGTCAAGACCGGAAACTTAAAGCAATATGTCTCCAAAACAGGAAATGCACAACAAAACAAATGAGGAACGAATGGGAGGAAACTGGAGTCAATGTCTGTGACCAAACTGTTAGAAACCGCCTAAAGGAAATGGGATTTACATACAGAAAAGCTAAACATAAGCCATCATTAACACCTAAACAGAAAAAAACAATGTTACAATGGGCTAAGGAAAAGCAATCGTGGACTGTGGATCACTGGATGAAAGTCGTATTCAGTGATGAATCGCAAATCTGCATTGGGCAAGGTGATGATGCAGGAACTTTTGTTTGGTGCCGTTCCAATGAGATTTATAAAGATGACTGCATGAAGAGAACTTGAAAATTTCCACAGTCATTGATGATATGGGGCTGCATGTCAGGTAAAGGCACTGGGGAGATGGCTGTCATTACATCTTCAATAAATGCCCAAGTTTACATTGATATTTTGGACAGTTTTCTTATCCCATCAATTGAAAGGATGTTTGGGGATGATGACATCATTTTTCAAGATGATAATGCATCCTGCCATAAAGCAAAAACTGTGAAAACATTCCTTGAAAGAAGACATATAAGGTCAATGTCATGGCCTGCAAATAGTCCGGATCTCAATCCAATTGAAAATCTTTGGTGGAAGTTGAAGAAAATGGCCCATGACAAGGCTCCAACCTGCAAAGCTGATCTGGCAACAGCAATCAGAGAAAGTTGGAGCCAGATTGATGAAGAGTACTGTTTTTCACTCATTAAGTCCATGTCTTAGAGACTGCAAGCTGTTATTAAAGCCAGAGGTGGTGCAACAAAATACTAGTGATGTACTGGAGTGTTCTTTTGTGTGTTTGTTTTTCATGATTCCATAATTTTTTCCTCAGAATTGAGTGATTCTATAATTTTTTCCCTCTGCTTGGTCTGAAAAAAATTACCCTTACTGAGTACCACATTTTTAATCTTGATTTCTTTTAGTGTTTCTTAAAGCCCTAAAGTTGCCATTTGAAATGACTTTAGTTTTGTGCCATGTCTGTAATCTGCTTTTTTTCAACAACATTAAACAACTAAATCCTCCGATCCCGGTGATTCCATAATTTTTGCCAGGGGTTGCAGAATATCATCAAAAAGTTAATTTATTTCAATTCTTCAATACAAAAAGTGAAGCTCATATATTATATAGAGTCATTACACACAGAGTGATCTATTTCAAGTGTTTATTTCTGTTAATGTTGATGATTATGGCTTACAGCCAATGAAAACACAAAAGTCATTATCTCAGTATATTAGAATACTGAATACTTGTGTGTTTTGTCTACCGAAAATGTTCTATAAGGTTCAAACGCGCCAAGAAAAAAGCCGTTGTGTTTTTTTTTTTGCGTTATTCCACTTTCTCTTTGCTTTCCATGGGTGAAAAAATGCTGCAGAAACGCTGAAAGAATTGACATTGTGCAAATTTCAAAACATTGCAATTGTCAAATTCACTCAGCGTGTACATGGGATTTCTGAAATCTCATAGCTTTTCCTGGTACTGTAAAAAGCTGCTTTTAATTTACATAAAAAAATGCAGCAAAAAAATGTTGCAAAAATGCTGCATCTGAACATAGCCTTAGGCTGTGTGCCCACGTAGCATTTTTCAAGCGTATATGCTGCGGAATTTCCGCAGCGTAAACGCTTGAAAAACGCATGTATATCCGCACCCCATGGTCCCCAATGGCATTCCGCAATGTCAATGCCCATGCTGCGGATTTTTCCGCAGCGTATATGCTGCGGTCAAAAATCCGCAGCATGTTCATTAATTTTGCGGAAGCGCAGCGGAATCAATGTGCGGATGGTACCCAAGTCTGGATGAGAGGAGACTCTCATCCAGACCTGGGTACCAAAGAACCTGTAAAAAAAAGAATAAAATAAAGTTTATACTTATCTTCTGATGTTTTCCCTCCGTCGCGCTGTTGTCTGAAGGACCTGCCACGTCATTGAGTCATGTGACCCACCATATGACTCAATGACGTCACCGCAGGTCCTGCACACAACAGCGTGAGCCGCTCAAGCCTCCGGACGGGGCAGAGAATGCATCAGAAGGTGAGTATAAAGTTTATTTTTTTATTTTTTACCATTCTGAACAAGTTGTCAAGCACTTTTCCAAGTGATGCTTGGAGAAGTGCTTGATAACCCGCATGCGGAAATGCATGCAAAGACGCCTCACAAACGCTTCTACCTGGCGGGAAAACCGCATGTAATATCCGCATGCGATTTTCCCGCCAGGGAGAAGCGTAAAAAATATGCTTCAGGTCCGCAACGTGGGCACATAGCCTTAGCGTATACAGAGAGCTGCTGTATTCTTTTGTTTGTATGTTATGCAGTCACAGCAGCTTGCACCTGTTCACACTTGCTTCAATCTGTTAAGAGGTGCACTGCTGGTCAGGTTTTGTTATTTTGTAACATTAAACATTATTGACATTGTTTCAATAAAATAACATTATTTTGTAACATTTTGCACTCCCCTCAAAGCTTTATCCTCTTAACCCTCCGTCACATACAATATCGGTTCTAACGAGTTCACATACAATGTGACTGTCAGGCGCAGGCTAGAAAAATACCTATAATATCTAATGTTTGCAATTTCAGTGCTCTAAAAGTGATCAGTGACCTTCATAGGGATGTAATAAAAGAGACTACACATAATCAGGTGCAAAAAAAAAACATTTACTTAACATAAAACTAATAACTCTGAAATACAAACATTTCAAAACTCCCGCCAAATAGTCCCCAGTTCGACTCTGTCAAAAAACTCTACAAAGAAAATTTATGGAAACAAACTTAATTTTAAGGTACCTTAAGTACTATTAAACACATATTCAATCAGAATTAGATCCTGAAGTTTCCCCAGAAAAATTACACTTGCAGAGCAAAGAGCAAGAATTACACATCATTTTTGCATGTGTCAGGCAAATTGCATTATGACATTTGTGACATTCATAATTAGAAAGCCTTCTGATTCCGCTTTCTGTGGTGCATGTGGTGCATCTCCTTCTTTTGGGAGGTGGTGCAGGTGGTGAATTTTCACTTTCATCTTCTGGGCAGAATCTTTTGAGCTGAACTTGAAGGCGAGAGGGGATACCGATTGTTTTCATACTTCTCCTGCGTAGCTCTCCAAGCACTAGTTCATGGGCCAATTTTTTCAGATAGAATCATCTATGGAGTGGTTCAAGCTTGTTTTCAAGGTAAATGACTTGTGAATTTATACCACCCAAATTCAACATAGCAAAAAATATGACCATTGGCCAGCGTTTGGTGTTTCTGCTGACGTTGAAAGTTGAGCACATCTGATCAGCTGTATCAACACCCCCTTTGGTTCCATTATAAAATGTAATTATCTCCGGGGTTTTTTGTGCCTCAGTCCCAGGATCGATGTCATCATCATCATGAAGTGTTGATAGAAGAAGTACAATTTTTTTTGCTTGTGGTACATAGGAAACCAAAACCTTTCCATTATGGAATGCAAACATACTGCTGTACTGTTGTCTCCCTTTCACACTTGCAAACTGTGTAGGCAATTCTTTTTTATTTTTTCTTACAGTTCCGACATATGAAAGCTTCTGCATTTTCAGACAATCAATCAGATCACAATTTGAAAACCAATTGTCAGCTGTTATATTGCGACCCGATCCAAATAAGGGCTCAGCCAGTCTTTTTACAACATCACTGGGTTCGTTGCTAACACAGTAAGGACCTTCTGGTTGTTTTCCTGCATAAACTTCCAGGTTGTAAGTGTAGGTCTTACTGGCATCAACAAGGGCATACATTTTTATTCCATATTTGTTAGGCTTTGATGGAATATACTGACGAAAGGCACATCTACCACGAAAACCAGGGAGCATTTCATCAATAGTGAGATTCTCCCCAGGGCAATAGTTTTTTTTACAGTTTTCAACAAATTTTTGGAATATATCACGAATTGGAGCAAGTCGGTCATGTGTTTTACGATCGGTTCGGGAAGTTCTGTCGTCAAACCGAAGGCAACGAATTAGAAGCTTGAATCTGTTTATGGACATAACAAGGCCAAATTTTTCAACTCCATCCCCATCTTTACTCCAAAGTTCCTCCAAACTTTGTCTATTTGCCCTATAAGCTCCTGCAAGGTATAATAATCCAAAAGAAGCACGCAGTTCTATTTCATCTGTGGCCTTGATGGTTCTGTTGCAGATGAACTTGTCCTTTATAATGTCTATATATTGGTTGGTATATGTGACAATAGAGTCCAGAATGTCATCTGTGAATAAACTATTCCAGCATTCAACTGCAGTTTTTGCATTACTTGCAGTTCCTATAACTGCAGGAAGGTGAGTAATAATGTTTTGAGGTTCCCTACGTTTTTTCTGGAGTGGCTTCTTGTTCCATTGTTTTTTTTTATCTTTTCCCATCTAATAAGATTCTACATCTTCATCCTCATCACTGTCACCATCTTGCTCTGTTTCAGAATCCACTTCACATACTTCCACCTCATCATGAGAATCAATCTCACTTTCCTCTCCTAAATCCTCATTCAGTGTGGGGTTTGCATCATCTAACAGCATGTTTGTTACCTCCTCAACATCAAGGTTTTTTGATAAATTGTACATTTTCCTCTCAATTTCAGCAGATAATCTGAAGCAAGAGAAGGAATATGTGTTAGGGAACTACTGTATATGCCTGAGCAGCACACTTTCTTTTTTAATCTGCCTTATTTCTATGAAATATCCTCACACTTTGTGCTATACATTCATAAAACAAGCTAAATAAACAATTGTGATGAATAAAAACATAAAATACCAATCTTATTGAGTGTGATGTGTTCACATACAATGAGCCTGAGAGATTAGCGCAGTTATATCTCTCCTCCTGAAGCTCTGCAATCCAACTGTGGTATGAGGTTTCACAGAGCTGCTAGAGACAGGAGACTACCTGGAGGGATGGGATTTCCTCACAATCTGGTGAGGAAGGAGAAATGAAAGTAAAAGAGATGTGCCTGTCAGGCCTATTGTATGTGACGGAGGGTTAATGTATTGCAGTCATCATATTATATAGCCCTGTGCACTTACAATTGCTCATTTTGCCTTTCTACCAGCTAATTCTTCTTTTCTCTGCTCTATGTAGAAACAGGAAGTCTCTTGTCCCTGCATTTATCATTCCCCTCTTCACCTCCTGACCCAGCTGCTCCCTCCTCCCCCCCTGACAGGGACGTTTGCAGTGTCTTATGACTCATATAGGGAAAATTGACCTCCTGTTTCTACATAGAGCTTAGTAGGATTCAGCTAGTCAGTTTTTAATCACGTGATGTCATAAACCTAATGGAAAAGAGAAGAATTAGCTGGGTAGATGTAGAAAGGCAAAATGAGCAATTGTAAGTACACAGTGCTACATAATATGATGACTGTAATATATTAAGAGGATAAAAACTTTTATCGGAGGAGGTGGAGTGCTTCTTTAACTCTGTATCTGCTACACTTCTGCTGTCAATCTAGGACTTTTTAGGATTTCCAACCACCAACTCCTCTGTGCTAACTAGACCACTATGTTACGATGCTGTGTGATGAATGTCATGACTAGGGATGAGTGGACCCATTGAAGTTCTGGTTCTGGTACTTGATCCAAACTTTATTCCAAAGTTCGGTTTGGGCACCAGAACTGTACCCGAACTTGAACCAGAACCTGAACCCCATTGAAATCAATAGGGTCCTGAACTTTTTGATCTGCAAAATTGTCGGAATAGTCAGCGCAGGAGAAGCCAAAAATGGCCGGGGTGAGTAAGACAAGTGAGGGCCAGGTGAGTATTAATTTTTTTTTTTTTTAACCCCTTTCTCAACCCTTTTGAATCCATTAAAGCGAAGACCAGCCGGCCACCATTTTGCTGGATTCTCACTAATCAAATTGCAAATTTTTTTCCCTGATATTCGAGTTGAATTCGATTTGCCTCAGAGAAAATAGCTCATCTCCATCTTTAAGCCAAGGATAAAGCGAATAGTGAACGTTTCTTTAGCCGTGGCCAAATAAATATTGCAGGTTATGGAAAGTTTATCAGTTTGACCACTGACCGACGCCACATTATTTTAGGGAACTTTGTTATAAAATGACTCTCCAAATCTGAACTCCTCTGCTATTGCCAAGGTATAAATTGTACCTTCATTATGTGCAGGAATCCAGCGCTGGGCACATTTCCGAGTTACTTACATGCCAGAATAATTTTGTATAATAATCAAATAACATCTTACATAATCTCAGATCTGACCAGACCCGTCTGCTGTCACTTGAAATCATATTAGATGATATAGTACAAAATTGGGCAGAAGTTAGGAATTTCGGACCAGAGTGCCAGAAGCTGCTCCCTCCCTCCACTCTGATTTTCAACATACGCACTCGATAAGGCTAGGTTCACACGACTGTTTTCTCGCCATCCAATAAAATCAGTCTGATTATGCTAATCAGACTCTGATCACAGTTTGATCAGAGTGGGATACGACTTTTTCGGAGGTGGAGAGAAAAAAAAAAATTTCCACCTTCTCCGCATAGTCAGTCTACGAAAATCGGACTGCACTTGGATGTTATCCAAGTGCGGTCAGATTTTTTTTCCGCGAACCCATAGACTTGAATGGACAAGTGTAATCTGATTCTTGGAGGCAAATCATGCATGCTGCAATTTTTTTCCACTCAGCGCCAGGAAAAAAAATCTGACAATTGCACAGCCCCCTAGAATAAGAGTCTTTTTTGCTGAGTTTTCTGAGCAGAAACACTACATTTTTGAGGAATTTTTAGAATTGGAGGAGGATTTGGAGCGTTTCCACTCAGTGGCTATGTACACAAAGTCTTCTTGGAGTGGAAACTGAGCAGAACCTCAGACTAAACTCTCAGAATCCTTCTCAAGAACTTGGAACTCCTCAAAAACTTGGAGTTTCCACCAGTGGCTATGTGCACACAGAGTTTTTTGAGGAGCTTTTGAAGTAGAACCTCAGAGAAAACTTGCTAAATCCTCCTCCAAATTCCAAAACTCCTCAAAAACTTGTTTTGTTTCTAAAAACACAGCAAGAAGACTGTGTGTGTACATAGACACTTTCTGCTCAAAAAAACTCCTCGAAACACTCCGTCTATGTGCAGATGAAGTTTTAGAGGCAGTCAAGGACTACTAGTTTTCAAGTGGAAACCGCTTCAGGAAATGTTTAGGAAGTTTTTGGAGGAATTTTTATTTTCCTGAAGTGGTTTTGAAGAGTTTTTGATGCATTTTGGATGAGGTTTTTTCTTTTTTTAAATCTTGAAGCACTTTTTGCAGCTTTCTGATTGGACTGCGCCTTGTTTGGCGTCATCAGGAGTTGCTTCAAAGAAGTGACATGTACTTTATTTTTTTCCCATGAGGTGTTTTTCAAAACCTTAATCAGAACTTAACATGAACTTTAATGTAGTTTTACAATACAATTGAATAGGAAGAGTTATGCAAGCGTTTTTAAGCGATTTTCAGCCAATTTTCTTTTGGGTGAACCTGCTCCAAAAATATCCGTATGCACATAGGCTTCTGTTAGGGGATAGAAAACAAAGTCCATCGCCCTCTGAGAATTTTTTGCCATCCAAGAGCATCACCAATCAAAGCTGCCACGTTGTTCTTAGTGCTGAATATTCATCTGATTTTGAATTGAAGGAACTTAGTAAGGGTGTGCTCACAGGTTTTTTTTTTGCGGAGTTTCTGGAGCTGAAACTGAGTGGAAGCTCCAAGTTTTTGAAGAGGATCTGGCCATATGCACATGGTGTCTTTTAGATGCTGGCACAGCCGCTGAATTTTCCCAGGCAAAGCTGCTTCAGGAATATCCTGGCAGTCATTTTCCTGAAGAAGCTTTGCTGGCGGTTTTGCCGTCATTCTTGTGGCGGCTCTGTTGCCAGCGTTTTTTTCTCTATGTTGTGAAATAGTGAGAACAGGCGGTTTCTGAGCAGAAACCGCCTGAAGAGTGAGGTTACAACACTTGACATAACACAGAACATTGGATTGGATTCTGGACAGAATCTGCCTGAAAAAGACACCATATACACATAGCCGGTGTAGAGTTTTTGCTCACTTTCTTCTCCAAAAACTCCTGTAAAAAATCAGTGTGAACACACCCTTGAAGAAATTCTGCTCCAAAAAAACCCTCCAGAAAATAAACAAAATGTTGTGGTTTTTGAACTCCTCATGGTTCTTAGAGCATTTCTGCTCACACCAAGCTTTTTTTTCAGGTGTTTTTGGAGCAGGATCTCGCCGACTCTCAAGTCAACCAAAACTCAGTGTACAGATACCCTAAGGCCTCGTTCACACGTTCAATATTTGGTCAGTATTTTACATCAGTATTTGTAAGCCAAAACCAGGAGAGGAACAATCAGAGGAAAAGTATAATAGAAACACGTCACCACTTCTGTATCTTTCACCCACTGTTGTGAAATACTGACCGAATACTGAATGTGTGAACGTGGCCTATAAATGGAATCAGACCAGGAATAGTCAGCTGGAAAGGATCTTCTCTGGTAAAACTTCCCTTATCTAAGGGAATGTAGTAGATGAGGACAATTAGATAGATTCTATTTAAGTTATAATTTAGTTCTGTTGACTCCGGGCTTAAGAGTCCAGTGGGTGGAGCCACTCAGTGGTTCTTTTTGTGAGTGTACATCCCTTAGTGAGAACCTGGGCTCACTGGCCAAGTCAGCCTTACATATGGTTGTCATTTGGTTGATGGTGCCAAAACCTGGGCCCACTGGAGGATATTCTGGTCCCCCATTTGGTCATTCCCACCCTGCATGATGTCATTGGTCCACAGCGTTGGAAACTGAAGAGGACATTTGACTGGTTAAAGCTGATACACATCTTAATTTCAGATTCTCAGGTCTTTGCCGTCTTCTTCACTGGACAGTGGATATTTCAGGCTATTTCTAGGAAGACGTCAATGAGGCTGAGAGTGACTGTCCCCCAGAGGAGAGTTAGTGGAGGCTGTAGGAGTGCGGCGTGACTTGTGCACTGGTTCACTCCACCTGTGCTGGGCCAGGTGAGGAGCCGGTTAACTGGGTAAAGAGTTCACAGAGAGGTGAGCTGTCGGTTTGTCCTGCTTAATTTATCCACTATTTGGCTAACCCTGGTCTGAACCTAGCCCCCATTACCCCCTTCCTCTTCTCCCCCAGCAGGCTCATGTCAGCATCAGATCCCCCTCCATCTGACCTGGGGTAAGAAAAAAAAGAAAAAACGACATCAAGAATGGAAAATGCCTTAGAATTCATTCTGTTTGACGTCTTCCCATAGAATAATAATGCCGTTCTGCTCACAGTTATTTTTTTTTTTATCATGGAGGCTAAGGAATTTTTCACCTATTCCCAACTGGGGGCGTCTGACATCGTTCCTGCAGGGTGACCTGTGTAGTTGTCATGTTCTCTTTTATCTGTTCATCTGTCAGTTGTTGACATAACCCATTAGCGAACATCTAAAAATGTCCATAAAATACTGTAATAACCATACAGTAACATGTAACAGGCCGGAACAGTGAGAAGCCGAAGCCGCTGACTGGAGAACCTTCAGAACTTCCTACTGATGCCAAGGATGAAAAGACCTCAGCGAGTTGGAGGGTGCAAACACTTGGAATATTCCCTTTGGAAACAATATAAGTGACAATGAAATCAACCAGTTGTAGGCTGCTCCACTCACCGGCACCCCCACAGATGTTACCCTGGTTGGTGGCAGGTTCCCCGAGAGTGGGGTGCAAGTACCAGGCGATTTTTGAAGCAACACCCAAGAGATTTGCCAGCTCTGCCGAGAGTCTCCTGCACACTGAAGGAGATGTGGCATCTACTGGTGGATGACACCTTGTTTGGTTCTTACTGCAATTATTTTTCTCATCCCCAACTTTCGAGAGTAGTAACTTTTTTAATTTCTTGAGTTGATGTGGCCATTACACATAGTTTTTATTGGTTATTTTATATTTTTTGGGGAAGAGGGGTGAAAGGGGCAGAAAAACCTTTCGCCATGCGGTATGAATTCCATGATGGCTTAATTTTGCATTTCTAATCAAGGCGATATATTATTTTTTTTAGGTTTTACTGTGACTTTTCCCAGAATTAAAACACTTCAAAAACTTTTGGTTCACAGAATATGGAAACAAAGAAGAATGTTTTCAGCACTTTTACTGCTCATGCAGATGACCGTTTTACTTGAACAAGTGCTATCCGTGGTTTTGACAGATAGCACTCGTACGGGACTGTGCACATGTCCAATTTAGGCTTTGGACAGAGTAGTGCAAGGGGAAAAAAAATTGCAGCATGCATGATTTACCTATGGGGCCCACTCTGATCAGCATCAGAGAAAATGGTCATCTTCACTAGTGTTGAGCCACCCCCGTAGTGTTCGAGTTCGGTTCGGTTCGTCGAACACCCGTGTGTTCGCCGAACTGTTCGTCGAACTGTTCGTTGAACACCTTCGAACACCGTTAAAACCAATGGCAGGCAAACAAAAACACATAGAAACACATAGAAAACACCTTCAAAGGTGTCCAAAAGCTGACAAACTGCTCAGAAGACACAACTAACACATGGAAAAGTGACAAGTACATATAGTCATGCGAAAAGAAAAGAGGTGGAGGAGTAAAAGGAGGGGGAGACACAGATATAGGCATGTCATGCCCTTCTAAAATCCAAAAAGTGAGAAGCCGACACGTTCAGTCCGCTCCTGCCCGTGCCACCTCCGTGTCGCCGGGTTTGTGCCAGAGCCGCGGTGAACCCCGACGGCCAGCCCCCCTCTCCCAATACTGGTGCCTGTCCGCTGGTGGGTCGAGCGAGCCCCCCTGTGGTGGAGGCAGCTCTAAGCTTTTTAATTTAAATTGTCTCTCTAATTTGAATGAATACACTTTAAATCCATTTACAAGGATCTATTGGAAGGCAAGTCTCATGCCAGCAGCCGCGTAATTCCAGCTCCAGTAGCGTCCACTAAAGCTGCTGCAGTTAAAAAGCTTTTATAAGGATCGAGCTCGGCTGTCCACCGCAAGGCATCCTACTGCCAGTCCCAGCCCCTATGCCTTGGGGTGCCTCCTGATGCTCTTCACTGAGTATCCCGTGGTCCCGAAGCATTTCCTTTGAAAAAATTAAGTGTCCAAACGACAGGTGGTGTAGCTTGCTTAACAGCCGGGATAATCCGCTGACTAGCAGACACTGCTACTAGGCACAAAGTATTTCCTGGGCTAGATGCAGTTAAAAATTTGTAATTAGATACTCTCGTTGGATGCTGAGAAAGCATTCCATAGAGTCTCCTGGCACGCCATATATGATATATGAATGTGGATCAGGACCCGACACCTGCATGCATTACACCACATTGCCGTGGGGCAGGGCGACCAATATGCCCCTGAGATGGGCACGACAGTCACTGACCCTGGCTGGAGTGGCGGGAGGGAACACTGAGGAAGGGGAACCCTGTAGTGCAGGAGCAGGGAGGAAGCAGTTCCTGGGTGCATTGATAAGGGAGTATAAAAGGTGGGCACCATATTAGTTCAGTGCAGAGAAGTCTGAGCAGAAGTGACAGGGATCAGGGGCTCTGCATGAGCTCTGCTCCGGAGGCGGGCCTAGTAACACAGGCCCAGGCCTGGAAGAGGGAGAAGGAAGGAAGAGGAGCGGAGAAGGCTCCAGGAACGAGGAACGAAGGGATCCCAGGGTTGCGGACGGGCGAGTCGCCACCACACGCCCGAATCCACCTGCGTAGAGGGGTCAGGCCAAAGGGGGAGACCGGTCCCTGAAACTAGTGGAGGCGGGAAACTACCCTCAGCTAGAAACCAGAGGCTGTGACATTTTATGTGGCGCAGCCCCTCGCTACACCCGCTAGGAAGGCACCACATAGGGTCAGGGAAACTGGTGCCAAGTTTACCAAGAGGAGGCCCGAGGCAGCCGGACAGAAGCGTTGGTAAGAAAGGCCAGACAAAGGACACACAAAGGGGGTCCTGTGAAGCGCTCCAAAGTTATCTGGGAGTTGTCTGAGCCCCTCACCTGGTGAGCACAGTACGACGTGGGCAGCCGTTACCTGCAGACGTGGTCTGGATAATAAGAACTGTGAGTAAAGGCCCTGGACTGCATCACTGACTCCGTGTCGTTACTGCTGCTGCCCTGCACCATCACCCCCATCCTCCGCATACACTGCCCTGAGGCTATACTCCTCCCGTGGGGAGTTATGCTACGCTCTGCTGCACCCACAACACCAGCCTCAGCGGTCTGCCCTGCAGCGGCGGTTCACTCTGACCGCAATCCACGGGTGGCGTAGTCGGACATTTAAACATCAAAACCACATAAATAGTTCCGCCACTGGTTTGACCACCCTGAGCCACGGAACCGGGTCGCCGCCACGAAGACTACAACCACCAGCATCCACCAAAAAGGCTCCGGCTCCGGGTGTCCCAAGGCCCAGGGGGTGCGTCAGAACATTTTCATCACCTTTCACAATCACCAATGGGACAAGGCAGGGATGTCCTCTGTCCCCTCTCTTATACATCCTAGTGACGGAGCACCTGCTCTCATCAATTCGCCATAACCCCAATATTAGGTGGATTGAGGTGGGAGGCACCGAGTACAAGTGCTCTCTATTTGCTGATGATGTCCTAGTATATATCACTCAATCACATATATCCATCCATGCTGTTATGGCTGAAATAGATCACTTTGTTACATGGTCAAATTTTAAAATCAATGCAGCGAAGTCTGAGGCCCTCGATGTCTCCCTCCCCAAATCCATAAAGGATTCCATCCAGTCCAACTTTCCCTTTGCCTGGCCCTCACAGGGTATCAAATACTTAGGAATTCCTATTCATAGAGACCTCTCCCATCTATGTTATCTTAATTTTGGGCCCTTTATTGAACAACTCCATACAGACCACGGTTGGCAAGTTAGAACTGTAAGATTCACTACGTGAACCACTGGTGTCTTGTGGAAAAGCACATGTACACTGTGTTCCAAATTATTATGCAAAAAGTGTTTAGGAGTGATAAGGGAAGAATTTGTTTGTTTGTCAGTTAAACTCATTGATGGTGATGTGTGTCAGGGCTCTTTATATCACTGTAAGCAATTGCAGACACCTGTGCTAATTAGTTTGGCAGGTGTGTCCAATGAAAGGCAAGACTACTTAAGAAGGCTGTCCCACATTATTAAGCAGCCTACATTTTCTGCCAAAAATGGGAAAGAAAAAGGATGTGTCGGCTGCTGAGAAGCAACAAATTGTGGAGTGTTTAGGTCAAGGCATGACTACAATCAACATTGTGCGATGATCAGGATGAAGTGTCTTGGCAATCAAGAAGTATGTAGCTGATTCACAGTACACACGTGTGCGTGCTGATAAGGGCAAATTGAGGACTCTTTCCTACAGGCAATTACGTGAGGTTAAAAGAGCAGCGGCAAAAAAGCCTTGTCATAGCAGCAGACAAGTTTTTGAAGCTGCTGGTGCCTCCAACGTCCCCCGAACAACAAGATGCAGGGTCCTTCAGAGGTTTGCAGCTGTGCATACGCCATCCTGTCGACCTCCTCTATCCACTTCACACAAGCAGAAACGGCTCCAGTGGGCCAAACATTACATGAAGACTGATTTCAAAACTGTTTTGTTCACGGATGAGTGCCATGCAGCGCTCGATGGTCCAGATGGATGGAGTGGAGGATGGCTGGTTGATGGACACCCCACGCAAACACGGCTACAGCGCCAACAAGGAGGAGGTGGAGTAATGTTTTGGGCTGGAATCATGGGGAGAGAGATTGTCGGCCCCTTTAGGATCCCTGAAGGCGCTAAAGATGAACTCCATAATGTATGTGGATTTTCTCAAACAGCACTTCCTGCCATGGTTCAAGAAGAAGAACCGTGTATTTCACAGCAAGATCATTTTTTTGCATGATAATGCACCATCTCATGCTGCACATAAAACATCTGCATCTCTGGCTGATATGGGCATAAAAGGGGACAAACTTATGGTGTGACCCCCATGCTCCCCTGACCTCTACCCCATTCAGAACCTCTGGAGCATCATCAAAAGGAGTGTCTATGATGGCGGGAGGCAGTTCACATCTAAGCAACAGCTCTGGGAGGGTATTCTGTCCTCATGCAAAACAATTGAAGCAGAAACCATCCAAAACCTGACAAATTCAATGGACGAGAGAGTTCAGAAGCTCCTTTCGAACAAGGGGTCCTATGTGAAAATGTAACATCACCTAGAATAAAGTTTTGAGTTGAAAATTGTTTGATTTCAGTTTCTAATAACCTGCTAATGCTTATAATTTCAAAAATGACCATTTTTTTGGTCTTTATTAAAATGAAAAGGTTGATCGAAAAGTTTGGGGGATCTAAGAGTGTGACAACCCAGTAGTCATGATTACTTCGAATTCTGACAATATGAGGGTCATGTTGCAGGTAGTGCAGCAAGAAGACACTTATGTGTCTTGCGCATCTCGGAGCCCCAAAAATATTTTCCGGGCTAGATGCAGCTAAAAATTATTACTAATTTTAAATCTGGTGGAGCTTAGTATAGATGGCCTAATAGGATCAGTGCTGCACACTGCTACAAAGCCCAAATTATTTTCCAGTCAAGATACAGATAAACATGATTAGTAATTTTAAATCTGGTGGAGCTTATTATAGATGGCCTAATAGAATCAGTGCTGCACACTGCTACAAAGCCCAAATTATTTTCCAGCCAAGATACAGATAAACATGATTAGTAATTTGAAAGCTTAAAACGGTTGGTAGGGTGATTTTAACCAATCATCAAGCTTTTACTCTCCCCAGGATGACACAGGGGTAGAAAAGTCGTTTCGGATCCATGATTTGTTCATCTTTATGAACGTGAGTCTGTCTACATTATCAGTGGAGAGCCGCGTGCGCTTATCTGTCAGCACACCACCAGCAGCGCTGAACACACGTTCAGACAGAACGCTGGCTGCGGGGCATGACAAGATCTCCAAGGCGTAAGTGGCTAGCTCCGGCCATTTATCCAGATTGGAAGCCCAAAAAGAGCAAGGGTCCAGTGACACAGTCGTGGCTTCAATGTTTACTTGGAGATACTCCTGTACCATCGTCTCTAGGCGTTGACTATGTGTCAGACTTCTTGTCTCCTGTGGCCTTGCAAAGGATGGGCTAAAAAAGTGGTGAAATGATTCCGCAAAATTGATGTTACCAGCAGATACTGTGGTTCTGTTACGGTTTGAGTGCTGAACACTTGACGGTCCCACGGTTGGCAAGTTGGAACTGTGAGATTCACTACGTGCACCACTGGTATTTTGTGGAAAAGCACATGTAAGATTCTGCAACAGTCTCTGCTGATACTCCTGCATGCGTGCATCCCTTTCTATGGCAGGAATAATTTCTGCAAATTTACTTTTGTACCGGGGATCTAACAGTGTGGCAACCCAGTAGTCAGGATTATTTCTAATTCTCACAATTCGAGGGTCATGTTGCAGGTAGTGCAGCAAGAAGGCACTCATGTGTGTTGCGCATCCAGGAGCACCAAGTCCCTGTTGTGTTGGTGGCGAGGTAACAATCATGCTTCCTTCCTCTGTCCTCTCCCCCCAACCTCGCAAAACAGAAATGTGATCAAGGTCTCCCTCATCTGATGAGTCTTCCATCAGTTCGTCCTCCACTTCTTCCTGGGCTCCTGCACCTTCCTCACTAGTTTGGCTGCTACCATGCGCCCTGGTAAAACCATCTCCCCCACCCTCACATGCCTGCCGCCTTGGTGCTGCCGACCGTTTGGACCTTGCAGATGTTAGCCCTTCCGCATACAACTCCTCCTCCTCTACTTCCTCCACCTCCTCTTGTGCCACCACCTGACTCCGAATTCTGTTTAACATGTGCTCCAGCATGTAAATCACCGGAATAGTCATGCTGATAATGGCATCGTCAGCACTAAACATCTTCGTCGCCATTTCAAAACTGTGCAGAAGGGTGCATAGGTCCCTGATCTGAGACCACTCCTCCAGCGTGATTTGCCCCACCTCTGAATCTCGTTGGCCCAGGCTATACGTCAGAACGTATTGCACCAGGGCTTGTCGGTGCTGCCACAGTCGCTGCAACATGTGCAGAGTTGAATTCCACCGGGTAGGCACATCGCATTTTAGCCGGTGAAGTGGCAGGCCCAACGACTTCTGTAGAGATGTAAGTCGCTGAGCTGCGGGATGCGAACGGCGGAAGTGAGCACACAGCGACCGTGCCCTCTGCAGAAGGCCATCTAGTCTGGGATAGTGGGCTAAAAATTGCTGGACAACCAGGTTCAACACGTGAGCCATACAAGGCACGTGTGTGACATTGCCCCGGCGAAGGGCCGCACCCAGGTTTGCAGCATTGTCGCACACGGCCTTCCCTGGTTTCAGGTCCAGTGGAGACAACCATTCATGAAATTGGTTCTCCAGAGCTGACCACAACTCCTCAGCTGTGTGACTCACATTTCCCAGACATTTCAATGTAAAAACCGCCTGATGACGTTGAGCCCTACTGCCAGCATAGTAAGGAGGTGTGCAGGATCCCTTCTGCGCAGTTAGAAAGCTTGTGGCATGACCAGACAGGCTTTGGGTGCAGGTGGAAGACCGAGAGGAGGTTGAGGAGGCAGAAGCAGTGGAGGAACTTTGACATAAAGAGGATTGACGCACAACTCGTGGGGACGGCAAGACTTGGACAGCAGCCCCTTGTCCTGCTGTCACCATAGTTACCCAGTGCCCAGTCAGCGACATGTAACGCCCCTGTCCATGCCTACTCGTCCAACTGTCTGTGGTGAAATGCACCCTGTCACACACAGAGTTTCTCAAAGAAGCGGTGATGTTGTGTGCGACATGCTGGTGGAGCGCAGGCACACCTTTCTTTGAGAAGTAGTGTCGACTGGGCATCTGGTACTGGGGCACTGCGACGGACATAAGGTCTTGAAAATCCTCTGTGTCCACCAGGCGGAAAGGCAGCATTTCTGTAGCCAAGAGCTTGCAGATGGTGAAATTCAACCTCTTAGCTTTCTCATGGCTAGGAGGAAATGGTCTTTTACTTGTCCACATCTGAGGGACCGAGGGCTGGCTATTGTGCTTAGACGGGGTTGATAAGGGTGTCCCTGGCAAACTGCCGGTCTGTGAGGAAGATGCAGGCGGACATGTTAGGTTGCCTTGATCCAAAGGTGGTGCTATCGATGTCGGACAGCGCTCAACACCAGCTGGTGTTACCACCTCCAAAGAAAATGATGACCTGCCAATCACGCTGGCTGTTGCGGGTAAAGAGGTGGCAGGTCTGCGCCCCAAAACAGGTGTGACTGCTGTCCCCCCAGTCACAGAGGATGAAGAGGCCGCGGATGCACAAGATATGTCAGACGGTGGTTGGCCCAGCCGGCTAGGCCGCATTGTAGCACACTGAGCTTCCCACTGCAACTTATGCTTCATGTCCATGTGCCGGTTCATGCATGGAGTACTCAAACTATGTATTTTTTGGCCTCTACTTAGCTTTTGCTGACAAATGTTACAGATAACACGAGTTGGGTCATCTTTATCGATCTGAAAAAATGCCCAGGCTATGCAAGGCTTAGCACCCATGCGACCTGAAGAGCCACCACGACTTGTAAGAGGCAGAGTTGTGTTTGAGGATGCAGTTGTTGACGTGCTTCCAGTACTACGTCTCTGTCCAGGAAGGCGCAACCTGACCTCGTCGTCACTAGCATCTTCCTCCACCTCCTCTGCTGACCTCATCTCTTGGCTGACTGTGGGTTGACAGTAAGTGGGATCTCCAACCTCATCATCATCACCCTGTGCGTTATCACACCCGTCGTCCTCAGAGCCAACCTGTTCCTGCCCTGACAAAAAACTAAAGTTGTCGCTCCAATCAGGTATTTGAGTCTCATCATCGTCTTCCTCATTGTCTCCACCAACAGGAGTTACAGTTTGGGAATGAGGGTCTACATTATGGTCAGAACCTTCTGCGTCTGGTCCTGGATCCGACTCATAAAGATTCTGGGCATCAGTGCAGATCATTTCCTCGTCTGGATTCACAGAAGCGCTGGAGTCGACCTCTGATTCCCAGGCTATAGTATGAGTAAACAGCTCTGCAGACTCAACCATCTGTTCTACCTCATACTCAGACGGGCAGCTGGAGATTTGGGAGCTGTGAGGAAGCAAGTGCGATTGGGGTGACACCTTTGAGGACTGGAGTATTTGTGATGTTGAAGTTGATGTGGAGGAGAGCCCACTTAAAGGAGCACTAGATATCCGCTGAAGCACCTGCTGTTTTTGTGCCTCATCTGGAATTTGTAGCGATTGGCGTGGCCGTAAGAAAGGGATCTTATCACATTGTCCGCTAAAAGAAGTAGACATTTTAGTTTGGCTGGAAGATGGTCTTTCTTCTGCAGATGTTACTGTTGCTTTAACACCTACCCCACGGACACAACCTTTTTTCCCCTTCCCAACACGCCTATTCCCCTTTCCACCAGCAGCAGGCCTTTTTCCACTCATTTTGGTGGTTAACTAATTCACAACTCTGGAGTTGTTTGCACAAAAAAACAATGGATGGGAACCGAGCAGAGCTGAGTGGCCAAACTGTGGTATTAGGCCAAAACTATTGGCTGGGTTAGATGCAGAAAAAAATTATATTCAATTTGCAACCTGATGGAGGTCAGTATAGATGGACTAATAGAACAAGTCCCACACACAGCTAGAAGCCCAAATATTTTTTCAGAGGTAGATGCAGAAAAAAAATTATATTCAGTTTGCAACCTGATGGAGGTCTGTATAGATGGATTAAAAGAACAAGTCCCACACACAGCTAGAAGCCCAATATTTTTTCAGAGGTAGATGCAGAAAAAAATTGTATTCAGTTTGCAACCTGATGGAGGTCAGTATAGATGGACTAATAGACCAAGTCCCACACACTGCTAGAAGGCCAAATATTTTTTCAGAGCTAGATGCAGATATAAATTATTTTTAATTTGCAACCTGATGGAGGTCAGTATAGATGGACTAATAGAGAAAGTCCCACACACAGCTAGAAGGCCAAATATTTTTTCAGAGCTAGATGCAGAAAAAAATTATATTCAATTTGCAACCTGATGGAGGTCAGTATTGATGGACTAATAGAATGATGCTATGCCCAAAAGATTTTACTTCACTAGGTGCAGTAAAAAAATTGGTATTCTATACACTGGTGGTGTTTCTTGCAACACAGATAGGCTACTCCACTGACTAACACACTCTGCAATAGGCCAAAAAGGATTAGCTTTGCTAGATTCAGCCAAATGCTGTGAAAAAAACTTGCACAGCACTGGCACAGACCTGCCTGGCAAAAACTGATAGGAACTGATGTAACCTAGTCCTGAAAAGGACTCCAATTACAATTAGTCTTTACTCCCACAATCTATCTATTTAAGAGCACAGACCTGCCTGATAAAAGTCGTAGGAAATGCTGTAACCTAGTCCTTAAAAGGACTGCAATCACAACTATTCCCTACTCCCAAGCTATCTGTAGATTTGTGCGAAAATTGGCTTGAAATTAACAAGGTATAGCGCACACAGCAACAGCGGTGCCGTCTAACACGCAGCTGCAGCAGTGAGAAAATGGTGGCGACCGGGAAAATGGCTTGGTCTTATAGGGCAAGGACATGTGACATACACTGCCAATGACACATGCCCTTGCTTGTGTGAAAAAAGCACTTCGCTCCGTGTGTGCGCTGCTGATAGGCTGACAGATTGCACCTCCCCACTGTAAATGCGGAAAAGAGAAAAAAAAATGGAGATCTTCATTGTTCCTGCAGAGATCCATCCCCTGCCCCTCCCCCCACCCCGCTGTACACTCAAACTGCGTATTAACATTAATTTTCATCATTACTGAGAAAAAATCCAGTTATGATTTTGGTGCACGAACAGTTATCGAACATAACCTCGAACAGCCGAATTTTTCTCAAATTGTTCGTGTTCGCCGACCGGCTCGAACACCGCCCAAAACAGCTCGAATTTGAGATTGGCGAACAGTTCGAGCCGAACAACGCTCATCTCTAATCTTCACCTGCCCTTCGATGGCGTGGTTAACAAAAGCAGGAATTCTGCCCTTGTTTTCTATTTTTAATATCTTTCACCATTTCAGGTAAGATACTTTTATAGTAAAAACAAAATATTTGGGCCATTACAAACGGCGCCATTTATTATGTGCAATGTTTTATATTTTTTGCATAATAGTTTTTTTTTTCCCCATTTTTTATTACAGGTCATCAAACTTTGTTTTCTTTTTACCCCAATAGAGGACTTGAGCAAGTAATCACAATACAGTATTACTTCAGCCTGAGGTCCAATTTGTGAGACTGTTGCAGCAAAATTGGTGCCGTAGGCATCTATGTAATAGGTGTACATCGAGGGAGTGCCTGTCCTTTGTGTAATCACACAGATGTGGCCTCCAAGACATTAGATGGCAGCGACTAAAGTGGTTTTTGGTTCCAGGCAGCCATTGCAGTAAAGTGATATCAGCCACCAATGACAAGAGTTCAGTTTTGGAAACTACAGCTTCAGACCTGCATGTATAACAGTGACTGCTCAACTCTCCAGCACCAGAACCGTAATATATGGCACGTCACCAAGAGGAATGAAGCTGCTGCTCACAACTGGATACCAGAGAACATACAGCATTATTCTACATAATGTAAATCACTTTGTAAAAACATTACTTATCCTGCACTGATCCTGAGTTACATCCTGTATTATACTCCAGAGCTGCACTCACTATTCTGCTGGTGCAGTCACTGTGTACATACATTACAGTACTGATCCGGAGTTACATCCTGTATTATACTCCAGAGCTGCACTCACTATTCTGCTGGTGGAGTCACTGTGTACATACATTACAGTACTGATCCTGAGTGACATCCTGTATTATACTCCAGAGCTGCATTCACTATTCTGCTGGTGCAGTCACTGTGTACATACATTACATTACTTATCCTGAGTTACATCCTGTATTATACTCCAGAGCTGCATTCACTATTCTGCTGGTGCAGTCACTGTGTACATACATTACATTACTTATCCTGAGTTACATCCTGTATTATACTCCAGAGCTGCATTCACTATTCTGCTGGTGCAGTCACTGTGTACATACATTACATTACTTATCCTGCACTGATCCTGAGTGACATCCTGTATTATACTCCAGAGCTGCATTCACTATTCTGCTGGTGCAGTCACTGTGTACATACATTACATTACTTATCCTGCACTGATCCTGAGTTACATCCTGTATTATACTCCAGAGCTGCACTCACTATTCTGCTGGTGCAGTCACTGTGTACATACATTACAGTACTGATCCTGAGTTACATCCTGTATTATACTCCAGAGCTGCATTCACTATTCTGCTGGTGCAGTCACTGTGTACATACATTACATTACTTATCCTGCACTGATCCTGAGTTACATCCTGTATTATACTCCAGAGCTGCACTCACTATTCTGCTGGTGCAGTCACTGTGTACATACATTACAGTACTGATCCGGAGTTACATCCTGTATTATACTCCAGAGCTGCACTCACTATTCTGCTGGTGGAGTCACTGTGTACATACATTACAGTACTGATCCTGAGTGACATCCTGTATTATACTCCAGAGCTGCACTCACTATTCTGCTGGTGCAGTCACTGTGTACATACATTACATTACTTATCCTGCACTGATCCTGAGTTACATCCTGTATTATACTCCAGAGCTGCATTCACTATTCTGCTGGTGCAGTCACTGTGTACATACATTACATTACTTATCCTGAGTTACATCCTGTATTATACTCCAGAGCTGCATTCACTATTCTGCTGGTGCAGTCACTGTGTACATACATTACATTACTTATCCTGCACTGATCCTGAGTGACATCCTGTATTATACTCCAGAGCTGCATTCACTATTCTGCTGGTGCAGTCACTGTGTACATACATTACATTACTTATCCTGCACTGATCCTGAGTTACATCCTGTATTATACTCCAGAGCTGCATTCACTATTCTGCTGGTGCAGTCACTGTGTACATACATTACATTACTTATCCTGCACTGATCCTGAGTTACATCCTGTATTATACTCCAGAGCTGCATTCACTATTCTGCTGGTGCAGTCACTGTGTACATACATTACATTACTTATCCTGCACTGATCCTGAGTGACATCCTGTATTATACTCCAGAGCTGCATTCACTATTCTGCTGGTGCAGTCACTGTGTACATACATTACATTACTTATCCTGCACTGATCCTGAGTGACATCCTGTATTATACTCCAGAGCTGCATTCACTATTCTGCTGGTGCAGTCACTGTGTACATACATTACATTACTTATCCTGCACTGATCCTGAGTTACATCCTGTATTATACTCCAGAGCTGCACTCACTATTCTGCTGGTGCAGTCACTGTGTACATACATTACAGTACTGATCCTGAGTTACATCCTGTATTATACTCCAGAGCTGCACTCACTATTCTGCTGGTGGAGTCACTGTGTACATACATTACAGTACTGATCCTGAGTGACATCCTGTATTATACTCCAGAGCTGCATTCACTATTCTGCTGGTGCAGTCACTGTGTACATACATTACATTACTTATCCTGCACTGATCCTGAGTTACATCCTGTATTATACTCCAGAGCTGCACTCACTATTCTGCTGGTGCAGTCACTGTGTACATACATTACAGTACTGATCCTGAGTTACATCCTGTATTATACTCCAGAGCTGCACTCACTATTCTGCTGGTGCAGTCACTGTGTACATACATTACATTACTTATCCTGTACCGATCCTGAGTTACATCCTGTATTATACTCCAGAGCTGCGCTCACTATTCTGCTTGTGCAGTCACTGTACATACATTTCTTTTCTTGTACACCCTGTATTACACTGACATTTCAGTTGGGTTCGGAGCTGTAATATCCCATATTTCCTTTATATCTGTCTGGAAATTTTTGCCTTTACCTGAAACTCTGTACAGTCACCTGACACAGGGGAAACTAAAGGCCTCCATACCCATTAGACCAACATCGGCTGAACCCATTGATTTCCGATGACCGATCCTTTTGTTCTCTGCGATCTAAGCCGCAGCCAGAGTTTCCAATAACCCCCAAAAGAATTGTGAATTCAGCTCTGAAGTATATAATACACTGAAACATTGCTTATTTATAGTGAGTTAGATATTAGCAACAGGAAAAATTGTAACCATGCATAAACCATGCTATCCATATGTGGCTCCTGGCTATATTATTCAATTGGTATTATCCCAGGATGTCCATAAATCTTCCCCAACAGAAGAGGCCAATAAAACTCCACAGTTTAAACCCCATACACGAGACCAACATCGGCTGAACTCGCCAACATTGATGGGTTCTGTCGACAGTGTAAAAAGTATGAGGGGGTCCATATTATTACTTTGGTTTATTTTCTAGCACGTGGTGGGAAGATCAGATACCAGCAATTTCTGGACCTCATTATCACAGTGCCCAACTGAGAACTTTCAGAGGCAGGGTTGGACTGGCCCACCTTAGAACCGGAGAATCCTCAGGTGGGCCCTGGCTTCTCCTTCAGGAGAGTGCATAGTGCAAACCTTGCAGCTTTTATGGAGATCTTGAGTGGAGGAGAAAGGTGGGCCCTCAGAATCAAATCCTCTGGTGGGCCCAATGTTCTTCAGTCTGACACTGTTCGGAGGGATCTGTGCATATGTATACATCTATTGCTGGATAGAACAATAGAGATCACTTTTTTTTTTTAACCCGACCTATCAATATTCCTCATCTGGATGGAACACTGTAGATTTGCTCATCCTAGTATTCTTTATTCTTGAACTTCAATGGAGGCCGCTAGCTTGTGCGAGAAGAATCAAGGATGGTCCGGAAATCACGGTACATCCACAAACCATAAAATGCGGTCGTGTGAAGCTAGCCCAACCATTTTTTTTCATAGCTTGGTGATCAATTGAGACAATTGATCGTTTTTTTTGAGGTTTTGGATTAGGTCTACATAAAAGTCAAAGCACGGATAAAAGGCTCCTTCTTGCCATTTTTATTTTTTAAATAGAACAAAACAAAACTGTACATAACCTGATTTTTTTTTTCTTCAAGCCCTTAAAATGACTCTCCCCAAGATATTAAACCTCATGAAGTTTAGTTATTTAAAAAAAAAAACACTGCTTGATTGTAATGTGAATTACAGATTGCTTTGAGTGACTAAAAAAGAAAAAAAAAAAATACTAAAAAAAAGGGGACCTAAAAATACAGACCAGAAGGGGAATAAAACACCTAAAAATATTTTAAAGAAAATATAGATAAAAAAAAAAAAAAAAAACTTAAAAAGGGAACACAGATTTAGCCTAGAGGAAAGAAAAACAACAAATAAAAAAAAACACCCAAGTGGACATATTTACACAGCAAGTTTGTTGCAGAAAGTTCAGCGACTTTCTTTTCATATGAATAAGGCTTGTACTTTCCACGAAAATAATCCTATTCAGATGAATGGGACTTTAGTAGGAGAAATTTCTGCAACATGAAATATTTTTTTTTTCTTTTATAATTTGTTTTTTATTTTTTTATACCCCCTAAGACACACACAAAAAAAAATAAAAAATTGGAAAAATAATAGGGCTCATGTTCTCAGGACTTTAGTCAAGACAAGATTACAAGTGACCAGTAGAATAATCCAAGTAAAACATTAAAACAGATGTGTAATAGTTACACTGACGGCCGACTTAATCATAAAATTCTATAAAATAAAAAACAAAAATCAGCCTTCAACCTCCAGATTCTTTACAGTTCAGCAATAGCGGGGCCTGAACACAGGCCGTACCGCAATGTCTATGATCTGGAAGATCAATGTTGCTTTAAAAGCCTTTGTAGATCCGAAGAACCAATACGTTACAACCATGGGCTGGATGGTTAATGGGGAAGGGTCTCCGTTTCCGCTGCAGTCACTATTCCTTTATTCTTCAGCTGGATCTATGTTCTCCCTTTGAAAGTGTTCATGCAAGTGTAAGATCCAGAAAACCTGTGGATTTCTTCAAGTGCTGACTGGGGAAGAATGCTGCAGAAAACACAAGATAAACAGTGTATCATGTCTGGGTCTGGAGGAGAAGAAAGGACGGGGAAACTGAAGCTACCTGTGGTTTCAGGTCTACAAAAGGGGAAGGAAATGCTACTGGTCTTACTGCTGACAGGAAGACGACAATACACCATGATGAAAGACGCCTTTGCAAGAACTTAAGAAAATGCAGTTGCGGGGATGAAAACAGGAAGAGGCATGGTAATAGAAGAAAGAGGATAAAGGATCCATCAAAAATTAGGTTAAAAGACATGAAAACTTGTTTTGTTTAATCATTTTTGCAATTTGAATTAAAAATGTTGAACCATCTATTGCTGGCTGCAGAATGAGTGAAATGAGAATCTGACAGTGAGCTCAATCTGATGGGAGAGTGGAACACTTTTAGTTTAGGTCTTCCATCTTCTCAGTCAAATTTATGAGAACAAAGTTCAACTCAACCTTTATGCAACAAGGTCCAGATCACCATACTCCGTTTTTTCCTACCTTATGGCCAGGGGGACATGGATCTAGGGTGAACAAATATTCATGTAGTTCGTCCCGCTTAGGTTAAAACTTGCAGCGTCATGTAGGACACCCCAATTTAATTTACTGGCAGATATATAAAATTGGAGTTTATGTTCTAAATAAAGCTACAAGAGTTAACCTGAATTGGCTGGGAGATGGATGAACTGCAATATCATCTGTCAATATTCTTGTGGAAGAGGAACTTAGAAGTTGGAAGATTCCATTAAGTACGAACTCACTGAAGGTTTCTTAGTGAACTCATTCCGCAGCTGGCAATCGACTTTATGGCATTCAAAGCAGCTGCTGCCCTCCAGTTAGTGCAGTGGCTCTTGACAGCGAAATTATGATGGTAAAACGGAGACATAACACATGACTGAGTAGTCCAGATTTTTTGCTTTTAAGCCCCAATTTACATGTGATGGAATTTGTAGACATTGCCTATTCTACTAAACCCTTGGAGATCCCATCATGATCTTCATACGAGATGAGTGGTCTCCTTACCTTTTTAAGATGACAAGAAGGTGCATGGTCCAGGGGAGCAGTAACAAGGCGTGATTCTTCTGCACAGCTTCCACCGTCCTCTTTGCTACAGTTTCTGGCTTTAAAGGAGGAAATAAATTGGGAAACCTGGAAATAAAAAACAAAAACAAAAGGGAGACTATTTAATTTCATATTACAAGACACATTAAGAACCTTCCTGGTGATGTCCTCTAGATCTTCTCGGCTATTCGACATGGGCATTTTTTTTTTGGGGGGGGGGGGGGGTGTTCAGCTGTCACACTTTCCATATTGACATTTATTGGGTGTCCACCCTGTGCCCCAAATCAAAGGAATGAACAGAGCTCATGCATTGGAGGCTGGTAAGTGCACACGGGGCACTGACTCATGAGGATTGTTTTAGATGAGGTCCCATCTAAGAAGTTGGGTCTTAAGTATCATTGTATCTCTTGTCAGGAACAGAATCAATACATCCTTGGTTCGGAATCTCCAAGAAAAGGCATTGATGATGTAGCAAGGTTACATTTGTAATTTAACCATTTATTTGTATTAAAGGTTATTACTCCACTACAGCTCAGCAATTCCTATAGGATGCTAAGAAGTGACCAATGGGCACACAGAAAAGTAAATTAACTCATCTCATTTGATCAATGTGTCAGCTGCTCCTAAAGCCAAGGAGAACACTTTAGTGGCTTCATCACTTCCATGGTGGCCACCGAACTAGATACAATATGTAATCTGCACAAACCTGACTCTCATGCCTTGAAACATCTCGGTGTTTGTATGAAAGGGTAATACTGTTGTGGCGTTGACTCCCGGGCAGTCTAGAAGTCCCAAGGTCAGGCTTTCCATAAAGGCAAAGGAGGAGGCTTTAGAAGTGCAGTAGTCAATGGCACCCGGGATTGCCGATAAGGCCAGAACAGAGTTTATACAGACAATGTGTCCATTCTGCAATTCCAACATACGTGGCAGAAAAGCCTTAGTAGTCTGCAACAAGACAAAACCATCAGTGTAAGAGCAGGTTATACACAATGGGCACAGATATTGCAGGCAACGTTTCAGATGGGTCAAAATTTGTGAACTGGTTATATTATAGGTACAAAACCCGGACGCGGCACTATTCTACAGAAACAGACAGACATAAATCAGTAGAGCCCCATGTTCATCCAAGGTGAATGGTTGGGATCATGGTGTTTTGGATACATGTCTTAATGTTGCTCAATTTCCGTTGGGTGCAAAACTGTGCAAGGATCTTGATGCAACTGCTGGAAAGTGAACTTTTTTTTTTTGGTGATGGATGTAAACCAATTTTTAAATTGGTGGAGCATTGAAAGAAATTTGTTCTCTTGATCTGCACACTTTACAGTGTTCCTCCTACTGCAGGAATAGACAAAGTTGCGTCCATTGTAAGCCATTTTTTTAAGGCTAAAGGTAACAAACTTGAACACAAGTATACACTGATCCTTCTTCCCACCCCTCCATCTTTTCCAGGCTTCAAACTCCTTTATATCTGAGTATTTACTGGCACAGGGATCTGACTATGAGAGTAATACTAAAAAAGCACTCCAATACTGAAATGGACAACCTTTATGGGGATAGGTGTAATAATTCGGTAAGGTTTGTAATAGAGATGATGGAAAAATAACTCACCCAAAACTGTCCTAATGTGTTTATGTGTTGGGACTTAAGAAGAGCATCGTCATCGCTGTCCATTAGGCTCTTCCCGTGAACCACTGCAGCATTATTTACTAAAATGGTGACATCGCCAACCTGAAAAAATATAAAAAAGGTGTACAAAATACATATCAATAGAATAGATCATTGTATGGGATAGACAGAGTTAAATACACTGGGAAGAGTATTATACAGTGGTCAAACTTGAAGCTCGTGGGCTCCAGTGCAAAATCTCCAATAGGGCCCCCAACCATCACAGATCTTTAATATATGGGTCTATGTAACCTTTTGTGAACCTTACTATAGTTATGCCCTTAGTGATCTATCAATAATGTAGATCAGTAGATAATATTCCATTCAGAGCCGCCCCTGTATGCACAGTGGCCATGGCTGCGACCTATATAGAAAAGGTCAAACCAAGTTAGAAACTGCCTCATTCTGGAGTGGTTTGATACTGCCCCCATAGCACGATCTGTAAAGACCACCTCTCTGTGCAGTTTCTCTCTCCATGTAAGACGGAAATCAGAAAGAACTGAAGCTGGACCCCTAGTAGCTGGATGGGCCACCTCCGTGGTAGATGCATTCTTGGGTCTTACTAAAAGTGAGCAGATTTGGCAAAATTCAAAATTTGCAAGGTATTTTCCAGGAAATTATTTTCCGAATTTAATGCCCCTTATTGAGGTCTCTGCAAACCACAGAGCATAATAAAAGTAATATGTTAAAAAAAATAAAAGAAATCCTTATACTGACCAGCTTTTCAACGCATCTTCACATTGCTGCCACTCGTGTCAAATTTCCCAGGCCTCTCACGTTGGGTCCTGAAGTTTTGGATGGTTCTGAGCAAGCGCACGCCAAAGGCCATGGTGTCAAATGTGCACCATGACCTCATGAGTGTATGCACAAATCGCTCCCAGGCCTAATCAAACCCGGAAGCCAAAGTCCACCATGAGAGCCCCAGGAAAGTCAACGTGAGACTGGAGAGGTGGTGGTGAGGAGCAGATGGGCCCGAGAGATGAATATAAAGAAAAAAATCCTTAACATTTTGATGGCCTTTTAAAAAGGTGTAGAGAAATGACTTCTGATACTTTGCTGAATCAGCGCGAAAGTGAATTACAAAAAAAAAAAAATTTGGCAAATGCAAATTTGTGAAATTTGAGTAGAATTAAATTCTGCTAAATTTATTTGTTCATCTCTAGGTCTTACCTTTTCCCTGACTGCTTTTGCTTGCTGGTAGACTTCTTCTCTGTTGCCAACATCGCAAATGAAATAATGGCATTCAGTCCCCATCTGCTTAATTTCTTCAGCAGTTTCCTTGAGGCATTTTTCAGTTCTTCCCCATAAAATTATCTGCAAAGATAAAAAAAATAAATAAAAATAAAACAATGTATATATCCAGAATTGTATCACAATCAAGTCCAGAGACTTCACTAAAATGAAGGACTGTATCTCAGATTCCCTTCAGTAGTGCTTTTAAAAGATGCCGTTCTTGGGTGTTTATGGCTTTGGGACATGCAGTTTTTTCCTATACTATACTATAGATATAGAGTAACTATGGAGAATTCCATGATTCCACCAACTATTTTTCTAGAAATAACTGCAATGCCAACTTTTTCACAATTTGAAGGAAACCCTCAAAAATAAGCTGATCACAGCTGACAGCTCAGGGTCCTAGTAGCAAGATAACCAGTGGTGCGAGGGAGGGAATCTGGATCTTTCCAATAGCAGACATTATTATTAATAAGCACATTCACCTTGGCCAAAAGGGAAGTAGTTATCAGAAGAGGAAGGCTATTCATGTTATTCTCATAGCCCTCTCTTCATCACTCAGATATTTCATACTTGAATGAAAATGTATCATCTCCTTATAAGGTGGTCTTGAAACTGTAAGTCAATAGTTGCTCGGATTTTGCAATATTTGGGGAAGCCGCAATTTGGAGACCACTGGTCTACGAGAAGGGTGGTCAGATCAATGTGTGGATTGTTCCAGGACAGCAGGATGCAAGAAGTGATGGAAGTTAGTGGCCCCATAAAGTAATGGCCAAATTGCTCCATGTTGAGTTGGACTTTGCTTTTGTCTAGGATCAAAGTGCACCATGATCAAAGTCTGTTTACTGTGACTATGTAAATTTCTGATGATATCCTTCAGACATGTGGGTATATTACTGCCTTATTGTGGCCATAAAAACAAGGGATGGATAGAAGGGATGGCCTGAGTAGACAATGTATTGCATGCAGGTTCTACAGAGAATGCTTAGTAATTGGAATAGTAAAACAATGCACAAAGCAGATACAGAAGATCCACCGATAAAGAATAAACAATATCCAATAAACCTTATTATCACCCCATTACACCTATACTCTTCTATCTGTAATCTCTAGTCAAATTCAGCAAAAATTCTGCTTGCTTCCAGAAAACACAGTGCCACAGGTTGGGTGAAGAGTTGCCAGTCTCATTCTTTTCGATACCAAGATACAACCCACGGACAGGCTGATAGAAAGCCGCCATGCTTTTCTAATCCTGTATAACCCCTCTTTAAAATGGGCACCTTACCTACAATTTGGAGCTAGAAGGCCAATAAAGTTCACATGCCCTTCACTTCTCATAAAATGACCGAAAAATAAATCCACGTGTCTAAACACTCAATCAGCACAAATTGCCCCCTCCGCCTTCCCGAATCTGATCATATCCGCCTCATTCATGCAATACATGAAGGTCACCATGTCTTCATTATAACTACCAGATGTTTTCTAACATATAGGGCAAAAGTTCACGGTCTGTATTGCTCCAGGATTAAAAAGGAACAAAGACTTTTTTCGGTTTACACCACCGCGGTGGATGACCTCATGAAAATTAACAATACGCCGGTCACCTACAGAACAGGCTCGTTAGGTAATAAAGATTTCATTACAGTTGACAGGAAATGTGATTTTACTGGAAATACATTAAAAAATAAAAAAAAAAGTTTTGCACACTTTGGAAAAGTTCATGAACAGATATTTTCCCCTCTCCTGGACAGGTTCCAGACACTATTCTCTTTGATTACCTCCCTACTGAACGAGACACACTCTTCTTTCAAATAATTACGGACCAGAAAATTGTGTAGGGCAGCAGCCCGGTGAGGCGGCAAATCCCTGTAGAGCCTTGACTGCCCTGAAAAAGTATTCTGTCTTGATGTTACCTCTCACTGACCCCAGGGGGCCGACAGCCTTCAAGGCAGGTGGAATGTGCAAGTATTATTCCAAAAAGGACAATGTAAGCCACCAGATAATCGGACCTGAGTAAATGGAAACGATCCTACTGGCCACCTGAAACTATCCCCCCCATCCTAAGGTCCCCTCCCCACCACATCTTTTAAGAAGCACAAATTACGCTGGACAATACTGATGCTTTATAGGATTACTGATTTGGGAACATTTTATATAACGGTGAATAGTGAAAACCCCATTTTATCGTAACATCTTGTACATGGGGTCATCAGAGAAGGCATTTATGAAGAATTATATGTAGTCGAATTGAATTTCTCCGGGTAGACCTATTGGGAGAGGAGGAGTCACACAGTCAGAAAAACAGGATGAATTAGGACAATTTTGGAAATGTACAATAATACTGGTAAGGGAGAAAAAAAACAAAACAATCTTATAGATGAAGGATGATTCCATCTCAAGATCTGTCACAAGGTTTTTCACTGCTAAAATTAGTGAGAGTCAAAGGCAGAGGGGATGCAGAGGTACTAATTGTATTAGGGGTACTGGTATCTGTGAGACCCAAAGGCCCTTCTGCCAAAAAAAGACCAATATTAGTCAACGGGTGTCCAGAACATGCAAAAGAACAAAGGAGATTCACAATAGTCAAATGGTGATACCACCAGTATCCGGACATATTGGTGGATGGAAGGGTTATCCATCAAGAATTTTGCCACTTTTTTTTTTACGTATAAAAGTTTCTTTAAACTTGTGCAAACATTGTACAATCTAGCCATGTTAGCTTCACAAATAGATTTTACCTCCTAGTAAGCAGCTCAGCGGACACCCATGTTTTGTCTGGTCTACAAGTCATCTCCTGCTTCCGTCTGAGTGTCAAGTACAGGAAGCTTGTTAAAGTAGGAAACTATTTTATCTTATCCGGTCTATCCAGTCTACAGTTTTAGGAAAATAAGAGTTCGGAATGGAAAACCGTAATTTAGCACGGAGAGAGGGGTCTGTAATGTGCTAAACTTTGATACTGAGCAGACCACAGACGTCCTTATTGCTCCATGCAGAGGTCGAATATTGGGGAATTACAGATCATAGAACATAATATATCCATTGGCTAAAAATGTGTATGTCTGTCTTAACATTCAGATAGCTGTCGATGCTTTGTCCGACCATTCAACCAACAGCTATCTCAGCCGACCCTTCCATACACAAGAGCGTTTACTCGGCTGAGCGCCAGTGTTCTCTACGAGAAAACTGTCAAGACATCTCTGCCGGCAGCTGTTCTCCAAGAGAACAAAGCGATCAGCAATCCGAAATTGGACATGCACCATCCATATCGGTCGACAACTCAGTTGGTCTGTGCCCCCCCATATACGGCCTAGAACTTTAGCATTGACTAGCCATTTTTAAAAAAGGACCCATATACATTAGATGAACCCGTCAAACGTTATTCTCTTTCCGCAAGTCCAGCAGGAGTCGGAAGAGATGTCTGTGGCCAGCTTTATCCTCAGCCATCAATGTGCGAAAGTTTGGGAAGGACTTTTTTGCTGTTCAAGCTTTTTTTTTTTTTTATATATCAAAGATTTAACACTCATTTACAGTAAAGGACAAAAAGTGTTCCACAAGAACAATAAAACAACGTTATAGGCGGCCTTTAGTCTCCTGTAATGCAAAGTGTAACTTTTAGATAGATAAATGCATTTCCATCATGGTTATGTGAATAGACCAATAAAGGGTTCAGTAAACTTTTCACAAAGAGGCAAATGCAAAGGTTTAATGCTAACGACCGCTAATCTGCTAACACTTTACAATTAGTTTTAAACTAAAAACAAATCACTCTCGGCCATTGTTATCCAAATCCAGTATTGTGGAGGGGACAAGGCCGCCTCTGACCAATCCTGAATATGCACAACTGTAGATTAGGCCTCACATTCCCATTCTTTTGTAGAATTATTAAAACAAGGCAGGGCTGGGTAGGTTGTTTGCAAAAAAAGGTCAAGTAGGAGTCAATTTTTGCAATCCTATTAACACCGGGTTAGGGTCATTGAAAGTGCAGCCTCCCTACAGCAGCACAGGTCTTAAAAACTTATCCTGCAAAACTGAAGCACATGGAGAGGTAAAGCTGCATCCACCAGTTGTCTGATGGGGCTAGTCCCGCATTGGGAAACTCAGGTTTAATATTGCATTTTCACCTCTAGGGGAGTAGATTTATTATTCACAGAAATTGCAATACTAAAAAAAAAATATGGAACAATGTTAGAAACTAGGAGGATCAAATAAAAAAATTATTGCAGAGGAAGGTGTAGTCATAATTCCTGACAGCACAATCTTGACGCGTCCAATTCATTTATTTATTTTACTTCTATACCGTAGGCACCATTATATTCTGCAGTGTACTACAGTTGCAATCATCACTGTCCCCATAGGGAAATAAGATTGTTAACCCCCATCAGTATGTCTTTGGAGAATGGGATGAAAAAGGAGAACATGGAGGAAACCCTCGTAAACACGGGGAGAACATACAAACTCCTTGTAGATGGTTTCCATCTTGGGACCCAATGCTGCACAATGGTAGACATCATTTTTAGAATATGCCCATTACCAGGGGCGTAACGATCAAGGTTGCGACCGGGCCTGTGCAGGAGAAGACGCCATCACCTATTTCACCTGGATATGAGTCCTCATACACATTCAGATACAGTGTATTGTGGCGCATGGGACACACGATGGAGGTCATTATACAATGACTGGGCGGCAGCATTGTTACTGGAAGGCACCCAGGATGGAGGACAATATTAAATATAGAACCTAGGACATTATTATATTATGGGGGCATGTCTTTATGGGATCTAGAATGCTACAAGCCCATATTCTGACATTTGGGGGTCCAGATCCAAATTTTGCATCAGGTCCTCTAGTTACGCCACAGCCCATTACCCAAATGTCTAGTGCATTATTTCTTATGCCAATCTTCAGTCCATTGTTTTTCCTTTTACAGAATCCTGAAGAAGACAAACGATATCTGCAATATTTGTGGGGGGTGAGGGTTCCAGATGGGCTTTGTTAGTGCTCGTTTACTGTAAATCCATATAAAAACTGCAGTCAAATAATATACAATAAAAGAAAATGAGAAATGGAAGACGTCAGTACAAAATTGCCAATTATGAGGCTGGGCGAGTCGGGCTGGTGCCAACCATTGACTGTAGGAGATCTGGTGTCGCTGTCTTGTCTATGCACTGTCTGGCAGAGCTGGAACAGGCATAGTCATTGCGAAGTACTGGAGCCCATCATTGCTGCACTTCCTCCGAGAGTGGTAAACAAGTGTAGTGATGTCATTAAGAGTTGGCTGACCCGCCGATGAACCCTGGGCTGTAAATGAGAAGGTGCCAACTCTCTCTCCTGCTATACGCACACTCACGAAGGGCTAAAGTGTCACTAACCAAACCACAAGAGTTTCACAAAAAAAAAAAAAATGTGAGGACAATGGAGACTAAGCCTTTGATGCTCCTGCACTTTTATAGTCTCATCATTTCATCTGTCTTGCGCACATGGGTATTTGACACAGGATGTTTTTTGGGAAGTCATAAAAACTAGTGGGAACGACACACTGAGTTCCTGAAAAGTGGCCGCTGGGTGTTAGGAAGGAAAGGATGCAAATAAAGAAGATACATGAAGTCAGCCAAGCTGTGGGCTGGAAAAGAGAAAAAAAAGTTACTAGGGACAGCTGATCAACCTTCCCATCCCCCCCCCCCCCCCCCAAACATTGTAAAATTAATACTGGAAGCTCTAGGAATGGTCCATATAGGCGAAGGATAGGTCCTTAGGTTGCATCTTCTCTTTCCCCTGTGACCTATCCATGCCATTTCAGAATTCCAAAAGGGATCATGTAACGTGTACAATTAGGTTTCTCAGGAGCCAAAAATAAGTTGTTAAATAGTCATTCACTTTTAAGTAGCCAAAATAGATAACCAAGGGAAGTCAACGCTTCCCACCACTTACTTAGACCTCATCTTCATAGGTGAAACTCTTTCAGTTACCCAAGTTGCCATGAAAATGGCATCTAAAATTTCAATAACTAAGAAATTAGGTCCTAAATTTTAGACTATATTAAGAAGGGATGATAGAACTACAAATATATCATACACATTTATTGTAGATCATCAGAGAAGGTGAACAAACATATATATAACAGAAGCAAAATATTGTGTTTTTTTCTGGAAAACGAAGAAATCCAAGTTTAGAAACCAAGACGGCTACTTCTTAAAATTACATACTACATGTAAAAATGGAGAACACATTCATAAAAAGAGGTCGTCTAAATCCCTTTATCACCAGAATATAAAATGTAATCTGTGATTAATAAACCCAGGCACTAAATAATTAGACCCAGCCATGAGCTGTTCCTTTCATCTTTCTCTTGGGAAATCAAGATTGCCTCTAATTTGAGAGGGCTTCGTTTAGACTCTAGAGAACTGGAATAATCATTCCTGGAATCGCTCTACAGAATTCGATTACACAAATGATAGAATGAGCACTGTACAAATTGTGGCCTACAGCTAGAAGCTTTCAACATCTCTTCATACCAACAGCTCCAAAAGCAAAAGAAGCTTATTGTGTATTATTTTAACATCGAAGGACTTAGCTCAAAGATCACATTATGGAGGCTTTTCATATCTTCTGTTATGTCATTTAGCAATATTACACTGTTTGGGTTCTGCTAACCTTCTGAGGTCATAGGCAACGGGCTAGTACTGATCTATTTCCCAGATGTCCTTGGAGGCAAATTGGAGTTTCTGTACCTTAAAATTGCCAGTTGGCATGGTAGAACAGTGAATGTAATGGCAGAAACTCCTTAAGCTTGGACTCTTGGCGATGCCAGCAACAAAAATTGTAGTCAAGGATGTACAAGATCCCTTCAGTTATAAGATTAAGAAAAACAAAAAAGCGCTTAACGCAAGTTACTCAACAATTTAGTAAGTCATATGCCAATGAATAAGGGTTAAAGTCCAACGTGACCTAAACTTAGCATTCATACATTGTTGTATGCACTAAACAGATTTTGGATTCTGTATTATCTGATGGCTTATTGGCCACATTCCAGGCTTCATCCAATCATGGTCATTTTAATAGGGAGTAAACATTGAAGATGCCGCTCATCTTCAGAGGCATAATGAAGGAAATCCAATCCTGCCCAATCTAGGTTCCACTCAGGCAGTAGCTGTTGGGTGAAGGTCTGGAAATGCAACTAAAATGGAATGGTCCATGGCTAGTTACACATTGCATTCATGTGCTTAAGGCCCCCATTCGCATTAAACAAAATTTGGCCTAATCCGCAGATATTGGTACGATCAGTCAACAGCCTAATGCACATTGGGGCTCCCCAACAGATGATTTTGGTGGAGAGTGGGATCCAGCATGGCAGATTTCAATCACCCGATCCCCTTGTTTTCCAGAAGACAAGCTGCAGACAAAATCCGGAGTCCAGCAGTGGTGATTTTATAGAAAACACAGGCATGTTTGGCTGAGCCGAACTTTGTCTACTAGGACTTGGGAAAGACCGGGAGGGGGTGGTGGGGTGTTGAACGGTCATCTTCTATTGTGTGTGGTGATTTTAGGCTCAATTCACCTAAACTGGAATCATAGACAACAATTTACATTTCATGGCTGTATGTTGTATGGTCTGGTCAGTTTACACAATACCCTTCCCAAATGGTCAATGGTTCAATACTCCAAGGAGGTTATAACACATGGAGACAGGGGATCTGTATAAAAGACAGATGAGACAACATCAAAGCTTGTTAGAGTTCAAGGCCTCTTTTATAAAACAGTCAGTCAACTCTTCAAATAAGATAAGAGTAATCTTTGGGTCTCACTGGCCTAACAAAATCCTCGAAGCTTTTGAAGTCCTTTGAACCGAGAGCGCCTGGGTGATTACTTCACCTTTTAAAAGTTAAGGCACAAAAACTGGCCACATGTGCACATAGTAAAACCAACGGGATGACAAATTCCAGGTATACATTGTGTTACTTAATGTATCATCCAATATATTTTGACTTTTTACTTGAGAAAACCCACCTAGAAACAATAGAAGTCAGTGGGGTTAATTTTACTGTAAACTGAAGGCTAAAGTCTTCCAGAAACCAATCTGAGGAGTTCATATCCAATAACAATGACCCATTTACAAAAAGTCTAAGGCAAAACTGCGGGGTGTATTGCCGAGAGGCCATTACTATGGATTCTTGATTACCTATTCCAGCCTTTCTTTGCTGTACTGAAAGCAAGTCACCCACCCACTGACGTTTGTACAATGGAAGCAAAACTCCTGTGTTCTTACAGGCCAAACAGAAAGAAATTAGCATCTGAAAAGGTGTAGGCTTCAAAATAAAAATAGAATGAAACGCTTTTCAAAACTAGTTTTTAAAAAAATTAAGGGGTGAAACTCCCACCTCAGCAGGGTCCCCATATATTCTGGTTTTCCCAAATTGCAAAACAGCCCTCAAACCTATGTAAGAGCTGCATCGGCCTAGCTCATAACTAAAATGAGACCGATGAAAGGCCCAACAGCCATTACAAGATAAACATGCATGTTCAGCTCAACGGTGCATGCAGGTTTACATCAATGGTGAGAGGGGAATGGGCTGCTGCAAACTCTCTGGCAGTAGCTTATTTCCCGCCAACTTGTCTTAATGGAGAAATGCTAGAACCCTCCCCCAAATCCATCCACATTAAGTCATTTAATTTCAGAAATTGACGAGTTTAGCCAACTTTTCTTAGGCTAACCTAGAAGGAGTTGGCCAAGATTTTAAAGACATGGCTACCTTCTTTCAGAAACCACATCACCAGTCCGTATGTGCTGAGCTGCAACTCAGCACTAATCACTTGAATGGAGATAAGCTGCAATACCAGATATAATGCATGGGTAGGCTTGTCACTGTTTTGGAAGACGACAGCCATTTTTTATTTTATTTTTTTTAAACTTGTACAACCAGTTACAAAAAAAAATAGCTGAAAGTATAAAAAAAAATGTGACTTTAGCAATACAAGTCCTATAAAAGAATGCTCCTCTCTTTGGTCCGTCTACTTAGACGCACACCCAGTTACATAAACAAAAATAAAGAGCAGAGTGTATAACTTTTTTTTTTGTGACTTTGTAGTGCAAAAAGTTGCAAATCCTTTAGAAAGTTTGGTCTTAAAATGCGCAAATTTTAAAGACTCTGCCAGAAACCTTTTTCCAGGTAGGAATAGGAGTGAGATACACCCCCCAAAAATTTGGCAAAAATTTATCTAAAACATTTTCATAAGCATAAGGAAAATGTAAAAAAAAAAATAGTGTATATATCTATATATCTTAAAAGACTTTTTTTCTAAAAAAAAGTGGTGCACAATTTACAGAGAAGATGCAAATGCTAAAACCACAAAAATAAAAAAAGATACAAGTTACTCCAGAAAAGTGGAGAAACAATCTTGATGTTACGGGGGTCTCGGTGTAGAAGGCCAATCAAAGGTTATAATTGAAGCAAAATACTAATTAAAATAGCAAATTACGGAACATAATCTGACTTCAAGCTAAAAGAAAACCAAGGTCACAAATCCACGTAGATGTAAGCCAGCGCTGTCCGGCACAGTTCGCTCGTTCTTATCTCACCCACTGGCATTTAGAAAGCCATTTCATGACTAATATCCATAATGGTATTTTTATAGACAAATTGCCTAGCTTCAGCACTTGATAATTCAAACTCAATGTACTGTGAAAAAAAATCAATAGGATCCATAAATCACTGGAGAGCTGGAAGCTTCTGTCCTGGGCAGAATGAATTGCAGTCTACTGGATCATAGTCAAAAGTGAACGTCTTAAATCTTTCACAGAAATGAATATTCTTCTCCTGTAGACGGTAGAGGGTGGTGGTGGGGGAAACGCATCCCATCCTCGTTATCTTAAATTGAGGACAATTATTTGCAATTCTCCGACCATTTGCCGTATAATAGGAGCAACAAGGACAAGAAAGGAAGTTAGGAAAATGTGCAACAACTTCAAGGCCTCAAGGGGAACGTTCATGAAACGTTACGTCAGTAACAATTATCGATGACCAGAGGAAGAAAATAGTGTTGGAGGAAGCGAAGGGTAGAAACTGTAAACCAGGGGGTGTTTGCGTTTGTCAAATACCATACACTAATGATATGCGGTCCTAAAAAAAAGGCAAAAAAAATGTTAGATGTGGAGAACTACAGGGTCTGGAACTCTACCGATTTCCAAGAAACTCAATTCTCAGGTCATGGCTCCTCCACCTTTGTTGACCTAGGGGGTTTTCTTTTCTGCCAAAACCGGAATTGGATCCAAGAACGAAGAGAGGTTTACAGCGTATTTTTTGGTTTTTAAAAGTGAATTTGAAAAAAAGTTTATAAGGCATCTTGCAACTGTGTCATAGCGCTATGTAAATTCTGAGTTCTAAGTCGCTAGAATATCTACACATGCCGGCAAATGAATACCGGGGCTGACAAATCAGTGGGGTCTTATTTTATTTAGTGCTAATTTTCTTCTAGGGGACAATATCTCAATAATGTGGTGCTGTATCAAGACATATAACAATTTTCATAGGGGTAAACAGAAAACCATACAAAACAGACAGGCGCCAATAACATATGTTGGGGAAATGACTCCTATTTTGGAAGACTCCCCACTCTAAATCCCCGCATACACATTACACTTATGTTAGCAGCTCCCGCCGATATCGACATGTTCGGCCAACACTATTGTGTATGGGGGCACCGCTAACTTATCGTTGGGGGGAGAGAAGGTCTTCATTGGGCAGGCCTGATCTTGGACTGCCGAACACTTTGTTCTCCCAGAAATAAGCTGTCAACAGTTGTCAGTCGGCGACTTTCTCATCGAGAACACAAGAGCGCTTGGCAGAGCAAATGCTCCTGTGCATGGGAGAGACGGACGAGATGGCGGTTGGCGACATGATCGTTCAGTTTAATGTGTATGGAGGGGGTTAAATTCTGTCTAATGATACAATTCCGATGGAAATAACTGTGGTTGGGAGTCAAACTCAATTAAAAATTTCTTCTTGACAATCCTTTCGTTTCTTAGGGAAGTCTCCATTCATATTAACAGTTGGGTTCTGCTAGTTGCCCTTGATCACAGACTGGTTTCTCTACACTTTCTAGAGAACACTTTCATTGACAAGACTCTAAACTAGAGATAGGCCAACATCAACTGGCTGCATAATGTGGTCAACACTTTTTAGTTTTAACACTTGTGCGTTTTGTAGACGACATAATAGAATTAAAGATTTCTAGGTTTTCATACTGGAGCAAGAAGAGTACTCTTTTATAATGGTGGAAGAGGATTAACTATATCTTCAATATATCTTTGGTAGCTTCTGAAGTCTACCTCCAGATAAGAGTTCGGACACATCTCTCACCAAAAGTTTCAAAAGAGGAGGGTGGGAAACTGATCCACAGGTGCTGGCACATAGTCACTGTCATGGAGAATGACCTCCTGGTATCTTGGTTGCGTCTCTTACCCTCGGTTTTAAACTTTTGTGGGTGGATATTTTCAACCACGGGAGATGAGCAAATATTGGCATATCAATGACATATATATATATATATATATATATATATATATATATATATATATATATATATATATATATATATATATATATATATATATATATATATATATATATATATATATATATATATCATAAACCATGTTCAAATTAAGGTAAGGGTCTCACTACCGTTGGATTCTCTCAAAGAGAATTTGTTTGATTATGCCAACGACATGGTGATCAGAGTTTGGTCCAACGGTCAGCATAGTATTATCTGATTTTCTCGGATGAGAGAATCATAGCAAAGGTATGGAGAACAAGATTCTCCATCTTCTCCATTGTGTCAGCGGGTGGAAATCAGACTGCAATCAGATGTCAAGCGAGTGCAGTCCAATGTTTTTCATGCACCCATAGATTAGAATGGGTGAGTGGGAAGCAATAGGCGACATTTTACTGTAGGTCTATAGAATGGAATTAAAAGACTTCTGTCAGACATTTACATTGGGAAATCCTTCTAATACACAGTAGGTCTCAAGTGGAAAATTCAAAACACAATGTGAACAGAGAAAATGCAAGGGGTCTTTACAACGTCTGAAATTGGTAAAATTGCACAATGCTTGTTTTTGCAATTTACCCCTTATTACAATTCCTCTCAATTCTCAAGAACGGAATAATTTTTATTTGTACTGTGTACTGCTCCTTGCCTAGGTCACCGGCCACCTCTGCAGTAGCAGGTTTCATAAGAAAGTAGTGCAGCACATACAAGCTGTACAGCAAAGAGCTTGTAAGTGCAGCACTGAAGCTAGCTATATCTCTGGATCAGTCAGCTTCATTGCAAAGGCAAAGCGACCTCTGCTCCCAGAAAGAGCAGAGCTGAGGTGTAGCCATGCTGTCAATCATGAGGAACACACCAGCAAGCTGGAAGTCAAAAGAGCAGTGTGCTCCTGAAGATGGAAGAAGAGATTAACCCTTTTAGGAGGTGACAAAACACTGTCCAGCAGAATCAGGAGGGCACAAATTCTCAGGGACTAATAGACCCATCAGTATATTTTTGGAGTGTGAGAAACCAGAGTAAAAGGAATCAAACACTGCACAAAAATCACAACTCCATGTAGATTTTGACTTTGTTGGATTCACACCCAAGATGTCAATGCAATAAGTCAACAAGGCTTAACCACCGAGTCAACTTGTTGGTTTAATCGGAATGTCAAGTGTCGTAGACTTTTAGCATTTTTCTTTATAATCCCAGTTTAAGGAGGACTTTATTCTTTAGTTCATACAAAATCCTTCAACGTGGGGGCAGGCGCCATGTGTTCACCAGCTTAAAATAACTTTGTGGCTGTGAAGACAGACTGTTCACAACTCACTGAGAAAAGTACATTTACGAGGATGACAGGTTAGCTTTCACACGTTCCGTTCCCCAAACCCTCATAGAGGCGCAGTTAGAAATGACACTCGGTACCGGAGACAAGAGAGCGACGTGCCACGGCTACAGAACACTTTAAGCCTTATGCTACAATTCATTTAGCAAGGGAAGAAAATCTCAATGGTTTCACAAGAACCAAGTTTCAAATAATTGCCTCCACATGCGGTTGACTTGAACAATGTCCCTTTATGCCAGTGTGAAGTTCCTGGGAGTGCAGTTCTCTACATGTCAAATGAGAGGCTTGCTGGTCCATAAAACATGTTTCAGTCACTCTTCTGTAAGACAGAGGGGGAATGTCACTAGATTAACAACTTAACAGTCCTTTATTTACAGCATTGTTTGGCATCTTTTGGCCATCAGTTTGGGTTATAGATCATCCAGTTGACCTGGGAAATTTTTTTTTCTCTTCTTGGGTAGTGTTCCCTTGGCCCACAAAGAAGAAAATGAGAAGTTCAACTTCTTTTGTTGAGGGGCCAGTTCAGTGGTTCCAAAAAAGAAGCCAGTCGTCTGCATTACCAGCATTGTGTATTGGTGAACCCCAACTCTCTTCCCCCAGATCTTCTTTCTGGCCTCTTTCAGCATCGAGAGAGAACACAAGACCAGAAATACAGTTATTTACCGAGACCTGGAAGTAATGACCGTTTACGTGGACAGAGTTGGACCAAATAAGCATCTCCAAGTCCCAAAGGGTTGGTGCCCCATGAATCGAGAACAGCAGTTTATCTTCCATGATAAGGCAATTTTACTTAGTCTAGATCACTGTTCCCCCAACACCAGTCCTCAAGAGCCAAAAACAGATCATGTTTTCAGGACTTCCTTAGTATTGCCCAGGTGATAATTCCATCTCCTTTGCAATACTAAGGAAATCCTGAAAACATGTAAAAATGAAAGTCCTGCCCATGTTCCCACTTGAAGACACGTGTATTGTTATAAAGCATTTGAATGTGTGAGGTGTATAGTGACATTATTTATAATAACACAAGTAGTCTGCTCAGCAGCAGAAAGTTAATAGGGACCATTATGGTTAATAGTTGGGATTAGCCCAGAGTGGGAGGGGATAAAGTGAAGTGAACAACACAGTTTCCTGTCAGGAAGTCAAATAGGGCCCACTGTGCAACAGAAGCAGACCTAACATCTGACTAGTCAGCAGATGCGGCGTGGTACAACTGCTGACTTTCTGAAGGGCCCTCCAGATGAGTTTGATGCCGGCTCCCGGGGATTTCGGCTCTGCTCTATTCTGCCAACTACGTCAAGTGTAACGTGGTGTTGGGCGATAGCCTTGGGTGAGGTAGTCACGTTCCACGCCCCGGCATGCTACATAAATATGTGGGTCCTGCCTGGGTGTTTGGGCTTTATCTACGTGGACTTTGGCTGATCAGGACCATATGGTGTAAAGTTCAATGAGGGAGGCCAGCCAACAAAATCTTTTACTGAACATCAACTTGGTATGAACTATGTACAATTGATAGCGGGTGCATAACGCCAAATGTTTCCTTTACAACATGGAGCATCTTCACACACGGTCTCTCTAGCTCTTCCAGGCTTACTTTTTTCTGCCCCCCTCTCCCAAGTTCCTCTGCCTTCCCCACAACCCAGCACAGTACAGTACGTGAGAGTCCAGTCCTCAACCCGCAGTTACACGTCCACCCTTCCCTTAGGGGAGCTAGTTTGCCACTATGGCGGTTACTTAACTTGTTTGCTTGCTGACGCCTTGGAACTACCGCTCGGGGCACTGTCTCACGCTCCCTGTTCAGTCCTGGCCCATTACATCTGTCTGGTGATCTTTTGGCCATACTGCTAGGCGTCCTGTCCCAGTACCCATCTCCAGTCCACTACTCTGTCCTGTCACTTTTCCCTTTCTTTACTCCTGCTTCTTTTCTACGCTGGACCTCATCTAACTTCCGGACAGGAAACTGTCTGTCCCTTCACTTCAGCCTCTCCCACTCTGGGCTAGTCCCAACTATTAACCCTAACGGTCCCTATCAGTTCCCTGCTGCTGAGCAGTAAACCACTCTAATAACATAAGTCACTATACACATCACATTCAAATGCATTATAACAATACATGTGTCTTCAAGGGGGAACATGGGCAGGACTTCCATCTTCTTGCACATGATCTGTTAATGGCTCTCTGAGGACTGGAGTTGGGGGAACTGCTCTAGACACTTATATGGATGAGTCTTAAAACACTTATATAGACCATGGAAAACCTACAATTAGGCAATTGTTATTCATGCAATCACATAATATACAAGCATAGAAAGTATCAGAAATGCTCCACGTACAAGTAGAAATGATGATTTAGGAAATTCACAGGGGTATGGCAGGGGGCTCCAGTAGGGTATATAAGAGAATTGATAGGGAAGAAGTTTCTTGTGGTACATTATAACATATTAAAGAATACTATGTGCTGCAAACTAAGCAAATCTTTACATAAATTACCAAACAAAATCCTGACATCACCTACAACCAGAAGGTCTCAACTAGAGAGAGTGCCAAGAGCTGGACTCCTGCCAGTCCTCCGAGCGCTCACATTGTAGTTACATTAGAAGCCATTCACAAGTAGCTTCTGAAGCTCATAAACCAGACATGATATAAACACAGCGCACCGACCACTCGAGTCACCGCTCACGATGTCCAGGAGAAGAATGACAACCATATGGCACGCACTCAACATGTGCCGGTTACTACTCTTAACAGGTTGTAAAAGGTGAACACTCTTTCCTCTTTATTAACAATCCGCTAAAAGAATAAGCAAACTAGCATCCTTCACTTTATGCGTTTCAGGTCATACTCGATCTACAAGTGCCTGTATGACCAGAAACGCGTGTGTGAAAAACTCCAGTTTGCACATTTTTAATAAAAAGAGGAAAAAAGTTTTAAATCTGCTCCAAAAAACGCTTTGGGTCCCAAGAGTCCGTGCACCCCCAGTGGGAGTCCTACATGTCATCTGGACCTTGGAGTTCCACATTAGAAAGAGAAGCTCTATTTCTTTACATATCAAAAAGTTGTATAAAAATATCAGCTTGTTGGGAGTTGTAGTTTTTCTCCTGGGAAGCATCTAGAGTATTGGCTACTAACGTTTGGCCCAACTACAACATGGTGTCACCACCCATGAGGTCAGGGCTCCCTAGGAGTTTTGGTCTCCTAAAGGTCACAAAGTGTAATAAGGCATTAGGGTCCTCGCCAAGCTATGGATCATCAATGTGTGCAAAACAACAACTCCCAGCATGCAGCTATGTCCTTGATTGAGGTTATGATCAAGTGAAGACTATTTTGTAACGTTGTCAGCTTTTCAAGATACCAGAATGCAGTAATATGCAGTGTGTATACAGTGCCAACATTCACCATGGCACAATACCATGCAGTCCAAAGGAGCACGTGCTGGACTCAACAGCTGTAAGGTCCATGAGTGAAGTCTGATCAGTGTCAAAGAAAGGACATTTAAAGGGGTAGTCCAAAATTAGAAAAGGCATGGCGTCTTTCCTAGGAGCCTATGGTATTGCAGACCAGCAGTTAAACTCAACTAGGCTGAGCTGCAATACTGTACTCACCCTGTAGACAAGTGTCCAATTTTGGACAAACCCTCTTTAGAAAAGGTCTAAGACTTTTAAGGCCAGGCATTAAAGTTTCATTAATGTTCTACTTACAGTTGATCTTCATTTTCAGACCCTTTAAAGGCTAGGAGTATTTATTACTCGTTTATGATGTTCAGCTATCATTCACACCCTACAAAATGTTCCCCTGACATATAAAAGATATCCTATTTTGTATACCCATCATGCATGGCATCTAGAATACATGCCCTATCTGTTTGCTGGGCACAGAGTAATGCCCTGTACCAGGAGGTCTTCCCTACAGGAAAACCACAATGAATGAATGAATGAATGAATGAATGAATGAATGAATGAATGATGGAAGGAGGCAACAGAGTGTTGTGTCTTTTTAAATAGCGGGTTCTCCCTTCTGCCAAGATGTCAGGTTCCGCCCAGATCTATTTCTGGAGCGGATCATGAGGTTGAACCACCTGACTGCAACAAACCAGAGGTTTACTCAGGAGGTAGAAACCTAACATTTGTGTCTAGAGATCACACCATGTCCTCAGTGTGGACCTTGTCCCCAGTCCCTTTTGCAACAACCTGCAAACCAAACACATCCAGAAGGTCTGGACTTAACCTGACTCAGTGCCAAGCTGTAATGTGCCCTGCGGACGCTGCAATTTGGGGCATTTCCAAATGACCTCAGCCGGCAGCCACCTCTCCTGCCCAAACCTTGACGCCACTTAAGACAGGCAAGGAAGGTGCAAGTGATCTCAGACCGTCTTGGCTCCTCTTCAACTATCAAAGTATACACACAAAACACTCAAGAACAAAATAACCCATAAGTTGCCAGACAGGTCTGCTCAGTCTGGTACCTGGCTTGGGGGGGGGGGAGGGGGGGTGGCAATAGTCAACAATCAAGGGATCAGAAAGTCTACAAAGAAGCAAGTCAAGTGCTGCTAGGAGGCAAATGACACCAGGGGTAAAGTCAGCCGTAGCTGACCAATGCAGGGTTAGAGATAAAAAGAAAAAATATTTTAAAGAATAAATATTATTAAATATATATAATGTGTCATTATATATTTTATTATAAAATATATTCATATTTCTTTCATTATATGTTTAATGAAAAATATGTATTTAATAAAAAAAAATAAAAAAATAATAATATTATTATATATATATATATATATATATATATATATATATATATATATATATATATATATATATATATATATATATATATATATATACATACACATCCACTTTTTGGTCACTAGTCAACAGCCCTTTTAACCCACACAGTATCGCAGAGCATAGTGCCCTTGGTAGTGCCAGGCTTCTCCATAATGTACCAGGATTATATCTACTTAGCTCGCACCTATACTCTGCTGGGTATTAGCTATGGGCAGATTATGCCAGAACTAATTAAATACCCATGCCAGTGTGGCCATGCCTTCTATGTAGAGACCACTTTATATCCAATGCCAGGCATGCCCCGGTGTCATATACTGATATGACACATGCCTAAATAATGCCAGTCTGGGAATGTGTTACTGTCTGCCCTAGTAGCAGGCTGTGACAATGCCAGTCTGGGAAAGCATTAATATACTAGTCTGGGTTAATATTCAGATCATGCCAATTTTGCATTCACCACATATGCCAGCCTGGGTGCTGTACAGCCATGCCAGCCTCCCTAATAATGCCATTCTGTGGGGGTTACTGAGGCTGCTCTACCATTAGAGGGGTAACCTTGCCAGGCTTCCCTATGCCAGCATGGGCATGCAAGAATTGGCATAACATTGATTACAAGTGGGCACAGCCTAGATTGTGGTATGAGGGCACCACTTACCTTCTTGGACCCTTGCTTGGCGAACTCCTTGGCTAAGTGCCTGCCGATGCCCCTGCCCCCGCCGGTGATGAGCACAGTGTCCCCTCGCAGATCTCTGGGCCGGGTGGGCACTACCAGGCAGACTGCTGCTCTGATCACACAGAAGACCATCTGCACCGGCAGCAGCAGCAGCTTGCCCAGACACCTCCACTCCATGCTGATGCCTCCTCCGTGCCAGTCCTGTGCAAACTTTACCATCCACTTGTGTGAGTCGCCCCCAGTGCCACATCCAGCGCGGTGCCAGCAGCGGTGCCTACAGAGCAGTGGCAGCCGGCGGGCAGCTCATCCTGCAGTCAGTGCCCCGTGTGATGCCCTGTGCTGGCCGGGCACGGCCGCGGGTCACTGTCCTCGCTGCTCGCTCACACGGGGCTGCTGGAGCAGGCGGCTTTTATACCCCATTAAGCCTGATTGACGGATAAAGTGTCGGGGATGTCTCACTACTGTTGTAGAGCGGCTGTTGCCTGTAGTTGGTCCCCTCCCCCATGAGCACAACACAGGAGACACACACTCCTTCCTCCCCGCTCTCCACCCTCCCTCAGGGCTGTCTGCATGAGACGACTTGCTGGGACTCAGACCTGTGTGCTGTGAGGTGCAGCTGTAGCAGAGCATTGCCCCCCGAAGAAAGAGCAGAGACCACCTGGAGCATCACCTGTGCACCAGCTGCATAGGCTGTCACTGCTCTCTAGTGATGCCCCTATAACCATGTCTAGCTATACCCCCAAAAACTTGGCTAGAGATAACCTAATAACTATGTCTTCTTATGCATCATCACAATGTCTAGTTTAACCCCATAACCATGTCTAATGATGACCCCATAAACTTGGCTAGAGATGACCACCTTAACCATATCCAGTGATGCCCCCATAACCTTGTTTATTTATGACCCCATAACCACGTCTACAGATGCCCCCATAACCCATGTCTTCTTATAACCATATTTTGTTATGCCCCCTTAACCATGTCTAGTTATGACCCCATAACCCATGTCTTCTTATGCATCATAGCCATATTTTCTTATGCCCCCATAACCCATGTCTAGTTATGCCCCCATAACCCATGTCTAGTTATGCCCCCATAACCCATGTCTAGTTATGCCCCCATAACCCATGTCTAGTTATGCCCCCATAACCATCTCTAGTTATGCCCCCATAACCATCTCTAGTTATGCCCCCATAACCCATGTCTAGTTATGCCCACATAACCATGTCTAGTTATGCCCCCATAACCCATGTCTAGTTATGCCCCAATAACCATCTCTAGTTATGCCCCCATAACCCATGTCTAGTTATGCCCACATAACCATGTCTAGTTATGCCCCCATAACCCATGTCTAGTTATGCCCACCTAACCCATGTCTAGTTATGCCCCAATAACCATCTCTAGTTATGCCCCCATAACCCATGTCTAGTTATGCCCACATAACCATGTCTAGTTATGCCCCCATAACCCGTGTCTAGTTATGCCCCCATAACCATGTCTAGTTATGCCCACATAACCCATGTCTAGTTATGTCCCCATAACCCATGTCTAGTTATGCCCACATAACCCATGTCTAGTTATGCCCCCATAACCATGTCTAGTTATGCCCACATAACCCATGTCTAGTTATGCCCCCATAACCCATGTCTAGTTATGCCCCCATAACCCATGTCTAGTTATGCCTACATAACCCATGTCTAGTTATGCCCCCATAACCCATGTCTAGTTATGCCCACATAACCATGTCTAGTTATGCCCACATAACCCATGTCTAGATATGCCCACATAACCCATGTCTAGTTATGCCCCCATAACCATTCCTGACTATGCTCCCTTGACCATGTCTAGTGATGCCCCCATTTTTCTTGTCTTTATTATAAGTAGAAATAGTTTTGCAGTTCAGGAATCTGGGAAAGCTGGATGACTTCCCCGGCAGGGCGAGCTGGGATATAACCTGCAGCCTTCAACCTCCATAACCTGCTAGAAACTCCCCACTGCTAATTGCTAATTAGTTTCATATAAACATCCCTGGGGCCGCGCTGCCCTACACTCACTGCAGCATTGTATGGCACTATTGTATGGACATTGTATGGTAATCTTATGGGGGAAGCGGCATTTAGGAATTCTACAGTAATGTTATGTGGACAGTATATGGCTGGTACTGGTATATGAGCACTATGTGGGAATCTTATTGGGAAATTATATAGTAATATTATACGGTAACAGTTATGTGGCAATTCAATGGTGATCTTATGTGGGAATTATATAGTGGTGTTATTTCAGCACTGTATGACAATATTATTTGGTAATATTATGTGGAATTCTAGGGTAATGTTTTTTTAGGCACTACATGACGCTGTTATATGGGATTTACATGGTAACTTTATTTGGCCACTCTGTGGTTGTTATTTAGGAACTGTAAGATGTGTGATTTTGGCACTGTACGGCACCTTTATTTGGGAATTATATGGTAATGTTTTTTAGATACTATATGGAGCTGTTATGTGGTATCATTATGTGGGAACTATGATATTATATTGGCACTGTATAGCATTTTAATTTGGGAATTATACAGTAATTTTATTGGGGAACTGTATGGCACTGCCATTTGGGAATTATATTGTAATGTTTGGATGCTATCATACTGTTTTCTTAGAATTTTATGACAATGGTATGTGAGCATGGTAGGGCAGTATTACTAGGAACTATTTGGTAATGTTATTTGGCCATTATATGACACTATTATTAGTAATTATATTATGTTATTTGGGCACTATATAACACTATTCTTGGGAAAGATATGGCAATGCTATTTCAGCACTGTAGAGCAGAGCTTTTAGGAAAATATGATAATGGTATTTGGGCATTATATGACCCTAAAATATTGGAAATTGTATGATAATGTTATATGACACTAATTGGGAATTATATGGTAATGTTATTTTGGGAACTATATGTCACTATTATTGGGAATTGTATGGTAATGTTATTGAGACTATTATTGAGAATTATAAGGTAGTCTTTTGGGCACTATGTGACACTATTATTGGAAATTATATGGTAATAGTATTTGGGCACTATATGATACTATTATTGGGCACTGTATGGTAATGCTATTTGTGCACTATATGACACAATTATATGGAATTATATGGTAATAGTATTTGGGCACTATATGACACTATTATTTGGAATTATATAATAGTATTTGGGCACTATATGACCCTATTATTGGGAATTATATAATAATAGTTTTTGGGCACTATATGGCAATGCTATTTGTGCATTATATCACACTATTATATGAAATTATATGGTTATAGTGTTAGGGCACTATATGACAATATTATTGGGAATTATATGGTAATAGTATTTGGGCCCTATATGAAACTATTATTGGGAATTCTATGGTAATAGTATTTGGGCACTATATGACACTATTATTGTGAATTATATGGTGATAGTATTTGGGCCCTATATGACACTAATATATGAAATTATATGGTAATAGTATTTGGGCCCTATATGACCCTAATATATGAAATTATATGGTAATAGTATTTGGCCACTATATGACACTATTATATAGAATTATATGGTAATAGTATTTGGGCCCTATATGACCCTAATATATGAAATTATATGGTAATAGTATTTGGCCACTATATGACACTATTATATAGAATTATATGGTAATAGTATTTGGCCACTATATGACACTATTATATGGAATTATATGGTAATAGTATTTGGCCACTATATGACCCTATTATATGGAATTATATGGTAATAGTATTTGGCCACTATATGACACTATTATTGGGGATTATATAGTCATGTTACTTGTGCTCTATATTGCACTGGTATGTAGACACATATTTCCTAATATTCTGAATCATTAGTGGGGTGTAGCTTTGCACAGCAGTGTAGGTTTAGATGCCATTCAGGGTCTGTGGACAGTTGGGATATGGCTTCTATGTGATGGGTGGTCTTTCCAGAGCTGCAGTGACAGAGGGGTCTGCAGCATTCGCTACGTCCTCGGCCGCTGTGTGTCAGTACTTGGCTTTCTTTTCTGGGAATCCTCATGCGCTCTTCGGTCAGATCTGATGTCCTCGGCTCCAGGTGCCTGAAGATGTTACATTGAGTGACCGTGTATCTATTCTCCGTCTTCCATAGTATTTGCTTGTTCAGCGACTTCATGAGCTGACTGGAGAATAATGTTTTTTTTCGTAAGGGCCGATAAGACCTAGGAAAAAGGCAATTTTTTTTGGGGGGGGGGGGGGTTAATTTTTTTTAATTTTCTTGAAGGAACATGGCCAACAATTATGGAGAAAACACACTACAAGGGTGAGATAAGTGAATTAGGGCTTTACCTGTAATAGTTGTCTATTTAAAGGGGCTAAAAGAGTTCTCCAGTAATAGAAAAAAAAAGGATAAAGAAAGAAGGAAAATGTCATTATAAATAGGTTCCTAAATACTTTTAATTAGCAAATCACAATAGTTTGTTCTAGGGAGGTGATCATTATAGTACATCACAATGGCCGCCACCTTGTTACACTGACAGGAGCCTGTGAGCATGTGCAGTACGAAGCTCTGCTGTGTTGACCAAATAGTTTCTGAGCAGGATATGTTCCCCCTTATGATGACCTTATGTGACATCTAGACATGACTGGTCGTTTGGAGTCTGACCTTGTAACTGCGGAGATGCTTCTGTCGCGAGTTCCCCTCCCCCGACATGTTTTTATATTTGTTTTTCCATAAAACTCCTTGTGCTAATTATCTCCCACATCTTCATTACTTTACTGGGCTGCAAGTCAAACATGGTGATGAGAAGCAAATATCCAGCACTGAGATGTTTGTGTTCCCAAAGTGCAGGAAACCTGTTGTTTCAAAGGCTGGAGCTTCTGCTAAATGGACTCCACTGTGTTGGGTACACAGATCAATTAAACCATTAAGCCCCCCATACACAATGGCCTAGTGTGATCGAATGCGCTGATATTGGCCAACAGGATGGGGCCCTCTACTCTCCCCCTACAGATGAGGTTGGGGAGATAAGGATCCAGCATGTCCAATTTTGAACAACTGATTATTTTTTTTCCTGCCAGAAATGTCTCATAGACCAGGGTTCCCCAACTCTAGTCCTTAAGGCCCACCAACAGGTCATGATTTCATGATTTCCTTAGTATTGCACAGGTGACCTGAAAACATGGTCTGTTGGTGGGCCTTAAGGACTGGAGTTGTGGAACCCTGTCATAGAGAACACAGGAGCATTCAGCCGATGGCTCCGGTCTATGGTGTTCAGACATCATATGGTGCAGGGACCCTCATTCTGGAGATAGGTGTGGGTTCCAGAGATGGGACCCTGAATTTTCAGACATTGATGGTGTATCCTTGGGATGTGCCAGAAATGTCTTTCATAGAATGTTAGAGTTGGAAGGGACCTCCAGGGTCATCGTGTCCAACCCCCTGCTCCATGCAGGGTTCACTAAACCATCTCAGCCTCCATTGAAGGAGAGCTCACCTGTTTTCTTTTGTTCCACTCATTGGTCACCCTCACTGTCAAAAATGTTTTCTGATATCTAATCTGTATCTTCTCCTTTTCAGTTTCATCCCATTGCTTCTTGTGTTTCCATGTGCAAATGAGAATAAGGATGATCCCTCTACAGTGTGACAGCCCTTCAGATATTTGTAGACAGCTACAGTGGTGGCCAAAAGTATTGGCACCCCTGAAATTCTGTCAGATAATACTCAATTTCTTCCTGAAAATGATTGCAATCACAAATTCTTTGGTATTATTATCTTCATTTAATTTGTCTTCAATGAAAAAACACAAAAAGGATTGTCCTAAAGCCAAATTGGATATAATTCCACACCAAACCTAAAAAAGGGGGTGGACAAAAGTATTGGCACTGTTTGAAAAATCCTGTGATGCTTCTCTAATTCGTGTAATTAACAGCACCTGTAACTTACCTGTGGCACCTAACAGGTGTTGGCAATAACTAAATCACACTTGCAGCCAGTCAACATGGATTAAAGTTGACTCAACCTCTGTCCTGTTTCCTTGTGTGTACCACATTGAGCATGGAGAAAAGAAAGAAGACCAAAGAACTGTCTGAGGACTTGAGAAACCAAATTGTGAGGAAGCATGAGCAATCTCAAGGCTACAAGTCCATCTCCAAAGACCTGAATGTTCCTGTGTCTTCCGTGCGCAGTGTCATCAAGAAGTTTAAAGCCCATGGCACTGTGGCTAACCTCCCTAGATGTGGACGGAAAAGAAAAATTGACGAGAGATTTCAACGCAAGATTGTGCGGATGGTGGATAAAGAACCTCGACTAACATCCAAACAAGTTCAAGCTGCCCTGCAGTCCGAGGGTACAACAGTGTTAACCCATACTATCCGTCGGTGGCTGAATCAAAAGGGACTGTATGGTAGGATACCCAGGAAGACCCCACTTCTTACCCCGAGACATAAAAAAGCCAGGCTGGAGTTTGCCAAAACTTACCTGAGAAAGCCTAAAACGTTTTGGAAGAATGTTCTCTGGTCAGATGAGACAAAAGTAGAGCTTTTTTGCAAAAAGCATCAACATAGAGTGTACAGGAAAAAAAAAGAGGCATTGAAAGAAAAGAACACGGTCCCTACAGTCAAACATGGCGGAGGTTCCCTGATGTTTTGGGGTTGCTTTGCTGCCTCTGCCACTGGACTGCTTGACCGTGTGCATGGCATTATGAAGTCTGAAGACTACCAACAAATTTTTCAGCATAATGTAGGGCCCAGTGTGAGAAAGCTGGGTCTCCCTCAGAGGTCATGGGTCTTCCAGCAGGACAATGACCCAAAACACACTTCTAAAAGCACTATAAAATGGTTTGAGAGAAAGCACTGGAGACTTCTACGGTGGCCAGCAATGAGTCCAGACCTGAATCCCATAGAACACCTGTGGAGAGATCTCAAAATGGCAGTTTGGAGAAGGCACCCTTCAAATATCAGGGACCGGGAGCAGTTTGCCAAAGAACAATGGTCTACAATTCCAGCAGAGCATTGTAAGAAACTCATTGATGGTTACCGGAAGCGGTTGTTCGCAGTTATTTTGGATAAAGGTTGTGCAACCAAGTATTAGGCTGAGGGTGCCAATACTTTTGTCTGGCCCATTTTTGGAGTTTTGTGTGAAATGATCAATGATTTGATTTTTGCTTCATTCTCTTTTGTGTTTTTTCCTTGCAAGCAAATTAAATGAAGATAATACCAAAGAATTTGTGATTGCAATCATTTTCAGGAAGAAACTGAGTATTATCTGACAGAATTGCAGGGGTGCCAATACTTTTGTCCATCACTGTATTAAGTCTCCTCTCAGACTTCTCTTTTGCAAGCTAAACATTCCCAGATTCTTTAACTGTTCCTCGTAGGACATTGTTTGCAGACCGGTCACCATTCTTTCATGAGACTAGATGGGTTAGTCCCATCTTCATAAATTGATAGTGCTTATAAGTAGAAGTAATTTTGAAATTTACACCTTGTTAAAATTTGCAGCTGTTTTTAAGATACCTTTTTTTTTTATAAATAACTCGCAACCTTGGAGACCGACCACCACTGTTAAACAGCAGAACATGTGCAGTGCTTACAAGCTCTTTTCTATTCAGCTTGTAAGCACTGTTTTGAAGCTGGCCAGGATCCCTGGAGCGCGCTGTTTACCTCCTAATCCTGGCCAGATTCAGTACAATGCTTACAATCTAGACAGCAGCGGTGGTCGGTCTCCTAGGCAGCAAGCTGTAAACAAAAGAAAATTGTTAATATCTCAAGGATGTTCACAAATTTTCATAAGCAGTAAACTGCAATCTGACAATATTTATCTACATGATCGCGGGAAGCACAGGTTTGAATGGTGCAGAGGCCGAGCAGGTGCAGCGCCTCTCCAGTCATACTCTATGGGGCAGCCGAGCGCACTGTGTTCCCCTTTAAGGAACTTAGGAAAGCAATTTTCGCCTCCCTAAGATCACATTTAAAATTTTTTTTTTTCTGGGCAGTTGATTTTGCCTGAGAAGTGATGAAAGGTGTTTCCATTGCTAAACATCACAAGTGTAGCCAAAAAGGCAGCATCAGTTAATCCTTAATGTATACATCAGTGTTTCCATTACATTAATGTAACAGCTTAAGGGTGTAGCCCGTGCAAAGATCTGGTTAAAAGGAAAAACTGTGTAAACGTTCTGTCATCTCCACAGACAAAACGAGATTTGTTCTCAGCCACTAATTATTTTTTTGAAGGACAAAACACAATATGACTTGATCTGTGATTGTTGCAGTCTATAGACCCAACTAAGAACTACTGCAGAGGGGTCTCATTCTTCCCATTGAGTTGCAAAGAGCAAGTGAGCTGCTGCTCCATATAACTCCTCTGAGCTGCACATGTGTAGATGAGAGAATGTGGTACGAGGATTCCCCCTACTAGTCATTGCGGAGCCCCAGCAATCTAACAAATATGAACTATTTAATGGGGGAGCCCACAGGCCCCGATGCTAAGTCTGTAACATGCGATAAGTTACTCGCCTGCCACATGCGATAAGTTACTCGCCTGCCACATGCGATAAGTTACTCGCCTGCCACATGCGATAAGTTACTCGCCTAGCACATGCGATAAGTTACTCGCCTAGCACATGCGATAAATTTCCCACATGCCACGTACTATAAGTTATTCCAGAATGTATGAAAGAGTCGAGGGATTGTTTGGCCCAAGACCAAGGGACAAGTACTAACGTAGAAGCCCCTGCAGCTAATGCTTGTCAACTCTCTTTGTAGACGAACCTTCACGTACCACAAACGTGACTTTTGTCCCTGGTGTAAATGCCGTTGTTCTCCTGAATCCGGCGTTGTTTTTCTTTTGTTCCTGCCTCTCTTCATTCCTGAGATACAGACCCTTCTTCCCTCTAAATAAATGTAATCTAGTTTCCAAGGGGGCGTTGTCTTGAAGGCCACACCCAGTCGCCTAATAAAACTAGATTTACATACAAAGATAGAGAGGGCCATATCTCAGGAACGGAAAGGAGCAGGAACCAAAGAAACACATCGCCGGATTCAGGAGAACAGCGACATTTAGACTAGATATAAAAATTACATATTTATGGCAAGTGACAGGCCCCCATTAAATGCTCAGGAGGCTCCTAAGAAAGAGGGAACCTTTTAGATGAGTTGGCAAGTCTTTAGGGAGCAGTCAAAGTCTGCCAAAAACCTTACAGAACTCCAGTTCTTCCGGAAGACTTCTTGTGGATGACACCAGGATTTTTTGTCATCAGATGAAGCCTGAGGCTATGTGCCCACGATGCAGAAATGCTGCATATTTTTTACGCTTCTCCCTGGCAGGAAAAACGCATGCGGATTTTACATGCGTTTTTCCCACCAGGTAGAAGCGTTTGTCAAGCGTTTTTGCATGCATTTCTGCATGCGGGTTATCAAGCGCTTTTAGCATCACTTGGAAAAGTGCATGACAACTTGTTCACACTATATAAATCCATGCAACCGGCGGTGGTGTGAAGGACCTGCGGTGACGTCATTGAGCCATGTGATGGGTCACATGACTCAGTGACGTCATGGCAGGTCCTTCACAACAACGCGAACATTGCAAGACACTGGACGGGGCAGACAAAACACCGGGAAGACATCGGAAGGGGAGTATAAACTTTATTTTTTATTTTAAATTCTTTTTTTTAAAGTTTCTATGATACCCAGGTCTGGATGAGAGTCTCCTCCCCTCCAGACTTGGGTACCATCCGCACATTGAAACACATATAATCCGTGAGTACAAATGTACTGACACGGATTATATGCGTCTCAATGCAAGTCAATGGCGGTGATTACGCCGCGCTTCCGCAAAATTAATGGACATGCTGCGGATTTTTGAGCGCAGCATAAACGCTGTGGAAAAATCTGCAACATGGTCATTGAAAGTGCGGCTTGTGATTGGGGACCACGGGGGAAGGTTTACCAAGTGTTTTTGAAGCGGAAATTCCGCAGCATAAACGCTTGAAAAACACATCGTGGGCGCACAGCCTTAGTGGCATCGTATCCTGGGTCTAGTGGGCAAGAATAAGGGGGGGAGGAGAGGGCAGTGTACACCCCTACAATCTAAATCTCTATCAGTATGTCTTTGGCATGTGGGAGGAAACCGGAGAATCTGGAGGAAACCCACACAAACACGGGGAGAACATACAAACTCCTTGCAGATGTTGTCCTTGGTGGGATTTGAACCCAAGGACCCCAGTGCTGCAAGGCTGCAGTGCTAACCACTGAGCCACCGCACTGCCCTATACATAGTTTAGTGCTAACCACTGAGCCACCACACTGCCCTATACATAGTTTAGTGCTAACCACTGAGCCACCGTGCTGCCCTATACATAGCTCAGTGCTAACCACTGAGCCACCGCACTGCCCTATACATAGTTTAGTGCTAACCACTGAGCCACCGTGCTGCCCTATACATAGTTTAGTGCTAACCATTGAGCCACCGTGCTGCCCTATACATAGCTCAGTGCTAACCACTGAGCCACCGTGCAGCCCTATACATAGCTCAGTGCTGACCACTGAGCCACCGTGCTGCCCAGATGTCTCATTTATGAGGTATGTTGTCAGGGCTTAATAGTTGTGCAGCACACTACTCCTCCATATAGCTATAGGTTTGACCCACTACTGTATCTAGGGCTACACCAGATTCATTACCAGGACATGCCCATGCATTTTATACATCTATGGTACTTTGGGCAACATTTTTTCTGGATTTTTTTTTTGGGGGGGGGGGAGGGTGTTGGGGGGGGGGTGGACACATTAAAATGACAAAAGTGCCCCTTATTCTTACATCATTTTTTTTTTTCTTTTTACTAAGGCTACGTTCCCATGATGAGATTTTGGGTGAGTTTTTTTTATGCTGTGTATTTTCGGAAGAATGCAAATAACCTATTTTACTTAATGGGTGCAGAAAATCTGCAACATCAAAAGCTCATCGTGGGAACATAGTCTAATGTAACTTGAAAAAGGCATAAAAAAAAAACAATTTAGCTGCATTTGTCCGGGCCGGAAAAACAAGTACATATGTATTTGTTAAAAGGAGCAATGGGATATACATATGAATGGATCGGGGTCTTTCAGCTCCAGGGGACAAGCTTCCTGCAGCTCATGATAAATGCAAGTTTAAGTGTTGCTTCTATGGATGGTTTTTTATCAAAGTTGTCCCCGGGGATAAATTGGAAACTAAACAACAATGTGCCCCCCCCTGTGGATATCCGTAATTAATCAGGTCCACAAGGAGAGGTCAAGGGTTGATACAGAGCTCAGGGGTAGGCAGCTTGGGGAGTCGCAGGTTGTATGGTCCAGCTCTCAATGATATATTACATTAAATTATAACACAAGGATCAGGAATATCGCCGTAATGTAAAAAGTTAGCAAAATAGTTTTTCTTTTGGTTTCCGGAAACAGCGCCACCCTTATCCATGGCTGTGTCTGGTATAGCAGCTGCAGTACCATACACAATCCATGATCCGAGAAGCCTCATCAGAAATAAGCTGCTATTTAAATCAGGTTTTTGCGCTACTGTGTATTTTTTTATTTTATTTCGGCAGTGTTTTGTTTTTTTTTCACATCGCAATCTGTATTAAAAATAAAAATCTTGCAATTTTCTCACTGACCACTGAGGATTTTTTTTAGACTCTTAACTTCCTGTTGTTTCAAGAAGCAACACATGAACCTTAGCCACAACGAACAGACTATGACCCTAATGTTTACGTTAAAGCATCTAATGAGCGTGTGCAAAAGGTTATTGTGAAGGCAGGGGGAGCAGGTTCAGCTGTGACATCTTCTATTGTGATTGGTGGATCCTGTGTTATCAGCTGTGTATAGAGGTGTTACTTACCTGTCATTGTAATCCTGCCTCTGCTGATAAGGAGCCTGCTGAAAACTCTTCCTAAAAGGACAGGAAGTTAGAGTCTAAAAAGTTCCAGTGGCCAGTGTGAAAATTGCAAGATTACTAATTTTATTTTGCAATAAAGATAGTAAAAAGAAAAATCACTGCCAAAATGTTAAAAAATACATGTGACTCGAAAACCTGCTTTAAAAATTAGGTGATTTTTTGATGATAACTTTAAGAATATTTGTCACCAAATAAAGAATAAAAAAAACAAAAAAAACATTTGTCAAAAGTGTTTAAAAGAAAAACAGTCTGCGTTGCGCGTATCAACCAATCAGAGCTCAGCTCAGCAGTTTTCATAAATTTGATACATTTTCAGGAGTTTTGGAAATCTAGGTGTCAGTGTTTGTGGGAGATGAAATAGTGGACATAGTGTTTGTCACCAGCTTGCCCAGAAATAGAGATCATTTTGGGGCTGGATATAAATCTTTAGAAGTAACTCTATATCCTAAATTGAAATTCAAGTTGTTTAAAGTTTTATATTTTGTAAGAAATTGGGGTTATTTCATACATGTGTCTCTAATTATGGTAATGTAGTCAATACCTGGAAATAATTTTTTTCATGATTTACATGTAATATTTTTTAGATGAATTTTCCTAACTGCTTGTAATTCCATATGTGAACACTAGGAGGCAAACATGTAGGTACTCTCTGTGCTGCTCCTCTCCTCCCTTCTCTCAGTGTTTAATAATAGCAGGAAGGGGAGGAGGTTGTACAAAAATCTGCAGTGGAGAGGGGAGAGAGCATCTTGGAGGGCACAGAAAACAGGTTATAGACAAGTATGAAAGAACTTGGAATGGAATATACAGTAAAGTAAAAATTGCTGCTCTCTTGATACACACAGATCTAACATTCAGTCTATATTACTGAGAGGGAAACTCCCACAAGAAGAATCATCAGTGGAGAGGGCCGGGGGTATCTTGGAGGGCATAGAAAATAGGTTATAGACATGTATGAAAGCACCAGAGAGGAATATACAGTACTTATGCTGTGCTGATACAGATGGCTGCATTCTTGATACATACAGGAAGGGGAGGAGGTTGTACAAAAATCTGCAGTGGAGAAGGGAGAGAGTATCTTGGAGGGCACAGAAAACAGGTTATAGACAAATATGAAAGAACTTGGAATGGAATATACAGTACTTGCGCTGTGCTGATACATGAAAGAAAGTAAAAATTGCTGCTCTCTTGATACATACAGATCTCATATTCAGCCTATATTACTGGGAGGGAAACTCCCATAAGAAGATTCTGCATTGGAGAGGTGAGAGAGTATCTTGGAGGGCACAGAAAACAGGTTATAGACAACCATGGAAGCACTTAGGACTGGAAAGTACAGTACTGGAGCTGTGCTGATACATTAAAGAAAGTGAAAACATCAGCAACATTGATATACATAGACATCGCATCCAGCCTATATTCCTGGGAGAGACACTCCTACAAGAGAAAAATGTGAAACTTGGATTAGGCTGAAAACTGCATATCACGGTGTCTGAAAATCAATGAAGGAATGAAGATTAAAGACTGAAACTTAGTGCTATTTTATTAATCAAAACAAACACAAAAATCCTTTTAGCTGCATCAAACGTGTCCACAGATTTTAAATGGACTACCCGTGTAAAATTCAGCTCTTGACAAATTGCAGATGTCTATTATTTCCTAGCTATATTTGCTCACATTTGTCTTTCCCAGATTGATCACAGTCAAAAATAAACCACAGTAAAGCCTTATAATGTTATAGAGCAGAATATTTGGAATTTGGGTTTGTGGAGCCCTCTAGTGGTCATGTGCATAAATAGCAAATAAAGGCTCTATGAAGTAGGAGACTGAAATTGGGCAGCATGAATCAATCCTTCCTGTCTGAGTGAAGACGTGATTTATGCTAGTCTTGATTTTCCAGCTCATCACTTTAATTGTTAATGCATGAAATAATTAATCAGGTCAGTATGATTAAAATGCGCCTGACGCTCCCCAGTGGTACAACCTACATCATCACTGTGACTCAGTGATTAAATGTATACAGCGTACCAGACAAAGCGGAGCGTCAATCTATAAATTCCAATTTCACTTATCAATATGTCTTTGGAGTGTGGGAGAAAACATGAGAACCTGAAGGAAACCCATACAATCTCTCAGCAAATTTTGTGAAAATGCTACCCACTGAGCCAGTCATGTGATACCTTTCAGCCAATAAAATAAATTCACCAGTGATCAGCTATAATCTATGGGGGTTTCCAGCAGTAAGTGTTCAATTCCTCTGTAGCACCACCATATGGACAAATAAAACATTGACTTGTCTGGTCCTCCAGATAATGAATGATACCCAGAGGTCCTTAAAGGGGGCTCCCTCTATTGTCCACTTTTGGGCCATTTTTTTTCTTAAATGTATGTATTTGGGACTAAAATTGATTTTTGCAATCTGGTTTCATTAAAAAATTCACACCGTTTGCTTTCTATAGCATCTGTATTGCACTTTCTGTTGCTGGCTGCAGAACGACCTGATTGAAAATCCATCAGTGAGCTGCAGAATGAGCTAACTGAAAATCCATCAGTGAGCCCACTATGACGGTCAGCCATGGAGTTTGTACCTCCTTTGTCTGTGTTTTTCTAAGCTCCTCTCTGCTGAGTTGTGACCACATCAAAGATGAATGTGAAGGGAAACTTCCTTGTAAGTCAAATGATGCAACATTTTTAATGAAACCCAATTGCAATTTTTTTTAGCTCCAAATACATGCATTTAAGTAAAAAAAGCAACAAAGTATATGAAAAAAAGGAATTAATTCTAACCCATACAACCCTTAAGAAACAAATTGAAAATGTCACTCCTTAACTTGACCTCCGGTGCCCCCTGTAATATTATTCAGGCGGTCACCACCCTCCTCTAGGAGCTCGGACCCGTGTGACCCTTTAATAAATCTTGGATTATTTCTTCCAGTTTCAACTTGTAAGGGATTTTCTGCACGTGTAATTGTTTATTGTAATTGCGAAAAGTGGAATCGCTGCAGCCCTGACAGTCGTGCTGCATATTTACCATTCAGGAGTCAGGGAAAGCTGGATGACAACCATCGTTAGATCTGTAACAGCAGCCATTTTCATTGTCAGCTCCTGATAAATGACAGCTTTACTACTGGACAGCATTAAAATGACATTTTGGAGTGTTAGCCATAAAACAACTGAGGATCCCAAACGCAGCCAGATATCAACAGCGCATGTATCTGCTCACAGGTTTACTGAGTCGAGAAATTACCCCAATGATCCATGTTATGTGCCACTTGATGAGATATGTAATACGATTCTGATTACACGATACAATCCATAAATCTAAAATTACTTTTCCATTTAAAGCCCAATACAGACTGAGCACCAAAAATTACCCTTTAATCTTTTGTGGGTTTTGGTGCCCTCTAATGGTTGAAGGATAAACTGATCTACACTATACTATAAAAAATACAAATATTTTAAAATTCTATAGGACAAAAAAATATTTTCTAGAAATGATAATTATTTACACAAATACAGATCCATTTTCAAGCTTAGGAAATATTCAGGAATATGAACCTTTTTTTGTTTAGGGTGTATGTTACCCAGCAATGGACGAGAAAGAAACAGTAACTCTCATCATTGGGGTAACACAGGGGAGGAACTCTAAAGATGATAGAAGCAGAAGTAAGAGCTCCCAGTTGCATTTATCCTATTAATAAAGATTATTTGTCCGACCCTTAACAATTCTACATTTATGCAGATATGCCATAATTCTGTATAGTGGGAATACCTCCTAAAGACAACCTGTCACTTGCCATAACTATGTATTGGTGTAAATGCCGCTGTTCTCCGGAATCCGGCGCAATTTTTCTTTTCTTCCTGCGCCTCTCTATTCGTGAGATATGACTCATTTTTCATTTATATAAATCTAGCCTTTATAGCCAAGTGGGTGTGGTCCCAAACTCATCTCTAATGGAGTCTTTTTGAGGACCGCACCCAGTTGGATAAAATACTAGATTTAAAAATAGCGGTAGATGTGGCCATATCTCAGGAGCGGAGAGGTGCAGGAACAAAAGAAGAACAACGCCAGATTCAGGAGAACAGCGGCGTTTACACCAGATAAGAAAAAAATACTTATTTATGACAAAGTCTTCTTTAAATCTGATGCGGAAAATGCCTATAATGGCTCATTCCAGGGAACCATTTTCCTAATAAGTGAGCCCTATATGAAAAGTTCTATAATACAATTCCTTCTGCTGCCACTAGGGGATCTCACTACACTACATACAGATTTATCACAGACTGTAGCTCCCCCTGGTGGTGGATGCAGGAAGTCAGAATTTCATCACACACAGTCTCAATTTTTGACTTTTTTTTTTCTAAAATGTAAAAATAGAAGAGAGGAATTTTTTTTTAAAGAAATGAGTAACATGAAACAAATATTACAAATCCCCTCCCTGTGACTTCCACACCTGGGGTGCACCATTCAGGAGGTGAGGTTGAAATTTTCTTGGAATGGGGGTCATTCCTGCACTGTCATCTCCAGTTTGGTTTTGGAATGAAGGGGAAGGAGGGGTGCAATTTAATTTTTTCTTGATTTGGGCAGTGAATATGGGCACAAAGAGCTTAAAAGTAGGAAGTAACAAGAGGGTAGAGGGGGATCTATGATGATTACAAAAGCCATAAAAGGCGAGTCAGAATAGATGGCTGCGCCGATATGATAACATGATGGCTTGTAGTCTCCGCTCACTTCTGCATCTTGGTGCCGGCTCCGTCATTCTTGGGATATCATTGGAGCCCACGCAGATCCTTTTGACTTTTAATGGGGTCCTTTAAGGCGCCCGTCGTTGTGACAGCAAGAATAGCGCTATACTAAAAGTAGGCGGACTGGGCGAGGCAATCTCCTTATTCCTACTGATAGCTTATCGTACTTTGTAGAGTCGTCCTTTATGGGATTTCTCAGTATCATTTGTCTTGAAAATTACTAAGAAAGGTAAATACAAGGCACCTTCATGCTACTCATACAGGTCTATACCGATAACACAGCAGTGACCTTGAGGAGTGGAAAGTGTGGAAAAGTTCACTGGCGCCTTCAGGTGAATAAACTATGCTAATGTCTGCCTATACCAGTATGACAAACACAATCTAAAGGGGACATCAAAACAAAATTATATTTTGGGAAGAACAAATCCGATAATAAACATTGGTGTAGAAAGGGGATTATGGTCCAGTATTTCTTCTGCTGCTCAGAACTAGTGATATGGTGAAGGTGGTCAGATTATTAAGATTTTTCAGTTATCTTCTTACTTGTCTTAAAGTCCCCATACACATTAGATAAAATTTTGCCCCTGGCCCACTATGCCTATTCTTGGAGCAGCGCAGGGGTGCAGTGAGCTAGATGTGTAAAGCAGTTTTGACATCTCAGTCAGTGCCGCAGGGCGCAGTGGTGAAGACAACGAGTTTGTCACCGACTGCTGCACAGGCAAAGTTCACAGTATGATAAACTTAGCTTTGTCATCTTGGTTGCTGCCTATGCAGAGTGCAGCAGCCAATGACAAAATCATCTCTACTTCCGCGCTCTGCATAGGGAGCGACTGAGATGACAAAAGGCTGCACTGTGTTCCACCACAGGTCCCCATCTCTCGTCTCACTTTTTCTCACAATTTTTGGAGAGAAGATAAAATAACCTGCTGGGAGAACTGTTCCAAATGTTAACACATTTAATTACAAATTAATTTGGCAAAGAAAAAAATACAACAACTAGGGTTAGGGCTAGGACTATGGTTAAGGATAGGATTAGGTTAGAGTTAGGACTATGGTTAAGGATAGTATTAGGGTTAAGGTTAGGACTATGGTTAAGGATAGTACTAGGGTTAGGGCTATGGTTAAGGATAGGACTTGGGTTAAAGATAGGACTACGGTTAAGAATAGGACTATGGTTATGACTATGGTTAAGGATAGTACTAGGTTTAGGACTATGGTTAAGGTTAGGACTATGGTTAAGGATAGGACTAGGGTTAGGACTATGGTTAAGGATAGGACTAGGGTTAAGGTTAGGGCTAAGGTTAAGGATAGGACTTGGGTTAAGGTTAGGATTAGGCCCAGGGTCAGGGGACACATAATACCAGCCTTGCCCTGAGAGCTTATAACATATGCTGTGCCATTTGTTACGGGTCCGGGTGGGGGAACCTCTGTGCCGCGGTGCAAGGAGGGACCCAGAGGGGCGTAACTAGGTATCAACTCAGACCGACCCTGGTCGTACGGCGGCTAACGACTCCGTGACCAGGGAGGGACCGAGCAGAGGGACCAGGTGCTACTCTGGGGACGACCTTGTAAGAGAGCAGGTGGCTCCCACGGGTCAGCAGACTGGGACTGACCGGTATAGCGGATGGACACAACAGGCAGGCAGAAGTCTCTGGATAGTTGACAGGTGGTCACGGCACGTGACGGCAGGCAGGCTGAAGTCTCTAGGTAACAGACAGGTGGTCACGGCAAGTGACAGCAGGAGCCTCCAGGTAGGCTACGGTAAGTGACGGCCAAGCAGGCTGAAGTCTCTAGGTTAGCAGACGGGTGGTCACGGCAAGTGACAGCAGGAGCCTCCAGGTAGGCTAACAGGTAACAGGCGAGTGCTCCCAGGTGAGCGGGCTAGCAGGCACGGCATGTAGCGGGCAGGTAACTGGCAGGTGCTTCCTGGTAAGCAGGCGGACTTGCCCATAGACAGACTGGCGGGTAGAACGGAAGGCAGACTGTCGGGCTGGAGAGTAGTCAGACTGGCGGACTGGAACAGTAGTCAGGCTGGCAACTGGACCTGAGGGCTGAAGCAGAGGTAAGTATGCTGTGCATCAACTTTGCTCGGGCACCTCCATTTTGGAGGAGGTGCCTTAAATATGGGAGGACCCTCGGCTATTGGCCGGGGACTCCTTAGGACGGCGCGCGCGGCCCCTTTAAGAAAGAGGGAGCGCGCGCGCGCGCCCTAAGCACAGTGCCCGGGAAGCTGCGCGCGGCGGCAGCAGCAGGAAGAGGAGCGCAGGAGGACGCTGCGCGGGGATCGGGGAGGTGAGAGGGACGGCGTCTGCCTGGCAGGAGGCAGATACGCCGATGCTACACCATTGCTAATTAAGTCTCTTTTTTCTGGAGGAACCTGCATTTCCTTGCATTGTATGAACAACCTAATGATTTAAATAAAAACTGTTTCATTCTTAAATTTTCTTATGATGGTGCTGAAGGAAAAGGAAAACTTAGACCCCGATTCATCAAGACTGTTGATTTTGATGAGGGGGTGCGTTGAAGTCAAACGCTCCTGATTCATTAAGAGTCACATGCTTCTGAATAAATCCAGAGTACTGGACAAGTGGTGTGCGCCTCCATGCGCCTTGCCTAAAATCTTACTCCAGTCAATGAGTGGAGTAAGATTTCTGGCATAAGGAGCATCACGTCTCGTCATGAATTAGACGAGCTGTGGCATCATGACCCCGCTGCTTCCCAATTTTGCCCATTTTGGCAAAGCCGGGCGAAATTGGTGTGAGAACTTCAAACATGGCAAAACTTTTGCTACTTTTCAAAGCAATTCATGTCAAAGTTCTAGCGTAATGGCTTTGATAAATCGGGACCTTATTGTCAGGCTTCCCTTTAACAAAAATGTCCAAATCAGTCATGCACTTTAAAATCATTTAATCCTGCATTAAACAGTCCAGAAAATCAGATATTCTGGAATGTGTTTAGTGCAATATCCTCTAGAATCTCATAAAACCAGTAGACTGAGCACAGAAAATCAGTTCTAAAATCAAAATGATAATATATTTGTTACCATTTTATTTTTTGATTATTCCCCAGGAGGATCTCTAGTAAACTTCCCATCTTTTTTAATTATAATCTAGAATAGATCATCTAGCTCCCAACAAGTTCAATTAAATACAATTTTTCAAAAAATTGCAATGTCTAATTTTAAATTTCTTCCCATTTGCTAAAAAAAATTACATCACAATAAGAACATCCAGGCTTGGACTGGCCCACTGGAAAGCAGGGGAATCCTCTGGTGGGCCACCACCCTCTTATATGTGCAGAACTTGGCACATTATATTTAAATCACTATATACAGACAAAGGCAGAATCTTATTCATCTAACAATCTACCCTTTTCATTGTTATATATGTGATTGAGGATAATGTCACATTTGCATAAAGCTAAAAAGTGCGGCCCTGAAGTTGGTTACTGGTGGGCCCTTGGCAGTCCAGTCCGACACTGAGAACATCAATGCAGCTGGCCTAAGATCCTTCAAATATGGAAATAAAAGTATAAAAAGGTTCAATGTGTGAATGGTGACGAGATCCAGATCACCTCGAAATATATCTCATGAATCCCAGACCGTTGCACCTAGCCGGGGATCTATGTAGACGTCTTCTTGTCTGCTGCAGCAAAGTCCCGTGAACACTCAAGCGCCAATGGAGCGGTGCGCTAATCTCCAGGCTGGGATTGTGCACATATTGAGCACATATGTGGGAGAGGTCAGCCAGCTTCCTCGCAGAATATCACTGACTTCACTGCTATGAATCAGACTGTGATTGAATGACAATGCTGCAGAGCAGAGAGCCAAATCACAGAGGTGCGGTAAGGTTATGTCTGGCCCGGGGCGAAAGCCGAATACTGATTTGGCATTATGTCTACCAAGTAGAAATGCAAAATGCACATAGATATTATAAAATGATGGGGCCCGGACAATTAAATGTAGAAACTGCCCTTGTTTAGATAGCCAAAATAATTTTTGGGTTTTGCCTTCAATAAAATAAATAATAATTTTATTTATATCGCGCCAATATATTCCGCAGCACTTCACATATTTATTTTCGGAAAAAACACAACTTTTAATTCTGCATCATCACTTATGGTATATTTTTATTAACTTCTATAATGGGTTAAATGCAAAAAATAAAAGTGGTGGTGTAATAGGGGCCATAATTTATTAATAACTTGTAAGAAATAAAATAAAACTTTTACTTTTCAACTTTTTCTCTACCTATAATGTACAGGCATACAGCGATATATCTGTATAGGAAAATACTTTTGAGCTTTTTAATTGGTGAAAATACACTTTTTGACAACAAAGTAGCCAGTGGCTCACCGCCCCACTATCAGTATTTGGTCAGTATTCGGTCAGTATTTTTTCTCAGGAGTGGGAGCCAAAACCAGGTGAGGAACAATCAGAGAAAAGGTATAATAGAAACAAGTCACCAATTCTGCATTTATCACCCACTCCTGGTTTTGGCTCCCACTCCTGAGAAAAATTACTGACCGAATACTGATAGTGGGGCCAGGGCCTTAGGCCACGTTCAGTATTTGGTCAGTATTTTTCATTAGCATTTGCAAGCCAAAACCAGGAGTGGGTGATAAATACAGAAGTGGTGACGTGTTTCTATTATACTTTTCCTCTGATTGTTCCACTCCTGATCTTGGCTTACAAATACTGATGTAAAATACTGACCAAATACTGAACATGTGAACGTGGCTTTAGGGTAGGTTTGCATGACCGATTTCTCCACATACAAGAAAAACGGAACAATCATTCTGATCAGAGAACATCAGTTTTTCTCGTACGTGGAGGGAAAAAAAAAGTTTCTCCATCTTCTCCTTTCTCTCCGTCCATGGAAATCGAGTGACACTTGGATGTCATCCGAGTGCAGCCTGATGTTTTTCACAAACCCATACACTTGCATTGCCGATTTTGGTACGACTCCTTGGATAAAATCTGTCTCTGATTTTTTTTACAAGGAACACTTGGTCCGAGGAAAACACAGAACATGTGCACCAACCCAAAGAATATCATGGGTGCGAGTGTTATCCGTGAACACCACAGATGGCTCTTGTACAAGAAAATCAATTGTGTGCACGAGCGCTTAATGTCTCTGCCCCCAATATAGACTGTCTTGGGTTTGAAACCTGGTGAGAAGAGAGGGCACAACTGCAGAAACTCACAGTGTGACTTGTTCTACATTAACTAGTAATTGGCTGAGTGAGCATTTCCAGCCATTTCCACTGTATCAAGGACTAGATAAGGAAGCACAGACCAGAGAAGGTCAGTAGTCACTGGAACAGGAGCCGAGGGTGATAAATATCCCCTCTTTTTTAAGTATTCTGACACGTAATAAAAAAAAGTAATATTTAAAATATTTCATGGAAAACACATTTAAAGAGAATCTGTTACCAGATTTTGCTATATAATCTTAAAGTACCATGATATAGATGCAGAGACCCTGATTCCAGCGATGTATCACTTACTAGGCTGTGTTGTTGTGTCAATAGTTTTATCAGCAGGAGATTATCATTACAGGACTAGTTGTCTCTTGCCTCCTAGTCCAACCCCGCCCCCAGCACTGATCAGCAGCTTTCTGTCACTATGCAATGTACATAGATAGCAGCCAATCAGTGATTTGGGCGGGGTTATATGGGACTCAGCATTCAGAGAACTGCTAGATCCGCGGCATAGAAAACAGTGATTATATCAAAACTACAGCATGCAGTAAACTAAGTGATACATCGCCAGAATCAGGGTCTCAGCCCCTACATCATGCTGCTGTCAGATTACATAGCAAAAACCTGCTGACAGATTCCCTTTAACCCTTCAGCTCGATTTAGGACAAACAAAGTGAAATGTCATTCCCTTGCTTGTTTTGCCAAAAAATATATTTGGATGGGATATGTTGTAAATAGCGTTGCAAAAACATATCAGAACATAACTTAAAAGAAAAGGATTACTGAAAAGATCCTATGATGTTGGCTTTGCCATTGGTAAATCCTAAGAAATATGTGAATGCGTCCTGGGAAACAGACCATACATTGTTAGGCTCTCTGCACTCGTTCAGGAATTTGCACAAAAAAATAAGTGTAATCGCATTCCTTCACCAGATACTCAGCCCACTCCAAACAAGTGCGCATTGAAATAAATCAAAGACTATATTCATGTATTTTTAGATAAGAGGTTAAGCTTTTTGGTGCAGTCACTTAGTTCCCATATGAACTGACCCCTAGCACAGCTAGAACATCCCAATAACTTCTGCTCATAGTTCCATCCAGACTTTAACCCCTTCACGACCTTGGGATTTTTTGTGATCTGGGGCCAGTGAGGGCTTATTTTTTGCTCGCCGAGCTGACGTTTTTATTGATACCATTTTGGGGTAGATCCGATATTGTGATCGCTTGTTATTGCATTTTATTGCAATGTTGTGGCTACCAAAAAAAGGTAATTCTGGCGTCTTGATTTTTTTTCTCGTTAAGCCATTTAACGATCGGATTATCGTATTTTTCGGAACATAAGACGCACTTGTCCCCCCCAAATTTAGGAGGAAAATGGGGGGAGTGCGTTTTATGGTCCGAATGTAGCTTACCGGGGAGTTGTGGTGGTGGTGGAGCGGGATCGCAGGAAGCAGGGTCCCTCCGTCAGAAACCCGGTGGCGGCAAAAGTGGTGTGATGATACTGGCCCGGTATCGGCGGTCAGGCAGAGCTTTCCCGGCGGCCATTTTCCTGAAGTCGTGGATTGCATGCGCAGACTGGGATCTTGACCCAGCCGAGATCTCAACCGCACATGCATTGCATCCAGCGGCCATCTTCCTGAAGCCGTGAGACTCAGGGAAATGGCCACCGAGATACTACTCTGCCCATGCGCCGGCTCAGGCTGCCATTTCCCTGTAGACTATGGCTTTTGGAAGATGGCCGCTGGAAAAGCAGTGAATTGCACTCTGCCTCACTGCCGCCACCGGGCCTACAGCATCTCACCACTTCTGCTGCCACCAGGTTCCTGAGGGAGGGACCCTGCTTCCTGCTATTACACTCCACCACTGCAACCCCCTGCTGCTGGGACACCCCTTTCTCCCACCTAGGGCCCGCAGCATTGCTCCACTTTGCCAGCTTCCTAAGGGACCATGCCTTCTGTGACCCCTGCTCCACCGCCGCCACCCCCCAGGTAAGATACCTATTCGGACTATAAGACGGACCCCCATCTTATAAAAAAATATAATTTTTCCCATTTTCCACCCCAAAATTTGGGGTGCGTCTTATGGTCCAGTGCATCTTGAAAAATATAGTTTGAAAAATATGGTAATTATTTTTATATTTTGATAGATATATGTATATTTTTTTATTGCTTTATTTTGAATGGGGCAAAAGGAGGTGACTTGAACTTTTCTATATATATTTTTTAAAACATTTTTTTCTACTTTTGACTTGGTTCAATAGTCTCCTGCGATCGTCTGTGCTGTACATAGCAAGGGTGTATTTAATTTTTCACTCGCTGCTTCTGCATTTTAGCCTAGTTTTTATACATAATAACACGCTGCAATTTATCATTTGAGGTTGCATTTACTGAATTTTAAGACCAGATTTTGTGTTATTGTGTCCTGATACGTAAAACCATAAAATTCAAAGAAGGCGTACTTTATTTTCTCATCATATACAGAGAAAAACGAAGTTCTAGCTCTATGAGGACATAGTCCACATTAATGGATAACTTGTAGTGACCGCTAACACACAGAATAACTAGACAGTAGAGTTTATTTTATCAGTGTAACGTGAAGGGTGCCGGATTATTAAAAGTTCTGGATTATCAGATGGGCCTAGAAAGTATATAAAGCTAATGAAAGTGTGGAGAAGAAAGCAGAAGAATTCATGGTTAAGTCAAAATGTGCTGCAAACCCAAGCATCTGATTATCCAGAAAATCTGATATTCTGCCATTAGTTTTTAATATGGTAATCCAGCGTTACTACCTTCCGCATGGTGAAATGAGCGACGCTGGATTACCCTTGTAATTAAATGCATAATCCAATGCTAAAAACAGATTGGTACAGCACTTTTTTCATCTGAAAATGATGGAGGATGAACAGGGGCAGAACTAAATGGGGCAGAGATAGGGAGCGCACACAGGCCCTGGAGTTTGGAGGGTCCAGAAAGTCTATGTCCTGATTAGTGTTGAGCCACCCCCGTAGTGTTCGGGTTCGGTTCGTCGAACACCGGTATGTTCACCGAACTGTTCGTCAAACACCGTCGAACACCGTTAAAACCAATGGCAGGCAAACAAAAACACATAGAAACACATAGAAAACACCTTCAAAGGTGTCCAAAAGCTGACAAACTGCTCAGAAGACACAACTACCACATGGAAAAGTGACAAGTACATATAGTCATGCGAAAAGAAAAAAGGTGGAGGAGTAAAAGGAGGGGGAGACACAGATATAGGCATGTCATGCCCTTCTAAAACCAAAAAAGTGAGAAGCCGACACAGCCAGTCCGTTCCTGCCCGTGCGACCTCTGTGTCGCCGGGTTTGTGCCAGAGCTGCGGTGGACCCTGACGGCCAGCCCCCCTCTCCCAATACTGGTGCCTGTCCGCTGGTGGGTCGAGCCCCCCCGTGGTGGAGGCTGGTCTAAGCTCTGTAATTTAAATTGTCTCTCTAATTTGAATGAGTACACTTTAAATCCTTTTACAAGGATCAATTGGAGGGCAAATCTGATGCCAGCAGCCACGGTAATTCCAGCTCCAGTAGCGTCCACTAAAGCTGCTGCAGTTAAAAAGCTTTTATAAGGATCGAGCTTGGCGGTCCACCACAAGGCGTCCTACCGCCAGTCCCAGCCCCAGTGCCTTGGGGTGCCTCCCCCGATGCTCTTCACTGAGTGTCCCAGGGGCCCGAAGCATTTCCTTTGAAAAAATTAAGTGTCCAAACTACAGGTGGTGTAGCTTGCTTAACAGCTGGGATAATCCGCTGACTAGCAGACACTGCTACTAGGCCCAAAGTATTGCCTGGGCTAGATGCAGTTAAAAATTTGTAATTAGATTTACAGGCGGTGGCTACTCCGCTGACTAGCAGACACTGAAGCTTTGCAGCAGATCTCTGATTCCCAGGCTAAATTATGAGTAAACAGCTCTTCAGACTCAACCATCTGTGTTACCCCAAGCCATAGTGTATGTACTTTCTTACGGTTAAAAGGGGGGGTAGAGACCCGACCCACTTGGAATTGACGATGCCAACGTCATGTAAAACACAGCAAGGGGACTCCAAAAAGAGTCTCCATTTTTTCCAAAAATTGTGGCACAGACATCAACTTAAGTGGCATCAATTGTCCCAGAGTTGCTTAAAATGGTTGGTGAGGTGATTTTCCAAAATCCTAAAGCTTTTAGTCTCCCCAGGATGACACAGGTGGGGGAGATGGTGGTTGGACCGGCCCGCTAGGCCGCATTGTAGCACAGTGAGCTTCGCACTGCAACTTATGCTTCATATTCATGTGACGGTTCAAGCATAAAGTACTCAAACTATTATTTTTTTGGCCTCTACTTAGCTTTTGGTGACAAATGTTACAGATAACATGAGTTGGGTCATCCTTAGACATCTCAAAAAATGCCCAGGCTATGCAAGGTTTAGAGCCCATGCGACTCTGCTACTAGCAATACTATCAAATGATTGGCTGGGTTAGATACAGTAAAAAGTTCTTATTAGATACACAGGCGGTGCAGCTTGCTTCACAGCTGGGCTACTACTCCCAAAGTATTGGTAGACTCTATACTAAATAAGGAAGGATTCACTGACTGTGGTGGCCCCTCCGCGAGCCGTGGCGATTGGTCATCCACTTTCGCTGCCCCTTTCTCAATGAATTCACAAACATCTCCCATCAGTTTGGAGTCCCATTATGCCCAACCAAAAACATAGGCCCCACAACAAAGATATCGTTCTTAGGCATCGAAATCGACACCACAGCAAGGTTGTTTCGCCTCCCATGGGAAAAAATACCAAAACATTACACCTGATCTAGGTTTTTTGCGCAGTATGGAAAGTAACACTACAGCAGATGCAAGTATTACTAGGTCTCCTCGTGTTTGCGAGCCGGGTGATGCCAGTCGGAAGGGTTTTTTCTCTTCATTAGTGTTGAGCCACCCCCGTAGTGTTCGAGTTCGGTTCGGTTCGTCGAACACCCGTGTGTTCGCCGAACTGTTCGTCGAACACCTTCGAACACCGTTAAAACCAATGGCAGGCAAACAAAAACACATAGAAAACACCTTCAAAGGTGTCCAAAAGCTGACAAACTGCTCAGAAGACATAACTAACACATGGAAAAGTGACAAGTACATATAGTCATGCGAAAAGAAAAGAGATGGAGGAGTAAAAGGAGGGGGAGACACAGATATAGGCATGTCATGCCCTTCTAAAATCCAAAAAGTGAGAAGCCGACACGGCCAGTTCGTTCCTGCCCGTGCCAACTCCGTGTCGCCGGGTTTGTGCCAGAGCCGCGGTGGACCCTGACGGCCAGCCCCCCTCTCCCAATACTGGTGCCTGTCCGCTGGTGGGTCGAGCCCCCCCGCGGTGGGGGGGGGGGTAACAGCTGCAGAAGAAAGACCATCTTCCAGCCAAACTAAGATGTCGACTTCTTTTCGTGGACAATGTGATACGATCCCTTTCTTACGGACACGCTCATCGCTACAAATTCCAGATGAGGCACAAAAACAGCAGGTGCTTCAGCGGATATCAAGTGCTCCTTCAAGTGGGCTCTCCTCCACCTCAATTTCAACATCACAAATACTCCAGTCCTCAGAGGTGTCACCCCAATCGCACTTGCTTCCTCACAGCTCCCAAGTCTCCAGCTGCCCGTCTGAGTATGGGGTAACACAGATGGTTGAGTCTGCAGAGCTGTTTACTCATACTACAGCCTGGGAAACGGAGGTCTGCTCCAGAGCTTCTGTTAATCCAGACGAGGAAATGATCTGCACTGATGCCCAGAATCTTTATAAGTCAGATCCAGGACCAGATGAAGAAGGTTCTGAGCATAATGTAGACCCTCGTTCCCAAACTGTCACTCCTGTTGGTGGAGACAATGATGAAGACGATGATGAGACTCAAATACCTGATTGGAGCGACAACTTGACTTTTCGGTCAGGGCAGGAAGAGGTTGGCTTTGAGGACGACGGGTGTGATAACACACAGGGTGATGATGACGAGGTTGGAGATCCCACTTACTGTCAACCCACAGTCAGCCAATCGATGAGGTCAACGGAGGAGGTGGAGGAGGATGTGACTAGCCCAGGGGATGGGGATGACTCGGTACCCGGGCCTTTGCCTGGCCTTGGGGATGTCGCGGTGGTCGGCTCCCTGGCCCGTACTCTGGGGTCACTCTTTAAAAGAGTGCATAATTGTTAATTTTAGAAGAGTTCGTGACGCCACCTGTGGTATCTGGTGAGAAGCACCAGCGCTGCAGCAGTCCACTGAGACCCGTGATAAGGCAGCTTGATGGTATAGCTCCCCACAGGTGGAGCTAGGTCTCAGGGCAGCGTATGCAGGGGGAATGCTGGACAGGCGAGACCCAGCTGGGTCAGAGCAAGAACGGGAACGGACACGGTAGTCACTTCAGTACCTTTTACTGGAGGAAATTCAGGCACATCCCGGAGCACTGTAGGGTGAACGGTGAATATCAGGATCCTCCCCAATGAGCGGGTGTAGGGCCTCCTGTTTCTTGCCTCTGCGTAGTAAGTTTCTGACCTGCCTGGAGCTAGGCCTAACTTTGTCTCTGTCCTGCGCTGGCTGACCTTGTGGTAGGGCCTTCTCTTGGAGTTCACGCTCCCACTATGCGGGGCCTAAGCGTCTCCTGGCTCTGTTACGTATCAGCACCTTAGTGATCCTGGGACTTGTAGTTCTCCAGGGATTCCGGTTATGCCTTACTGAATCTAGCTAGCAGGAGTCTCGTGCTCCACTGCTGAACTATTAACTGAGTTCTCTAGACTAGACTGAGCTCCACTGCAGACTGACCTCTCTTAGGCTTCTCTACTGCAGGAACTCTTCAGAGGAACTGAACTGCCTAGCTCCACCTTCCCTATTTATATCCCTAACGGGCTCCCTCTGCTGGTCTGAGGTGGAAGGTGGAGATGTGTGAATGTTTATGGGGGCCTCTTGTGGAGGATCTGTGATACCAAGCACAGCGGGGCGTCACAGATGCTATTGACGACGAGGTTAGGTTGCGCCTTCCTGGACAGAGACGGAGTACTGTAAGCACGTCAACAACTGCATCCTCAACCACAACTCTGCCTCTGACCACAAGTCGTAGTGGCTCTTCAGGTCGCATGGGCTCTAAGCCTTGCATAGCCTGGGCATTTATTCAGAATGATAAGGATGACCCAACTCGTGTTATCTGTAATATTTGTCACCAAAAGCTAAGTAGAGGCCAAAAAATCAATAGTTTGAGTACTTCATGCATGTACCGTCACATGGATATGAAGCATGTAACATACCTGGCGGCGTCCTTGCATGGTGGTCCATCTCCCACTGTGCAAGAGCGCGCACTTGGTCTCCAGTCCAGAATGTCTCTCTGGCTTCCCTCCATGCTGTCTGTTTGTGTCTGTTTCTGCTGCTTAAGGGCGGCGCCCGATCACTTCCTGCTTTTTGTACCTGCTGTGGGTCACACCCCTTGTGCGTCCTCAGCCTATTGCTGTCTGTCACCTGGTATATAGCTCAGCTGCTCCCATCTATCCCTGCCTGAGCATAGTGTTTCATTCAGTGTGTGCTGCACTCTGAAGGTGCCAGGTCCCGTTCTTTGTCTCCTGCCTTGCGGTATCAGTTCCCGTGTCTGAACTGAGTCCTGTCTTTGTCTCCTGCCTTGCGGTATCGGTTCCCGTGTCTGAACTGAGTCCTGTCTATGTCTCCTGCCTTGCGGTATCAGTTCCCGTGTCTGAACTGAGTCCTGTCTGTGTACTCTTGCCTGCTGCCTCTCCTGGAGGCTGTATTTCCAGGCCTGTCTGAACACGCTCCTAGCCTGTTTCTCCCGCCTTCTAGGGGCCGATTACCTAGACCCGCTCCTGTATCTTGTCTGTCCTGTCTGAACACGCTCCTTGCCTGTTCGTCCCGCCTCTCTGGGGGCCGTATTCCCAGACCCGCTCCTGTATCCCGCTGCAGTGTCGGTCTCCTCCGTACACTCAGTTCCAGTCTGAACTCTCTCCTATCCTTTACCTGTTTTGCCTCTATGTCCGTTCCCTTCCTTTTTCTGCAGAGTCTGAACTCGTACCTAACTCCTGCTTGTTGTCTCTGTACTTCCGTTTGTGAGTTTGTGGTCCACTCGCTACTTCACTGCAAGTACCCTGTGGGTATCTGGCTCTGCCTTTCTCTTCCTGTCTGTTCCGTGTGAACAGAGCCCTGTCCCCCCTGCTCTGGCTCCTTTGCTCACCGCTCCGGCGGTTCTAGCCTGCTCTGGCTCCTTTGCTCACCGCTCCGGCGGTTCTAGCCTGCTCTGACTCCTTTGCTCACCGCTCCGGCAGTTCTAGCCTGCTCTGACTCCTATGCTCACCGCTCTGGCGGTTCTAGCCTGCTCTGATTCCTTTGCTCACCGCTCCGGCGGTTCTAGCCTGCTCTGGCTCCTTTGCTCACCGCTCCGGCGGTTCTAGCCTGCTCTGACTCCTTTGCTCACCGCTCCGGCGGTTCTAGCCTGCTCTGACTCCTATGCTCACCGCTCCGGCAGTTCTAGCCTGCTCTGACTCCTTTGCTCACCGCTCCGGCGGTTCTAGCCTGCTCTGGCTCCTTTTGCTCGCTGCTCCGGCAGCCTTGCTCCGCTCTGACCCTTTTGCTCACTGCTCCGGCAGCCTTGCTCCGCTCTTATCCTTTTGCTCACTGCTCCGGCAGTCTTGCTCCACTCTTGCTCACCGCTCCAGGCGGCCTCGTCCTGCTTTACTCTTGCTCACTGCTCCGGCAGTCTCGCTCAGCTCTGACCCTTTGCTCACCGCTCCTGGCGGCCTTGTCCTGCTCTACTCTTGCTCACCGCTCCAGGCGGCCTCGTCCTGCCCTGCTCTCGCTCACCTCTCTGGGCGGCCTCACTCTGCTGTGTTTGTCCGCCACATCTGTGGTTCTGTTCCCGAGTCCCAATGTGGACTGGGTCCTATCCCGCCAGCGTCCCTACCTGCTAGTGCCTCCCTGTCTGCACTCTAGCTGTGCTTGCCTGTACCCCTCTGCCTGTATTGTTCCTGAGTCCCAGTGTGTACTGGGTCCTATCCCGCCTGTGTTCCTACCTGCTAGTGCCTCCCTGTCTGCACTCTAGCTGTGCTTGCCTGTACCCCCCTGCCTGCATACCCGCCTGCCTGCATCCTATTCGAGCCAGCCTATACCCACCAGTCTGTGTGCCAGCCTACCAGTCTGTTCCTGTATTCCCCTGTGTGGGTCAACAGCCGCGTCCGGGGTCTGTCCTGGAGTAGCACCTGGTCCCTCTGCTCGGTTCCTCCTTGGTGCACTGGCGTCGTATGCCGTCGTGCGACCCTGGTCGGATCGGGTGAATACCTAGTTACGCCCCTCCAGGCATTCACTCTCCGGCACGGTCCAGTGGAATCACTACAATCACACGCACACGCCGCTCAGCCCGGGCGTGTGCATTACAGCATGCTCAGGCCATGGTTCCCGTTGAGCCCCACGGCCTTCGCTCTCTGAGACGTTTTCCAGCGAATACATGCATTAAAAATAAATAAATAATTTTTTTTTTTTTCTCAGCTGAGTTCCAGGCGAATTACGCACCCGTCCAGATGGATCTATCTGCTCTCGTTCCTGCGGATCCGCCACGTTACTATGGGGATCCAAGACAAAGTCGTGCATTTGTGGAGCAATGCATGCTACACTTCAAGTTCTACCCTCTATGTTTTCCCACCGATCGGGTTAAGGTGGCATTCATTATGTCTTACCTGGCGGGTGATGCCTTGGAATGGATCAACCCCCTATATGAAACACAGGATCCGATCCTCCTGGACCTAATGGCCTTCCTGGTGGCCTTTCTAATGGTCTTCGATGATCCTAACCCGGAGGCTCCTGCTGAAGCTTCACCTCCCAATATCCCGGAGCAGCCCCGATGGGTAATGTGTGTGGGTAGCGCAATAGTCCTCCAGCCCAATGAGACTACTGCCCACCCAGAATCCTCACAGGGTGACTACGCTTTCCGGAATACTTCTCCCAACCTCAAGAGGCAGTCCAGACGTGCTAGACGTAGAGGCAAGCCGTCACGCCAGGGTCTGTCCTCCCTGAGACCTCCTGACCCCAACTTTGAAGTCCCTACTGAAGCTTCATCTCCCTGTATCCCGGAGAAGCCCCAACGGGTAATGTGCGTGGGTAGTGCACCGGTTCTCCTGCCCGAAGAGACTTCTGCCCATCCAGACTCCACACAGGAGAACTTCCTGCACCCGGCATCAGATGCTTCACCCACTTTAACCGGTGTGCATGTCCAAGGATGCTCCAAAGCTGTGGATACCTCTGAGTCTGTGCACCTCTACTACCTGGCGGAGGACCCCCTGTTGCCTCCTGAATCCTCCGGGATACCACTCGATGACAAATGGAGAGAGACTTCTCTACACTCGGTACTCAATACTTTGTCCGCTTCGTCCTGTGAGCCTGACAATGGGTACCCCAAAGTGGTAGTTACCCCCGAGTCTTTACACCCCTCCGACCAGGCGGAGGACCTCCAGTTGTCTCTAGAGCCCTTCGGGGTGCCACCTGGTGGTGAATGGACAGAGACTTTCCTATATCCTGGATCTGGTACCTCGCTTGCTTCGTTCAGTGAGTTCGACCTAGTGTACTCTGAAGCAGAGGATACCCATGAGTCTCCACACCCCTCTGACCAGGCGGAGGACCTCCAGTTGTCTCCAGAACCCTTCGGGGTGCCACCTGGTGGTGAATGGACAGAGACATTCCTATATCCTGGATCTGATACCTCGCTTGCTTCGTTCAGTGAGTTCGACCTTGTGTACTCTGAAGCAGAGGATACCCATGAGTCTCTACACTCCTCTGACCAGGCGGAGGACCTTCAGTTGTCTCCAGAACCCTTTGGGGTGCCACCTGGTGGTGAATGGACAGAGACTTTCCTATACTCGGTACCCGATACCTCGCCTGCTTCCTCCAGTGAGTCCGACCTAGTGTACTCTGAAGCAGATGTTTTCTCTGAGCCTCTGCACTCTTCTGACCCAGCGGAGGACCTCCAGTTGTTTCCTGAATTCTCCGGGGTACCACCAGATCACAAAGAGACAGTGACTTTTTCTCATTATGTACCTGATAACCCGTCTATTTCTTCCTGTGAGCTTGACAAGATGGACCTCGAAGCAGAGATTACCCCCAAGTCTCTGTCCCCTTCCAACCCGGTGAAGGACTTCCAGTTGTCTCCTGTACCCTCTGGGGTGCCACCTGAAAATATGTGGAGAGAGACTTCCTTGTGTGCTGTTCCTGGTACTCCACCCGTTTCGTCTGTTGCTGAGGATGGCTGGATAGGAGGTAGCATCCTAGCTAACCAGATGGGATCAATTTTTCCTGTGGACAGTGGAAGTGAACTCCTTGAAGTGAACGACTGGTCCTCGAATTCCCTGCGGAAGATTCTGGCAGGCCTGAAGAAGAGGGGGCGTAAGGGGGGGGGGTACTGTAACATACCTGGCGGCGTCCTTGCATGGTGGTCCATCTCCCACTGTGCAAGAGCGCGCACTTGGTCTCCAGTCCAGAATGTCTCTCTGGCTTCCCTCCATGCTGTCTGTTTGTGTCTGTTTCTGCTGCTTAAGGGCGGCGCCCGATCACTTCCTGCTTTTTGTACCTGCTGTGGGTCACACCCCTTGTGCGTCCTCAGCCTATTGCTGTCTGTCACCTGGTATATAGCTCAGCTGCTCCCATCTATCCCTGCCTGAGCATAGTGTTTCATTCAGTGTGTGCTGCACTCTGAAGGTGCCAGGTCCCGTTCTTTGTCTCCTGCCTTGCGGTATCAGTTCCCGTGTCTGAACTGAGTCCTGTCTTTGTCTCCTGCCTTGCGGTATCGGTTCCCGTGTCTGAACTGAGTCCTGTCTATGTCTCCTGCCTTGCGGTATCAGTTCCCGTGTCTGAACTGAGTCCTGTCTGTGTACTCTTGCCTGCTGCCTCTCCTGGAGGCTGTATTTCCAGGCCTGTCTGAACACACTCCTAGCCTGTTCCTCCCGCCTTCTAGGGGCCGATTACCTAGACCCGCTCCTGTATCTTGTCTGTCCTGTCTGAACACGCTCCTTGCCTGTTCGTCCCGCCTCTCTGGGGGCCGTATTCCCAGACCCGCTCCTGTATCCCGCTGCAGTGTCGGTCTCCTCCGTACACTCAGTTCCAGTCTGAACTCTCTCCTATCCTTTACCTGTTTTTGCCTCTATGTCCGTTCCCTTCCTTTTTCTGCAGAGTCTGAACTCGTACCTAACTCCTGTTTGTTGTCTCTGTACTCCCGTTTGTGAGTTTGTGGTCCACTCGCTACTTCACTGCAAGTACCCTGTGGGTATCTGGCTCTGCCTTTCTCTTCCTGTCTGTTCCGTGTGAACAGAGCCCTGTCCCCCCTGCTCCTACTCCTTTGCTCACCGCTCCGGCGGTTCTAGCCTGCTCTGGCTCCTTTGCTCACCGCTCCGGCGGTTCTAGCCTGCTCTGACTCCTTTGCTCACCGCTCTTGTTCTTGCCTGCTCTGACTCCTATGCTCACCGCTCCGGCGGTTCTAGCCTGCTCTGACTCCTTTGCTCACCGCTCCGGCGGTTCTAGCCTGCTCTGGCTCCTTTGCTCACCGCTCCGGCGGTTCTAGCCTGCTCTGACTCCTTTGCTCACCGCTCCGGCGGTTCTAGCCTGCTCTGGCTCCTTTTGCTCGCTGCTCCGGCAGCCTTGCTCCGCTCTGACCCTTTTGCTCACTGCTCCGGCAGCCTTGCTCCGCTCTTATCCTTTTGCTCACTGCTCCGGCAGTCTTGCTCCACTCTTGCTCACCGCTCCAGGCGGCCTCGTCCTGCTTTACTCTTGCTCACTGCTCCGGCAGTCTCGCTCAGCTCTGACCCTTTGCTCACCGCTCCTGGCGGCCTTGTCCTGCTCTACTCTTGCTCACCGCTCCAGGCGGCCTCGTCCTGCCCTGCTCTCGCTCACCTCTCTGGGCGGCCTCACTCTGCTGTGTTTGTCCGCCACATCTGTGGTTCTGTTCCCGAGTCCCAATGTGTACTGGGTCCTATCCCGCCAGTGTCCCTACCTGCTAGTGCCTCCCTGTCTGCACTCTAGCTGTGCTTGCCTGTACCCCTCTGCCTGTATTGTTCCTGAGTCCCAGTGTGTACTGGGTCCTATCCCGCCTGTGTTCCTACCTGCTAGTGCCTCCCTGTCTGCACTCTAGCTGTGCTTGCCTGTACCCCCCTGCCTGCATACACGCCTGCCTGCATCCCAGTCGAGCCAGCCTATACCCACCAGTCTGTGTGCCAGCCTACCAGTCTGTTCCTGTATTCCCCTGTGTGGGTCAACAGCCGTGTCCGGGGTCTGTCCTGGAGTAGCACTTGGTCCCTCTGCTCGGTTCCTCCTTGGTGCACTGGCGTCGTATGCCGTCGTGCGACCCTGGTCGGATCGGGTGAATACCTAGTGACGCCCCTCCAGGCATTCACTCTCCGGCACGGTCCAGTGGAATCACTACAATCACACGCACACGCCGCTCAGCCCGGGCGTGTGCATTACAAAGCATAAGTTGCAGTGGGAAGCTCACTGTGCTACAATGTGGCCTAGCAGGCTGGGCCAACCACCGTCTGCCCCATCTTGTGCATCCGCGGCCTCTTCATCCTCTGTGACTGGGGGGACAGCAGTCACACATGTTTTTGGACGCAGACCTGCCACCTCTTTACCTGCAACAGCCAGTGTGATTGGCAGGTCGTCAGTTCATTGGGAAGTGGAAACACCTGCTGGTGTTGAGCACTCTCTGACATCGAGAGCACCACCTTTGGATCAAGGCAACCTAACATGTCCGCCTGCATCTTCCTCACAGACCGGCTGTTTGCTGGGGACACCCTACTCAACCCCGTCTAAGCACAACAGCCAGCCCTCGGTCCCTCAGATGTGGACAAGTAAAAGACCATTTCCTCCTAGCCATGAGAAAGCTAAGAGGTTGAATTTCACCATCTGCAAGCTCTTGGCTACAGAAATGCTGCCTTTCCGCCTGGAGGACACAGTGGATTTTCGAGACCTTATGTCCGTCGCAGTGCCCCAGTACCAGATGCCCAGTCGGCACTACTTCTCAAAGAAAGGTGTGCCTGCGCTCCACCAGCATGTCGCACACAACATCACCGCTTTTTTGAGAAACTCTGTGTGTGACAGGGTGCATTTCACCACAGACACTTGGACGAGTAGGCATGGACAGGGGCGTTACATGTCGCTGACTGGGCACTGGGTAACTATGGTGACAGCAGGACAAGGGGCTGCTGTCCAAGTCTTACCGTCCCCACGAGTTGTGCGTCAATCCTCTTTATCTCAAAGTTCCTCCACTGCTTCTGCCTCCTCAACCTCCTCTCGGTCCTCCACCTGCACCCAAAGCCTGTCTGGTAATGCCACCTGCTTTCTAACTGCGCAGAAGGAATCCTGCACACCTCCTTACTATGCTGGCAGCAGGGCTCAAGGCATCAGTGTTTACTTTGAAATGTCTGGGAAATGTGAGTCACACAGCTGAGGAGTTGTGGTCAGCTCTGGAGACCCAGTTTCATGAATGGTTGTCTCTACTGGACCTGCAACCAGGGAAGGCCGTGAGCGACAATGCTGCAAACCTGGGTGCGGCCCTTCGCCGGGGCAATGTCACACACGTGCCTTGTATGGCTCACGTGTTGAACCTGGTTGTCCATAAATTGTGCATCCCGGACTAGATGGCCGTCTGCAGAGGGCACGGTCGCTGTGTGCTCACTTCCGCCGTTCGCATCCCGCAGCTCAGCGACTTACATCTCTACAGAGGTCGTTGGGCCTGCCAGTTCACTGGCTGAAATGCGATGTGCCGACACGGTGGAATTCAACACTGACCATGTTGCAGCGACTGTGGCAGCACTGACAAGCCCTGGTGCAATACGTTGTGACGTATAGCCTGGGCCAACGAGATCCAGAGGTAAGGCAAATCACGCTGCAGGAGTGGTCTCTGATCAGGGACCTAAGAAGCTGATGCGCCCCCTGGGCCGTGGGGTACCCTGAGCCGGGCCGGTAGACGCTGGGGGTTGTAGTCACTGTGGCGGTGACCGGGTCCGTGATCCAGGGCGGTCAATCCAAGGGTAATTTGTATATATGGGTTTTATAATGTCCGACTACGCCACCTCTGGAGTGGGGCAAAAGGGGCCGCCGCTGCTGAACAGTCCTCTGAAGCTGGTGGTTTTGCAGCAATGGTATTATTACTCACCACAGGAAGAGTGTAGCTTCAGGGCAGTGTGGGTAGATGATGGTGGTTGTAGTGCAGGGAGTCAGAAATGAACACAGAGTCCGTGTCATGCAGTCCCAAGATCTTTACTCACAGTTGTTGCAGTCCAGATTACAGGTACCAGAGCAATCTCACCCGTCGTGCTGTGCGTACTCAGTGAGGGGCTCAGTCCACCCCCAGATAGCTCCGGAGTACTTAGCAGGACCCCCTTCTGTGTGTCCTTTCTCTGGCCTTCTCCCTGCACCTCACACCCAGTGACACTTCTCTCCGGTATCCTCGGGCCTTGGCGGGCAACTTGTGTTCCGTCCCCTGGGTCCTATGTGGCTACCTTCTTAGTGAGACTGGTGTGGACTTTTACCTGCAGTATATGAAATGCTGCAGCCTCCGGTTTCTAGTTGAGCCTTGCTGTTTCTCCGCTAGTTGAGGGACCGGTTCCCCTTATCTGGCCTGACCCCTCTACCTCCTGGTAGCAGCAGGAGTACGGGTGGCCTTCTTCACGGCCCGTAGCCCTAGGGTCCCTTCGGTTCCTGGAGCCTTCCTGCTCCCACTCCTCTCTTCTCTCCTTCAGTCCTGGGCCTCCCAGGCTAGGCCCGCCTCTGGAGCAGAGCTCATGCCGAGCCTCTGCTCCTGTCACTTTTCCTCCTCTGACTGGCTTGCTCTTTCTAAGATGGCTTCCTATTTATACTCTTCCTGTCATGTGCTCCGCTAAGCTGCTCCCCTAAGCACCCACTGCATAGGACCCTCCCACCAGCTAGGGACCTGGGACTGTGCTCTCCCTTAGGAGCAATCTCGCCCTACCCCCACTGCGGGTATGTGTTGGATGCAGGTGTTAGGGTCCCGAGCCATATGCCTTCCTTACCTGAGGGTGAAATACCACACCTCTGAGTAAGATGCAGTAACTCTGTGGTGACTGAACCCTCAGGGGCGCCACACACCCTTCTGCACAGTTTTGAAATGGCGACGAAGATGTTTAGTGCTGACGACGATGCCATTATCAGCATGACTATTCCGGTGATTTACATGCTGGACCACACATAAAACAGAATTCAGAGTCAGGTGGTGGGACAAGAGGAGGTGGAGGAAGTAGAGGAGGAGTCGTATGTGGAAGGGATAACATCTCCAAGGTCCAGACGGTTGGCAGCACCAAGGCAGCAGGCATGGGAGGGTGGGGGAGAGGGATTAACCAGGGCGCATGGTAGCAGCCAAACTGTTGAGGAAGGTGCAGGAGCCGAGGAAGAAGTGGAGGACGAACTGGCGATGGGCATGGAAGACTCATCAGATGAGGGAGACCTTGATCACATTTCTGTTGTGCGAGGTTGGGGGGGAGAGGGCAGAGGAAGGAAGCATGATTCTTACCTCGCTACCAACACAACAAGGAATTGGTCCTCCTGGATGCGCAAGACACATGAGTGCCTTCTTGCTGCACTACCTGCAACATGACCCTCAGATTGTCAGAATTCGAAGTAATCCCGACTACTGGGTTGCCACACTCTTAGATCCCCGGTACAAAAGTCAATTTGCCGAAATAATTACTGCCATAAAAAGGGATTGACGCATGCAGGAGTATCTGCAGACGCTGTTGCAGAATCTTACATGTGCTCTTCCACAAAACACCAGTGGTGCACGTAGTGAATCTCACAGTTCTAACTTGCCAACCGTGGGACTGTCGAGTCTTCATCACTCAAACCGTAACAGTAACACAGTATCTGCTGGTAACAGCAATTTTGTGGAATCGTTTCACCACTTTTTTAGACCACAGGAAACAAGAAGTCTGACACATAGTTGTAGCACCCTGAGGACTCGGCTGCTACAGGGGTATTACACCTCAAGCCAGAGGTGTGGTATTCCACTCCCGGGTAAGGATGGAGTGTGGGACTGAGCTCAGATAGCTGCATACACTACATACATCCCATTTCCGGGGGACAGACCGACGGTACTCCCACCAGTATATGTGCAGGTACGACAGTGTCTGTCCCTGGCTGGAGTGGGAGGGGGGTGGAACATCCCAGTAGTGTAGGGGCAGATAGGGGGAGCAGTCTGGGTAAGGCTAGGAGCTCATTGGGTGCTGGTCACCTGAGCTCACACATAGAGGGAGTATATAAGGTGGGCACCATCTTAGATCAGGGTCAGTCTGTCAGAGTTTAGCCTGAGGAGCAGAGCAGAGAAGCTCAGCCAGAAGGGCTGACAGGGAGTTGTGGTTCCGGCTGGGCCCAGCTCCAAGGCCAAGTCTGAGGGAGAGAGAGGAGTCAGAAGGACCCAGAGAGAAGAAGAAGGAACCCCAAGACCCCAGAATACAAACAGCAGGGTGAAGGGTTGGCACCCAGGGTACCGGATCCCAAGCTGGCAGAGAGAAAAGCACACCTTAGCCAGGAACCGGAGGTCGTGGGCAGGATCTGCCACGACCCTCACCAAATCCACTAGAAAGGCATACCAAGCATAGGGTCAGGGAGCCCAGAGGAGGCTTGACCAACAAGAGACCCGAGGGAGCCGGACATAAGTGGATCCCTGGTGGGAACGGCCAGTAGAAAGGACAGTCAGAAAGGAGCTCAGGACCACGCTCCAGAATTGCTTGGGGGTTGGCCGAGTCCAGGACCTGGTGGACGCAGCACGGCTCGGGTGGTCGCTTCAGGCCAGAGTGACCATAAGAACACCCGTAAGTAAAAACCCCTGAACTGCACAGCCCGACTCTGAGTCTTCTTGCTTGATCATCCTGCACCTTCACAACCACCATCCTCTACATCTGACCCCCTGAGGCTATACCCCTCCCGTTGGGGGTTATACTACCACAGCTGCACACATACCACCAGCCTCAGCGGACCCTGCTGCAGCGGCGGCCTTTTGACCGCAAATCAACGGGTGGCGTAGTCGACACTAAGAACATCAATAACATCTATCAAGACTGCCACACACTGAGTTTGACACCCTGGGCACGGACCGGGTCGCCGCCACTCGGAGACTACAACCCCCATCTGATCCGGCTCCGGGTATCCCCCAAACAGCACTGGCCCAGGGAGCGCGTCATAGTCAATGCCTAGAGAGGATGGTGCAGGAGTATCTCCAAGTGAACATCGAAGCCATGACTGTGTCACTGGACCCTTGCTCATTTTGGTATTCCAGTCTGGAAAAATGGCCGGAGCTCGCCACTCACGCCTTGGAGATCTTGTCATGCCCTGCAGCCAGTGTTCTCTCTGAACGGTGCAGCTTGCTTCGCAGCTGGGCTACTATGCCCAAAGTATTGCCTAGGCTAGATGCAGTTAAAAATTCTACGCTGACTAGCAGACACTGAAGCTTTGGAGCAGACCTCTGAGTAAACAGCTTTTCAGACTCAACCATCTGTGTTACCCCAAGCCATAGTGTATGTAGTTTCTTACAGTTAAAAGGGGGGGGGGAGCGACCCAACCCACCTGGAATTGACGATGCCAACGTCACGTAAAACACAGCAAGGGGACTCCAAAAAGAGTCTCCATTTTGTGGAAGTGAGCACACAGCGACCGTGCCCTCTGCAGAAGGCCATCTAGTCCGGGATAGTGGGCTAAAAATTGCTGGACAACCAGGTTCAACACGTGAGCCATACAAGGCACGTGTGTGACATTGCCCCGGCGAAGGGCCGCACCCAGGTTTGCAGCATTGTCGCACACTGCCTTCCCTGCTTTCAGGTCCAGTGGAGACAACCATTCATGAAACTGGTTCTCCAGAGCTGACCACAACTCCTCAGCTGTGTGACTCACAATTCCCAGACATTTTAAAGTAAAAACCGCCTGATGACGTTGAGCCCTGCTGCCAGCATGGTAAGGAGGTGTGCAGAATTACTTCTGCGCAGTTAGAAAGCAGGTGGCATTACCAGACAGGCTTTGGGTGCAGGTGGAGGACCGAGAGGAGGTTGAGGAGGCAGAAGCAGTGGAGGAACTTCGAGATAAATAGGATTGACGCACAACTCGTGGGGACGGCAAGACTTGGACAGCAGCCCCTTGTCCTGCTGTCACCATAGTTACCCAGTGCCCAGTCAGCGACATGTAACGCCCCTGTCCATGCCTACTCGTCCAAGCGTCTATGGTGAAATGCACCCTGTCACACACAGAGTTTCTCAAAGAAGCCGTGATGTTGTGTGCGACATGCTGGTGGAGCGCAGGCACACTTTTCTTTGAAAAGTAGTGCCGACTGGGCATCTGGTACTGGGGCACTGCGACGGTCTTTTACTTGTCCACATCTGAGGGACCGAGGGCTGGCTGTTGTGCTTAGACGGGGTTGAGTAGGGTGTCCCCGGCAAACTGCCGGTCTGTGAGGAAGATGCAGGCGGAAAAGTTAGGTTGCCTTGATCCAAAGGTGGTGCTCTGGATGTCGGAGAGCGCTCAACACCAGCTGGTGTTTCCACTTCCAAATGAAATGATGACCTGCCAATCACACTGGCTGTTGCGGGTAAAGAGGTGGCAGGTCTGCATCCAAAAACATGTGTGACTGCTGTCCCCCCAGTCACAGAGGATGAAGAGGCCGCAGATGCACAAGATGGGGCAGACGGTGGTTGGCCCGGCCCTCTAGGCCGCATTGTAGCACAGCGAGCTTCCCACTGCAACTTATGCTTCATATCCATGTGACGGTTCATGCATGAAGTACTCAAACTATGGATTTTTTGGCCTCTACTTAGCTTTTAGTATCAAATGTTACAGATAACACAAGTTGGGTCATCCTTATCGATCTGAAAAAATGCACAGGCTATGCAAGGCTTAGAGCCCATGCGACCTGAAGAGCCACCACGACTTGTGGTCAGAGGCACAGTTGTGTTTGAGGATGCAGTTGTTGACGTGCTTCCAGTGCTCCGTGTCTGTCCAGGAAGGCGCAACCTAACCTCGTCGTCACTAGCATCCTCCTCCACCTCCTCTGCTGACCTCATCGACTGGCTGACTGTGGGTTGACAGTAAGTGGGATCTCGAACCTCGTCATCATCACCCTGTGTGTTCTCACACCCGTCGTCCTCAGAGCCAACCTCTTCCTGCCCTGACCGAAAACTCAAGTTGTCGCTCCAATCAGGTATTTGAGTCTCATCATCGTCTTCATCATTGTCTCCACCAACAGGAGTTACAGTTTGGGAACGAGGGTATACATTATGCTGAGAACCTTCTTCATCTGGTCCTGGATCCGGCTCATAAAGATTCTGGGCATCAGTGCAGATCATTTCCTCGTCTGGATTCACAGAAGCTCTGGAGCAGACCTCTGATTCCCAGGCTATACTATGAGTAAACAGCTCTGCAGACCATCTGTGCTACCCCATACTCAGACGGGCAGCTGGAGACTTGGGAGCTGTGAGGAAGCAAGTGCGATTGGGGTGACACCTCTGAGGACTGGAGTATTTGTGATGTTGAAGTTGAGGTGGAGGAGAGCCCACTTAAAGGAGCACTTGATATCCGTTGAAGCACCTGCTGTTTTTGTGCCTCATCTGGAATTTGTAGCGATGGGCGTGGCCGTAAGAAAGGGATCGGATCACATTCTCCACGAAAAGAAGTAGACATCTTAGTTTGGCTGGAAGATGGTCTTTCTTCTGCAGATGTTACTGTTGCTTTAACACCTACCCCACGGACACAACCTTTTTTTCCCTTCCCAACACGCCTATTCCCCTTTCCACCAGCAGCAGGCCTTTTGCCACTCATTTTGGAGGATAACTAATTGACAACTCTATAGTTGTTTGCACAAAAAACGATGGATGGAAACCGAGCAGAGCTGAGTGGCCAAACTGTGGTACTAGCCCAAAAGGATTGGCTGGGTTAGAAGCAGTAAAACAATTTTATTACATACACAGGTGGTGGAGCTTGGTATAGATGGCCTAATACAATGAGTACCACACACTGCTCTAGGCCCAAAATTATTTTCCGGGCTAGATGCAGCTAAAAATTATTATTAATTTCAAAGCTGGTGGAGCTTAGTATAGATGGCTTAATACAATGAGCAACACACACTGCTACTATGCCCAAAAGGTTTTACTTGGCTAGGTGCAGTAAAAAATTCTTAGCTAGATTTAGCCAAATGCTGTGAAAAACATTTGCACAGCACTAAAACAGACCTGCCTGGCAAAAAGTCCTAGGAAATGCTGTAACCTAGCCCTCAAAAGGGCTGGAATTACAACTAGTCCCTACTCCCAACCTACAGTATCTGTCTATTTAAGAGCAAATTCGCTTGCAATTCACACAGTTAGAAAGTATAGCGCCCACAGCAGCAGCAGTGCCGTCTAACACTCAGCTGCAGCAGTGAGAAAATGGTGGCGACGGGGAAAATGGCTTGGTCTTATAGGGCAAGGACATGTGACATACACTGCCAATGACACATGCCCTTGCTTGTGTGAAAAAAAGCACTTCGCTCCGTGTGTGCGCTGCTGATAGGCTGACAGATTGCACCTCCCCACTGCAAATGCGGGAAAGAGAAAAAAAAATGGAGATCTTCATTATTTCTGCAGAGATCCATCCCCTGCCCCTCCCCCCACCCCGCTGTACACTCAAACTGCGTATTAACATTAATTTTCATCATTACTGAGAAAAAATCCAGTTATGATTTTGGTGCACGAACAGTTATCGAACATAACCTCGAACAGCCGAATTTCTCTCAAATCGTTCGTGTTCGCCGAACGGCTCGAACACCGCCCAAAACAGCTCGAATTTGAGATTGGCGAACAGTTCGAGTCGAACAACGCTCATCTCTAGTCCTGATAGTGGAGGCCGACACTATGCATGTGGCCCTGGTGCCGGTCTTGGATTGGGGCCCAGGAGCTTCACGTTATGCCTTTCATGATGAGATTGGTGATGGCCCTACTGTCAAGCGCCTTTCCCCTTCTTCACCACTTTGCCCAACGCCATCATGCACAGGCCTCATCTATCCATTTCTTCTATTTTGCTGACATAAAAAATTGTCTTGTCACCCATAGCAACCAATCAAAAAGCCCAGCCTTTATTTCCTAAACTTGCTATGGGAAACTAGGCCCAGGTTTTCTGTTGGATGGTTTTGCTATCATAGAGAAGAATGGCTGCTGGTTGCTATGGATAAGGTATATGTTATATGCACATCCTTAGCAACAAGTCCAGACTGTCTCTTGTATCTCCCACCATACATCTCCTGCTATTTCACTACGACATATAGAAATAAAGAACTTCCTAAAGATGAGACTCCAGGCAAAAATGGAATACATTTAAAAAAAACTTTATTTAATTTTTTTACAATATTAGATTGCTGTAAAATAGTAATTTCGTATTTCCAAGTGACCACTAAATGATTTATTTTCTATTATAAGCATATTTACCCACACCTATATGAACCATGTGAAAAAGTAACTGCCCCCTCTCAGAATGCTGTCACAGCGGTTCCTGCTATCCCTGGCCTTTTGTAAGACAAGGCTTTGTTTGGCCAGACATTTCCACTGCATGCAGGGAAGATATACTATTGTCACTTTTAAGGGGTTGTCCGGCCTTAGGCTACAAGTCTGCAGTTACGCTATGTGACTGCAGACTTGTGAATACTCACATTGCGCTGTAAGGATTCTCGGGTGCAGGTGCTGGGAGCGGGCGATCATGTGACGTCAAATATGCAGTATGCATACTCACGGCCACATTCCGACTAGACTGTATCCGTCCTCGCTCAACACACTTGCATTGAGCGAGGCCACACACATGTAGTTGGAAAGTGACTGCATGTATGCAAATCACATACAGTACTTGTAGTCAGACGCCCGCCGCTCTTGGCGCTGGCATCAGAGAACCCTCACAGCGCGCAATGAAAGTGATGTGAGGATTCACAAGTCTGCAGTCACATAGCATGACTGCAGACTTGTAGCTTAAGGATAGACAACCTCTTTAACAAACAAAAAATACACCAAACTTGTGCCTCGCATCTAATTTTTAATCTATTTATTATGTGTTTAAAACACTGTTGGCATTTGACTTCAAAAGTGGGCATGTCTTTGCGGAGAGGGGTCTGGTCTATGCTGCACCAACGAGCTGCATTTTTCTTCCCTTTTGCTGCATTTGTGGGTCACTATTTTTAGTATTATTTTTTATTTAAACAGTGAAGCTTTTTTCCACACCATCTCCCATATGCTTTTATATAGAACTGGAAAAACGCATGAAAAAAACTTCTTAGAAATTGTCAGTACAAAAAGCCACCACCAAAGATGCGTGAAAAAAATAAAAGCTGCAAAAAAATTATGTATGTAGAAATGATATAAACCCTATGGTAAGTAGTTACAATTTTGCATAAGGCCTGTTGGCATGAAGTGGAAATCCATAATTTGATATAGAAGATACAGTATAAGATCTCACGTGATCTCAAACTCAAATTGCCACGCAAAGGTCTCAAAGGTTTTTAATAAAAGAAACAACATTATCCATAGCCAGCTTTCCAGATACCACCTCAGGTTGACCAAAGAAACTGACAATTGCATGGAAGCCATCTTTAACATGATACCATGTGACCGGGACTCCATTATCTTCCAGCCGTTTCTTGTAGAGTATCCCATCATCGCGGAGAATATCAAACTCACATGTTAGTATGTAGGCCTGTGGTAATTGCCGGATTACAGCATCATCGGAGAACAATGGAGAACATGGAAACTCAAGAGCTTTCTTAACATTTACATAAATGTCTTCATTAAAGGGCGCCATGATGTGAGGTTTGTAGCCTTTGACCTTAAATTCCTCAGAACTCAACCACTTACTTAATTTTTGTCTTGTCTCAGGAGGAACATGGCTGCCCTTTATCAGTTCTTTCGACAAAGACAAATCGCCACCTATATATGTCAATGAGGAGTGTAACGCAAGTGATCGGAGGTACAAAGGGACCATCTTGTTTTGTTGATATGAGGGTAAATTGAAGTCCGCCATCTGGACCACTGGGTATATCATCACCTGGGCAAGAGGTTTTGGAAGATCTAATCGACCCACAAGTGCTTGACAAACCGTAGCTGTTAGATTGCCCCCGGCACTGTCTCCACATATGATAACAGAAGAAGGATCGACTCCATGATCTTCTGCCGTCTTCAGAAAGTGAACTGTAGCTGTGAGACAGTCATCAAATGCAGCTGGGCATCTGTGTTCTGGTGCCAGGCGGTATCTAAAATTAGGCGAAAAATTTGTCATTGGGCTTGTAATATCGAAATCATGATTCAGTATCTGGATAATAAAGGATCCCCATGTGCATTCTTTGCAACCTCCACCAAGTATTCCAAATTTGGAGGTACTTTGCATAAGGTATTATTAATTACCCCTGCAATATTACACAATGAAAAAGAGCTGCGGTCAAGCTAGGTCCTCGAGAATAAGAGCCGCTGTTTGTTGCTACTCCCAGTCCTAAGTGCTAAAGTTTAGTCCTGAGTTGGGAAACCCTTCCATTACTTCAAAACACTTTAAAAGGGTACATGGATAGGGTTTGTCTTACGTAAACCACATTTTTTAATAATATTACTTATGAGATTAAGGAAGGAAATTCTAATTAATTTTATTATGGCAACCATTCATGTTGCAGCCTTTTCATTACAGTGTTTGCCTTGGACAACCTCTTGACTACTACAGACAAAAAGTGGAACAGTTGCCCAAAACAACAGGTCATGTCATCTTTTATCCAAACTAGTTGTCACAATACCTACAACCTGATTCCCTTCTCATTGTCACTACTGTCCATCATTAATTTAACGATAACGTAAGAAAATTATGACACCTTACCCAACAGAGACAACCACGGCACCAGAATTTTTAGTGATGTGCAGACAGTAAAGGTCATAGCGGTCTAAAACCAAATAAACAAGACATTAGTTCCTGACATTCTTCCATCAATTCTAAAAGAAGTCTCCAATATGAGAACACATTAAAAATTCTCTATTTCCCACAGCAACGAAACCATATAAAAAGAAAGAGAAGATGCTATATGCTGTAAGCGATAAGGTAGAGAGCCGGATATCAGATATCTATAATAAAAAAAATAACAGTGTTATATACAAAGCACAAATGGAAATTATAGAGAACTAACTAACAATGACAGTCTGGTATAGAAAGGAGAGGGTCCTCCCTTGCGGGCTTATAGTCTACAGCAGAGGTCCCCAACCGCCGGTCCGCGGACCAGGACCGGGCCGTTGGAGTTTTTCAGCCGGTCCGCGGCACCGCCACAGACAATCACTAAACATTGACAGTGTGCTCTGGTCTGCGGTGGCTCAGAGCACACTGTGTGGGGTGGATGCTGCCCGCTGTTCTAGACTCCCGCAGGGTAGACCTGTAGAGGACCTGTGATGACATCAAGGTACATAACTGTGATGTCACCACAGGTCCTGAAGCAGGATGAAGCAGGGGCGGAACTACCGCCCGTGCAGCCGGTTCATTGAACGGGGGCCCCGAGGGAGAGGGGGCCCCTCCAGCCTCCAGCAGGGCCGCCATCAGGGCATGACTGCACTGACTCCAGTATGGGGCCCGGCCGGTAGGAGCCCCCTCGGAGCCCCCCTCTTGTGCATCTCTCTCCTCATGGGGCCCCCGGCCCCATGCAAAGCGCCGGGTCCAGGACATCTCATAATTCCTCTGACTTCCGGTCATGTGACGGCGCCGTCACATGACCGGAAGGCAGGAGAACCTGGTGTCAGCGATTTGGACGAGCGCCAGGATTCTGCAGGGATCGCATGGGGGTAAGTATAACAAGTTTTATTTTTTTTTAAATACAATTAACTAGGAGTGGGGGGAATGGGAGATGCACATGGGGGGAGGGGAGAGATGAGAGATGCACATGGGGGAGGGGAGAGATGAGAGATCCACATGGGGGGGAGGGGAGAGATCCACATGGGGGGGAGGGGAGAGATGAGAGATGCACATGGGGGGGAGGGGAGAGATGAGAGATGCACATGGGGGGGAGGGGAGAGATGAGAGATGCACATGGGGGGGAGGGGAGAGATGAGAGATGCACATGGGGGGAGGGGAGAGATGAGAGATGCACATGGGGGGCAGGGGAGAGATGCACATGGGGGGGAGGGGAGATATGAGAGATGCACATGGGGGGAGGGGAGAGATGAGAGATGCACATGGGGGGAGGGGAGAGATGAGAGATGCACATGGGGGGGAGGGGAGAGATGAGAGATGCACGGGGGGGGTGAGAGATGCACGGGGGGGGATGAGAGATGCACGGGGGGGATGAGAGATGCACGGGGGGGATGAGAGATGCACGGGGGGGATGAGAGATGCACGGAGGGGATGAGAGATGCACGGGGGGTGGATGAGAGATGCACGGGGGGTGGATGAGAGATGCACGGAGGGGGATGAGAGATGCACGGGGGGTGAGCTGCACATGGGGGGGTGAGAGATGCACATGGGCGGGGGTTATGTTTACATAACTTTGTTGCCTTATGAAGGGCGGGGGGGGCCCCCAAAAATTTCTTGCACAGGGGCCCACTACAGTCTGTGTCCGCCCCTGGGATGAAGTAAATGCAGCTGAACAGCAGCTGTCAGGACAGCTGCCCTGTCCTGCTGCAGGGCGTGATGGGGCCTCAGTGATGCGGCTCCTGGCACAGCACATTATGTGGGGCTCCTGGCATAGCTCCTGGCGGGGACCTGGTCTACACTATATGATAAGTATGCACTAAACTCCAAATCCCTCCATTACCCCGCCCCCATATGACCAAAGCCCCGCCCACCCCACCCCCTCCTTGCTGGGCCATGGAAAAATGATCTTGCTTCAAGCCGGTCCCTGGTGCAAAAAAGGTTGGGGACCACTGGTCTACAGGATAACGGGGAAGGAAACAGTAGGTTGGGGGATTTGTGGGAGCTTCGTGGTGAGGTGGCAGCAGGGTCAGTGCGGGCTGTAAGCTTTCTAGAAGAGATGGGTTTTCACGTTCTGTCTGAAAGTTCCGAATGTACAGTACAGACCAAAAGTTTGGACACACCTTCTATTTTAAAGATTTTTCTGTATTTTCGTGACTTTGAAAATTGTACATTCACACTGAAGGCATCAAAACTATGAATTAACACATGTGGAATTATATACTTAACAAAAAAGTGTGAAACAACTGAAAATATGTCTTATATTCTAGGTTCTTCAAAGTAGCCACCTTTTCCTTTGATGACTGCTTTACACACTCTTGGCATTCTCTTGATGAGCTTCAAGAGGTAGTCACCGGAAATGGTCTTCCAACAATCCTGAAGGAGTTCCCAGAGATGCTTAGCACTTGTTGGCCCTTTTGCCTTCACTCTGCGGTCCAGCTCACCCCAAACCATCTCGATTGGGTTCAGGTCTGGTGACTGTGGAGGCCAGGTCATCTGGCGTAGCACCCTATCACTCTCCTTTTTGGTCAAATAGCCCTTACACAGCCTGGAGGTGTGTTTGGGCTCATTGAACTGTTGAAAAATAAATGATGGTCCAACTAAACGCAAACCAGATGGAATAGCATGCCGCTGCAAGATGCTGTCGTAGCCATGCTGGTTCAGTAGGCCTTCAATTTTGAATAAATCCCCAACAGTGTCACCAGCAAAGCACCCCCACACCATCACACCTCCTCCTCCATGCTTCACGGTGGGAACCAGGCATGTAGAGTCCATCCGTTCAACTTTTCTGCGTCGCACAAAGACACAGTGGTTGGAACCAAAGCTCTCAAATTTGGACTCATCAGACCAAAGCACAGATTTCAACGGGTCTAATGTCCATTCCTTGTGTTCTTTAGCCCAAACAAGTCTCTTCTGCTTGTTGCCTGTCCTTAGCAGTGGTTTCCTAGCAGCTATTTTACCATGAAGGCCTGCTGCACAAAGTCTCCTCTTAACAGTTGTTGAAGAGATGTGTCTGCTGCTAGAACTCTGTGTGGCATTGACCTGGTCTCTAATCTGAGCTCCTGTTAACCTGCGATTTCTGAGACTGGTGACTCGGATAAACTTATCCTCAGAAGCAGAGGTGACTCTTGGTCTTCCTTTCCTGGGGCGGGCCTCATGTGAGCCAGTTTCATTGTAGCGCTTGATGGTTTTTGCAACTGCACTTGGGGACACATTCAAAGTTTGCCCAATTTTTCGGACTGACTGACCTTCATTTCTTAAAGTAATGATGGCCACTCGTTTTTCTTTACTTAGCTGCTTTTTTCTTGCCATAATACAAATTCTAACAGTCTATTTAGTAGGACTATCAGCTATGTATCCACCAGACTTCTGCACAACACAACTGATGGTCCCAACCCCATTTATAAGGCAAGAAACCCCACTTATTAAACCTGACAGGGCACACCTGTGAAGTGAAAACCATTTCCTGTGACTACCTCTTGAAGCTCATCAAGAGAATGCCAAGAGTGTGCAAAGCAGTCATCAAAGCAAAAGGTGGCTACTTTGAAGAACCTAGAATATAAGACATATTTTCAGTTGTTTCACACTTTTTTGTTAAGTATATAGTTCCACATGTGTTAATTCATAGTTTTGATGCCTTCAGTGTGAATGTACAATTTTCGTAGTCATGAAAATACAGAAAAATCTTTAAATGAGAAGGTGTGTCCAAACTTTTGGTCTGTACTGTATAAGTGTGGAGGAGAGAAGGAGGTCTTTAGAGGACTGGAAGTTACATGTTGGAAGATATCGGGAGATTAGTTTGGAGATGTACTGAGAAGATAGATTATGGACAGCTTTGTAGGTCAATGCTTGTAGTTTGAACTGGATATGTTGGGGAATTGGTAGCCAATGAAGGGATTTGCAGAGGGGAGAAGTAGAGGAGTATTGAGGAGAAAGGTGAATTAGCTGGACAGCAGAGTTAAGGACGGACTGGAGAGGTGCGAGAGTGTTAGCAGGGACGCCACAGAGGAGGATATTGCAGTAGTCGAGGTGGGAGATGATGAGGGTATGAACTAACATTTTAGTAGATTCAGGGTTAAGGAAAGGATGGATTTTTGAGGTGGCGAGAGCTTGGATGTGCGGTTTGAAGGACAGGGCAGAGTTGAGGGTTACTCCGAGACATCGAAACTCCAGCACAAGGGAAAGCGTGATGTCATTTATTGTGATAGACCAGTTAGGGGTATTAGGTGAGATGGAGGAAATATGATGAGTTTTGTTTTGTCCACATTCAGGATCAGAAAGCGTGATGAGAAGGAGTATATTGCTGATAGACTCTCTGGGATTCTGGACAGCAGAGAGGTGACATCTGGGCCGGAGAGGTAGATCTGAGTATCATCAGTGTATAAGTGGTAATGTAAGCCATGGGACTTTATGAGTTGTCCCAGGCCAAAGGTATAGATTGAGAAAAGTGGGGGTCATAGGATAGAGCCTTGAGGGACACCGACAGAGAGATGGCAGGATATGGAGGTAGTGTTGGAGTGGGAGACGCTAAATGTGTGCTTGGAAAGGTATGAGGAGATCCAGGAGAGGGCAAGGTTTTTAATGCCAAGGGAAGAGAGGATTTTTACTTGGAGGGAGTGATCGACTGTGTCGAAGGAAGAGGACAGGTCTAGAAGGAGGAGTATAGAGAATTGTCTATTAGCTTTGGCAGTAAGCCATTAGTAATTTTGGTCAGGGCAGTTTCAGTGGAATGGTGGGGACGAAAGCTGGATTGTAGGTCATTAGAGAGTGAGTCACATGACAGATGGGAGGAAAGTTCAGCATCGACATGCTGTTTGAGGAGTTTGGAGGCAAACGGGAGCAGCGATATGGGGCGATAGCTAGACGTAGAGCTTGGTTCGAGGGATGGCTTCTCAGGATAGATGCGATCATGGCATGTTTGAAGGCAGGAGGGAAGGTACGAGAAGTTAGCGATAGGTTTAAGAGATGGGTTAGAGCCAGGATAAGCAAGGTGGGGAAGTTGGTAGGGGGTTGGGTGGGATGAGGTTGAGAGCTCAAGTGGTGAGGTGCACTGTGGAGAGGAGATAAGTAGGCTGTCCTTCAATGATAGTGGGGAGGAAGGTTATGGGTGAGGGGAAGTGGCCTGTTATACATAGAGGGTTGTGGTGAATGGGCAGTAAAGATTTGCCTTGTTTGGTCAATCTTATTTTTGAAATGTGTGGCAAGTCTTCTGCAAAGATTAAGGGTGTCGGAGGGGGCAGTGGAGGAAGTTAAAGGTGTTGTGGGATAAAGAAGATACAAGCGTGGTGAAGTAGTCTTGTTTATCACAGGTGAGGGACGACATGAATTTGAAAGTTGTTTGTTTGAATGTGGTGAATTCATCCTATGAGTGCGAGGACGCACATTCCGATAGGACTGGCAGTGCCTCAGAACCAAATCGGGGCACTGCTTCCTGTTGGTTTGGGGAACCGGCAACAATTTTAACAATCGGTTCTCCCAAACTGGTGGTAACCACCTCAATCCCACCCCTGGACTGTACCATTGAAATGAAAATACACTATTAGCCAAGCTGAGAATTCTGGTGGAGAATGGAGAATTAGTTTTTGGTTGAAAGAGTAATTGGCCTACAGCTATCCCATATGACGCTTTAGCATTTTTAGGATCATGGTTCATGCACCCTACAGAACCGTGTACATGGGGCCTGTAAAATGGTGCATGGAGTCCCTCATGGACTTCTATATTTATTTCTGTTATAGAGCCTTCCAAAATAGAGCCATATGATCTGAAAGCTGGCAACATCATGGATGATATTACAAAATCTCATCAACTTGCTGCAGAGAAAATCCGCAGCATAAATTGACCAGTGTTGCGGCTATGACATCCACAGCATGTCAATTTATGCTGCAGAAATTTCACCACGGATTTTACCTTTTTTGCAATATTTCTGATTTCTGCAGCAAAATCCACAGTGGATATTAAACCAAACCGAGACTAGGAGTATAAATGGCTTACAAAAGAAGATTGTTTATTAATAGATAAATATACAGTACAAAAATACATTTTAAATATCATAAATGTAGGAGAAGGGGAAAAAAAGTGCAAAGTGCATAAACCAAGGTCCCCCAAAGTTCACTGCATCCCATTCCAAATGCTGAGGAAGTTGCTGCCATCAAAATTTAAAGCCACACTCACCACTGCAGTAGTGGCCCAAATGGATGTGGGAAAACCCCACTTACCAGGTAGGAAACAGTATGTACTCACCGCAAAGTGGATGGGAAAGCAGGGAAGGGGGGAGCCTCAGGGTAGCAGGTGCACCTCGACGCACGTTTCGCTGTCCTGTAGCAGCGAAACGTGCGTCGAGGTGTGCCTGCTACCCTGATGCTCCCCCCCTTGCCTGGATTCCCATCCACTTTGCGGTGAGTACATACTGTTTCCTACCGGGTAAGTGGGGTTTTCCCACATCCATTTGGGCCACTACTGCAGTGGTGAGTGTGGCTTTAAATTTTGATGGCTGCAACTTCCTCAGCATTTGGGATGGGATGCAGTGAACTTTTGGGGACCTTGGTTTAGGCACTTTGCACTTTTTTTCCCCTTCTCCTACATTTATGATATTTAAAATGTATTTTTGTACTGTATATTTATTTATTAATAAACAATCTTCTTTTGTAAGCCATTTATACTCCTAGTCTCTGTTTGGTTTTATATATGCTGTGAGTAGGCTGTCTGGGTAAGGCCCAGTTATCCGGGATTCTAACCTGTTTTTTTTTGTTATTTGACATGTTGGCTGCTGTTTATAAAATCCACAGTGGAGTCTGTACAATTTTGTCGCTGCTGAAGAGGTGCAGGAGATAATTCCTCTCTGGACCTAATTAAGTGCTACTGTGTGCAAGAGCCATTCAACAAATGAATAGACAAAGTCAGCCCTTTGGAAAATGGATCAATCTTTAAACCACAGCTTTGATTTACTTACCAATACTTCCAGACAAGAATCCTCCTCCATGAAAGAACATGACTCCTTTTCTGCTACCAATTGAAGGAGATCGGGGCTGGTAGACTCTCACCGGCACGCCTCCAAATTGTAAATCTTTCTTGAAGATCTCTGGATCATCCTTCAGTGTAGATACAAATGATTTTTGGAGAAAACGAAAAAAACCTTCAAAGCTACATATTCCAAGTTTATCAAAAGCTGTTGCCTGTAGTGTGAAAGAAATACAACCTTAAAGGGATTTTCCATACTGTAGGTCCTACAACAGTCTGTTATTGACAAGCAAGTGGTGATTAAACGCTCAATTTTCCTGCAGTAATGACATTAGGAATATAAACTATTATTTTGCACTTATGAAAATCAGTGTGCCGCAAAAGTTTTGGGTAGGTGTGGAAAAAAATGCTGCAAGGTAAGAATGCTTTCAAAGATAGAAGTGTTAATAGTTTATTTTTTATAAAGTAAGAAAGCGCAAAGTGAACGAACAAAAGAGAAATGTAAATCACATCAATATCGGCTGACCGCCCTTTGCTTTCAAAACAACATCAAAGCATCAAATTCAGCTGGATACACTTATCACTTATACACAGTTTTTGAAGAAACTTGGAGGGCAGGTTGTTACAAATATCTTGGAGAACTAACCACAGATCTTCTGTAGATGTTGGCGTGCTCAAATCCTTCTGTCTCTCCATGTAATCCCAGATATACCGAATGATACTGAGATCAGGGCTCTGTGAGGTGGTATCATTACAGGACTCCTTGTTCTTCTTTACGCTGAAAATAGTTTTTAATGACTTTGGCCGTATGTTTGAGTGGTATTGCTGCAGAATGAATTTGGAGTCGATCAGATACCTCCATGATGGTAGAGAATGATGGATAACTTACTGTCTGTATATGTCAGCACTCAGGACACAGAGAAATAGGCAACACTGAGGACTGTAGACGCAGTGGTCGGCGGAGGACATTTAGTGCGGCATATGAAAGTCACATCATGCTTACTTCCCTTCAAAATCAGAAGATGTCCAGCAGCGCCATCAGATCAGAACTGGCAGCAACCAGTGGGAACCAGCTACACCCATCTACTGTTCGGAGGAGTCTGGCTAGAAGTGGTATTCATGGAAGAATTGCATTAAAAAAACAGACCTTCTACATGGAAACGAGACCAAGCGTTCCAACTAGGCAAGAAAACATAGGAACTGGACTGCAGAAAAATGGCAGAATGTGCTCGGGACTGATGAGTCAAAATGAGAAATACTGTGAAGCATGTTGAATGTTCACTGGAAGTTTGGGGCTACATTTAAGCAAATGGAATTGAGGATTTAGTAAGGCTCAATGGTGTTGCCAGTGCTAAGAAATACAGGCAAATACTTATCCATCATGGAATAACATCATAAATATATTATGCAGTGTGATAACGAACCCAAACATACAGCCAATGTCGCTATAAGAACTATCTTCAGGGTAAAGAAGAACCTTATGGCCTCTGCCCTCTGTTGTGCTCCATGTCAGGTTTTGCAAGTGGCCTGGCTTTCCTCTATGACATCATCTCCCTTGGTCTTTTAAGGACTGTTTGGATACACCCCTGTCTCTGAGTGTTTAACCAGAACTGAGTCCTACAGACTTGTGCTTGACTGTGACTTTAGTCCTGGGTTCCTGTTGTTTCTTCTGACTTCTGTGAACTCTTCATCATTCGAGCAGGATAACTCATCCCTTTGCTTCTTGAACTATGATTGAAGTCTGTTGGCAATACCTGCACCTGCTGCCTCTTAACTGATTACCTGCTGTGAACATCCTGAACTGTTATTGAAGACTATTGACATTACCTACATACCTGTTCCTGCTTCAGACCGGCCATCTTCCTACTTCTGTTATTCTGCCTCTGTGGCTTCCAGCGTGTCCTGCATTGCCAGTTTGTCTGCTCTTCGCATTGCTAGTTATCTGAGTCCTAATCATACCACATGCCTGACAACCGGCTGTGCCAATGCCCGGGGTCCATTTGTCTACCCTGACTAGTGGCTTCGTGGATCCACCTCACCAGATGACCTTAACAGGCCCTCACAGAGCCCTATTCTCAACATCATTGAGTCTGTGTGGGATTACACGGAGAAAGACAGAAGGATTTGCACAAGCCTCCATCCACAGATGATCTGTGGTTTGTTCTCCAAAATGTTTGGAACAACCTCCCTGCTAACTTTGTAACATTTTTCCAACACCTGCCTAAAATGTTTGCAATGCACTGTATATTAAAGGGAAACTGTTACCTCAGAGAACAACATTTACCTGCAGATATAAGGTTAGTCGGTAGATAAATAGAATTACAATGCTTCCTGGAAGCCGCCCGCTTTCAGTCATTGGGGCATGCACAAAGAGGCTACAGTCACCACCACAGTATAGTAAGCAGTGACTGAAGCCGCTCTTGCACGTACACATGACTGAAAGCTGATGGCTCCCAGGAAAAAATAGGTTAATTTCTCCCAACAGCCGCACTTTCAATAAGTCAGCCAGGAAGCACGGTAAGTCTGCAGGTAAATAGCGTTTTTCAAGGTGACAGGTTCCCCTTAACACTTCTACAGAGGAAAACTTTGCTGACATTGTAGCATACTCAGTAGCATTGAAAAAAACGACATAAACATGATAGACTTTAGTCTGGTGGTATAATCCAGGTCAAAAATGTGGTGGTGGCCCCCATCTTATCTTTTGAACCAAGAATATCTAACTCCCCTCAGATTGGAGATCTGACAGCGTATGCATGTGACCCCACCAAAACAGACACACATTTGGGATAACTGCGTCTGTTACTTCCCGTACAATTAAACTATTTCACTATTTATCTCTTACTTATTCCAATAAGGACTATCTAAACAAACCCTCACACGGCTCTCCAAAAAAATGTTATGGATCTCAGAATGTGGCAACCAAAAAATCATTTTTAAACGTAGTGCTTTGTACACAAGTAAAATAAAGTATATGAATAAAAAAACAGATTTTTTTCTTATGCTCAACCCTTTAAACAAAAAAAGGATTAAAAAGTGGTTAAAAATATGCATGCACCTATGAATAGTGCCAATGAAAGCTAAGGCTTGACCCACCAAAAAAAACAACAAAACATATAATCTATGATGCTAGTCACTACCCACGGAATAGCCGTGAGGCAGAGTGGTCAAGAGCTCCTAGGTTAAAAGCCAGGAAGGTACAGAGGGATAAGACAAACGGATAGTCAGGGGTAAAGTCCGGGGTCTGATAACTAAAGTGAGAATACATCAAAGGCAAAAGGGGTTATACAAACGGGTAGTCGAAAGGTAAATCCAAGGTCTGGCAACAAAAGATCAGAATATCAAAATACAGAGTAAGCACATCATTGAGTTAAAGCTACAATTGACAATGATCTGACATTGCCAGCCAATTAAATAGCCTGGCAATTATCCAGAAAGTAAAACACTTGGAGGAAACCCAAACACTACAGTGACAGCCCGACACGCACCTGCTATCCATAGGGCGGCTGAGCTGTCATTCACAGCGTCTCTAGGACACAGCGAGTGGCGGATTTGTGATACAATCCAGATTTTGTTTTTGTTTTAGTTTATTCCACCTCCCAAAATGCAGAATAAATAGTGATTGGAAAGTTGTATGCAACATAAAAGGGTAATAAAGAGAATCTGTCATCACGTTTTTGTTACCCCATCTGAGAGCAGCTTAATGAAGGGGCAGAGACCCTAATTCCAGAGATGTGTCACTTACTTTACTGCCTGGTGTAGTTTTTATTACAAATAGTTTTCTCTGCTGCAGATCTAACAGTGCTGAAATGCTGAGCCTTGTATAACCCCGCCCACATCACTGATTGGCAGCTTTCTGCTTATGCACAGTGTACATAGAAACTGCCAATCAGTGATAGGGGTGGAGTTGGACTACATGGCAGCAAGTTTACTAGTCCTCTAGTGATAATCTCAAGCTGAATAAACAGTGATTTTATAAAATTACAGCAAGCAGCCCAATCAGTGATACATCGCTAGAATCAGGGTCTCTGCTCCTACATTATGCTGCTTTCAGATTAGGTGGCAAAAACCTGGGGACAAATTCTCTTAAAAGAAAACTACAGCTTGTCAGGCAAAAAAATAAGTCCCCCCACAGCCTCATAGACTGAAAACTATAAAACTTATGGCTCTCAGAATACGGAGACAAAAATTTCTTGCTGTGTATTTTAGTGTATTTATTGTACAAACGTAATAACAGTATAGAACTTTAATATCACCGTAATCGCACTGTACGACACTATAAAGTTTATACTTTATTCTGTGGATCTATTTTTTTTTCTATTCCTACCCATAAAGATTTATTAAAAATTTGTAAATTTATTTGTATCCTAAAACGGGGCCAATAAGAATATGGCTACATCTAAGGTAAAACAAAAAGTTATAGCTCTTGTAATGCGACAATGAAAAACAAAGGTTCCTCTTAAAGATCCAGAATAGTCTTGTCCTGAAGAGGCTAACTGACTAGTAAGAGTGCTGAAAATGGTAGATTAGATAGATGCCCACCTTCCCTGGCACCGTGCCCACATACCCTCACCCAATTATGCCCCGTGATGTTTGTTTACTGTATCTTCACTGAAAACCATTAGAGAATGAGCTGTGTCTCCTCCAAATACAATTACAGGGCAGCAGCCAGTTACACTATTTCTGTATCATAAAAAAATGAAGCAAAAATAACAAAAAATAAAAAAGAAATATGATTTTGCCTTCGGAACAGCACAGTAATGGTTATGTAACAGATGCCTCTACCTACCCCAGTGCATTACTACATGATTGTTGCTTTTACTTGCAATTTTTAATGAAAAAAGTTTTCTCTACTTAAGTTTTAAAGGTAAATATACAAAATAATAGAAATCACAAAATGTCCTAGAAACTGAAATGGAATTTCATAAAATCCTAAACATTTTTTTGCAGCAGGAAAAACGGCTGCATGTAACGAGCATTTGGAGATTTGCAGAATTACAGATCGTGGAGAGAACGAGTTCAAATAAGTCCAAATACAAAACAAATAAACTCTCAGATTCGGGTTATGGACTCACCACGATCAATGCGGCAGTGGCAAATGTATGGAATGTCTGAAGAAATTTGGGGTTTGCAATCCCCGGGGGGTACTCTGCTTTTGAGGATTCATACCAAGTTATTCCTAAAAATATCAGAAGACACAAGAGGAGAAAAGCGCAGATTACACAAAGCGGAGAAGCAAATGCTCCAAACATCTCTGCAGCTTCTTCTTGTTTGTTTCTTCCTTCCACTTCCTGTTTCCTCTCAATATTAATTGCAGAGGATATCAGGCTCCTAAAGGAGCAGCTACAATCTGTATACTGACATTATCTGCTCTATGTCAGTCCAACTTCTCAAATGTTGAAGTGTCGAGAAGAACTTCTATGTGTGAGCTCTTCTGAAAATATTTCTCGCCTCAGGCATCTCGCACACATAATTAACCCCTTAAGTTCTCCATACCAGGGAAAAATATGTGCTATGTCGAAAACCAATTCATAGCTTATAATAAAAAAACACAATACAAATGAATTTAAGAAATTGGCCACAGTGCTTTAAGAAGAGTAGTTAAATACATTGCAATAAACCACCGAACAGCTTAACCGGTTTGATGTTCGATCATGTGTGTGCTGGGCCGCAGGCATGCCAGAGACCACATGGCCTTACACTAGCCTTTATCCCCTCTTGGGTCACCCCCCTCCTGCCCTCTGGGCTGATCCTAACTCCCCTCCCCTGGAGGGTTATAGCTAAATCTCCCAAAACCTTTGAAAGGTCATAACTCCTTTCTAGATGGTTCTAGGGCGGCGGTTCTGGCGCCATCAGATCTGGCCGGGACCCTGCTACGCGTGGAAACTAAACACAGCTTTGCTACCTAGCTTTTACTAGCTGTTCTATGTATCTCCATAGCCCTGGGTGCTAGAACGGATTGAGACCATGGAAGGAGTCCGTCCAGGGATCTCGGAAATATGCACGATATATGGCTAGGTCGTATAGTATCTCCATAACTCTTTATGAAACGATAGCTGCCTTAACAAAGCAATTTAGACCGCACAATATCCACATGGCAAGCAAGCCCTTTGTTCTGAGCTGAGCTGGCTCAAGATGTGAGATTTGTCACTCAGTCTTTTGACTCTAGACCCCTCTCCTCCTGCTGCTTGCTGTTCTGTTACAACTACACACTGAAGGGGCTTTTATAATCCCATGCCAAATAGGACTCAAATGATTGACATGGAATTATATCTGCAATATTCTTCACTCCTACACTGTCTATTGCCTGCAGCTCATGAGCTGCTGACTAGTGTTGAGCCACCCCCGTAGTGTTCGGGTTCGGTTCGGTTCGTCGAACACCGGGATGTTCGAGGAACTGTTCGTCGAACTGTTCGTCGAACACCTTAGAACACCGTCGAACACCGTTAAAACCAATGGCAGGCAAACAAAAACACATAGAAACACATAGAAAACACCTGCAAAGGTGTCCAAAAGCTGACAAACTGCTCAGAAGACACTCTCTTTAAAAAAGCCGGCCGGCAAATTCAGCAGCGGCATACACCGGTACCCGACAATTTAGAACAGAAAGAATAGAGCTTCACACATAGATTAGATAGATAGAAACATGTCAGTCACATATATAATAAGTACAGTGATAGTGTTGCTTACTGTACTTGTCATTTAGTGTAAAAGATTTATTTAAAAAAATAATAGTGTTTTCATGCACTGTCTCTTTAAAAAAGCCGGCCGGCAATTCAGCAGCGGTACCCGACAATTTAGAACAGAAAGATAGAGCATCACACATAGATTAGATAGATAGAAACATGTCAGTCACATATATATGAAGTACAGTGATAGTGTTGGTTACTGTACTTGTCATTTAGTATTAAAATAAAGGATTTATTATTACAAAAATTGGCGTGGGGTTCCCCTTAATTTTAGGCTCTAGCGGAGGTTAAGCAGATGGCTGGGGCAGATGTTTGAAGCCTGGGAAGGGGGTAATACCCACGGAGCTTCCCAGGCTACTAATATCAGCCCCCAGCTGAATACCTAGCCTTTACTAGCTATTAAAATGGGGGACCCCCCAAAAAAAATGACGTGGGGTCCCCCCTAATTTAATAGCTAGCAAAGGCTAGGCAGACAGCTGGGGGCTGATATTAATAGCCCAGGAAGGGAGCCATGAATATTGGCCCCCTCCCAGGCTAGAAACACCAGCCGTCAGCCGCCCCAGAAATGGCGCATTCATAGGATGCGCCAATTCTGGCACTTAGCCTCGCTCTTCCACGCTGCCCTGGTGCGGTGGCAGGGGGTAATAGGGTTGGGGTTGATGTCAGCTTATAATGCCAGCTGACATCAAGCCCAGGTTAGTAATGGAGAGGCGTCTATAAGACACCCCCATTACTAACCCCATAGTCAAAGTTAAAAAAACCACAAACACCCAGAATAAAGTCCTTTAATTGAAATAAAGACACAATCCTTTATTGTTCTAAATTAAACCATACTTACCATCACGCCCATTCCAGCTGAAGCCAACGATCTCCTGCAATAAAAGAAAAATAATAAAGCAACATCATCCTTACCTTTCCATGGTTCCCACGACAGCTTCAGCTCTGCTACATCGAGATGACAGGCTGGACCGCAGCAGAACGCTGCCATCCAGCCTGTCATCCCGCAGACACTGAGAAGCGCAGGCTTGCTTGCGCTGCTCAGCGTCTCTCTGTGACGACATCCAGATGAGCCGAGTTCATGTCCAATGAACTCGGCTCACCTCATGCACGTCACTGACAGCGTGGGAAAATTCTCACGCTGAAGCGCTGATTGCAGGAGAATTTTCCCACGCTGTCAGTGACGTGCAGGAGGTGAGCTGAGTTCATTGGACATGAGCTCACCTCATGCACATCACTGACAGCGTGGGAGAATTCTCCTGCACTCAGCACTTCAGCGTGAGAATTTTCCCACGCTGTCAGTGACGTGCATGAGGTGAGCCGAGTTCATTGGACATGACCTCGGCTCATCTGGATGCCGTCACAGCGAGACAGTGAGGAGCGCAAGCATGCCTGCGCTTCTCAGTGTCTGCGGGATGACAGACTGGATGGCAGCGTTCTGCTGCGGTCCAGCCAGTCATCTCGATGTAGCAGAGCTGAAGCTGTCGTGGGAACCATGGAAAGGTAAGGATGAGGTTGGTTTATTATTTTTCTTTTATTGCAGGAGATCGTTGGCTTCAGCTGGAATGGGTGTGATGGTAAGTATGGTTTAATTTAGAACAATAAAGAATTGTGTCTTTATTTCAATTAAAGGACTTTATTCTGGGTGTTGTGTTTTTTTTAAATACTTTACTAGAAATTCATGGCGGTCATGTCTAATACTGGCGTGACCCCATGAATTTTGGGCTTGGGGCCAGCTGATAATACCAAGCTGGCCCTAACCCCTTTATTACCCAGTGAGCCACCGCACCAGGGCCCTGGATGAGTTGGGTACAGCGCCAGAAGATGGCGCTTCTATGAACGCGCCATTTTCCGGGGTGGCTGCGGACTGCAATTTGTAGCGGGGGGGGGCCCAGAAAGCTTGGGCCTCCCTGCGCTGCAGATTCCAGCCCCCAGCTGCCTAGTTGTACCTGGCTGGACACAAAAATAGGGCGAAGCCCCACGTACTTTTTTTTTAATTATTTCATGAAATTCATGAAATAATTAAGAAAAAAAGGCCTTCCCTATATTGTTGTGTCCGGCCAGGTACAAATAGGCAGCTGGTGGTTGGGGGCAGCCCGTTCCTGCCTGCTGTACCTGGCTGGACACAAATATAGTGCGAAGCCCCACTTCAATTTTTTTTAATTATTTCAGGAAATTCATGAAATAATTAAGAAAAAAAGGGCTTCCCTATATTGTTGTGTCCGGCCAGGTACAAATAGGCAGCTGGTGGATGGGGGCAGCCCGTTCCTGCCTGCTGTACCTGGCTGGACACAAATATAGTGCGAAGCCCCACTTCAATTTTTTTAAATTATTTCAGGAAATTCATGAAATAATTAAAAAAAAATTGACGTGGGGCTTCGCACTATATTTGTGTCCAGCCAGGTACAGCAGGCAGGAACGGGCTGCCCCCAACCACCAGCTGCCTATTTGTACCTGGCCGGACACAACAATATAGGGAAGCCCTTTTTTTCTTAATTATTTCATGAAATAATTTAAAGAAAATTGACGTGGGGCTTCGCCCTGTTTTTGTGTCCAGCCAGGTACAACTAGGCAGCTGGGGGCTGGAATCCGCAGCGCAGGGAGGCCCAAGCTTTCTGGGCCACCCCCGCTGCAAATTGCAGTCCGCAGCCACCCCGGAAAATGGCGCGTTCATAGAAGCGCCATCTTCTGGCGCTGTACCCAACTCATCCAGGGCCCTGATGCGGTGGCTCACTGGGTAATAAAGGGGTTAGGGCCAGCTTGGCATTATCAGCTGGCCCTAAGCCCGAAATTCATGGGGTCATGCCAATATTAGACATGACCACCATGAATTTCTAGTAAAGTATTTAAAAAAAACACAAACACCCAGAAAAAAGTCCTTTAATTGAAATAAACACACAATTCTTTATTGTTCTAAATTAAACCATACTTACCATCACGCCCATTCCAGCTGAAGCCAACGATCTCCTGAAATAAAAGAAAAATAATAAAGCAACATCATCCTTACCTTTCCATGGTTCCCATGACAGCTTCAGCTCTGCTACATCGAGATGACAGGCTGGACCGCAGCAGAACGCTGCCATCCAGCCTGTCATCCCGCAGACACTGAGAAGCGCAGGCTTGCTTGCGCTCCACAGTGTCTCTCTGTGAGGGCATCCAGATGAGCCGAGTTAATGTCCAATGAACTCGGCTCACCTCATGCACGTCACTGACAGCGTGGGAAAATTCTCCTGCACTCAGCGCTTCAGCGTGGGAGAATTCTCACACTGAAGCGCTGAGTGCAGGAGAATTCTCCCACGCTGTCAGTGACGTGCAGGAGGTGAGCTGAGTTCATTGGACATGAGCTCACCTTATGCACGTCACTGACAGCGTGGGAAAATTCTCCTGCACTCACCGCTTCAGCTTGAGAATTTTCCCACGCTGTCAGTGACGTGCATGAGGTGAGCCGGGTTAATTGGACATGAACTCGGCTCATCTGGATGTCGTCACAGAGAGACGCTGAGCAGCGCAAGCAAGCCTGCGCTTCTCAGTGTCTGCGGGATGAGAGGCTGGATGGCAGCGTTCTGCTGCGGTCCAGCCTGTCATCTCGATGTAGCAGAGCTGAAGCTGTCGTGGGAACCATGGAAAGGTAAGGATGAGGTTGCTTTATTATTTTTCTTTTATTGCAGGAGATCGTTGGCTTCAGCTGGAATGGGCGTGACGGTAAGTATGGTTTAATTTAGAACAATAAAGGATTGTGTCTTTATTTCAATTAAAGGACTTTATTCTGGGTGTTTGTGTTTTTTTTAACTTTGACTATGGGGTTAGTAATGGGGGTGTCTTATAGACGCCTCTCCATTACTAACCTGGGCTTGATGTCAGCTGGCATTATAAGCTGACATCAACCCCAACCCTATTACCCCCTGCCACCGCACCAGGGCAGCGTGGAAGAGCGAGGCTAAGTGCCAGAATTGGCGCATCCTATGAATGCGCCATTTCTGGGGCGGCTGACGGCTGGTGTTTCTAGCCTGGGAGGGGGCCAATATTCATGGCTCCCTTCCTGGGCTATTAATATCAGCCCCCAGCTGTCTGCCTAGCCTTTGCTAGCTATTAAATTAGGGGGGACCCCACGTCATTTTTTTGGGGGGGTCCCCCATTTTAATAGCTAGTAAAGGCTATGTATTCAGCTGGGGGCTGATATTAGTAGCCTGGGAAGCTCCGTGGGTATTACCCCCTTCCCAGGCTTCAAACATCTGCCCCAGCCGTCTGCTTAACCTCCGCTAGAGCCTAAAATTAAGGGGAACCCCACGCCAATTTTTTTAATAATAAATCCTTTATTTTAATACTAAATGACAAGTACAGTAACCAACACTATCACTGTACTTCATATATATGTGACTGACATGTTTCTATCTATCTAATCTATGTGTGATGCTCTATCTTTCTGTTCTAAATTGTCGGGTACCGCTGCTGAATTGCCGGCCGGCTTTTTTAAAGAGACGGTGCATGAAAACACTATGATTTTTTTTGATAAATCCTTTACGCTAAATGACAAGTACAGTAATCAACACTGTCACTGCACTTCTTATATATGTGACTGACATGTTTCTATCTATCTAATCTATGTGTGATTCTCTATTCCTTCTATTCTAAATTGTCGGGTACCGCTGCTGAATTGCCGGCCGGCTTTTTTAAAGAGACGGTGCATGAAAACACTATTATTTTTTTTGATAAATCCTTTACGCTAAATGACAAGTACAGTAATCAACACTGTCACTGCACTTCTTATATATGTGACTGACATGTTTCTATCTATCTAATCTATGTGTGATTCTCTATTCCTTCTATTCTAAATTGTCGGGTACCGCTGCTGAATTGCCGGCCGGCTTTTTTAAAGAGACGGTGCATGAAAACACTATTATTTTTTTTGATAAATCCTTTACGCTAAATGACAAGTACAGTAAGCAGCACTTTCACTGTACTTCATATATATGTGGCTGACATGTTTATATCTATCTAATCTATGTGTGAAGCTCTATTCTTTCGGTTCTAAATTGTCGGGTACAGGTGTATGCCGCTGCTGAATTGCCGGCTTTTCATGTTTCACTGTTGGCACTGTTCCCATCGATTTGGGCAATCACTGTAATGCCACAACCACCATGGCTGTGGCATTACAGTGAGTGGCAGACAATCCCTGCATGATTGGTGCTCTAAATAGCGCCAGACATGCAGGACACGCTTTTGGTGCACGAACAGTTATCGAACATAACCTCGAACAGCCGAATTTTTTGCAAATCGTTCGGGTTCGTCGAACAACTCGAACACCGCCCAAAACAGCTCGAATTTGAGATTGGCGAACAGTTCTAGTCGAACACCGCTCATCTCTACTGCTGACTATACACTAGTGTAATGCTCTTTGCTCCTCGATGGATGGACAATCAAAAAAGAGAGATGCTGATTGAAGCTTCCCTCTGCTGCTGGCTGCAGCTCTTTCTGAGAGTTATTCCGATTTGCCATCTGCTATTCATAACTTTACCTCTGGATGAACGTCCTGAAAGAGCAGAGTTAACACCAGCAGCACCAATGAGGACAATATTGCCAGATTGCCAGACTAAGGGGTTTTTACACCAGTTTCCTGTTTCTACTTCTTTGGACACCAATCTGGAAAAATCTTGACTTGAGCAGGATGATGTCTCTAAGATAATCCAAACCTTCATGGTGTGTTTATGACTCGCCCCCCTGGGCCGTGGGGCACTCGAGATCGGACTTCAGGGCAATGCTGGGAGTAGTAGTGGCGACCCAGTCCCGTGGCTCAGGGTGGTCAGACCAGTGGTAGTCTATGATGTGCTGTAGGTAATGTCCGACTACGCCACCCGTGGATTGCGGTCAGGGAGGACCGCCGCTGCAAGGCAGACCCCTGAGGCTGGTGTTGGGGATGCAGCAGGGAATAGTACGACTCCCCATGGGAGGAGTGTAGCCTCAGGGCAGGTAATAGGATGCTGGGGGTGATGGTGCAGGCGCAGCAGTAACCACACAGAGTCCAAGAATGCAGTCCAGGGTCTTTTACTGATCTTATCACAGACCCACCAGGAGTACAGGGTAGGAATGGACCTGGGTGTCTGAGGGAATTCGGGTGAACTCCGCTGGTCAGGGTGAGTGGGTAGGCCTACCGTTCTCTCTCTCTGCCCTTGCTGACAATCTCCCCCTTTAGTGGTATGATAGCCCACGTCCCTGAGCTTGCCGTGTACTACGCCTGTATGGCTTGCGACTCGGGCCTTAGGTACCTGTAGCTCTGTGTGGCGGAACCTCCAGGCTTCTTGGCCAAGGGACCTGAAATCCCTTGCGGGTTGGTTATCTGCTGCAGGGCTTGCAACCCTGACAGCCTCGGACCCCAGTGTCCGGTTGTGTGGTCTCTCTCTGCCAGGACCGGCTCTCGTCGCCTCTGTCCCTGGCTTTCTGTTCCTCCTTTGCCTCCTGGACTCCTCAGCTGCGGCTGACCTGTCCCTCTCTTCTGGGAACCCTTCTGGATGCTTCAGAAGTGGGTCCTGGTCTCTCTAACCCTGCCCTCAGTACTAGTTTTTATGGGGGCAGCCTGCTCCCCCTACTGGCCTGGGACAGGAGGTGCTGCATGCAAATGGTCCATGACCAGAGAACCTCCCTCCTGCTCTCAGACACAGCCTTACAAGTTTGTGGCATCCAGGCCTGGGGTGACACATTCCACCCTAGGAAAGCTTAGTACTCCGGGACTAAACGAGAAACACAATACAGGGTAAAAATTATAACATAAACACAACAGGGAAAGAAATAACAAACAACACCACATATTGAGTTCTTTAGGTCACAATATGATCCGTGACCGGGTGTCCATTTCACCAACACAACGGGAGCCTTAACCAGGTGGGGGTCTGTCCTTGCCCCGAGTCCTTGACAGTCTTTATTCTTTCCTTTGGTTAGGCTCTGAACATATTTACAAGGAAGTCCCGGTTACTCAAAGTTCATAACCTTTTAGTCCATTTGTCACTATGAAAAACTGGAAAACAGTATTAATAACCAGGGTACAAACATAACGCATTAAATATATACATTATACATTTAGATCTTCCAGCGAGCTGGCATTTGACCCCTAGTGCTCCGGGTTGACCTCCGTAGCCCACTGTCTGGTGATGGACCAACCTGGCTTTCCCCACTATCATTGAGGGTATAGCTACTAGCTGGGTGTACAGGCAGGGCAGGCAGCTGTCTGCGGGTCCTTTGGCATGGCAGGCTCACTGTCAGCAGAGGGCTGACTCTCCTGGGCTGCTGGCGTGGGTTCTTCCGCCTCTGGGGCCGCTTGCTCTTCTTGTTCTTCCTGTCCTCCTGTAGGCTCCTGCTCGGTAGGCTGAAGGAAGTGTAGGACGGGTACCACTATTGCGCCATTTATCTGAGTCCAGGTCCGGGGGAACTCTCCGAGAACTGTGCTGATCATCTCTTCCTTGTCCTCTGCGGGTTCAAGGTCATCTTGATCTTCACTTGGACTCTGTAGTGTTATGTTCTGCTACCAGAGCTAAGGAAAGAGAGGAGATCTGTCCCTACGATAGAACTCAGCTGAATCCCTACGATGTAACAGGGGACCTGATCCTGCGATCAGACCTGCTAAAGTCCTAAACTAGTCTGTACGGAGACCTATAGATGTGGGGAAGGAATCCCTACAAGTACTAAGGACTGGGAGGAAAATGGACACCTCCTAACAGAAATAGTAGCAGACAGACGAACAAACAACATATATAGAACATAGAGGTCCGTAGACCAAGCAAACTAACAGAGTTAGATACAGAGCACAGGCTAGCTAGAAAGTAGATATACAATGAAGTCCAGCAAAGCCAGAAGGGCGGAGCAGGATTAAATAGGCCAACAAGGTCATATGACCAGCAAAGGAAAAAAAAACCTAAGAGCAAGGTTCTAACAGTACCCCCCCTTCTAAGAGGTTCCTCCGGATCCCCTAGGACCAGGCTTATCAGGAAATCTCCTGTGAAACGCTCTGATAAGTCTGGACGCGGAAACATCATCCGACCTCACCCAAGAGTTATCCTCGGGACCGAAACCTTTCCAGGCCACAAGATACTGCAAACTACCTCTATACCGTCTAGAGTTAAGGATGCGAGAAATTTCATATTCCCCGTCCTCCACCACCGGAGGAACAGAGGCAGAGGCGTCACAATCCGATACAACAGCTTTTTTCAACAGAGAGACATGAAATACCGGATTAATTCTCCAGGAGGTAGGAACCTCCAACCTAACAGCAGATTGGTTGACAACCTGAAGCACCTTAAAGGGCCCTACAAACTTGGGACCCAACTTCTTTGAAGGAATCCTCAACCGCAGATTCCTAGAGGACAACCAAACCATGTCACCAACAGCGAACAAAACCTCCTGTCGTTTCCTATCAAAGTAGTCTTTAGATTTTCTGTTGGCCTCCTGAAGATTACCATGCACATCCGTCCAAACTCTCTCCAAATCACCGGAAAAATTCTCCTCCTCAGGCACGGCAGATCCCAACTTGGAGAACGACCCAAACGACGGATGTCTCCCAGAACAACAAAAAAAAGGCGAACAACCAGCAGAAGAAGATGTATGATTGTTCAGAGCAAATTCAGCAAGTGGCAGAAACTCAGACCACCCCTCTTGATTGTCTGCCACAAAACAACGCAAGAACTGCTCAACATCCTGGTTTTTCCTTTCTGTCTGGCCATTAGATTCAGGATGATATCCGGACGAGAACGACAAATGAACTCCCAACCTATCACAAAAGGCACGCCAAAAACGAGCCACGAACTGAGGACCCCTATCAGAAACAATGTCAGTAGGAACGCCATGAAGTCTGACAATTTCCTTGACAAAGGCCTTAGCGAGAGTTTTAGCGCAGGGCAGTTTGACGAAAGGAACCAAGTGACACATCTTGCTAAAACGGTCCACGACCACCCAGATGACAGTAAAACCCTCAGAGGGGGGAAGGTCAGTTATAAAGTCCATAGCCAAATGTGTCCAAGGAGCACTGGGAACCTCCAAAGGACAAAGCAACCCCGCAGCAGGAGTATGTGAGGACTTAGATCTAGCACATATAGTACATTGACGCACCCACTTAATGACTTCCTTCTGCCATCCAGGCCACCAAAAACTGCGACCCACCAGTCTCTTGGTCTCAGAGATTCCGGGATGACCTGCCAACCGAGATTCGTGACACTCAACAAACAAATCTCTCCTAAAGGTCCCAGGCACAAACAACCTCCCATGAGGAGTGTTAGAAGGGGCATTCTCCTGTGCTTTAAGAATCTCATTTTCCAAAACGGAGTCCAAAGCAGCTATCACAACACCTTCTTGTAAAATGTTCTCCTCTTTCTCAGCACCGACTATGGGAGAAAAACTGCGAGACAAGGCATCCGCCTTAACATTCTTAGTACCAGGGATGTAAGTAACGGAGAAATTAAACCGCGAGAAAAACAGTGCCCACCTAGCCTGACGGGCATTCAGGCGCTTGGCAGCATCAAGATATATCAGATTTTTATGATCCATAAGAACCTGAACGGGAAATTCCGCACCTTCCAAGAAGTGGCGCCAGTGTTCAAATGCGAGTTTAATAGCCAATAATTCCCGATTACCAATATCGTAATTCAGTTCAGTCTCCGAAAATTTTTTTGAAAAAAAGGCACAGGGATGTAATCCATCCCCGTTATCCTGAGACAATACTGCGCCAACCCCCACAGAGGAAGCATCAACCTCAACCAAAAACGGCCTAGTAACATCAGGCTGCATAAGGATGGGAGCAGAGGTGAACCTCTCCTTGAGATACACAAAAGCTTCAATGGCCTCAGAAGACCACTGAACTGCATCAGCACCTTTCCTGGTGAGATCAGTCAGAGGTTTGACAATACTAGAAAAATTTTTTATGAATTTTCTGTAGTAATTGGCGAAACCCAAAAACCTCTGTATCGATTTCAAACCAATAGGCCTAGGCCATTCCTGCACAGCCTGAACCTTAACCGGATCCATCTCAAAACCTTTGCTGGAGATAATGTAGCCCAAAAAACTAATTCTCTGTACAGCGAACTCACATTTCTCCAGCTTAGCAAAAAGCGAATTGTCCATTAATAACTGTAATACCTCACGCACGCTCCGCCAATGAGACTCCAGATCCGGCGAATAAATCAAAATGTCATCCAAATACACAACCACATTTTTACCGATCAAAGGTCTAAGGATGTCATTAATCAGATTCTGAAAAAATGCAGGAGCATTAGTAAGACCAAAAGGCATAACCAGATTCTCAAAATGACCCACAGGAGTGTTAAAAGCAGTCTTCCATTCGTCACCCTCCTTCATGCGCAACAGATTGTATGCCCCCTTAAGGTCAATTTTAGAGAACCACTTGGCCCCCATTAACTGGTTAAACAGATCAGGAATCAATGGCAGTGGGTAAGGATTGCGTACAGTAATTTTGTTAATCTCACGAAAATCCAGACAAGGACGTAAACCGCCGTCCTTTTTTTTTTTACAAAAAAAAATCCAACCGCCACAGGAGACTTAGAGGGCCTAATGTGACCGGCGGCCAAACTTGTCTGTATGTATTCCTCCAAAGCCTTCCTCTCAGGAATAGTAAGGTTAAATAAACGACTTTTAGGAAGAGTCGCTCCAGGGACAAATTCAATAGAACAATCATAGTCTCTATGGGGAGGCAAAACCTGCGATTCCTTCTCAGAAAAAACTCTCCAAAAATCCTGAATAGGAACAGGCAATTCTCCCCTATCCAAAGCTGCAATACGCCCGTTACAACACTTGTCATAACATTTATGGCTCCAGGATTTAATTTCACTGGTAGACCAATCCACTACAGGATTGTGAAATTTTAACCAGGGCAATCCCAATATTACTGGAGAAGGCAAGTTATTCAACACTACCAAATCCAATTTCTCATGGTGAACACCATTAATAGTGAGAGGAAATTCACAGACCTTGAGAGTAATATTCTTCAAAGGGGAACCATCCACAGAAACCACAGCAATGGGGGATGATAAAGGTTCAGGTTTTAAATTGAGTCTTTCCACGAATCCCCCATCAATTACATTCAGAGTAGACCCACAATCGACAAACACCCGAAATTCCATTAATTTTTCCTGAGCAATCGTGGAAGCAGCTAAAAATACACCCTTGGAATTTAAACAGGCAATACGGGCATGACTGACCATTTTTTTTTCTTTCTTCATACGAAGCTCACAGCCTTTAATCAAATGACCAGATTTTCCGCAATAGAAACACAAGCCTTCAAAAAATCGACGGTCTTTTTCTTGAGAGCGAGGTGCCACCGATCCAATCTCCATCGGTTCACCACTGTTAGTACACACATTCTCATAACCAGAAACTGACATAGCAGAGGATTTGCTCTCATTAACCCTTGCACGCAGTCTTCTATCCACCCGTATAGCTAATTGCATAGCCTGTTGCAAATCTTCAGGTGTAGGATAAGCAATTAGCAGGTCTTTAACCCTTTCACTAAGCCCAGCAAGAAATAGACTTTTCAGAGCAGAATCGTTCCACCCTGTTTGAGTAGACCAACGACGGAAATGAGCACAATATTTTTCCTTTGCTGGTCACATGACTTTGTTGGCCTATTTAATCCTGCTCCGCCCTTCTGGCTTGGCTGGACTTACTGTTATGTTCTGCTACCAGAGCTAAGGAAAGAGAGGAGATCTGTCCCTACGATAGAACTCAGCTGAATCCCTACGATGTAACAGGGGACCTGATCCTGCGATCAGACCTGCTAAAGTCCTAAACTAGTCTGTACGGAGACCTATAGATGTGGGGAAGGAATCCCTACAAGTACTAAGGACTGGGAGGAAAATGGACACCTCCTAACAGAAATAGTAGCAGACAGACGAACAAACAACATATATAGAACATAGAGGTCCGTAGACCAAGCAAACTAACAGAGTTAGATACAGAGCACAGGCTAGCTAGAAAGTAGATATACAATGAAGTCCAGCAAAGCCAGAAGGGCGGAGCAGGATTAAATAGGCCAACAAGGTCATGTGACCAGCAAAGGAAAAAAAACCTAAGAGCAAGGTTCTAACATGTAGTTGCTCGGGGCACCGTTTTAGGTGGTCTCTGGAGACGGTGCTAGTGGTTTCTCCTCCATCCTTGGTAATCACACATACCTTCGGGTTGTCATGGTCGGACTGCAGCTTGTGAAGCCTTCTCTTCCGCTTCAGGACCTGCTCACCAGGTTCCAGGGGACCAGCAGGGGCGTGTTGGTTGAAGAGCCTCTCTTGCTTTTCTCTCGCTTGAGCCAGACTCCTCTCCACACTCTCCTGTACCTTCTTGTACTGTAGCCGCCGTTCCTTATCCCAGTCCGCGTCTGGGGAGGTGTCCTCAGGTGTCAGGACTTCCATTTCCTGGTCGATCGGCAGCTTACCTGGTCTTGCTCGAATCAGGTTAGCCGGGGTGCAATTTGTAGCATTCACCGGGATATGGTTGTAGAAGTCAATCAGATCTGGCAGCTTCTCCGGCCACAGGCTGCGTTCTTCCAGGGGTAACGTCTTGAGGAGGTCGATGACGATTTTGTTCATTTTCTCACACAGCCCGTTGGTTTGCGGGTGGTAAGGCGTTGTCCGAATCTTCCTACAGCCGTAGAGGTTGCAGAACTCCTGGAATACTTCAGCCTCAAATGCTGGACCTTGATCTGTCAAGACCTGTTCTGGATACCCATGTGGACGGCAGAAGTGTTGCTGGAAGGCTCTGGCCACTGTTTGGACTGTCAGGTCTTTAACAGGAACCACTACCAGGAACCGGGAGTAATGGTCCACAATTGTCAGGGCATAGATGTAGCCCGACCGGCTTGGAGCCAATTTCACATGGTCCAGAGCTACCAGCTCAAGAGGCTGCCTGGTGACGATGGGCCTCAAGGGTGTCTGCTGGCTGGCACGGTCCTTCCTTCTGAGGTGACATGAGCCGCAGTCCCTGCTCCACTTCTCGATGGCCCTTCTCATGCCGACCCAGTAGAACCGCTCCCTCAGTAGGAACTCCAGTTTCTTCCACCCGAAGTGTCCCGCTCTGTCATGGTAGGCCTCCAGGACCATTGCTGCATCTCGCCTTGGGACCACTATCTGCCAGGTTAGCTCGTACGTCCAGTGATTGACAAGCCTTCTGCACAGCTTACCCTCGTAGAGGAATAGCCTGCTTTTCTCCTTCCATATCTGCTTGGCTTCCTCTGGAGCGTCTGGGCCAGGGCTAACGTCTTCCTGGGTTAACATGTCTTTCACCAGGCGTATTGCAGAGTCGCTATCTTGCGTTTCAGCCCAGCCGTGGTGGGGTAAGGGGTTGAACATGACGGTGGTTAAGTCTTTGTCTCTTACCCGGTGAGAATGTTGAGTGGCCCCATACCGGTGGAACGCAGGGAGCTCTATTTCCTCCAGCTCTTCCGAGTCGTCTTCTCATTCGGGTAGGTGGGGCATTCTTGATAGGGCGTCGGCGTTGGCGTTGGTTCTGCCTGCCCGGTATTTGATTGTGAAGTCATAATTGGATAGCCGGGCCATCCACCGCTGTTCTAGGGCACCTAGTCTTGCATTGTCCAGATGTGTCAACGGGTTGTTGTCCGTGTACACGGTGAACTTTGCAGAGGCCAGGTAATGCTTAAACCGTTCCGTGACGGCCCACACCACTGCCAAGAATTCTAGCTTGAAGGAGCTGTAATTCTCCGGGTTTCTTTCAGTGGGCCTCAGCTTCCGGCTTGCATACGCGATCACCCTTTCTCTGCCCCGTTGGTTCTGTGACAGTACGGCTCCCAGCCCCACATTACTGGCATCTGTGTGGAGGATAAAAGGCTGGCCATAATCGGGGTAGGCTAGTATCTCATCCCCCGTGAGGGCCATCTTCAACTGGCGGAAAGACTCCTCTTCCGGCTTGTCCCACTTGAAGGGTGGCTTGTGACTTCTGGATTTAGATTGCCCTATCAGGAGGTCCTGCATAGGGGCTGCCATCTTAGTGAACCCGGGGATGAACCTTCGGTAGTAGCCTACCAACCCGAGGAATTGCCTCACTTCCTTGATGTTAGAGGGGCTTGGCCAGCTCTTGATGGCTGTAACTTTGTCGGGGTCGGTGGCTACTCCCTCTGCACTCACCACGTGTCCTAGGTATTGGACCTTCGGTTTTAACAGGTGACACTTTGAAGGCTTCACTTTCAGGCCGTAACCTGCCAGGGCTTCGAACACCTCGGCCAGGTGCTTTAGATGGTCCTCGTAAGTCTTTGAATAGACGATCACGTCGTCCAGGTAAAGGAGGACCGTCTCGAAGTTTCGGTGCCCTAGACAGCATTCCATCAGCCTCTGGAAGGTCCCTGCTGCGTTGCAGAGCCCGAAGGGCATACAGTTGAACTCACTCAGTCCCATCGGGGTGGTGAAGGCGGTCTTCTCCTTGTCAGCCTCTGCCACAGGAACCTGCCAGTACCCGCTAGTAAGGTCCAAACTAGAGAACAAATTAGCTGATTTTAGAGCTGCTAAAGACTCCTCTATCCTAGGTAACGGGTACGCATCTTTATGGGTGATACGATTGATTTGCCTATAGTCCACGCACATTCTCATGGTACCGTCTTTCTTTTTTACCAAAACTAAGGGAGCTGCCCAGGGGCTACAGCTATCTCTAATGACCCCAGCTTCTTTCATTTCTCTCAGCATACCCTTGGCGTTCTGATAATGTGCAGGGGGTACAGGCCTGTGTCTCTCTTTTATTGGTGGGTGGCTCCCCGTGGGGATATGGTGTTCTATCCCTTTTACTCTTCCGAAGTCTAGCGGGTGCTTACTAAAGATTCTTTCGTACTCCTGAACCACCCGGTAGACTCCTTGTTTCTGGTGCAGGGGGGTGGAGTCAGCACCCACATGGAGTTTCTGGCACCAGTCCTCCTTTTGTTTCTGGGAGCCATTACCCTCCGCCTGAGGAGATGGAGGCAACGGTTCCACGGCCCTGATAGCTTTGTGCTCAACAGCGAACAGTTTGGCAAGTGTAGCGTACCTGGGTAAGTGTACCTCCCTCTCCCCAATATTGAGAATGCGAAAGGGCACCCTCCCATGACGGACATCAACCACCCCCCGGGCTGTCAAAATGGTGGGCCTGCTGTCTGAGTACACAGGTTCTACCATGGCTTGGTAGTCTCTGCCTCTCAACCCGATTGCAGTCCGACACCAGATCATCATTTCACTTTTGGGAGGCATGGAAATGGGGAATGGGTCACTCATTCTTACGCTACCGATCTCACCACCAGACAGTTCTACCTGCTGCCGTCTCATCAGGGCTCTTATCTCTTTCTGGGGGACCCTCTGTTGGCTGGAGCTCGCATTCATCGCCACCTGCTGTAAAATCACAATTACTTCTGAAAGACAGTTTTCAATCACATTAGTACCCACAGTTATTTTAGGGTGACTTTCACGACGGTCAATGTCCACAATGATCACTCCCTGTGCCGGCAGTTCCACCTTACCAATCTTGATGGTCATCTCTCTGAACCCCACCTGCGGCACGGGTTGGCCATTGCTGGCAATGATGCTTAAGTCATCGTCTGGGTAGCGGGTTATGTCAGCGTCACTCCAGTACCGCTTGAAAAGTACGTAGGGGATGGTAGTCACTTGAGACCCGGTGTCCAGCACTACGGGTAAGACCGGGCGTCCTTCCACGTACTTATCACGCCAATTAGACGGGCCTGATGACCTTATGCCTGGGGGTTGGCCCTCTGCCCCAGGTCGGACCCATTTAAAGTACAGTACCTTGCTATGTGTCCTGGCTGACTGCAACGGAGTCAAATCGGCTGTCCATCCTCAGCGTAGCGGTCGGCGGGCCTCCCTCTGAACGGCGGGATCCTCCTCTGTCGACGCCACGGGACATCCTCCGGACTGGAAGCCAGCTCGATTGGTCTTGATGGTTCCACCTGCAACGACTGTACGGTCCTGGTTAATGCAGCCACACTCTTTGTTAGCTCCTGGACCTGATGGTGCCGGTCTGCAGGCTGGGATGGATTTAGGGCCTGTGCATCAGCCCCAACAAGGTCTGCAGGGTAGGGCGCTGCCCCCTGGTGGTAAGTGATGGCAGGGCGCCGGGAAGCTACAGCGCCACCTGCTGCGGGGTCTCTGAGCACTCGGATGGCCCGATCCTTGAGCTGCGCAAAAGTCAAATCGGGGTTCTGTAGGGCCATGACGCGCAGCTGGGTTCTGTGGGAGCTGGACAGCAGACCTTCTATGAACTGGTCAGTCAACAGTTTATCAGAGTCCTGCACGCTACCAGGGTCAGCTTGTTTGATAGCTCTCAGGGCTTCTTGCAGGTTCAAAGCATAGTCTCTCATACTATCCTGGGCCCGCTGCTTACAGCCATAGAACCGCATTTTTATTTCTGCTGAGGTACGGGTATCAAAGGCACTCCGCAGCCGGGTCAGAATGTCCTTTACTGTCTTTTTCTCTTCATCTGACCATGATTTCACTTCCCGCTGGGCTGCACCGGTGAGCTGCCCCGTTAGAATGCTCACTTTCTGTTCTTCCGTCAGGGGATAAACTTTGAACAAACTGTGCAGTCTTTCCCTAAAGTCAGTTAAGGTATGGGATTCCCCTGAGTATTGGGGCAGCCAGGCTGCTCCGGGGATGTAGGGCATAGAGAACGGCATCACCGCTGCTGCAGCCCCGCTGGTTGTAGAAGGCCCCTCCGTGTCCGTCATCTTCCTCCCCCCTAGTTAAGCGTGGCCTACCTTCCGACGATCCTCTTCTGTAGGCCGCGGCTCCGCTGGTGCTGCTCCGGACGAGGACCTTGCGTCGCGTCCTGGTGACGTCAGGGTCGCTCTCTCTCCCTTCCAGGACCTTGCGCAGCGTCGGTGCATGGGGCGGAGCTTCGGGTCTCGCGCGGTTTGGACGTCCGCCCCTCTTCTTCCCGCGCGGTGTCCTGAAGATGGCGTCCGATGGCGGGAAAACGGCTGAAGATGGCGGGAACCGACGGAAGATGGCGGGAGACAGCTGAAAATGGCGCGAAACGGCTCTGGATGGCGGGAAACCTCTTCTTCAGGTACGTGTACAGACTTTTTAAGGCACGCAATACCCGTTTGTGGCGGGTTGGTCTCAATCCTGCCGACTACACCAAAGCTGACTCGCCCCCCTGGGCCGTGGGGCACTCGAGACCGGACTTCATGGCAATGCTGGGAGTAGTAGTGGCGACCCGGTCCCGTGGCTCAGGGTGGTCAGACCAGTGGTAGTCTATGATGTGCTGTAGGTAATGTCCGACTACGCCACCCGTGGATTGCGGTCAGGGAGGACCGCTGCTGCAAGGCAGACCCCTGAGGCTGGTGTTGGGGATGCAGCAGGGAATAGTACGACTCCCCACGGGAGGAGTGTAGCCTCAGGGCAGGTAATAGGATGCTGGGGGTGATGGTGCAGGCGCAGCAGTAACCACACAGAGTCCAAGAATGCAGTCCAGGGTCTTTTACTGATCTTATCACAGACCCACCAGGAGTACAGGGTAGGAATGGACCTGGGTGTCTGAGGGCATTCGGGCGAGCTCCGTTGGTCAGGGTGAGTGGGTAGGCCTACCGTTCTCTCTCTCTGCCCTTGCTGACTATCTCCCCCTTTAGTGGTATGATAGCCCACGTCCCTGAGCTTGCCGTGTACTACGCCTGTATGGCTTGCGACTCGGGCCTTAGGTACCTGTAGCTTCTCTGTGCTGTACCGGTCCCTCTGTGTGGCGGAACCTCCAGGCTTCTTGGCCAAGGGACCTGAAATCCCTTGCGGGTTGGTTATCTGCTGCAGGGCTTGCAACCCTGACAGCCTCGGACCCCAGTGTCCGGTTGTGTGGTCTCTCTCTGCCAGGACCGGCTCTCGTCGCCTCTGTCCCTGGCTTTCTGTTCCTCCTTTGCCTCCTGGACTCCTCAGCTGCGGCTGACCTGTCCCTCTCTTCTGGGAACTCTTCTGGATGCTTCAGAAGTGGGTCCTGGTCTCTCTAACCCTGCCCTCAGTACCACTTTTTATAGGGGCAGCCTGCTCCCCCTACTGGCCTGGGACAGGAGGTGCTGCATGCAAATGGTCCATGACCAGAGAACCTCCCTCCTGCTCTCAGACACAGCCTTACAAGTTTGTGGCATCCAGGCCTGGGGTGACACATTTATGCCACATGACATGATTAGTTGTGGACAACCTCTTCTTAAATCTATCTATATTTCCCAGTATACAAGTTGGGTACTTGAGAAAATTTTTCAAAGTATCCAAAGTAACAGCGATTGAAGAATCTGGAAAAGTTTGGTACTTTGGAAAGCTATCAAGACATCGTATTTGCCTCAAATAAACATGTCAGCTCATCACACAAAAAAAGATAATCTCACACAGAAGAACTACGGAAAAATAAAAACCTTACGAGTCTCAAAAAATGGAACAAATAACTTTCTCTATCGCTTCATTGAGTGACACAGGAAACCATGGGTGCATTCTGCTGCCACTAGGAGGCTGACACTATGCCACAAAAATAAGTTAGCTCCTCCTCAGTAGTATACACCCACCAACCGGAGCCAAACCAATCAGTTTTTGCTTAGTGTCTGTAGGAGGCAGACCTGGATCTGATCCCAGAGCCGTCTTTTTCCTTTTAGGTACCCTGTTGTGTTTTATTAATCTTTTCCCTTTTTCTTTCAGATTTTTCCTTCCCAGTGTAACAGGGTGTAATGTCTCACCCTGTTTTCCCGCACAGGTGAGACCGAGAGAGCAGTGTGGTGTCGCCCATATCACCTACTCTCGGACCCGCTAGGCAGGACCTTTTTCCCCTGTCGCCTCACGGTGCTTCAGGGTGATTTCCGGTGGCCGGTCCTTGCCCATTCCCCACACCAGACCCCTCCTCCGAGGGGGCCAGGAGGAAGACGGTGTCACTAGCAGTGACCTTTTCCCTTTTAGGGGTCAACACCATCTTCTACACCGGCTGGGACCATAGCGGTACGGGAAGGAGGATGCTGTTCGCAGGGAGCCTCCGAGGGAGGGGGGTCACTGGTGGGCAGTGAACCCCCTCCCTCAGAGGCTCCTGATGCCATCCTCACACATGAGAAGAAGGGGCCGGACTCACATCACAAGGTACCTCCTCCTTATTCTCCACAGTCCCTCTTCAGCCGCTCTCCCGATGCAGTATAGGGACCCCATGGAACGCAGGGACTCTTCAAAGGCTCTGCCGGGCGCTGGCGGCTCTGTGTGCCTACAGCACAAATCTCCCTGCCAGCGCCATCCTGTCACCATCGTGCCGCTCTCGCTCCCTCAGCCGGCTCCCTAATCTAGGTCCCGGTTTTCTATGTGGCCTAGCCGCAGTGCTCGGTCCCGCCCTCTTACTCGCCGCCCTGCTTTCACTGGTGTGTCAGAGGTGACAGACAGTCACCCTGTAGTGGGTTGCAGGAGATCTCTGTTTGGCATTGCAGACAGCTTCTTAGATAAGAGGCAGTCTTTAGGACCGAGTGGCTACCTCTCTCTTGCTAATTAGCTCTCTGGCCTGGGTGTATATATACCTGGTGTGTCTGAGAGGGAGTCGCCGGCTATATCTATTTCTGCTTGTGAGACTCAGCTGGAGCAGTACTTCATCCTCTCTGGAGCTTGATGCCATGTGCATATTCGGAGTTCATCTAAAGCTAAGCCATTTCCCTTGTTTTGTCCACTCTTGTTGTCTATAGAGTTTAGTGGAGGTTGACTAGTGCTCATCTCCTTCCATCCCTAGCCGAAGCCATACGCCAGGGAAAGTATGGCGAGGCACGCGTGCGGCGATTGCTGAGGAGGCAATATAGGGACGGTAGTTGAGACAGGGTGATACCAGATCAGATTAGGAGGTCTCCACTTCCCCCTTTCCCTAGTGTCTGGGCTCCCTTTCCCTTTTTCCTCTGTGTTGCACTAAGTCTTTCCCACACCTGGTGGGGATATTATAGCCGGCCCCCGAACAGGTTTTCAGGAGGTAGGTACAAGTTTTTTGTATTTAAGGAGGCATGCAAATTGTATTTTAAACTTCGTCCCTACTCCTCCGGTAATGAGGAGCAACGGGTTGGTATTGTGATATCTCCATTGCAGGACGATCCTCAGCCATGGGCGTTTTCGTTACCCCAGGACTCGGTTTCTCTCCAATCTGTGGAGGGGTTTTTCGGAGCTCTGGCCCTCATCTATGATGACCCTGACCGAGTCACCTTGGCTGAGTCTAGGATACGTCGCCTTCAGCAGGGGATTCGGTCAGTGGAAACATACAGTTCAGAATTCTGTAGATGGGCAATGGATTCCAAATGGAATGACTCAGCCCTTAGAAGTCAATTTTGTGAGGGGCTTACTGAAAGGTTGAAAGATGCCTTGGCTGTATATGAAACTCCTCAGTCCTTGGAGGCAGCCATGTCTTTGGCCATACGTCTTGATAGACGCCTTCGGGATAGACGGGTGCGACCACCTTCTCCGGGGCCTTCTTGCCGGAGTTGTGTACCTCTGCCGGGGGCGGTCTGGGGGTGAACCAGTTCTGGGGGAGGTGGAAGAACCCATGCAGTTAAGGGGTGTCTCTACATCATACATCTCCCCGGAGATTAGCAAGAAAAAAGGCGTATGTTTTTTTTGTGGGAAAAAGGGACACTTTGTTGGGACCTGTCCTTCAATTTCTGAACAAAAGGAGACTCGATTAACTCTCGGTAGTCTGGATTTGGATAAACAAGGGGTGCATTTGTGGCCAAACTGCATTTCCCGCTTTGTCCTGACAGCATAGGTGGTGCTAGAGAGCAAAACCGAAAAAAATTCTGTGTTTGTTGATAGTGGAGCTGGAGTCGGCATGGTTGATGCTGAGTTTGTGAAAACTCATGGTCTTGCTTGCTGTGCTTTAGTTGAACCTATTCCCATCTTTGCCATTGACTCGGCGCCACTTGCACAGAAAGCATTTACTCAGATTGTGCATAATGTGAAACTGAGGGTGGGGTCAGTTCATTGTGAAATCATCTCTTGCTATGTTCTGGACGATCTTCCAACTCCGATTGTCTTGGGTATACCTTGGCTTGTTAAACATAATCCGTTGGTGGATTGGCAAGCCGGGGAAATTATTGAATGGGGAGATTACTGCCATTAGAATTGTCTAGATATTTCCAATGCTATTGTCTCTATGGAAATGTTACCTGCTTTTCTGTCTGGTTTTGAGGACGTTTTTTCTGAGAAGGAGTGTCAGGATTTGCCTCCTCATCATGCTTATGACTGTCCTATTAACCTGAGCCCCGGAGCTAAACTACCGAAGTCCAAACTGTATAATCTTTCTGGCCCTGAGAGAAAAGCCATGAAGGATTTCATTGCGGAAAGTCTGGAGAAGGGACATATCAGACCCTCATCTTCAACTGTGGCGGCAGGGTTCTTTGTGAAGAAGAAAGATGGCGGTCTACGTCCCTGTTTAGATTGCCGGGAATTAAATCAAATTACCATCCGTGATCTGTACCCTCTTTCTCTGATTCCTGATTTGTTCACCCAGGTTGTGGGAGCAAAGGTGTTCTCCAAGTTGGATTTAAGGGGAGCCTACAATCTGGTTAGAAAAACATAAAAAGGAAAGACTGCGGTCTCTGGAGCACCAGGGAGTGCAGAGTGGAAAGGGGGATGCTGCCTTCATCAGAAGACCTGATGAAGGCAGTATTCCACTGCCGAAACGCATTGATTTAATGTTTTAATTTTGACCTAATAAAGGTTTGGTTTTATCTTGCATCCCCCTTTCCACTCTGCACTCCCTGGCGCTCCAGAGACCGCGGTCTTTCCTTTCTATGTTTTTCACTATCCCTCTATGAGGGTTTGCGGCAGGAGCTGCCATGCCACTTGGAGTCGGGTGTCTTGAGGACCTGCGCTTCAGGAGGACCTGCGCTGACGTCATCTCCGGTCACGTGATCGCACGGCCGCAGCAACGTGGCAGCCTCCTGAAAGCTCCGCTTTCCAGGCTGTGTCCGGGGTTGTGCAGGGGTGCACAACCTAGTCAGGTGAGCAGACCTCGCTCTCCCCCCTTCCATTCATCTCCAGATTCCACCCATAACGCCCCTTGTCTCCCTTTTTCTATTACAATCTGGTTAGAATCAGAGAAGGGGACGAATGGAAGACAGCATTCAATACCCCGTAAGGACATTTTGAGAGTGTGGTTATACCTTTGGTTTGACCAATGCACCTGCGGTATTCCAGCATTTCATAAATCATATTTTCCATCATTTGGTGGGGAGGTTTGTGGTGGTCTATCTGGACGATATTTTGGTTTATTCACCTGATTTTGAGACTCATCGGGGGCATGTTAAGCAGGTGCTCCAGATATTAAGGGATAACAAACTTCATGCCAAACTAAAAAAATATGTTTTCGCTGTTCAGGCGGTGCAGTTTTTGGGGTACCTGTTATCATGTTCAGGTTTTCGGCTGAATCCGGAGAAGATCCGTGCAGTTCTTGACTGGGAACATCCCGAGAACCTGAAGGCTCTACAACATTTTCTGAGTTTTACTAATTTTTACAGGAAATTCATCCAAAATTACTCTGTTATAGTGAAACTCCTTACTGACATGACTAAGAAGGGGTTTTCCAAATGGTTGGATGCTTCCCTCCAGGCTTTTCTTCCTTAAAGAATCATCTTGCCACTGCACCTATACTCAGTCAACCCGATGTTTCTCAATCCTTTATTGTGGAGGTCGATGCTTTGGATGTCGGGGTTGGGGCTGTGTTGTCTCAGGGTTCGTCCCCTGTTAAATGGCGTCCATGCGCCTTATTTTCTAAAAAATTGTCTTCGGCTGAGAGAAATTATGATGTGGGTAATAGGGAACTTTTGGTGATCAAATTGGCGTTTGAGGAATGGCGACATTGCTTCGAGGGGGCTGTCCATCCTATTACTGGTATTACTGACCATAAGAACCTGTCATATCTCCAGTCAGCTAAATGTCTCAAACCTAGGCAAGCCAGATGGTCCCTGTTTTTTACTAGGTTCAATTTTGTTGTCACTCTTCGTCCAGGGGTCAAAAATGTCAAGGCTGATGCTTTGTTCCGGAGCTTTCCTTGTGGTGGTGACCATGAGAACCCTGCCCCAATATTATATAAAGGGGTAGTCATTTCGGCTCTTTATCCTGAACTGGAGGGTGAGGTGTTGGATGCTCAGGGGGATGCCCCTGCCTCCTGCCCTTCAGGAAAGTTATTTGTATCATCTGATCTGCGTCGCAAAATAATCAAGGAACATCATAACTCTGTGCTTGCTGGGCATCCAGGTGGTAAGGCAACCGCAGACCTCCCCTCTCGTCGTTTTTGGTGTCCGGGGTTGCATCGGGATGTGATTGAACATGTAGCTGCTTGTAGTATTTGCGCGTGTTCTAAGGTTTCACATACCCATCCATCTGGTACTCTTCTTCCGCTACCTATCCCTAGTAGGCCATGGACACACTTGTCCATGGATTTTATTACTGACCTACCGGTTTCTGCAGGCAAAACGGTGGTTTTGGACGTAGTAGATAGGTTCAGTAAAATGGTTCACTTCGTCGCATTACCTGCACTTCCTAATGCCAAGACACTTGCTCAGGTGTTCATAAATGAGATTGTGAAGCTTCACGGGGTTCCCGCTGATGTGGTGTCTGATCGGGGGGCCCAGTTTATTTCCAAGTTCTGGAAGGCATTCTGTTCTCGACTGGGGGTGCGGCTGTCCTTTTCATCTGCCTTCCACCCACAGTCGAATGGTCAGACCGAGCGTGTCATCAGAACTTGGAGACATACCTCAGGTGTTTCATCTCTGAAAATCAGAAGAATTGGGCATCCTACTTACAGCTGGCCGTATTTGCCGTCAAGAATCCACTGGCAGGTCACCGTTCTTCGGTGCATACAGTTATCATCCAGATTTTGGTACCTTCAGTGGGGGAGGAGCTTCAGGAGTTCCTGAGGAGGAACGGTTTGCTTCGTCGCTCTCCTTGGTAAGGCAGGGTGTTCTGTGTAATTTAAAGACCATGGCAGACAAGTATAAACGTATGGCTGACAGAAAACACTTTCCAGGTCTGGACCTGAATGTGAATGACTTTGTGTGGTTGTCTATCAGGAATATAAGATTGAAAGTTTCTTCTTGGAAGCTGGGACCTAGGTCTATTTGTCCCTATAAAATAACCGCCGTCATTAACCCAACAGCGTTTAGTCTTGAACTTCCTCAGGCCCTTAATGTCCACAATGTGTTCCACAGGTCCTTACTCAAAAGGTACAGTATGTGGAACCTTTTGAGCCCTCACCTCTACCACCGCCTCCAGCATTGGTTAACGGTAATCTGGAGTTCCAGATTTCGAGGATTGTAGATTCTCGTCTCTGTTACGGATCCGGGTGGTGGAACCTCTGTGCTGCGGTGCAAGGAGGGACCAGAGGGGCGTAACTAGGTATCAACTCGGACCGTACGGCGGCTCAATCGACTCTGTGACCAGGGAACGACCGAGCAGAGGGACCAGGTGCTACTCTGGGGACCGACCTTGTATGAGAGCAGGTGACTCCCACGGGTCAGAAGGCAGGGACTGACCGGTACAGCAGATGAGCACGGCAGGCAGGCAGACGGGTCATCTAGGTAGACGGACTGGCAGACACGGCAGGTAATAAGCAGGAGCCTCCAGGTAGGCTGACAGGTCGGCATGGCAGATAACAAGCAGGAGCCTCCAGGTAGGCTGACAGGTCGGCACGGCAGGTAACAAGCAGGAGCCTCCAGGTAGGCTGGCTGTTAGGCAGCGCAGGTAACAGGCAGGTGCTTCCAGGTAAGCAGGCGGGTAGGGCCCCTAGACAGACTGGTGGACTGGACTGCAGACAGACTGTCGGGCTGGAGAGCAGAGAAGCTGGCGGACAGGGCTGGTAGTCAGGCTGGCAGGATGGACTGGTAGTCAGGCTGGTGGACTGGACTGATAGTCAGGCTAGCGGACTGGACTGGTAGTCAGGCTGGCGGACTGGACTGGTATTCAGGCGGGCGGACTGGACTGGTAGTCAGGCTGGCGGACTGGACTGGTAGTCAGGTGGGCGGACTGGACCTGAGGGCTGTAGCAGAGTTACACACAAAGCTACAACCTTGCACGGGCACCTCCATTTTGGAGGAATTGCCTTTTATATGAGAGGTCCTCCGGCCATTGGCCGGGGACTCCTTAGGACGACGCGTGCGGCCCCTTTAAGAGGGACGGAGCTCACGCCCTAACCACAGTGCCCAGGAAGCTGCGCGCGCCGGCAGCAACAGAGGCAGGAGCGCCGGAGGACGCCGGGGAGGGAGCGCGGCGGTACGTGGGACGGCGTCTCTGCCTGTTAGGGGGCAGAGACGCCGATACTACAGTCTCCAACGTTGTTTTCTACAATACTTGGTGCACTGGAAAGGCTATGATCCAGAGGAGAGGATGTGGATTTCAGTGTCAGAGGTGAACGCTCCCAGATCGGTTTGCTCATTCCACATCCCTCTTCCTGAGAAACCTGGTCCTGAGTGTCTGGGCGCCAGTCGTAGAGGGAGGGGTATTGTCACGGGTGTGTCAGAGGTGACAGACAGTCGCCCTGCAGTGGGTTGCAGGAGATCTCTACGTTTGACATTGCAGACAGCTTCTTAGATAAGAGGCTATCTTTAGGACTGAGCAGCTACCTTTCTCTTGATAATTAGCTCTCTGGCCTGGGTGATATATACTTGGTGTGTCTGAGAGGGAGTCGCCGGCTATATCCATTTCTACTTGTGAGACTCAGCAGGCGCAGTACTTCATCCTTTCTGGAGCTTGAGGCCATGTGCATATTTGGAGTTCATCTAAAGCTAAGCCATTTCCCCTGTTTTGTCTACCCTTGTTGTCTATAGAGTGTAGTGGAGGTTGACTAGTGCTCATCTCCTTCCATCCCTAGCCATAGTTATACGCCAGGGAAAGTAGGGCGAGGCACACATGCAGCGATTGCTGAGGAGGCAATATATGGACTGTAGTTGAGACAGGGTGACGCCAGATCAGACTAGGAGGTCTCCACTTCCCCCTTTCCCTAGCGTCTGGGCTCCCTTTCCTTTTCCCTCTGTAATGCACTAACTCTTTCCCACACCTGGCGTGAAACCTGCCTTCTACCCGGTGGCCAGGTTCCAAAATTTAGTCCCCGGTTCCATTCTGGGCCAGCTCTGGATTGGGACATGCCCCCTAGCGTTTCCTCCAATCACTCACGCAGGCTCTCCCGCACTCCCCGCCCACCGTCCTCAGCCAACCACAACGTGACGCGCTCCCCAGACGTGCGGCAACCCTGCGCGCTCCTTTTGATGAGCGGGAATCCCGCCCCCTCCTCAGCGCCATCTTCTTCCCCCCAGACCAGCTTCCCACCGCACAGGGTGGGAAGTACAGCTGCTCTACACTTGTGTGTGGTTCCCAGCTGTATTGAGGCTGGGAACTACACACATACACACACACACAACTATCCCTAGCCTGTCATCACCCTTCCAGGACAACCTCACCTGATTTTATTTTAAAAAACAAGAGAAATCACACACACATAAGGATCACGTAGCAGGATAGTCATCTTACGGTTCACGTTTCCTGTCCACTGTCCAGTGAGTCAGACGCACCATCTACCACATACCACATGGTTGATTGCAGCAGTGGCCCACCTTTCCTGTCCACTTTCCAGTGAGTCAGAAGCACCATCTACCACATACCACATGGTTGATTGCAGCAGTGGCCCACATTTCCTGTCCACTATCCAGGGAGTCAGAAGCACCATCTACGACATACGACATGGTTGATTGCAGCAGCGGCCCATGTTTCCTGTCCACTATCCAGTGAGTCAGAGGCACCATCTAGCACATACCACATGGTTGATTGCAGCAGCGGCCCACGTTTTTTTCTGTCCACTATCCAGTGAGTCAGTTGCACCATCTACCACATGGTTGACTGCAGCAGCGGTCCACGTTTCCTGTCCACTATCCAGTGAGTCAGCGGCACCATTTACCACATACAACATGGTTGATTACAGCAGTGGCCTACATTTCCTGTCCACTATCAAGTGAGTCAGAGACACCATCTAACACATGGTTGTTGGCAGCAGTGGCCCACATTTTCTGTCCACTTTCCAGTGAGTCAGACGCTCCATCAGCCACGTGCCCTGCATTTGATTGCAGCAGTGGCCCGCGTTTTTCTGTCCACTATCCAGTGAGTCAGATGCACTAGCTATCACGTTTCCTGACAGACGCACCATCTACGACATACCATTCTCAATGTACCACATGGACATTTGCAGCAGCAGTGTAAGTGCCTTGTCCTTAGTCTGGTAAGTCACACGCACCTTGTATCTTGTGCTACATAACCCATTGTAACAACGATCAGTATGACCTACACCATTATCCAGCAAGCCAGAACCATCTGGAGAATCCTACATCTGCCATGATCCCCATGGTTGTTCGTAGTGTGGCCCAAGGGGTCTAGAGTCCTTTCATCACATCAGCCTTTTGTCGGTTTGTTGGTACTTACCCCTCTTTTTCTTACAGAGATCGGTTAACACTTGGTATTAGCAGGCCACAGTCAAGAATACGGGAACCTCTTCATCACTGGATCTGAATTCCCAACATCACGAAAACGAGTCCGTCCTTCAGCAAGAATTGTATCCTTTCTCTGTATTTAGAGTCGTAATTCTGTTTTTTCTCCCTTTCGGTGATTACCTTATGACTCAGGTCCAACACCTTTTCTCTCGGATAGCGGAGTCCATGGCTAAGTCTGATCCTACGGTACACAGGATCAGCACCTATGCCCAGCTGGTTGGGTCAGTGAGTCTGTCTCTACTCTCCAGTTACCTGCAGCAGGCGTTTCTCGGGGTCCCTCCTCCGATTGATCAGACATCGCTGATCATATTGCCATTGTTGGTTCTCCTTTACAGCTGACAACATTCTTGATCTTCATTAAATTATCTGTCGTGTTGTGGCTCAAGTCAGGGTAAGCTGTTCCATATACAAGGTTCCTTGCTCCTTTCCTGTCCAAGATGGTCTAGGTCAGTCGAGAGTTAACCAACATTCCCCAAGTTATCTATTTTCATAACTGGGTCCAAATCAGTAAAGATCTACCCAGGATGCCTCTGGTGATCAGTAATTGTTTTCTTAGGCTATGTGCCCATGATGCAGAAATGCTCCGGATTTTTCCTGAGCGTTTCTGCATCTCCCTGGCAGAAAAAAAGCATGCGGATTTTACATGCGTTTTTCCTGCCAGGGACCAGCGGACGTGAAGCATTTTTGCATGCATTTCCGAATGCGGGTTGTCAAGCGCTTTCCAAGCGATTTTAGCATCACTTGGAAAGTGCTTGACAACTTGGTCACACTATATAAATCCATGCAACCGGCATGGATTTATATAGTGTGACCGTAAAAGAATGGTAAAAAATAAAAAATAAATATTATACTTACCTTCTGATGGCCCCCGGTGTCCTTATCCGATGCGTCTTGGCTTGCCGGCCGCTCGCGATGGACTAAAAGGACCTGCCATGACGTCATTTAGTCATGTGACAGGTCACGCGACCGCCGACGTCAGCGGTCGCGTGACCTGTCACATGACTAAATGACGTCATGGCAGGTCCTTTTTAGACCATCGCGAGCTGCCGGAGAGCCAGGACGCATCGCTAAGGACACCGGGGGCCATCAGAAGGTAAGTATAATGTATATTTTTTATTTTTTTTACAGGTACTATGGTACCCGGCTCCTCTTCTCCAAACCCGGGTACCATCCGCAGATTGAAACGCATGGTATCCGCATTTGAAGATGCAGTGATGCGGATGTCATGCGGTCCAATGCAAGTCAATGGCGGCGAAAACGCAGCGATTCCACAAAATAATTGGTAGTGCTGCGGATTTTTCCGCAATGATAATCCGCAGCGGAAATTTCCGCCGCATGTGCACAGCATATGCGGATTATCATTGGGGAACATGGCAGACCTTCTACCAAGTGTTTTTTAAGCATTTATGCAGCGGAATTGCCGCTGTGGAAATGCTTAAAAAAGCATAGTGGGCACACAGCCTTAGGCTGGTTCAGTCATCATCATAACGACTAGAGTCCTCATCAGCATTGTCTCATTTCGCAATCCAGATGTTTCCTTCTGGCTCTTGACTCTGCACTATCGTTCTTATATATACATATACATATACGATGGGGAAAAAAGTATTTAGTCAGCCACCAATTGTGCAAGTTCTCCCACTTAAAAAGATGAGAGAGGCCTGTAATTGACATCATAGGTAGACCTCAACTATGAGAGACAAAGACATAAGGATTTGGTCAATTACAAAAGTTCATCTCAATACTTTGTTATATATGTTTTGTTGGCAATGACAGAGGTCAAACGTTTTCTGTAAGTCTTCACAAGGTTGGCACACACTGTTGCTGGTATGTTGGCCCATTCCTCCATGCAGATAATTCTAGAGCAGTGATGTTTTGGGGCTGTCGCTGGGCAACGCGGACTTTCACCTCCCTCCAAAGGTTTTCTATAGGGTTTAGATCTGGAGACTGGCTAGGCCACTCCAGGACCTTGAAATGCTTCTTACGAAGCCACTCCTTCATTGCCCTGGTGGTGTGCTTGGGATCATTGTCATGCTGAAAAACCCAGCCACGTTTCATCTTCAATACCCTTGCTGATGGAAGGAGGTTTGCACTCAAAATCTCACGATACATGGCCTCATTCATTCTTTCATGTACACAGATCAGTCGTCCTGGTCCCTTAGCAGACAAACAGCCCCAAAGCTTGATGTTGCCACCCCCATGCTTCACAGTAGGTATGGTGTTCTTTGGATGCAACTCAGCATTCTTTCTCCTCCAAACCCGACGAGTTGTGTTTCTACCAAACAGTTCTACTTTGGTTTCATCTAAGCATATGACATTATCCCAATACTCTTCTGGATCATCCAAATGCTCTCTAGCAAACTTCAGATGGGCCCGGACATGTAATGGCTTAAGCAGGGGGACACATCTGGTACTGTAGGATCTGAGTCCCTGGCGGTGTAGTGTGTTACTGATGTTAGCCTGTGTAACGTTGTTCGCAGCTCTCGGCAGGTCATTCACTAGGTCCCCCGTGTGGTTCTGGGATTTTTGCTCACCGTTCTTGAGATCATTTTGACCCCTAGGGGTGAGATCTTGTGTGGAGCCCCAGATCGAGGGAGATTATCAGTGGTCTTGTATGTCTTCCATTTTCTAATTATTGCTCCCAAGCAGCTTGTCTATTGCAGATTCTGTCTTCCCAGCCTGGTGCAGGGCTACAATTTTGTTTCTTGTGTTCTTCGACAGCTCTTTGGTCTTCACCATAGTGGAGTTTGGAGTGTGACTGTTTGAGGTTGTGGACAGGTATCTTTTATACTGATAACAAGTTCAAACAGGTGCCAGTACTACAGTTAATGAGTGAAGACAGAGAAGCCTTTTAAAGAAGAAGTTACAGGTCTGTGAGAGCCAGAAATCTTGCTTGTTTGTAATTGACCAAATACTTATTTTCCACCAAAATTTGAAAAAAAATTCTTTCCAAACCAGACAATGATTTTCAGGATTTGTTTTCTCATTTTGTCTCTCATAGTTGAGGTCTACCTATGATGTCAATTACAGGCCTCTCTCATCTTTTTAAGTGGGAGAACTTGCACAATTGGTGGTTGGCTAAATAATTTTTTTCCCCACTGTATATATATGTGTATATATACAATATATATATATATATAGTGATCGATTGGCTCACTCAGCTGCTCTCAGAGGTAGACACAGGAACGCTTCTTCTGCTGTTTTATTTAAAGACAGCATAAACCCGTGCAGGATTTAACAAAATAAACATGGCCTTTCTGGCATAATGGCAAAACAACGGAAAACTTATAGCACAGTCCATATGCCTGGAGGATTCACCCGATTTGGATACAACAAACTTCAGCTCCCACTTGAGCTCCAGACTGGAGACTTTCTTGTCTCCAAACACACAGACAGAGAAAAAACTCAGTGCCAGGACATTTAACTTGCCGTACCACACCCTTGAGGTGGAGATATGATGAGTAACCGTCCCGCCCATCTCTTACGGATACTCACAAAAAACTCAACCCTGTCATGGCTGATTAACCCCTCTCAGCACATAACATGCTGGAGAGAAACCTCTGGGTTTCAATTCACGGAAGATAGCAATCTTTGTGATACATATCTCCCCTCACATACAGTACATTGCCAGTGTAAAATAAGTATTTAATACACTGCTGATTTTGCAAGTTTTCCCACCTACAAAGAATGGAGAGGTCTTAATTTCATTTTATTGCATGGAATAAGTATTTGATCACCTACCAACCAGCAAGAATTCTGGCTCTCACAGACCTGTTAGGTTTTTTTTAAGAAGCTCTCCTACTCTGCACTCATTACCTGTATTAATTGCACCTTTTTGAACTGGTTACCTGTATAACAGACACCTTTTCACACACTCAATCAATCACACTTCAACCTCTCCACTATGGCCAAGACCAAAGAGCTGTCTAAGGACACCAGGGACAAAATTGTAGACCTGCCCAAGGCTGAGATGGGCTACAGGACAATAGGCAATTAGTTTGCTGAGAAGGCAACAATTTTTGGCACAATTATTAGAAAATGGAAGAAACACAAGATGACTGTCAATCTTCCTTGGTGTAGGGCTCCATGCAAGATCTCGTCTCGTGGGTTAAGGATGATTCTGAGAAAGGTCAGGAATTAGCCCAGAACTACACGGGAGGACCTGGTCAATGACCTGAAGAGAGCTGGGACCACAATCTCAAACATTACCATTAGTAACACACTACGCCGTCATGAATTAAAATCCTGCAGGGCACGCAAGGTTCCCCTACTCACGCCAGCACATGTCCAGACCTGTTTGAAGTTCGCCAATGACCATCTGGATGATCCAGAGGAGGCATGGGAGAAGGTCATGTGGTCAGATGAGACCAAAATAGAACTTTTTGGTATCAACTTCACTCGCCATGTTTGGAGAAAGAAGAAGAATGAGTACAACCCCAAGAACACCATACCAACTGTTAAGCATGGTGGAGGAAACATCATACTTTGTGGGTGCTTATCTGCAAAAGGGGACAGGACGACTGCACCGTATTGAAGGGAGTATGTATGGGGTCATGTATTGAAAGATTTTGGCCAACAACTTCCTTCCCTCAGTAAGAGCATTGAAGATGGGTCGTGGCTGAGTCTTCAAGCATGACAATAACCCGAAACACACAGTCAGGGTAACCAAGGAGTGACTCTGTAAGAAGCATTTCAAGATCCTGGAGTGGTCTAGCCAGTCTCCAGACCTGAAACCAATAGAAAATCTTTTGAGGAAGCTGAAACTCAATATTGCCCAGCAACAGCACCGACACCTGAAAGATCTAGAGAAGATCTGTATGGAGGAGTGGGCCAAAATCCCTGCTGCAGTGTGTGCAAATTTGGTCACGAACTAAAGGAAACGTTTGACCACTGTAATTGCAAACAAAGGTTTCTGTACCAAATATTAAGTTCTGTTTTTTTGTTATTGAATACTTATTTCATTCAATAAAACGCAAACTAATTATGCAAAAATCATACAATGTGATTTTCTGGATTGCTTTTAAATTCTGTCTCTCACAGTTGCAGTGTACCTACTATAAAAATTGCGGACCTCTCCATTCTTTGTAGGTTAGAAAACCTGCAAAATCATCGCTGTATCAAACACTTATTTTCCCCACTGTACATACGCATATATATATATATATATATATATACATATACAGTACAGACCAAAAGTTTGGACACACCTTCTCATTTAAAGATTTTTCAGTATTTTCATGACTTTGAAAATTGTACATTCACACTGAAGGCATCAAAACTATGAATTAACACATGTGGAATTATATACTTAACAAAAAAGTGTGAAACAACTGAAAATATGTCTTATATTCTAGGTTCTTCAAAGTAGTCACCTTTTGCTTTGATGACTGCTTTGCACACTCTTGGCATTCTCTTGATGAGCTTCAAGAGGTAGCCACTGGAAATGTTTTCACTTCACAGGTGTGCCCTGTCAGGTTTAATAAGTGGGATTTCTTGCCTTATAAATGGGGTTGGAACCATCAGTTGTGTTGTGCAGAAGTCTGGTGGATACACAGCTGATAGTCCTACTGAATAGACTGTTAGAATTTGTATTATGGCAAGAAAAAAGCAGCTAAGTAAAGAAAAACGAGTAGCTATCATTACTTTAAAAAATGAAGGTCAGTCAGTCCGAAAAATTGGGCAAACTTTGAATGTGTCTCCAAGTGCAGTTGCAAAAACCATCAAGCGCTACAAAGAAACTGGCTCACATGAGGACTGCCCCAGGAAAGGAAGACCAAGAGTCACCTCTACTTCTGAGGATAAGTTTATCCGAGTTACCAGCCTCAGAAATCGCAGGTTAACAGCTGCTCAGATTAGAGACCAGGTCTATGCCACACAGAGTTCTAGAAGCAGACACATCTCTACAACAACTGTTAAGAGGAGACTTTGTGCAGCTGGCCTTCATGGTAAAATAGCTGCTAGGAAACCACTGCTAAGGACAGGCAACAAGCAGAAGAGACTTGTTTGGGCTAAAGAACACAAGGAATGGACATTAGACCAGTGGAAATCTGTGCTTTGGTCTGATGAGTCCAAATTTGAGATCTTTGGTTCCAACCATCGTGTCTTTGTGCGACGCAGAAAAGGTGAACGGATGGACTCTACATGCCTGGTTCCCACCGTGAAGCATGGAGGAAGTGTGATGGTGTGGGGGTGCTTTGCTGGTGACACTGTTGGGGATTTAATCAAAATTGAAGGCATACTGAACCAACATGGCTATCACAGCATCTTGCAGCGGCATGCTATTCCATCCGGTTTGCGTTTAGTTGGACCATCATTTCTTTTTCAACAGGATAATGACCCCAAACACACCGCCAGGCTGTGTAAGGGCTATTTGACCAAGATGGAGAGTGATGGGGTGCTACGCCGGATGACCTGGCCTCCACAGTCACCAGACCTGAACCCAATCAAGATGGTTTGGGGTGATCTGGACCGCAGAGTGAAGGCAAAAGGGCCAACAAGTGCTAAGCATCTCTGGGAACTCCTTCAAGATTGTTGGAAGACCATTTCCGGTGACTACCTCTTGAAGCTCATCAAGAGAATGCCAAGAGTGTGCAAAGCAGTCATCAAAGCAAAAGGTGGCTACTTTGAAGAATCTAGAATATAAGACATATTTTCAGTTGTTTCACACTTTTTTGTTAAGTATATAATTCCACATGTGTTAATTCATAGATTTGATGCCTTCAGTGTGAATGTACAATTTTCAAAGTCATGAAAATACAGAAAAATCTTTAAATGAGAAGGTGTGTCCAAACTTTTGGTCTGTACTGTATGTCAACATGGTTTCACACTCCAAAATATTTATATGGGCATGTGGCTCTTTCAAAGACAAGTCCATGTCCAGCAATGTCTTTACACAGCCAGTTCGTTCCTCCATTATTGAGAAATGAGCGTTTGAATTGATATGCAAATGAGGTTTAAAAGCTATAGTAGATCTGAAGCCTCTGTCACTCCAGCTCTATTCTCCGCCTCCTCTTGCTTCTACACCTGTCGCAGTTGTGTACCGCCAATGGCGGCAGGTCACGCCACTGCTATGGGGCCCGTGACTGGGGGTGGGGGCCCGTGAGCCGGGAGGGCCCCAAGCAGCGTGAGGGATAGGTGAGTATATTGTGGTGGAGAGAGGTTTGCGGAGAAGAGGGAATATTCATTCTCTTTAGTAGCTGGCACGGAGGAGCGCTGAGCCGTGGCTCCTGCTGACAGTGCCCGCTACTAAAGAGAATGCATAGTCACGCTTCTCCAAGCCTATAGTCCCGGTGTGGAGAGGAGTGAATGTGCCATCAATAGCCAACCTCGGCATCTGAGAGCGCGCGCTGCTCAGATGCCGACATGAGCTGCTGGCAGACAAAACGCAGCAGCGCTGGAGCAGAGGTGAGGAAGGAAGGTGAGTATAAGTGTTTATTTTTTTGTGTGTGCAGTGACTAGGGGATGAGGGGTCCATACATATCACGATTGGGGGATTGAGGGAGCCACATATACCAGAATTGGGGGATTAAGGGAGCCACACATACCAAGATTGGGGGATTTTGGCCACACATACCAGGATTGGGGGATTGAGGAGGCCACACATAGCAGGATTGGAAGATTGAGGAGGCCACACATACCAGGATTGGGGGATTGAGGCCACACATACCAGGATTGGAGGATTGAGGCCACACATACCAGGATTGGGGGATTGAGGAGGCCACACATACCAGGATTGGGGGATGAGGGGTGCCACACATACCAGGATTAGGGGATGAGGGGTGCCACACATACCAGGATTGGGGAATGAGGGGTGCCACACATACCAGGATTGGGGGATGAGGGGTGCCATACATACCAGGTTTGGGGGATGAGGAAGTCATACATACCAGGATTGGGGGATAAGGACTGCCATACATACCAGGATGGGGAAATTTACCAGTAGCTGCTGCATTTCCCACCCTAGGCTTATACTTTAGTCAATACGTTTTCCCAGTTTTTTTGTGGTAAAATTAGGGGCCTCGACTTATAGTCGGGTCGGTTTATTTAAAATATACGGTATTTTCAGTCAGGAGGAGAAGAGGAGAGGAGCTCAGCCAGAGAGGGCTGACAGGGAGCTGTGGCTCAGTCCGGGCCCAGCTCCAGAGGCAGGCCTGGAGTGGAGGCCAGAAACAGCAGAAAGAGAGAGGAGAAGGAACGGAAAGGAAAGTAAGAAAGGAACTGGAACAGAGGAGAAAGGAAGCAAGGAACACAGAGAAAGACCCAGAGACACGAGGACAGAAGGAACCCTATATGCCCAGGAGATACAGGGTGAAGGGTTGGCAGAGCAGGGTACCGGATCCCAAATTGGTGGAGGCGACTAATCCTCAGCCAAAACCGGAGGTTGTGACCACATCTTGGTGCGACCCCTCACTACATCCACCAGGAAAGCATACCTCATAGGGTCAGGGAAACCGGAGAGAGGTTTCGCCAACAGAAGGCCCGAGGAAGCTGGACAAAGGTGGGTCACTGGTGGGTACGGCCAGAGAAGGGAAGAGAAGGGAGTTCTGTGCCACACTCTGGAATTTCCTGGGAGTTGACAGAGTCCCTCACCTGGTGGACGCAGCATGACTCGGGCAGTCCTACCTGCGCACAAGTGACCTGATAAAGAACTGTGAGTAAAGCATTGAAAACTGCAACCACACGTCTCTGTATTTCATCGCCGCACCAGCACCATTAGTACTGGGACGCTCGCACCATCACTCCCATCATCTCTCACACTAACTGCCCTGGGGCTGCACTCTTCCCGTGGGGAGTCACACTACCTAAGCTGCGTATACCATCAGCCCCAGCGGTCTGCCTTGCAGCGGCGGTCCCCACTGACCGCAATCCACGGGTGGCGTAGTCAGACAATTACAATACAAATAGACTGCCACTGGTTTGACCACCCTGGGCACGGACCGGGTCGCCGCCACACTGAGACTACCAAACCCCCAGCATCCCACCAGAGGCCCGGTTCCGGGTTCCCCACGCGGCCCAGGGGGCGAGTCATGTATGGTCACAGGACTGACCAAAATTGCACAAAAAAGCCACCCAAAAAAGAATGTAAACAAATTCACTGCTCTCACAAAATTAAATAAAAACTGATGAAAAAAATGTTATTGCTAAGGAAACCTTCGTAATATAATTTTTTTATTAAAAGTTGCAATTTTGTAATAAACCTCACAACATAATTTGACATCTCCAGTTTCTGGCATTATCTCAAACACCAATGCATAATTTTTCTCTTGCACGAGGTCTCAAACGTTTTTAATATAAGCTATAGTATTATCTAAAGCCAGCTTTCCGGACACCACATCACTATGATGGAAGAAGCTAGCAATTCCATGGAAGCCATCTTTAACATGATACCATGTGACCGGGACTCCATTGTCCTCCAGCCTTTTCTCGTATAGTATCCCATCATCACGAAGAACATCAAACTCACAAGTTAGTATGTAGGCCTGTGGTAATTGTCGGATCACAGCATCATCGGAGTGCAAAGGAGAACATGGAAGGTCAAAAGCTTTCTTAACTTTCTCATAAATCTCTTTATTAAAGGGCGCCATGATGTGAGGTTTGTAGTCTTTGACCTTAAATTCCTCAAAATTCAAAAACTTACTTAATTTTTGTCTTATTTCAGGAGGAACATGGCTTCCCTTTATCATTTCTTTCGACAAAGAAGAATCACCACCTATATAGGTAACTAAGTAGTATAGAGCAGTTTAGCAGTTTCTTGGAGTAACAATGGGACCATCTTGTTTTGTTGGTACGAGAGTAAATTGAAGTCCACCATCTGGACCACTGGGTACATCATCACCTGGGCAAGAGGCTTTGGAACATGTGATCTACCCACAAGAGCTTGACAAACGCCAGCTGTAAGATTGCTCCCGGCACTGTCTCCACATATTATAACAGAAGACGGATCGACTCCATAATCTTGCGACGTCTTCAGAAAATGAACTGTAGCCAAGACACAGTCATCAAAAGCAGCCGGGCATCTGTGTTCTGAGGCCAGGCGGTACCTAAAATATATATATAAGTAAAAATATTTTATATTGAACTGTTATGGTTAGGGTTGGGTCACTATCTGGATAAAAAAGACCACCATATGCATTGTTTACCACCTCTACCCAGGTCATATAGTTTGGAGGCACTTTGCATACAGTATAATTAATTACTTCAGAAGTATGACCCAATGAAAATGAGTCATGGTTAAGCTTGGTCCCTCAGATGAAGAAATATTTTATAGAGCTACTCTTTGCCCTAATTGGTCCCGAGTTGGGAATCCACCGTACATAGACAGAAGTTGTTTGAAGCAGACAGCACCTTTATTACATTATTTTAGTTGGAAATAAAGAGGGAGCTGATTATGGCAACCAATCACATGCCAGCCATTGTTTTCCAAAAATGAGAGCTAAAATATGAGTTATTTCCATGGAAAATGTATTTTTTTATCTCCACATCAGCCACTTTATATGAAAACGAATACAGTTGCGGCAGTTTCCAAAACAACCAATCCGATTTCAACTTTAATTTCCAACTGTATTCAGATTGGTTGCTTTAGGCAACTCAGTTTTATCCACACTTAATTATTTTAAAGAGGACCTGTCACAAGTTCAAAAGTGACACTTTTTTGCTCTTATTTTATTTCCACTGCTCCCCTGATTATTCCATTTTTTCTATTTTTAAAATCCACCATATGGCTCCAGACATAAGGGCTTTTTTATTTAATGCTAATTCTTATGTTTTTTCCAAGGGAGTGTAACTTACAGGATCCTCTGGGGCGTATCTTTAGGCTGATCTACATAATTACCCCAAACACCACGCCTCTTTGATAAAGATCATGAAGATTAATACCAAATCAAAAGGTCCATATCTCCAGAACCGTTTGGCAGATTTAAAAAAACAACAAAATATCGAATGCTCAGGGGAGCAGAAGGAATAAAATTATAGCACAATATGGTCACTTTTGACCTGGTGATAGATACTCTTTACATTAACATTTCCTCATGTTTTAATTAATGTTGTGACCTTACCCAACAGAGACAACCACAGCTCCAGAATTCTTCGTTAGATATAGGCAGAAAGTGTCATTCAAGTCTAAACCAAATATATAAGACATTAGTTATTGGGATCCATCCTCCTATCGATGTCATAGGAACTCTCCAATATCAGGACATAATAAAAATTCAATCATATTTATATAGATCATATTCGATGCTGTTGGCTTCAAGAAAAAAAGTCAGTTATTGTATGTGTGCATGAGGTTGTCTTCTGCTTCTCCTTTCCTTTTGAGAATGTTGCTTAGTCTTTACTGCTCAATGGGGGTCACTCTTTTTCCAAGTAAGGTTGTCTGCTTACAAATAAATGGACTCAAAACAGATTGCACACAGTGACACGCTCATAATATGTCTCTACTACGGACACTGTAAAATACCAGTGGCGTATTCTCTCCACAGAAATGAACATGTATGCTTCACCTGAAATGCAAATTGTCTCTTCAGAGAGGAAGAGGACTAGAACTCTAGCGCCACCTATAGGAAGTAGAAATCTTAAAAGTCAGTATCAACCCTTTAACGAGCCTCTCCACATGACTTAGGATAAAAAAAAACCTGACCGAGATCCAAGGGGTAACGTTTCTCCTTGTGGAGAGTGACAAGCCAAGCCTGGTGTGCCAAGGTGAGGACACTTTTAAGCCTTGCAATGCTCCTCTGGGAAATTAAATATGCAAATTGTTTCTTCAGAGAGGAAGAGGTCTTGAACTCTAGTGCTACCTATTAGGTAGCACTAGAGTTCAAGTAGTCCTCTTCCTCTCTGAAGAGGCAATGCAGAAACTGTTTTTCAGGTTACGCCAGGCTTGGCTTGTCACTCTCCACACTTTGGACTGACGAGGGGAAGTACCCCGAAACATTGTGTCTGCAAATTGAGATTCTGGTTTGGCTTTTATCCTAAGTCATGTGATAAGGCTCGTTTAAGAGTCGATATTGACTTTTAGGATTGCTACTTCCAATAGGTGGCATTAGAGTTCTAGTCCTCGTCCTCTCTGAAAAGACAATTTGCATATTTAATTTCCCAGAGGAGCATTGCAAGGCTTAAAAAGTCTCCTCACCTTGGCACGCCAGTCTTGGCTTGTCACTCTCCACAAGGAGAAAAATTTCCCCTTGGATCCCCACCTGAAATGAACGTGTTTGTTTATTGTAGAGCTGAGAAGAACATCTCTTGGTTGAACAGGTCATTGGTCAACATCTATCCTAAATGTATGGCTGGATTTAGCATTTTCAGAATTAGAGTTCATGCTGTCTATAGAGCTCTGTGCACAGCGTACTGTGGTGCACAGTTTCTGAAAGACATAGTGTGTACAGAGATGCTGTCACTTAGAAGCAGCACATTTTTATATCTCTATGCAAACAACATCTAATGAAACAATCTATGATTGGTTATTGGTTATATGTCAGATTCAAACAGAAGATGTCCAAAATGACCAAAATCTGCTCCAGTGGCTGCATTGTAAATGAGATCTCATCTACGGGCTGCAGAGAAATTCCACAGTGTTTAGGATTCGAAATTCAGATGTTCACCCTGTACAATGCATTTTTGGAGTGAAAACGTTAAGATTTTCTTTGCAAATTTGCATGTGTAGATTTTCCCAACATCCTGCGTGAATGTACCCTACTACAGCTGAGTGCATGAGCCATTAGACAAATGAATAAGTAAGTACACCCCTTCACACAATGGATCAATCTTTGAACCGCAGAGTTTAATTTTCTTACCAATACTCCCCAACATGAATCCTCCTCCATGAAAGAACATGACTCCTTTTCTGCCACCAGCTGAAGGAGATCGGGGCTGGTAGATCCTCACTGGCACTCCTCCAAATTGTAGGTCTTTTGTGAAGATCTCTGCATCCTCCTTCACCTTAGGTATTGATATTTTTGCTACAGAATTAATAAGCCCTGCAATGTTCCATGCTCTGAGTTTTTCAAGAGCTTTCCCCTATAGAGCAAAGAAATGAAAAATTCAAAAAATAATCTTAAAGGAGTTGTCCACTACTTTTTCATTGATGCCTCGCCGCCGCAGGCAGCTGTTATACAGTTGACGCGCCCCTGGGCCTGCTGTGTCGCGCAGCGTCTCGCGCACGGGGGCTTACCCGGAACCGGATCAGATGAGGGTTGTAGTCTCCGAGTGGCGGGGACCCGGTCCGTGCCCAGGGAGTCAAACTCAGTGTGTGGCAGTCTTGATAGATGTTATTTGAGTGTCGACTACGCCACCCGTTGATTTGCAGCTATGGAGCTGCCGCTGCAGGGCAGACCGCTGAGGCCGGTGTAGAATTGTGCAGCGTGATAGTATAACCCCCAACGGGAGGGGTATGGCCTCAGGGCAGCCGACGTGGAAGATGGGGGTAGCAGGAACCACTCAGAGACGGTGCGGTGTAATTCAGGGTCTTTACTGGTAACAACGATAGACCCTCCCGGAGTACTTGCTAGCGAACGGGGCCTGGTCAGTCCTTGAGCAGATGGGATCTCCCCTGGCCAGGCAGAGTTGTAGGCCTCCCAAACTGACTGTACTCTTCTGGCTACCTTGCTAGAAGCGGATATAAGTAGCCCACGTCCCTGAGTGTACCGTGTGGTGCTCACCCGTATGGCCGGTGACTCGGGGCCTTCTAATGGCTTCCGCTCCACGATGGCGGTGCTGGTCCCACGCGTGTGACCGTGCCTTCGGGTTTCTGGGCCTGAGGACCTGAAATCCCCTGCCGGTCGGCTTCTGCTGCTGGGTAAGAGTTAGTCCCCACAGCCTCGGACGCCGGGTCCGGTAAGAAAGCTTCTCAGTCAGGGCGAGCTCTGCAGCTGCCAGCCCCTGACTCGTAGTAGTATTGCTCCCACTGAGCTTCTGCTGTTTCTTCCTATGACTGTTTCTCGTCTCTACTTCTTCTCTACTCCTCACCCTGCCTCAGCCCCGGGTTTATATAGGGGAAGTTCTTCCCCTCCCAAGACTGGGCAGGAGGTGTGGCATGCACAGGATCCCTGACCAAAGGACCTCCCACCTGCTCTCAGACATAACATTACATTACTGTGGGAAACCAGACCCCTGGGGTGCCACATTCCCCCCTAGTGAAATTTAGTACTCCGGGACTAAACATATCTTAGAAAAACATAACAAGATATAACAACAATAATAGTACAATAAGAAGAAACACATAAAGGTGGTCACGGCATGTCCGTAACCGGGTGTAGTCTTTGAAGAAAAGCAAGGTGTCCATTTCACCAAAACAGGGAGACGTAACCAGGTAGGGGTTTGTCCTGCCCCGAGTCCTTAACAGTCTTTAGTCCGTCCTGGGTTACGCTCCAACTATGTACAAAGGATTCCCGGTAAATCCACCAAGGACTCCTACAAATAACTAGAAACACAAAATTATACACAAGCAACAATACACAGGTAAACATAAATAAAACAATTTATACACTTCAAATCCTCCAACGTGCGGGTAACTGGCCTCTAGTGGCCCTAGTGGACCTACGGAGCTGACTGTCTAGCCCTGAACTACAGGGTGTAGGAGCTGTCAAGGGTAAACTGGGCAGCTGTCTACCGGCTCTTTGGCTCACTAGGGATATGGCAGGCTCACTGCAAGCAGAGGGTTGATCCTCCTGGTCTGCGGGTGTGGGGTCTTCTGCCTCCTGGACCGGCTGTTCTTCCAGCTCTACCTGTTGCTCCGTAGGTGCTTGGGATGCTGGTTGGAGGAAGGTGAGTACGGGTACCACAACTGCACCATTGACTTGAGTCCAAGACCGAGGGAAGTCCCCGAGCACAGTACTAACCATATCTTCCCTTTCCTCTACGGGTCGATGGTCTTCTGGTTCCTCTTCAGGGTTCCTCAGTTGTTCGGGACACTTCTTCAGGTGGTCCCGGGATACAATGGCTGTGGTTTCCCCTCCGTCTTTACTGATGGTACAAACCTTCGGGTTCTCGTGGCTTGAGGGCAGTACGGTGTACGGGTCCTTCTCCCACTGGTCGTCCAACTTGTGGAGCCGTCTCTTCCTCTTCAAGACCTGCTCTCCGGGTACCAGGGGAACAGCGGGAGCATACTGGTTGTAAGTTTTCTCTTGTCTTTCCCTAGCCTGACAGAGACTTCGCTCCACGCTCTCCTGTACTCTCCGGTACTGCTGCTGCCTCTCTGTGTCCCAGTCTGCTTCTGGTGAAGTGTCCTCGGGTGTCAGGACTCCCATTTCCAGGTCAACAGGTAACTTACCAGGTCTTGCCCTCATTAGGTAAGCCGGGGTACAGTTGGTGGAACCTACCGGGATGTGGTTGTATAGGTCCACCAGATCGGGCAGCTTCTCAGGCCACAGACTGCGTTCTTCCAGGGGCAACGTTTTCAGAAGATCCATTACCACCTGGTTCATTTTCTCACAAAGTCCATTAGTTTGCGGATGATAGGGTGTCGTCCTTATCTTCCGGCAGCCATACAGAGTGCAGAATTCTTGGAAGACCTCCGCTTCAAAGGCAGGTCCCTGGTCTGTCAACACTTGGTCCGGGTACCCGTGTGGACGGCAGAAATGCTGCTGGAAGGCTCTCGCTGCTGTCCGAGCTGTTAAGTCCTTGACGGGGACGACAACCAAGAACCGGGAGTAATGATCCACGATGGTTAACGCGTAGACGTAGCCATTTCTGCTTGGGGTCAGTTTTACATGATCCAAGGCTACCAGTTCCAACGGTTGCCGGGTGACGATGGACTGCAGGGGAGTCTTCTGGCTGGCACGGTCCTTCCTTCTCAGGTTGCACGGGCCACAGTCTCTGCACCACTTCTCAATGGTTCCCCTCCTGCCTACCCAGTGGAATCGCTCGCGCAGCAGGAACTCCAGCTTCTTCCACCCGAAGTGTCCAGCTCCGTCGTGGTATGCCTCCATCACCATGGCTGCGTCTCTTCGTGGCACCACTACTTGCCAGAGTAGTTCATGCGTCCGGGAGTTAACCATTCTGCGGCACAACTTCCCCTTGTAAAGGAACAGTCGACTCTTCTCTGCCCATAGTTGTTTGGCTTCCTCCGGAGCATCTGGTTCAAGGCAAGCCTCCGGGCGAGTCAGCATCTCCTTCACCAGTCGGACGGCAGGGTCGCTGTCTTGCGTTTCCGCCCAGTTGTAGTGAGGTAAGGGGTTCAACGTAGCAGCCTGCTTCCTCCTTACCCGGTGGGAATACTGGATAGTCCCATGACGGTGGAACGCAGGGAGTTCAACTTCTTCCAGTCCCTCCGGATCTTCTCCTTCGTCCGGCAGGTTGGGCATCCTGGACAGGGCGTCCGCGTTGGTATTGGAGCGTCCGGCCCGGTATTTGATTGTGAACTCGTAGTTGGACAGACGGGCCATCCACCTCTGTTCCAGGGCACCGAGTCTTGCCGTGTCCAGGTGTGTCAACGGGTTGTTATCCGTGTACACGGTGAACCGGGAAGAAGCGAGGTAATGCTTAAAGCGCTCGGTGACTGCCCATACTACGGCCAGGAACTCCAGCTTAAATGAGCTGTAATTCTCGGGGTTCCTTTCGGTGGGTCGCAGCTTTCGGCTGGCGTAGGCGATTACTCGTTCCTTCCCCTGCTGGATCTGGGACAGTACGGCTCCTAGCCCGATGTTACTGGCGTCGGTGTAGAGGATAAAGGGCTGGCTATAATCCGGGTACGCCAGGATTTCGTCCCCCGTGAGGGCCATCTTCAGCTGGCGGAAGGACTCTTCTTCCAGCTCCTCCCATTTGAAGGGCGGTTTCTGGTTCTTGGCCTTCCGGGACTGGCCTATCAGGAGGTCCTGCATAGGTGCTGCCTTTTTGGTGAAACCGGGAATAAACCTTCGGTAGTAGCCTACCAACCCGAGGAACTGCCGCACTTCTTTTACGCTGGAGGGGCTTGGCCATTCCTTAATTGCGGTGATCTTATCAGGGTCGGAAGCCACTCCGTCAGCGCTCACCACGTGTCCCAGGTACTGCACCTTTGGTTTCAGGAGGTGACACTTGGAGGGTTTCACCTTTAGGCCGTAACTCGCCAGAGCTTCGAACACTTCCGCCAGGTGTTTCAGGTGGTCCTCATACGTCTTGGAATATACGATGACATCGTCCAGGTACAACAGGACCGTCTCGAAGTTTCTGTGGCCCAGACAACACTCCATTAGTCGTTGGAAGGTTCCTGGTGCGTTGCAGAGTCCGAACGGCATGCAGGTGAACTCGCTAAGTCCCATCGGGGTGGTGAATGCAGTCTTCTCCCGGTCCGCCTCTGCTACAGGAACCTGCCAGTACCCGCTAGTGAGATCCAAGGTAGAGAAGAAGTTAGCAGATCTTAAAGCAGCCAATGACTCCTCTATCCTTGGTAAGGGGTACGCATCCTTGTGTGTGATACGGTTGATTTTCCGGTAATCTACACACATCCTCATGGTGTTGTCTTTTTTTCTGACTAAGACTAGTGGAGCTGCCCAGGGGCTACAGCTATCCCTGATCACCCCAGCCTCCTTCATGTCTCTAAGCATCCCCTTGGCGTGTTGGTAGTGTGCAGGGGGTACGGGTCGATACCTCTCTTTTATGGGAGGATGGTCTCCCGTGGGGATGTGGTGTTCTACCCCCTTGACTCGCCCGAAGTCTAACGGGTGTTTACTAAACACTCTCTCGTACTCTTGAACCACCCGATAGACTCCCTGTTTCTGATGTGAGGGAGTGGAGTCAGTACCCAAATGTAGTTGCTGACACCAGTCCTCCATTGTTTTCTTAGAGCCGTTACCTTCCTCCGGGTGAGATGGAGGCAAGGGTTCTACAGATTGTATAGCATTTTGGTTAATGGTATATAATTTGGCTAGCGTGGCATACCGGGGCAGGTACGCTTCCCTCTTCCCGATATTGATTATGCGAACGGGCACCCTCCCATGGCGTACATTAACCACCCCCCGTGCTGTCAAGATGGTGGGCCTACTGTCTGAGTAAACTGGTTCTACCATTGCCTGGTAATCTCTACCTCTCAGACCAATAGCTGCCCGGCACCAAATCATCATTTCACTTTTTGGGGGCATGGCAATAGGAAAAGGGTCACACATTCTTACGCTACCAATCTCACCACCGGAGAGTTCCACCTGTTGCCGTCGCATCAGTGCCCGGATCTCTTTCTGGAGCACCCGCTGCTCGCTGGAGCTGGCGTTCTTGGCAACCTGTTGTAAAAGGAAAATCACCTCTGCAAGACAATTTTCAATTACATTAGTTCCTAGCGTTATCTTTGGGTGACTCTCGTGTTTATTGTAGACATTGACAATCAGTCCCTGTGCTGCTAGTTCGACTCTACCAATTTTAATGGTCGCCTCTTTAAATCCGATCTGTGGCACGGGCTGACCATTGCTGGCGATGATACTCAAGTCGTCGTCAGGGTAGCGGGTTATATCCGAGTCATTCCAGTACTGCTTGAAGAGCACGTACGGGATGGTGGTGACCTGTGACCCGGTGTCCAGTAGGGCACTCATAGGGATGCCATCCAGTACCACAGGCAAGACTGGACGTCCTCCGACATATTTGTCGCGCCAGTTCGATGGGCCTGGTGATCTTTTTCCTGGGGGTTGGCCCTCTACCCCCAGGTTGTGCCAGTTTAAAGGACAGTACCTTGCCATATGTCCGGGTTGATTGCAGCGGCGGCAGATGGGTCGTCCGTCCTCGTTGTACCGGTCACTGGGTCTTCCTCTGGCCGGTGGGGTCCTCCTTGGTCGACGCCACGGGATGTTCTCCGGTCCGGATGCCAGCTGGATCTTCCCTGGAGTGGAAGCCTGTAAAGACTGCACAGTTCGGGTTAACGCAGCAACGCTTTTAGCTAGCTCTTGGACCTGATGGTGCAGGTCTGGAGCCGGGTCATTGTTCAAAGCCTGCGCATCAGCCCCTACAGGCCCTGCCGACAAGGGCGCCGCCTCCTGGTGGTAAGTGATAGCTGGGCGCCTGTGGGTCACAACGCCATCCGGTGCCGGTTCTCGGAGCACCCGGATGGCTCTGTCCTTGAACTGTGCAAATCCCAGATGAGGGTCCTGTAGGGCCATTGCCCGCAACTGGGTTCGGTGGGCATTGCAATATAAACCCTCTATAAATTGTTCAGTCAACAGCCTGTCCTCATCTCCCACGCCGTCAGGGTCGGTCTGCTTAACGGCTCTCAGGGCCTCTTGTAGGTTCAGGGCATAGTCCCTTATACTCTCATGGGCCCGCTGTTTGCACCCGTAGAATCTAAGCTTGATCTCGGCTGAGGTGCGGGTATCAAAGGTGTCCCTCAGCCGGGTTAGTATCCCTGCGACAGTCCTCCCCCCAGGTGGCCAGGACTTTACCTCCCTTCGGGCTGCTCCGGTTAATTGGGCCACCAGGATGCTCACTTTTTGCTCTTCTGTGAGGGGGTACACCTGGAAGAGGCTATCGAGCCTTTCTCTAAAGTCCTGCAGGGTATGTGACTCCCCTGAGTACTGGGGTAGCCAGACTGCCCCCGGGATATAGGGCACGGTGAAAGGCATGACCGCGACAGCGGTGGCGCTGGCGGGGGTTGAAGCGGTGAAGCTCTCCTCCGTATCCGACATCCTTCTCCCCCCTAGTGGACCGTGGCCTACCTTGCGATGATCCTCTTCCGTAGGCCGCGGCTCCGCAGTGGATCGTCAGGGTTGAGGACCTTCCGTCGCGCTCCGGTGACGTCGGCGTCTGCTGGGCTCCTTCCAGGACCTTACGCAACGTCCGGACGTGAGGCGGGGCTTCAGTTCTCGCGGGCTTTTCGGAGTCCACGCCCCTCTTCTTCCCGCGCGGCATCCTCAAGATGGCGTCCAACGGCGGGAAAACTCCACGGATGGCGGGAAGAAGGCTGAAGATGGCGCCGGATGGCGGGAATCTTCACAGATGGCGGGAAGAAGGCTGAAAATGGCGCCGGATGGCGGGAATCTTCACCGATGGCGGGAAAACTTCACGGATGGTAAGTTTTAAAAATCTCTTTTTCAGGCACGCAGTACCCGGTGGTTGCGGGCACGAAATCCTGCCGACTACGCCAAAGTTGACGCGCCCCTGGGCCTGCTGTGTCGCGCAGCGTCTCGCGCACGGGGGCTTACCCGGAACCGGATCAGATGAGGGTTGTAGTCTCCGAGTGGCGGGGACCCGGTCCGTGCCCAGGGAGTCAAACTCAGTGTGTGGCAGTCTTGATAGATGTTATTTGAGTGTCGACTACGCCACCCGTTGATTTGCAGCTATGGAGCTGCCGCTGCAGGGCAGACCGCTGAGGCCGGTGTAGAATTGTGCAGCGTGATAGTATAACCCCCAACGGGAGGGGTATGGCCTCAGGGCAGCCGACGTGGAAGATGGGGGTAGCAGGAACCACTCAGAGACGGTGCGGTGTAATTCAGGGTCTTTACTGGTAACAACGATAGACCCTCCCGGAGTACTTGCTAGCGAACGGGGCCTGGTCAGTCCTTGAGTAGATGGGATCTCCCCTGGCCAGGCAGAGTTGTAGGCCTCCCAAACTGACTGTACTCTTCTGGCTACCTTGCTAGAAGCGGATATAAGTAGCCCACGTCCCTGAGTGTACCATGTGGTGCTCACCCGTATGGCCGGTGACTCGGGGCCTTCTAATGGCTTCCGCTCCACGATGGCGGTGCTGGTCCCACGCGTGTGACCGTGCCTTCGGGTTTCTGGGCCTGAGGACCTGAAATCCCCTGCCGGTCGGCTTCTGCTGCTGGGTAAGAGTTAGTCCCCACAGCCTCGGACGCCGGGTCCGGTAAGAAAGCTTCTCAGTCAGGGCGAGCTCTGCAGCTGCCAGCCCCTGACTCGTAGTAGTATTGCTCCCACTGAGCTTCTCCTGTTTCTTCCTATGACTGTTTCTCGTCTGTACTTCTTCTCTACTCCTCACCCTGCCTCAGCCCCGGGTTTATATAGGGGAAGTTCTTCCCCTCCCAAGACTGGGCAGGAGGTGTGGCATGCACAGGATCCCTGACCAAAGGACCTCCCACCTGCTCTCAGACATAACATTACATTACTGTGGGAAACCAGACCCCTGGGGTGCCACACAGTCATGGCCAAAAGTTTTGAGAATGACACCAAAATTATATTTTCACATGATCTGCTAGCCTTTGGTTTTTATTAGTGTTTGTCTGATGTTTATATCACATACAGAATTATAATTGCAATCATATTATGAGTACCAATAGGTTATATTGACAGTTAGAATGAGTTAATGCAGCAAGTCAATATTTGCAGTGTTGCCCCTTCTTCTTCAAGACCTCTGTAATTCTCCCTGGCATGCTCTCAATCAACTTTTGGACCAAATCCTGACTGATAGCAGTCCATTCTTGCATAATCAATGCTTGCATTTTGCCAGAATTTGTTGGTTTTTGTTTGTCCACCCGTCTCTTGATGATTGACCACAAGTTCTCAATGGGATTAAGATCTGGGGAGTTTCCAGGCCATGGACCCAAAATCTCTATGTTTTGTTCCATGAGCCATTTAGTTATCACGTTTGCTTTATGGCAAGGTGCTTCATCATGCTGGAAAAGGCATTGTTGGGCGCCAAACTGCTCTTGGACGGTTGGGAGAAGTTGCTCTTGGAGGACATTCTGGTACCATTCTTTATTCATGGCTGTGTTTTTAGGCAAGACTGTGAGTGAGCCGATTCCCTTGGCTGAGCAGCAACCCCACACATGAATGGTTTCAGGATGCTTTACAGTTGGCATGAGACAAGACTGGTGGTAGCGCTCACCTCTTCTTCTCCGAATAAGCTGTTTTCCAGATGTCCCAAACAATCGAAAAGGGGATTCATCAGAGAAAATGACTTTGCCCCAGTCCTCAGCAGTCCACTCCCTGTACCTTTTGCAGAATATCAGTCGGTCCCTGATGTTTTTTCTGGAGAGAAATGGCTTCTTTGCTGCCCTCCTTGAAACCAGCCCTTGCTCAAAGAGTCTCCGCCTCACAGTGCGTGCAGAAGCACTCACACCAGCCTGCTGCCATTCCTGAGCAAGCTCGGCACTGCTGGTAGTCCGATCCCGCAGCTGAAACAGTTTTAAGATACGGTCCTGGCGCTTGCTGGTCTTTCTTGGGCGCCCTGGACCCTTTTTGACAACAATGGAAGCTCTCTCCTTGAAGTTCTTGATGGTGCAATAGATTGTTGACTGAGGTGCAATCTTTGTAGCTGCGATACTCTTCCCTGTTAGGCCATTTTTGTGCAGTGCAATGATGGCTGCACGTGTTTCTTTAGAGATAACCATGGTTAACTGAAGAGAAACAATGATACCAAGAACCAGCCTCCTTTTAAAGTGTCCAGTGATGTCATTCTTACTTAATCATGACTGATTGATCGCCAGCCCTGTCCTCATCAACACCCACACCTGTGTTAATGGATCAATCACTAAAACGATGTTAGCTGCTCCTTTTAAGGCAGGACTGCAATGATGTTGAAATGTGTTTTGGGGGTTAAAGTTCATTTTCTGGTCAAATATTGACTTTGCAAGTACAGTAATTGCTGTTAAGCTGATCACTCTTTGACATTCAGGAGTATATGCAAATTGCCATTACAAAAAATGAAGCAGTAAACTTTGGAAAAATTACTATTTGTCTCATTCTCAATACTTTTGGTCATGACTGTAGGTGCCGCCGCCGGCGGCCGCCGGCCGGAAGTCCTTGCCTGCGGAGCTCGGCTGTCCATCTGTACTACACATCCACCTCCTATTGAATTGAATAGGAGGCGGATGTGCAGTAACAAGCGCAGGCCACTATAACTTGATGGTCAAGCACCGCAGGTAAGCAGTGATAGCAGCTGATCGCTATATTATTATATTATATTATATTGTTAAGAACCGGACCTTCAGGAGAGGAATGCATGGCATTATTATGCATTGTTTTCCTCTCCTGAAAGGGTTAATGTGGCTGGAATGGTTTCCCGCCATGCTGGGGATTGGTTCAGGTAGCCAGCCTGTCAGTGAGGTGTCGCAGGGGGAAAACTACTTCTTCCCTATGTGAGAGATGCTGATAGGGTCCTAATATTTATTAAACATTGGTGGTGCAGGGTATTAAAGATGGCAGCGCCTGAGGAGAGTGTCAGTCCTCAGACGCTGCTCATCTAGTGCTGCTGCCGCCGCCGTGCCTGTGTCACCATTGACGCCCTGATGGAGGAGCTGCGCTGCAAGATGGGAGAGGAAGGTGCCCTGTCGTGGATCCGTCGATGCCTGGACCAGGATGAGGGAGATGTGCCCGGACCGAGTGCCGCCCGCAGACTGAAAGGAGAACAGGAAGCACTGGAGGAGCGCATCACCGACGCTGAGCCGGAAGCCCTGATGATGTCATCCGGATGCGCAGTCCTGCGCGCCAGAGCCAGGAGCAAGAGGAGGAGAGTGGTATACTCTCCATCCCCAGTGAGGGCGCACGGGACACCAGGGAGGAGGCAAGGACCCAGGGGTGCCGCTGATGTCACCCCACACACAAGGACCAAGCTGGCCTCAGTTGACCACCGGCTGGAGGAAGCCGTTGTTGGTCCTGAGGCTGACGGTCCGCAAGCTGGAGAGCCCGCAGAGAACGAGGTCTTCAGGCGTGAGGACAGTCAGGACGGGTCGCTTGAGGGCGGTGAGTATAGCCATCATGATACACACTACACTCTGGAACAGTTGTCACATGTTTTGTCCTCATTGAGGGACTTATTACAGCCCCCTGCTGTGCCTTCTAGGCCAGCTAGTCTGTCCTCCAGGGCCCCGGGTGTAGCTGAGGTATGGAAGCACTTAGACCAGGGCCTGGGGGGCGAGAGGGGGGGGGGGAGCAGGAATCCATGTTAACTCCTGTAGCTTCAGGAGTTAAAGGGGTGGGGGAGGACTGTTATAAGGAAGCGTTAGTATGCACTGTCTCCGCTCTGGGTTATCACTTACCCATAACAGTGAAAGAAAAAATTTGGCGTGATGAATATTTGGATATCTTGTCTTTGCTGCCATCTTCTAAGGACTTTTTGTCCCGGCTGGAGAAAGACGATGATAGACGCTGACCAATTCCACGCTCTTTTAATAATTGGCTGCAAGCCTTTTGTATTTACGCCAGTGTTATGGGTGAGAGGTTTCCCAGCAAGTGTTCAGGGCTTTTCCAACATGTGGAAATAGTATTGGAAGCATACAAACACTTTGGTAATTTGAGCTGGTATTTCTATTATGAGAATTTTAGACAGAAACTATCGGTATACCCATCCCTTAGATGGGGGGTTAAGGATGTGGGTTTGTGGCTGAACCTTATGTTGCCCTCCAAACCTGCTAATGTTCAGCGCCAAATACCGGCTGAAACTACAATGAGGAAAGGTACTTGATTCACTTTCAATGAAACACAGTGTAAATGGCCCAACACATGCAAATACAAACACGAGTGCTCCTTTTGTGGAGGGTCACATCCTATGTCCAGGTGTTTTAAAAAAGCGAGCCTGTCAGGACAGCCCTCCACAAAGGAGCACCTTAACAAGGGCATTGACTCCAGTAAATTTGGAGAAAATGTGCCCCTGGTTAGAGCGGTAGCCAGACCGCAAGAGAGCCAGCCTACTAACTAGTGGTTTTACGGAGGGTTTCTATATTCCCCAATTCCTGGGGGAAGGCTGCATATAGGTGAATAATTTAAAATCTGTGGATCTACACCCAGAGGTGGTAGAGACGAAATTAAGTAAAGAAATAGTGGCAGGGAGAATAGCGGGCCTCTTTAGGGTGCGTCCGTTTAAGAATTTTCGTTTATCACCTCTGGGTGTAGTCCCTAAGAAGGAGCCAAATTCGTTTAGGCTTATTCATCACTTATATCCATACGGGTCTTCTTTAAATGACAGCATTGACAATAGCGTTATTTCTGTTAGCTATACAGTCATGGCCAAAAGTATTGAGAATGAGACAAATAGTAGTTTTTCCAAAGTTTACTGCTTCATTTTTTGTAATGGCAATTTGCATATACTCCTGAATGTCAAAGAGTGATCAGCTTAACAGCAATTACTGTACTTGCAAAGTCAATATTTGCCCAGAAAATGAACTTTAACCTCCAAAACACATTTCAACATCATTGCAGTCCTGCCTTAAAAGGAGCAGCTAACATCGTTTTAGTGATTGATCCATTAACACAGGTGTGGGTGTTGATGAGGACAGGGCTGGCGATCAATCAGTCATGATTAAGTAAGAATGACATCACTGGACACTTTAAAAGGAGGCTGGTTCTTGGTATCATTGTTTCTCTTCAGTTAACCATGGTTATCTCTAAAGAAACACGTGCAGCCATCATTGCACTGCACAAAAATGGCCTAACAGGGAAGAGTATCGCAGCTACAAAGATTGCACCTCAGTCAACAATCTATCGCATCATCAAGAACTTCAAGGAGAGAGCTTCCATTGTTGTCAAAAAGGTTCCAGGGCGCCCAAGAAAGACCAGCAAGCGCCAGGACCGTATCTTAAAACTGTTTCAGCTGCGGGATCGGACTACCAGCAGTGCCGAGCTTGCTCAGGAATGGCAGCAGGCTGGTGTGAGTGCTTCTGCACGCACTGTGAGGCGGAGACTCTTTGAGCAAGGGCTGGTTTCAAGGAGGGCAGCAAAGAAGCCACTTCTCTCCAGAAAAAACATCAGGGACCGACTGATATTCTGCAAAAGGTACAGGAAGTGGACTGCTGAGGACTGGGGCAAAGTCATTTTCTCTGATGAATCCCCTTTTCGATTGTTTGGGACATCTGGAAAACAGCTTATTCGGAGAAGAAGAGGTGAGCGCTACCACCAGTCTTGTCTCATGCCAACTGTAAAGCATCCTGAAACCATTCATGTGTGGGGTTGCTTCTCAGCCAAGGGAATCGGCTCACTCACAGTCTTGCCTAAAAACACAGCCATGAATAAAGAATGGTACCAGAATGTCCTCCAAGAGCAACTTCTCCCAACCGTCCAAGAGCAGTTTGCCGTCCAACAATGACTTTTCCAGCATGATGGAGCACCTTGCCATAAAGCAAAGGTGATAACTAAATGGCTCATGGAACAAAACATAGAGATTTTGGGTCCATGGCCTGGAAACTCCCCAGATCTTAATCCCATTGAGAACTTGTGGTCAATCATCAAGAGACGGGTGGACAAACAAAAACCAACAAATTCTGGCAAAATGCAAGCATTGATTATGCAAGAATGGACTGCTATCAGTCAGGATTTGGTCCAAAAGTTGATTGAGAGCATGCCAGGGAGAATTACAGAGGTCTTGAAGAAGAAGGGGCAACACTGCAAATATTGACTTGCTGCATTAACTCATTCTAACTGTCAATATAACCTATTGGTACTCATAATATAATTGCAATTATATTTCTGTATGTGATATAAACATCAAACAAACACTAATAAAAACCAGAGGCCAGCAGATCATGTGAAAATATAATTTTGGTGTCATTCTCAAAACTTTTGGCCATGACTGTACATCATTTGATACGGCAGTGGAGATCGTTAAAAGTTTTGGGCCTGGGGCTTTAATGGCCAAGGCCGACATAGAATCTGCCTTTAGGCTGCTGCCTATACACCCTAGTGGGTTTAATTCTCTTGGTTTTCAGTTTAATGGTTCTTTCTATGTAGATAAATGCCTGCCTATGTGTTGTTCAGTATCGTGTTTTTTATTTTGAGGCGTTTGCTTCATTTATGGAGTGGGTGACAGCAGTCAAGTCCATGAAGGGCGGTATAGCTCACTACTTGTAGGCCCATCTGATTCTGATGTTTGTAGTGAGCTGTTAGCTATCTTTCAATCAATTTGTGTGGAGTAGGTATCCCGCTAGCTAGAGGGAAATCTATTCATCCGGTTAGTTGTATTGAATATTTAGGTATTGTAGTATATACAGTTAGGGGCGAGTGTCGATTACCTTTAGTTAAGATTGACAAATGTAGGAATGCATTGCTAGCATTATTCAGTAAGAAGAAAGCAATTTGGGTTTGCTAGCCTTCGCGTCTAGAGTTATGCCTATGGGTAGAGTTTTCAGTAGACGCTTGTCCGCTCACAATGCAGGAGTTGGGAACCCGCAGTTTCATGTGCGCATAACCAAGGAGGTCAAGGAGGATTAAGAAGTCTGGTTAGAGTTTTTGCAGTATTTTAATGGCCTATCAATTTGGCGGTCTGCCTTTGTTGCTGAGGTTGAATTGGAGTGGTATATGGATGTAAATTCTTCCTTGGGTTTTGGTGTCTATCTGGGTGGGAAGTGGTGTGCAGAGAAATGGCACCCTGCCTGGTTAAAAAATGGCGTTTTAAATAATATAATTTTGTTAGAAGTTTTTCCCATTTTGGTGTCAATAGCGATTTGGGGAGAGCAGTTGTCTAATAGGAATATTCTCATTCATTCCAGTAGGAAAGGAGTAGTTCTTGCTGTGAATTGCTTGTCAAGTAAATGTAAATTAGTAGTTAGACTGCTCAGGCATTTAGTTCTGTTGTGTCTCAAAAGGAACAATTGGCTTCAGGCGGTAGAAGTTGATAATAAATATAGTGCAGTTGCTGAATCACTTTCTCATTTACAGTTCTCGGATTTCTTCAGGCTCGCACCCTGCGCTCAACGGATAGGAGAGGATTGTCCAGGATATTTGTGGGGAATAATCTGGGCCTAATAATGGAATTGTTGCAAAGGTCACTAGCGGGTTCAACCTGGAAGGGTTACCTAGCGGCTTGGGAGCGGTGGTCAGAATTCTGTGCGGGTGGCAGGTTGAGAGCTGACAGGTGTTCGGAGCAGGCTGCTTTAACTTTTGTGTTGACATGTATTGATAAAGGGCTTGCATATTCAACAATAGCAAAAAATTTATCCGGTATTTCTTTCTTTCTTAAAATTCTGGGTCAGCGTCCAATTAATAATTAATTTTTAATTAAGCAGGTATTGAAGGGGTACAAGAGGAAGCATTTTGTTCGTGATGGAAGGTGCCCGATTTGCCCAACTATGCTAAGAAATCTGTGTGAAGTGGCATTTACTTGTTGTTATAATGAATTTGAGGCTATTTTGTTTTCCACAGCAGCCGTTTTAATGTTTTTTGGAGCTCTTTGTATAGGTGAGCTGTTACCCAGAAGTAAGACGGGCACAGAAGGATTGTCATGGCAGCACATGAAGTTGGAAAAAAAAAATCATTAATGCTTTTTATAGCTAGGTCAAAGACAGATCAGTCCGGTAAAGGTTGTGGTATTCATTTAAAATGTTTTTCTGATGCAGCTATCTGTCCAGTCTGCAGGGTGAAGAGCTACTTGGATATTCGCTCGGCAAATGGAGAGAAGTTCCTGCTTCATCGGTCTGGTGAGCCTCTGATGCAATTCCAGTTTAGGAGTATTCTTAAAAAGTGTTTGTCGGTGATGCAGTTGGGAGATAGCTATTTTTCTACCCATTCCTTTAGGATTGGTGCAGCGACAGAGGCCGCCAGATTGGGATTGAGTGAGGAAGTCATTAAGAGGTGGGATTCGAAATGTTATAAGTTGTACATTAGGAGATAATTAACACTATTGTGTTTTTTCTTTTTTTTCTGTTTTTCTAGGTGTCACAGTCTGGATTTTGGGCCATTCATTTATCCGATGGGCTGAATGGAGGGCGCAACAGCGCTGCTACGGGCCAAATTTATCATTGTCTTCAGATAAAGTGAGAATTTTTTGGTTTGGAATTAGTGGACAAAGATGGGACGGTCTTTTGGATCAAGTGACCCTAATGGGTATTCGAGCTCCGACCCCTGACATCATTATCGTACACGTAGGAGGAAACGACATTGGAAAGTTGGGCACTATTGACCTGTTATTCCAGATGAAGAAGAGTTTGTTAGAGTTAAAAAAGTCATTTTATAATGTTAAGATTATATTTTCTGAGGTTATTTCCAGGCTTTTGTGGTTTAGGTCAGCGGAGCTGAAGTTTTGTGAGAAAATACGTAAAAGGTTAAACAGGTCTTTGAGTAAATTCATGCCACTAAATGGTGGGTTTTCATTTAGACTCATGGATTTGGAAGGAGGATTGCCAGGCCTTTTTCAGGTTGATTGTGTTCACCTATCTGATGTAGGTCTTGACATTTTCAACCTAAATTTACAAGCAATGGTTGAGTTGGCCCTTGGTGGGACGGGGCCATGCGTGTCTTTTTTAGTCACGCTGGCTGTTTGGGGTTAGTTGTTCAGGAGACTGAATGGACAGCAGGTTGGAAAGGTAAACGGGCTTGAGCTTATGGCTAAGCTGCGGTGTTATAAGAGTTTTATTAAAGTTATGGTTTTTTAAGTATAAGAATTTTTAATAAAGGCCGTGGCCATAAATTTTTCCAACCAAATCTGCGTATGTCCTGTTTATTGAGTGTGGTAAATAATAGGTTTTTTGAAAGTAAGCTTAATATGCAGTATAATGCCATATATTATCATTATACAGTGGTGACCAAAAGTATTGGCACCCCTGCAATTCTGTCAGATAATACTCAGTTTCTTCCTGAAAATGATTGCAATCACAAATTCTTTGGTCTGATTATCTTCATTTAATTTGCTTGCAATGAAAAAACACAAAAGAGAATGAAGCAAAAATCAAATCATTGATCATTTCACACAAAACTCCAAAAATGGGCCAGACAAAAGTATTGGCACCCTCAGCCTAATACTTGGTTGCACAACCTTTAGCCAAAATAACTGCGAACAACCGCTTCCGGTAACCATCAATGAGTTTCTTACAATGCTCTGCTGGAATTGTAGACCATTCTTCTTTGGGAAACTGCTCCAGGTCCCTGATATTTGAAGGGTGCCTTCTCCAAACTGCCATTTGAGATCTCTCCACAGGTGTTCTATGGGATTCAGGTCTGGACTCATTGCTGGCCACCTTAGAAGTCTCCAGTGCTTTCTCTCAAACCATTTTATAGTGCTTTTGGAAGTGTGTTTTGGGTCATTGTCCTGCTGGAAGACCCATGACCTCTGAGGGAGACCCAGCTTTCTCACACTGGGCCCTACATTATGCTGCAAAATTTGTTGATAGTCTTCAGACTTCATAATGCCATGCACACGGTCAAGCAGTCCAGTGCCAGAGGCAGCAAAGCAACCCCAAAGCATCAGGGAACCTCCGCCATGTTTGACTGTAGGGACCGTGTTCTTTTCTTTGAATGGCTCTTTTTTTTTCCTGTACACTCTATGTTGATGCTTTTTCCCAAAAAGCTCTACTTTTGTCTCATCTGACCAGAAAACATTCTTCCAAAACGTTTTAGGCTTTCTCAGGTAAGTTTTGGCAAACTCCAGCCTGGCTTTTTTATGTCTCGGGGTAAGAAGTGGGGTCTTCCTGGGTATCCTACCATACAGTCCCTTTTCATTCAGACGCCGACGGATAGTACGGGTTTACACTGTTGTACCCTCGGACTGCAGGGCAGCTTGAACTTGTTTGGATGCTAGTCGAGGTTCTTTATCCACCATCCGCACAATCTTGCGTTGAAATCTCTCGGCAATTTTTCTTTTCCATCCACATCTAGGGAGGTTAGCCACAGTGCCATGGGCTTTAAACTTCTTGATGACACTGCGCACGGAAGACACAGGAACATTCAGGTCTTTGGAGATGGACTTGTAGCCTTGAGATTGCTCATGCTTCCTCACAATTTGGTTTCTCAAGTCCTCAGACAGTTCTTTGGTCTTCTTTCTTTTCTCCATGCTCAATGTGGTACACACAAGGACACAGGACAGAGGTTGAGTCAACTTTAATCCATGTTAACTGGCTGCAAGTGTGATTTAGTTATTGCCAACACCTGTTAGGTGCCACAGGTAAGTTACAGGTGCTGTTAATTACACGAATTAGAGAATCATCACATGATTTTTCAAACAGTGCCAATACTTTTGTCCACCCCCTTTTTTAGGTTTGGTGTGGAATTATATCCAATTTGGCTTTAGGACAATTCTTTTTGTGTTTTTTTCATTGAAGACAAATTAAATGAAGATAATACCAAAGAATTTGTGATTGCAATCATTTTCAGGAAGAAACTGAGTATTATCTGACAGAATTGCAGGGGTGCCAATACTTTTGGTCACCACTGTAGCCAAGTATTTAAGATCTCCTATAAAGACCAGCCATTGTCAATTTCACAAAATAATGCAATACTATAGGACTAAGGGTACTAATTAACAAAGTAAAACATATTAAAGGCTTATTCCCAAATAATCAATGCAGCCCCATCCTGAATGAAGCAGAGAGGTGTGCAGGCTCGGCCTCCTCTCCATTAATTGTCTATGGAACAGCTGAGCACAATCCCCATACGTTTTATATGTTTTTTTCTTTCCAGATCTAAGAAGTAATGTTTCTCCTTGTGGAGAGCAACATGCTAAGCACGTCAAGGTGAGGAGACTTTTCGTGCCGCAATGCTCCTCTGGGAAATATGCAAATTGTCTCTTCAGAGAGGAAGAAAACTAGAACTCTAGTGCCACCTATTGGAAATAGGAATCCTAAAAGGAGCCTTGTCATATGACTTAGGATAAAAGCCAAGACCAGAAACTCAATTTTCAGACACTGTTTTTCGGAGTACTGCCATGTGATGATCCCACGGTAGGGTGGCCTGTGAGATCCAGCAATAAGCTGGCTCTCACAGGCAGAGTCAGTGAGTCATACATGACTCACTACCAGGTTTCATACACTGCAGTGCAGTGGTACTGCAGAGTATGAGATCAGCGAACAAAGTGAAAATCACACATGTCCCACAATGAGTCAGTGAAAAAGTAAAACAAGTTAAATAAAATATGTAAAAAAGTAAAAAAAACACACAAAAAGTGCACACAAATTACTAAAATCCGTGTCACCGCTCAAAACGCAGTGATTGTGATAAAACAAAAATAAACAAAAAAGTACACATAATTGGTATCGCCGCGTCTTGAACGCTCTATAAAACTGTCTCGTTATTTAGTCGGTTTAGCAAACGCCGTAAAAAATGAAAAACACGCCGAAAATGACACTTTTTATCATACTGACTCACGAAAAAGTGAATAAAAAGCGATCAAAAAGTCGCACATAAAAAAAAAGATGTAAATAAAAACGCCAAACCGTCCCGCAAAAAAAAAAGCCATAATATGGCTCATTCGGCAAAAAAATAAAAAAGATACAGCTGTCAGAATGCGACGATGCAAAATAAAGTTCTTTTTTGTAAAACACTGTTTTTAGTGTGTAAAAATATCAAAGCATAAAAAAATATATAAATCTGGTATCGCTGTAATCGTACCGACCCGATGAACAAACTGGTCTTATCACTTTTACCGTACGGCGAATGGCGCAAAAAATAAAAACAATAACTGAATTGCTGCTTTTTGTTCATTCTGTGTCTGAAAATCTGAATAAACAGCGATCAAAAATTACCATGTGCCCCAAAATGGTACCAAAAAAATGTGCAACTCCTCCCGCAAAAAATAAGCTATCATACAGCTATATTCGCTAAAAAATAAAAAACATACAGCTCTCAGAATATGGCGACGAAAATAACTACTTTTTATAAAAAAAAGCATTTTTACTGTGTGATAGCAGCAAAACATAAAAAACCCCATATAAATCTGGTATTGCTGTTATCGCACCGACCCGAAGAATAAATTTGCCTTATCACTTATACCGCACAATGAACAGCGAAAAAATAAAAATAAGAACTATTCTGGCACTGCTGTCTATTTCTTCATTCTGCCTCCAAAAAAATCGGAATAAGGCTCGGCTCACGTTTATCCTGCGCTCTCCGATGAGCGCTTACATTGGGGTTTCCATGTAAATTCAGCAAAACTGCAATTCAGACAAAAACCCCAGATGGAGCCACTCACTTATGAGGCTGGTGGAGTCCCTTTGGACTGGTCTCTGTTCCGGCAGCGTTCCATAATTTTAGGCATCTTTTTATCGCACAAGTGTGGACGACCACAGATCTGTGTGCGCCTAAAAAGATGGAGACCACCGGAGCAGACGTCAAACTGACTCCAAAACATCTCCATCTGCCTCTTTATTGTGGGTGGTTCTCTTGGGGTTTTGTCTGAATCACATTTTTGTGGGATTTACACGGTAGCCCCAACATAAGTGCTCAGAGTAGAACACAAGTATGTGATCCAGCCTTATTCTGAAAGCAATCGAAAATTGTGTACCCCAAAATGTTACCACTAAAACCCCTAATTTATCCCACATAAAACCAGCCCCCCATCCCAGATCCGTCATCTGTCACTGGAAATATAGGGGGTCCCACATTACAGGTAGAACAAAGACTCTGGAAAAGTGACATGTCTCCCGCCCGCTCAAATAAAATCGAGTGAATTTTGCGCTCCCAAATCCAAATGTCCCCACCTTCTGAGCCCCACTGTGCCTAAACCGCAGTAAAAGGCCACATGTTTGGCATTATTGTTGCCGGGGAACACTTAATTCACAGGGTGTGTGTCACCAGGAGAAATGTATGGGGGTGGTACACTTTATGGGGGCACAATGTATGGGCACTAAACTGGCATGAGAATAAAGTCTGGCATGGATGTTACATAATAGAAACTGCAGCAGTAGATGAATTCATTGAGTTGTGCAATTTCTACAATAGGGTCACTTTTGGGGGTTTTCTGGCACCTTAGGGGCTCCGCAAATGTCGCCCACAAACTATTCTACCAAAATCTATCCTCCAAAAGCCAGAGTGCTCCTTCCTTCACAGCCTTGACGTGTGGCCTAACAGTAATTTCTGATGACATATGGGGCATCATCGCGTTCAGGAGAAATAGAATAGCACATTATGGGGTCCGTTTTCTTCTATTATCCTTTGCAAAAAGTAGAAATTTGGGGCTAAATCTACATTTTTGTGAAAAAAAATAAAATTTTCAGTATGGCCACCTAATGTTATCAAATTCTGTGTAGTACCTGTGGGTTCAAAATGCTTACTATACCCCTGGATAAAATCCTTGAGGGGTGTAATTTCCAAAATGGGGCAACTTGGGGTTTTCCACTGTTTAGGCACATCAGGGGCTCTCCAAACGCGACATGACACCCGCAGACCATTCCATCAAAGTCTGTGTTCCAAACGTCATTGCTTCCTTTCCAAGCCCTGCTGTGCGCCCAAACAATAGTTTTCCCATACATATAGGGTATGTCCGTACTCAGGAGCAATTGCACAACAAATTTTGTGTTGCATTTTCTCCTCTTACCGGTGTGAAAATACAAAAATTGGGGCTAAAAGTAAATTTTTGTGGAAAAAAAATTGATTTCTTAATTTCACAGCTCTACGTTATAAACTTCTGTGAAGCACCTGGCTTTTCAAGGTGCTCACCACACATCTAGATAAGTTCCCTGAGGGGTCTAGTTTCCAAAATGGTGTCACTTGTGGGGGGTTTCCACTGTTTAGCCACATCAGGGGCTCCCCAAATGCAACATGGCGTCCGCTAATTATTCAAGCAAATTTTACATTCAAAAAGTCAAATGGCGCTCCTTCCCTTCCGATCCCTGCCGTGCGCCCAAACAGTGGTTTTCCCCCACATATGGGGTACCTGCTTACTCAGGAGAAACTGCACAACAAATTTTGGGGTCCATGTTTTCCTGTTACTCCTGCAAAAATAAAAAAAATTAGGTCTAAAGTAACATTTTTGTGAAAAAAGTTAAATGTTAATTTTTTCTTCCACATTCCAAAAATTCCTGTGAAGCACCTGAAGGGTTAATAAAGTTCTTGAATGTGGTTTTGAGCACCTTGAGGGGTGCAGTTTTTAGAATGGTGTCAATTTTGGGTATTTTCTGTCATAAAGACCCCTCAAAGTGACTTTAAATATGATGTGGTCCCTAAAAAAATGGTTTTGTAAATTTTGTTGGAAAAATGAGAAATCGCTGGTCAACTTTTAACCCTTATAGCTCCCCAATAAAAAAAATTTTGGTTCCAAAATTGTGCTGATGTAAAGTAGACATGTGGGAAATATTATTTATTAATTATTTTGTGTGACATATCTCTCTGATTTAAGGGCATGAAAATTCAAATTTTGAAAATTGCTAAATTTTCGTTAAATTTCCATTTTTTTCACAAATAAATGCAAGTGATATCGAAGAAATTTTACCACTATCATGAAGTACAATATGTGACGAAAAAACAATCTCAGAATCGGGGGAATACGTTGACGCGTTCCAGAGTAATTACCTCATAAAGTGACAGTGGTCAGAATTGTAAAAATTGGCCTGGTCATTAACGTGCAAAGCACCTTGGGTGTAAAGGGGTTAATAAAATAAAATAAAACCTAAAGGACACGTCGGAATCCACCGGACTGCAGAGGAGCTGCAGCAGCTGAGTCCCAGAGGAATGTTCAGCTAAGCACAGAGAAAGAAATAAACTAGTGTGCTAAGTGCACACACAAGCAGTAACTAAACATGGTACTATGCTGGGAGTTAGCAATACTCCAGAAACGAAACTAATAAACTTCTGCAAGACACCGCTGTGGAGAGCAGGAAGGATTTGGCAACAAGAAACGCCTGAGCACTAGATGACGGCATATAGAGCTGCAGATAGCTGCAGGCCAGGAAAGGCCTGGAACCTAAGTTCCTAAAGAGGAGGAGGATCTATGCAGCACCCAACACATGGGTGTAAAAGCGGCAGTGTGACCACACATACAATGGTGGAGACCTGGAATGCTGGATCGGTAGCGAGGACGCCTCCGTGGCGTGGACAGCAACCGGTGAACCGACACGGTAAAGCGTGCTGCTCACAGCCTTCCCCTCGCCCTAATTGATGGCTAGGATGACTAGGGAGCACACAGCAGGAACCCTTGACAACGACTCACACACTGCATTTACTGCCAGAGACCTCACCCCAGGTTAGAAAGAGATAGACTAGGCACCGGGGCGGAGCCCTTAAGTACACTAGAGACAGCCCTAGGACAACCAACCACGCTGTACCAGACAGCAGGGGGTGTGGCATAGCGGCACATGACCACAAGGGGTGTGGCTTAGCGGCACATGACCGCAAGGGGTGTGGCTTAGTGGCACATGAGCAGAAACCACACTTAGAATCCCTAGAACGGAACCTAAATGCTGACAATTACTGACCAGCAGGAAAGGGCCTGGCCGGACGCCGCGAGAAAGCCCTTCTCCTGCGTACCGGCCTAACAGCGTCTTTAGTACTTAGCAGATCCTCTCTGGCTGTTATCACCTGCTACAAACATGATGCATAGCCAGACATTAGGTTCTGACAGCGTTCCTGAAGAATTTTAGCCAATTCCTCAAAAGCCCTCAAGTGAGTGCAAGTGACCTGCAGCAAAACACATGAACTGAAAAGAATTAGCTGTGGACTCCTGTAAGTACAGTGTAAAGGAAAACCACCAATCATTTCCACATGAAAAAAAGCAGCAAAATAAATAAATAAAACTCAACGCAGTTTTGCCTCCCTTATAGTATAGTAACGGTTTAATAAAAAAAAATAATAATTGTAAGATAGCACGGACTGAAGGTAAAACTAGCAACAACAATAAGGAAATTCTTAGCTTCAGGCTATGGGCTCACCAGGATGAATGTGCCAGTGAAGAATACATGAATTGTCTTCAGTATTTTCGGATTTGCAATCCCCGAGGGGTACTCTGCTTTTGAGGATTCATACCAGGTTACCCCCAAAATGTCAGAAGACACAAGACCAGAAAAATACATATGGCACAGAGCGGAGCACCCAAGACTCCGAGCATTCTTGCAGCTGTTGCTCCTTGTGTCCTCACTTTCTGGATCATCTCAATAGTAATTGCAAGATAGCGGACCAGGCTCTTAAAGGAGAAGTAACATTAGATATTTATAGCAATATAATAATAATATTTCTGTCCAAATTATAACATTTTGAAATCCAAAAACAACTTTTCTGTATGGAACCTCCAAATAACATTTCCTGCCGCAGGACTGTACAATCGATGGAAAATCCAGGAGACATGTCCTATTTTGATCGGAGGGTCGAATTAAAATTGGCAGTGCAAATCTATGGGTCCGTGAAAAAATAGGGCAGCACTCGGATGCCATATGAGTGCGGTCCGACATTCACGGACTGTCAGTATGAAGAAAGTGGAGAAACTTTTTTCTCCAGGTATAAGAAAAACTGATGACACTTGGACCAAACTCTGATCAAAGTGTGATCCAAAAAATCAGTCCATTTTTCTCGTATGTCTGAATTATGTCTTACCTCCTACAAAAAAGTCAAATGCACTTGGACATTACATGGATGCTACTCCTATGTTTTGGACTTTGATAGTCTTTATTGGTTGCTGTTGGTTTCCATTGGGGTGCCTTCTTTTTTGACCCAAAATACTGACCCAAGAATAAAAAAGGGGCCTGATTTTGGGGTCGTAGTTTATCACACATTATGTGTTTACACTTCAATCTGTAAATAAATTATTGTCAAGATAATTTTGATGCTTTACATATTGGGTTGCCTTCGATTCCTCCTAAAACATTTGTCCAGTTTAAGGACAAATTCAGAAGTCCATGAAATACGGCATGTGAACAGACCGAGATACATGGACTGGCCGCGGGCCTCCGACCTGAACTCAACAGCCTCATATACAATATTTCTATGAAGCTGTCAAATTGGGGTCAGGAGACCCTTTTCCAGTCCTTCTATCATGGTGTGTACACGCGCCATATTTCATGGACTTCTGAATTCGCTCTTAGTGATTCACACATGTTGACATGATGTGATTTTTTTCCCCTATTTTACACCACAAAAAAAGTTTACAAAGCTGACGCAGCCAAAAGGATGTATACAGCACACAGACAAAAATTCACTGCTTAGAAATTAAAAATTAAAAAATTCAAGTTTTACAGCACACAAAATGTATACAGCACACAGACACTGCAAGGTGCATTGTGAAAGTGAGTAAACTCTGCCTTCTATGCACAGGGCTGCATACAGTGTGCTGTCGCTGGCTCGCCGCTGACATGTCCATTACAATTCCTGGTACCAATTCCACATTTTACCTACTCCGGACACTGTGAATTATAACTCTTTTGCCATTTGCAAAGTCTTATAAACGTCAGCACAGAAAGTGTCGTTACTGCCACACACCATTTCATAATACAAAATATTTGTAATTATTTTACAGGTCTCTAAGTAGAAATACCAGTTGTGCCAATAATTTACCAGTCGGGCGCAAACCTTGTCATCATTGACTTTGTTGTGATTTAAATACCACCTCGTTATCAAAGTTATATCATTAACGTATCTATGTCATGATGATGCTATGTCATGTAATGTTACCTAGGCTATCTTATACTGCAAGCCACCCCTACCACCCTGCGTGCCACCTGTAGATATGTACATTACAGCAACTCTATGTTGATGTAAGACTTTTATAAAGTTTTAATAAAATAATAATGTTCTGTTAAAACTTTATTTTCATTATGACGCAACAGATTTGATACTGAAATATGTTAATCCTCTTTGAGTTATGTGGGTGAATGATGACATCATAACTAGAAGTTGCAAGTGAAATACACCCTAAGAGTCTCCTTTGCAGGGTAGTGCTGGATAATGGGTCAAGGGTTTGAAGTACTGCCAGTAACGGATGAGTATTTTGCGCTAAGTCAAAATAGTTAGAAGAACATTAGGCTGCAAATGAGATGGCTGGTCATGGGTCAGCAAGGGGTTAACATTGCATTCATCCTAATGTCCCCTGTAGTGTCTGAAGGAGCATAAACGAAAAGAACTTTTCTGCCAGTAGGGGTCAGACTCACAGATGGCACAGACAGATAGAGAATGAGGTTGTGTTAAGAGAATGCCTGCACCATAGCTAGCTAGCAGTGGGAATTAGTAATCACTGGCTTTTAACGTGCATCACCCTAGGGCTTAGATGGGGACACCGAGGCGCTATAAGGCTAAGTGCCCACGATGCAGAAATGCTGCAGATTTTTTCCGCATCTCCCTGGCAGGAAAAACGCATGCGGATTTTACATGCGTTTTTCCTGCCAGGTAGAAGGGTTTGTCAAGCGTTTTTGCATACATTTCTGCATGCGGGTTATCAAGCGCTTTCCAGGCGATTTTAGCATCACTAGGAAAGTGCTTGACAACTTGGTCACACTATATAAATCCATGCAACCGGTATGGATTTATATGGCGTGACCAAATTAATAGTAAAAAAAAAAAAAAAAGAAAAATGGTAAAAAAGAAAAAAAAACCATTATACTCACCTTCTGATGGCCCCCGGTCTTCTCTCTGGTGCGTCCGGTCTCTTGTACTGCTCGCAGTGGTGTAAAAGGAACTTTCATGACGTCATTTAGTCGTGACAGGTCACGCGACCGCCGACGTCAACGCTCGCGTGACCTGTCACATGACTAAATGACGTCATGGAAGGTCCTTTTACACCATCGCGAGCTGCCGGGGAGCCAGGACGCATCATACAGGAGACCGGGGGGACATCGAAAGATGAGTATAATGTTTATTTTTTATTTTAAATTCTTTTTATTACAGGTACTATGGTACCCGGGTCTGGATGAGAGTCTCCTCTTCTTCAAACCCGGGTACCATCCGCACATTGAATCGCTTAATATCCGCATGTGCACATGTAGTCATGCGGATATTAAGCGATTCAATGCAAGTCAATGGCGGCAATTACGCTGCGTGTCCGCAAAATTAATGGACATGCTGTGGATTTTTCCACAATGATAATCCGCAGTGGAAATTTCCGCAGCATGTGCACAGCACATGTGGATTATCATTGGGGACCATGGGGCACGTATTACCAAGCGTTTTTGCTGCGGAAATTCCGCGGCAAAAACGCTTGAAAAACGCATAGTGGGCACGCAGCCTCAAACTTCAGCTTGAATTGCAATCATGTGACCTTTGTTCCATATTGAAGAAACCAGCTCCAGTGCAGAGAGAAGCCCATTCCAAGGGCATGGAATGCCACCGCAGAATGGAGCAGTGAGGCTTAGTCTTGTTTGTATATACTGTGCATCCTACATGAATACAGGATAGACAGATAAAAAATATAAATTCATTCATTTATTGATTGACATATATGCAAGTAGACAAAAATGTTAATAACATTAGAAGGTGCACAATACCAAGCAGGAGGAGACAGTACAACATTAGCGCAAAATAAACATATCTAGAAATTAAATATACTATTAAACCACTAAAATAATACAAAAGCACCACAAACAAATTATTAAAATCATTAGCCCACAAAGAGTATAATCAAATAAAAATTGAGAAGTTGCTTGGCTATAAATGATTTACAGTTTATCAAGTAGTAACAAACACTCCACAATCATTCGGAAACAAGAAATCTATGTCCGTGCTAAAGAGAGAACTAGAAGTAAGCAAAGTGGTAAATATAGCAAAGAACCATTAGGTGTAAGACTACACATCAAACAGTATATGTGTTCTGCTGCTGGAGTGGTGCCGAAACCCGACATACGGTTCGGCAAAGTTGGAGGATACAGATACAGTTTGGTATGTAGGAAGCACGCTTAGCTGTCTGCATCTCTCTCATCTCTCCTGTCTATTAGTTGACAGCTGGTTGGTAGCATTTAGATGTTGCTAGCGCAGTCAGCCAATCAGCAGCTGCACTGGTAACATCTTACGCTGCTGTCCAGTGTACTCACTCACCGCACAGGATATTACCAGATTCTATCAGGAAGTCCCTCCTCTCGACTCTACAGGACTGCGCTGACTATAAGGGCTTACACTCTACAGAAGAAAGAGACTCGGAGATAGAAAATGACTCTGTCATACAAACTATGCTACCTTGAGAATCACTGATGTGTGATGGCCCAGGTACCGAACCACCATTGTATAAGGTATGATCATCCACTAGATGTCATAGTTGCAGGTCATTATGGGGAGGTCCGTGCAGCAATATAAATTACATTATCTTGCTCTCTGATGTATTAGTAGTGTGGTAAATAGTACCAGGTATGTTTTTTAATTTTTTTTTTCTGAATAGTAAATCGTATCTCAAATTCGTATGAAACGGCTAATTTCAGGAAATTCAACTCAAACTTGATCTTCCATGTTTCCATCCACTCATCTTTACTCGTAACATACACTGTGTTCCAAATTATTATGCAAATAATATTTTCTCAGATTTTCCCAAATTACCTATATGAATTGCAGTCATTGTAATTTTCCAGTCAAATAACTATTAGAGTACAATTGAAAGGTTTTTTGTACAAACTGCCTATGATAACAGTATATTTAAAAAAAATAAATAAATAAAACTGCACTCAAAATGCATGTTCCAAATTATTATGCACAGCAGAGTTTTCAACCTTTTCATTTTAATAAAGAACAAAAAAATGGTCATTTTTGAAATTATAAGCATTAGCAGGTTATTACAAACTGAAATCATACAGTTTTCAACTCAAAATTTGATTCTAGGTGATGTCACATTTGCATATAGGACCCCTTGTCCGAAAGGAGCTTCCGAACTCTCTCGTCCATTGAATTTGTCAGGTTTTGGATGGTTTCTGGTTCAATTGTTTTGCATGAGGACAGAATACCCTCCCAGAGCTGTTGCTTAGATGTGAACTGCCTCCCGCCATCATAGACACTTCTTTTGATGATGCTCCAGAGGTTCTCAATGGGGTTGAGGTCTGGGGAGCATGGGGGCCACACCATAAGTTTGTCCCCTTTTATGCCCACTCCATCCATCTGGACCATCGAACTGTTTTGTTCACCGATGAGTGCCGTGCAACGCTCGATGGTCCAGATGGATGGAGTGGAGGATGGCTGGTTGATGGACACCCCATGCAAACACGGCTACAGCGCCAACAAGGAGGAGGTGGAATAATGTTTTGGGCTGGAATCATGGGGAGAGAGATTGTCGGCCCCTTTAGGATCCCTGAAGGGGTAAAGATGAACTCCATAATGTATGTTGAGTTTCTCAAACAGAACTTCCTGCCATGGTTCAAGAAGAAGAACCGTGCATTCCGCAGCAAGATCATTTTCATGCATGATAATGCACCGTCTCATGCTGCACATAACACATCTGCATCTCTGGCTGCTATGGGCATAAAAGGGGACAAACTTATGGTGTGGCCCCCATGCTCCCCTGACCTCAACCCCATTGAGAACCTCTGGAGCATCATCAAAAGGAGTGTCTATGATGGCGGGAGGCAGTTCACATCTAAGCAACAGCTCTGGGAGGGTATTCTGTCCTCATGCAAAACAATTGAAGCAGAAACCATCCAAAACCTGACAAATTCAATGGACGAGAGAGTTCAGAAGCTCCTTTCGGACAAGGGGTCCTATGTGCAAATGTGACATCACCTAGAATCAAGTTTTGTGTTGAAAACTGTTTGATTTCAGTTTGTAATAACCTGCTAATGCTTATAATTTCAAAAACGACCATTTTTTTGTTCTTTATTAAAATGAAAAGGTTGAAAACTCTGCTGTGCATAATAATTTGGAACATGCATTTTGAGTGCAGTTTGAGTGTTTTATTTTTTTTTAAATATACTGTTATCATAGGCAGTTTGTACAAAAACCTTTCAATTGTACTCTAATAGTTATTTGACTGGAAAATTACAATGACCGCAATTCATATAGGTAATTTGGGAAAATCTGAGAAAATATTATTTGCATAATAATTTGGAACACAGTGTAAAGCCGAAAAATGGAAGATCTCAAAGATTTTCACCACACAAGGTTTCAAAGGTTTTTAATGTAAGTAATAACATTATCCAAAGCCAGCTTTCCAGACATCCCATCAGGTTCATTAAAGGATGGTACAATTCCATGGAAGCCATCTTTAACATGATACCATGTGACTGGGACTCCATTGTCCTCCAGCCGATTCTTGTAGAGTATCCCATCATCACGAAGAACATCAAACTCACATGTTAGTATGTAGGCCTGTGGTAATTGATTGATCACAGCATCATTCGACAACAATGGAGAACATTGAAGGTCAAGACTTATCTTAACTTTCTCATAAATCTCTTTATTAAAGGGCGCCATAATGTGAGGTTTGTAGCCTTTGACCTTAAATTCCTCAGAACTCAACCATTTACTCAATTTTTCTCTTATTTCAGGAGGAACATGGCTGCCCTTTATCATTGCTTTTGATAAAGAAAGATCGCCACCTATATAGGTCATCACGTAGTATGGAAAATCTTCTTGGGATAAGAAAGGGACCATCTTGTTTTGTTGGTACGATGATAAATTGAGGTCCGCCATCTGGACCACTGGGTATATCATCACCTGGGCCAGAGGCTTTGGAACATCTGATCTACCCACAAGAGCTTGACAAACGGCAGCTGTAAGATTGCCCCCGGCACTGTCTCCACATATTATAACAGAAGACGGATCGACTCCATAATCTTGCGACGTCTTCAGAAAGTGAACTGTAGCCAAGACACAGTCATCAAAAGCAGCCGGGCATCTGTGTTCTGGGGCCAGGCGGTACCTAAAATATAGAATTTTTTTTAATATTGGACCTTTGTGGTTTTTTAAACAAGGGTCAATATCTGGATAATAAAGGCCACTATATGCATTATTTCCCACAACTACCCATTCCATGTAGTTTGTAGTCACTTTACATAAGGTATTATTAATTATTCCCAATTAGTGATGAGCGAGTATGTTCTGTTAACCATTTCGGGAAGCATGCTCGGGCGAGCATCGAGTATCTTCAGCGCGCTCGGGTGTTATGTTTCAGTCTCTCTGTGTGCATGATTTGCGACTGTTTGACAGCTTTGACACATGTGAGGAATGCCTAAGAAACAGACATTCCTCACATGTATTAAAGCAGTCAAACAGTCGCAAATCATGCACACAGAGAGACTGAAACGTAACAGCCGAGCACGCTGAAGATACTCGGTGCTCGCCCAAGCATGCTCGCCGAAAGAGTTAACAGAACATACTCGCTCATCACTATTCCCAATGAAAATGAGCAATGGTTAAGCTAAGTCCCTCAGATCGAGAAACATTTTTTGTGGCTACTTTCGGCGCTAAGTGATAGTGGTCCATAGCTAGGAATCCTCTGTACAAGGACAGAAGTTGTCTGAAGCAGGCAGCACAGCTCCTTCATTACACTATTTTAGTTAAACTACATGGAAATACAGCCTTCGTTTTTCAAAAATGGGAGGTGAAATTTGAGTTATTGCCTTGGACAATTTCAGTATTTTTTTGCTTTTTAATCAATCTCCCCTCCAGGCATTTTGTATGAAAATGAATACAGTTGCAGTAGTTCCACCAAAAAAACAATCAGATTTCATCTATAATCAGCTTTAATTGGATTGGTTGCTTTAGAAAGCTCACTTTTATCCACACTGATTGTCACCATACCTGTAAATTAAAGTGCTGAAAATCCCATATCATCATCATCATCATCATCATCACTACATCATTACAAATAATTAAAACATCAGGAAATGTTAGTGGAATGTTGTCACCTTACCCAACAGAGACAACCACGGCTCCGGAATTCTTCGTTAGGTATCGGCATAAGGTTTCATAGGCGTCTAAGCCAAAGGAAGAAGAGATTAGTTATTAGGATCCATTCTACTATCAGTATCATAGAAATTCTCAGGAGCCATTCTATCAAGACCCGTTAAAAAATGGCCATAATAATCTATCATATTTACTTAAGTAGATGATACTTGATGCTGCTAGTTATTAGTGATGAGCGAATATATTCAAAAAACGATCTCTAATTTTAAATTCGGCACAAATAAGGCACATTCTGATTCGTGATCGGAAACACAAGCATTTTTTCTTAAAATTGGCAAAAATCAGTAAAATTCGGTAAAAGTGCGGGAAATTGTATTGCTTCTAAAGTATTTTTAGCACTTTGGCTAGGAAAGTGGTGTGTATGATGAGCGGGGGGGATGTGTTTGCTGAGGTGAGGGGCTGGGGAGAGCTCAGAGGAGCTCAGAGGAGGGCATGCTTGTTATCTTTTTTTTCCTAACTTTAAATGTGCAAATCGCGGCTAGCCAATCAGGACGCAGGCACCATCCACAATGTCCAGACACTGAGGCTTGTGCCATTGGCTGCTGAAATCACATGTTCCTTGCTATATAAAGAGTAGAAATGTTGTTTTATCACCATTTTGTCATTATAATAGATCACAGAGGCTGCTGCTGATGCTGCTCCTGGATTCATTAGAGATTTTAGCTAGATAGGCAGTTGCTTTTAAGTCAGAAAGTTTAGGCAGCTAGTGTCCTGTGTGGCTGTGAAATCGACCTTCCGGCAGATTTTTTTCCTTGTGCCATTACTGAGGTCCATACAAAGACAGCAAGGCACATTTCATGGAAATTTGTTGTGCACTGCTTCTATTGTGCTCCATGCACGAGTACAACTTTAAAAATCTATTTTTTTCAGTTGCTAACGTGATACAACAAGCCATAGTATCCCACCTTGTCATTTTGTGGTGGTGAAATTCAACTGTATGCAGAGTAAAAAACTCTATTTTTTACAGTTGCTAACGTGATACACCAAGCCATATCTCACCTTGTCATTTAGTGCCACTGAAATTCAGCGGTGTGCAGAGCTGTTGCAGAGTAAAAAAATATTTTTTTCAGTTGCTAATGTGATACAGCAAGCCATAACTCACCTTGTCATTTTGTGGCGGTGAAATTTAGCTGTATGCACTTTTCATGCAGAGTAAAAAAATCTATTTTTTTCTGTGACAAATGTGATACAGCAGGCTAGATCTGAGTTTGAAATTGTTTGGAGCATATCTTTTCTGCTATACAGGCCTTATCCACACTAAAAAAATACTTTCTTCTGTTACTAACGTCATACAGCAGGCCAGATGTCAGTTTCAAATTTTGGGGTGCTGATATTGTTCTCCACACAGGGCTACACATGATAAAATCGAAATAGGTTTTCTTACTGTTGTGGTATGTAAAGCAGGCTATATTTCATCTTTTAATTCTTTGGTGCAGATATTGTTCTCACAGGGGTACACATGATAAAATCAAAATTGGTTTTCTTACTACCATGGTATATAAAGCAGGCTATATTTCATCTTTTAATTCTTTGGTGCAAAGATTGTTCTCCATACAGGGGAAAAAATACTTTCTTCTCTTACAGTAGGGGAGATATCAATTTGAAGTTGTTTGAAGCATATCTCCCATGTTATACAGGCCTCATCCACACTAAAAAATACTTTCTTCTGTTATTAACATGATACAGTAGGGTACATCTCAATTTGAAATTGTTTGGAGCATATCTTCCATGTTAGACAGGCCTCATTCACACTAAAAAAATATTTTCTTCTGTTACTAATGTCATACAGCAGGCCAGATGTCAGTTTCAAATTTTTGGGTGCAGATATTGTTCTCCACAAAGGAGTTCACATGGTGAAATCAAAATTGGTTTTCTTACTACCGTGGTATATATAGCAGGCTACATTTCAGCTTTAAAATCTTTGGTGCACATATTGTTCTCCACACAAGGGTACACATGATAAAATCAAAATTGTTTTTCTTACTACCGTTTTATATAAAGCAGGCTACATTTCATATTGTAACTCTTTGGTGCTGATATTGTTCTCCATACAGGGGTACACATTAGTGATGAGCGAGCACTAGTGATGAGCGAGTGTATTCATTACTATTCGCACGAATAGTACGGTATTCGGGTTAATCGTTATTCGGCGAGTATTTGTATACTCGCCTCGCTATATTTGGAAGTCCCGTCCTGCAGTTTTGGCGCCTCCTTTGCAGCCACTAAACATGCTGAGCTTCTTAACCAATCACAGTAATGCCGCAGACATCTTGATTGTGGGATTACTATGATTAGCTGGCCGCCCAGCGTCATAGGGTCTATTTAAGCCCTGCCGCCGCCATTTTGTGCACATTGCGTCTGGAGCCTGTGTTCTATAAGCATAGGGAGAGATTGCTGAGCTGCTAGGGAGAGTGTTTAGGCCTCTTGATCAAACAAAAGCCCTTGTAAGGGCTACCTGCAGTGTGTACTAGTTCTGTGTTTAAAGGAGCCACTCACTAGCTCCATAATACCACCAAAAAATAGCTCTTTTCAGAGCTGAAGACTCACAACAAAGTCAGAGTACAGGGGAGAGCTTGTGTATTAGCTAGGGAGAGGAAAGAATATTCTTCTAGTGTCCATCTTAAAACAGCTCTTGTCAGAGGCAAAGCAATATTTTTCCTGCACACACAGAATTAGTGTTGTGTGCTGCCTTTTTTTTTTTTGTTTTAGCACTGATCTATTTTCCCTGCTGTTTTAGGGGTCAGAGCCTGCCTTCTGTCCGTATTAGTGTACGTAAAAAATCTTTGATGGCCCTGCACAAAGCAGTAGTCCAAACATTTTCTACTGCCTGCTACAAAGCAAGCACCAGCCCATTTTAACCACTATTTTGGGGTGTCAGCCTGCCTTCTGTCTGTATTAGTCTACGTAAAAAATCTCTGATTGCCCTGCACAAAGCAGTAGTCCAAACATTTCCTACTGCCTGCTACAAAGCAAGCACCAGCCCATTTTAACCACTATTTTGGAAGTCACCAACCCAAGGGCCACCAATCACAAATAGTAGTTAGGCTGGAGTAGGAATACTGTCCTGGTTTGTCCACTGCACAATCTGCATAGGGTTTGTAAAAATTAGCCCTATGGGCTGAGTCATGGTTGATGCTGGAAGCCACCATCCCAAGGGCCTCCAATCACAAATAGTAGTTTGGCTGGAGTAGGAATACTGTCCTGGTTTGTCCACTGCACAATGTGCATAGGGTTTGTAAAAATTAGCCCTATGGGCTGAGTCATGGTTGACGCAGGAAGGAAATGGGTTCTTATGGGAAGAGTGTGACATTAACAGCATTAGCATGAATCTGCATTTTTGGTGAATTTAGGTAGGCTTGCTCTCATCTGGAGGGATTACAAACTGTGGAGATATCCAGTCCTTGTTGAATTTAATCAGAGTAAGTCTGTCTGCATTTTCCATGAAGAGGCGTGTGCGCCTATCAGTGATGATTGCCCCAGCGGAACTGAAAACACTCTCAGACACCACACAAGCAGCCGGGCAGGCCAGCACCTCCAAGGCATATAAGGAGAGGTCAGGCCAAGTGTTCAGCTTAGACACCCAATAATTAAAGGGAACTTAAGCATCAGAAAGGACGCACGTATGGTCACTTAACTACCCCTTGACCATGTTCTGCAACTTATCCCTCCTTGGCATTGTTACAGGCACAGATAGCCTTTACTGTTGTGCTGGTCTATTGAAAATTGCCCAATTTGTGTACATTTTCCCCCCACCTCTGTTGGAGCTGGTGTTCTTGTCTCTCCCCATTATCCCCTGGTGTTGAAAAGAGCCGGTACCTCTGCCACCAGCATTGTCAGAGGGTGATGTTTTCAGCAACTGATCTACAACGGCCCTCTTGAACAATTCAATTGCAAAATTGGAAATTTCTCCTTGTACCGTGGTTCGAGAAAGGTGGCCAACCAGTATAGGTCGCTCTTGTCACCTGCACCTTAAAAACATCTCCAGAATCCGACCTTTTCTCACCTTTGAAACTGCTAAAACTCTTACTGTCAGTCTTATTCACTCTCGTCTGGGCTACTGCAACTCTCTTCTGATCGGTCTCCCTCTTACCAAACTTTCTTCACTTCAATCCGTCCTGAATGCGGCAGCCAGGGTCGTATGTCTGTCCAGCCGCTTCACCGATGCCTCCATCTTGTGGCAGTCATTACACTGGTTGCCCATTTACTACAGGATGCAATGTAAACTCATCACTCTCACCCACAAAGCTCTCCACAGTTCTGCACCACCTTATATCTCCTCTCTCATCTCTGTCTATTGCCCTACGCGTGCCCTCCGTTCTACAAATGACCTAAGACTAACATCCCCCATAATCCGAACCTCGCACCTCCGTCTCCAAGACTTCTCTCGTGCTGCACAAGTTCTCTGGAATGCTCTACCCCAGATGATCCGACTGATGCCTAGCCCCCACGTCTTCAAGCACGCTTTAAAAACCCATCTCTTTAAACAAGCCTACCACCTCAACTACTCAGTAAAATAACTTTCCCCTCTTCCCTCCTTCTAAATATTGTTCTGAATCTGCACCCTACTATTCATCAGTCTCCACACTCTCCATGCACACGATAACTACCCTTGATACTTGATTATTGCAGTTAAACATACTGGCTGATGACCGGATCATGCAGCTTTATATGAAAATCCCTACTTATTATAATTGCCTGACCTGAAATAAAAAGCATTTTTCACCTATTGTGTACACCCATTGCCTTGTTGAAAGCTTGTGAGCAGGGACCTCACTCCTAATGTAACTGTTTAAACTCAATTTACTGTATGTACATGTCTCCGCTTAATTGTAAAGTGCTGCGGAATATGTTGGCACTATATAAATAAAAATTATTATTATTATTACTGTTGGATAAAATGTGTATCACGCGAGGGTCTTGCCACAGACACTTACACATGAACGGTGCCATGTGGGCCAAGCTGCAAAAAGGCAAATGTTCTGTGTCCCCAACAGTAGAAACAGTACCCATCCTCTCCTCACGCTGACTCGCCTCCTCCTCCACCTCCTCCTCTCCAGCCCATCCAGGCTGGACAGACATGAAGCTTGGGTTGGGTGTCCCCTCTGTAGCATTACGAGTCCCCTCGGTAGCACAGAAAAACAAGTCCTCTCCCTCCTCATCCTCCTCATCTTCCTCCTCATCACCCAATGTTGCCTCAGAATATTGGCTGGGCTGGGTAGTATCATCCATTGGGAAATCTGGCTCCATACCAACATGCTGGGCACTCAAAGCTTCCTCTTTGAGATTATGCAGTGATTGTTTCAAGAGACACAGCAGCGGGATGGTTACGCTGATAATAGCCTGATCACCGCTCACAAGGTTGGTGCAGTACTCAAAGTCCTCAAGAACCTCACAAATGTCAGCGATCCACACCCACTCGACAGTTGTTATGTATGGTGGCTGACTCTCAGTCTGACCGGCATACTGAAGCTGGTATTCAGCTACTGCACTCTGCTGTTCACTAATCCTCGCCAACATATGATAGGTGGAGTTCCCCCTCATGGGCAGGTCGCAAATGAGTCAGTGACTTGGCAAATTCAAGCGCTTTTGCAGCGCTGTAAAAGCAGCAAAAGCAGTAGAGGAATGGTGGAAATGGGCGCTAATACGGCGCACCTTCTCAAGTAGGTACGGCAAGTCACGGAAAGTTTTCAGAAATTTCTAAACAACTAGGTTCAGCACGTGTACCAGCTTGCCAATCTTTAAAGCCGCCACCAGATTATGCCCATTATCGCAGATGACCAGACCGGGTTGGAGGTGCAGCGGGGAGAGCCACTGATTGGTCTGTTGTTTTAAAGCTTGCCACAGTTCTACTGTTGTGTGTGCTTTCTGATCTAAACAGATCAGCTTCAGCAGAGCGTCTTGCCACTTTGCCGATACGCTTCTGCACAGGTCCCAGCTTGGCAGAGAAAATAAATTATAGTGAGGGCCCTACAATATGAATAAGTGAGGGCACTCTCAAATGCACACAAGAGGCACCTCCAAAATTTCTAGAGGAGGGCACTTCAAAATGTATGTTACAGGGCCACACACGGGCTCTCACAAAACTCAGCTTTCCTGCCTTACTGCAGGCCCTCTGGACATTTGAATTTAGGGCCGCAGTATCACATGGTGGTGGAGGAGGAGGAGGGTCAAGCCCAACGCTACAATGATGGAGGGACCGCCTAAATGTCTAAGTAACAGCTGTCCCTCCAAAATGCATGTTACAGAGCCACCTGAGGCCTCTCAGGTCAAAGATCAACATACCTACTGGTGCGTTCTAGCTATGCTTGTAAAGTGCTGGGGAATAGCGAACTAAAAATGATGTATGACAGAAGGATCTACAAAATGTATAAGTCAGGGCCCTCCCAATTGTAAAAGGCGATTGTAAAAAAGCCACAACAGCATGTGTGAACAAAGGCTGAAAGGGATATTTTTTTTGTTTCTCTGGTTTATTTAGCCTTATAAACAAGTGATTATGCAGGAAAAACTGTTTCTTAACCTTTTTGGCCTGTTAAATGCAATTTAGGTAAGGTTTGGTAGGTGTTCTTTGTGTCTGTACAAGTGGCATAATACTGCAACAAACTTATTACCAGAAACCATATGTGAGTCAGTAATGCATGTAGGCACATTTTCCAGGCTCTTCCCATTCAGTTTCATCACTTTCCCATCCATTTCAGCCTTTTCTTCAGGCCCCCAGACCTTTTTGTAGGGTCAAGCAGAAAATTACTCGCATTTCCCATTGACTTACATTGTACTTGCTATTCGGAACGAATACTTGATTATTACAAAGTACTCGTTACGAGTATAGCGATTACGAATATTACGGTACTCGCTCATCACTAGCAAGCACTAAATGTGCTCAACTTAGTGGTTCAGCGGTTTCTCAAAACCTACCCAGATCTTCCAGAGGTGCTTGTGAAAGTATGCCGCATGTGTGCCCATTTCAGAAAGTCAGCTACAGCTTCCACCACCCTCGAAGTGCTCAGCTGCGTTTGCAGCTTCCAGCTCACTGACTGGTGTGTGATGTCACCACACGTTGGAAGTCAACGTTGCAGATGTTGGGAAGGATTTGTGAGCAGCAGAGGGCAGTTGTTGAGTACCAGCTTCAACATGCTCGTTGGAATGCAGGTCAGCCTCCGCACATAAGACCTGATGAGTGGGCATAGATGTCAGACATCTGTGCCATCCTCCAAAACTTTGAGGACTCCACCAAGATGGTGAGCGGCGATGATGCCATAATTAGCGGCACCATCCTGCTTCTCTGTCTACTGAAACGCTCGCTGCTCACAATTAAAGAGGAGGCATTGCAGGCGGAGCACGGAACTATACAGGGTGATACTACACAGCCCAGCCTCAACTCAGCTCAACGCGGATTGGGTGATAATGAGGAGGAACAGGATGAGGAGGAGAGCATGGACAGTCGTTCTGTCAGGACTGCGAATATTTTTAATTACATTTTGGCCATTTTTGCCCTCTTTCAAGATGGTGTCTTTTGTCTCATGTGCCCCTTGTCTTCCTGCTTTATAACTCCACCCCAGCCTCTAATCAGTGCTAGAGTATTCTGCCTGTGACCTGTTCCTGGTCGTTTCCTAGTTTCTTGCTCTGCCCTGCAGACCTGTTGTGGATCTTCTGTTACCTGCTCTCAGAGACTCTGCTGCATTCAGTTGTTACCAGTATTCCTCCTTCTCCTGGCTGCTCCTGCTGCTACCTCTGAGCCTCAGTCTTCACCTGCGTTCTGCTAACAAGTAAGCTGGTTTCTGCTCTGACTCACCTGCATTAGATAGTTGCAGAGCACGGGACTGTGCTGCACTATCAGGGACTTCCTACCCAGGCCCCCCTGGATAATCTAATATATATATTGTATGGACTTCCTTGAATGGACTTGATAAAGACTTCCTTGTTTTCTAGCATCCTCTAGTGTGAACTGTGCTTTACAGACTGCTTTGCTGATTGCATTTAGAGCATGGGACTGTGCTGTGTAACATACCTGGCGGCGTACTTGCATAGTGCACCATCTCCCACTATGCAGGATCGCAATCTTAGCCTTCAGTCCAGTTTGTAAGCCGTGCTCCTGTTCTTACTGTGTTCATGCTCTGGTCTGACTGCTTAGGGCGGCGGCCCGGTTACTTCCTGCTTCTTATAGCTGCTGTGGGCGCACCCCTAATGTGTCTCCAGCCTATTGCTGTGAGTCCCTGGATATTTAAACTCCCTCCACCCAGTAGGAGGTGCCTGAGCAACACCTTCACTCAGTTTGTCTTTGCATTCTGTCTTGCCAGGTCCTGTTCTGTTACCTCTGTCTTCTAGTCTGTGTTCGCGACTCTGGGGGCTGTACTCCCAGACTTGCTCCTGTTTCTCTGCAGTAGCAGTTCCTGTCTGAACTGCACCCTAGCCTGTTTGTCCGCCATTCTGGAGGCCGTATTCCCAGACTCTCACCAGTATCTCTGCAGTAGCGGTTCCTGTCTGAACTGCACCCTAGCCTGCTTGTCTGCCATTCTGGGGGCTGTATTCCCAGACTCTCTCCTGTTTCTCTGCAGTAGCAGTTCCTGTCTGAACTGTACCTTAGCCTTTTACCTGTTTTGTCTCTATGTCCGTCCCTTCCCTTTTCCTGCATTGTCTGAACCTGCACCTAACTCCTACTCGCTGTCTTTGTACTTCTGTTTGTGAGTTTTGTGTCCACTCGCTACTTCATAGCAAGTACCTTGTGTGTATCTGGTTCTGCTTGTCCCTTTTCCCTTCCTCCGTATCTTCCTGTATTTTCCAGTCTGTTCCATGTGAATAGAGCCCTGTCCTCTCTGCCTTGTCCACCGCACTTGCGGTTTCTCTCTGCTCTGACTTGCCCACCGCTCCGGCGGTTTCTCTCTGCTCTGACTTGTCCACCGCTCCGGCGGTTTCTCTCTGCTCTGACTTGCCCACTGCTCCTGTGGTTTCTCTCTGCTCTGACTTGCCCACCGCTCCGGCGGTTTCTCTCTGCTCTGACTTGCCCACCGCTCCTGCGGATTCTCTCTGCTCTGACTTGCCCACCGCTCCGGCGGCTTCCCTCTGCTCTGACTTACCCACCGCTCCAGCGGTTCCACCTGCTCTGCCCTTGCTCACCTCTCCGGTGGTATCTCTCTGCTCTGCTTTGCTCACCGCTCCGGCGGTTCCTCCCACTCTGCCTTGCTCACCGCTCCGGCGGTTCCTCCTGCTCTGCCTTGCTCCCCGCTCCGATGGTTCCCCTGCTCTGCCTTGCTCACCGCTCCGGCGGTATCTTCCTGCTCTGCTTTACCCACCTCTATGGCAGTTCTTCTCTGCTCCGCTTGTCTACCGCATCTGCGGTTCTGTTCCTGAATCTCAGTCTGTACTGGACCCTATCCAGTCTGCGCTCCAACCTGCTAGTGCCTCCCTGTCGGCACCCCAGCCGTGCCGGCCAGTACCCCCTCCTGCCTACATACCAGCTGTGCTTGCCAGTGCCCACCTACCAGCATACCAGCCGTACTTGCCAATACCCACCTGCCTGTGTGCCAGCCTACCTGCCTGTTCCTGCTTTCCCCGGTGTGGGTCAACAACTGTGACCGGGGTCTGACCTGGAGTCACACCTGGTCCCTCTGCTCGGTTCCCCCTTGGTTCACGGAGTCGTTAGCCGCCGTGCGACTTTGGTCGGATCGGGTAGATACTTAGTTACGCCCCTCCAGGCACTCCCCGGTTCATGGTACAGTGGGATCACTAATCATGCCCACACCAGTCAGTCCGGGCGTGAGCGTAACATGCTGCACTATCAGGTACTTCCGACCCAGGCCTCCCTGGCTAATCTAATATATATATTGTATGGACTTCCTTGCATGGACTTGATAAAGACTTCCTTGTTTTCTAGCATCCTCTAGTGTGAACAGTGCTTTACAAACTGCTCTGCTAATTGCATTTTCCCCAGAGTGTTTATGGACTTTGAGTTTTCGTCTACTCTTGTTTAAAACACCGTGTGTTTGTAATATAAACTTTGACACCTATAAACTGTGTTCTGTTGTATATTTGTTCCACGCAAAGAGACTCCTGTGGTATCCATTATAATTATTACATGTTCTCTTGGTGAGGACAGGGAAGTCTTGGCTGTCTTGGAAGTCTTGATATCCCTCTTTCAGTCTGTGGGAAAGCTGTATTAGGTTCACTTAATGATGACCTTCAGTGGCCTAAACAGTGGCTTTGCTTCTGCACATTTTTCCTCAAAATGCATTGCAGATCAGGCCATTGCCCAACTCTGTAGTCATGAAACTCAAGGCGCAAAGAAAGATCTTTGTGTGTCGAAGCACCGAGAAGTGTGAGCTGATATTGGACGGGCTGCCATTGCTTATAGAACAAGCTGCATTAGAGGACTTTCTGGGAGAAATGACAGCCGTAGGAAATACGGTTTCCCTCTATGCCAGTCCTTTCACCAACCTAAAGAATTTTGGCTGTGGTGAAATACAACTCTCAACGAGAAGTAGTGTCAGACTGAAGAACATTTGACCCACCAGAGGATTTGACTCTGAGGGCCCACCTTTCTCCCCCACTCAAGAGCCCCATAGCCCCAAGGTTTGCACTATGAACTCTCCTGAAGGAGAAGCCTGGGCCTACCGGAGGATTCTCTGGTTCTCTGGTGGGCCCGTGCAACCCTGCCTAGAAGCAGCCCTGGTTAAGAAAAGTCTGTGTGAAGGTTCCCGGACACTCTATGGCTGCTTTATTTTTACTGTGGACTGGCTCCAGCAATCTATAAGACTTAAGATCTGCAATCTGACACCTTGGCAAAGCCTAATTCTGTTCTTCCTCAGATATCTAACAAACAGGTCATGCTGGAGAAATTTGCACCTACTACCACTCAGTGTCTTCAGCTCCTTTGTGAGAAACTAATGTTTGGGCAGCCAGTCTTCTGAGATGGAAATTGTGGATGGCTTCGCTTCTGGTACTAGTTGCCATTACCATACCATGGCGTGCCATAATTCACTGGATATTCCTGGCTGGCTGGAGACAAGCTCATCCCCACAGAAAAGTACTAGTGTCACGGAACAACAAGGGGGTGTCCGGCGGACAGCACAACACACGGATGCAATGGGAGATAGAGGGGAAAGGAGGGCCCTAGCGGTAGGGAACAAGGGAAGGGACACCTCCTGACATCAACCTGTGCCTGTCCCATAGCTACCTATCGTCCCTAGAAGGGTCCCATACCCCGTGCGTGATCACGTGCCTAAGCCCTCGCTGGCCCTGGCTAGTGCGCAGGCCATCGAGACACTAATCTCACCACTACAATGGAGAACACAAGGAAGGGAAGACAACCAATGGAAGATAACTACATAAAATACTTTTATCTCTCCAACAGAAAACTTCACTGTTGCAATAGCAACGAACACCACAGCTTCTCCAGAGACTGGCTTCTTCAAAGAGGTCAGAATAGAATGAACTATAACCGGCAGTCAGCTGATGGATCATGTGGCTATTTAAAGAGAGCTGGGAGTGGCACCAACCAACATCAGCTGACCTCTAATAAAAGGCTGCCAGCAAGAGACTAACATTAACCCTTGCTGGACCAAAAGGAAAATATGCATTTAAATTACAGCATAACCAGAGCTGCCACAAATCTCCAAATTATTCGTGACAACCAGCAAGCTAAGGAAATGGTGGCCTCTATCATCATCAGGGCCAGACTGGCCATCTGACAATTCTGGCAAATGCCATAAGAGCCTGTCTGGTTGCGGGCTGCCTTATCTGCTACGTTGTTAACAGAATCGACATCCTCAAATCGCTCATACTGTTAACAGTTGTGACGGAGCACAAAGTCACTGGCTCCGTCACTTACCCCAGCAGGCCGTGGGTTTCCCTTGTATCTGCGGCCTGTTGGGGGGTACCATCATACCATATAGTGGCTGTGAGGTGTACCATCATAATATATAAGGAACTGTGGGATGGACCATCATATTATATAGGGGGCTGTTGGAGGGACCATCATACTATATGGGGGGCTGTATGAGGACCGTCATACAGTATGGGTATTATGGGGATCTTCATAGTGAATGGGGGATCTATCATACTGTGTGGGGTGGCTGTGGGGGACCATCTTACTGTGTAGGATGGCTGTGGTGGACATTATACTGTTTGGAGGTCTATGGGGTACATTATACTATGTTGGGGACTGTGGTGATTATTATAGTGTATAGGATGGTTATGGGGGACATCATACTATATGGGAGCTGTGGGCTAATCACACTGTACAGGGGGCTTTGGTGGAAATTAGAATAATTAACAAAAAACACCTGCAAAGGCTTCTTAAGTGTTTAAAAAGGTCCTTTAGTCTGTTTCAGTAGGCTCCACAATCATGGGGAAGACTGCTGACGACAGATGTCCAGAAGGCAGTTATTGACATGTGGCACCCCTGCGGGTTCAGTCGCCACAGAGGTACTGCATCTCACCCAGAGGTGTGGTATCCCACTCTCAGGTAAGGATAGAGTGCTGCCCGGGACCCTAACACCTGCATCCAACACGTCCACTTCAGTAGGGCAGGGCGAGATTGCTCCTACGGGAGAGCACAGTCCCTGGTCCCTGGCTGGAGTGGAGGGGAACCTAGTGAGGGGGAACCATGTAGTGGGTGTGGGTGGAGGACGTAGATCAGGGGAGCACTTGTGAGGAAGTGATATAAAAGAGGGAACCATCTTAGAAAGACAAGCCAGTCAGAGGAGGAAAGTGAGGGGAGCGGAGGCTCTGCACGAGCTCTGCTCCGGAGGCGGGCCTAGTGAGAGGCCCAGGACTGAGAGGGGAGAGGGAGCAGGAGAAAGGCTCCAGGAACAGAAGGGATCCCAGGGGTACGGGCAGTACTGGAGGCCACCCGTACGCCCGAATCTGCCAGAAGGTAGAGGGATCGAGCCGCAGAGTGGACCGGCCCCTAAACTAGTGGAGAACTACAAGGCTCAGCTAGGAACCGGAGGCTGCTGTACTTGCAAGGTGCAGTGGCCACATCCGCAACTATATCGCCGAGAAGGTGGCCACATAGGGTCCAGGGGACTACAGGTCGCCCGACAAGACCTGAGGCTATCGGATTGGGACACTGGTTGCAAGGCGCAGGGCAGGAGGGTGAGAGCCAGTGCAGGAAGACGACTGAGGAAGGCACATAGAAAGGGGTCCTGTCAGGCACTCTTGAATTACCTGAGGGATTGCTGAACCCCTGCCTGGTGAATGCAGCACGACGTGGGAGATTGTAGTCCGGAACCTGTAACCTGAGGAACTTAACAACTGTGAGTAAACTCGGAAGACTGCACCCCACTGCCTCTGTGATTATTGTCTGCGCCATCACCCCCTGCACTACAACGCCCAGCATCACCTATACCACCTATAACATCTACACTGCCCTGGAGCTAAGCTCTACCTGCGGAGAGCCACACCAGCTTTGCTGCACTAACATCAGCTCCAGAGGACCTGCTCCGCAGCAGCGGCTCCCTTTAGCCGCATACCACAGGTGGCATCACAAACTTTGTACATAAATCCCCTGTAAATATTCCCATGTTGAATGACCGCCCTGGGTCACGGACCGGGCCACCGCCACTGTGACATCTTCCCAAACGACGACCAACCCGGCACCGAGTACCCCACGGCCCAGGGGGCGCGTCAGACACACTTCACAAGGTCCCATGGTTCAAATTTCCAAAGATGAGCAAGACTTGTGCAAGTCCACTATTCTCTTCCTAATATTTTGGCTGATTTCTTTAGACTTTCCCATGATGCTACACAAAGAAGCAGTGTGTTTCAGGTGTACAATATATCCACAGGTGTGTCTCTAATTAACTCAGATCTTGCCAAAAAACCTATCCAGAATTGTTTAAAGGCATAGTAATCTTAGTGTATGTAAACTTTTGACTTTGCAGTATGTAATAAAAATGCAAATTGTTACGGGTCCGGGTGGTGGAACCTCTGTGCTTCGGTGCAAGGAGGGACCAGAGGGGTGTGACTAAGTACCTACCCGGCCTGACTAAGGTCGCATGGCGGCTCAATCGACTCCGTGAACCAGGGAGGGATCGAGCAGGGGGACCAGGTGCCACTCTGGGACCGACCTTGTGTGAGAGCAGGTGACACCCACGGGTCAGATGGCAGGGACTGACCGGTACAGCGGATGAGCACGGCTGGAAGGCAGACGGGTGGTCCGGGTAGATAAGCAGGCTGGTTCGGCAGATAGCCAGACGGGTGCTCCAGGTAGGCAAGCTAGCGGGCACGACAGGTAACAGGCAGGTGCTCCAGGTAGGCAGGCTGGTGGGCACAACTAGTAACTGGCAGGTGCTTGCAGGTAAGCAGGCTGGCGGGCACGGCAGGTAACTGGCAGGTGCTTCCAGGTAAGCAGGCTGGCGCAACTGGTTACTTGCAGACAGGCGGGCAGAGCCCATAGACAGACTGGCGGGCTGGACTGTAGACAGACTGTCGGGCTGGATAGCAGTCAGGCTGGCGGATGGGACTGATAGGCAGACTGGCGGGCAAGACTGTAGCACAGACTGGCGGGCTGGACTGACTGACAGCAGGACCTGAGGGCTGAAGCAAATGTTAACACAAGGAGCAACAACCTTGCACAGGCACCTCCATTTTGGAGGAGGTGCCTTATATAGAGGAAGTCCTCCGGCCATTGGCCGGGGACTCTTTAGGATGGCGCGCGCAGCCCCTTTAAGAGGGAGGGAGCGTGCGCGCCCTAAGCACAGTGCCCGGGAATCTGCGTGCACCAGCAGCAGCAGCAGGGAGGCCGGAAGACGCTGGACCAGGACCGCGGCGATGAGGGGAGCGGTGTCTCTGCCCGCCAGGAGGCAGAGACGCCGATGCTACAGTACCCCCCCCTTTGCGCCCCCTCTTCTTTAGGCCTGCAAAAATTTTTTTAAGAAGATGAGGGGCCTGAATGTTCTCCCTGGGTTCCCAGGACCTCTCCTCTGGGCCGAACCCATTCCAATCCACAAGAAAGAAGGTTTTTCCTCTTACCCTCTTGGTGGCCAAAATGTTCTCTACCTCATAGACGTCCTCAGAGGATACCGGAGCTGGAGTGGTACCTGGATCATCAGAAAAAGAATTAAGGACAACTGGTTTGAGGAGAGATACGTGGAAGGAGGTGGGAATCCGTAAGGTGGCCGGGAGTTTCAGCTTGTAAGCCACAGGATTAATTTGGTTCAAAACCTCGAACGGACCGATGAACCGCGGACCCAACTTATAAGATGGTATCTTGAGACAAATATATTTGGAGGAAAGCCAGACCTTGTCTCCCGGAGGGAATTGAGGCAGACCCAGACATCTCTTATCAGCATGTCTCTTCATCCGCTCGGAGGACTGAAGAAGCGCAGATCTGGTGTCTTCCCAAATTGCAGAAAATTTGCTGACGAGAGACTCCGCGGCAGGATTGTCCACTGAAGAGGAGACGGGAATTGGAATCCGGGGGTGTCGACCGTACACCACAAAAAACGGAGATTTGGTGGAAGACTCGCTCTCATGGTTGTTATAGGAGAACTCAGCCCAGGGCAGGAGCTCAACCCAATCGTCATGGTGAGCGTTGACAAAGTGCTGAAGAAAGCTGGTAAGGATCTGGTCGATACGTTCCACTTGACCATTAGACTGAGGATGATAAGCAGAAAAGAAATCCAAAGAGACATCCAGCAGCTTGCACGTAGCTCTCCAGAAGTGCGAAGTGAACTGAACCCCGCGATCAGACTCAATGTGGAGAGGTAGGCCGTGAAGACTGAAGACGTGATGGATGAAATCCTTAGTCAGCACAGATGCAGACGGAAGACCAGGCAGAGGGATGAAGTGAGCCATTTTAGAAAAGCGATCAGCGACCACCCAAATGACCGTACAACCGGCAGAAACAGGGAGATCCGTAATGAAGTCCATTGCAATGTGTTGCCATGGAGCGGAAGGCACGGGAAGAGGAAGAAGACGGACGGATGCAAGGTGTCTGGGAACCTTGTTATGGGCACAGGAGGAACAAGCCGCGACGAAGTCTGCCACATCCTTGCATAGGGAAGGCCACCAGTAATGTCGGGCGATGAGCAGAAAGGTCTTCCTCTGGCCAGCATGACCGGCTAGTTTGGATGAGAGGCCCCAGAGTAGAATCTTCTTGCGATCCAGAACCGCTACAAAGGTCTTACCGGGTGGAAGGTGAGACAGGTCAAACGGAGCCACAGTCATTACTTTGGAGGGGTCGATGATATGTAGAGGCTCCTCCTCTTGGTCAGAAGACAGGAATGAGCGGGATAGAGCGTCAGCTTTAACGTTCTTGTCCGCCGGGCGGTAGTGCAGAGTGAAGCAGAATCGGGTGAAGAATAGAGACCACCTGGCCTGACGTGGATTTAATCTTTGGGAGTTCTGCAAATAAGCCAGGATTTTGTGGTCAGTGTAGATGACCACTGGGTGCAGAGCCCCCTCCAGCAAGTAACGCCACTCCTCCAGCGCTAATTTGATGGCCAGCAGCTCACGATCTCCTATGGAGCAGTTGTGCTAGGACGAGGAGAAGAGCTTGGAGAAGAAGCCGCAGGTTACCTTTCTCCCGGACGAGGATTTCTGGGTGAGCACCGCTCTGGCTCCGGAGGAGGATGCATCAACCTCCAGGAAGAACTGCTTGTTGCAATCCGGACGGTGTAGCACAGGAGAGGAGCAGAAAGCTTGTTTAAGGGAGACAAAGGCCTCTTCCGCTTCGGAAGTCCATTCCCTGGGATTTGCTCCTTTACGGGTGAGCGCGGAGATGGGAGCAGTCTGGAAGGAGAAATGAGGAAAGAAGAGGAGGTAATAATTTACGAAGCCCAGGAATTGCTGAATCGCCTTCAACCCCTCCGGTCGGGGCGACTTTAAGACGGCAGAGTCATTTTCGGGATCCATCCGCAGACCAGTCTTGGAGATAATATAGCCCAGGAACGGTAGAGAGGTCTGCTCAAAGATACATTTCTCGAATTTAGCGTATAGGCGGTTCTGCCGGAGCCTTAGCAGAACCTGACAAACATCCCTCCGGTGTGAGGGTAGATCCAGAGAGAAGACCAAGATGTCATCCAGGTATACCACCACGCAAGAATACAGGAGATCACGAAAGATGTCGTTGACCAGCTCCTGGAAGATGGCTGGAGCATTACAGAGACCAAAAGGCATAACTCGGTATTCATAGCGACCGTCCCGGGTGTTGAATGCCGTCTTCCACTCGTCTCCCTGGCGGATCCGGACCAAATTGTACGCCCCACGAAGATCGAGCTTGGTGAATATCTTCTCGCTTTTGAGGCGGTCGAACAGCTCCGAGATGAGAGGCAGGGGATAGTTATTTTTGATGGTAATCTGGTTAAGACCCCTGTAACTGATACAGGGACACAGAGAGCCGTCTTTCTTCTTAACGAAGAAGAATCCTGTTCCAGCCGGAGAGGAGGATTTCTGGTTAAATCCCCTAGCCAGATTCTCCTCTATATACTCAGACATGGCCTGGGTCTCAGCCAGCTACAAGGGGTAGATACGCCCGCGGGGAGGAGAAGCACCAGGTACCAGGTCGATGGGGCAGTTATACGGCCTATGAGGTGGTAGTGTCTCCGCTTCCTTCTTTTTGAAAACGTCTGCATAGGACCAGTAGGGTGCCGGCAGTCCAGGTAGATTAGCCGGGGTAGACGGGTGTCGAGCAGGACGAACCGGAACCAGACAGGATTTATGGCATTCTTGACCTAAACGGAGCACTTCACCAGATCTCCAATTCAGGACGGGCCCATGTCTTTGTAACCAGGGTAGACCAAGCAAGAGGGAGTGAGAGACCAGACAGCACATGAAAGGAGATCTTCTCCAAGTGCAGCATTCCCACCTGAAAGGTTACAGGCTCTGTGACGAGCAAGATGGTCTCCGGAAGAAGCCTCCCATCCACGGAGGCAACTGCCATCGGTTCAGCCAGACGTACAGTAGGAATCTGATACCGCTCCTCAACAGCCTGTTGAATGAGATTCCCAGCGGCTCCGGAATCCAGGTGGGCAATCTCGAAGAAGCGGGTCTCACCACTGGAAATAGAAACAGACAGAGTCAAAGACGGAGAGGATTTACTCTTGCCTAGGACGACCTCTCCGAGTGGTCCTAGACACTGGAGTTTCCCAGCTTCACCGGGCAGGAAAGGATCAGATGCTCTTTACTGCCACAGTAGAAGCAACTCCCCTCGGCCCGGCGCGTCTCCTGGCGGGACTTGACCATCTTGGTTTGGTCAATTTGCATGGGCTCGGGCGAGCATGCCCGGGGAATTGCTGATTGTGAGGCAGGCTTTTGGAATACAGGAGCGAGACGCGGAAATTTCCTCTCTCGGGTAGTCTCCTTAGCATGTTCCAGAAAACGGATGTCAATCCGGGTAGCTAAAGACACCAGGTCGTCCAGGGAGGAAGGGATGTCACGACCGGCTAGTTCATCCTTGTTCGGTCCGGAAAGACCCTCCCAGAAGGCGGACACCAGGGCCTCGTTGTTCCAGGCAAGCTCGGATGTGAGGGTTCAGAAACGTATGTCATACTGGCCCAAGGTGAGACTCCCTTGGCGGAGACGGAGAAGTGAGGAGGCAGTAGAAGATTTACGTCCGGGCTCATCGAAGACCCTCCGGAAGGCAGCGAGGAAAGCCAGAAGATCGGACACCAGGGGATCCCCTCTCTCCCACAGAGGGTTTAGCCATGCCAATGCCTCCCCGGTGAGGTGAGACATAATGAACGCCCCCTTGGCCCGATTGGAGGGGAACTGATATGCAAGGAGTTCAAAGTGCAGCGTGCACTGATTTATAAAGCCCCGACATAAGACGGGGTCACCACCAAAACGTGGAGGCGCAGAGAGCCGGGGTCCAGAGCTGGGTGCCACAGCGCCACTGGGTTGAGGTGCCGCCGGAGCGGGTGCCGCTCGACTAGAGACGGGCACAGGCGGGAGTTGACAGTCCGCAGATAGGACAGGATAGTCTCCTGTTGCGACCTCTGACGTGAGACCTCCTGGTACAGGTCAGAGAGCGAAGAAGCCTGGGGGCCACCGGGTTCCATGGCCTGTGCAAACTGTTACGGGTCTCGGTGGTGGAACCTCTATGCTTCGGGGCAAGGAGGGACCAGAGGGGCGTGACTAAGTACTTACTCGGCCTGACCCAAGGTCTCACGGCGGCTCAATCGACTCCGTGAACCAGGGAGGGACCGAGCAGGGGGACCAGGTGCCACTCTGGGACCGACCTTGTGTGAGAGCAAGTGACTCCCACGGGTCAGATGGCAGGAACTGACCGGTACAGCAGATGAGCACAGCTGGAAGGCAGATGGGTGGTCCGGGTAGATAAGCAGGCTGGTTCGGCAGATAGCCAGATGGGTGCTCCGGGTAGGCAAGCTAGCAGGCATGACAGGTAACAGGCAGGTGCTCCAGGTAAGCAGGCTGGCGGGCACAGCAGGTAACTGGCAGGTCCTTCCAGGTAAGCAGGCTGGCGTGACTGGTTACTGGCAGACAGGTGGGCAGAGCCCATAGACAGAGTGGCGGGCTGGACTGTAGACAGACTGTCGGGCTGGATAGCAGTCAGGCTGGCAGACTGGACTAATAGGCAGACTGGCGGTCAAGACTGTAGCACAGACTGGTGGGCTGGACTGACTGGCAGCAGGACCTGAGGGCTGAAGCAAATGTTAGCACAAGGAGCAACAACCTTGCACAGGCACCTCCATTTTGGAGGAGGTGCCTTATATAGAGGAAGTCCTCCGGCCATTGGCTGGGGACTCTTTAGGATGGCCCTAAGCACAGTGCCCGGGAAGCTGCGTGCACCAGCAGCAGCAGCAGGGAGGTCGGAAGACGCCGGACCAGGCGGCGGTGAGAGGAGCGACGTCTCTGCCCGGTAGGAGGCAGAGACGTCGATGCTACACAAATGCACACAGAAACAAAGACCTTAATTTTTGGAGACATGTCCTGTGGTCTGATGAAACTAAAATTGAACTTTTTGGGCATAATGACCATCGTTACGTTTGGAGGAAAAAGGGAGAAGCTTGGAAGCCTAAAAACACCATCCCAACTGTGAAACATGGGGTTAGCAGCATCATGTTATGGGGTTGTTTTGCGGCAGGAGGGACTTGTGCACTTCACAAAATAAATGGCATCATGAGAAAAGAAGTTTATGTGGCAATACTGAAGCAACATCTCAAGACAGTCAAAGCTCGGACGGAAATGGGTCTTCAAAATGTATAATGACCCAAAGCATATTGCCAAAGTGGTAACAAAGTGGCTTAAGGATAACAAAGTCAATGTTTTGGAGTGGCCATCACAAAGCCCTGATCTCAATCCTATTGAACATTTGTGGGCAAAGCAGAAAAGGCAGGTGCGAGCAAGGCAACCTACAAACCTGGATCAGCTACACTAGTTTTGTCATTAGGAATGGGTCCAAATTCTGACCAAGTATTATGAGAAGCTTGTGGAAGGACGTACTATTACGCAAAAAGCAATCACACCCTCACACAAGTCGTGTGGGGCGATCGCCGCCGGTTGTCAGCTAATTGTTACAGCTGACACCCGGTACTATGTGCCAGGAGTGGTCCCGCACCGCTCCCGGCACATTAACACCCGAAATGCTGCGATCGAAGTTGATCGCAGCATTCCGGTGGCAGGGGGAGGTTAGCGCCGATAATTACCTCCTCACCGGCGTCCCGCACTGTCTGTGTGGGTTCCCGGTGGTTGTCATGGTGATCCGATGTCGTCACCAGACAGCAGGAAGTTAAGTTAGGTAGACCATGCTCAGTGCGCGGTGTACCTAACTTGTGTGCACAGGGCTGCAGCCTGCATAGCATAGAGATGCTGCTGCAGCATTTCTATGCTGTGCAAGCGATCTGGGTGAAAAAAAATTAAAGTCCCACTAGTGGGACAATGTGTAAAAGTTCAAAAAGTATCAGAAAGTAAAAAAAAAATTGTAAAAATATAAAAAAAAAAAAAAAATGAAAAAAATAATCCCCCAAAAATTAAAATATATTTTACCCATGAATAAATATTATTCTGAAAAAAAAGCAAATAAACCAGAAAAGTACAAACATTTGGTATCGCCACATCCGGAACAACCTGACCTATAAAACTGTCCCACTAGCTAACTACTTTAGTGAACATGGTAAAAAAAAAACAAAAAAAACAAGTAAAAACCGATGCTTTATTATCATACCGCAAAATAAAAAATGGAATAAAACGTGATCAAAAAGACAAATGTAAATAAAAATGGTACCGCTAAAAACGTCGCCTTGTCCCGCAAAAAAACAAACCACCATACAACTCCATCAGCCAAAAAATAAAAAAGTTAAAGCTCTCAGAATAAAGCGATGCAAAATTTTTTTTTCTATAAAATAGCTTTTTTATGTAAAAGCACCAAAAATAAAAAAATTGTATAAATGTGATACCGCTATAAACTTACTGACCCAAAGAATAAAGCTGCCTTATCAAACTTAACACATGCACCGCGGCATAAAAAAGCAAAAACAAAAAAACAATTCCAGAATTGTTGGTTTTTGTTTATTCTGCCTCCCAAAAATCGGAATAGATAGCGATCAGAAAATGTCACGTGCCCGAGAATGGTACCAATAAAAACATCAACTCGTCCTGCAAAAAACAGGCCGTCACATCATTCTGTCGGCCGAAATATGGAAAAATTATAGCTCTCAAAATATGGCAATGCAAAAAATAGTCTTTTAGTGTGTGACAGCTGGCAATCATAAAAACCCGATATGAATCTGGCATCGCTATAATCGCACCGACCCGAAGAATTTATGCTAGGGTTAGGGTTGTGCTAGGGTTAGGGTTGTACTAGGGTTAGGGTTAGGGTTGTGCTAAGGTTAGGGTTGTGCTAGAGTTAGGGTTAGGATTTTTTCAAAAGTAAAGAAAAAAAATGATGACGATATGGCGACTTGTGTTGAGCGCAAGTACTCGCTACTTGAGTTAGCATCAGGTGCTCGGGTATGCATGAGTGACATGCTCGAGTCTCCACCCCATATGCTTTGCGGCCAAAAAAACCTAGCAGGGATTGCCTGCCATGCACGAGCGATCCCCGCATGTTTTTTTGGGTGTCTAACAACCGTGAAACATGCAGGACTCGAGCATCCGTGATACATGGTGCATACCTGAGCACCCGATGCAAACTCAAGTAGCGAGAATTTGCACTCAAGACTAATGACAACTTATTCAATATGATGACCTAATGTTATCAAATTCTGTGTCATACCTCTGGCTTCAAAATGTTCACTATACCCCTTGATAAAATCCTTGAGGAGTCTAGTTTCCAAAATGGGGTCACTTGTGGGGGGTTTCCACTGTTTAGGCACATCAGGGGCTCTCCAAAAGCGACATGGCATCCGCTAATAATTCAAGCAAATTTTACATTCAAAAAGTCAAATGGCGCTCCTTCCCTTCCAAACCCTGCCGTGCGCCTAAACAGTGTTTTTCCCCAACATAAGGGGTATTGGCGTACTCAGGAGAAATTGCACAACAAATTTCGGGGTCCATTTTTTCCTGTTACCCTTGCAAAAATATAAAAAATTGTGGTCTAAAATAACATTTTTGTGAAAAAAAAAATTCATTTTTTTCTTCCACATTCCAAAAATTCCTGTGAAGCACGTGAAGGGTTAATAAACTTCTTGAATGTGGTTTTGAGCACCTTGAGGGGTGCAGTTTTTAGAATGGTGTCACTTTTAGGTATTTTCTGTCATAAAGGTCCCTCAGAATCACTTCAAATGTGATGTGGTCCCTAAAAAAATGGTTTTGTAAATTTTGTTGGAAAAATGAGAAATCGCTGGTCAACTTTTAACCCTTATAATTTCCTGACAAAAAAAAATGTTGGTTCCAAAATTGTGCTGACGTAAAGTAGGCATGTGGAAAATGTTATTTATTATCTATTCTGTGTGATATATCTCTCTGATTTATGGGTATGAAAATTCAAAGTTTGAAAATTGCAAAATTTTCACAATTTTTGCCAAATTTCTGATTTTTTCACAAATAAACGCAAGTGATATCGAAGACATTTTACCACTATCATGAAGTACAATATGTCACGAAAAAAAAATCTCAGATTCAGTGGGATCCGTTGAAGCGTTCCAGAGTAATTACCTCATAAAGTGACAGTGGTCAAAATTGTAAAAATTGGCATGGTCATTAATGTGCAAACCACCCTCTGGGGTAAAGGGGTTAAGGCCAATGGTACAAAATACTAATGAAATGTATGTAAACTTTTGACTTTGCAGTATGTAATAAAAATGCCTTAAAACATTCTCTTTCTCTCATTATTCTGGCATTTGACAAATATTAAAAATGATGGTAATCCAAATTGACCTATGTCAGATATTGAGAAAAATATGTCTTTTTATGTACTGTATGTAAACTTCTGGTTTCAACTGTAAATGGCTAAAAAAGTGAAATGTTATGCTCACCTGGAGAGGTGGATTCATGAGCCATTAGTCCAGGTGTACTTACAGACCCATAACATTTACACAGTTGGCTGTATAGCATGTGAAATAGGGAGGACTTTGAAACCAGGCTATGATGAAAGGCAGACAAACAAGCAAGGCAGGACATGCAGGAAACCACAGAACCAGGAGAGCAGAAGAAGAGGACAATGGTAGCTCTGAAGAAGCATTCAGATGTAGGTAAAAGAATCCACAGCAGGATCCAACATAATGCAACAAACGAAAACTGAACATTTTACTGTCTCAATTCTAGAGACAGAGTGTATACAAGAGGGCCTTGAAAGGCCTTGGTAGATGATGTCACAGAAGAATTTTGGAGCACTCCCCTCAAGACGAGACCAGTGCGTAAAAGAGTGCATGCTTATGGAGAAGTTGGGAAAAACATCTATTGGTTGAAAAAGTCATCACCCAACATCTATCTTATATGTGATGCGCCCCCAGGGCCGTGGGGTGCTCGGTGTCCGGGCCTCTGTGTATGCCGGTGGGGGGGAGTATCACAGTAGCTGGCCCGGTCCGTGACCCAGGGCGGTCAGTAAAAAGGGGGATAGATTTTATAGGGGATTATAAGTGTTCGTGATGCCACCTGTGGATTACGGCTAAAGGGAGCCGCCGCTGCGGAGCAGTCCTCTGGAGCTGGTGATACGGCAGCAGGGATGGTGTGGCTCTCCACAGGTAGAGCAAGCTCCAGGGCAGTGTAGATGTAGTTGGTGGTTGCGCTGGGCGTTGTAGTGCAGGGGGAGAGATGGCGCAGATCAAAGAATGGACAGAGGCCGCATGGGGCAGTCATCCGAGTCTTTAATCACAGTTATTATGACGGTTCCACTGGTGCACTGTACAGTTATCGGCCTCCCACGTCGCGCTGCGTTCACCAGGCAGGGGTTCAGTTCTTCCTCAGATGATTTAGGAATGCCTGACAGAACCCCACTTTCTCGTGTTCCTAGCTAGACTGTCTTCACGCTGGGTCTTTCTCCCTCCTGCCCTGCGCTTCCCCACTCTCAATCCTGCTCGGGTGCTCTGAAGTCCCTCCTGTCCGTCGGAGTTCACAGACCTACTTGACCCTTACTGGGATTAGAGAAGGGCTTCGGCAACTGACTATATAAGCCAGAAGCCTCCGGTTTTTCCAGCCGAGACCTGGAGTACACGACTGGGCCAGGGGCTGGTCCTCTTCTTGCGGCCTACGATCCCTCTGTCTTCTGACAGATTCGGGGCGTACAGGTGCCGTCTCGCACTCGCTGTACCCCCTAGGATCCCTTCTATAGAACGGAGCCTACTCCCTGCTCCCCTCCTGGGCCTCCAGACTCGGCCCTACTTGTGGAGCAGAGCTCCTACTCTGCTCCCTGACTGTCCTCCTCAACTGTTCTTCTGAACAGACCTGCCACCCTAAGATGGCTTCCCTTTATATACCTCCTACTACAAGTGCTCCCCCTAACTACTTCCTCCACCCACACCCACTACTGGTTCCCCCTACCTCTGGGTTCCCCCCACTCCAGCCAGGGTCAGGGCTCAGCAGAAACATACATTGCGTCTTGCCCTTCCAGCCGGCCTGGAGCAGTGTAGTATTGGATGCAGGTGTTGGGGTTCCGGGCAGCACTCCCTCCTTACCTGAGAGAAGGGAGACACCATACCTCTGGGTGAGGTGTAGTACCTCTGTGACGACTGAACCCTCAGGGGCGCCACATATGCATGGTTGGATTTAACATTTTTAGAGTTAGAGTTCATGCACAGGGCCTGTACAGTAGTGCGCAGAGTCTCTAACGGACATAATGTGAAAACTGATATTGTCATCTAGAAGCAACACCTCTATACATACATCATCTGTTGGGATTTGCAATGATTGGTTTTATGTCAGAAACTAGCAGAAAAAAAAATCCAAATCTGTTTTGTACAACAGCAGCAACATTAGGGATAAGATGTTATGAAATCTCATCCACGTGCTGCAGAGAAATTCCACAGCATAAACCGGCTAGTGCTTAGTAGGGATGATTGAGCACTAAAATGCTCGAATACTCGGTACTAGAGTAGGTTGGATGCTCGGACAGGCTTGATTCGAGTAATGAGTATAACGGAAGTCAATGGGAAACTCGAGCATTTTTCCGGAAGATCCTAACAGGAGGACTGGAAGAGAGGGCAGGAAAATCGCTGAAGTGGATGGAAACAACACTCAAATGGAATGGGAACAGCATGGGGAAGATGCCTAGACGCATCTCTGACTCTCAAGTTGCTGCTGTGAACTAAATAAATAAATAATTTAAAAAAATGATGTGGGATCCCCTCATATTTGATAACCAAACAAGGTAAAGCAGACAGCTGGGGGTTGATATTATTAGGCTGGGAAGGTTCATGGTTATTGGGTCCTTCCCAGCCTAAAAATACCAGCCCGCAGCTGCCCCAAAATTGGCGCATCACATTAGATGTGATAATTCTGGCACTGGTGCGGTGGCAATCAGGGTAATATTTTTGGGGGTTGATGTCAGCTGTGTAATGTCAGCTGGCTTCAAGCCCAGGGATTAGTAATGGAGAGGCATCTATCAGACAACCGATTACTAACCCAGTAATAAAAAAAAAATACGCACACAAAATACTTTATTTGAATGGAGACTCCCCCATAATATCCCTCGTTCACCAATTCATTAAAAAAAATGTTCCCACAAAGCTCCTCTGACATAGTTCAAATTCCTCGCATCTGACTGCGGCGTCTGGGAATAGCAGTAAAGTGACCGTGATTCACAGGCGCCGGGTAGTGACAACAACTCTCATCAAATGTGCTGGCTCTCGCAGAGTGCATCGTTGACCCACCAGCTCTGATGAGAGTTGTTGTCACTACCTGGCTCCTGTGAATAGCGGTCACTTTACTGCTATTCACAGACGCCTAATGTGACAAGCAGAAGTAGTGTTGTTGCTTCAAAAGCATCCAGCAACTATTACAAATATCACAAGCACAGGAGACAGGAAGTGTTGTGCTTCAGAAGCATCCAGCTACTAGAGGGGTTAACACAGTCACAGGAGACAGGGAGTGTTTTAGCAGAGCCCCAGGGGGATTGTGGGGAACTTGTTATTGTAGTCCGGCTGAAGCCGAAGAGAAAGGTAGTGTGTTATCTGTATCTGACAGAAGGCAACTGAACAGGATTCAGATCAGGAGAGAAACTGAACACAGGTCAGATAAACTTCCTGTACTAACAGTGCAGAGTATTATCGGGCAGGAAGATAAGGACTGGAAGGATTTTTTTTTACAGGGATCATCTCCCTCATCAACCCCCCCATCCCCTTCATCTCCATGCAGGATAAAGAATGATATGTACTATTGTGTCTTTGTGAAGGAAAAGCCTGTGGTTGTGTATGCATAGAAGTATGCTGCTAAGAGATCTAATCTATGCTGAATTATGCTACTGAAGAGACTGTAATACTGTGCCTTGTGAAGAAACTACTGTATTGTTACTGGAGCCGGTTGCTCAAGAAACTCAAACCGTACTGTAATGAAGATTGTTGCTGTAATATCCCTGAATTGCACTGGCTGTGCTTCAGATTAAATTCCACTGTTAAACTGTTGAAAAAGACTCTTGTCAGATGTGTCTGGTCAGCAATTGAATCTATCATGTGCCTGAGAGAAGCTGCAGCCTATGGTCGCCCTGAGTAACGATTCCCCCAGGATTCCAAAGAATTCATGAAACCCGTCTCGCCCTATCAGAACCTAGCGGTGTGCGTGTAACATTGGTGGCCCGTACGGGGAATCCTGAGCGGGAATTAGCGTGTAGAGGGAGAAGAGGAAAAATGTCTGGAAAAACACAGAAGCACAGCACCTCAATTCAACTCTGCTACACCAGTTAAAGGGGACCAGCCATAAAGAAAACTCACTAACAGCTATGGATGTGGAAATACAAATGGACAGAATTAGTGAGCTGCTTCTTCAGTTAACCTGTGAAGAATTGAGAACAGTAGCAGAACATATAAAGATGTCAGAAGAACAGATTTCTAAAGAACACAACCACAGGTAACTGTTAGCTACCATTAATGCAAAAATGGATGAGCTGGGGAAGAAAGAAGATGAAGATGTCATGGGGACGTTCCTCCAGGAGCTAACACAGTTTCCAACCAGGATGAAGTTGGACGATGGAGGGGCAACACCAATTACCAAAAGCGGGAATCTCCGTCCACAGACAGAACTACAGGAATTGAAAGAACAATTCAAAGCCCTAACAACAGCCCTGCAGGAATCGACCAAAACTTCTGAACGGGTGACAGACTCAGACAGAACCTTTAACCTGCTCTAGTTAGATAAATCAGGAAGACAGTCCTCTCTAACACCACAAATCACCATAAGTAAAGAATTCAAGATCCTGGGATAGATTGGAGAGTGTGAACTGAAAGAGAAACTGTCTTATATGAACTTGTTGCACCAGATCGATGCAGGCTTACAGAAAGGCTACCAGCCAGATGAGATTATTGAGGGGGTGGTGAAAGCGATCAGCCCAGGAATAAACCTCCGTAGTATGCTGGAAATGAAGAGTCAATTGACCTTGCAATTGCTGAAGATGATTTTAAAAGGGCACTATAAAGAAGAGAGTACTTCAGAATTGTTCCACCGACTCATTAACCTCTCACAGAAAAATAATGAATCACTCCAAAGTTTCTTGTTCAGAGCAATTGAACTGAAGGATAGACTGTTGTTTGCATCCAAAGATGTAGAAGCGGAGGAGAAGTTTGATGCTCGACTAGTCCAGAAGAGGTTCTTGAGATCATTGGGAATCAGCAAAGAAATCAAGTTGCAGCTGAAACAATAACTAGAAGATCCTGGCATTCTGCACGAAGTCCTAATTGAAAAAATGAATGAGGCCGCTAGTTTGGAGTCACAGAGCGAACAGAATTTAAAGAAAGGCTCTGCTCCTAAAATCACCAAAATCAATCAACTGAAGTTGGAGACCCCTGGTGGCCAGTACAAAGATCATCAAGAGACCCTCAAGTGCCACTTCCGAGATGGAACCTTAAATCACCAACAATAGAGAGGACCGCCAGTGCTGACTGGGAGGAAGTAATAGGAGAACTGCGAGCCGAGTTGATTGAGGTGAAAAAGATGATTCGTTCCAGGCCATAACCTGTATCTCTCAGACCCAGGAGTGGGTTCCAAAACAGAAGATACCCGGCTTGTGAAGCGTGCCGTTCATCAAATCAGAGTACGGTGGGTGTCCAATGTCTAAGATGTGGTGAGGAAGGACATTATGCCAAGGAATGCCAATGGTCAAGGTTGTTTGGGTTGAAAGACAGGAGGTTGCCCAAGCGAGCCTTTTAAATGAAGAATGGAGAAGGCGCTACCTGCCACATACCTGCCTTTGGTCACTAAAAGAACTCTTAGGACCAGTGGAACTCCATGGCAAAGCTGTCAACCAGACCGAAATCCCTTTCATAGGCTGGGTGGAAGTGACTTTCCAACTGAGGGCCACAAAGAACAGCAACACCATTGAACTTTTGGTACCTTTTCTCGTGACCAGTGATCAGAACGTGGCAGAGGATCCTATCCTGGGTTATATAATGTAATCAGTGAGGTCATCACGAAACACAAGTCAGGAACGCTGGTGGTGGATACAATTGCAACATCACTTGCCATACCCAACGCCGTGGGGGAAAATGTGATTCATAGAGTAAAGAAAGCACAGAATACAATGGACCTAAAACAAGTCAAGGTAGGCTGGCGCCCAACCATAATGCAAACCAAATGGTGGGGGTGAGGTGTGAAGTCCGGGTAGAACCGGGAAGAAAAGTCCAGAAAAGACTGTTCGTGCCAAAAGACTAATCAGAACTTCCGTAAGGCCTAGTTCAAGGTGAGACTGTGCTTACGATTCCTACTGGTGGGTTTGCTTGAGTGACAGTACCGGTGATCAATACTACGAAACATCAAATTAGACTGGATCCAAAGACTGTATTAGGTCACATTGAAACCGTTAAAATGGTATATCCAGCCAGTGTGAGACCTGCCCAGGGGTCTACCGTGAATTCTGTCTCCCCACCAAGGAACAGGAGATTTCATGACCCACTTCAGGGTCCTAGGATCCCCCAGTATCCCTGGAACACTTGTGTTCTGAAGATATAGCGATAGCAAAACAGATGCTGAGAGAAGAGTGTCATGCATTCTCTAAAAATGACTCTGATATAGGCTGTATCCCTTTGTTGCAACTGAAAATCAACTTGAAAGACACGACGCCAGTAACCAGAAGTTACATGTCTGTGCCGAAACCATTACACCATGAAGTGAAAGAGTATTTACAAGATCTAATCAACAGAGGTTGGGTCCAAAAGTCCAGTAGACCCCAAAGAAGTGTGAATTGTTCAAAAAGGAAGTCTGATTTTTAGGGAAAATTGTGTCCGGAGAAGGATATACCATGGACCCAGCAGAAATCGCTCTGGTACTGGCCTTAAAAGACAAGCGGCCCTCTACTGTCGGGGAGTTGAGGCAGATCTTAGGTTTCCTCTCCTACTATCGTACTTACGTTCAGAACTTCTTCAGGATTGCCGCCCCGCTATACCTCCTCTTGGGGGTGACGACAGAGTCAACAACACCCATGGAGAAAAAGAAGAACCGGGTAGGACCGGGCTTAAAAGAAACAACACTGTTTTGTCCCAACAGCCCATTCTCTGGACAACAGACCACCAGGAGGTATTGGAAGAACTAGTAGACTACCTGGTAAAACCAACCAACTTGGGATATCCTGATTTCAACTTACCATTTGTTCTTCATTGTGACGCTTCTCAAGTTGGACTGAGAGCTGCCCTGTATCAGCATCAAGATGGAAAATTGAGAGTCATCGGTTACGGTTCTAGAACGTTGACAGACACCGAGAAGAATTACCATCTACATTACGGAAAATTGGAGTTCCTGGCATTGAAATGGGCTATCTGTGAGCGATTTAGAGATTATCTCTACTACAGCAAAGAGTTTGAGGTATACACTGACAACAACCCTTTGACCTATGTCCTCACTACAGCCAAACTGAATGTAACGGGTCAGAGATGGGTCTCTGAACTAGCTGACTTCAATTTCAGCATCAAGTACAGGCCAGGAAAATTCAATGCGGAAGCTGACAGATTGTCGAGAATGCCACTAGAACCTGAGGAGTTCATGCAAGAATGCTCGGAGGGAGTCAGTCTGGAAGCAATAGACAGCACTACCCAAGCAGTGCAAGCTTATCAAGAGGAAGACACAACATTGTGGTGTCCGTTGACGGTAGAAACCACCATAAAAACGAGAGAACAAGATCACCCCCTGTCCATTCAACAACTACCAAAAGGAAAAATCCATAGAGCACAACGGGAAGATCAGATAATTGGTAGAATACTATTTTATGTGGACCAAAATCGGTTTCCAAGCAAACGGGAAAGAGATAATGAGTCACCAGCAGTATCTGTTTTAGTTAAAGAATGGACGAAGCTCTACCTCAGTGAAGACGGTATCCTGTATCGTAAAGGAGGACAAAACCGGCAGTTGGTACTACCCAGAGTATTCCGTAGGTTGGTCTTCAAAGAACTCCATGAAAACATGGGACACCTGGGAGTGGAAAGGACAACCAACTTGATCCGTGAATGTTTCTTCTGGCTGTACATTTAGAGAGATAATGAGAGGTACGTGACCAGGGAGTGTGGGTGTCTGAAAGATAAACGTCCCAACACATCAATCCGGGCACCTATGGGCAACATTCAAACTACATATCTGTTTGAGATGGTCTCAATAGACTTTCTACATCTCGAGACGTACAAGGGTGGTTACGAATACATATTGGTGGTGATGGACCATTTTACTCGATTTGCCCAAGCATATGCCACCACCAATAAAGCTGGTCAAACAACGGCAGAGAAGATCTTCAATGATTTTGCTTTGAGGTTTGGGTTCCCTATGAGGTTACACCACAACCAAGGAAAAGAATTTGAGAACCAGCTCTTTGCCAAGCTTGGAAAGTACTGTAGAATTCAGAGATCCCACACAACGCCCTATCACCCAGAGGGTAATGGACAAGTGGAACGTTTTAACCAGACATTATTGTTGATGTTGTGCACTTTAACAGCAGATGAGAAGAAAGACTGGAAGAGTTCTCTGTCAAAAGTGGTACATGCCTATAACTGTACAAAGAGCGATGCAACGGGTCGCTCACCCTTTTTCCTATTGGAAAATTCTGGTGTCAGAGACTTAAAGAACGTATCCAGAGTATGCTCGGAAATGGAAGGAACGAATGGCAGAGGCATACAATATAGCGTCCAAAGTGGTTATGCAAGGACAGAGCAAGAGTAAGGAGTACTAGGATCAAAAATGTTATGGAGCGAAATTGGCACTGGGAAGCCGGGTGCTAGTCAAAAACATACGTGAGAAAGGTGGTCCAAGAAAACTTCATTCGTACTAGGAAGACAAGGTGTATGTGGTCGTAAAGAGGAAAGCTGATGACAGTCCAGTGTATGAAATCCGATTGGAAAGAGGGGACAAGAAAACCAGAATAGTCCATCGGAATTTATTACTACCCCGTGATTATCTCCCATCACAACAAGAGTTGCCAGAAGCAGACCGACATCGACCGAGATTGACTAAGAGACCACCACAGATTGAAGCTCCAGAGGTGGATAGTGACCTTGAAAGTTCCGATAAAGAAGAGCACACCATTTTTTTTCTCGGACTGGCAAGGAGAGGGATGTACTATTTTCAGGAGACTGAACTAAGTCCCGAGGCTCTAGAGATTGTACCAAGGAGTACAGATGAAGTCCAATTCAGATCTGATGATCGAACACCGGTCACTGGAGAGACCGATTGACACTCAAGAGAAGCGGAATTACCAGACCATGTGGAACCAGGCTATTCCGAAGAAGTACAGGAACTTACAGAGGCAGTTCCAGGAGCATCTGAGGAAGCACGAGAAATGAGTGCGGCGGAAGAAACTCCTGTGACCGAAGAACCCGTGGTATCTGAGGAACAACCCACCAGGAGGATGTTGACTCGAGAAGTGAGGAGGCCCGTGATGCTGACGTATCAGACACTTGGTGAACTGAGTCAAGTGCCAAGGACTGTCGACTGGAAACAGGTATCTCTGCCTACGGACCAGGTAAGCCCACTGGAGTGGTATTCACTAGTGTTGAGCGAGCACTAAAATGCTCGGGTGCTCGAAGCTCGGGCCGAGCTCACCGTGATACTCGGGTGCTCAACCCGAGCAACGAGCCCAATGTTAGTCTATGGGAGACCCGAGCATTTTTGCGGCGGCACCCCCGGCAGTCTGTAGAAAGCCTAAAAAGTGCCCAAAACGATAGTGACAGTGCTCAAAAGACATGGGGACAGCATGGGCATCGCCCCAGGAAGCATTTATGACCCCTAGGTCACTGCTGTCAACAACGTGGTCAGAGGTATTAAGCCACTTTAACGGGCTCACAATAAAACGTTCAAAAACGAAACTGAAACGGTTTTCCTGTGAAATATGTTAAGGAACTTCCTTTCCAGGGTAAAGACTTGTGTATAAGGTAAAATAAATAACTAAAAGCAAAAATACTCCTCCACACCTTGGGCTATGTTCACAAGTAGCATTTTTTATGCGTTTTTGCACTTTTGTATTGCTTTCAACCGTGACAAATGCATTCACCGGGAAATGTCATTTTAACATTTTACAATCTTATCTGGCCACGTGCTGTGTGACACATCCATACAGTGCTGAAAAGACATGGGAACAGCATGGGGAAGAACCCTGGAAGCATCTCTGACACCCAGGTCGCTGCCTAAAAGTGTGCCCATCAGAAGTGATCCTTTCCGGATCAGAAGATTCAGACTTGCAACTATCCCCGTGCAAGTCCTTGTCCCAGGGCAGTGTTCAATTGTACATCCCCCATTCCTTGCAATGCAAGCGCAAGTATGCAGCCTGCCACCCACCCACCCCCAGGCTGCAATACCATAATGCTAGCTTGCTTGCACTTGAAATGGGGCCTTTTAGTTTGGAGGAGGCTGAAGCTGGCCACTACCTCATGGCTGCTTCGGCAGCGAGGTATCCATACTCAGTCCCCAGCCGCCCGGCGGCCGGGTGTCCACGCTCGGTCCCCAGCCGCCAGGGGGCGGCTGGGTGTCCATAAACGGTCCCCAGCCGCCTCTATTTCTCCTTGAAAGTTACCCCACACTTTTCTTAGCCTGGCCTGCTTTAGGGCAGCATTGGACGAGCCCACCAGAGAACCAGACTCCTTCGGTGGGCCCTGGCTTCTCCATCAGGGGAGTTGAGAGTGCCAAGGTGAGGAGCATGATGAAGATGATAGAAGTTAGCGTCTGCTTTGTTTTCTTGGAATGCAAGAACATGTATGTAGTAGCGGCTAGGCCTGAGGTGGTCAGCGTTTTGGTGCATATCCTACCTCCTCCGAGGATAGCTGGATGTTTTCCTGCTACTATCCCAGTTCTATGACTTCCGTTAAAACAAAGCTTCAGGTGATGAATGATGGATGAGGTGGTGGCAAAGGAGAAAGAGCAGGAGGAACAGGGACCATTCACATCAATATCAGGCCAGTCAACCACACATGTCTTGTAGGATATGTTTCTGTACCAAAAGGAGTGGTTCGGCTACACAGTTATAGGACATGCAGTGAGTGCAATGCCTAACAAAAATTTCGAGGCACTCCAATGCCCCTTGGAAGTGACATGGAGGTCTGAAGGCCTTAACTAAACCTTTTTTTCCATTTATAGCAACTGGGTCTCCTGTGCACTGTTGGCCTAAGCAGTGAATGGAAGGCTTTCCAAAAATTATGAGGAACTGCAATGCCCCTTGAAACAGACGTGGATTACAGCATACTAAAAACCTTCTACCCATTATTGGGTAGTGGGTCTCCCTTAGTGTTCGCCTATGCATTGAAAAGCAAAAGCTGACTAAAATTAGGAGGACATGCAATGCCCGTTGGAAGAATGGTGGAGATCGCAGTGGAATAAAAAGACAATATCAATGGCCCTTGGAAAAGTGGTGGAGGTCGCAGTAGCTTAACAAGACGGTTTTAATGCCCCTTGGAAGAGACGTGGAGGTCACAGTAGCTTAACAAGATGGTTTTAATGCCCCTTGGAAGAGACATGGAGGTTGCAGTAGCTTAACAAGATGGTTTTAATGCCCCTTGGAAGAATGGTGGAGGTCGCAGTAGCTTAACAAGACGGTTTTAATGCCCCTTGGAAAAGTGGTGGAGGTTGCAGTAGCTTAACAAGATGGTTTTAATGCCCCTTGGAAGAGACGTGGATGTCGCAGTAGCTTAACAAGACGGTTTTAATGCCCCTTGGAAGAGACGTGGAGGTCGCAGTGGAATAAAAAGACAATATCAATGCCCCTGGGAAAAGTGTGGAGGTCGCAGTAGCTTAACAAGATGGTTCTAATGCCCCTTGGAAGAGACGTGGAGGTCGCAGTAGCTTAACAAGATGGTTTTAATGCCCCTTGGAAGAGACGTGGAGGTTGCAGTAGCTTAACAAGACGGTTTTAATGCCCCTTGGAAGAAAATTGGAGGTTGTAGTAGCTTAACAAGGCGGTTTAAGTGCCCCTTGGAAGAGCGATGCAGTACAGCATCTTAAAAACATTATTCCTATTATTGGGGAGTGGGTCTCCCATAGTCTTTGCCTATGCCTTCCAAGCAAAAGCTGCCAAAAATTAGGATGGAGGAACTTGCAATGCTGGCAACACGGACCAAGGTCACCCTGGTGGTATAGTGGTGGTGGAGGCTGAGGATAAGGCGAAGAGAAAAATACAGCCGAAATGAGGAAGCGTATACCCATGTGTGGGTGTGAAGCGGTGCATGGGAATACACCTCTCGAAATAACACAGTGGATTTGACTTTATGTTACTCTGCTGTCATTTGGTGATGATGAGAAGTCTGGCCCAATCCAGCCCTTGTTCTTTTTGATAAGGGTCAGCTTGTCAGCATTGTCAGTTGACAGGCGAGTGCGCTTATCTGTTATAATTCCCCCAGCGGCACTAAAAACAAGCTAGCGGCAGGGCAGGTCAGGACCTCCAAGGCATACAGAGTGAGTTCATTCCAAGTGTCCAGCTTGGATACCCAAAAATTAAAAGGCACAGAGGAATCACGGAGGACGCTGGTAAGGTCGGCAAGGTACTCCCTCACCAACTTTTGAAACTTTACACTCCTTATGAGAGTACCCCACGCCTCAGGGCCTGTAAGCAGGGCGGGTCTCAGAAAACTGTCCCAGAACGTTGACAGTGTTCCCCTGCCTCTGCTGGATTGGAGTTGCGTCTCTCTCGCCTGTACGCCTTGGTTGGGCAACGAACTGTGACCTCTGCCGCTAGTGTGTTCAGAGGGGAATTTTTTTAAGAGTTCTGCAGCAAGGGCCTTCTGGTACTGCCCCATTTTTGTAGACCTCTCCACCTCAGGAATAAGAGAGTGAAAGTTCTCCTTGTAGCGGGGGTCTAAAAGTGTCACCAACCAGTAATGACTGTCACCCAACATTTTGACAACGCGAGAGTCACGGTTAAGGCAGCGTAAAATAAAGTCAGCCATGCGTGCCAGACTGGTAACGGTCAAGACTTCCGTGTCCTCACCAAGATGACAACTGACCATGCTCTCCTCCTCCTCCTCCCCCCTGTCCTCAGGCCACCCACGCTGAACCGACTGTATGACAGTTGTACAGGTACTACCGTCTACAGCGCATGATACCAGCTCCTGTTCTTCCTCCTCCTCTCCCTCATTGTCCCCCAATGCACGTTGGGATGAGATGAGGCTGGGCTGTGTGTAATCACCCATTACGGGTTCTTGATCCATCTCATCATACTCTGGCTGCAATGCCTCCTCTTTAATTCTCTGCAGAGAGCATTGCAAAAGACAGACAAGTGGGATGCTGATGCTAATGATGGCGTCATCGCCACTCACCATCTTGGTGGACTCCTCAAAGTTTGTCAGGATGGTACATATGTCAGACATCCAGGTCCACTCCTGAGGTCTTATGTGTGGAGTCTGACTTGAATATCGACGGCCTTGTTGCAGCTGGTACTCCACAACTGCTCTCTTCTGCTCACAAATCCTTTGCAACATGTGGAGGGTAGAGTTCCAACGTGTGGGGACATCACACACCAGTCGGTGTGCCGGAAGCTGCAAATGCTGCTGCAACACAGCAAGGGCGGCGGAAACTGTAGCCGACTTGCGAAAATTAGCTGACAGGCGGCGTACTTTGACGAGCAGATCTGGCAACTTGGGGTACGATTTAAGAAACCGCTGAACCACGAGGTTAAGCACATGAGCCAGGCATGGTACGTGTGTGATCTCGCCACGCCTCAGAGCCGCTACCAGGTTACGGCCATTGTCACACACGACCATGCCTGGATGTAGGTTCAGCGGTCTCAGCCACAGATCTGCCTGCTCTTTCACAGCTTTCCACAACTCACAAGCAGTGTGAGGTTTATCACCTAAGGTTATGAGTTTCAGCACAGCCTGTTGCCGCTTGGCGGAGGCAGTACTGCAGTGATTCCAGCTTGTAACTGATGTGGTGATATCTGAGATGGAGGCTGAACATGAGAAGGAGGAGGAGGATGATGCGCAGGAGCTGTACACTGTGGGGGCAACTCTGACTGACATAGGGCCCGCAATCCTCGATATGTGGAGGATGTGGCCAAAAGCTGGATAATACAGAGATTTGAACCGTGGAACTGCTAAACCACAAATCTAATTTACTGGCGTATACCAGACTTTTTTAAATAGATATATTTGGGGCTGAATAGTCAGCGACACACTCAAACTGTTTTTTTTATGTAAAAAAGACCCAAAAGTGGATAATACAGAGATTTGACCCGTTGAACAGCAAAACAACAGTTATAGTTATGTGGCGTACACCAGACTCTTTTAAACAGATATATTGGAGTCTGAACAGTCAGGGAGACACTATTACTGTTTTTTTTATGGCAAAAAATGCAAAAAGCTGGATAATACAGAGATTTGACCTGTGGGACTGCAAAACCACAGTTATAGTTATGTGGCGTACACCAGACTCTTTTAAACAGATATATTGCTGTCTGACCAGTCAGGGAGACACTATTACAGCTTTTACGGCAAAAAATGGCAAAAATAGGATAATACAGAGATTTGACCCGTGGAACTGCAAAACCACAGTTATATTTTTCTGGCCTACACCACACTCTTTAAAACAGATATATTGGTGTCTGAACAGTCAGGGAGACACTATTACTGTTTTTTTTTACGGCAAAAAATGCAAAAAGCAGGATAATACAGAGATTTGACCTGTGGAACTGCAAAACCACAGTTATAGTTATGTGGCGTACACCAGACTCTTTTACACAGATATATTGGTGTCTGACCAGTCAGGGAGACACTATTACAGTTTTGTTTTACGGCAAAAAATGGCAAAAACAGGATAATACAGAGATTTGACCCGTGGAACTGCAAAACCAAGGTTATAGTTATGTGGCGTACACCATACTCTTTTAAACAGATATATTGGTGTGACCACTCAGGGAGACACTATTACTGTTTTTTTTACGGCAAAAAATGCCAAAAACAGAATAATAAAGAGATTTGACCCGTGGAACTGCAAAACCACAGTTATATTTTTCTAGCCTACACCAGACTCTTTTAAACAGATATATTGGTGTCTGACCAGTCAGGGAGACAATATTACTGTTTTTTTTTACGTCAAAAAATGCCAAAAACAGGATAATAAAGAGATTTGACCCGTGGAACTGCAAAACCACAGTTATATTTTTCTGGCGTACACCAGACTCTTTTAAACAGATATATTGGTGTCTGACCAGTCAGGGAGACAATATTACTGTTTTTTTTACGTCAAAAAATGCCAAAAACAGGATAATACAGAGATTTGACCGGTGGAACTGCAAAACCACAGTTATAGTTATGTGGCGTACACCAGAGTCTTTTAAACAGATATATTGGTGTCTGACCAGTCAGGGAGACACTATTACAGTTTTTTTTACGGCAAAAAATGCAAAAAAGCAGGATAATACAGAGATTTGACCCGTGGAACTGCAAAACACAGTTATAGTTATGTGGCGTACACCAGAATCTTTTAAACAGATATATTGGTGTCTGACCAGTCAGGGAGACCCTATTGCAGTTTTTTTTATGGCAAAAAATGCCAAAAACAGGATAATACAGAGATTTTACCCGTGGAACTGCAAAACCACAGTTATATTTTTCTGGCCTACACCAGACTGTTTTAAACAGATATATCGGTGTCTGACCAGTCAGGGAGACACTATTACAGTTTTTTTACGGCAAAAAATGCCAAAAACAGGATAATACAGAGATTTGACCCGTGGAACTGCAAAACCACAGTTATATTTTTCTGGCCTACACCAGACTCTTTTAAACAGATATATTGGTGTCTGAACAGTCAGTGAGGCACTATTACTGTTTTTTATTATGGCAAAAAATGCCAAAAACAGGATAATACAGAGATTTGACCCGTGGAACTGCAAAACCACAGTTATATTTTTCTGGCCTACACCAGACTCTTTTAAACAGATATATTGGTGTCTGAACAATCAGGGAGACACTATTACAGTTTTTTTTACGGCAAAAAATGCCAAAAGCAGGATAATACAGAGATTTCACCGATGGAACTGCAAAGCCACAGTTATAGTTATGTGGGGTTCACCAGACTCTTTTAAACAGATATATTGGTGTCTGACCAGTCAGGGAGACACTATTTCAGGTTTTTTTTATGGCAAAAAATGGCAAAAGCAGGATAATACAGAGATTTGACCCGTGGAACTGCAAAACCACAGTTATAGCTATGTGGCGTACACCAGAATCTTTTAAACAGATATATTGGTGTCTGACCAGTCAGGGAGACACTATTACAGTTTTTTTTTACGGCAAAAAATGCCAAAAACAGGATAATACAGAGATTTGACCTGTGGAACTGCAAAACCACAGTTCTATTTTTCTGGCCTACACCAGACTCTTTTAAACAGATATATTGGTGTCTGAACAGTCACGGACACACTCAATTTTTTTTTTTGGGGGGGGGGGGAATACCAAAAAGGTTAATAAGACGCGTATTTGGACAGTCTGACTGATGAAAAAAAAAATACAGGAGTTAGATGAAAAAAAAAAAAAATTTCCTGGCCCCTGAGACCGGGGTGATTAGTCTAGCAATTTGACCAACAGGAGCACACAGGACTGTAATACCGCGTTTGCTGATATAACCACTGCGTCTCCTATACAGCCTGCCTGCCTGATATCTGGGATGGCTATTAGTCCTGAGAAGGACTCTTTGTTTGATTTGGCAGGTTTTAGAGTCCCTACACTACCTATTTCGCACTATATATCTCTCCCTAACTCAGCAGCACTCTCCCTACACCGTCTGATCCGGAGCGACTGTGTCCAAGATGGCGGCGCCCGGTTTTAAATACTCGAGGTGACGCTGTGCGGCCAGCCAATCACTGTAATGCCCACAAACAACATGGCTGCGGCATGACAATGACTGGCTGGCAATCCCTGCATGTTCATTGGCTCTGTAAAGAGAGCCAAACGTGCAGGGCGGAGACCCGAGCTCCCGCCCGAGTAACCCGGAAATGCTCGGTGCTCGCCAAACATCCCGAGTAGCGTGATGCTCGGGCGAGTAACGAGCAGTGTCAAGCATGCTCGCTCAACACTAGTATCCACTACCGAGAGGCAGTATGGAAGATATTGCCTGGTGGAAGACTTGTTTTCATGCTTTGATTTTCCTTAAAAGACTTTGTAGAAACAAAGAACTGTTAAGGCCTAGTGAGAGAGAGAGCTGGTTGAAGATGTACGAAAAGCTCCAGCTAAAGAGACGCTGATTGTGTTAATTGTGTTAATTGTTTATTTCTTACAGGAGTACTACAAGAAAAAGGTTGTAGAATAGGTTGCTATAAATGTTTATAAATATTATGCCAATTTGTATATAAAGTTACTCAACTTTCACTAGTGTCTCAGAATTGGTCAGATTGACCAATTAAGATGAATGTCGAGGACGACATTCAAAAAGGAGGGAAGAGTGTGACATGCAGAAGTAGTGCTGTTGCTTCAAAAGCATCCAGCAACTATTACAAATAACACAAGCACAGGAGACAGGAAGTGTTGTGCTTCAGAAGCATCCAGAAACTAGAGGGGTTAACACAGTCACAGTAGACAGGGAGTGTTTTAGCAGAGCCCCAGGGGGGTTGTGGGGAACTTGTTATTGTAGTCCGGCTGAAGCCGAAGAGAAAGGTAGTGTGTTATCTGTATCTGACAGAAGGCAACTGAACAGGATTCAGATCAGGAGAGAAACTAAACACAGGTCAGATAAACTTCCTGAAATAACAGTGCAGAGTATTATCGGGCAGGAAGATAAGGACTGGAAGGATTTTTTTTACAGGGATCATCTCCCTCATCAAACCCTCCCCCCCTTCATCTCCATGCGGGATAAAGAACGCTGTGTACTATTGTGTTCGGAATGAAGGAAAAGCCTATGATTGTGTATGCATAGAAGTGTGCTGCTAAGAGATCTAATCTATGCTGAATTATGCTACAGAAGAGACTGTAATACTGTGCCTTGTGAAGAAACTACTGTATTGTTACTGGAGCCGGTTGCTCAAGAAACTCAGACCGTACCGTAATGAAGATTGTTGCTGTAATATCCCTGAATTGCACTGTCCGTGCTTCAGATTAAATTCCACTGTTAAACTGTTGAAAAAGACTCTTGCCAGATGTGTCTGGTCAGCAATTGAATGTATCATGTACCTGAGAGAAGCTGCAGCCTATGGTCGCCCTGAGTAACGATTTCCCCAGGATTCCAAAGAATTCATGAAACCCGTCTCGCCTTATCTGAACCTAGCAGCGTGCATGTAACACTAAGCCGGATGCAAGGAATGTGGACTATGACGGAGGAGGTTCGTGGGAACATTTTTTTAATAAATTGATGAACGAGGGATAGTGTGGGGAAGTCTTCATTCAAATAAAGCCAAATAAAGCATTTTTTTTCTGTGTATTTTTTTTTATTATTGGTTTAGTAATGGGGGTATCTGATAGACACCTCTTCCTTACTAACCCCTGTGCTTGATGCCAGCTAACATTACACAACTGACATCAACCCTCAAAAATATTACCTTGATTTTCCACCACACCAGGGCAATCGGGTAGAGCCGGGTAAAGTGCCAGAATTGGCATCTCAATTTTGGGACAGCTGCAGGCTGGTATTTTTAGGTTGGGAAGTCATTGTTTTAAAACTAATTATTTAATAGGTTTAAAAAAGGTTAAAAAAAAACCCTTTAGTGCCACATGAAAGGCACTAAAGGGTACAACTTTATAATATTTGGAGGGGGAGGGGCAGACATTAATCTAAGCTCTCTCTCCTAGATCAACTCTCCCTCAAATGCTTACAGAGGACAGTGTGCCGAGCATCTCATCACCTGGTCTTCTATGAGACCCGATGATGCCAATCACAGTAATTCCAATAGCCAACATGGCTACGGCATTACCATGTATGGTAGACAATCCCCAGATGTTTATTGGCTGTCTAACAGCCGCGAAACATGCGGGCCGGTGACTTGAACATGGCACTCGAGCACCCGCAATACTCTATTGAATATTGAGCCCAAATTTCAGTAAATCGTTTCAGAAATGCCAGCATTTTTTTTTCCTAAAGCGTCTTTTGCAACAGTATGGAGATTTTTCAGCATTTGCCCAGCGTCTTTAACACACTTTTTATAATTCAAGAATGAAGTGGTTATTCAAGCAAAACCACTGACAAAATTTTTAAAAATATACCCAGGCATCATTTGAGCTTTCCCATTTACTTGTATTATAAAGTATGGAGCATTTTGAAAGAGGAAAATGCCTGAAGAATGATCAGGTCACTTCTTTCAACCACTTGCTGTCTTAGGAAACCTGAAGTGGTTAAAAAACGCACAAAAGCCTCAACATATGAACGAAAATGTCGTTTTTATATGGAAATACATATCTTCATTCTTTTTGGTGTTTCTGGGGGATTTTTTTAGGCAGGTTTCAAAACAGACATGCTCCAAACCCACCTCAAAAAGACATCATGTGCATATACCTTTATACAGATGAATGAATGAACCACTAGACAAATGAATAAGTAAGTACATGCCTTCACACAATGGATCAATCTTTGAACCACAGAGTTTGATTTGCTTACCAATACTCCCCAACATGAATCCTCCGCCATGAAAGAACATGATTCCTTTTCTGCCACCAGCTGAAGGAGATCGGTGTTGGTAGACTCTCACCGGCACTCCTCTAAATTGTAGATCTTTTGTGAAGATCTCTGGATCCTCCTTCGGCTTAGGCCTTAATATTTTTTGTATAAAATTTATAGTTGCTGCAACGTTCCATAATCCAAGTTTATCAAGAATCTTCCCCTGTAAAGCAAAGAAAAGAAAAAGTGAAAAATTGCCGAAATGCGTCTGATGTTGATCCAAGTGTCGGATCAAAATAGACAATGCAGTTGAAACCAGAAGTTTACATACACTATATAAAAAGACACATATCCATGTTTTTCTCAATATCTGACATATGATCAGAATAAACCTTTCCCGTTAGGTCAATTAGGATTACCATAATGTTTAATATTTAACAAATGCCAGAATAATGAGAGAGAGATAATGTTTTTAGGTATTTTTATTACTTACTGCAAAGTCAAAACTTTACAGTCACTAAGATTATTATGCGTTTAAACAATTCCGGACTGCACATATGATGATGTCATGTATTTGGAAGCTTCGGATAGGTTTTTTGGCAACATCTGAGTTAATTAGAGACACACCTGTGGATGTATTTTAATGCACACCTGAAACACACTGCTTCTTTGTGTAGCATCATGGGAAAGTCTAAAGAAATCAGCCAAGATATCAGGAAGAAAATTGTTGACTTACAGAAGTCTGAGTCATCCTTGGGTACAATTACAAGATACCTGAAGGTGCCTCCTTCATCTGTACAAACAATTATATGCAAGTACAAACAAGATGGAAACGTCCAGCCATCATACTGCTCAGGAAGGAGACGGGTTCTGTGTCCCAGAGATGAACGTGCTTTGGTCCGACATGTGCATATCAACCCAAGGACAAAAGCAAAAGACGTTGTGAAGATGATAGCGGAAGCTAGTGAGATTGTGTCAATATCCACAGTGAAATTAGTACTGTATCAACATGGGCTGAAAGGCCACTCTGCCAGAAAGAAGCAATTACTCCAAAAGAAACATAAAAAAAACAGATTAATGTTTGCAAATGCACACAGGAACAAAGACCTTAATTTTTTGGAGACATGTCCTGTGGTCTGATGAAACTAAAATTGAACTTTTGGGCATAATGACCATTGTTATGTTTGGAGGAAAAAGGGAGAAGTTTGGAAGCCTAAGAACACCATTCCAACTGTGAAACACGGGGGTGGCAGCATTATGTTGTGGGGTTGTTTCGCTGCAGGAGGGACTGGTGCACTTCACAAAATATATGGCATCATGAGAAAAGAAGATTATGTGGCAATACTGAAGCAACATCTCAAGACATCAGCCAGGAAGTTAAAGCTTGAGCGGAAATGGGTCTTCCAAAAGGACAATAGCCCAAAGCATACTGCCAAAATGGTAACAAAGTGGCTTAAGGATAACAAAGTCAAAGTTGTGGAGTGGCCATCACAAAGCCCTGATCTCAATCCTATTGAAAATTTGTGGACAAAGCTGAAAAGGCAGGTGCGAGCAAGGTGACCTACAAACCTGGATCAGCTACACCAGTTTTGTCATTAGGAATGGGTCCAAATTCCGACCAAGTATTATGAGAAGCTTGTGGAAGGACGTACTATTACGCAAAAGGCAATCACGCCCTCACACAAGTGGTGTGGGGCGATCTCCGTCAGGTGTCAGCTAATTGATACAGCTGACACCGGTACTATGTGCCAGGAGTGGTCCCGCACCGCTCCCGGCACATTAATCCCCGAAATGCTGCGATCGAAGTTGATCGCAGCATTCCGGTGGCAAGGGGAGGTAAGCGCCGATACTTACCTCCTCACCGGCGTCCCGCACTGTCTGTGCGGGGTCCAGGTGGTTGTCATGGTGACCCGATGTTGTCACCAGACAGCAGGAAGTTAAGTTAGGTAGACCATGCTCAGTGTGCGGTCTACCTGACTTGTGTGCACAGGGCTGCAGCCTGCATAGCATAGAGATGCTGGTGCAGCATTTCTATGCTGTGCAAGCGATCTGGGTGAAAAAAATTAAAGTCCCTGATCTCAATCCTATTGAAAATTTATGGGCAAAGCTGAAATAGCAGGTGCGAGCAAGGCGACCTACAAACTTGGATCAGTTACACCAGTTTTATCATGAAGAATGGGCCCAAATTCCGACTAACTATTGTGAGAAGCTTGTGGAAGGATATCCCAAATGTTAGATCCAAGTCATTCAGTTTAAGGGCAATGGTATCAAATTCTAATGAAATGTATGTAAACTTTTGACTTTGCAGTAAGTAATAAAAATGCCTTAAAACATTCTCTCTCTCTCATTATTCTGGCATTTGGCAAATATTAAAAAAGATGGTAATTCTAACTGACCTAAAACGGGAAAAGTTTATTCTGATTTCATGTGAGATATTGAGAAAAACATGCATATTTGTCTTTTTATATCGTGTATGTAAACTTCTGGTTTCAACTGTGGGTATATATCTAATATACACTGTGTTCCAAATTATTATGCAAATAATATTTTCTCAGATTTTCCCAAATTACCTATATGAATTGCAGTCATTGTAATTTTCCAGTCAAATAACTATTAGAGTACAATTGAAAGGTTTTTGTACAAACTGCCTATGATAACAGCATATTTTTAAAAAAATAAAAAACTCAAACTGCACTCAAAATGCATGTTCCAAATTATTATGCACAGCAGAGTTTTCAACCTTTTCATTTTAATAAAGAACAAAAAAATGGTAATTTTTGCAATTATAAGTAGAGATGAGCGGTGTTCGACTCGAACTGTTCGCCAATCTCAAATTCGAGCTGTTTTGGGCGGTGTTCGAGCCGTTCGGCGAACACGAACAATTTGAAAAAAATTCGGCTGTTCGAGGTTATGTTCAATAACTGTTCGTGCACCAAAATCATAACTGGATTTTTTCTCAGTAATGCTGAAAATGAATGTTAATACACAGTTTGAGTGTACAGCGGGGCGGGGGGAGGGGCAGGGGATGGATCTCTGCAGAAATAATGAAGATCTCCATTTTTTTTTCTCTTTCCCGCATTTACAGTGGGGGGGTGCAATCTGTCAGCCTATCAGCAGCGCACACATGGAGCGAAGTGCTTTTTTTCACACAAGCAAGGGCATGTGTCATTGGCAGTGTATGTCACATGTCCTTGCCCTATAAGACCCAGCCATTTTCCCCGTCGCCACCATTTTCTCACTGCTGCAGCTGCGTGTTAGACGGCACCGCTGTTGCTGTGTGCGCTATACTTTGTTAATTTCAAGCCAATTTTCGCACAAATCTACAGATAGCTTGGGAGTAGGGAATAGTTGTGATTGCAGTCCTTTTGAGGACTAGGTTACATAAATTCTTACGACTTTTATCAGGCAGGTCTGTGCTCTTAAATAGATAGGTTGGGAGTAAAGACCAATTGTAATTGCAGTCCTTTTCAGGGCTAGGTTGCATCAGTTCCTATCACTTTTATCAGGCAGGTCTGTGCTCTTAAATAGATAGGTTGGGAGTAAAGACTAATTGTAATTGCAGTCCTTTTGAGGGCTAGGTTACATCAGTTCCTATCACTTTTTGCCAGGCAGGTCTGTTTTAGTGCTGTGCAAGTTTTTTTCACAGCATTTGGATAAATCTAGCAAAGCAAATCCTTTTTGGCTTCTTGCAGTGTGTGTTAGTCAGTGGAGTAGCCTATCTGTGTTGCAAGCTACACCACCTGTGTATAGAATACAATTTTTTTTACTGCACCTAGTGAAGTAAAACCTTTTGGGCATAGCATCATTCTATTAGTCCATCTATACTAACCTCCACCAGGTTGCAAATTCAAAATAATTTTTTTATGCATCTAGCTCTGAAAAAATATTTCGGCTTGTAGTAGTGTCTGAGACTTGTTCTATTAGTCCATCTATACTAACCTCCACCAGGTTGCAAATTCAATATAATTTTTTTCTGCATCTAGCTCTGAAAAAATATTTCGGCTTGTAGCAGTGTGTGGGACTTGTTCTATTAGTCCATCTATACTAACCTCCACCAGGTTGCAAATTCAATATAATTTTTTTCTGCATCTAGCTCTGAAAAAATATTTCGGCTTGTAGCAGTGTGTGGGACTTGTTCTATTAGTCCATCTATACTAACCTCCACCAGGTTGCAAATTCAATATAATTTTTTTCTGCATCTAGCTCTGAAAAAATATTTCGGCTTGTAGCAGTGTGTGGGACTTGTTCTATTAGTCCATCTATACTAACCTCCACCAGGTTGCAAATTCAATATAATTTTTTTCTGCATCTAGCTCTGAAAAAATATTTGGGCTTGTAGCAGTGTGTGGAACTTGTTCTATTAGTCCATGTATACTAACCTCCACCAGGTTGCAAATTCATTATAATTTTTTTCTGCATCTAGCTCTGAAAAAATATTTGGGATTGTAGCAGTGTGTGGGACTTGTTCTATTAGTCCATCTATACTAACCTCCACCAGGTTGCAAATTCAATATAATTTTTTTCTGCATCTAGCTCTGAAAAAATATTTCGGCTTGTAGCAGTGTGTGGGACTTGTTCTATTAGTCCATCTATACTAACCTCCACCAGGTTGCAAATTCAATATAATTTTTTTCTGCATCTAGCTCTGAAAAAATATTTGGGCTTGTAGCAGTGTGTGGAACTTGTTCTATTAGTCCATCTATACTAACCTCCACCAGGTTGCAAATTCATTATAATTTTTTTCTGCATCTAGCTCTGAAAAAATATTTGGGATTGTAGCAGTGTGTGGGACTTGTTCTATTAGTCCATCTATACTAACCTCCACCAGGTTGCAAATTCAATATAATTTTTTTCTGCATCTAGCTCTGAAAAAATATTTCGGCTTGTAGCATTGTGTGGGACTTGTTCTATTAGTCCATCTATACTAACCTCCACCAGGTTGAAAATTCAATATAATTTTTTTCTGCATCTAGCTCTGAAAAAATATTTTGGCTTGTAGCAGTGTGTGGGACTTGTTCTATTAGTCCATCTATACTAACCTCCACCAGGTTGCAAATTCAAAATAATTTTTATCTGCATCTAACCCAGCCAATACTTTTGGGCTAATACCACAGTTTGGCCACTCAGCTCTGCTTGCTTCCCATCCACTGTTTTTTGTGCAAACAACTCCAGAGTTATGAACTAGTTAACCACCAAAATGAGTGGAAAAAGGCCTGCTGCTGGTGGAAAGGGGAATAGGCATGTTGGGAAGAGAAAAAAAGGTTGTGTCCGTGGGGTAGGTGTTAAAGTAACAGTAACATCTGCAGAAGAAAGACCATCTTCCAGCCAAACTAAGATGTCTACTTCTTTTAGCGGACAATGTGATTAGATCCCTTTCTTACGGCCACGCCAATCGCTACAAATTCCAGATGAGGCACAAAAACAGCAGGTGCTTCAACGGATATCAAGTGCTCCTTTAAGTGGGCTCTCCTCCACCTCAACTTCAACATCACAAATACTCCAGTCCTCAGAGGTGTCACCCCAATCGCACTTGCTTCCTCACAGCTCCCAAGTCTCCAGCTGCCCGTCTGAGTATGAGGTAGAACAGATGGTTGAGTCTGCAGAGCTGTTTACTCATACTATAGCCTGGGAATCAGAGGCCGGCTCCAGAGCTTCTGTGAATCCAGATGAGGAAATGATCTGCACTGATGCCCAGAATCTTTATGAGTCGGATCCAGGACCAGACGCAGAAGGTTCTGACCATAATGTAGACCCTCATTCCCAAACTGTAACTCCTGTTGGTGGAGACAATGAGGAAGACGATGATGAGACTCAAATGCCTGATTGGAGCGACAACTTTAGTTTTTTGTCAGGGCAGGAAGAGGTTGGCTCTGAGGACGATGGGTGTGATAACACACAGGGTGATGCTGACGAGGTTGGAGATCCCACTTACTGTCAACCCACAGTCAGCCAGTCGATGAGGTCAGCAGAGGAGATGGAGGAGGATGCTAGTGACGTCGAAGTCAGGTTGGGCCTTCCTGGACAGAGATGTAGTACTGGAAGCACGTCAACAACTGCATCCTCAAACACAACTCTGCCTCTGACCCCAAGTCGTAGTGGCTCAGCCTTGCATAGCCTGGGCATTTTTTCAGATCGATAAAGATGACCCAACTCGTGTTATCTGTAACATTTGTCAGCAAAAGCTAAGTAGAGGCCAAAAAATACATAGTTTGAGTACTTCATGCATGAACCTGCACATGGATATGAAGCATAAGTTGCAGTGGGAAGCTCACTGTGCTACAATGCGGACTAGCCAGCCGGGCCAACCACCGTCTGCCACATCTTGTGCATCCGCGGCCTCTTCATCCTCTGTGACTGGGGGGACAGCAGTCACACCTGTTTTGGGACACAGACCTGCCACCTCTTTACCCGCAACAGCCAGCATGATTGGCAGGTCATCATTTTCTTTGGAGGTGGAAACACCAGCTGGTGTTCAGCGCTGTCCGACATCGATAGCACCACCTTTGGATCAAGGCAAACTAACATGTCCGCTTGCATCTTCTTCACAGACCATCAGTTTGCTGGGGACACCCTTCTCAACCCCGTCTAAGCACAACAGCCAGCCCTCGGTCCCTCAAATGTGGACAAGTAAAAGACCATTTCCTCCTAGCCATGAGAAAGCTAAGAGGTTGAATTTCACCATCTGCAAGCTCTTGGCTACAGAAATGCTGCCTTTCCGCAGGATTTTTGAGACCTTATGTCTGTCGCAGTGCCCCAGTACCAGATGCCCAGTCGGCACTACTTCTCAAAGAAAGGTGTGCCTGCGCTCCACCAGCATGTCGCACACAACATCACCGCTTCTTTGAGAAACTGTGTGTGTGACAGGGTGCATTTCACCACAGACACTTGGACGAATAGGCATGGACAGGGGTGTTACATGTCGCTGACTGGGCACTGGGTAACTATGGTGACAGCAGGACAAGTTGCTGCTGTCCAAGTCTTGCCGTCCCCACGAGTTGTGCGTCAATCCTCTTTATCTCGAAGTTCCTCCACTGCTTCTGCCTCCTCAACCTCCTCTCGGTCCTCCACCTGCACCCAAAGCCTGTCTGGTCATGCCACAAGCTTTCTAACTGCGCAGAAGGGATCCTGCACACCTCCTTACTATGCTGGCAGCAGCGCTCAACGTCATCAGGCGGTTTTTACTTTGAAATGTCTGGGAAATGTGAGTCACACAGCTGAGGAGTTGTGATCAGCTCTGGAGAACCAGTTTCATGAATGGTTGTCTCCAATGGACCTGAAACCAGGGAAGGCCATGTGCGACAATGCTGCAAACCTGGGTGCGGCCCTTCGCCGGGGCAATGTCACACACGTGCCTTGTATGGCTCACGTGTTGAACCTGGTTGTCCAGCAATTTTTAGCCCACTATCCCGGACTAGATGGCCTTCTGCAGAGGGCACGGTCGCTGTGTGCTCACTTCCGCCGTTCGCATCCCGCAGCTCAGCGACTTACATCTCTACAGAAGTCGTTGGGCCTGCCACTACACTGGCTAAAATGCGATGTGCCTACCCGGTGGAATTTAACTCTGCACATGTTGCAGCGACTGTGGCAGCACCGACAAGCCCTGGTGCAATACGTTCTGACGTATAGCCTGGGCCAACGAGATCCAGAGGTGGGGCAAATCACTCTGGAGGAGTGGTCTTAGATCAGGGACCTATGCACCCTTCTGCACAGTTTTGAAATGGCAACGAAGATGTTTAGTGCTGACGATGCCATTATCAGCATGACTATTCCGGTGACTTACATGCTGGAGCACATGCTAAACAGAATTCGGAGTCAGGTGGTGGCACAAGAGGAGGTGGAGGAAGTAGAGGAGGAGGAGTTGTATGCGGAAGGGCTAACATCTGCAAGGTCCAGACGGTTGCCAGCACCAAGGTGGCAGGCATGTGAGGGTGGGGGAGATGGTTTTACCAGGGCGCATGGTAGCAGCCAAACTAGTGAGGAAGGTGCAGGAGCCCAGGAAGAAGTGGAGGACGAACTGATGGAAGACTCATCAGATGAGGGAGACCTTGATCACATTTCTGTTGTGCGAGGTTGGGGGGAGAGGGCAGAGGAAGGAAGCATGATTGTTACCTCGCCACCAACACAAAAGGGACTTGGTGCTCCTGGATGCGCAAGACACATGAGTGCCTTCTTGCTGCACTACCTGCAACATGACCCTCGAATTGTGAGAATTTGAAATAATCCTGACTACTGGGTTGCCACACTGTTAGATCCCTGGTAGAAAAGGAAATTTGCAGAAATTATTCCTGCCATAGAAAGAGATGCACGCATGCAGGAGTATCAGCAGAGACTGTTGCAGAATCTTACATGTGCTTTTCCACAAAACACTAGTGGTGCACGTAGTGAATCTCACAGTTCCAACTTGCCAACCGTGGGACCGTCGAGTGTTCAGCACTCAAAACGTAACAGAAACACAGTATCTGCTGGTAACATCAATTTTGCGGAATCATTTCACCACTTTTTTAGCCCATCCTTTGCAAGGCCACAGGAGACAAGAAGTCTGGCACATAGTCAACGCCTAGAGACGATGGTACAGGAGTATCTCCAAGTAAACATTGAAGCCATGACTGTGTCACTGGACCCTTGCTCTTTTTGGGCTTCCAATCTGGATAAATGGCCGGAGCTCGCCACTTACGCCTTGGAGATCTTGTCATGCCCCGCAGCCAGCGTTCTGTCTGAACGTGTGTTCAGCGCTGCTGGTGGTCTGCTGACAGATAAGCGCACGCGGCTCTCCACTGATAATGTAGACAGACTCATGTTCATAAAGATGAACAAATCATGGATCCGAAACGACTTTTCTACCCCTGTGTCATCCTGGGGAGAGTAAAAGCTTGATGATTGGTTAAAATCACCTCACCAACCATTTTAAGCTTTCAAATTACTAATCATGTTTATCTGTATCTTGGCTGGAAAATAATTTGGGCCTTGTAGCAGTGTGCAGTAATGATTCTATTAGGCCATCTATACTAAACTCCACCAGATTTAAAATTACTAATCATGTTTATCTGTATCTTGGCTGGAAAATAATTTGGGCCTTGTAGCAGTTTGCAGTACTGATTCTATTAGGCCATCTATACTAAGCTCCACCAGCTTTAAAATTAATAATAATTTTTAGCTGCATCTAGCCCGGAAAATAATTTTTGGGCTCCTAGATGCGCAAGACACATGAGTGCCTTCTTGCTGCACTACCTGCAACATGACCCTCAGATTGTCAGAATTCAAAATAATCCTGACTCCTGGGTTGCCACACTTTTAGATCCCCCACACTCTTCGATCAACCTTTTCATTTTAATAAAGAACAAAAAATGGTCATTTTTGAAATTATGAGCATTAGCAGGTTATTAGAAAATGAAATCAAACAGTTTTCAACTCAAAACTTTATTCTAGGTGATGTTACATTTGCACATAGGACCCCTTGTTCGAAAGGAGCTTCTGAACTCTCTCGTCCATTGAATTTGTCAGGTTTTGGATGTTTTCTGCTTCAATTGTTTTGCATGAGGACAGAATACCCTCCCAGAGCTGTTGCTTAGATGTGAACTGCCTCCTGCCATCATAGACACTCCTTTTGATGATGCTCCAGAGGTTCTCAATGGGGTTGAGGTCAGGGGAGCATGGGGGTCACACCATAAGTTTGTCCCCTTTTATGCCCATATCAGCCAGAGATGCAGTGTTATGTGCAGCATGAGACGGTGCATTATCATGCATGAAAATGATCTTGCTGCGGAATACACGGTTCTTCTTCTGGAACCATGGCAGGAAGTGCTGTTTGAGAAACTCCACATACATTATGGAGTTCATCTTTACCCCTTTAGGGATCCTAAAGGGGCCGACAATCTCTCTCCCCATGATTCCAGCCCAAAACATTACTCCGCCTCCCCCTTGTTGGCGCCGTAGCCGTGTTTGCATGGGGTGTCCATCAACCAGCCATCCTCCACTCCATCCATCTGGACCATCGAGCGTTGCACGGCACTCATCGGTGAACAAAACAGTTTTGAAGTCAGTCTTCATGTATTGTTTGGCCCACTGGAGCCGTTTCTGCTTGTGTACAGTGGATAGAGGAGGTCGACAGGATGGCTTGCGCACAGCTGCAAACCTATGAAGGACCCTGCATTTGTTGTTCGGGGGACGTTGGAGGCACCAGCAGCTTCAAAAACTTGTCTGCTGCTATGACAAGGCTTTTTTGCCGCTGCTCTTTTAATCTGATGTAATTGCCTGTAGGAAAGAGTCCTCAATTTTCCCTTATCAGCACGCACACGTGTGTACTGTGAATCAGCTACATACTTCTTGATTGTGCGATGATCAGGATGAAGTGTGTTGGCAATGTTGATTGTAGTCATGCCTTGACCTAAACACTCCACAATTTGTTGCTTCTCAGCAGCCGACACATCCTTTTTCTTTCCCATTTTGGCAGAAAATGTAGGCTGCTTAATAATGTGGGACAGCCTTCTTAAGTAGTCTTGCCTTTCATTGGACACACCTGCCAAACTTATTAGCACAGGTGTCTGCAATTGCTTACAGTGATATAAAGAGCCCTGACACACATCACCATCAATGAGTTTAACATACAAACAAAAAAAATCTTACCTTATCACTCCTAAACACTTTTTGCATAATAATTTGGAACACAGTGTACATGTGCTTTTCCACAAAACACCAGTGGTTCACGTAGTGAATCTTACAGTTCTTACATGCCAACCGTGGTCTGTATGGAGTTGTTCAATAAAGGGCCCAAAATTAAGATAACATAGACGGGAGAGGTCTCTATGAATACGAATTCCTAAGTATTTGATACCCTGTGAGGGCCAGGCAAAGGGAAAGTTGGACTGGATGGAATCCTGTATGGATTTGGGGAGGGAGACATCGAGGGCCTCAGACTTCGCTGCATTGATTTTAAAATTTGACCATGTAACAAAGTGATCTATTTCAGCCATAACAGCAGGGATGGATATATGTGATTGAGTGATATATACTAGGACATCATCAGCAAATGCATAGCACTTGTACTCGGTGCCTCCCCCCTCAATCCACCTAATATTGGGGTTAAGGCGAATTGATGAGAGCAGGTGCTCTGTCACTAGGATGTATAAGAGAGGGGACAGAGGACATCCCTGCCTTGTCCCATTGGTGATTATGAAAGATGATGAAAATGTTCCATTTATCTTCAGCCTACGTGACGTATTGCGATACAGGGCCGTGATTTTGCCTATAAAAGGGTCCCCTAGACCCCTACCCCTAGCTTTTTAAGAGAATAATATATGGCGTGCCAGGAGACTCTATGGAATGCTTTCTCAGCATCCAACGAGAGTATCCAATTACAAATTTTTAACTGCATCTAGCCCAGGAAATACTTTGTGCCTAGTAGCAGTGTCTGCTAGTCAGTGGATTATCCCAGCTGTTAAGCAAGCTACACCACCTGTAGTTTGGACACTTAATTTTTTCAAAGGAAATCGTTCGGGCCCCCGGGACACTCAGTGAAGAGCATCGGGGAGGTACCCCAAGGCACAGGGGCTGGGACTGGCGGTAGGACGCCTTGCGGTGGACCGCCAAGCTCGATCCTTATAAAAGCTTTTTAACTGCAGCAGCTTTAGTGGACTCTACTGGAGCTGGAATTACCGCGGCTGCTGGCATGAGACTTGCCCTTCAATAGACCCTTGTAAGAGGATTTAAAGTGTACTCATTCAAATTAGAGAGACAATTTAAATTAAAAAGATTAGACCTGCCTCCACCGCAGGGGGGCTCGCTCGACCCACCAGCAGACAGGCACCAGTATTGGGAGAGGGGGGCTGGCCGTCAGGGTCCACCGTGGCTCTGGCACAAACCCGTCGACACGGCGGTCGCACGGGCAGGAACGGACTGGCCGTGTCGGCTTCGCACTTTTTTGGTTTTAGAAGGACATGACATGCCTATATCTGTGTCTCCCCCTCCTTTCTTTTCGCATGACTATATGTACTTGTCACTTTTCCATGTGTTAGTTGTGTCTTCTGAGCAGTTTGTCAGCTTTTGGACACCTTTGAAGGTGTTTTCTATGTGTTTCTATGTGTTTTTGCTTGCCTGCCATTGATTTTAACGGTGTTCGACGGTGTTCGACGAACAGTTCGACGAACAGTTCGGCGAACATACGGGTGTTCGACGAACTGAACCGAACTCGAACACTACGGGGGTGGCTCAACACTAATTATAAGCATTAGCAGGTTATTAGAAACTGAAATCAAACAGTTTTCACCTCAAAACTTGATTCTAGGTGATGTTACATTTGCCCATAGGACCCCTTGTTCGAAAGGAGCTTCTGAACTCTCTCATCCATTGAATTTGTCAGGTTTTGGATGGTTTCTGCTTCAATTGTTTTGCATGAGGACAAAATACCCTCCCAGAGCTGTTGCTTAGATATGAACTACCTCCCGCCATCATAGACACTCCTTTTGATGATGCTCCAGAGGTTCTCAATGGGGTTGAGGTCAGGGGGGCATGGGGGCCACTCCATAAGTTTGTCCCCTTTTATGCCCACTCCATCCATCTGGACCATCAAACTGTTTTGTTCACCGATGAGTGCCGTGCAACGCTCGATGGTCCAGATGGATGGAGTGGAGGATGGCTGGTTGATGGACACCCCATGCAAACACGGCTACGGCGCCAACAAGGAGGAGGTGGAGTAATGTTTTGGGCTGGAATCATGGGGAGAGAGATTGTCGGCCCCTTTAGGATCCCTGAAGGGGTAAAGATGAACTCCATAATGTATGTTAAATTTCTCAAACAGCACTTCCTGCCATGGTTCAAGAAGAAGAACCATGCATTCCGCAGCAAGATCATTTTCATGCATGATAATGCCCCGTCTCATGCTGCACATAACACATCTGCATCTCTGCCTGCTATGGGCATAAAAGGGGACAAACTTATGGTGTGGCCCCCATGCTCCCCTGACCCTAACCCCATTGAGAACCTCTGGAGCATCATCAAAAGGAGTGTCTATGATGGCGGGAGGCAGTTCACATCTAAGCAACAGCTCTGGGAGGGTATTCTGTCCTCATGCAAAACAATTGAAGCAGAAACCATCCAAAACCTGACAAATTCAATGGACGAGAGAGTTCAGAAGCTCCTTTCGAACAAGGGGTCCTATGTGCAAATGTAACATCATCTAAAATCAAGTTTTGAGGTGAAAACTGTTTGATTTCAGTTTGTAATAACCTGCTAATGCTTATAATTGCAAAAATTACCATTTTTTTGTTCTTTATTAAAATGAAAAGGTTGAAAACTCTGCTGTGCATAATAATTTGGAACATGCATTTTGAGTGCAGTTTGAGTATTTTATTTTTTTTAAAATATACTGTTATCATAGGCAGTTTGTACAAAAATCTTTCAATTGTACTCTAATAGTTATTTGACTGGAAAATTACAATGACTGCAATTCATATAGGTAATTTGGGAAAATCTGAGAAAATATTACTTGCATAATAATTTGGAACACAGTGTATATAATTGTCTTATCCCGTCTGTCTGTCTGTCTGTCCGACTGTCCAGGAAATCTCGCGTCGCTGATTGGTCCGGCCGCGGCCAATCAGCGACGCGGGATTTCAGAAAAAGATGGCGGCCGTTAGCGGCTCATCTGGAGGACGGAGGTCAGCGGCGATGCAGCCGGGAGATGTGCGGCGCGAGACGCTCATCTCCCGGCTGCTTGAAGCAAAAGGACCCCGACCAGCGGCGCCGCTGACCTCCATGCGGCTACCGTCGGGAGATCAGCGGCTAGGGCCGCTGATCTCCCGACGGCAAGTGTGAAGGGAGGATTGGGGAGCGGCGCTGCCGGTCGGGATACTTCTGTTGCGAGCAGCCGCTCATCTCCCAGCTTCTCGCAGCGGAAGTTGCTGTACAGGCAGCTCCGCTCCCCGCTGCTCACTAATACGATTCGCTGATTGGTCGCGGCCGGCGGCCGTGACCATTCAGTGATCTTGGCGCCAAATTTAAACACCGCTGTGCTGATTGGTCGCAGCCACTGCCAGACCAATCAGCGATATTGGCGTAAAATTTTAAACACTGCTCTGCTGATTGGTCGTGGCCGCGACAAATCAGCGATAGTAGCGCCAAATTTAAACATCACTCTGCTGATTGGTCGCGGCCGCGACTAATCAGCGAAATTGCCACGAAATTTAAAACCCCGCTTCTCTGATTGGTCGCGCCCAGCCGACCGAGACCAATCAGCGACAGCCGCAGCACGGCCGCGAATTGGCACCGGATTTTAAACACGCAGGCCACCGTCGGGAGATCATCAGCGATGCAGCCGGGAGATGAGCGGTGCTAGCCGCATGGAGGTCAGCGTCGATGCAGCCGGGAAATGACCGGCGCTAGCCGTTCATATCCCGGCTGCTCACAGCTGAAGTACCCGCACAGGCAGCGCCGTCCGCGACCAATCAGCGATATTGGCGCCAAATTTAAACAGCGGCCGCGACCAATCAGCCATCTTGGTGCCAAATTGAAACACCGCTGTGCTGATTGGTCGCGACCGCTGCCCGCGACCAATCAGCGATTTTGGCAACAAATTTAAACACGCTGTCTGGTCCTCACTAACACGGCTCGCTGATTGGTCGCAGCCGCCGTCCGCGACCAGTCAGCGATATTGGCGCCAAATTTAAACAGCGGCCGCCACCAATCAGCAATCTTGGTGCCAAATTTAAACACCGCTGTGCTGATTGGTCGCGGCCGCTGCCCACGACCAATCAGCGATTTTGGCGACAAATTTAAACACGCTGTCCGGTCCTCACTAACACGGCTCGCTGATTGATCGCCACGATCAATCAGTGACTGCCGCAGCACGCCCGCCAATTGGCGCCGGATTTTAAACACTCAGGCCACCGTCGGGAGATCAGCAGCGATGCAGCCGGGCGATGAGCGGTGCTAGCCGCTCATCTCCCGGCTGCTCACAGCAGAAGTACCCCAACTAGCGGCTTCGCTCCCCGGTCCTCTCTTCACACTTGCCGTCGGGAGATCAGCGGCGGTAGCCGCATGGACGTCAGCGCCGATGCAGCCGGGAGATGACCAGAGCTAGCCGTTCATCTCCCGGCTGATCACACCAGAAGTACCCGCACAAGCAACGCCACTCCCCGTCCTCACTAACATGGTTCACTGATTGGTCGCAGCCGCCGGCCGCGACCAATCAGCGATATCGGCGCCAAATTTAAACACCGCTCTGTTGATTGGTCGCGGCCGCCGCCCACGAGCAATCAGCGATTTTGGAGCCAAATTTAAACACGCTCTCCGGCCAATTGGCGTAGGATTTCAAATAAGTACGCCACCTTCGGGAGATAGCAGGGCTGACTCCGCCCATGTGGTCATGTGACTCACCAACTGCCCATAACGTACTGAGCATGTTTTGTCAGTCACACTGTGTGAGGGACTTCTGTCACGTTTACTGAACTCGTTCTGCCAGTGACAGCGCGCTGAACAGATACTTCTTTACGCTTCCTGGTTTATAATGGGTCGTAAGCGAAAATACGCCACTGAGGATGACAGAAAAGCAGCAGAAGCAGCAAGAAAACAACAACGTCGAGAGCAACAGACACCACAACACACTACCGCCAGACAAGCCAAGGATGCGGAAGCTCACAGACAACGTTGGAAACGGGAGACACCGCAACACACTGCCGCCAGACAAGTCCAGAATGCGGAATCTCACCAAAAACGCCGGGAACAGGAGACACCACAACACACTGCCGGCAGACAAGCCCAGGATGCGGAAGCTCACAGAAAACGTCGGCAACAAGAGATACCACAACACACTGACGCCAGACAAGCCCAGGATGCGGAAGCTCACAGAAAACTTCGGAAACAGGAGACACCACAACACACTGCCACCAGACAAGCCCAGGATGCGGAAGCTCACAAAAAACTTTGGGAACAGGAGACACCACAACACACTGCCGCCAGACAAGCCCAGGATGCGGAAGCTCACAGAAAACTTCGGGAACAGGAGACACCACAACACACTGCCGGCAGACAAGCCCAGGAAGCGGAAGCTCACAGAAACCTTCGGGAACAGGAGACACCACGACACACTGCCTCCAGACAAGCCCAGGATGCGGAAGCTCACAGAAAACTTCGGGAACAGGAGACACCACAACACACTGCCGGCAGACAAGCCCAGGATGCGGAAGCTCACAGAAAACTTCGGAAACAGGACACACCACAACACACTGCCGGCAGTCAAGCCCAGGATGCGGAATCTCACAGAAAACGTCGGGAACAGGAGACACCACACCACACGGCCGCCAGATAAGCCCAGGATGCAGAATCTCACAGACAACTTCGGGAACAAGAGACACCACAACACACTGCCGCCAGACAAGTCCAGGATGCGGAATCTCACAGACAAGGTCGGAAACAGGAGACACCACAACACACTGCCCCCAGACAAGCCCAGGATGCGGAATCTCACAGACAACGTCGGGAACGGAAAACATCACAACACACTGCGGCTAGACAGGAACGCGATGCGGAATCCCATAGACAATGTCGGCTGAATGAATCTCCAGAATCCAGGACAAACAGAGAACAACACGATCACCAAATTTATCAAAAACGAATGCTCTACTAACTAAGGCAAACCCAGCAGAAACATTCAACAACTTGCACTTTACGTAACAGACAATGAAACTATAATTATTCAACACTACTGTGAGAATATGAATGTAGTTTGTTCTAAATGCAACTCTCTGAATTTCATCGAGGAAAAACCATCTGAAAATCAGTTTACTCAATGCTGCCAAAAAGGAAAAGTTATGCTACCAAGACGTCACTACTCAGATCTGTTTGAGCAGTTGATGAAAGGAACGCATGAACACAGTAGAAATTTTATGGAAAATATCAATAGTATCAACAGTTCTCATTTGTTTGCTTCATTTGGTGCCAACATTGCACCGCCCCCTGGATTCGGACCGTATTGTTTTAAAATTCATGGCCACATCTACCACCGCACTGGAACACTTCACCCAGAACTAGGACAACCACCAAAATTTGCACAATTATACATCTTTGATCCAAATGAGGCTACAGAACAAAGGATGAACCTGAAAGAAAATGAAAAGTGTAATGCAGAACTGATGAACCTAATTGCCGTACATTTACAAACAATCAGCCCATTTGCTGCCACATATCGCATGTTAAAAGACGTTGAAGCTGAGGAGGAACAGAGAGCTATACAAAATGGGACCGAAATGCCTTCTATTATCATGGCCATTAAAAAAAAACGTAAACAAGATCCCCGATGTTACAACAAACTACGTGTAAGTGAGATCGCAGTTGTTTTTCAAAATTATGATGGAGAGCCTCCTTTTCAAAGGGATATATTAGTCCATCTTAAGCCAGAGCAAAACAACCCTTTCGTTCCTAAAACACAATGAATTAGCATTTTGCACAGCAACCTTGATGCTCTTCTGTATCCGCTATTCTTTCCAAGCGGTGATCAAGGGTGGCATGAAAACCTACACCAGCAAGGAACTTTAAGAAGAATTACACAACTACAGTACTACAGTTTTCTTCTGTCTGTCCGAAATTACTTCAATCCTATTTTAAAAGGTGGGAAACTGACACAACAGTACTTAGTTGACGCATACATTAAAATTGAAGCTAATTGTCTCAATTTCATACGAATGAACCAAAAACAACTTAAAGTTGAAGACTACTGCGTTCTTCAAGAACATTTGCAAAAACAATCCATTAAAAAAGGAATTCCAATTGGAAAAACAGTAATTCTCCCGTCATCGTTTGAACGTAGCCCCCGTAACATGCAACAGCGTTATCAAGATGCAATGACAATAGTAAGAAAGTATGGAAGACCTGACATTTTTTTAACAATGACCTGTAATCCTAAATGGCCGGAGATTACCGAAAATCTACAACCCTGGCAGCAAGTTGAACACAGGCCGGACTTAGTTGCATGCGTATTTCGACTAAAACTCAGCAGCCTTTTTAAAGACATCAAAAATGGGCTTTTTGGAACAGTCGTAGCAATGGTACAAGTCATAGAGTTTCAGAAACGAGGTCTCCCACATGCGCATATACTAATTATCTTAGACGCGGATTGCAAGTTTAGCACGGAGGACGAAATTGACAACATAGTGTGGGCTGAAATTCCTAACCAAGAACAGTATCCTGAATTGTATAATATTGTAATCTGTAATATGGTTCATGGCCCATGCGGTGTAGCAAATCCAAAAAGTCCATGCATGCAAAATGGAAAGTGTACAAAAGGGTTTCCAAAGCAGTTGAAACAGCACACTGTTAAAGATTTGGATGGCTACCCATCCTACCGGCGACAACTGATTGATAACATTGTGCACAACAAAAAGATTATAAATAACTCATGGATAGTTCCATACAACCCGTACTTATTAAAACGCTACAACTGTCACATCAACGTTGAAATCTGCGCTTCAATAAAAAGTGTAAAATATCTTTTCAAGTGCATCTACAAGGGGCATGACAAAGCTAACGTTGAAATACAACAGAAAACAGTCAATCACGATGAATCATCAAGTTTTGTTGACTCAAGATATGTGAGTGCTCCAGAAGCTGCTTGGAGGATATTTGCGTTTTCAATGCATTCACAGTCCAATGCCATTTTACGTTTAGCTATTCATTTACCAAATCAACAGCAGCTTTATTTCTTTGAAAATGCTCAAGTTGAAGATGTCTCAAAAACTTTAAGCACAACGTCAACATTAATGGAATGGTTTTTGCTGAACCAACGTGACGAAAACGCAAGGCAGTATTTGTATCGAGAGATTCCAGAGCATTACGTTTGGAATAAAACTTGGAATCCAGACAACGAGGACTTAGCAGAATAATTGGACGCATGTATACTGTTAGTGTCAAGGATCAAGAAAAATATTGCCTTCGGCTGTTACTACTGCATGTCAAAGGAACTAGAAGTTACGACGATTTGAAAACAGTTAACGGAGTATTGCACGATACATTTAAAGCTGCAGCTTTGGCTTTAGGACTTCTATTGGATGATACTGTGTGGACACTTACTTTAGAAGACGCCTATGAAACTTCGCGAATTGTTTGCCTACATTTGGGTCTTTGGACCGCCTACAAATCCGGCTCAACTTTGGACAAATTTCAAAGAACATATAATTGAAGATTACTACTTACGTCTTCACAACAGAAGTGGAAATTGTCAAAATTGCGAATCTTATGCCATGCAAGATGTCCAAAATGTCCTAATACTGCATAGAAAAACGTTTTCAGACTTTAATTTGCCACAGCCTGCAAGTCAAGTTCCACAAATTCAAGAGTATGACGAAGCTTATGAATTATTGTTGGCAACAGAGAAGAAAAACTCCTTAAATGAACAACAACGGATTGCATATGACACTATTGTGAGCGCTGTAGAAAACCAAGCCGATCCAACGCCAAAATGTTTATTTATTGACGGTCCTGGAGGCAGCGGTAAAACATACCTCTATGAAGTTTTAATGCATCACGTTAGAGGGTTGGGAAAAGTCGTATTGCCATCGGCTACAACAGGTATTGCAGCAAACCTTTTACGAGGAGGTCGCACTATGCATTCACTCTTTGGGATACCAGTTCCAGTCAATGAAATCTCTGTTTCCAGAATCAAACAAGACACATTTGCAGGAAAACAGTTAAACAGTGCAAATCTTTTGATACTTGATGAGTGCACCATGGCACCCAAATATGCTTTGAGCTTAATTGACAGACTTCTGCGTGAAGTTATGACTACAAATGTTGCTGAAAAAAATGAAATTCCTTTTGGAGGTAAAGTTTTTGTCATTGGCGGAGATTTTAGGCAATGCCTTCCAGTTTTACCAAATGGAACAAGAACAAATATTATCGAGTCCACCTTAAAAATGTCTGACCTTTGGAAGAGTTTAATAAGCTCCAACTAATTAACAACATACGATCTTCTGACCCAGAGTACAGCAACTGGCTTCTTAAACTTGGTAATGGTGAACTTAGCAATGAATATAACCTTGGAGAAGACATTATTGAAATACCAGAAGACATGTTGTGCACTGACTGCATCGTAAGTGATGTTTTTGGGCAACGTGTTGAAATTGATGTGAACGACCAAAGCAGTGTTGAGAAGGCCTCTTCCTATGCAATTCTCTGTCCCAAGAACGATGTTGAGAGGGCCTCTTCCTATGCAATTCTCTGTCCCAAGAACAATGACGTAGCTCTGCTAAATTCCTGTGTGATGGATAGAATGCCTGGAGAGTGTAAATTGTACAAAAGTGATGATTCGGTGGATGTAGACAATGAAGATGAACGAGAGCATTATCCAGTTGAATTTTTAAATAGTGTTACGCCATCAGGAATGCCATCCCACAGACTACAACTTAAAGTTGGAGCAATCGTAATGTTGCTGCGGAATCTAAATACAAGAAATGGTCTATGTAATGGAACTTGCCTTATTGTTACTGGACTCCATTCCCACATAATTCAATCAAGAGTGATCACTGGATCTGCAAAAGGAGACGAAGTGTTCATTCCACGCATTGATTTATGTCCTTCAGACACCAGTCTTCCATTTAGGCTTCGGCGTCGACAGTTTCCAGTAAAACCAGCATTTGCCATGACAATAAACAAGTCACAAGGTCAAACTCTACACTGTGTTGGCATATATTTACCGGAGCCCGTTTTTGGTTATGGACAACTCTATGTTGCATTTTCAAGAGTTAAAATGAGATCCAATGTCAAGGTGCAAGTTTTGGACACCCATTTACAAGGAAAGTTGCTTAGAGATAGTCCAAAAGTATTCACCAAAAATGTAGTGTACAAAAATATTTTGGGTTGATATTGTTAAGAAATATATTCTAGGGTCGTACATCTTTTGTCCGATGATTTATTTAAAAATATAGTTAGATATTCATGGAATAGTTTATATATTTGGATCATCTGTTTAATAATTTTGTTCAGCTGTATTAAGTTCTATAAGCAATAATATTTAATAATAAAGTATTATTTTACCCAGAAAATTCTGTGTATTCATTGTATTATTCTTAAATCTTCATAGCGGCATCTGCAGCATGTGCTACTAAAGTGAATGCAGATTTGTGCCTTTCCACGCACTTAGTCCCGGCGTGGAAAGGAGCGAATCTACTGAGAGCGAGTGCTGTGCCTCACATCCTGCGAGGAGCTGCTGAAAACAGAACAGACAGCGCTAGAGCAGACAGAAGGAAACAAGGTATTAGTGTTTAGTTTTTTAACTGTGCTGGGGGCATGGGGGAATGAGTAGGTCATACAAAACCAGGATGAGGGGGCCATACAATCCAGGATTAGGGGAATGACGGAGCCATACAAACCACAATTACAGAATGAGGGAGCCATACATACCAGCATATGGAAATTTAACAGTATGTGCTGCATTTCCCACCCTAGGCTTATACTCAAGTCAATAAATTGTCCCTTTTTTTTGTTCAAAAATTATGGGTCTCGGCTTATACTCGGGTCAACGCGCACAGGCAACATGTACCCCCGCCTGCAGCTGGCTCTTGCTTCCGCTTATGTCACGACTATTTGCAGCTGCAGCCAAGGAGTCTCCTGTTCCGCGTTCTCAGGTCCCGTTGCCAGTTATCTGCCTGTTACCTGCCTGTTACCTGCCTGTTACCTTCCTGTTACCTGCCAGTTGCCTGCCAGTTTCCTGCCAGTTTGCTGCCTGTCATCCGCTTTCCTGCTTGCTAGCCTGAGGTCCGACGGTCTGCCTTCCGACGCCTGTCAGTCTGTCTATGGACCAGCTTGCCCGCTCACCTGGGAGCGCTCATCTGCTACCTGCCTGTTAGCCTACCTAGAGGCTCCGCCGTCACGTGCTGTGACCACCTGCCAGTCCAGAGACTCTTGCCTGCTTACCTGGGAGCGCTCATCTGCTACCTGCCTGTTAGCCTACCTGGAGGCTCCGCCATCACGTGCTGTGACCACCTGCCAGTCCAGAGACCCTTGCCTGCTCACCTGGGAGCACTCATCTGCCATCTGCCTGCTAGCCTACCTGGAGGCTCAGCCGTCACAGGTCGTACCTGTCCGTTTACCCAGAGACTGCCCCGGTCACTTGCTGTGACCTCCTGCCCGTTTACCCAGAGACTGTCCCGGTCACTTGCTGTGACCTCCTGCCCGTTTACCCAGAGACTGTCCCGGTCACTTGCCGTGACCTCCTGCCCGTTTACCCAGAGACTATCCCGGTCACCTGCTGTGACTGCCTGCCTGTCTTCCCTGGTCGCCACCCGCTTCCTTACAAGGACCGCCCCCTTGTATAAGTTGCTCAGAGGTTCCGCCTTCCAGACCCGTTACAGTTTGCTCGGGCCATGGAACCCGGTGGCACCCAAGCTCCTTCGCTCTCGGACCTTTGTCATGAACTGTCCCGACAGAGGTCCCAACAGGATTCCATCCTGGGTCACCTGCGGAATGTCAATACTCGCCTGGACACTTTGACTGCCCCACCAGCAACCACCGCTAGTGTCATGACTCGCAGCCCGGCTGCTCCGCTGCCCACCAATACCATAGTATCCTGCTCTGGAATCCGGCTTTCTGCACCTCCTCGCTTCGGAGGCGACTCCGCTCAAGCTCGGGGCTTCATTAACCAGTGCACCCTGCACTTTGAACACCAGTCCCACCAGTTTAATTCCGACCGGGCCAAAGTAGCCTTCATCATGTCCCATCTCACTGGCTTGGCTAAATCCTCTATGGGAGAGAGGAGACCCTCTGGTGTCCGACCTGCCAGCCTTTCTCACGGCTTTCCGGAAGGTCTTCGACGAACCCGGACGGAAGACCTCATCCGCCTCATCTCTGCTACGCCTCCGTCAAGGGAGTCTCACCGTGGGCCAATATGCCATACGGTTCCGTACCCTTGCTTCGGAACTGGCCTGGGATAACGACGCCCTGGTGTCCATCTTCTGGGAGGGTCTGTCCGGCCGTATTAAAGATGAACTCGCCGGTCGGGACATTCCTACCACTCTCGACGACTTGATTACACTTGCCACCCGGATTGACATCCGGTTCCAGGAGCGCGCTAGGGAGGTCACCCGTGAGAGGAGGATTCCACGTCTAGTCCCTACCTTCCAGAGACCCGTCACTCCCCCTGTTACTCCCCAGGCACACTCACCTGAGCCTATGAAAGTCGACCAGACCAAGATGGTCAAGACCCGTCAAGACTTACGTCGTGCCGAGGGGCGCTGTTTCTACTGTGGCAGTAAGGAGCACCGGATCCGTTCCTGCCCTGAGAGGTCGGAAACGCCTGTGTCTAGGATCGCTCAGAGAGGTCGCCCTAGACAAAAGTAAACCCTCTCCATCCCTGATGCTGTCTGTTTCTATCCTCTGCGGAGAGAACCGCTATTTTGAACTGGCTCAACTTGACTCTGGAGCTGCGGGAAATCTCATCTCTCAATCCCTGGTAGAAAAATACCACATTCCCACCAAACCTCTGGCCGTACCTATATCTGTTGCCGCCGTGGATGGGGGCCTCTTACCACATCCCATCCAACTCATCACCGAATCTCTGACTCTACAGGTGGGAATGCTGCATTCCGAGAGCATCTCCTTTCATGTTCTGCCTGGACTCTCTCACGCACTATTGCTTGGCCTGCCTTGGCTCCAGAAACATGCACCCGTGCTTGACTGGCAGACCGGAGAGGTCCTTCGCTGGGGACAGGACTGCCATAAGACTTGTCTAGTTCCCGTTCATCCTGTCCGTCCTTCTCCTACCCCAGCCAATCTGCCCGGTCTTCCGGTTCCCTATTGGTCTTATGCGGATGTCTTCAATAAAAAAGAGGCAGAGACTTTACCTCCTCATAGACCATACGACTGCCCAATCGACCTGATGCCCGGCTCTACTCCTCCCCGTGGGCGAATCGACCCTTTGTCCGCTGCTGAAACCCGGTCCATGTCTGAATATATTGAGGAGAACCTGGCCCGGGGATTTATCCGGAAATCTACCTCCCCGGCGGGAGCAGGCTTCTTCTTTGTCAAAAAGAAGGACGGCTCACTCCGTCCATGTATAGACTATAGAGGCCTAAACCAGATTACTGTGAAGAATAAATACCCCCTTCCGCTTATTCCTGAATTATTTGACCGTCTGAGGGGGGCTAGAATCTTCACCAAACTGGATCTCCATGGGGCATATAACCTGGTCCGTATCCGTCAGGGAGGTGAGTGGAAGACGGCATTCAATACCCGGGACGGCCACTATGAGTACCTTGTGATGCCCTTCGGTCTCTGTAACGCTCCTGCCGTCTTTCAAGAGTTGGTCAATGACATCTTCCGTGATCTTCTCTACTCCTGCGTGGTGGTGTACCTGGACGATATCTTGGTCTTCTCTCCGGATCTTCCTACTCACCGGAGGGACGTTCGTCAGGTCCTGCTCAGGCTCAGGCAGAACCACCTCTACGCTAAATATGAGAAGTGCATCTTTGAGCAGACCTCTCTTCCATTTCTGGGCTACATAATCTCTCAGACTGGTCTACAAATGGATCCTGAGAAACTGTCTGCCATCCAGAAGTGGCCCCGACCAGAGGGGTTGAAGGCTATTCAGCGGTTCCTGGGCTTCGCCAACTATTACCGCCTGTTCATACCGCACTTCTCTTCCCGGACCGCCCCTATCTCTGCTCTCACCCGTAAAGGTACGAACCCCAGAGAATGGCCGCCCGAAGCAGAGGAGGCATTTCTTTCCTTAAAACAGGCCTTCCTCTCCGCCTCGGTGCTGCATCGTCTGGACGGCAACAAACAATTCTTCCTAGAAGTTGACGCATCCTCCTCCGGAGCTGGGGCGGTACTTACCCAAAAATCTTCTTCCGGAAGAAAGGTAACCTGCGGCTTTTTCTCCAAACTTTTCTCCTCTTCTGAGCGCAATTATTCTATAGGAGACCGAGAATTGTTGGCCATTAAGATGGCACTGGAGGAGTGGCGTTACCTGCTCGAGGGGGCTCTCCACCCGGTAATAATTTACACTGACCACAAGAACTTGGCATATCTCCAGAGCGCCCAGAGACTTAACCCGCGCCAAGCCCGGTGGTCTTTGTTTTTTGCCCGCTTTGATTTCATTCTTCATTTTCGTCCGGCTGACAAAAACATCAAAGCTGACGCCCTGTCCCGATCCTTTCTGGTGTCTGATCTTGAGGAGGAGCCTAAACACATCATCGATCCCGCCAGAGTAATGCAGGTAGCCCCCGTGGGCCTAAATCGTCTCCCTCCCGGTAAGACGTTCATAACGGAGTCCGATCGGGAGAAGATTCTACACTGGGGTCACTCGTCTAAGCTAGCTGGGCACGCCCTCCAGCTTATTACCCGGCACTACTGGTGGCCTACCCTGCACAAGGATGTAATTGACTTTGTTTCTGCCTGTGTGTCCTGCGCCCGCAACAAAGTTCCGAGACACCTGCCTGCCGGCCGCCTTCTTCCTCTGCCTGTGCCTGCTGCCCCGTGGCAACATATAGCTATGGACTTCATAACAGATCTCCCCATCTCTGCCGGTTGTACGGTCATTTGGGTGGTCGCTGACCGCTTTTCCAAAATGGCTCATTTTATTCCCCTGCCAGGCCTCCCGTCTGCTCCCGAGCTAGCTAAGGACTTTATCCGCCACATCTTCCGTCTCCATGGTCTGCCTCTCCACATCGTGTCGGATCGTGGGGTTCATTTCACCTCACGCTTCTGGAGAGCCACATGTAAACTGCTCGAAGTCACCCTGGACTTCTCCTCCGCTTACCACCCACAGTCCAATGGTCAAGTGGAGCGGATCAATCAGAATTTGACCAGTTACCTCCGGCACTTCGTTAATGCCCACCATTCAGACTGGGTGGATCTCCTACCATGGGCCGAGTTCTCTTACAACAATCACGAGAGCGAATCTTCTTCTAAATCCCCGTTTTTTGTAGTCTTCGGTCAGCATCCTCGGATCCCTTTTCCTGTCTCCACCTCTGTGGACAACCCGGCCGCGGAATCTCTCGTTAGCAAATTTTCCTCCATTTGGGAGAGCACCCGATCCGCACTCCTTCAGTCATCCGAGCGGATGAAGAGACACGCCGACAAAAAACGCCTGGATTCCCCACAATTTCGTCCCGGAGATAAAGTCTGGCTCTCATCCAAATATGTCCGGCTCAAGATTCCTTCCTATAAGTTAGGGCCTCGGTTCATCGGCCCACTGGAGGTTATCAAACAGATCAACCCGGTGGCCTATAAATTGAAACTCCCGGCCAACTTACGGATCCCTAACTCCTTCCATGTATCTCTTCTCAAACCCGTGGTACTTAACTCCTTTTCCAAGTCTACAGGTACGCCTCCTGCTCCGGTTTCTGCTGAAGACGAGTTTGAGGTAGAGAACATTCTGGCCACCAAAAGGGTAAGAGGAAAGACCTTTTTTCTAGTGGATTGGAAGGGGTTTGGTCCTGAGGAGAGAACATGGGAGCCCCGGGAGAACATCCATGCCCCTCTCATCCTTGCTAAATTTCTGTCTGGCCTAAAAAAGGGGGGGCCTAAAGGGGGGGGTACTGTAGCGTCGGCGTCCCTGCCTCCTGCTAGGCAGGGACGCTGTTCCCCTCACCTCTCTGCTCCGTGCCCGGCGGCTTCCTCCCACTCTGCCTGCAGCGCCTGCTCTCCCCCGGTCACTGTGCTTAGGGCGCGCGCTCACCCTCTCTTAAAGGGGCCGCGCGCGTCGCCCTAAGGAGTCCCCGGCCAATGGCCGGAGGATCCCTCAATATATAAGCCACCTCCTCCAAAATGGAGGTGCCCGAGCAATGTTGTTGCACTGTTCACTACTCTGCTTCAGCCCTCAGGTCCCGTTGCCAGTTATCTGCCTGTTACCTGCCTGTTACCTGCCTGTTACCTGCCAGTTGCCTGCCAGTTTCCTGCCAGTTTGCTGCCTGTCATCCGCTTTCCTGCTTGCTAGCCTGAGGTCCGACGGTCTGCCTTCCGACGCCTGTCAGTCTGTCTATGGACCAGCTTGCCCGCTCACCTGGGAGCGCTCATCTGCTACCTGCCTGTTAGCCTACCTAGAGGCTCCGCCGTCACGTGCTGTGACCACCTGCCAGTCCAGAGACTCTTGCCTGCTTACCTGGGAGCGCTCATCTGCTACCTGCCTGTTAGCCTTAAAAAACCGGAGAAAACAAGAGTAGTATAGCAAAAGGATAGAATCTTTATTTATAATTCATCATCACAGAGGTAAAAGGTAATACAGAAAGTAATAGTAATGAGGCAAGGGGATCAGGAAAAGCAGTGCCAGAAACAAGGCAACTCCTGGCAATAAGACTGCTGGGCAATCCAAGAAGAGAGGGTATAATCCAATATACAAACAAAGGGACACTCTATAAATGTATAACCACAAATGGTAGCAGTACATTAATATAAAGATTCACCCATTATAAGACACCAGTCATTTAAATAGACATAATAGACAATATCATGTGCAAAAATCGCAAAATGTTAAATAGTAACAAAAAGGGGGAGCCACAGAAGGTGCTACAAGTAAAAGCGCGCCCCGACGCGCGTTTCGCTCTTCTTTTTCAAGAGGCGCGCTTTTACTTGTAGCACCTTCTGTGGCACCCCTGGCATCCTGCGGGCTTCCTGTCACCCCGGTCTTTTGCAACTGGGTGAGTGCTTTTATCCACTTCTTGGGTACTCTTTATACATTTATTCATTTAATATCATGGGCACAGGGTAGTTAGTACCTCTTATTCCGGCTCTGCATTTCCCCCTTTTTGTTACTATTTAACATTTTGCGATTTTTGCACATGATATTGTCTATTATGTCTATTTAAATGACTGGTGTCTTATAATGGGTGAATCTTTATATTAATGTACTGCTACCATTTGTGGTTATACATTTATAGAGTGTCCCTTTGTTTGTATATTGGATTATACCCTCTCTTCTTGGATTGCCCAGCAGTCTTATTGCCAGGAGTTGCCTTGTTTCTGGCACTGCTTTTCCTGATCCCCTTGCCTCGTTACTATTACTTTCTGTATTACCTTTTACCTCTGTGATGATGAATTATAAATAAAGATTCTATCCTTTTGCTATACTACTCTTGTTTTCTCCGGTTTTTTAATATTGGATGTGAGTAGGCAATTTGAACCTGGTGCCGGACAATATGTCATAGCACCATGTTTTGTATCATAGTATATATTTGGCCAGCTTCTTTCTTATATATGCTGCCTGTTAGCCTACCTGGAGGCTCCGCCGTCACGTGCTGTGACCACCTGCCAGTCCAGAGACCATTGCCTGCTCACCTGGGAGCACTCATCTGCCATCTGCCTGCTAGACTACCTGGAGGCTCAGCCGTCACAGGTCGTACCTGTCCGTTTACCCAGAGACTGCCCCGGTCACTTGCTGTGACCTCCTGCCCGTTTACCCAGAGACTGTCCCGGTCACTTGCTGTGACCTCCTGCCCGTTTACCCAGAGACTGTCCCGGTCACTTGCTGTGACCTCCTGCCCGTTTACCCAGAGACTGTCCCGGTCACTTGCTGTGACCTCCTGCCCGTTTACCCAGAGACTGTCCCGGTCACTTGCCGTGACCTCCTGCCCGTTTACCCAGAGACTATCCCGGTCACCTGCTGTGACTGCCTGCCTGTCTTCCCTGGTCGCCACCTGCTTCCTTACAAGGACTGCCCCCTTGTATAAGTTGCTCAGAGGTTCCGCCTCCCAGACCCGTTACACAGTATTGACAACATGACGTAATGACAAAATTCATTAGGGGCCCTGGGGGGATACATTGTGAGGTTAATTTAAAGTAGTGCACAACCCATTTAAACACTGCTTCGCTGCTTAGTCGCGCCCAGTCGGCCGCATACATATTCTAGAATACCCGATGCATTAGAATCGGGCCACCATCTAGTATATATATATATATATATATATATATATATATATATATATATATATATATACATATATATACAGTGGTGGCCAAAAGTATTGGCACCCCTGCAATTCTGTCAGATAATACTCAGTTTCTTCCTGAAAATGATTGCAATCACAAATTCTTTGGTCTTATTATCTTCATTTAATTTGCCTTCAATTAAAAAACACAAAAAGAATTGTCCTAAAGCCAAATTGGATATAATTCCACACCAAACCTAAAAAAGGGGGTGGACAAAAGTATTGGCACTGTTTGAAAAATCATGTGATGTTTCTCTAATTCGTGTAATTAACAGCACCTGTAACTTACCTGTGGCTAACAGGTGTTGGCAAACTAAATCACACTTGCAGCCAGTTAACATGGATTAAAGTTGACTCAACCTTCTGTCCTGTGTCCTTGTGTGTACCACATTGAGCATATTATATTTGAAGAAAGAAATGTGGCAAAAGGTAGAAAAGTTCAAGGGGGCCAAATACTTTCACAAGGCACTGTACATATATATATATTATTGTATATCTATAGATTTTACATTTTCAATTAGGTTCTATCTGCCAAAGCTTATAGGATAAATCATTGTAAAACTGCAGCAAGAATTAAAAATAAAAAGTGCCCATAACTAGAATTCTGAGACTGGAGAGAGAACAAGTAGGAAAACAAAGGAAAGGAAAAATTCTTCAGATTTAGGCTATGCACTCACCAGGATGAATGAGCCTACAAAAAATGTATGACTTGTCTGAAGAAATTTAGGATTTGCAATCCCTGGTGGGTACTCCGCTTTCGAGGATTCATACCAGGTGACCCCCAAAAATATCAGAAGGCACAAGACAAGAGAAATGACGATTACTCCGAGCATTCTTGCGGCTTCTGTCCTTTCTGGCTTTCTTTCACTTCTTGGTCTCCTTTAATACTAATGGCCATGTAGTAATTACAGGGTAGCAGAGTTTTACAAGTTCTTACAGGAGAAGTGCCGCCCACAGGAGCTTTACAACTGAATCATAATAATAATAATGATATTTACATTGAAGTTGCCAAATATTCAAGTGCAAAAAGACCTTCTCTGTGTGGATCTTCTGACATTTTCTGCCTTCCCTTGCCAAAAAAGTGGGTTTAGAAAATTATGAATAAATTGACAACAAGGTGGTAGTGGTACAGTACAATTTTTTCTTCTTTTAATACAAAAATTCACAACTTTACATGAGCCCCACTGTTAGGTTTTGGACTGTAATATAATTTTAAATTGGCTGCGTTCTCCTTATGGATGCAGACAATTTTTGCCTTCTCATTGTTTTTCCTCCCCTTTTTCAAAGAGCGATTACATTTATATTTTTTTCATTTACATGGCTTTATGAGGGCTTGTCTTTTTATGGGATAGGTTATGTTTTTGAAAGACACCATTCATTTTCCCTTATTGTAGCTAAGAAAATGGGAAATAATAATCCAAGTTCGGTGAAATTGTGAGAAAATCCCAGAATTTTGCCATAGTTTTTAAATTTTTTTTTACAACATTATGATTCTGATGATATTAAACATGTATAGTTTTTTAACTATTTTAGTTGCTTGAAAAAATATTCCAAACTTTGTAGAAAAAAAAAATATTTTGTGTCTGCATTTTCCAAGAACTTTTTTATTTTTTCATCGGTGGAGCTGTGCATGGGTTTGTGCTTTGCAGGGGAAGCTGACATTTTTAATTATATCATTGGAGTAAATACTACATTTTGATTCAATAATTGTGGGAGGCGCTGTGACAAAAAACGGCAATTTTGAGATTTCGATTTTTTAATTTTTCTTTCCATACGACATTTACCATGTGAGTTAAAGAGCCATATGTGGGCCCTGGACACATAGACAGAGCAGTGGAATGCTTCAAAAAAGGTGTTCTATTTAGTTTAGAAAGTTAGTGCAGTACAGAGGATATTATAGGGAGTCACTGCAAACTACAGTCAGGACACAGAACTGGATCACTGCCTGAATACCTGCCCCATGTGAAAGGAGAACAGGTTGAACTAGTTGCTTTGCAACACTGTTTGCTGAATCATATGATTTCTTCAGTAGAGAATTAATTGCACCACCCGCCTAAAGGTTATTATTGTCATCCACGTAAATCCTTATAGAACCTTCCTCCCTCAGACTTCTGGCTCTTCATTTAGGGGACTTTGGAACTCCAAAAAGACACCCAAACATTTAACCACTAAGGGTAACCATTTAGCAACAGCTATGTTCTCTTCTTGCAGATTAACCAATTAGAAGTAGCTATGTCCTCTTAATTTAACTTGTTGGCATAATACACAGGGGCATCATATTATATCTCTGATATATAACAATAGTCATTAATAAGTAAAAGTCTCTCTTGTGGTTGAAAGAGAGGAAAAATTTTGCCGGATTTCTGTTTCACTGGTAATTTGCTTGCTGGGATCTACAGTACAGACCAAAAGTTTGGACACACCTTCTCATTTAAAGATTTTTCTGTATTTTCATGACTTTGAAAATTGTACATTCACACTGAAAGCATCAAAACTATGAATTAACACATGTGGAATTATATACTTAACAAAAAACTGTGAAACAACTGAAAATATGTCTTATATTCTAGGTTCTTCAAAGTAGCCACCTTTTGCTTTGATGACTGCGTTACAGACTCTTGGCATTCTCTTGATGAGCTTCAAGAGGTAGTCACCGGAAATGGTCTTCCAACAATCTTGAAGGAGTTCTCAGAGATGCTTAGCACTTGTTGGCCCTTTAGCCTTCACTCTGCGGTCCAGCTCGCCCCCAAACCATCTCGATTGGGTTCAGGTCTGGTGACTGTAGAGGCCAGGTCATCTGGCGTAGCACCCCATCACTCTCCCTCTTGGTCAAATAGCCCTTACACAGCCTGGAGGTGTGTTTGGGGTCATTGTCCTGTTGAAAAATAAATGATGGTCCAACTAAACGCAAACCGGGTGGAATAGCATGCCGCTGCAAGATACTGTGGTAGCCATGCTGGTTAGGTATGCCTTCAATTTTGAATAAATCTCCAACAGTGTCACCAGCAAAGCACCCCCACACCATCACACCTCCTCCTCCTTGCTTCATGGTGGGAACCAGGCATGTAGAGTCCATCCGTTCACCTTTTCTGCGTCGCACAAAGACACGGTGGTTGGAACCAAAGATCTCAAATTTGGACTCATCAGACCAAAGCACAGATTTCCACTGGTCTAATGTCTATTCCTTGTGTTCTTTAGCCCAAACAAGTCTCTTCTGCTTGTTGCCTGTCCTTAGCAGTGGTTTCCTAACAGCTATTTTACCATGAAGGCCTGCTGCACAAAGTCTCTAATCTGAGCTGCTGTTAACCTGCGATTTCTGAGGCTGGTGACTAGGATAAACTTATCCTCAGAAGCAGAGGTGACTCTTGGTCTTCCTTTCCTGAGGTGGTCCTCATGTGAGCCAGTTTCTTTGTAGCGCTTGATGGTTTTTGCAACTGCACTTGGGGACACTTTCAAAGTCTGCCCAATTTTTCGCACTGACTGACCTTTCATTTCTTAAAGTAATGATGGCCACTCGTTTTTCTTTACTTAGCTGCTTTTTTCTTGCCATAATACAAATTCTAACAGTCTATTCAGTAGGACTATCAGCTGTGTATCCACCAGACTTCTGCACAACACAACTGATGGTCCCAACCCAATTTATAAGGCAAGAAATCCCACTTATTAAACCTGACAGGGCACACCTGTGAAGTGAAAACCATTTCCGGTGACTACCTCTTGAAGCTCATCAAGAGAATGCCAAGAGTATGCAAAGCAGTCATCAAAGCAAAAGGTGGCTACTTTGAAGAACCTAGAATATAAGACATATTTTCAGTTGTTTCACACTTTTTTGTTAAGTATATAATTCTACATGTGTTAATTCATAGTTTTGATGCCTTTAGTGTGAATGTACAATTTTCAAAGTCATGAAAATACAGAAAAATCTTTAAATGAGAAGGTGTGTCCAAACTTTTGGTCTGTACTGTATTTGTGAAACAACTGCCATGTTTGTGAATAAGTTTAGACAGCTTTAGGCTACGTTACCATGATGAGCTTTTGGTGTTTTTTGACGCTGTGTGTTTTTGCTGCTTCAAAAATAAAATGCAAAGTCTGACAGTTCCAGCAAAGTGGATGAGATTTATAGAAATCTTATCGTCATTGTGCTTCTTTTTAACGCTGCGTATACTCATCTGTGGTACATTTTTCAAATCCAAATGCATGTTAATTTTTCTTGCGTATAATAACTGATTTTTCTGTGCAGATTTTCCTCAGATGTGGAAAATCCGCAGCAAAAAAATGCATGTAATCCACATAGTGATGAGCAAGTGTATTCGTTACTATTCGCTATTCGCATGCATAGTACGGTATTCGGGTTACTCGTTGTTTTGCGAGTATTTGTGTACTCGCCTCGCTATATTCGGATGACCCACCCTGCAGTTTTGCCGCCTTCTTTGCAGCCACTAAACATGTTGGGCTTCTTAACCAATCACAGTAATGCCGCAGGCATCTTGGTTGTGGAATTACTGTGATTGGCTGGCCACCCAGCGTCATAGGGTCTATTTGAGCCCTGCCGCTGCCATTTTGTGCACTTTGCGTCCGGAGCCAAACCCTACAAGCATAGGGAGAAATCGCTGAGCTGCTAGGGAGAGTGTTTAGGCCTCTTGATGAAACAAAAGCCCTTTTTCAGGGCTACCTGCAGTGTATACTAGTTCAGTGTAGAGTAGGGAGGGAGAGATACTCGAGCAGGGACTGTTTAAAGGAGCCGCTCACTAGCTCTATAATACCACCAAAAAATAGCACTTTTTAGAGCTGAAGACTCACAACAAAGTCAGAGTACAGGGAGGGAGAGATTGTGTATTAGGTAGGGAGAGGTTAAAGTGTTCTTCCAGTGTCCATCTTAAAACTGCTCTTGTCAGAGGTAAAGCAATATTTTTCCAGCACACAGAGTAGTAGCATTTTGTGCTGCCTTTTTTTTTTAAAAGCATCGGTCTATTTTCCCTGCTGTTGTTGGGGTCAGAGCCTGCCTTCTGCTGTCCACATTAGTCCACTTAAAAAGGCGGGTAGTGCCCAACACAAAGCAGTAGTCCAAACATTTCCTACTGCCTGCTGCCAAGCATTTACCAGGCAATTTCCCCCACTGTTTTTGGGTTGACAGCCCGACTTCTGTCCACATTAGTCAACTTAAAAAGCGTTTAGTGTCCTACACAAAGCAGTAGTCAAAACATTTCCTACTGCCTGCTGCCAAGCACGTACCAGGCAATTTCCCCCGCTGTTTTTGGGTTGACAGCCTGCCTTCTGTCCACATTAGTCCATGTAAAAAGCGTTTAGTGTCCTACACAAAGCAGTAGTCCAAACATTTCCTACTGCCTGCTACCAAGAACACACTAGGCCATTTTCCCCCCAGTATTTGAGGTGACAGCCTGCCTTCTGTCCACATTAGTCCACTTAAGAAATCGTTTAGTGTGCTAAGCAAAGCAGTAGTCCAAACATTTCCTACTGCCTGCTACAAAGCACACACCAGCCCATTTTCCCCGCTGTTTTTGGGGTGACAGCCTGCCTTCTGCTGTCCACATTAGTCCACTTAAAAAGGCGTTTAGTGCCCTATGCAAAGCAGTAGTCCAAACATTTCCTACTGCCTGCTACCAAGCATGCACCAGCCCATTTTTCCCGCTGTTTTTAGGGTTACAGCCTGCCTTCTGCTGTCCACATTAGTCCACTTAAAAAGGTGTTTAGTGCCCTATGCAAAGCAATAGTTCAAACATTTCCTACTGCCTACTACCAAGCACGCACCAGGCCATTTTACCCACTATTTTAGAAGCCACCATCCCAAAGGCCACGAATCACAAATAGTAGTTAGGCTGGAGTAGGAATACTGTCCTGGTTTGTCCACTGCACAATGTGAATAGGGTTTGTAAAAATTAGCTCTATGGGCTGAGTCATGGTTGACGCAGGAAGCCACCATCCCAAGCGCCTCCAATCACAAATAGTAGTTAGGCTGGAGTAGGAATACTGTCCTGGTTTGTCCACTGCACAATGTGCATAGGGTTTGTAAAAATTAGCCCTATGGGCTGAGTCATGGTTGACGAAGGACGGAAACAGGTTTTTATGGGAAGTGGGTGACATTAACAGCAGTAGCATGAATCTTCATTTTTGGTGAATTTAGGTTGGCTTGCTGTCATCTGGAGGAATTACAAACTGTGGAGATATCCAGTCCTTGTTGAATTTAATCAGAGTAAGTCTGTCTGCATTTTCCGTGGAGAGGCGTGTGCGCCTATCAGTGATGATTGCCCCAGTGGAATTGAAAACACGCTCTGACACCACACTAGCAGCCTGGCAGGCCAGCACCTCCAAGGCATATAAGGAGAGGTCAGGCCAAGTGTTCAGCTTAGACTCCCAATAATTAAAGGGAACTGAAGCGTCAGAAAGTACACACGTATAGTCACTTAAGTACGCCTTGACCATGTTCTGCAACTTATCCCTCCTTGGCACTGCTACAGGCACAGACAGTCCTTGCTGTTGTGCTGGTTTATTGAAAATTGCCCAATTTGTGGACATTTTCCCCCTACCTCTGTTGGAGCTGGTGTTCGTGTCTCTCCCCATTATCCCTTGGTTTTGAAAAGAGCCGGTACCTCTGCCACCAGCATTGACTGAGGGTGATGTTTTCAGCAACTGATCTACAACGGCCCTCTTGAACGATTCCATTGTAAAACTCTTTGGTGACTCCAAAAGGAGAGAAGGAAATTTCTCCTGGTACTGTCGATCAAGAAAGGTGGCCAACCAGTATAAGTCGCTCTTGTCACCTGCACCTTAAAAACATCTCCAGAATCCAACCTTTTCTCACCTTTGAAACTGCTAAAACTCTTACTGTCTCTCTTATTCACTGTTGTCTGGACTACTGCAACTCTCTTCTGATTGGTCTCCCTCTTACCAAACTTTCTCCTCTCCAATCAGTCCTGAATGCCGCAGCCAGGGTCATATTTCTCTCCAGCCGCTTCACTGATGCCTCCATCTTGTGCCAGTAATTACACTGGTTGCCCATTCGCTACAGGGTCCAATATAAACTCATCACTCTCACCCACAAGGCTCTCCACAGTTCTGCACCGCCTTATATCTCCTCTCTCATCTTTGTCTATCGCCCTACACGTGCCCTCCATTCTACAAATGACTCAAGACTAACATCCCCCATAATCCGAACCTCGCACCTCCATCTCCAGACTTCTCTCGTGCTGCACCAGTTCTCTGGAATGCTCTACTCCAGACGATCCGGCTGATGCCTAGCCACCACGTCTTCAAGCACGCTTTAAAAAAACATCTTTTTAAACAAGCCTACCACCTCAACTACTCAGTAAACTAACTTTCCCCTGTTCCCTCCTTCTAAAGATTATTCAGAATCTGCACCCTGCTATTCATCTGTCTCCACACCCTTCATTCACGCGATAACTGCATTCAATACTTGATTATTGCACTTAAGCATACTGGCTGATGACCGGATCATGCAGCTTTATATGAAAATCCCTACTTATTATAATTGCCAGACCTGAAATAACAAGCACTTTTCACCTATTGTGTCCACCCATTTCCTTGTAGATTGTAAGCTTGTGAGCAGGTACCTCACTCCTAATGTAACTGTTTAAACTGTCTTACCTTGTATTGCATTGTATGTACATGTCCCCACTTAATTGTAAAGTTCTGCGGAATATGTTGGCGCCATAAATTAAAATTATTATTATTCTTGGATAAAATGTGTATCATGCGAGGGTCTTGCCACAGACACTTACACATGAACTGTGGCATGTGGGCCAAGCTGCAAAAAGGTAAATGTTCTGTGTCCCCAACAGTAGAAACCGTACCCATCCTCTCCTCACGCTGACTTGCCTCCTCCTCCTCCACCTCCTCCTCTCCAGCCCATCCAGGCTGGACAGACATGAAGCTTGGATTGGGTGTCTCCTCTGTAGCATTACGAGTCCCCTCGGTAGAACAGAAAAGCAAGTCCTCTCCCTCCTCATCCTCCTCATCTTCCTTCTCATCACCCAATGTTGTCTCAAAATATTGGCTGGGCTGGGTAGTATTAGAGATGAGTGTTGTTCGACTCGAACTGTTCGCCAATCTCAAATTCGAGCTGTTTTGGGCAGTGTTCGAGCCGTTCGGCGAACACGAACGATTTGAAAAAAATTCGGCTGTTCGAGGTTATGTTCGATAACTGTTCGTGCACCAAAATCATAACTGGATTTTTTCACAGTAATGCTGAAAATTAATGTTAATACGCAGTTTGAGTGTACAGCGGGGCGGGGGGAGGGGCAGGGGATGGATCTCTGCAGGAATAATGAAGATCTCCATTTTTTTTTCTCTTTCCCGCATTTACAGTGGGAAGGTGCAATCTGTCAGCCTATCAGCAGCGCACACACGGAGCGAAGTGCTTTTTTTCACACAAGCAAGGGCATGTGTCATTGGCAGTGTATGTCACATGTCCTTGCCCTATAAGACCCAGCCATTTTCCCCGTCGCCACCATTTTCTCACTGCTGCAGCTGCGTGTTAGACGGCACCGCTGTTGCTGTGTGCGCTATACCTTGTTAATTTCAAGCCAAATTTCGCACAAATCTACAGATAGCTTGGGAGTAGGGAATAGTTGTGATTGCAGTCCTTTTAGGGACTAGGTTACAGCATTTCCTACGACTTTTATCAGGCAGGTCTGTGCTCTTAAATAGATAGGTTGGGAGTAAAGACTAATTGTAATTGCAGTCCTTTTCAGGACTAAGTTACATCAGTTCCTATCAGTTTTTGCCAGGCAGGTCTGTGCCAGTGCTGTGCAAGTTTTTTTCACAGCATTTGGCTAAATCTAGCAAAGTTAATCCTTTTTGGCCTATTGCAGAGTGTGTTAGTAAGTGGAGTAGCCTATCTGTGTTGCAAGCTATACCACCTGTGTATAGAATACCAATTTTTTTACTGCACCTAGTGAAGTAAAACCTTTTGGGCATAGCATCATTCTATTAGTCCATCTATACTGACCTCCATCAGGTTGCAAATTGAATATAATTTTTTTCTGCATCTAGCTCTGAAAAAATATTTTGGCTTCTAGCAGTGTATGGGACTTGGTCTATTAGTCCATCTATACTGACCTCCATCAGGTTGCAAATTAAAAATAATTTTTTTCTGCATCTAGCTCTGAAAAAATATTTGGGCTTCTAGCAGTGTGTGGGACTTGTTCTATTAGTCCATCTATACTGACCTCCATCAGGTTGCAAATTGAATATAATTTTTTTCTGCATCTAGCTCTGAAAAAATATTTGGGCTTCTAGCAGTGTGTGGGACTTGGTCTATTAGTCCATCTATACTGACCGCCATCAGGTTGCAAATTGAATATAATTTTTTTCTGCATCTAGCTCTGAAAAAATATTTGGGCTTCTAGCAGTGTGTGGGACTTGTTCTATTAGTCCATCTATACTGACCTCCATCAGGTTGCAAATTGAATATAATTTTTTTCTGCATCTAGCTCTGAAAAAATATTTGGGCTTCTAGCAGTGTGTGGGACTTAGTCTATTAGTCCATCTATACTGACCTCCATCAGGTTGCAAATTAAAAATATTTTTTTTCTGCCTCTAGCTCTGAAAAAATATTTGGGCTTCTAGCAGTGTGTGGGACTTGGTCTATTAGTCCATCTATACTGACCTCCATCAGGTTGAAAATTGAATATAATTTTTTCTGCATCTAACCCAGCCAATAGTTTTGGCCTAATACCACAGTTTGGCCACTCAGCTCTGCTCGGTTCCCATCCATTGTTTTTTTGTGCGCACAACTCCAGAGTTGTGAATTAGTTAACCACCAAAATGAGTGGAAAAAGGCCTGCTGCTGGTGGAAAGGGGAATAGGCGTGTTGGGAAGGGGAAAAAAGGTTGTGTCCGTGGGGTAGCTGTTAAAGCAACAGTAACATCTGCAGAAGAAAGACCATCTTCCCGCCAAACTAAAATGTCTACTTCTTTTAGCGGACAATGTGATAAGATCCCTTTCTTCCAGCCACGCCAATCGCTACAAATTCCAGATGAGGCACAAAAACAGCAGGTGCTTCAACGGATATCAAGTGCTCCTTTAAGTGGGCTCTCCTCCACATCAACTTCAACATCACAAATATTCCAGTCCTCAAAGTTGTCACCCCAATCGCACTTGCTCCCTCACAGCTCCCAAATCTCCAGCTGCCCGTCTGAGTATGAGGTAGAACAGATGGTTGAGTCTGCAGAGCTGTTTACTCATACTATAGCCTGGGAATCAGAGGTCGGCTCCAGCGCTTCTGTGAATCCAGACGAGGAAATGATCTGCACTGATGCCCAGAATCTTTATGAGTCGGATCCAGGACCAGACGCTGAAGGTTCTGACCATAATGTAGACCCTCATTCCCAAACTGTAACTCCTGTTGGTGGAGACAATGAGGAAGACGATGATGAGACTCAAATACCTGATTGGAGCGACAACTTTAGTTTTTTGTCAGGGCTGGAACAGGTTGGCTCTGAGGACGACGGGTGTGATAATGCACAGGGTGATGATGATGAGGTTGGAGATCCCACTTACTGTCAACCCACAGTCAGCCAAGAGATGAGATCAGCAGAGGAGGTGGAGGAGAATGCTAGTGACGACGAGGTCAGGTTGCGCCTTCCTGGACAGAGACGTAGTACTGGAAGCACGTCAACAACTGCATCCTCAAACACAACTCTGCCTCTCACCACAAGTAGTGGTGGCTCTTCAGGTCGCATGGGTGCTAAGCCTTGCATAGCCTGGGCATTTTTTCAGATCGATAAAGATGACCCAACTCGTGTTATCTGTAACATTTGTCAGCAAAAGCTAAGTAGAGGCCAAAAAATACATAGTTTGAGTACTTCATGCATGAACCGGCACATGGACATGAAGCATAAGTTGCAGTGGGAAGATCACTGTGCTACAATGCGGCCTAGCCGGCCGGGCCAACCACCGTCTGCCATATCTTGTGCATCCGCGGCCTCTTCATCCTCTGTGACTGGGGGGACAGCAGTCACACCTGTTTTGGGGCGCAGACCTGCCACCTCTTTACCCGCAACATCCAGCGTGATTGGCAGGTCATCATTTTCTTTGGAGGTGGTAACACCAGCTGGTGTTGAGCACTGTCCGACATCGATAGCACCACCTTTGGATCAAGGCAACCTAGCATGTCCGCCTGCATCTTCCTCACAGACCGACAGTTTGCCGGGGACACCCTTATCAACCCGGTCTAAGCACAATAGCCAGCCCTCGGTCCCTCAGATGTGGACAAGTAAAAGACCATTTCCTCCTAGCCATGAGAAAGCTAAGAGGTTGAATTTCACCATCTGCAAGCTCTTGGCTACAGAAATGCTGCCTTTCTGCCTGGTGGACACAGAGGATTTTCGAGACCTTATGTCCATCGCAGTGCCCCAGTACCAGATGCCCAGTCGGCACTACTTCTCAAAGAAAGGTGTGCCTGCGCTCCACCAGCATGTCGCACACAACATCACCGCTTCTTTGAGAGACTCTGTGTGACAGGGTGCTTTTCACCACAGACACTTGGACGAGTAGGCATGGACAGGGGCGTTACATGTCGCTGACTGGGCACTGGGTAACTATGGTGACAGCAGGACAAGGGGCTGCTGTCCAAGTCTTGCCGTCCCCACGAGTTGTGCGTCAATCCTCTTTATCTCAAAGTTCCTCCACTGCTTCTGCCTCCTCAACCTCCTCTCGGTCCTCCACCTGCACCCAAAGCCTGTCTGGTCATGCCACAAGCTTTCTAACTGCGCAGAAGGGATCCTGCACACCTACTTACTATGCTGGCAGTAGGGCTCAACGTCATCAGGCGGTTTTTACTTTGAAATGTCTGGGAAATGTGAGTCACACAGCTGAGGAGTTGTGGTCAGCTCTGGAGAACCAATTTCATGAATGGTTGTCTCCACTGGACCTGAAACCAGGGAAGACCGTGTGCGACAATGCTGCAAACCTGGGTGCGGCCCTTCGCTGGGGCAATGTCACACACGTGCCTTGTATGGCTCATGTGTTGAACCTGGTTGTCCAGCAATTTTTAGCCCACTATCCCGGACTAGATGGCCTTCTGTAGAGGGCACGGTAGCTGTGTGCTCACTTCCGCCATTCGCATCCTGCAGCTCAGCGACTTACATCTCTACAGAAGTCGTTGGGCCTGCCACTTCACCGGCTAAAATGCGATGTGCCTACCCGGTGGAATTCAACTCTGCACATGTTGCAGCGACTGTGGCAGCACCGACAAGCCCTGGTGCAATACGTTCTGACGTATAGCCTGGGCCAACGAGATCCAGAGGTGGGGCAAATCACGCTGGAGGAGTGGTCTTAGATCAGGGACCTATGCACCCTTCTGCACAGTTTTGAAATGGCGACAAAGATGTTTAGTGCTGACGATGCCATTATCAGCATGACTATTCCGGTGATTTACATGCTGGAGCACATGTTAAACAGAATTCGGAGTCAGGTGGTGGCACAAGAGGAGGTGGAGGAAGTAGAGGAGGAGGAGTTGTATGTGGAAGGGCTAACATCTGCAAGGTCCTGACGGTCGGCAGCACCAAGGCGGCAGGCATGTGAGGGTGGGGGAGATGGTTTTACCAGGGCGCATGGTAGCAGCCAAACTAGCGAAGAAGGTGCATGAGCCCAGGAAGAAGTGGAGGACGAACTGATGGAAGACACATCAGATGAGGGAGACCTTGATCACATTTCTGTTGTGCGAGGTTGGGGGGAGAGGACAGAGGAAGGAAGCATGATTGTTACCTCGCCACCAACACAACAGGGACTTGGTGCTCCTGGATGCGCAAGACACATGAGTGCCTTCTTGCTGCACTACCTGCAACATGACCCTCGAATTGTGAGAATTAGAAATAATCCTGACTACTGGGTTGCCACACTGTTAGATCCCCGGTACAAAAGTAAATTTGCAGAAATTATTCCTGCCATAGAAAGGGATGCACGCATGCAGGAGTATCAGCAGAGACTGTTGCAGAATCTTACATGTGCTTTTCCACAAAACACCAGTGGTGCACGTAGTGAATCTCACAGTTCCAACTTGCCAACCGTGGGACCGTCGAGTGTTCAGCACTCAAACCGTAACAGAAACACAGTATCTGCTGGTAACATCAATTTTGCGGAATCATTTCACCACTTTTTTAGCTCATCCTTTGCAAGGCCACAGGAGACAAGAAGTCTGACACATAGTCAACGCCTAGAGACGATGGTACAGGAGTATCTCCAAGTACACATTGAAGCCATGACTGTGTCACTGGACCCTTGCTCTTTTTAGGCTTTCAATCTGGATAAATGGCTGGAGCTAGCCACTTACGCCATGGAGATCTTGTCATGCCCCGCAGCCAGCGTTCTCTCTGAACGTGTGTTCAGCGCTGCTGGTGGTGTGCTGACAGATAAGCGCACGTGGCTCTCCACTGATAATGTAGACAGACTCACGTTCATAAAGATGAACAAATCATGGATCCGAAATGACTTTTCTACCCCTGTGTCATCCTGGGGAGAGTAAAAGCTTGATGATTGGTTAAAATCACCTCACCAACCGTTTTAAGCTTTCAAATTACTAATCATGTTAATCTGTATGTTGGCTGGAAAATAATTTGGGCTTTGTAGCAGTGTGCAGCACTGATTCTAATAGGCCATCTATACTAAGCTCCACCAGATTTAAAATTACTAATCATGTTTATCTGTATCTTGGCTGGAAAATAATTTGGGCTTTGTAGCAGTGTGCAGTACTGATTCTATTAGGCCATCTATACTAAGCTCCACCAGATTTAAAATTACTAATCATGTTTATCTGTATCTTGGCTGGAAAATAATTTGGGCTTTGTAGCAGTGTGCAGTACTGATTCTATTAGGCCATCTATACTAAGCTCCACCAGATTTAAAATTACTAATCATGTTTATCTGTATCTTGGCTGGAAAATAATTTGGGCTTTGTAGCAGTGTGCAGTACTGGTTCTATTAGGCCATCTATACTAAGCTCCACCAGATTTAAAATGAATAATTATTTTTAGCTGCATCTAGCCCGGAAAATAATTTTGGGGCTCTGAGATGAGCAAGACACATAAGTGCCTTCTTGCTGCACTACCTGCAACATGACCCTCAGATTGTCAGAATTCTAAGTAATCCTGACTACTGGGTTGCCACACTCTTAGATCCCCCACACTCTTCGATCAACCTTTTCATTTTAATAAAGACCAAAAAAATGGTCATTTTTGAAATTATAAGCATTAGCAGGTTATTAGAAACTGAAATCAAACAGTTTTCAACACAAAGCTTGATTCTAGGTGATGTCACATTTGCACATAGGACCCCTTGTCCGAAAGGAGCTTCTGAACTCTCTCGTCCATTGAATTTGTCAGGTTTTGGATGGTTTCTGCTTCAATTGTTTTGCATGAGGACAGAATACCCTCCCAGAGCTGTTGCTTAGATGTGAACTGCCTCCCGCCATCATAGACACTCCTTTTGATGATGCTCCAGATGTTCTGAATGGGGTAGAGGTCAGGGGAGCATGGGGGTCACACCATAAATTTGTCCCCTTTTATGCCCATAGCAGCCAGAGATGCAGATGTGTTATGTGCAGCATGAGACGGTGCATTATCATGCATAAAAATGATCTTGCTGTGGAATACACGGTTCTTCTTCTTGAACCATGGCAGGAAGTGCTGTTTGAGAAACTACACATACATTATGGAGTTCATCTTTACCCCTTCAGGGATCCTAAAGGGGCCAACAATCTCTCTCCCCATGATTCCAGCCCAAAACATTACTCCACCTCCTCCTTGTTGGCGCTGTAGCCGTGTTTGCGTGGGGTGTCCATCAACCAGCCATCCTCCACTCCATCCATCTGGTCCATCGAGCGTTGCACGGCACTCATCCGTGAACAAAACAGTTTTGAAATCAGTCTTCATGTAATGTTTGGCCCACTGGAGCCGTTTCTGCTTGTGTACAGTGGATAGAGGAGGTCGACAGGATGGCGTACGCACAGCTGCTAACCTCTGAAGGACCCTGCATCTTGTTGTTCGGGGGACGTTGGAGGCACCAGCAGCTTCAAAAACTTGTCTGCTGCTATGATAAGGTTTTTTTGCCGCTGCTCTTTTAACCTGACGTAATTTCCTGTAGGAAAGAGTCCTCAATTTGCCCTTATCAGCACGCACACGTGTGTACTGTGAATCAGCTACATACTTCTTGATTGCCAAGACACTTCATCCTGATTATCGCACAATGTTGATTGTAGTCCTGCCTTGACCTAAACACTCCACAATTTGTTGCTTCTCAGCAGCCGACACATCCTTTTTCTTTCCCATTTTGGCAGAAAATGTAGGCTGCTTAATAATGTGGGACAGCCTTCTTAAGTAGTCTTGCCTTTCATTGGACACACCTGCCAAACTAATTAGCACAGGTGTCTGCAATTGCTTACAGTGATATAAAGAGCCCTGACACACATCACCATCAATGAGTTTAACTGACAAACAAACAAATTCTTCCCTTATCACTCCTAAACACTTTTTGCATAATAATTTGGAACACAGTGTACATGTGCTTTTCCACAAAACACCAGTGGTTCACGTAGTGAATCTTACAGTTCTAACTTGCCAACCGTGGTCTGTATGGAGTTGTTCAATAAAGGGCCCAAAATTAAGATAGCATAGACGGGAGAGGTCTCTATGAATAGGAATTCCTAAGTATTTGATACCCTGTGAGGGCCAGGCAAAGGGAAAGTTGGACTGGATGGAATCCTGTATGGATTTGGGGATGGAGACATCGAGGGCCTCAGACTTCGCTGCATTGATTTTAAAATTTGACCATGTAACAAAGTGATCTATTTCAGCCATAACAGCAGGGATGGATATATGTGATTGAGTGATATATACTAGGACATCATCAGCAAATAGAGAGCACTTGTACTCGGTGCCTCCCACCTCAATCCACCTAATATTGGGGTTATGGCGAATTGATGAGAGCAGGTGCTCCGTCACTAGGATGTATAAGAGAGGGGACAGAGGACATCCCTGCCTTTTCCCATTGGTGATTATGAGAGGTGATGGAAATGTTCTGACGTGCCCCCTGGGCCTTGGGACACCCGGAGCCGGACCCTTTTTGGTGGATGCTGGTGGTTGTAGTCTCCGTGGCGGCAACCCGGTTCCGTGGCTCAGGGCGGTCAAACCAGTGGCGGAACTATTTATGTGGTTTTGATGTTTAAATGTCCGACTACGCCACCCGTGGATTGCGGTCAGAGTGAACCGCCGCTGCAGGGCAGACCGCTGAGGCTGGTGTTGTGGGTGCAGCAGAGCGTAGCATAACTCCCCACGGGAGGAGTATAGCCTCAGGGCAGTGTATGCGGATGATGGGAATGATGGTGCAGGGCAGCAACAGTAACGACACGGAGTCAGTGATGCAGTCCAGGGCCTTTACTCACAGTTCTTATTATCCAGACCACTTCTGCAGGTAACGGCTGCCCACGTCGTACTGTGCTCACCAGGTGAGGGGCTCAGACAACTCCCACATAACTTTGGAGCGCTTCACAGGACCCCCTTTGTGTGTCCTTTGTCTGGCCTTTCTTACCAACCCTTCTGTCCGGCTGCTTCGGGCCTCCTCTTGGTAAACTTGGCGCCAGTTTCCCTGACCCTATGTGGTGCCTTCCTTGCGGGTGTAGCGAGGGGCTGCGCCACATAAAATGTCACAGCCTCCGGTTTCTAGCTGAGGGTCGTTTCCCGCCTCCACTAGTTTCGGGGACCGGTCTCCCCCTTTGGCCTGACCCCTCCACGCAGGTGGATTCGGGCGTGCGGTGGCGATTCGCCCATCCGCACCCCTGGGATCCCTTCGTTCCTCGTTCCTGGAGCCTTCTCCGCTCCTCTTCCTTCCTTCTCCCTCTTCCAGGCCTGGGCCTCTGTTACTAGGCCCGCCTCTGGAGCAGAGCTCATGCAGAGCCCCTGCTCCCTGTCACTTCTGCTCAGACTTCTCTGCACTGAACTAAGATGGTGCCCACCTTTTATACTCCCTTCTCAATGCACCCAGGAACTGCTTCCTCCCTGCTCCTGCACTACAGGGTTCCCCTTCCTCAGTGTTCCCTCCCCCCACTCCAGCCAGGGACAGGGACTGTCGTGCCCATCTCAGGGGCATATTGGTCGCCCTGCCCCACGGCAATGTGGTGTAATGCATGCAGGTGTCGGGTCCTGATCCACACTCCATCCTTACCTGAGAGTGAGATATCACACCTCTGGGTGAGGTGCAATACCTCTGTAGCAAACGAGCCCTCAGGGTGCTACAGTTCCATTTATCTTCAGCCTAGGTGACGTATTGCGATACAGGGCCGTGATTTTGGCTATAAAAGGGTCCCCTAGACCCCTACCCCAAGCTTTTTAAGAGAATAATATATGGCGTGCCAGGAGACTCTATGGAATTGTTATGCACACGCCCGGACTGACTGGCGTGTGCGGGTGTTGTGGTTCCACTGGACCATGGACCGGAGAGTGCCTGGATGGGCGTGACTAAGTATCTGGCCGATCCGACCAAGGTGGCACGACGGCATACGACGCCAGTGCACCAGGGAGAAACCGGGCAGAGGGACCAGGTGCTACTCCAGGTCAAACTCCGGACACGGGGGTTGACCCACACTAGGATTACTGGAACAGGCAGGTTAGGCTGGCACAGACTGGTGGATGTAAGCAAACACGGCAGGTATGCAGATGGGTGGATACAGGCGAGTATGCAGGCAGGGAGGTACTGGCCAAAAGGACGGGCTGGAGCACAGAGAGGTTAAGACCCAGTACAGACTGGGTCACAGAACCGCAGATGCGGTAGACAACCACAGCAGAGAGGGAACGCCCGAAGCGGTGGGCAAGAACAGAGCAGGACGGGGCTGCAGGAGCAGCGAGCACAAGCAGGGCAGGACAGGACTGCCGGAGCAGCGGGCAGAAGCAGGGCAGGGCGGAAACCGCAGAAGCAGTAAGCAAGATAAGAGCAGAGCAGAAACCGCAGGAGCGGCAAGCAAGGCAAGAGCAGAGTGAAAACCGCAAGAGCGGCAAGCTAAGCAGGAGCAGAGCGGACACCGCAGAGCGGTAAACAAGGCAGGAGCAGAGCAGAAACCGCAAGAGCGGCAAGCTAAGCAGGAGCAGAGCGGACACCGCAGAGCGGTAAACAAGGCAGGAGCAGAGTAGAAACCGCAAGAGCGGCAAGCTAAGCAGGAGCAGAGCGGACACCGCAGAGCGGTAAACAAGGCAGGAGCAGAGCAGAAACCGCAAGAGCGGCAAGCTAAGCAGGAGCAGAGTGGACACCGCAGAGCGGTAAACAAGGCAGGAGCAGAGCAGAAACCGCAAGAGCGGCAAGCTAAGCAGGAGCAGAGCGGACACCGCAGAGCGGTAAACAAGGCAGGAGCAGAGCAGAAACCGCAAGAGCGGCAAGCTAAGCAGGAGCAGAGCGGACACCGCAGAGCGGTAAACAAGGCAGGAGCAGAGCAGAAACCGCAAGAGCGGCAAGCTAAGCAGGAGCAGAGCGGACACCGCAGAGCGGTAAACAAGGCAGGAGCAGAGCAGAAACCGCAAGAGCGGCAAGCTAAGCAGGAGCAGAGCGGACACCGCAGAGCGGTAAACAAGGCAAGGGGATAGGACTCTGTTCACAAAGAACAGACGGGGAAGGAAAGGCAGAACCAGAAGCACGCACAGTACTTACATAGAAGTAGCGAGCGTACACTAAATTCACAACAGAGGTACAGAGACGACGAGAAGGAATTTAGGAGCGGGTTCAGACTCTGCAGAAAGACGCAGAAAACAGACATAGAGGGAAAAGGGAGACAAGGTTAAAGTAGAAACGAGGCACAGACAACAGGGAACAGAGGAACGGGAACAGAGACAGCAAGGCAGGAACACAAACAGGACTCTGTTCAGACGGGAACAGATACCGCAAGGCAGGAACACAAACAGGACTCTGTTCAGACGGGAACAGATACCGCAAGGCAGGGACACAAACAGCACTCTGTTCAGACGGGAACAGATACCGCAAAGCAGAGACACAAACAGGACTCTGTTCAGACGGGAACAGATACCGCAAGGCACAGACAGGCAGATCTAGGAATACGGCCCCTAGAAGGCGAAAGAACAGGCAAGAGGCGTGTTCACAAGAACAGACCACAGTTCAGACACAGAACTGGAAAACAGGCAGGAAAACAGGATAGGACCTGGCATGTCAGAGACAAAAAGCCAACTGACAAGAAACAATGCTCAGGCGCCATCTTGAGGAAGAAGGTGGTATAAATACCCAAAGATGGACAGCAATAGGCTGAAGGTGCAACAGGGGCGTGTCCGCAGCAGGTACAAGAAACAGGAAGTTCAGCGGGCGTCGCCCTATGCAGCCAAAGTGGATGTCACGGGTGTGTTGCCACGAAGATCGTCACGAGTACACAGCCTGACTTCTCGCAGCTGACTTGTTGGTGCTTTGTGTTTCTCGGCAGTGAGGGAGTTAATTCTCTCTCTCTCTCTCTGGGCTAGATGAGGTCCAGCCTCGCCCAGCTGCAATCAATACTTCTGTAGTGAGACTCCTTCATATACCTGCTGGTCTGTTTGGGAGGTGTCGGTGAAAGCATTTCATTCAGACTGACAGAGCGGATCGTGGTGTTTGGAGTTGCTGAGATAAGTGTATTTGGAAGTGTTTTTTCCCTTTCCTCGCTTTATCATTTATCTCCTTTCCCGTTGGTTTTCCCTCTGTTGTAGTTGAGAAGTTGTTTGTATGCAAGGTGGTTTTGGTTTTTCCCTTGTACTGTCTCGTTCGTCTAAATACTGTGTTTGGGCATATTATTTCTTGTTCCCTTTGGTTGTGATCGGGGTCCTTCTCAGGACTAGATTACTGAGGTGCAGGGATCTTCAGGAGGTAGGGGTTACGCTGGCGGCCTGGACCTCTGTACCTTTAACAGTACCTCCAGGTTGAGGGATTAGTCAGGGCCCCAGCTTAGGGTCAGCTTAGGCCCCCTACCTCCAGTATACTGAGACAGCGTGACATTTTCACCGACCCACTTAGTTTTTCTCCAGCTACTATGGATCCAGTAGCCGGTCTAGCTCGGCAATTGCAGAGTTTGTCCATGGAGCTGGCGGACGTTAGGTCCAAGGTTTGGCATCCTCAGGAGCAAGCCGGACCAGAACCTAAAGTAGCTCTCCCTGATAGGTTCACTGGGGGGCGGGACAAGTTTTTTGTTTTCCGGGAGGCATGTAAATTGTACTTTCGGCTGCGGCCTCGGTCATCGGGGAGTGAAGAACAAAGGGTGGGAATTGTCATCTCGCTCCTACAAGGGGACCCACAATCTTGGGCGTTCTCTCTTCCCCCGGGTTCCCCGGCTCTCCAGTCAGTGGATAGGTTTTTCGCTGCCCTGGGACTCGTATATGATGACCCAGATCGGATCTCCCTTGCTGAGTCTAAGTTACGTAGGATCCAGCAGGGAGATCGTCCGGCGGAGGAATTCTGTTCGGAGTTCCGTAGGTGGGCCACGGACACCCAGTGGAATGACCCGGCTCTTAGGAGCCAGTTTTGTCATGGTTTATCTGACAAATTACAGGATGTGTTGGCACAGTATGACTCTCCCGTGTCTCTGGAAGCCGCTATGGCCCTCGCTATTCGCGTGGACAGACGGCTTCGGGAGAGGTGCGGGATAACTCTACCCCCTGTGATGACTCCACCTCCTACAAGGTCCCCTCATATGGTGGTTCCCCTGGTCAGTCCAGAGGAGCCTATGCAATTAGGAGGGACATCATTTCGGGGGAGGGGACCGGTGGTGCGCCATATGGCAGGAAGGTGTTTCTTCTGCGGGAGAAAGGGACATTTTATTGGGGGGTGTCCATCCCGTCCCTTGCAGAGTGAAGAGTCGTCGGAAAACTGTTGATCCCAGGTTGTGTGGTGGACGGCAATCTGGGAGTAGGTATTTCGTCCCTAGGTTCGTCTCAGTTTCTCGTACCGGCGGAGGTGGTGGTGGGTACGAGAACTGAGAGGATATCTGTTCTTCTGGATAGTGGGGCCGGGGCTAATCTGGTTGATGCTCGGTTTGCCCGGGTTCAAGGTATGCGGTTGAGTGAGTTGGCTAAACCCATCCCCATATTCTCGATCGATGCCAGGCCTCTCGGGCAGGGAAGTTTTTTGCAAGTTGTGCATGACGTAAAACTTCAAGTGGGGGCAATACATAAAGAACTGTTGTCTTGCTACGTGTTGGAGGGTCTTCCCACTCCTATTGTGTTGGGCCTTCCTTGGTTAGCTAAGCATAACCCGGTTATTAATTGGCAAACCAGGGAGATAAGCCAATGGAGTAAATTCTGTAATAAAAACTGCATGAACACGGTCATTGGTGCGGTTACTCCTTGGGTCTTACCTCCATTTCTGGTGGACTTTGAGGATGTATTCTCGGAGAAAGGGTGTCAGGAACTACCTCCTCATCGCGTGTATGACTGTTCTGTAAAACTGCTCCCTGAGGCCAAGTTACCTAAAGCTAGGTTGTATAACCTTTCTGGTCCTGAGAGGCAGGCCATGAAGGATTATATCTCAGAAAGTCTGGCTAAGGGGCATATTAGACCTTCATCTTCACCGGTGGCTGCGGGGTTCTTCTTTGTTAAGAAGAAAGATGGAGGCCTACGCCCTTGCCTGGATTTCCGTGAACTTAATCGGATTACGGTCCGAGATCCGTATCCGCTCCCACTTATTCCCGATCTCTTTAATCAGATCGTGGGCGCCAAATGGTTTTCTAAGTTGGATCTCAGGGGGGCGTACAATCTGATTAGGATGAAGGAGGGGGATGAGTGGAAGATGGCGTTTAACACTCCGGAGGGGCATTATGAGAACCTTGTCATGCCATTCGGTCTGACTAATGCCCCGGCGGTGTTCCAACACTTTGTTAATGACATTTTTCGCCGCTTGGTGGGACAGTTTGTTGTCGTATATCTGGATGATATCCTAATTTACTCGCCGGATCTGGTGTCTCATCAGGAGCACGTTAGGCAGGTGTTACAGATCTTGCGGGATAATAAACTGTATGCCAAGTGGGAAAAGTGTGTGTTCGCCGTACAGGAACTCCAGTTTTTAGGCTTCCTGGTTTCAGCGTCCGGTTTTCGTATGGACCCTGGGAAAGTGCGGGCAGTTCTTGAGTGGGATCGGCCAGAGAATCTTAAGGCACTACAACGTTTCCTGGGGTTTGCTAATTATTACCGGAAGTTCATTCGTAATTTCTCGTCCATGGTTAAGCCTCTCACTGACATGACTAAAAAGGGGACGGATTTTTCTAGGTGGTCTGACAAGGCTTGTCAAGCATTCTCCTCTTTGAAAAAATGTTTTGCCTCGGCGCCCATACTCATTCAACCTGATGCGTCTCAGCCATTCATTGTAGAGGTAGACGCTTCCGAGGTAGGGGTGGGAGCAGTATTGTCACAGGGTTCGTCCCCTGGTAAGTGGCATCCGTGCGCCTTTTTCTCTAAAAAATTGTCGTCCGCTGAGAGGAATTACGATGTCGGCAATAGGGAACTCTTGGCCATTAAGTTAGCTTTTGAGGAGTGGCGCCATTTTCTGGAGGGGGCTGTTCATCCGGTCACCGTCATCACCGATCACAAGAACCTGCTATATCTGGAGTCCGCGAAACGTCTGAATCCCAGACAAGCTAGGTGGTCATTGTTTTTTACCAGGTTTAATTTTGTCGTTACATATCGTCCTGGGTCAAAAAATGTAAAGGCGGATGCCTTATCTCGTAGTTTCCCGGGGGCCGGGAATACGGACGACCCGATTCCTATCCTTCAGGAGGGGGTGGTGGTTTCGGCAGTATGCTCTGAGCTGGAGGAGGAGGTATTGGAGGCTCAGGGGGACGCCCCTGTTGGACCTCCAGGGAGATTGTTTGTTCCAGATCAGTTGCGACAAAAGGTGATCGAGGCACACCATAACTCAGTTTTTGCAGGACACCCGGGGAGTAAAGCTACTGTGGATCTCCTCTCGCGTCGGTTTTGGTGGCCTAATTTACATAAGGAGGTGGTAACTTTTGTCGCGTCCTGTGGGGTTTGTGCGCGCTCTAAGACCTCACATACCCGTCCGTCTGGGGCCCTCTTACCTTTGAAGATCCCGGAGCGTCCTTGGACTCATCTGTCTATGGACTTTATTACGGACCTCCCTCCGTCTTCGGGTAAAACGGTCATACTCGTTGTAGTGGACAGGTTCAGCAAGATGGCACATTTTATCGCTCTTCCGGCTCTCCCTAATGCTAAAACTCTTGCGCAGGTGTTCATTGGGGAGATTGTGAGGCTTCACGGGGTACCCTCCGAGGTGGTGTCTGATCGGGGGTCTCAGTTTGTGTCTAAGTTCTGGAAGGCGTTTTGTGCACGGCGGGGGATGCAGTTGTCATTCTCATCGGCTTTTCATCCTCAGACCAATGGTCAGACGGAACGTATGAACCAGAGCTTGGAGACATATCTCCGGTGTTTTGTGTCAGAGAACCAGGAGGACTGGGCTTCTTTCTTACCTCTGGCAGAGTTTGCTCTTAATAATAGGCGGAGCGAGTCCACTGGTAAGTCCCCGTTTTTTGGGGCATATGGTTTTCACCCCCAGTTTTGTACTTTCAGTGGGGGGGGCTCTTCGGGGGTTCCTGAGGAGGAACGATTTTCCTCATCACTCGCTTCAGTATGGAGAGGGGTGCTGAAGAATCTGAATACTATGGGGAACCGATACAAACGTATGGCTGATAGGAGGAGAGTGTCTGGTCCGGACCTAAGTGTGAACGATCGGGTATGGTTGTCTACCAGGAATATAAAACTTAAGGTTCCCTCCTGGAAACTGGGTCCCAGGTTCATCGGGCCGCACAGAATCAGTTCTATTATTAATCCGGTGGCATTCCGTCTTGACCTCCCCCCTACGTTTAAAATTCACAACGTGTTTCACAGATCATTGCTTAAGAGGTATGTGGCACCGGTGGTACCGTCACTTTTACCTCCCCCTCCAGTGGTTGTCAATGGTAACTTGGAGTTCCAGGTATCGAGGGTCATTGATTCACGCTTTAATCGCCGGTCCCTTCAGTACCTGGTTCATTGGAAGGGGTATGGTCCTGAGGAGAGGATGTGGGTTCCTGCGTCGGATATTAACGCAGACCGATTAGTTCGGGCCTTCCACACGACTCACCCGGATAAACCTGGCCCTGAGGGTCCGGAGGCCCCTCGTAGAAGGGGGGGTACTGTCACGGGTGTGTTGCCACGAAGATTGTCACGAGTACACAGCCTGACTTCTCGCAGCTGACTTGTTGGTGCTTTGTGTTTCTCGGCAGTGAGGGAGTTAATTCTCTCTCTCTCTCTCTGGGCTAGATGAGGTCCAGCCTCGCCCAGCTGCAATCAATACTTCTGTAGTGAGACTCCTTCATATACCTGCTGGTCTGTTTGGGAGGTGTCGGTGAAAGCATTTCATTCAGACTGACAGAGCGGATCGTGGTGTTTGGAGTTGCTGAGATAAGTGTATTTGGAAGTGTTTTTTCCCTTTCCTCGCTTTATCATTTATCTCCTTTCCCGTTGGTTTTCCCTCTGTTGTAGTTGAGAAGTTGTTTGTATGCAAGGTGGTTTTGGTTTTTCCCTTGTACTGTCTCGTTCGTCTAAATACTGTGTTTGGGCATATTATTTCTTGTTCCCTTTGGTTGTGATCGGGGTCCTTCTCAGGACTAGATTACTGAGGTGCAGGGATCTTCAGGAGGTAGGGGTTACGCTGGCGGCCTGGACCTCTGTACCTTTAACAGTACCTCCAGGTTGAGGGATTAGTCAGGGCCCCAGCTTAGGGTCAGGTTAGGCCCCCTACCTCCAGTATACTGAGACAGCGTGACATTGGAGCAGAGCAGAGCACAAGGAAAGAAGCCAGACCAGGAAGCTGGGCGGGAGATGAAGTTTGCGATCTTGCATGATGAGAGATGGAACACCATGCAAGAACGCCGCCAGGTATGCTACAGTACCCCCCCCCCCTTACGCCCCCTCTTCTTCAGGCCTGCAAGGATCTTCCGCAGGGAATTTGGGGGCCAATCCCTCTCTTCAAGGAGAATACTTCTATTGTCCACAGGAGGAGACAAAACTGGTCTTATAATCTGGATGGCTAGGATGCGACTTCCCATCCAGCCATCTTCAGCAACAGATGAAACGGGTGAAGTACCAGAAACAGCACACAAAGAGGTCCTCTGCCGGGTTGGAGGGGTGCAGAGACTCGGGGGTAGCCTCTGCTTCGGGGTACATCGTGTCAAGCTCACAGGATGAAATGGGCAAAGTATCAGGTACAAGGTGTAGAGAAGACACAGCCTCTTTGTTATGTGGTGGTACCCCGGAGGATTCAGGAAACAACTGGGGGTCCTCCGCCAGGTTGGAGGGATACCGAGACTCGAGGGTAACCTCTGCTTCGGAGTACACAAGGTCAGACTCACTGGAAGAAGCGGGCGAGGTATCAGGTACCGAGTAAAGGAGAGTCTCTGTCCATTCGCTATCAGGTAGCATCCCAGAGGGTTCAGGAGACGACTGGAGGTCCTCCGCCTGGTCGGAGGGATGTAGAAACTCGGGGGTAACCTCTGCTTCGGAGTACACTAGGTCGGACTCACTGGAAGAAGCGGGCGAGGTATCAGGTACCGAGTAAAGGAGAGTCTCAGTCCATTCGCTATCAGGTAGCACCCCGAAGGGTTCAGGAGACGACTGGAGGTCCTCCGCCTGGTCGGAGGGGTGTAGAGACTCGGGGGTAACCTCTGCTTCGGAGTACACTAGGTCGGACTCACTGGAAGAAGCGGGCGAGGTATCAGGTACAGAGAATAGGAGAGTCTCTGTCCTTTCGCTACCAGGTAGCACCCCGAAGGGTTCTGGAGACAACTGGAGGTCCTCTGCCTGGTCAGAGGGGTGTAGAGACTCGGGAGTAACTACCACTTTGAGGCACCCATTGTCAGGCCCACAGGACTGAGCGGACGAAGTATCGGGTACCGGGTGTAGGGAAGTCTCTCTCCAATTGTCATCGAGTGGTATCCCGGAGGATTCAGGAGGCAACAAGGGGTCCTCCGCCAGGTAGTAGAGGTGTACAGACTCGGAGGTAAACACAGCTTCGGAGCATCCTTGGACATGCACACTGGTTAAAGTGGGTGTAGAATCTGATGCCAGGTGCAGGAAGCTCTCCTGTGTGGACTCTGGATGGGTAGCAGTCTCTTCTGGCTGGAGAACTGGTGCACCACCCACGCACATCACCCGCTGGGGCTTCTCCGGGATACAGGAAGATGAAGCTTCAGTAGGGACTTCAAGGTTGGGGTCAGGAGGTCTCAGGGAGGACAGACCCTGGCGTGACGGCTTGCCTCTGCGTCTAGCACGTCTGGACTGCCTCTTGAGGTTGGGAGCAGTATTCCGGAGAGTGTAGTCATCCTGAGTGGATTCAGGGCAAGCAACAGTCTTTTCGGGCAGGAGAACTTGTGCGCTACCTATGCACATTACCCGTCGGGGCTGCTCCGGGATACAGGGAAGTGAAGCTTCAGCAGGGGCTTCAGGGTTAGGATCATCGAAAGCCAAAAGGAAGGCCACCAGGAAGGCCTGTAGGTCAAGAACGATAGGATCCTGTGCTTCCCATAGGGGGTTGATCCATTCCAAGGCATCACCCGCTAGGTTGGACATTATAAATCCCACCTTAACCCGATCAGAAGAATAGGCATTAGCATAGAACCGGAACTGCAGCAAGCATTGCACACAAACTCACGGCATTGTTTTGGATCCCCGTAGTACCGTGGTGGATCCGCGGGAGCAGGTGCAGCTTCAGCAGGGACTCCAGGGTTGGGGTCATCGAAGACCATTAGGAAGGCCACCAGGAAGGCCTGCAGGTCAAGGACGATAGGATCCCAAGCTTCCCATAGGGGGGTGACCCACTTCAAGGCATCCCCCGCTAGGTAGTCAATTATAAATGCCACTTTAGACCAATCAGAAGGAAAAGAAAGAGGGTAGAACTTGAAGTGCAGCATGCATTGCTCCACAAATGCACGACTTTGTTTTGGATCCCCATAGTACTGGGGCGGATCCGCAGGAACGGGTGCAGAAAGCTCCATCTGGACGGGTGCCACATTAGCCTGGAACTCAGCTAGAGAAAAAATTTTTTTTATTTATTTATTTTTAATGCACGTATTAGCTGGAAAACGTCTCAGAGAGCGAAGGCCGTGGGGCTCAACGGGAACCATGGCCTGAGCATGCTGTTATGCACACGCCCGGACTGACTGGCGTGTGCGGGTGTTGTGGTTCCACTGGACCATGGACCGGAGAGTGCCTGGAGGGGCGTGACTAAGTATCTGGCCGATCCGACCAAGGTGGCACGACGGCATACGACGCCAGTGCACCAGGGAGAAACCGGGCAGAGGGACCAGGTGCTACTCCAGGTCAAACTCCGGACACGGGGGTTGACCCACACTAGGATTACTGGAACAGGCAGGTTAGGCTGGCACAGACCGGTGGATGTAAGCAAACACGGCAGGTATGCAGATGGGTGGATACAGGCGAGTATGCAGGCAGGGAGGTACCGGCCGAAAGGACGGGCTGGAGCACAGAGAGGTTAAGACCCAGTACAGACTGGGTCACAGAACCGCAGATGCGGTAGACAACCACAGCAGAGAGGGAACGCCCGAAGCGGTGGGCAAGAACAGAGCAGGACGGGGCTGCAGGAGCAGCGAGCACAAGCAGGGCAGGACAGGACTGCCAGAGCAGCGGGCAGAAGCAGGGCAGGACGGAAACCGCAGAAGCAGTAAGCAAGATAAGAGCAGAGCAGAAACCGCAGGAGCGGCAAGCAAGGCAAGAGCAGAGTGAAAACCGCAAGAGCGGCAAGCTAAGCAGGAGCAGAGCGGACACCGCAGAGCGGTAAACAAGGCAGGAGCAGAGCAGAAACCGCAAGAGCGGCAAGCTAAGCAGGAGCAGAGCGGACACCGCAGAGCGGTAAACAAGGCAGGAGCAGAGTAGAAACCGCAAGAGCGGCAAGCTAAGCAGGAGCAGAGCGGACACCGCAGAGCGGTAAACAAGGCAGGAGCAGAGCAGAAACCGCACGAGCGGCAAGCTAAGCAGGAGCAGAGCGGACACCGCAGAGCGGTAAACAAGGCAGGAGCAGAGCAGAAACCGCAAGAGCGGCAAGCTAAGCAGGAGCAGAGCGGACACCGCAGAGCGGTAAACAAGGCAGGAGCAGAGCAGAAACCGCAAGAGCGGCAAGCTAAGCAGGAGCAGAGCGGACACCGCAGAGCGGTAAACAAGGCAGGAGCAGAGCAGAAACCGTAAGAGCGGCAAGCTAAGCAGGAGCAGAGCGGACACCGCAGAGCGGTAAACAAGGCAAGGGGATAGGACTCTGTTCACAAAGAACAGACGGAGAAGGAAAGGCAGAACCAGAAGTACGCACAGTACTTACATAGAAGTAGCGAGCGTACACTAAATTCACAACAGAGGTACAGAGACGACGAGAAGGAATTTAGGAGCGGGTTCAGACTCTGCAGAAAGACGCAGAAAACAGACATAGAGGGAAAAGGGAGACAAGGTTAAAGTAGAAACGAGGCACAGACAACAGGGAACAGAGGAACGGGAACAGAGACAGCAAGGCAGGAACACAAACAGGACTCTGTTCAGACTGGAACAGATACCGCAAGGCAGGAACACAAACAGGACTCTGTTCAGACGGGAACAGATACCGCAAGGCAGGGACACAAACAGGACTCTGTTCAGACGGGAACAGATAACGCAAGGCAGAGACACAAACAGGACTCTGTTCAGACGGGAACAGATACCGCAAGGCACAGACAGGCAGATCTAGGAATACGGCCCCTAGAAGGCGAAAGAACAGGCAAGAGGCGTGTTCACAAGAACAGACCACAGTTCAGACACAGAACTGGAAAACAGGCAGGAAAACAGGATAGGACCTGGCATGTCAGAGACAAAAAGCCAACTGACAAGAAACAATGCTCAGGCGCCATCTTGAGGAAGAAGGTGGTATAAATACCCAAAGATGGACAGCAATAGGCTGAAGGTGCAACAGGGGCGTGTCCGCAGCAGGTACAAGAAACAGGAAGTTCAGCGGGCGTCGCCCTATGCAGCCAAAGTGGAGCAGAGCAGAGCACAAGGAAAGAAGCCAGACCAGGAAGCTGGGCGGGAGATGAAGTTTGCGATCTTGCATGATGAGAGATGGAACACCATGCAAGAACGCCGCCAGGTATGCTACAGGAATGCTTTGTCAGCATCCAACGAGAGTATCTAATTACAAATTTTTAACTGCATCTAGCCCAGGAAATACTTTGTGCCTAGTAGCAGTGTCTGCTAGTCAGCGGATTATCCCGGCTGTTAAGCAAGCTACACCACCTGTAGTTTGGACACTTAATTTTTTCAAAGGAAATGCTTCGGGACCACGGGATACTCAGTGAAGAGCATCAGAAGGCACCCCAAGGCATAGGGGCTGGGATTGGCGGTAGGATGCCTTGCGGTGGACAGCCGAGCTCGATCCTTATAAAAGCTTTTTAACTGCAGCAGCTTTAGTGGACGCTACGGGAGCTGGAATTATGCGGCTGCTGGCATGAGACTTGCCCTCTAATAGATCCTTGTAAAAGGATTTAAAGTGTATTCATTCAAATTAGAGAGACAATTTAAATTAAAAAGCTTAGAGCTGCCTCCACCACAGGGGGGCTCGCCTCGACCCACCAGCGGACAGGCACCAGTATTGGGAGAGGGGGGCTGGCCGTCAGGGTCCACCGCAGCTCTGGCACAAACCCGGCGACACGGAGGTGGCACGGGCAGGAACGGACTGGCTGTGTCGGCTTCTCACTTTTTGGATTTTAGAAGGGCATGACATGCCTATATCTGTGTCTCCCCCTCCTTTTACTCCTCCACCTCTTTTCTTTTCGCATGACTATATGTACTTGTCACTTTTCCATGTGTTAGTTATGTCTTCTGAGCAGTTTGTCAGCTTTTGGACACCTTTGAAGGTGTTTTCTATGTGTTTTTATGTGTTTTTGTTTGCCTGCCATTGGTTTTAACGGTGTTCGAAGGTGTTCGACGAACAGTTCGACGAACAGTTCGGCGAACACACGGGTGTTCGACAAACCGAACCGAACTCGAACACTACGGGGGTGGCTCAACACTAGGTAGTATCACTCATTGGGAAATCTGGCTCCATACCAACAAGCTGGGCACTCAAAGCTTCCTCTTTGAGATTATGCAGTGATTGTTTCAAGAGACACAGCAGCGGGATGGTTAAGCTGATAATAGCCTGATCACCGCTCACAAGGTTGATGCAGTACTCAAAATTCTCAAGAACCTCACAAATGTCAGCGATCCACACCCACTCGACAGTTGTTATGTGTGGTGGCTGACTCAGTCTGACGGGCATGTTGAAGCTGGTATTCAGCTACTGCCCTCTGCTGTTCACTAATCCTCGCCAACATATGATAGGTTGAGTTCCACCAGGTGGGCAGGTCGCAAATGAGTCACTGACTTTGCAAATCAAATTCAAGCGCTTTTGCAGTGCTGTAAGACCAGCAAAAACGGTAGAGGAATGGCGGAAATGGGCGCTAATACGGCGCACCTTCTCAAGTAGGTACGGCAAGTCACGGTAGGTTTTCAGAAATTTCTGAACAACAAGGTTCAGCACGTGAGCCATGCATGGCACGTGTACCAGCTTGCTGACCTTTAAAGCCGCCACCAGGTTACGTCCATTATCGCAGACGACCAGACCGGGTTGGAGGTGCAGCGGGGAGAGCCACTGATCGGTCTGTTGTTTTAAAGCTTGCCACAGCTCTGCTGCAGTGTGTGCTTTCTGACCTAAACAGATCAGCTTCAGCAGAGCGTGTTGTCGCTTTGCTGATGCGCTGCTGCACAGGTCCCAGCTTGGCAGCAGAGGATGAGGAGCAGGAGGAGGGGAGAGAGGAAGTGGAATATGAAGAGGCGGAAACCCTGACAGAAGTTGGGCCCTCTATTCTTGGCGTGGGTAGGATATGTGATGTTCCAGTTTGTGCCTTTGTCCCACCCTCCACCAGGTTCACCCAGTGTGCTGTGACAGAAATGTATCGTCCGTGTCCACAACAACTTGTTCAGGTGTCTGTTGTTATGTGGACCTTCCCGGTTACGACGTTGGTGAGAGCACGGTTCAGATTGTTTAACACGTGCTTGTGTCACACAGGGACGGCACACCGGGCAAAATAATGGCGACTTGGAACACTGTATCGTGGGGCAGCCACAGTCAAGAGATCACGGAAAGACTGTGTTTGCACAAGACTAAACGGCAACATCTCCACAGCTAGCAATTTCGCAATGTGCGAGTTTAGTATTTGTGCCTGTGGGTGCGTGGCTGGGTATTTACGCTTTCTTTCCAAGCTCTCAGGCATGGACAATTAGCTGCTTCGCTGAGACAAGGAAGTGAATGTGGTTGATGTTTGTTGTGTGTGAGCAACTGCAGCTTGTGGGCAGGAGGTATGAGTGCCTGCTTCCTGAACAGCAGATTCTGAAGGACATAGCCCAGGTGACATGGCATTGGTTTGCAGATGCAGATTTGGTACCCTCGAGTTCCGCCCACCTACTGGGGTGCTTGGCTGCCATGTGGTTTCGCATACTGGTGGAGCTCAGTTTGTCTTTGCCCTGGCCTCTGCTAAACTTGGTATGGTAGATGTTATAGACTACAATGTTTTTCTCTGAAGGACTTTCAGGAAAAAAAATTCCACACAGCAGATGAACACCCCCTTGACCTGACTTGGAGCACAGCGGGGGTGTTCTTGGGAAAAGTTGACCCAGTTCTCACTCCTGGCAAACCACGACCCCTTGGTGCCTATGTTGGTGCTACATATCCATCTTCTTGTGTGTTGCTGTCATGGCTATGCATGCCAACGGTCCAGGTCGGATCAGTGGACTCATCATCAACCACCTCATCTTCCATCTCGTCCTCCTTCCCAGTTGACATTGTAGGCTGACCTGATGGCAACTGTGTCTCATCATCATAAGCCTCCAACTCTGGAGACAGTAAATGACGTTCCTGCAAGTGGCTTTCTCCTGACCTTAGTTCCTCAAATACTTGAGCATCAACGCACGCCACCTCCTCTTGTCCCTCTTCAATGCTGCACGGTTATAGGCCAGAGCCAACCAAAGGAAACGTACCAAACAGATCCTAGGAGTGGCCACGCTTGGGGTCATATGTCTCCTGTGACTGATAATGGCAGGAGGAAGGAGAACCAGCTTCAGGACTGGATGGGCCAGCCTTCTGTGTATCCACAGTACTGTAGACTGTGTGGTCATGGAAGATTTGTTGCTGCTTGACAAATGCGTAGAGGCCTTGTCTGCTATCCAAGACAGAATCTGCTCTCGCTCTTCTGGCTTCCACACACGTTTACGTTCCAGACCGGGAAATTTTCCCAGGAACATAGTGGATGCATCAAGCTTCTTCTGACCTGACACAGACTGAGTGCCTTCTTGTGCACCACTGACAACACTGACCACATCCACGTCACTTAACAACAGGCTTTTTGGGCATTTTCAGTTGTTGATGGCACAAGCCAAGCTAGCTGTTACAGCCAAAATAGTGAGTCAACCATGACTCGGCCCATAGGGCTAATTTTTCCAAACCCTATGCATATTGTGCAGTGGACAAACCAGGACAGTATTCCTACTCCAGCTTAACTACTATTTGTGATTGGAGACCCTTGGGATGGTGGCTTCCTGCGTCAACCATAACTCAGCCAGGAAAATCCCTGACTCTCCTAAACCTAGGTGCTTGTGCTCCCCCTTCTGGTAAGGGATGAGGCATGTGTGTGCATGAGTGGATACCTGATGTAGGGAGCTCCATTTTCCTCCAGACATGATACCACCCCACTTAGGGAGGTGATACCATTGTGACTGGACCGCAGGGGCGCCATAAGTGCTGGAGAATAGCGAACTAAAAATGATGTATGACAGAGGGACCTAGAAAATGTATAAGTCAGGGCCCTCCCAATTGTAAAAGGGGAAAAAAAGCCACAACAGTATGTGTGAACAAACACTATTTTTTTGTTTCTCTGGTTTATTTAGCCTTATATACTAGTGATTATGCAGGAAAAACTGTTTTTTAACCTTTTGGCCTGTTAAATGCATTTTAGGTTACGTTTGGTAGTTGTTCTTGTGTGTCTGTAAAAGTGGCATAATAATGCGACAAACTTATTCCCAGAAACCATATGTGAGTCAGAAATGCATGCAGGCACATTCTCCGGGCTCTTCCCATTCTGTTTCATCACTTTCCCATCCATTTCAGCCTTTTCCTCAGGCCCCCAGAGCCCTTTGTAGGGTCCAGCAGAAAATTACTCGCATTCCCCATTGACTTACATTGCACTCGCTATTCGGAACTAATATGCGATTATTACAACGTACTCGTTACGAGTATAGTGATTACGAATATTACGGTATTCGCTCATCACTAAATCCACACCTAAGTATATCAATAAAGTTTTGTCAACGCAAAAAAAAACAGGAAGTATCAAAAACAAAGCAGCTTTATTTAAAGCATGACACATCAACAAGAGACAAAATAATAGAGTCAAAAACGAGAAAAAAAGCAATGTTTAAAAAAAGCACACACAAAAATGCATCCGAGTGCAGTCCAATATTGCATTGATTTGCATGGCCGTGTGCAATTCGAACATCAGGTAAAACTCAGGCATGAAGCGAAACATTGGTCCGAGTGTGATCTAATGTTTTGTTGGATCGCAGTCTTATCTGCACGAGCCCTTAACCTGAAGAAAACGTCTAGCTGAAAACGGCCAGCAAACACTGAAAAGTCCTGGCAAAATCACACACTTTTTTTTACAGAATTTTTGATGCAGCTTTGTCCATTCAGTCATGTCAATACGTATCCATAATTTTCTAGTACGAATGACACAGGATTGGCACAATGTAGAAAAGATGTCCCAAAGTTCTCATTTAATGATAAACAAAAGAATTTGCTAAAACAGACATATCCCGAAATCCGGCAGATCTACTTTAATGGGTAAGTTCACACAAGCGTATAAAACATCGGTCAGAGTTTCATCCAGAAAAGTGGGACGATTTTTTTTCTCACTTGTCATCTGTGTGTAATCCATTTTTTTTACAGCAACTATTAACCATTTACAGTTTCCTATGTTACAGAACTGCAATGTATCTGTAAAAATCGTATAATATACTGTGGCTCTTTATGGCATATGCTTTTTTTTTGCGCACCCATGGACTTGAATGGGTGAGTCTCATCCGATTTACAGTAGAAACTAGTGCACTACTGCAGGCTGCCATTTTTTCACACACAGATTCGGTCAGTGAAAAAAATTGTTCATCTTCACTGCCCCATTTAATAATATTGGTTCGAGTAATGTCAATTTTTTCACGGATAGAACTCGGACCGAAAATATGGTCATGCAAAGAGGCCCAAGCACTGATGGTTGAACAGTTACAACCTTCATTTTTTTTTGCATTTTATTTCATTATTAATTTGGTTTAAAAAAAAGGAGTCGCAAGGAACCAGACAAATATATATGCACAGGGGTATACAAGGTTATAAATTAGGTAAGAATATTAATATATACAAAACTATATGTGTGCATACATATAGGATATAAAATGCCAAAGAAAGACTAAACAGAAAATAGAAGAGAGCAAAACACGTAAGAACAGATAAAAAAGTCCATAGAGTATAGGTACAGATAGTGCTAAATAGTTAGTACATACCGAAATAACAGCAGAGGACTAACGTATCCTATCATTTTGTGTCTTAGAAGTTGTTAAACAACATGCCAGAAAGGTGAATGAGATAGACTGATATTGCAGAAAGAATGTCAGTGGATTTTTCGATTTGCTTCACTTTCCCCTAATGGCCTCTAATGGCCTAAATGAGCAGATACTGTATTGTACAACTGCTTTATTTAGATAAATATGTTTTTGACCCAACCTTTGAATGACATTTTAATTAAAAGTCTATTCTCCTCAACAGCAGAACAATTATCCTATGCTCGACATATATACTATTTTTTGATACACATATTAATTAGTTATATACTCTTATTACTCACATACAAGTGAGCCTACAAAATTTTTAAATCCGAAAGCAAATTTTCTGTATGGATCCTCGAAATAACATTCCCTGCCCCAGGACTGTACAATCGATGGAAAATCCAGGAGACATGTGCGATTTTGATCTGAGGGTCAAATTAAAATCGGTTATGCTAGTCTATGGGTCCATGAAAAAATAGGTCACTCGGATGACATATAAGTGCGGTCCAATATTCACAGACTGTCAGAATGAAGAAGGTGGAGAAGCTTTTTTTTCCCTAGGTATGAGAAAAACTGATGACACTTGGACCATTTATTGATTGACATATATGTCAAGTAAACAAAAATGTTAAAAACATTGGAAGGTGAGCCAGACCAAACAGGAGGAGACAGTACAACGTAAGCACAAAATAAATATATCTAGAAATTAAATATGCTATTAAACCTCTAAAATAATACAAAAGTACCATAAGCAAGTCAATAAAATCATCAGCCCACAAAGAGTATAATGAAATAAAAATTGAAAAGTTACTTGGCTATAAATGATTTACAGTTTATTAAATAGTAACAAACACTCCACAACTATGCTGAAACAAGAAATCTATGTCCATGCTAAAGAGAGAACTAGAAGTTGGCAAAGTGGTAAACATAGCAAAGAATAATAGGCGTATGACTACATATCAGACAATATCTGTGTTCTGCTGCTGGAGTGGTGCCGAAACCCGACCTACTGTTCGGCAAAGTAGGAGGACGCAGATACTGTTTAGTATGTCGGACACTTAGCTGCCTGCACCTCTCTCATCTCTTCTGTCTATTAGTTGACAGCTGGTTGATAGCATTTAGATGTTGCTAGCACAGTCAGTCAAACAGCAGCTGCACTGGTAACATCTTACGCTGCTGTCCAGTGTACTCACTTACCGCACAGTATATTACCAGATTCTATCAGGAAGTCCCTCCTCTCGACTCTACAGGACCCCACTGACTATAAGGGCTTATACTATACAGAAGAAAGAAACTCTGGAGATTAAAAATTACTCTGTCTTACAAACTATGCTCCTCTGGGGATCGCTGATGTGTGATGGTCCAGGTATCGACCACCACTGCATAAAGTATGATCATTCGCTGGATGTCATAGCTGCAGGACATTATGGGGAGGTCTGTGCAGCAATATAAATTACATTAGCTTGCTCTCTGATGTTTCAGTAGTGTGGTAAATAGTACCAGGCAAGTTTTTTTTTTTTAATTTTGTGGATCGAAAATCGTATCTCAAACTGTTGAAATTCATATGAAACGGCTAATTTCAGGAAATTTGACTCACACTCGATCCTCCACAGATCAATCCACTCATCTTTAGTCATAACATAAAGCAAAAAATGGAAGATCTCAAAGATTTTCACCACACAAGGTTTCAAAGGTTTTTAATGTAAGCACTAACATTATCCAAAGCCAGCTTTCCAGAAACCATATCAGGTTCGTTAAAGTAGCTGACAATTCCATGGAAGCCATCTTTAACATGATACCATGTGACCGGGACTCTATTGTCCTCCAGACGTTTCTTATAGAGTATCCCATCATCACGAAGAACATCAAACTCACATGTTAGTATGTAGGCCTGTGGTAATTGATTGATCACAGAATCATCGGACAACAATGGGGAACACGGAAGGTCAAGAGTTATCTTAACTTTCTCATAAATCTCTTTATTAAAGGGTGCCATGATGTTAGGTTTGTAGCCTTTGACCTTAAATTCCTCAGAATTTTTCTCTTATTTCAGGAGGAACATGGCTGCCCTTTATAATTTCTTTTGATAAAGAAGGATCACCACCTATATAGGTCAACAGGTAGTATAGGACATCTTCTTGGAGTAACAAAGGGACCATCTTGTTTTGTTGGTATGAGGGTAAATTGAGGTCCGCCACCTGGACCACTGGGTACATCATCACCTGGGCAAAAAGCTTTGGGATATCTGTCCTGCCCACAAGAGCTTGACAAACACCAGCTGTGAGATTACCCCCGGCACTGTCTCCACATATTATAATAGAAGAAGGATCGACTCCATGTTCTTGCGCCGTCTTCAGGAAGTGAACTGTGGCCAAGACACAGTCATCCAATGCAGCTGGGCATCTGTGTTCTGGTGCCAGGCGGTACCTGAAATATAGATATGCATAAAAAAAATTATATTGGAGTTTTGTGGTTTAGAAAACGAGGGTCAATATCTGTATAATAAAGAACACAATATCCATTGTTTACCACCTCTACCCATTTCATATAGTTTGCAGGCACTTTGCATAAGGTATTATTAATTGCTCCCAATAAAAATGAGCCATGGCCAAGCTCAGATCGAGAACCTTTTCTTGTAGTTACTCTTGACCCTAAGTGATAGTGGTCCTGAGCTGGGTATCCTCTGTACAAGGACAGAAGTTGTCTAAAGCAGGCAGCTCAGCTCCTTCATTACACTATTTTAGTTAAAATACATGGAAATACAGCTTTAATTTTCCAAAAATGGGAGCTGAAAATTGAGTTATTGTCTTGGACATTTCCTGTATTTTTTTGTTTTTAATCAATCTCCCCTCCAGGCATTTTGTATGAAAATAAACGCAGTTGCAGTAGTTACCCCCAAAAATCAATCAGATTTCATCTATAATCAGCTTTAATCAGGTTGGTTGCTTTAGACAACTCATTTTTATCTACAGTAATTGTCACCATACCTACAAACTGAAGTGATAAAAATCCAATATCATCGTCACTACATCCCTACATTAATTAAAACATCAGGAAATGTTAGTGGAATGTTGTCACCTTACCCAACAGAGACAACCACTGCTCCAGAATTCTTCATTAGGTATCGGCATAAAGTTTCATAGGTGTCTAAGCCAAATGAACAAGGGATTAGTTATTAGGATCCATTCTACTATCAGTGTCATAGAAATTCTCAGGAGCCATTCTATCAGGACCCGTTAAAAAATGGCCATAATAATCTATTATATTTACTTAACTAGATGATTCTGGATGCTGCTAGCTACAAAAGAAAGTTGGGTACTTAAAAGTGGAAATGGGGGTCTTCTGCTTCTCTTTTCCTTTGCAGTGTTGTTGCCTATTTTCTACTGCACAATGTGGGTCACAAAACCTCCTTTCCTTTAAAAGGTTGTAAAAAGGTTGAAAGGGTCCCAAAACTCACTTACAAATAAGTGGCCTGCCACCATGATGGTGGCTGAAGCTATTGCTGGGAAAGTTCCTTTTAGGTTAGGCTTGGTTGGCCCCTTCTTTGTTGGGTGGCTTGCTCCATTCTGGTTAAGCACTTATTACATTATTTATATTACATGCTATACTCATGCTGCTTTATGCATATGTATGAACAAATGTATGAGGGGCAAGTGGATGTTTGATGATCAGTATGAGTGCCGACTGGATGAAAAAGCACCGGGTCAGTATGCATGGTAGGGTGATGGGGTGACTGTCTCAGTCCAAAATGCTGTCATGATGACATGAAAATGACAGCTAAAGGGGTTTTCCCACGAACGAAAGCTGATTTTAATCAATAGATCTTGGAATAATAATAACTTCCTCAATTGGATGTGTTTAAATAAAATGTTCCTGTGCTGAGATAATCTTATAATGTCCCTGCTGTGTACTGTGTAATGACTGTGTCTGACCGTGTACGGAACATGGTCTGATCATACCACAGCTCCTGGGCAGGGAAAGAAGGAAAAGAGTATACAGACATTACAGCAGGGGATCACAGCTGATTCTTTCTGTGAGGTAAGACATTTCCCTGCCTGTTTTTAAACCATGTTTTACCTCAAAGAAAGAATCAGCTGTGATCCCCTGCTGTAATGTCTGTATTCTCTTTTGCTTCCTCCCCTGCCTAGGAGATGTGGTATGATCAGACCATGTTCCGTACACAGTCAGACACAGCCATTACACAGGGGCACATTTATAAGATTATCTCAGCACAGGAACATTTTATTTAAATACATTGAATTGTGGAACTTATTATCATTCCAAGATCTATTGATTAAAAATAACTTTTATTTGTGGGAAAACCCCTTTAACCCCTTAATAACATCTGACGTACTAATACGCGTCTGTGCCCTGGGACTTAAGAGCCAGACCCGTATTAGTACGTCATCGCGATCGCGCGCGCACACAGGCTGTGCGGGCGCGATCGCCGCCGGGTGTCAGCTGATTGTCACAGCTGACACCCGGTACTATGTGCAGGGAGCGGTCCTGCACCGCTCCCAGCACATTAACCCCCGCGATGCTGCGATCGAAGTCGATCGCGGCATTGCGGGGGCAAGGGGAGGTGATCGGCGATACTCACCTCCTCTTCCGGCTTCCAGCGCAGTCTGCAAAGGCTTCCCGGGTGTTGCCATGATGACCCGATGTCGTCATGACAACATCCGGGTCACCAGAGAGCAGGAAGATTGCTTGGACATGCGCAGTGCATCTCCAAGCAATCTTCACACTGTGCACTTCTGACAGCCTTCATGGCATAGGGATGGTGCTCCATTCCTGTGCCATGCAGGCGATCAGAAAAAAAAAAGTGAAAGTCCCAGAGTGGGACAAAGTAATAAAGTGTATAAACTGTGTGAAAGTGGAAAAAAAAAAAAAAATGTGCAAAAATATTATAAAAAAATAAAAAAAATAATACACCAAAAATAAAAATATAATGTACCCATCAATAAATATTATTATAAAAAAAATAAAAAAAAAACAATAAAAGTACACATATTTGGTATCGCCACGTCCGGAACAACCTGACCTATAAAACTGTCCCACTAGTTAACCCCTTCAGTGAACACGGTAAAAAAAAAAAAAAAAAAAAAACGAAGCAAAAAACAATGCTTTATCACCATACCGCCAAACAAAAAGTGGAATAACACGCGATCAAAAAGACGCATATAAATAAAAATGATACCGCTGAAAACGTCATCTCGTCCCGCAAAAAACAAGCTGCCATACAGCTCCATCAGCCGAAAAATAAAAAAGTTATAGCTCTCAGAATAAAGCGATACTAAAAAATATTTTTTTCTATAAAATAGCTTTTATTGTGTATAAGCGCCAAAACATAGAAAAATGATACAAATGTGGTACCGCTGTAAATGTACTGACCCGAAGAATAAAGCTACCTCATCAATTTTACCACACGCGGAACAGAATAAAAAAAAAAACAAAACAACAATTCCTGAATTGTTGGTTTTTGTTTATTCTGCCTCCCAAAATCGGAATAGAAAGCGATCAAAAAATGTCACGTGCCTGAAAATGGCACCAATAACAACGTCAAGTCATCCCGCAAAAAACGAGCCGTCACATGACTGTCTGCCAAAATCTGGAAAAATTATAGCTCTCAAAATATGGCGATGCAAAAACTAGATTTTACAAAAAATGCGTCTTTTAGTGTGTGACAGCTGTCAGTCATAAAAACCCCATATGATTCTGACATTGCTGTAATCACACCGACCCGAAGAATAAAGTCGTCTAATCACTTATACCGCACAAGGAACGGCGTCAAAAATAAACTCTTGGGTTAGGATTGGGCTAGGGTTAGGGCTGGGTTTGGGGCTAGGGTTGTGCTGGGGCTAGGGTTGTGCTGGGTCTAGGGTTGTGCAGGGGCTAGGGTTGTGCTGGGGCTAGGGTTGTGCTGGGGCTAGGGTTGTGCTGGGGCTAGGGTTGTGCTAGGGTTAGGGCTGGGGTTGGGATTTTTTTCAAAAGTAAGAAAAAAAGATGACGATATGGCGACTAGTGTTGAGAGCAAGTGCTCGCTACTTGAGTTTGCATCGGGTGCTCTGGTATGCATTGAGCATCGTGGGTATTTGAGTGACAAGCTCGAGTCTCTGCCCCATATGCTTCGCGGCCAAAAAACTTTACGGGGATTGCCTGCCATGCACGAGCGATCCCCGCATGTTTTTTTTTGGGTGTCTAATAACCGTGAAACATGCGGAGCAGGGACTCGAGCATGTCACTCGAGCACACGCTGTACATGGTGCATACCTGAGTACCCGATGCAAACTCAAGTAGCGAGCACTTGCGCTCAAGAATAATGACAACTTATTCAAAATGATGACCTAATGTAAACAAATTCTGTGCCGTACCTCTGGGATCAAAATGTTCACTATACACCTTAATAAAATCCTTGAGGGGTATAGTTTCCAAAATGGGGACACTTGTGGGGGAGCTCCACTGTTTAGGCACATCACGGGCTCTCCGAACGCGACATGGTGTCCGCTAACAAATTGAATGGAAAATCGGCTCAAATTGTTAGCGGACGCCATGTTGCGTTTGGAGAGCCCCTGTGTGCCCAAACATTGGAGCTCCCCCACAAGTGACCCCATTTTGGAAACGAGACCCCCCAAGGCACCTATCTAGATGCATAGTGAGCACTTGGAACCCCCAGGTGCTTCACAAATTGATTCGTAAAAATGAAAAAGTGAAAAAAAAAACACTTTTTCATTTTTATGAATCAATTTGTGAAGCACCTGGGGTTCCAAGTGCTCACTATGAATCTAGATAGGTGCCTTGGGGGGTCTAGTTTCCAAAATGGGGTCACTTGTGGAGGAGCTCCAATGTTTGGGCACACAGGGACTCTCTAAATGCAACATGGTATCCGCTAACAAATTGAATGGAAAATCGTCTCAAATTGTTAGCGGACACCACATTGCGTTTGGAGAGCCCCTCTGTGCCCAAACTTTGGAGCTCCCCCACAAGTGACCCCATTTTGAAAACTAGACCCCCCAAGGCACCTTTCTAGATGCATAGTGAGCACTTGGAACCCCCAGGTGCTTCACAAATTGATTCGTAATAATGAAAAAGTGAACAAAAAAACACTTTTTCATTTTTATGAATCAATTTGTGAAGCACCTGGGTTCCAAGTGCTCACTATGAATCTAGATAGGTGCCTTGGGGGGTCTAGTTTCCAAAATGGGGTCACTTGTGGGGGAGCTCCAATGTTTGGGCACACAGGGACTCTCCAAATGCAACATGATATCCGCTAACAAATTGTCGGCTCAAATTGTTAGCGGATATCATGTTGCATTTGGAGAGTCCCTGTGTGCCCAAACATTGGAGCTCCCCCACAAGTGACCCCATTTTGGAAACTAGACCCCCCAAGGCACCTATCTAGATGCATAGTGAGCACTTGGAACCCCAGGTGCTTCACAAATTGATTCATAAAAATTAAAAAGTGTTTTTTTTTTCACTTTTTCATTATTACGAATCAATTTGTGAAGCACCTGGGGTTTTCAAGTGCTCACTATGCATCTAGAAAGGTGCCTTGGGGGGTCTAGTTTCCAAAATGGGGTCACTTGTGGGGGAGCTCCAAAGTTTGGGCACAGAGGGGCTCTCCAAACGCAATGTGGTGTCCGCTAACAATTTGAGCCGATTTTCCATTCAATTTGTTAGCGGATACCATGTTGCATTTAGAGAGTCCCTGTGTGCCCAAACATTGGAGCTCCCCCACAAGTGACCCCATTTTGGAAACTAGACCCCCAATGCACCTATCTAGATGCATAGTGAGCACTTGGAACCCCTAGGTGCTTCACAAATTGATTCATAAAAATGAAAAAGTGTTTTTTTTTTCACTTTTTCATTATTACGAATCAATTTGTGAAGCACCTGGGGGTTCCAAGTGCTCACTATGCATCTAGAAAGGTGCCTTGGGGGGTCTAGTTTCCAAAATGGGGTCACTTGTGGGGGAGCTCTAAAGTTTGGGCACAGAGGGGCTCTCCAAACGCAATGTGGTGTCCGCTAACAATTTGAGCCGATTTTCCATTCAAATTGTTAGCGGATACCATGTTGCATTTAGAGAGTCCCTGTGTGCCCAAACATTGGAGCTCCCCCACAAGTGACCCCATTTTGGAAACTAGACCCCCCAAGGCACCTATCTAGATGCATAGTGAGCACTTGGAACCCCTAGGTGCTTCACAAATTGATTCGTAAAAATGAAAAAGTGTTTTTTTTTTCACTTTTTCATTATTACGAATCAATTTGTGAAGCACCTGGGGGTTCCAAGTGCTCACTATGCATCTAGAAAGGTGCCTTAGGGGGTCTAGTTTCCAAAATGGGGTCACTTGTGGGGGAGCTCCAAAGTTTGGGCACAGAGGGGCTCTCCAAACGCAATGTGGTGTCCGCTAACAATTTGAGACGATTTTCCATTCAATTTGTTAGCGGATACCATGTTGCATTTAGAGAGTCCCTGTGTGCCCAAACATTGGAGCTCCCCCACAAGTGACCCCATTTTGGAAACTAGACCCCCCAAGGCACCTATCTAGATGCATAGTGAGCACTTGGAACCCCTAGGTGCTTCACAAATTGATTCGTAAAAATGAAAAAGTGGTTTTTTTTTCACTTTTTCATTATTACAAATCAATTTGTGAAGCACCTGGGGGTTCCAAGTGCTCACTATGCATCTAGAAAGGTGCCTTGGGGGTCTAGTTTCCAAAATGGGGTCACTTGTGGGGGAGCTCCAAAGTTTGGGCACAGAGGGGCTCTCCAAACGCAATGTGGTGTCCGCTAACAATTTGAGCCGATTTTCCATTCAATTTGTTAGCGGATACCATGTTGCATTTAGAGAGTCCCTGTGTGCCCAAACATTGGAGCTCCCCCACAAGTGACCCCATTTTGGAAACTAGACCCCCCAAGGCACCTATCTAGATGCATAGTGAGCAGTTGGAACCCCCAGGTGCTTCACAAATTGATTCGTAACAATGAAAAAGTGTTTTTTTTTTCACTTTTTCATTTTTACGAATCAATTTGTGAAGCACCTGGGGGTTGCAACTGCTCACTATGCTTCTAGATAGGTGCCTTGGGGGGTCTAGTTTCCAAAATGGGGTCACTTGTGGGGGAGCTCCAATGCTTGGGCACACAGGGGCTCTCTAAACGCAACATGGTGTCCGCTAATTATTCAAGCAAATTTTACAATCAAAAAGTCAAATGGCGCTCCTTCCCTTCCGAGCCCTACAGTGCGCCCAAACAGTGTTTTTTCCCCAAATATTGGGTATCTGTGTGCCCAGGGGAAATTGCACAACAAATTTTGCGGTCCATTTTTTCTTGTTGCCCCTGTGAAAATAAAAAAATTGGGTCTAAAGTAACATTTTTGTGAAAAAAGTTAAATGTTCATTTTTTTCTTCCACATTCAAAAAATTCCTATGAAGCACCTGAAGGGTTAATAAAGTTCTTGAATGTGGTTTTGAGCACCTTGAGGGGTGCAGTTTTTAGAATGGTGTCACTTTTGGGTATTTTCTGTCATAAAGACCTCTCAAAGTGACTTCAAATGTGATGTGGTCCCTAAAAAAATGGTTTTGTAAATTTTGTTGGAAAAATGAGAAATCGCTGGTCAACTTTTAACCCTTATAGCTCCCTAACAAAAAAAAATTTGGGTTCCAAAATTGTGCTGATGTAAAGTAGACATGTGGGAAATGTTATTTATTAACTCTTTTGTGTGACATATCTCTCTGATTTCAGGGCTTAAAAATTCAAATTTTGAAAATTGCAAAATTTTCAAAATTTTCGCCAAATTTCTGTTTTTTTCACAAATAAACGCAAGTGATATCGAAGAAATTTTTCCACAATCATGAAGTACAATATGTCATGAAAAAACAATCTCAGAATCAGGGGGATCCGTTGAAGTGTTCCAGAGTAATTACCTCATAAAGTGACAGTGGTCAGAATTGTAAAAATTGGCCTTGTCATTAACGTGCAAACCACCCGCGGGGCTTAAGGGGTTAAACAAGCATAATGTTTTAATGGATGGAGATAGGTAAATGGTTTAAAAAAAAGTGAAATGTTAGGCTCACCTGGAGAGGTGGATTCATGAAGACACTGGTCCAGGTATACTCACAGACACAGGGCATTTACACAGCTGGCTGGATGGCATGTGAGCGTAGTGTTGAGCCAGCGGCTCTTATGAGAGCTGTCGTCACTACCCAGCACCTGTGAATTTACTGCTATTCACAGATATCGAAGCCGGATGTAAGGAACTTGGACTAAGATGGAGGAGATTCATGGGAACATTTTTTAAATAAATTGATGAACAAGGGATATTGTGGGAGAGGCTTCATTCAAATAAAGCACAGTGGGTACGGACAGTATTCAGACCTCTTTAAATTTTTCACTCTTTGCTTCATTGCTGCCATTTGGTAAATTCTACAAAGTTCATTTTTTCTCATTAAAGTACACTCTGCACCCCATCTTGACTGAAAAAAACATAAATGTAGAAATTTTTGCAAATTTATTAAAAAAGAAAAACTGAAATATCACATGGTCATAAGTATTCAGACCCTTTGCTCAGACACTCATATTTAAGTCACATGCTGTCCATTTCCTTGTGATCCTCCTTCAGATGGTTCTACTCCTTCATTGGAGTCCAGCTGTGTTTAATTAAACTGATAGGACTTGATTTGGAAAAGCACACACCTGTCTATATAAGACCTCACAGGTCACAGTGCATGTCAGACCAAATGAGAATCATTTTCTCAAAGGAACTGCCCAAGGAGCTCAGAGACAGAATTGTGGCAAGGCACAGATCTGGCCAAGGTTATAAAAGAATTTCTACATTACTCAAGGTTCCTAAGAGCACAGCGGCCTCCATAATCCTTAAATGAAAGAAGTTTGGGACCACCAGAAGTCTTCCTAGACCTGGCTGTCTAGCCAAACTGAGCAATCGTGGGAGAAGAGCCTTGGTGAGAGGTAAAGAAGAACTCCAAGATCTCTGTGGCTGAGCTCCAGAGATGCAGTAGGGAGATAGGAGAAAGTTCCACAAAGTCAACTATCACAGCAGTCCTCCACCAGTCGGGCCTTTATGGCAGAGTAGCCAGACGGAAGCCTCTCCCTAGTGCAAGATATATGAAAGCCCGTATAGAGTTCGCTCAAAAACTCATGAAGGACTCCCAGACTATGAGAGATAAGATTCTCTGGTCTGATGAGACAAAGATAGAACTTTTTGGTGGTAATTCTAAGCGGTGTGTGTGGAGAAAACCAGGTACTACTCATCACCTACCCAATACAATCCCAACAGTGAAACATGGTGGTGTCAGCATCATGCTATGGGGGTGTTTTTCAGCTGCAGGGACAGGACGACAGGTTGCAATTGAAGGAAACATGAATGCAGCCAAGTACAGAGATATCCTGGATGAAAACCTCTTTCAGAGTGCTCTGGACCTCAGACTTGGCCGAAGGTTCAACTTCCAACAAGACAGTGACCCTAAGCACACAGCTAAAATAACAAAGGAGTGGCTTCAGAACAACTCCGTGACCATTCTTGACTGGCCCAGCCAGAGCCCTGTCCTAGACTCAATAGAGCATCTCTGGAGAGACCTGAAAATAGCTGTCCACCAACGTTCACCATCCAACCTGACGGAACTGGAGAGGATCTGCAAGGAAGAATGGCAGAGGATCCCCAAATCCAGGTGAGAAAAACTTGTTGAATCATTCCCAAGAAGACTCATGGCTGTACTAGCTCAAAAGGGTGCTTCTACTCAATACTAAGCAAATGGTCTGAATACTTATGACCATGTGATATTTCAGTTTTTCTTTTTTAATAAATTTGCAAAAATTTCTACATTTCAGTTTTTTTTCAGTCAAGATGGGGTGCAGTGTGTACTTTAATGAGAAAAAAAATAAACTTTTTAGAATTTACCAAATGGCTGCAATGGAACAAAGAGTGAAAAATTTAAAGGGGTCTGAATACTTTCCGTACCCACTGTATTATTTTCAGTGTGTGTGTGTTTTTTATTACTGGGTTGGTAATGGGGGAGTCTGATAGCCAGCTGACATTACACAGCAACCCTAAAAAATATTATCCCAATTGCCACTGGACCAGGTCAATTGGGATGATTCTGGCAGAGCACCAGAATTGTCACATCTAATATGATATGTCAATTTTGTGGCAGCAGCGGGCTAGTATTTTTATACTGGCAAGGGGACAATATCTTTCCCCAGCCTGACAATATCAGCCCCCAGCTGTCTGCTTTACCGTGGCTGGCTATCAAGAATAGGGGGTACCCCAAGTAATTTTTTTTTTTAATTAATTAAAATTAACTATTTATTTAATAGGTGTAAAAAAGGTTAAAAACGCCCTTTAGTGCCACATGAAATGCACTAAAGGGTGCAACTTTATAATATTTAGAGGGAGGAGGGGCACACATTAATCTAAGCTCTGCCTCCTATAACAACTTTCCCTGATCTGCTTCCAAAGGAGAGTGTGCCGAGCATCATGCCACCGGGTCTTCTATATGACCCAATGACACAATGCGGCCAATCACATTAATGCCAGTAGCCAACATGGCTACGGCATTACTGTGTATGGTGGGCAATCTCCACATGTTTATTGGCTGTCTAACAGCTGTGAAACAAGCAGGCCGGGGACTCGAGCATGGCGCTCGAGCACCCGCGATACTTGATCTAGTGATGCTCGATCGAGTATTGAGCAGTGCCAAGCATGCTTGCTTATCACTAGTGCTTAGGATTCAAAATCTAGCTTTTAGGAAATCGTTTCAGAAATTCCAGCATTTTTTTTCTCCTGAAGCGTCTTTTCCAAGATTATGTTTTTTTTTTCAGTGTTTTCCCAGTGTTTTTAACATCCTTTTTTAATTCAAGAATGAAGAATCAGCTAGTTGTTATTCAAGCAAAAAGACTTAACAAAGCTTTTAAAAATACGCACGGGATTTATTTGAGGTTTCCCATTGACTTGTATTATAAATGATAGAACAATTTGAAAGAGGAAAATGCCTGAAGATTGGTCAGGTCACTTCTTTTAACCGCTTGGCGTCTTAGGAAACCTGAAGTGATTAAAAGACACTCAAAAGCCCCAACATGTGAACAGAATGTAATTTTTATATATCAAAATACATATCTTCATTCTTTTTTGTATTTCTGGATGATTTTTTTAGGCAGGTTTCAGAACAGACTTGCTCCAAACCCACCTGAAAAAGGTATCACGTGTACATACCTTTATACAGCAGAATGAATATGTAAGTACATCCCTTCACACAATGGATCAATCTTTGAACCACAGAGTTTGATTTTCTTACCAATACTTCCAAACATGAATCCTCCTCCATGAAAGAACATGATTCCTTTTCTGCCACCAGCTGAAGGAGATCGGGGCTGGTAGACTCTCACTGGTACTCCTTCAAATTGTAGGTCTTTTGTGAAGATCTCTAGATCCTCCTTCAACTTAGGCATTAAAATGTTTAGTAGAAAATTAATAGGTCCTGCAACGTTCCATAATCCAAGTTTATCAAGAATCTTCCCCTGTAAAGCAAAGAAAAGAATAAGTGAAAAATCGCCAAGGCATGTCCGATGTTGATCCAAGTGTTGGATCAAAATAGACAATGTAAGTGAAGAAATCAGACAACTCTCGGATGCCATCCCGGTGCGATCAGATTTTCAAGAACTTTTAACTGAGAGAAGATGGAGAAACTTGGATGACACGCTGATGAAACTTGGTCAATTTTTCTCATATGTGAAAAAAACTAATGTCTGAATGTGGGCTATAAGAAAAACAGTCCAATTTTCATCAGTATTTTTGATCAGTTTCATCAGAGTTTGGTCAGTGTCAGTTTTTACTATAAGAGTTTGATCAGTTTTTCTGATATGCAAAAAGAGTTTATTCAAGTTTCTCTCATCAAATAGTCCATGACAATTGGACAGCACATGAATGACACCTGAGTGCTGTCCATTCTTATCACTTCCCCTCTATCAGTATTTGGTCAGTATTTTTTCTCAGGAGTGGGAGCCAAAACCAGGTGAGGAACAATCAGAGAAAAGGTATAATAGAAACAAGTCACCAATTCTGCATTTATCACCCACTCCTGGTTTTGGCTCCCACTCCTGAGAAAAAATACTGACCGAATACTGATAGTGGGACCTTAGCCTTAGGCCAAGTTCATACAGTACAGACCAAAAGTTTGGACACACCTTCTCATTTAAAGATTTTTCTGTATTTTCATGACTTTGAAAATTGTACATTCACACTGAAGGCATCAAAACTATGAATTAACACATGTGGAATTATATACTTAACTAAAAGTGTGAAAAAACTGAAAATATGTCTTATATTCTAGGTTCTTCAAAGTAGCCACATTTTGCTTTGATGACTGCTTTGCACACTCTTGGCATTCTCTTGATCAGCTTCAAGAGGTAGTCACCGGAAATGGTTTTCACTTCACAGGTGTGCCCTGTCAGGTTTAATAAGTGGGATTTCTTGCCTTATAAATGGGGTTGGGACCATCAGTTGTGTTGTGCAGAAGTCTGGTGGATACACAGCTGATAGTCCTACTGAATAGACTGTTAGAATTTGTATTATGGTAAGAAAAAAGCAGCCAAGTAAAAAAAAACGAGTCACCATCATTACTTTAAGAAATGAAGGTCAGTCAGTCCGAAAAATTGGGCAAACTTTGAAAGTGTCCCCAAGTGCAGTTGCAAAAACCATCAAGCGCTACAAAGAAACTGGCTCACATGAGGACCGCCCCAGGAAAGGAAGACCAAGAGTCACCTCTTCTTCTGAGGATAAGTTTATCCGAGTCACCAGCCTCAGAAATCGCAGGTTAACAGCAGCTCAGATTAGAGACCAGGTCAATGCCACACAGAGTTCTAGCAGCAGACACATCTCTACAACAACTGTTAAGAGGAGACTTTGTGCAGCAGGCCTTCATGGTAAAATAGCTGCTAGGAAACCACTGCTAAGGACAGGCAACAAGCAGAAGAGACTTTTTGGGCTAAAGAACACAAGGAATGGACATTAGACCAGTGGAAATCTGTGCTTTGGTCTGATGAGTCCAAATTTGAGATCTTTGGTTTCAACCACCGTGTCTTTGTGCGATGCAGAAAAGGTGAACGGCTGGACTCTACATGCCTGGTTCCCACCGTGAAGCATGGAGGAGGAGGAGGTGTGATGGTGTGGGGGTGCTTTGCTGGTGACACTGTTGGGGATTTATTCAAAATTGAAGGCATACTGAACCAGCATTGCTACCACAGCATCTTGCAGCGGCATGCTATTCCATCCGCTTTGCGTTTAGTTGGACCATCATATATTTTTCAACAGGACAATGACCCCAAACACACCTCCAGGCTGTGTAAGGGCTATTTGACCAAGAAGAAGAGTGATGGGGTGCTACGCCAGATGACCTGGCCTCCACAGTCACCAGACCTGAACCCAATCGAAATGGTTTGGGGTGAGCTGGACCGCAGAGTGAAGGCAAAAGGACCAACAAGTGCTAAGCATCTCTGAGAACTCCTTCAAGATTGTTGGAAGACCATTTCCAGTGACTACCTCTTGAAGCTCATCAAGAGAATGCCAAGAGTGTGCAAAGCAGTCATCAAAGTAAAAGGTGGCTACTTTGAAGAACCTAGAATATAAGACATATTTTCAGTTGTTTCACACTTTTTTGTTAAGTATATAATTCCACATGTGTTAATTAATAGTTTTGTTGCCTTCAGTGTGAATATACAATTTTCATAGTCATGAAAATACTGTACTTTCAGTATGTGGTCAGTATTTTCCATCAGTATTTGTAAGCCAAATTCAGGAGTTAAGCAATCAGAGGAAAAGTATAATAGAAACACATCACCACTTCTGTATTTTTTACCCACTCCTGGTTTTGGTTTACAAATACTGATGGAAAATACTGACCACATACTGAATATGTGAACGTGGCCTTACACATAGACTTGCACTGGTGAGTTTTATCTGAGACTTGGATTAAAATCTGACAACCAATCAGTCTGCAAAAATACACTGATGTGTGAACAGCTTCAGGTAATAACAGGTAGGAGTGCTGTCCATGAAAAGCATGTACTTCTTACTCTGTAAAAAGTTGGCCAATCATAAGCAGGCAGCATCATCAAGGGAAAAAAAGAACACCCCCCACAATAGTTTAGAACTGACTTTAACTTGTGTGAAACATGTAATGACAGACAATCTGCTCTTCCCACTGACCTACCTGAAGAGCTGTGTGTGATTACGGGGAATAGAGCAGAGATGAGTTTGATTCCATACACCTTTCATCTTTCATCTCATGGCAGTCAGTGGGTGGGGTGGAACATTATAGAAGAGCTTTGTCCCATTACAGTCACCTGTGCATCTGCAGCTCTTCTTTCACAGCGCTGTCAGCTCTGATATAGCCATCCCCCCACACTGACTGCCCTAAGATGAGTGATAAACAGTGATTATAATCACGCTCATCTCTATTCTACTCCCAGTACTTGTAATTATTCTGCAGAGTGAGGAGATCAGACTCGGTGTCATTACATGTCTCACCCCAAATAATGCCTATTCTAAGCTATTTTAGAGGAGTGTTCTTTTTTCCCCTGTATGTTGCTGCCTGCTTATGATTGGTCAATCTCATACAGAGGAAAAAGTACAGACCTCCCAAAGCCAAATCTCTTGTAACATCCCCTTGCGCTTAAGATAAATTACATCCTAAACTATACAAGCTAATATCTCCCCAATGTAGTAGAGAAATTAAAATTTACAATCACTTGAAAAAATATTCATACCCCGTGAAGTTTTCTGTATTTTTTCATGTTACACCTAGAAACGTGTTTTTTATTTCGATTTTATGTGATATACCAAACTAAGTAGCAAGCATTTGTGAAGTGTAAAGGAAATGATACATGGTTCTCTAATTATTTTAAAAACATAAATCTGCAGCCATTATTTCATGATGTGCCCAGTTTAACATTTTTAAACTGGTGAAAGGTCCAATTTAACGCCAAAATAGGTTTTTGTAATATATATGTATACACACACATATATATATATATATATATATTATATAGTATTGTATGTCTATAGCTTTTACATTTTCAAGTAGGTTTTCTCTGCCTGAGCTTATAGAATAAATCATTGTAAAACTGCAGCAATTAATTGCCAAGAATTAGAAATAAAAAGTGCCCATAACTAGAATTCTGAGACTGGAGAAAGAACAAGTAGGAAAACAAAGGAAAGGTAAAATTCTTCAGATTTAGGCTATGCACTCACCAGGATGAATGAGCCAACAACAAATGTATGAGTTGTCTTAAGAAATTTAGGATTTGCAATCCCTGGTGGGAACTCCGCTTTCGAGGATTCATACCAGGTGACCCCCAAAAATATCAGAAGGCACAAGACAAGAGAAATGACGATTACTCCGAGCATTCTTGCGGCTTCTGTCCTTTCTGGTAGAGATGAGCGTTGTTCTACTCGAACTGTTCGCCAATCTCAAATTCGAGCTGTTTTGGGCGGTGTTCGAGCCGTTCGGCGAACACGAACAATTTGAGAAAAATTCGGCTGTTCGAGTTTATGTTCGATAACTGTTCGTGCACCAAAATTATAACTGGATTTTTTCTCAGTAATGATGAAAATTAATGTTAATACGCAGTTTGAGTGTACAGCGGGGTGGGGGGAGGGGCAGGGGATGGATCTCTGCAGGAACAATGAAGATCTCCATTTTTTTTTCTCTTTCCCGCATTTACAGTGGGGAGGTGCAATCTGTCAGCCTATCAGCAGCGCACACACGGAGCGAAGTGCTTTTTTTCACACAAGCAAGGGCATGTGTCATTGGCAGTGTATGTCACATGTCCTTGCCCTATAAGACCAAGCCATTTTCCCCGTCGCCACCATTTTCTCACTGCTGCAGCTGCGTGTTAGACGGCACCGCTGTTGCTGTGTGCGCTATACCTTGTTAATTTCAAGCCAATTTTCGCACAAATATACAGATAGCTTGGGAGTAGGGAATAGTTGTGATTGCAGTCCTTTTAAGGACTAGGTTACAGCATTTCCTACGACTTTTATCAGGGAGGTCTGTGCTCTTAAATAGATCGGTTGTGGGAGTAAAGACTAATTGTAATTGCAGTCCTTTTCAGGACTAGGTTACATGAGTTCCTATCAGTTTTTGCCAGGCAGGTCTGTGCCAGTGCTGTGCAAGTTTTTTTCACAGCATTTGGCTGAATCTAGCAAAGCTAATCCTTTTTGGCCTATTGCAGAGTGTGTTAGTCAGTGGAGTAGCCTATCTGTGTTGCAAGATATACCACCTGTGTATAGAATACCAATTTTTTTACTGCACCTAGTGAAGTAAAATCTTTTGGGCATAGCATCATTCTATTAGTCCATCTATACTGACCTCCATCAGGTTGCAAATTAAAACTAATTTTTATCTGCATCTACAGTACCTCTGAAAAAATATTTGGGCTTCTAGCAGTGTGTGGGACTTGTTCTATTAATCCATCTATACTGACCTCCATCAGGTTGCAAACTGAATATATTTTTTTCTGCATCTACCTCTGAAAAAATATTGGGCTTCTAGCTGTGTGTGGGTCTTGTTCTATTAATCCATCTATACTGACCTCCATCAGGTTGCAAACTGAATATATTTTTTTCTGCATCTACCTCTGAAAAAATATTTGGCCTTCTAGTAGTGTGTCGGACTTTCTCTATTAGTCCATCTATACTGACCTCCATCAGGTTGCAAATTAAAACTAATTTTTATCTGCATCTACAGTACCTCTGAAAAAATATTTGGGCTTCTAGCAGTGTGTGGGACTTGTTCTATTAGTCCATCTATACTGACCTCCATCAGGTTGCAAACTGAATATAGTTTTTTCTGCATCTACCTCTGAAAAAATATTGGGCTTCTAGCTGTGTGTGGGTCTTGTTCTATTAATCCATCTATACTGACCTCCATCAGGTTGCAAACTGAATATATTTTTTTCTGCATCTACCTCTGAAAAAATATTTGGCCTTCTAGTAGTGTGTCGGACTTTCTCTATTAGTCCATCTATACTGACCTCCATCAGGTTGCAAACTGAATATAATTTTTTTCTGCATCTAGCTCTGAAAAAATATTTGGCCTTCTAGTAGTGTGTCGGACTTTCTCTATTAGTCCATCTATACTGACCTCCATCAGGTTGCAAATTAAAACTAATTTTTATCTGCATCTACAGTACCTCTGAAAAAATATTTGGGCTTCTAGCAGTGTGTGGGACTTGTTCTATTAGTCCATCTATACTGACCTCCATCAGGTTGCAAACTGAATATATTTTTTTCTGCATCTACCTCTGAAAAAATATTGGGCTTCTAGCTGTGTGTGGGTCTTGTTCTATTAATCCATCTATACTGACCTCCATCAGGTTGCAAACTGAATATATTTTTTTCTGCATCTACCTCTGAAAAAATATTTGGCCTTCTAGTAGTGTGTCGGACTTTCTCTATTAGTCCATCTATACTGACCTCCATCAGGTTGCAAATTAAAACTAATTTTTATCTGCATCTACAGTACCTCTGAAAAAATATTTGGGCTTCTAGCAGTGTGTGGGACTTGTTCTATTAGTCCATCTATACTGACCTCCATCAGGTTGCAAACTGAATATAGTTTTTTCTGCATCTACCTCTGAAAAAATATTGGGCTTCTAGCTGTGTGTGGGTCTTGTTCTATTAATCCATCTATACTGACCTCCATCAGGTTGCAAACTGAATATATTTTTTTCTGCATCTACCTCTGAAAAAATATTTGGCCTTCTAGTAGTGTGTCGGACTTTCTCTATTAGTCCATCTATACTGACCTCCATCAGGTTGCAAACTGAATATAATTTTTTTCTGCATCTAGCTCTGAAAAAATATTTGGCCTTCTAGTAGTGTGTAGGACTTTCTCTATTAGTCCATCTACACTGACCTCCATCAGGTTGCAAATTAAAACTAATTTTTATCTGCATCTACAGTACCTCTGAAAAAATATTTGGGCTTCTAGCAGTGTGTGGGACTTGTTCTATTAGTCCATCTATACTGACCTCCATCAGGTTGCAAACTGAATATATTTTTTTCTGCATCTACCTCTGAAAAAATATTGGGCTTCTAGCTGTGTGTGGGTCTTGTTCTATTAATCCATCTATACTGACCTCCATCAGGTTGCAAACTGAATATAATTTTTTTCTGCATCTAGCTCTGAAAAAATATTTGGCCTTCTAGTAGTGTGTCGGACTTTCTCTATTAGTCCATCTATACTGACCTTCATCAGGTTGCAAATTAAAACTAATTTTTATCTGCATCTACAGTACTTCTGAAAAAATATTTGGGCTTCTAGCTGTGTGTGGGACTTGTTGTATTAGTCCATCTATACTGACCTCCATCAGGTTGCAAACTGAATATATTTTTTTCTGCATCTACCTCTGAAAAAATATTTGGCCTTCTAGTAGTGTGTCGGACTTTCTCTATTAGTCCATCTATACTGACCTCCATCAGGTTGCAAATTAAAAATAATTTTTATCTGCATCTACAGTACCTCTGAAAAAATATTTGGGCTTCTAGCTGTGTGCGGGACTTGTTGTATTAGTCCATCTATACTGACCTCCATCAGGTTGCAAACTGAATATATTTTTTTCTGCATCTACCTCTGAAAAAATATTTGGCCTTCTAGTAGTGTGTCGGACTTTCTCTATTAGTCCATCTATACTGACCTCCATCAGGTTGCAAATTAAAACTAATTTTTATCTGCATCTACAGTACCTCTGAAAAAATATTTGGGCTTCTAGCAGTGTGTGGGACTTGTTCTATTAGTCCATCTATACTGACCTCCATCAGGTTGCAAACTGAATATATTTTTTTCTGCATCTACCTCTGAAAAAATATTGGGCTTCTAGCTGTGTGTGGGTCTTGTTCTATTAATCCATCTATACTGACCTCCATCAGGTTGCAAACTGAATATATTTTTTTCTGCATCTACCTCTGAAAAAATATTTGGCCTTCTAGTAGTGTGTCGGACTTTCTCTATTAGTCCATCTATACTGACCTCCATCAGGTTGCAAATTAAAACTAATTTTTATCTGCATCTACAGTACCTCTGAAAAAATATTTGGGCTTCTAGCAGTGTGTGGGACTTGTTCTATTAGTCCATCTATACTGACCTCCATCAGGTTGCAAACTGAATATAGTTTTTTCTGCATCTACCTCTGAAAAAATATTGGGCTTCTAGCTGTGTGTGGGTCTTGTTCTATTAATCCATCTATACTGACCTCCATCAGGTTGCAAACTGAATATATTTTTTTCTGCATCTACCTCTGAAAAAATATTTGGCCTTCTAGTAGTGTGTCGGACTTTCTCTATTAGTCCATCTATACTGACCTCCATCAGGTTGCAAATTCAAAATAATTTTTTTTTGCATCTAACCCAGCCAATAGTTTTGGCTTAATACCACAGTTTGGCCACTCAGCTCTGCTCGGTTACCATCCATTGTTTTTTTGTGCAAACAACTCCAGAGTTGTGAATTAGTTAACCACCAAAATGAGTGGAAAAAGGCCTGCTGCTGGTGGAAAGGGGAATAGGCGTGTTGGGAAGGGGAAAAAAGGTTGTGTCCGTGGGGTAGGTGTTAAAGCAACAGTAACATCTGCAGAAGAAAGACCATCTTCCAGCCAAACTAAAATGTCTACTTCTTTTAGCGGACAATGTGATAAGATCCCTTTCTTACGGCCACGCCAATCGCTACAAATTCCAGATGAGGCACAAAAACAGCAGGTGCTTCAACGGATATCAAGTGCTCCTTTAAGTGGGCTCTCCTCCACATCAACTTCAACATCACAAATACTCCAGTCCTCAAAGGTGTCACCCAAATCGCACTTGCTTCCTCACAGCTCCCAAATCTCCAGCTGCCCGTCTGAGTATGAGGTAGAACAGATGTGTAGCGCTGGCGTCCCTGCCCTCTGCTAGGCAGGGACGCTGCTCCCCTCACCGCTCTGCTCCGTGCCCGGCGTCCTCTCCCCGCTCTGCTGTCAGCGCGCGCTCCTTCCCGGCGTCCTCCTCCCGCTCTGCTCTCAGCGCGCGCTCCTTCCCGGCCCCTGTGCTTAGGGCGCGCGCGCGCGCGCTCCCCTCCTCTTAAAGGGGCCGCGCGCGCCGTCCTAAGGAGTCCCCGGCCAATGGCCGGAGGACTTCATCATATATAAGGCACCTCCTCCAAAATGGAGGTGCCCGAGCAATGTTGTTTGCACCTGTGTCTCACCTGTGCTTCAGCCCTCAGGTCCCGTTGCCAGTTACCTGCCAGTTACCTGCCAGTTTCCTGCCAGTTTCCTGCCAGTTTCCTGCTAGTTACCTGCCTGATTCCTGCCTGAATACTTGTTACCTGTCTGCCAGTCTGAGGTCCGACGGTCTGCCTTACTACTCCTGTCAGTCTGTCTAAAGGACCAGCCTGCCCGCTCACCTGGGAGCGCATATCAGCTACCTGCCTGCTTGCCTGAGGTCCGACGGTCTGCCTTACTACTCCGGTCAGTCTGTCTATGGACCAGCTTGCCCGCTCACCTGGGAGCGCTTCTCCGTTATCTGCCTGCTTGCCAGCCCGGAGGCTCCGTTGTCACGTGCTGTGACCACCAGCTATCTCAGAGACTCTTGCCCGCTCACCTGGGAGCGCATCTCCGTTACCTGCCTGCTTGCCAGCCCGGAGGTCCCGTTGTCACGTGCGGTGACCACCAGCTATTCCAGAGACTCTTGCCCGCTCACCTGGGAGCGCTTCTCCGTTACCTACCTGCCTGCCAGCCCGGAGGTTCCGCCGTCACGTGCCGTGACCACCTGCTATTCCAGAGACTCTCGCTTGCTCACCTGGGAGCACACATCTACCATCTGCCTGCTAGCCTACCCGGAGGCTCTGCCATCACAGGTCGTACCTACCCCTTACCCAGAGACTGCCCTGATCACTTGCCGTAACTCCCTGTCCGTTCACCCAGAGACTGCCACCCGCTCCCTTACAAGGGCCGCCCCCTTGTATAGTAGCTCAGAGGTTCCGCCTCCCGGACCCGTTACAGTTTGCTCGGGCCATGGAACCCGGTGGCACCCAAGCTCCCTCGCTCTCGGACCTCTGTCTTGAACTGTCCCGTCAGAGGTCCCAACAGGAGGCCATCCTGGGTCACCTGCGGAATGTTAATACTCGCCTGAACACTCTGTCTGATCCACCAACAACCTCCGCCAGTGCCATATCTTGCAATCCGGCAGCTCCGCTGCCCACTAATACTATGGTATCCTACCCCGGACCCCGGCTTTCTGCACCTCCTCGCTTCGGAGGCGACCCCGTCCAGGCTCGGGGCTTCATAAATCAGTGCACCCTGCACTTTGAACTTTTGTCCCATCAGTTTAATTCCGACCGGGCCAAAATTGCCTTTATCATGTCCCATCTCACCGGGGAGGCCCTGGCCTGGCTAAATCCTCTATGGGAGAGAGGAGACCCCCTGGTGTCCAACTTGCCTGCTTTTCTCTCGGCTTTCCGGAAAGTCTTCGACGAACCCGGACGGAAGACCTCATCCGCATCCTCTCTGCTACGCCTCCGTCAGGAGGGTCTCACCGTGGGCCAATATGCCATACGGTTCCGCACCCTTGCCTCGGAGCTGGCCTGGGATAACGACGCTCTGGTATCCGTCTTCTGGGAGGGTCTGTCCGGTCGTATTAAAGATGAACTTGCTGGTCGGGACATTCCTACCTCTCTCGATGATCTAATAACCCTTGCCACCCGGATTGACCTACGGTTCCAGGAGCGTGCCAAAGAGGTCACCCGTGAGAGAAGGATTCCACGTTTAGCTCCTACTTTCCAGAAACCCGTCATTCCCTCCATCTCTCCCCAGGTACACTCTCCTGAGCCTATGCAGGTCGACCAGACCAAGATGGTCAAAACCCGTCAGGACTCACGCCGTGCTGAGGGGAGCTGCTTCTACTGTGGCAGTAAGGAGCACCGGATCCGTGCCTGCCCGGAGAGGTCGGGAAACGCCTGTGTCTAGGTTCGCTCAGAGAGGTCCACCTAGACAAGAATAAATCCTCTCCATCCCTGCTGTTGTCAGTTTCGATTATCTACGGGGAGAACCGTTATTTCGAACTAGCCCAACTTGACTCTGGAGCAGCCGGGAACCTTATTTCACAGTCCCTGGTTGAGAAATACCGCATCCCCACCAAACCTCTGGCTGTACCCTTGTCTGTCGCTGCCGTGGATGGGGGCCTCTTACCTCGCCCCATTCAACTCATCACCGAATCCATTACCCTGCAGGTGGGAATGCTGCATTCTGAAAGTATCTCCTTTCATGTTCTGCCTGGACTCTCTCACGCCCTCTTGCTAGGTCTGCCCTGGCTCCAGAGACATGCACCCGTGCTAGACTGGCAAACCGGAGAGGTCCTTCGCTGGGGACAAGACTGTCATAAAACCTGCCTGGTTCCCGTCCATCCCGTCCGTCCCTCTCCTACCCCAGCTAATCTACCTGGACTTCCGATTCCTTATTGGTCTTATGCAGATGTCTTTAATAAAAAGGAGGCAGAGACATTACCACCACATAGACCATACGACTGTCCCATCGATCTGCTACCCGGTACTACTCCTCCCCGTGGGCGTATCTATCCTTTATCCGCTGCTGAGACCCGGTCAATGTCCGAATATATTGAGGAGAATCTGGCCAGAGGATTCATCCGGAAATCTACCTCCCCGGCGGGAGCAGGCTTCTTTTTCGTCAAAAAGAAGGACGGCTCTCTCCGTCGCTGTATAGACTATAGAGGCCTAAACCTGATCACGGTGAAGAATAAGTACCCCCTTCCGCTCATTCCAGAATTATTTGATCGCCTGAGGGGGGCTAGGATCTTCACCAAACTGGACCTTCGTGGGGCGTACAACCTGGTTCGTATTCGTCAGGGGGATGAATGGAAGACGGCATTCAACACCCGGGACGGCCACTATGAATACCTGGTAATGCCCTTTGGTCTCTGTAACGCTCCTGCCGTCTTTCAAGAGTTGGTCAATGACATCTTCCGGGACCTTCTCTACTCCTGCGTAGTGGTGTACCTGGACGACATCTTGGTCTTCTCTCCGGATCTCCAGACTCACCGGAGGGACGTTCGTCAGGTCCTGCTCAGGCTAAGGCAGAACCATCTCTACGCTAAATTTGAGAAGTGCCTCTTTGAGCAGACCTCGCTTCCGTTTCTGGGCTACATTATCTCTCAGACCGGCCTACAAATGGATCCTGAGAAACTGTCTGCCATCGAGAAATGGCCCCGACCGGAGGGGTTGAAGGCCATTCAGCGATTCCTGGGCTTCGCCAACTACTACCGCCTCTTCATACCACACTTCTCTTCCCGGACGGCCCCAATTTCTGCGCTCACCCGTAAAGGTACTAATCCCAAAGAGTGGCCACCCGAAGCAGAGGAGGCCTTTCTTTCCCTTAAACAGGCCTTCTCTTCCGCCCCGGTGCTGCATCGCCCAGATGGCAACAAACAGTTCTTCCTGGAAGTTGACGCCTCCTCCTCTGGAGCCGGAGCGGTACTTACTCAAAAATCATCTTCCGGGAGGATGGTAACTTGTGGCTTCTTCTCTAAACTCTTCTCCTCCTCTGAGCGCAACTATTCCATAGGAGACCGAGAGTTATTGGCCATCAAACTGGCATTGGAGGAGTGGCGTTACCTGCTCGAGGGGGCTCTTCACCCGGTAATAATTTACACTGACCACAAGAACTTGGCTTACCTCCAGCATGCCCAGAGACTTAACCCGCGCCAAGCCCGGTGGTCCTTGTTTTTTGCTCGTTTTGATTTTGTCCTTCATTTTCGCCCGGCTGACAAAAACGTCAAGGCGGACGCCTTGTCTCGGTCCTTTCTGGTGTCTGATCTCGAGGAGGATCCGAAACATATCATCGATCCCGCCAGAGTAATGCAGGTGGCTCCCGTGAGTCTAAATCGTCTTCCTCCTGGTAAGACGTTCGTACCAGTACCTGATCGGGAGAAGATCCTACACTGGGGTCATTCGTCTAAACTAGCTGGCCACGCCGGTCAGAAAAAGACCCTCCAGCTTATTACCCGGCACTACTGGTGGCCTAACCTGCACAAGGATGTAATAGACTTTGTTTCTGCCTGTGTGTCCTGCGCCCGCAACAAAGTTCCGAGACACCTGCCGGCCGGCCGCCTCCTACCTCTGCCAGTACCTGCTGCCCCCTGGCAGCATATAGCGATGGACTTCATTACTGATCTACCCGTCTCTGCCGGTTGTACGGTCATTTGGGTGGTCGCTGACCGCTTCTCCAAGATGGCTCACTTCATTCCACTGCCAGGTCTTCCGTCTGCACCCGAGCTGGCTAAAGACTTTATCCGCCACATCTTCCGTCTTCATGGCCTGCCCCGTCACATCGTGTCGGATCGTGAGGTACAGTTCACTTCCCGTTTCTGGAGAGCCACTTGTAAATTGCTGGACGTCACCCTGGACTTCTCCTCCGCTTACCACCCACAGTCTAATGGTCAAGTGGAGCGGATCAATCAGAACCTGACCAGTTACCTTCGGCACTTCGTTAATGCCCACCATTCTGACTGGGTGGATCTCCTGCCATGGGCCGAATTCTCGTACAACAATCACGAGAGCGAGTCTTCCTCCAAATCCCCGTTTTTTGTAGTCTACGGTCAGCATCCTCGGATCCCGTTTCCCGTCTCCACCTCGGCGGACAATCCGGCTGCGGAATCTCTTGTTAACAAATTTTCCTCCATATGGGAGAGTACCCGGTCCGCACTCCTTCTGTCATCCGAGCGTATGAAAAGACACGCTGACAAAAAACGTCTGGACCCTCCTCAATTCCGCCCTGGGGATAAAGTCTGGCTCTCGTCCAAATATGTCCGGCTCAAGATCCCTTCCTATAAGTTAGGGCCTCGGTTCATCGGTCCTCTGGAGGTCATCAGTCAGATCAACCCGGTGGCCTATAAATTGAAACTCCCGGCCAACTTACGGATCCCTAACTCCTTCCATGTGTCTCTCCTCAAACCTGTGGTGCTTAACTCTTTTTCCAAGTCTACAGGTACGCCTCCTGCTCCGGTTTCTGCTGAGGACGAGTTTGAGGTAGAGAACATTCTTGCCACCAAAAGGGTAAGAGGAAAGACCTTTTTTCTGGTAGATTGGAAGGGGTTTGGTCCTGAGGAGAGAACGTGGGAGCCTCGGGAGAACATCCATGCCCCTCTCATCCTAGCTAAATTTCTGTCTGGCCTAAAAAAGGGGGGGCCTAAAGGGGGGGGTACTGTAGCGCTGGCGTCCCTGCCCTCTGCTAGGCAGGGACGCTGCTCCCCTCACCGCTCTGCTCCGTGCCCGGCGTCCTCTCCCCGCTCTGCTGTCAGCGCGCGCTCCTTCCCGGCGTCCTCCTCCCGCTCTGCTCTCAGCGCGCGCTCCTTCCCGGCCCCTGTGCGTAGGGCGCGCGCGCGCGCGCTCCCCTCCTCTTAAAGGGGCCGCGCGCGCCGTCCTAAGGAGTCCCCGGCCAATGGCCGGAGGACTTCATCATATATAAGGCACCTCCTCCAAAATGGAGGTGCCCGAGCAATGTTGTTTGCACCTGTGTCTCACCTGTGCTTCAGCCCTCAGGTCCCGTTGCCAGTTACCTGCCGGTTACCTGCCAGTTTCCTGCCAGTTTCCTGCCAGTTTCCTGCTAGTTACCTGCCTGATTCCTGCCTGAATACTTGTTACCTGTCTGCCAGTCTGAGGTCCGACGGTCTGCCTTACTACTCCTGTCAGTCTGTCTAAAGGACCAGCCTGCCCGCTCACCTGGGAGCGCATATCAGCTACCTGCCTGCTTGCCTGAGGTCCGACGGTCTGCCTTACTACTCCGGTCAGTCTGTCTATGGACCAGCTTGCCCGCTCACCTGGGAGCGCTTCTCCGTTATCTGCCTGCTTGCCAGCCCGGAGGCTCCGTTGTCACGTGCTGTGACCACCAGCTATCTCAGAGACTCTTGCCCGCTCACCTGGGAGCGCATCTCCGTTACCTGCCTGCTTGCCAGCCCGGAGGTCCCGTTGTCACGTGCGGTGACCACCAGCTATTCCAGAGACTCTTGCCCGCTCACCTGGGAGCGCTTCTCCGTTACCTACCTGCCTGCCAGCCCGGAGGTTCCGCCGTCACGTGCCGTGACCACCTGCTATTCCAGAGACTCTCGCTTGCTCACCTGGGAGCACACATCTACCATCTGCCTGCTAGCCTACCCGGAGGCTCTGCCATCACAGGTCGTACCTACCCCTTACCCAGAGACTGCCCTGATCACTTGCCGTAACTCCCTGTCCGTTCACCCAGAGACTGCCACCCGCTCCCTTACAAGGGCCGCCCCCTTGTATAGTAGCTCAGAGGTTCCGCCTCCCGGACCCGTTACAAGATGGTTGAGTCTGCAGAGCTGTTTACTCATACTATAGCCTGGGAATCAGAGGTCGACTCCAGCGCTTCTGTGAATCCAGACGAGGAAATGATCTGCACTGATGCCCAGAATCTTTATGAGTCGGATCCAGGACCAGATGCAGAAGGTTCTGACCATAATGTAGACCCTCATTCCCAAACTGTAACTCCTGTTGGTGGAGACAATGAGGAAGACGATGATCAGACTCAAATACCTGATTGGAGCGACAACTTTAGTTTTTTGTCAGGGCAGGAACAGGTTGGCTCTGAGGACGACGGGTGTGATAACGCACAGGGTGATGATGATGAGGTCGGAGATCCCACTTACTGTCAACCCACAGTCAGCCAAGAGATGAGGTCAGCAGAGGAGGTGGAGGAAGATGCTAGTGACGACGAGGTCAGGTTGCGCCTTCCTGGACAGAGACGTAGTACTGGAAGCACGTCAACAACTGCATCCTCAAACACAACTCTGCCTCTCACCACAAGTCGTGGTGGCTCTTCAGGTCGCATGGGTGCTAAGCCTTGCATAGCCTGGGCATTTTTTCAGATCGATAAAGATGACCCAACTCGTGTTATCTGTAACATTTGTCAGCAAAAGCTAAGTAGAGGCCAAAAAATACATAGTTTGAGTACTTCATGCATGAACCGGCACATGGACATGAAGCATAAGTTGCAGTGGGAAGCTCAGTGTGCTACAATGCGGCCTAGCCGGCCGGGCCAACCACCGTCTGCCATATCTTGTGCATCCGCGGCCTCTTCATCCTCTGTGACTGGGGGGACAGCAGTCACACCTGTTTTGGGGCGCAGACCTGCCACCTCTTTACCCGCAACAGCCAGCGTGATTGGCAGGTCATCATTTTCTTTGGAGGTGGTAACACCAGCTGGTGTTGAGCGCTGTCCGACATCGATAGCACCACCTTTGGATGAAGGCAACCTAACATGTCCGCCTGCATCTTCCTCACAGACCGGCAGTTTGCCGGGGACACCCTTATCAACCCCGTCTAAGCACAATAGCCAGCCCTCGGTCCCTCAGATGTGGACAAGTAAAAGACCATTTCCTCCTAGCCATGAGAAAGCTAAGAGGTTGAATTTCACCATCTGCAAGCTCTTGGCTACAGAAATGCTGCCTTTCCGCCTGGTGGACACAGAGGATTTTCGAGACCTTATGTCCGTCGCAGTGCCCCAGTACCAGATGCCCAGTCGGCACTACTTCTCAAAGAAAGGTGTGCCTGCGCTCCACCAGCATGTCGCACACAACATCACCGCTTCTTTGAGAAACTCTGTGTGTGACAGGGTGCATTTCACCACAGACACTTGGACGAGTAGGCATGGACAGGGGCGTTACATGTCGCTGACTGGGCACTGGGTAACTATGGTGACAGCAGGACAAGGGGCTGCTGTCCAAGTCTTGCCGTTCCCACGAGTTGTGCGTCAATCCTCTTTATGTCAAAGTTCCTCCACTGCTTCTGCCTCCTCAACCTCCTCTCGGTCTTCCACCTGCACCCAAAGCCTGTCTGGTCATGCCATAAGCTTTCTAACTGCGCAGAAGGGATCCTGCACACCTCCTTACTATGCTGGCAGTAGGGCTCAACGTCATCAGGCGGTTTTTACATTGAAATGTCTGGGAAATGTGAGTCACACAGCTGAGGAGTTGTGGTCAGCTCTGGAGAACCAATTTCATGAATGGTTGTCTCCACTGGACCTGAAACCAGGGAAGGCCGTGTGCGACAATGCTGCAAACCTGGGTGCGGCCCTTCGCCGGGGCAATGTCACACACGTGCCTTGTATGGCTCACGTGTTGAACCTGGTTGTCCAGCAATTTTTAGCCCACTATCCCAGACTAGATGGCCTTCTGCAGAGGGCACGGTCGCTGTGTGCTCACTTCCGCCGTTCGCATCCCGCAGCTCAGCGACTTACATCTCTACAGAAGTCGTTGGGCCTGCCACTTCACCGGCTAAAATGCGATGTGCCTACCCAGTGGAATTCAACTCTGCACATGTTGCAGCGACTGTGGCAGCACCGACAAGCCCTGGTGCAATACGTTCTGACGTATAGCCTGGGCCAACGAGATTCAGAGGTGGGGCAAATCACGCTGGAGGAGTGGTCTCAGATCAGGGACCTATGCACCCTTCTGCACAGTTTTGAAATGGCGACGAAGATGTTTAGTGCTGACGATGCCATTATCAGCATGACTATTCCGGTGATTTATATGCTGGAGCACATGTTAAACAGAATTCGGAGTCAGGTGGTGGCACAAGAGGAGGTGGAGGAAGTAGAGGAGGAGGAGTTGTATGCGGAAGGGCTAACATCTGCAAGGTCCAGAAGGTCGGCAGCACGAAGGCGGCAGGCATGTGAGGGTGGGGGAGATGGTTTTACCAGGGCGCATGGTAGCAGCCAAACTAGTGAGGAAGGTTCAGGAGCCCAGGAAGAAGTGGAGGACGAACTGATGGTAGACTCATCAGATGAGGGAGACCTTGATCACATTTCTGTTGTGCGAGGTTGGGGGGAGAGGACAGAGGAAGGAAGCATGATTGTTACCTCGCTACCAACACAACAGGGACTTGGTGCTCCTGGATGCGCAACACACATGAGTGCCTTCTTGCTGCACTACCTGCAACATGACCCTTGAATTGTGAGAATTAGAAATAATCCTGACTACTGGGTTGCCACACTGTTAGATCCCCGGTACAAAAGTAAATTTGCAGAAATTATTCCTGCCATAGAAAGGGATGCACGCATGCAGGAGTATCAGCAGAGACTGTTGCAGAATCTTACATGTGCTTTTCCACAAAATACCAGTGGTGCACGTAGTGAATCTCACAGTTCCAACTTGCCAACCGTGGGACCGTCAAGTGTTCAGCACTCAAACCGTAACAGAACCACAGTATCTGCTGGTAACATCAATTTTGCGGAATCATTTCACCACTTTTTTAGCCCATCCTTTGCAAGGCCACAGGAGACAAGAAGTCTGACACATAGTCAACGCCTAGGAGTATCTCCAAGTAAACATTGAAGCCACGACTGTGTCACTGGACCCTTGCTCTTTTTGGGATTCCAATCTGGATAAATGGCCGGAGCTAGCCACTTACGCCTTGGAGATCTTGTCATGCCCCGCAGCCAGCGTTCTGTCTGAACGTGTGTTCAGCGCTGCTGGTGGTGTGCTGACAGATAAGCGCACGCGGCTCTCCACTGATAATGTAGACAGACTCACGTTCATAAAGATGAACAAATCATGGATCCGAAACGACTTTTCTACCCCTGTGTCATCCTGGGGAGAGTAAAAGCTTGATGATTGGTTAAAATCACCCTACCAAACGTTTTAAGCTTTCAAATTACTAATCAAGTTTATCTGTATCTTGACTGGAAAATAATTTGGGCTTTGTAGCAGTGTGCAGCACTGATCCTATTAGGCCATCTATAATAAGCTCCACCAGATTTAAAATTAAAAATAATTTTTAGCTGCATCTAGCCCGGAAAATAATTTTGGGGCTCCGAGATGCGCAAGACACATAAGTGCCTTCTTGCTGCACTACCTGCAGCATGACCCTCATATTGTCAGAATTCGAAGTAATCATGACTACTGGGTTGCCACACTCTTAGATCCCCCAAACTTTTCGATCAACCTTTTCATTTTAATAAAGACCAAAAAAATGGTCATTTTTGAAATTATAAGCATTAGCAGGTTGTTAGAAACTGAAATCAAACAGTTTTCAACTCAAAACTTTATTCTAGGTGATGTTACATTTTCACATAGGACCCCTTGTTCGAAAGGAGCTTCTGAACTCTCTCGTCCATTGAATTTGTCAGGTTTTGGATGGTTTCTGCTTCAATTGTTTTGCATGAGGACAGAATACCCTCCCAGAGCTGTTGCTTAGATGTGAACTGCCTCCCGCCATCATAGACACTCCTTTTAATGATGCTCCAAAGGTTCTGAATGGGGTAGAGGTCAGGGGAGTATGGGGGTCACACCATAAGTTTGTCCCCTTTTATGCCCATATCAGCCAGAGATGCAGATGTTTTATGTGCAGCATGAGATGGTGCATTATCATGCAGAAAAATGATCTTGCTGTGAAATACACGGTTCTTCTTCTTGAACCATGGCAGGAAGTGCTGTTTGAGAAAATCCACATACATTATGGAGTTCATCTTTAGCGCCTTCAGGGATCCTAAAGGGGCCGACAATCTCTCTCCCCATGATTCCAGCCCAAAACATTACTCCACCTCCTCCTTGTTGGCGCTGTAGCCGTGTTTGCGTGGGGTGTCCATCAACCAGCCATCCTCCACTCCATCCATCTGGACCATCGAGCGCTGCACGGCACTCATCCGTGAACAAAACAGTTTTGAAATCAGTCTTCATGTAATGTTTGGCCCACTGGAGCCGTTTCTGCTTGTGTGAAGTGGATAGAGGAGGTCGACAGGATGGCGTATGCACAGCTGCAAACCTCTGAAGGACCCTGTATCTTGTTGTTCGGGGGACGTTGGAGGCACAAGCAGCTTCAAAAACTTGTCTGCTGCTATGACAAGGCTTTTTTGCCGCTGCTCTTTCAACCTGACGTAATTGCCTGTAGGAAAGAGTCCTCAATTTGCCCTTATCAGCACGCACACGTGTGTACTGTGAATCAGCTACATACTTCTTGATTGCCAAGACACTTCATCCTGATCATCGCACAATGTTGATTGTAGTCATGCCTTGACCTAAACACTCCACAATTTGTTGCTTCTCAGCAGCCGACACATCCTTTTTCTTTCCCATTTTGGCAGAAAATGTAGGCTGCTTAATAATGTGAGAGAGCCTTCTTAAGTAGTCTTGCCTTTCATTGGACACACCTGCCAAACTAATTAGCACAGGTGTCTGCAATTGCTTACAGTGATATAAAGAGCCCTGACACACATCACCATCAATGAGTTTAACTGACAAACAAACAAATTCTTCCCTTATCACTCCTAAACACTTTTTGCATAATAATTTGGAACGCGGTGTACATGTGCTTTTCCACAAAACACCAGCGGTTCACGTAGTGAATCTTACAGTTCTAACTTGCCAACCGTGGTCTGTATGGAATTGTTCAGTAAAGGGCCCAAAATTAAGATAACATAGATGGGAGAGGTCTCTATGAATAGGAATTCCTAAGTATTTGATACCCTGTGAGGGCCAGGCAAAGGGAAAGTTGGACTGGATGGAATCCTATATGGATTTGGGGAGGGAGACATCGAGGGCCTCAGACTTCGCTGCATTGATTTTAAAATTTTACCATGTAACAAAGTGATCTATTTCAGCCATAACAGCATGGATGGATATATGTGATTGAGTGATATATACTAGGACATCATCAGCAAATAGAGAGCACTTGTACTCGGTGCCTCCCACCTCAATCCACCTAATATTGGGGTTATGGCGAATTGATGAGAGCAGGTGCTCCGTCACTAGGATGTATAAGAGAGGGGACAGAGGACATCCCTGCCTTGTCCCATTGGTGATTGTGAAAGGTGATGAAAATGTTCTGACGCACCCCCTGGGCCTTGGGACACCCGGAGCCGGACCCTTTTTGGTGGATGCTGGTGGTTGTAGTCTTCGTGGCGGCGACCCGGTTCCGTGGCTCAGGGCGGTCAAACCAGTGGCGGAACTATTTATGTGGTTTTGATGTTTAAATGTCCGACTACGCCACCCGTGGATTGCGGTCAGAGTGAACCGCCGCTACAGGGCAGACCGCTGAGGCTGGTGTTGTGGGTGCAGCAGAGCGTAGCATAACTCCCCACGGGAGGAGTATAGCCTCAGGGCAGTGTATGCGGAGGATGGGGGTGATGGTGCAGGGCAGCAGCAGTAACGACACGGAGTCAGTGATGCAGTCCAGGGCCTTTACTCACAGTTGTTATTATCCAGACCACGTCTGCAGGTAACGGCTGCCCACGTCGTACTGTGCTCACCAGGTGAGGGGCTCAGACAACTCCCAGATAACTTTGGAGCACTTCACAGGACCCCCTTTGTGTGTCCTTTGTCTGGCCTTTCTTACCAACACTTCTGTCCGGCTGCCTCGGGCCTCCTCTTGGTAAACTTGGCGCCAGTTTCCCTGACCCTATGTGGTGCCTTCCTAGCGGGTGTAGCGAGGGGCTGCGCCACATAAAATGTCAGAGCCTCCGGTTTCTAGCTGAGGGTCGTTTCCTGCCTCCACTAGTTCGGGGACCGGTCTCCCCCTTTGGCCTGACCCCTCCACGCAGGTGGATTCGGGCGTGTGGTGGCGACTCGCCCGTCCGCACCCCTGGGATCCCTTCATTCCTCGTTCCTGGAGCCTTCTCCGCTCCTCTTCCTTCCTTCTCCCTCTTCCAGGCCTGGGCCTCTGTTACTAGGCCCGCCTCCGGAGCAGAGCTCATGCAGAGCCCCTGCTCCCTGCCACTTCTGCTCAGACTTCTCTGCACTGAACTAAGATGGTGCCCACCTTTTATACTCCCTTCTCAATGCACCCAGGAACTGCTTCCTCCCTGCTCCTGCACTACAGGGTTCCCCTTCCTCAGTGTTCCCTCCCCCCACTCCAGCCAGGGACAGGGACTGTCGTGCCCATCTCAGGGGCATATTGGTCGCCCTGCCCCACGGCAATGTGGTGTAATGCATGCAGGTGTCGGGTCCTGATCCACACTCCATCCTTACCTGAGAGTGAGATATCACACCTCTGGGTGAGGTGCAATACGTCTGTAGCAACCGAGCCCTCAGGGTGCTACAGTTCCATTTATCTTCAGCCTAGGTGACGTATTGCGATACAGGGCCGTGATTTTGGCTATAAAAGGGTCCCCTAGACCCCTACCCCAAGCTTTTTAAGAGAATCATATATGGCGTGCCAGGAGACTCTATGGAATGCTTTCTCAGCATCCGACGAGAGTATCTAATTACAAATTTTTAACTGCATCTAGCCCAGGAAATACTTTGTGCCTAGTAGCAGTGTCTGCTAGTCAGCGGATTATCCCGGCTGTTAAGCAAGCTACACCACCTGTAGTTTAGACACTTAATTTTTTCAAAGGAAATGCTTCGGGACCATGGGATACTCAGTGAAGAGCATCAGGAGGCACCCCAAGGCATAGGGGCTGGGACTGGCAGTAGGATGCCTTGCGGTGGACAGCCGAGCTCGATCCTTATAAAAGCTTTTTAACTGCAGCAGCTTTAGTGGACGCTACTGGAGCTGGAATTACGCGGCTGCTGGCATGAGACTTGCCCTCCAATAGATCCTTGTAAATGGATTTAAAGTGTATTCATTCAAATTAGAGAGACAATTTAAATTAAAAAGCTTAGAGCTGCCTCCACCACAGGGGGGCTCTCTCGACCCACCAGCGGACAGGCACCAGTATTGGGAGAGGGGGGCTGACCATCAGGGTTCACCGCGGCTCTGGCACAAACCCGGCGACACGGAGGTGGCACGGGCAGGAGCGGACTGGCCGTGTCGGCTTCTCACTTTTTGGATTTTAGAAGGGCATGACATGCCTATTAGTGTTGAGCCACCCCCGTAGTGTTCGAGTTCGGTTCGGTTCGTCGAACACCCGTGTGTTCGCCGAACTGTTCGTCGAACTGTTCGTCGAACACCTTCGAACACCGTTAAAACCAATGGCAGGCAAACAAAAACACATAGAAACACATAGAAAACACCTTCAAAGGTGTCCAAAAGCTGACAAACTGCTCAGAAGACACAACTAACACATGGAAAAGTGACAAGTACATATAGTCATGCGAAAAGAAAAGAGGTGGAGGAGTAAAAGGAGGGGGAGACACAGATATAGGCATGTCATGCCCTTCTAAAATCCAAAAAGTGAGAAGCCGAGACGGCCAGTCCGCTCCTGCCCGTGCCACCTCCGTGTCGCCGGGTTTGTGCCAGAGCCGCGGTGAACCCTGACGGCCAGCCCCCCTCTCCCAATACTGGTGCCTGTCCGCTGGTGGGTCGAGAGAGCCCCCCTGTGGTGGAGGCAGCTCTAAGCTTTTTAATTTAAATTGTCCCTCTAATTTGAATGAATACACTTTAAATCCATTTACAAGGATCTATTGGAGGGCAAGTCTCATGCCAGCAGCCGCGTAATTCCAGCTCCAGTAGCGTCCACTAAAGCTGCTGCAGTTAAAAAGCTTTCATAAGGATCGAGCTCGGCTGTCCACCGCAAGGCATCCTAGTGCCAGTCCCAGCCCCTATGCCTTGGGGTGCCTCCTGATGCTCTTCACTAAGTATCCCGTGGTCCCGAAGCATTTCCTTTGAAAAAATTAAGTGTCCAAACTACAGGTGGTGTAGCTTGCTTAACAGCCGGGATAATCCGCTGACTAGCAGACACTGCTACTAGGCACAAAGTATTTCCTGGGCTAGATGCAGTTAAAAATTTGTAAGTAGATACTCTCGTTGGATGCGGAGAAAGCATTCCATAGAGTCTCCTGGCACGCCATATATGATTCTCTTAAAAAGCTTGGGGTAGGGGTCTAGGGGACCCTTTTATAGCCAAAATCACGGCCCTGTATCACAATACGTCACCTAGGCTGAAGATAAATGGAACTGTAGCACCGAGGGCTCGGTTGCTACAGACGTATTGCACCTCACCCAGAGGTGTGATATCTCACTCTCAGATAAGGATGGAGTGTGGATCAGGACCCGACACCTGCATGCATTACACCACATTGCCGTGGGGCAGGGCGACCAATATGCCCCTGAGATGGGCACGACAGTCCCTGTCCCTGGCTGGAGTGGGGGGAGGGAACACTGAGGAAGGGGAACCCTGCAGTGCAGGAGCAGGGAGGAAGCAGTTCCTGGGTGCATTGAGAAGGGAGTATAAAAGGTGGGCACCATCTTAGTTCAGTGCAGAGAAGTCTGAGCAGAAGTGGCAGGGAGCAGGGGCTCTGCATGAGCTCTGCTCCGGAGGCGGGCCTAGTAACAGAGGCCCAGGCCTGGAAGAGGGAGAAGGAAGGAAGAGGAGCGGAGAAGGCTCCAGGAACGAGGAATGAAGGGATCCCAGGGGTGCGGACGGGCGAGTCGCCACCGCACGCCCGAATCCACCTGCGTGGAGGGGTCAGGCCAAAGGGGGAGACCGGTCCCCGAACAAGTGGAGGCAGGAAACGACCCTCAGCTAGAAACCGGAGGCTCTGACATTTTATGTGGCGCAGCCCCTTGCTCCACCCGCTAGGAAGGCACCACATAGGGTCAGGGAAACTGGCGCCAAGTTTACCAAGAGGAGGCCCGAGGCAGCCGGACAGAAGTGTTGGTAAGAAAGGCCAGACAAAGGACACACAAAGGGGGTCCTGTGAAGCGCTCCAAAGTTATCTGGGAGTTGTCTGAGCCCCTCACCTGGTGAGCACAGTACGACGTGGGCAGCCGTTACCTGCAGACGTGGTCTGGATAATAAGAACTGTGAGTAAAGGCCCTGAACTGCATCACTGACTCCGTGTCGTTACTGCTGCTGCCCTGCACCATCACCCCCATCCTCCGCATACACTGCCCTGAGGCTATACTCCTCCCGTGGGGAGTTGTGCTACGCTCTGCTGCACCCACAACACCAGCCTTAGCGGTCTGCCCTGTAGCGGCGGTTCACTCTGACCGCAATCCACGGGTGGCGTAGTCGGACATTTAAACATCAAAACCACATAAATAGTTCCGCCACTGGTTTGACCGCCCTGAGCCACGGAACCGGATCGCCGCCACGAAGACTACAACCACCAGCATCCACCAAAAAGGGTTCGGCTCCGGGTGTCCCAAGGCCCAGGGGGTGCGTCAGAACATTTTCATCACCTTTCACAATCACCAATGGGACAAGGCAGGGATGTCCTCTGTCCCCTCTCTTATACATCCTAGTGACGGAGCACCTGCTCTCATCAATTCGCCATAACCCCAATATTAGGTGGATTGAGGTGGGAGGCACCGAGTACAAGTGCTCTCTATTTGCTGATGATGTCCTAGTATATATCACTCAATCACATATATCCATCCCTGCTGTTATGGCTGAAATAGATCACTTTGTTACATGGTAAAATTTTAAAATCAATGCAGCGAAGTCTGAGGCCCTCGATGTCTCCCTCCCTAAATCCATATAGGATTCCATCCAGTCCAACTTTCCCTTTGCCTGGCCCTCACAGGGTATCAAATACTTAGGAATTCCTATTCATAGAGACCTCTCCCATCTATGTTATCTTAATTTTGGGCCCTTTATTGAACAATTCCATACAGACCACGGTTGGCAAGTTAGAACTGTAAGATTCACTACGTGAACCACTGGTGTTTTGTGGAAAAGCACATGTACACCGCGTTCCAAATTATTATGCAAAAAGTGTTTAGGAGTGATAAGGGAAGAATTTGTTTGTTTGTCAGTTAAACTCATTGATGGTGATGTGTGTCAGGGCTCTTTATATCACTGTAAGCAATTGCAGACACCTGTGCTAATTAGTTTGGCAGGTGTGTCCAATGAAAGGCAAGACTACTTAAGAAGGCTCTCTCACATTATTAAGCAGCCTACATTTTCTGCCAAAATGGGAAAGAAAAAGGATGTGTCGGCTGCTGAGAAGCAACAAATTGTGGAGTGTTTAGGTCAAGGCATGACTACAATCAACATTGTGCGATGATCAGGATGAAGTGTCTTGGCAATCAAGAAGTATGTAGCTGATTCACAGTACACACGTGTGCGTGCTGATAAGGGCAAATTGAGGACTCTTTCCTACAGGCAATTACGTCAGGTTGAAACAGCAGCGGCAAAAAAGCCTTGTCATAGCAGCAGACAAGTTTTTGAAGCTGCTTGTGCCTCCAACGTCCCCCGAACAACAAGATGCAGGGTCCTTCAGAGGTTTGCAGCTGTGCATATGCCATCCTGTCGACCTCCTCTATCCACTTCACACAAGCAGAAACGGCTCCAGTGGGCCAAACATTACATGAAGACTGATTTCAAAACTGTTTTGTTCACGGATGAGTGCCGTGCAGCGCTCGATGGTCCAGATGAATGGAGTGGAGGATGGCTGGTTGATGGCACCCCACGCAAACACAGCTACAGCGCCAACAAGGAGGAGGTGGAGTAATGTTTTGGGCTGGAATCATGGGGAGAGAGATTGTCGGCCCCTTTAGGATCCCTGAAGGCGCTAAAGATGAACTCCATAATGTATGTGGATTTTCTCAAACAGCACTTCCTGCCATGGTTCAAGAAGAAGAACCGTGTATTTCACAGCAAGATCATTTTTCTGCATGATAATGCACCATCTCATGCTGCACATAAAACATCTGCATCTCTGGCTGATATGGGCATAAAAGGGGACAAACTTATGGTGTGACCCCCATGCTCCCCTGACCTCTACCCCATTCAGAACCTTTGGAGCATCATTAAAAGGAGTGTCTATGATGGCGGGAGGCAGTTCACATCTAAGCAACAGCTCTGGGAGGGTATTCTGTCCTCATGCAAAACAATTGAAGCAGAAACCATCCAAAACCTGACAAATTCAATGGACGAGAGAGTTCAGAAGCTCCTTTCGAACAAGGGGTCCTATGTGAAAATGTAACATCACCTAGAATAAAGTTTTGAGTTGAAAACTGTTTGATTTCAGTTTCTAACAACCTGCTAATGCTTATAATTTCAAAAATGACCATTTTTTTGGTCTTTATTAAAATGAAAAGGTTGATCGAAAAGTTTGGGGGATCTAAGAGTGTGGCAACCCAGTAGTCATGATTACTTCGAATTCTGACAATATGAGGGTCATGCTGCAGGTAGTGCAGCAAGAAGGCACTTATGTGTCTTGCGCATCTCGGAGCCCCAAAATTATTTTCCGGGCTAGATGCAGCTAAAAATTATTTTTAATTTTAAATCTGGTGAAGCTTATTATAGATGGCCTAATAGGATCAGTGCTGCACACTGCTACAAAGCCCAAATTATTTTCCAGTCAAGATACAGATAAACATGATTAGTAATTTGAAAGCTTAAAACGGTTGGTAGGGTGATTTTAACCAATCATCAAGCTTTTACTCTCCCCAGGATGACACAGGGGTAGAAAAGTCATTTCGGATCCATGATTTGTTCATCTTTATGAACGTGAGTCTGTCTACATTATCAGTGGAGAGCCGCGTGCGCTTATCTGTCAGCACACCACCAGCAGCGCTGAACACACGTTCAGACAGAACGCTGGCTGCGGGGCATGACAAGATCTCCAAGGCGTAAGTGGCTAGCTCCGGCCATTTATCCAGATTGGAAGCCCAAAAAGAGCAAGGGTCCAGTGACACAGTCGTGGCTTCAATGTTTACTTGGAGATACTCCTGTACCATCGTCTCTAGGCGTTGACTATGTGTCAGACTTCTTGTCTCCTGTGGCCTTGCAAAGGATGGGCTAAAAAAGTGGTGAAATGATTCCGCAAAATTGATGTTACCAGCAGATACTGTGGTTCTGTTACGGTTTGAGTGCTGAACACTTGACGGTCCCACGGTTGGCAAGTTGGAACTGTGAGATTCACTACGTGCACCACTGGTATTTTGTGGAAAAGCACATGTAAGATTCTGCAACAGTCTCTGCTGATACTCCTGCATGCGTGCATCCCTTTCTATGGCAGGAATAATTTCTGCAAATTTACTTTTGTACCGGGGATCTAACAGTGTGGCAACCCAGTAGTCAGGATTATTTCTAATTCTCACAATTCGAGGGTCATGTTGCAGGTAGTGCAGCAAGAAGGCACTCATGTGTGTTGCGCATCCAGGAGCACCAAGTCCCTGTTGTGTTGATGGCGAGGTAACAATCATGCTTCCTTCCTCTGTCCTCTCCCCCCAACCTCGCACAACAGAAATGTGATCAAGGTCTCCCTCATCTGATGAGTCTTCCATCAGTTCGTCCTCCACTTCTTCCTGGGCTCCTGCACCTTCCTCACTAGTTTGGCTGCTACCATGCGCCCTGGTAAAACCATCTCCCCCACCCTCACATGCCTGCCGCCTTGGTGCTGCCGACCGTCTGGACCTTGCAGATGTTAGCCCTTCCGCATACAACTCCTCCTCCTCTACTTCCTCCACCTCCTCTTGTGCCACCACCTGACTCTGAATTCTGTTTAACATGTGCTCCAGCATGTAAATCACCGGAATAGTCATGCTGATAATGGCATCGTCAGCACTAAACATCTTCGTCGCCATTTCAAAACTGTGCAGAAGGGTGCATAGGTCCCTGATCTGAGACCACTCCTCCAGCGTGATTTGCCCCACCTCTGAATCTCGTTGGCCCAGGCTATACGTCAGAACGTATTGCACCAGGGCTTGTCGGTGCTGCCACAGTCGCTGCAACATGTGCAGAGTTGAATTCCACCGGGTAGGCACATCGCATTTTAGCCGGTGAAGTGGCAGGCCCAACGACTTCTGTAGAGATGTAAGTCGCTGAGCTGCGGGATGCGAACGGCGGAAGTGAGCACACAGCGACCGTGCCCTCTGCAGAAGGCCATCTAGTCTGGGATAGTGGGCTAAAAATTGCTGGACAACCAGGTTCAACACGTGAGCCATACAAGGCACGTGTGTGACATTGCCCCGGCGAAGGGCCGCACCCAGGTTTGCAGCATTGTCGCACACGGCCTTCCCTGGTTTCAGGTCCAGTGGAGACAACCATTCATGAAATTGGTTCTCCAGAGCTGACCACAACTCCTCAGCTGTGTGACTCACATTTCCCAGACATTTCAATGTAAAAACCGCCTGATGACGTTGAGCCCTACTGCCAGCATAGTAAGGAGGTGTGCAGGATCCCTTCTGCGCAGTTAGAAAGCTTGTGGCATGACCAGACAGGCTTTGGGTGCAGGTGGAAGACCGAGAGGAGGTTGAGGAGGCAGAAGCAGTGGAGGAACTTTGACATAAAGAGGATTGACGCACAACTCGTGGGGACGGCAAGACTTGGACAGCAGCCCCTTGTCCTGCTGTCACCATAGTTACCCAGTGCCCAGTCAGCGACATGTAACGCCCCTGTCCATGCCTACTCGTCCAAGTGTCTGTGGTGAAATGCACCCTGTCACACACAGAGTTTCTCAAAGAAGCGGTGATGTTGTGTGCGACATGCTGGTGGAGCGCAGGCACACCTTTCTTTGAGAAGTAGTGCCGACTGGGCATCTGGTACTGGGGCACTGCGACGGACATAAGGTCTCGAAAATCCTCTGTGTCCACCAGGCGGAAAGGCAGCATTTCTGTAGCCAAGAGCTTGCAGATGGTGAAATTCAACCTCTTAGCTTTCTCATGGCTAGGAGGAAATGGTCTTTTACTTGTCCACATCTGAGTGGAGGGGTCAGGCCAAAGGGGGAGACCGGTCCCCGAACTAGTGGAGGCAGGAAACGACCCTCAGCTAGAAACCGGAGGCTCTGACATTTTATGTGGCGCAGCCCCTTGCTCCACCCGCTAGGAAGGCACCACATAGGGTCAGGGAAACTGGCGCCAAGTTTACCAAGAGGAGGCCCGAGGCAGCCGGACAGAAGTGTTGGTAAGAAAGGCCAGACAAAGGACACACAAAGGGGGTCCTGTGAAGCGCTCCAAAGTTATCTGGGAGTTGTCTGAGCCCCTCACCTGGTGAGCACAGTACGACGTGGGCAGCCGTTACCTGCAGACGTGGTCTGGATAATAAGAACTGTGAGTAAAGGCCCTGAACTGCATCACTGACTCCGTGTCGTTACTGCTGCTGCCCTGCACCATCACCCCCATCCTCCGCATACACTGCCCTGAGGCTATACTCCTCCCGTGGGGAGTTGTGCTACGCTCTGCTGCACCCACAACACCAGCCTTAGCGGTCTGCCCTGTAGCGGCGGTTCACTCTGACCGCAATCCACGGGTGGCGTAGTCGGACATTTAAACATCAAAACCACATAAATAGTTCCGCCACTGGTTTGACCGCCCTGAGCCACGGAACCGGATCGCCGCCACGAAGACTACAACCACCAGCATCCACCAAAAAGGGTTCGGCTCCGGGTGTCCCAAGGCCCAGGGGGTGCGTCAGAACATTTTCATCACCTTTCACAATCACCAATGGGACAAGGCAGGGATGTCCTCTGTCCCCTCTCTTATACATCCTAGTGACGGAGCACCTGCTCTCATCAATTCGCCATAACCCCAATATTAGGTGGATTGAGGTGGGAGGCACCGAGTACAAGTGCTCTCTATTTGCTGATGATGTCCTAGTATATATCACTCAATCACATATATCCATCCCTGCTGTTATGGCTGAAATAGATCACTTTGTTGCATGGTAAAATTTTAAAATCAATGCAGCGAAGTCTGAGGCCCTCGATGTCTCCCTCCCTAAATCCATATAGGATTCCATCCAGTCCAACTTTCCCTTTGCCTGGCCCTCACAGGGTATCAAATACTTAGGAATTCCTATTCATAGAGACCTCTCCCATCTATGTTATCTTAATTTTGGGCCCTTTATTGAACAATTCCATACAGACCACGGTTGGCAAGTTAGAACTGTAAGATTCACTACGTGAACCACTGGTGTTTTGTGGAAAAGCACATGTACACCGCGTTCCAAATTATTATGCAAAAAGTGTTTAGGAGTGATAAGGGAAGAATTTGTTTGTTTGTCAGTTAAACTCATTGATGGTGATGTGTGTCAGGGCTCTTTATATCACTGTAAGCAATTGCAGACACCTGTGCTAATTAGTTTGGCGGTGTGTCCAATGAAAGGCAAGACTACTTAAGAAGGCTCTCTCACATTATTAAGCAGCCTACATTTTCTGCCAAAATGGGAAAGAAAAAGGATGTGTCGGCTGCTGAGAAGCAACAAATTGTGGAGTGTTTAGGTCAAGGCATGACTACAATCAACATTGTGCGATGATCAGGATGAAGTGTCTTGGCAATCAAGAAGTATGTAGCTGATTCACAGTACACACGTGTGCGTGCTGATAAGGGCAAATTGAGGACTCTTTCCTACAGGCAATTACGTCAGGTTGAAACAGCAGCGGCAAAAAAGCCTTGTCATAGCAGCAGACAAGTTTTTGAAGCTGCTTGTGCCTCCAACGTCCCCCGAACAACAAGATGCAGGGTCCTTCAGAGGTTTGCAGCTGTGCATATGCCATCCTGTCGACCTCCTCTATCCACTTCACACAAGCAGAAACGGCTCCAGTGGGCCAAACATTACATGAAGACTGATTTCAAAACTGTTTTGTTCACGGATGAGTGCCGTGCAGCGCTCGATGGTCCAGATGAATGGAGTGGAGGATGGCTGGTTGATGGACACCCCACGCAAACACGGCTACAGCGCCAACAAGGAGGAGGTGGAGTAATGTTTTGGGCTGGAATCATGGGGAGAGAGATTGTCGGCCCCTTTAGGATCCCTGAAGGCGCTAAAGATGAACTCCATAATGTATGTGGATTTTCTCAAACAGCACTTCCTGCCATGGTTCAAGAAGAAGAACCGTGTATTTCACAGCAAGATCATTTTTCTGCATGATAATGCACCATCTCATGCTGCACATAAAACATCTGCATCTCTGGCTGATATGGGCATAAAAGGGGACAAACTTATGGTGTGACCCCCATGCTCCCCTGACCTCTACCCCATTCAGAACCTTTGGAGCATCATTAAAAGGAGTGTCTATGATGGCGGGAGGCAGTTCACATCTAAGCAACAGCTCTGGGAGGGTATTCTGTCCTCATGCAAAACAATTGAAGCAGAAACCATCCAAAACCTGACAAATTCAATGGACGAGAGAGTTCAGAAGCTCCTTTCGAACAAGGGGTCCTATGTGAAAATGTAACATCACCTAGAATAAAGTTTTGAGTTGAAAACTGTTTGATTTCAGTTTCTAACAACCTGCTAATGCTTATAATTTCAAAAATGACCATTTTTTTGGTCTTTATTAAAATGAAAAGGTTGATTGAAAAGTTTGGGGGATCTAAGAGTGTGGCAACCCAGTAGTCATGATTACTTCGAATTCTGACAATATGAGGGTCATGCTGCAGGTAGTGCAGCAAGAAGGCACTTATGTGTCTTGCGCATCTCGGAGCCCCAAAATTATTTTCCGGGCTAGATGCAGCTAAAAATTATTTTTAATTTTAAATCTGGTGAAGCTTATTATAGATGGCCTAATAGGATCAGTGCTGCACACTGCTACAAAGCCCAAATTATTTTCCAGTCAAGATACAGATAAACATGATTAGTAATTTGAAAGCTTAAAACGGTTGGTAGGGTGATTTTAACCAATCATCAAGCTTTTACTCTCCCCACGATGACACAGGGGTAGAAAAGTCATTTCGGATCCATGATTTGTTCATCTTTATGAACGTGAGTCTGTCTACATTATCAGTGGAGAGCCGCGTGCGCTTATCTGTCAGCACACCACCAGCAGCGCTGAACACACGTTCAGACAGAACGCTGGCTGCGGGGCATGACAAGATCTCCAAGGCGTAAGTGGCTAGCTCCGGCCATTTATCCAGATTGGAAGCCCAAAAAGAGCAAGGGTCCAGTGACACAGTCGTGGCTTCAATGTTTACTTGGAGATACTCCTGTACCATCGTCTCTAGGCGTTGACTATGTGTCAGACTTCTTGTCTCCTGTGGCCTTGCAAAGGATGGGCTAAAAAAGTGGTGAAATGATTCCGCAAAATTGATGTTACCAGCAGATACTGTGGTTCTGTTACGGTTTGAGTGCTGAACACTTGACGGTCCCACGGTTGGCAAGTTGGAACTGTGAGATTCACTACGTGCACCACTGGTATTTTGTGGAAAAGCACATGTAAGATTCTGCAACAGTCTCTGCTGATACTCCTGCATGCGTGCATCCCTTTCTATGGCAGGAATAATTTCTGCAAATTTACTTTTGTACCGGGGATCTAACAGTGTGGCAACCCAGTAGTCAGGATTATTTCTAATTCTCACAATTCGAGGGTCATGTTGCAGGTAGTGCAGCAAGAAGGCACTCATGTGTGTTGCGCATCCAGGAGCACCAAGTCCCTGTTGTGTTGATGGCGAGGTAACAATCATGCTTCCTTCCTCTGTCCTCTCCCCCCAACCTCGCACAACAGAAATGTGATCAAGGTCTCCCTCATCTGATGAGTCTTCCATCAGTTCGTCCTCCACTTCTTCCTGGGCTCCTGCACCTTCCTCACTAGTTTGGCTGCTACCATGCGCCCTGGTAAAACCATCTCCCCCACCCTCACATGCCTGCCGCCTTGGTGCTGCCGACCGTCTGGACCTTGCAGATGTTAGCCCTTCCGCATACAACTCCTCCTCCTCTACTTCCTCCACCTCCTCTTGTGCCACCACCTGACTCTGAATTCTGTTTAACATGTGCTCCAGCATGTAAATCACCGGAATAGTCATGCTGATAATGGCATCGTCAGCACTAAACATCTTCGTCGCCATTTCAAAACTGTGCAGAAGGGTGCATAGGTCCCTGATCTGAGACCACTCCTCCAGCGTGATTTGCCCCACCTCTGAATCTCGTTGGCCCAGGCTATACGTCAGAACGTATTGCACCAGGGCTTGTCGGTGCTGCCACAGTCGCTGCAACATGTGCAGAGTTGAATTCCACCGGGTAGGCACATCGCATTTTAGCCGGTGAAGTGGCAGGCCCAACGACTTCTGTAGAGATGTAAGTCGCTGAGCTGCGGGATGCGAACGGCGGAAGTGAGCACACAGCGACCGTGCCCTCTGCAGAAGGCCATCTAGTCTGGGATAGTGGGCTAAAAATTGCTGGACAACCAGGTTCAACACGTGAGCCATACAAGGCACGTGTGTGACATTGCCCCGGCGAAGGGCCGCACCCAGGTTTGCAGCATTGTCGCACACGGCCTTCCCTGGTTTCAGGTCCAGTGGAGACAACCATTCATGAAATTGGTTCTCCAGAGCTGACCACAACTCCTCAGCTGTGTGACTCACATTTCCCAGACATTTCAATGTAAAAACCGCCTGATGACGTTGAGCCCTACTGCCAGCATAGTAAGGAGGTGTGCAGGATCCCTTCTGCGCAGTTAGAAAGCTTGTGGCATGACCAGACAGGCTTTGGGTGCAGGTGGAAGACCGAGAGGAGGTTGAGGAGGCAGAAGCAGTGGAGGAACTTTGACATAAAGAGGATTGACGCACAACTCGTGGGGACGGCAAGACTTGGACAGCAGCCCCTTGTCCTGCTGTCACCATAGTTACCCAGTGCCCAGTCAGCGACATGTAAAGCCCCTGTCCATGCCTACTCGTCCAAGTGTCTGTGGTGAAATGCACCCTGTCACACACAGAGTTTCTCAAAGAAGCGGTGATGTTGTGTGCGACATGCTGGTGGAGCGCAGGCACACCTTTCTTTGAGAAGTAGTGCCGACTGGGCATCTGGTACTGGGGCACTGCGACGGACATAAGGTCTCGAAAATCCTCTGTGTCCACCAGGCGGAAAGGCAGCATTTCTGTAGCCAAGAGCTTGCAGATGGTGAAATTCAACCTCTTAGCTTTCTCATGGCTAGGAGGAAATGGTCTTTTACTTGTCCACATCTGAGGGACCGAGGGCTGGCTATTGTGCTTAGACGGGGTTGATAAGGGTGTCCCCGGCAAACTGCCGGTCTGTGAGGAAGATGCAGGCGGACATGTTAGGTTGCCTTGATCCAAAGGTGGTGCTATCGATGTCGGACAGCGCTCAACACCAGCTGGTGTTACCACCTCCAAAGAAAATGATGACCTGCCAATCACGCTGGCTGTTGCGGGTAAAGAGGTGGCAGGTCTGCGCCCCAAAACAGGTGTGACTGCTGTCCCCCCAGTCACAGAGGATGAAGAGGCCGCGGATGCACAAGATATGGCAGACGGTGATTGGCCCGGCCGGCTAGGCCGCATTGTAGCACACTGAGCTTCCCACTGCAACTTATGCTTCATGTCCATGTGCCGGTTCATGCATGAAGTACTCAAACTATGTATTTTTTGGCCTCTACTTAGCTTTTGCTGACAAATGTTACAGATAACACGAGTTGGGTCATCTTTATCGATCTGAAAAAATGCCCAGGCTATGCAAGGCTTAGCACCCATGCGACCTGAAGAGCCACCACGACTTGTGGTGAGAGGCAGAGTTGTGTTTGAGGATGCAGTTGTTGACGTGCTTCCAGTACTACGTCTCTGTCCAGGAAGGCGCAACCTGACCTCGTCGTCACTAGCATCTTCCTCCACCTCCTCTGCTGACCTCATCTCTTGGCTGACTGTGGGTTGACAGTAAGTGGGATCTCCGACCTCATCATCATCACCCTGTGCGTTATCACACCCGTCGTCCTCAGAGCCAACCTGTTCCTGCCCTGACAAAAAACTAAAGTTGTCGCTCCAATCAGGTATTTGAGTCTTATCATCGTCTTCCTCATTGTCTCCACCAACAGGAGTTACAGTTTGGGAATGAGGGTCTACATTATGGTCAGAACCTTCTGCGTCTGGTCCTGGATCCGACTCATAAAGATTCTGGGCATCAGTGCAGATCATTTCCTCGTCTGGATTCACACAAGCGCTGGAGTCGACCTCTGATTCCCAGGCTATAGTATGAGTAAACAGCTCTGCAGACTCAACCATCTGTTCTACCTCATACTCAGACGGGCAGCTGGAGATTTGGGAGCTGTGAGGAAGCAAGTGCGATTTGGGTGACACCTTTGAGGGCTGGAGTATTTGTGATGTTGAAGTTGATGTGGAGGAGAGCCCACTTAAAGGAGCACTTGATATCCGTTGAAGCACCTGCTGTTTTTGTGCCTCATCTGGAATTTGTAGCGATTGGCGTGGCCGTAAGAAAGGGATCTTATCACATTGTCCGCTAAAAGAAGTAGACATTTTAGTTTGGCTGGAAGATGGTCTTTCTTCTGCAGATGTTACTGTTGCTTTAACACCTACCCCACGGACACAACCTTTTTTCCCCTTCCCAACACGCCTATTCCCCTTTCCACCAGCAGCAGGCCTTTTTCCACTCATTTTGGTGGTTAACTAATTCACAACTCTGGAGTTGTTTGCACAAAAAAACAATGGATGGTAACCGAGCAGAGCTGAGTGGCCAAACTGTGGTATTAGGCCAAAACTATTGGCTGGGTTAGATGCAGAAAAAAATTATTTTGAATTTGCAACCTGATGGAGGTCAGTATAGATGGACTAATACAAATAGTCCCACACACTGCTAGAAGCCCAAATATTTTTTCAGAGGTACTGTAGATGCAGATAAAAATTATTTTTAATTTGCAACCTGATGGAGGTCAGTATAGATGGACTAATAGACCAAGTCCCACACACTGCTAGAAGCCCAAATATTTTTTCAGAGCTAGATGCAGAAAAAAATTATTTTTAATTTGCAACCTGATGGAGGTCAGTATAGATGGACTAATAGACCAAGTCCCACACACCGCTAGAAGCCCAACTATTTTTTCAGAGCTAGATGCAGAAAAAAATTATATTCAATTTGCAACCTGATGGAGGTCAGTATAGATGGACTAATAGACCAAGTCCCACACACTGCTAGAAGCCCAAATATTTTTTCAGAGCTAGATGCAGAAAAAAATTATTTTTAATTTGCAACCTGATGGAGGTCAGTATAGATGGACTAATAGACCAAGTCCCACACACTGCTAGAAGCCCAAATATTTTTTCAGAGCTAGATGCAGAAAAAAATTATTTTTAATTTGCAACCTGATGGAGGTCAGTATAGATGGACTAATAGACCAAGTCCCACACACCGCTAGAAGCCCAAATATTTTTTCAGAGCTAGATGCAGAAAAAAATTATTTTTAATTTGCAACCTGATGGAGGTCAGTATAGATGGACTAATAGACCAAGTCCCACACACTGCTAGAAGCCCAAATATTTTTTCAGAGCTAGATGCAGAAAAAAATTATTTTTAATTTGCAACCTGATGGAGGTCAGTATAGATGGACTAATAGACCAAGTCCCACACACCGCTAGAAGCCCAACTATTTTTTCAGAGCTAGATGCAGAAAAAAATTATATTCAATTTGCAACCTGCTGGAGGTCAGTATAGAAGGACTAATAGAACAAGTCCCACACACTGCTAGAAGCCCAAATATTTTTTCAGAGCTAAATGAAGAAAAAAATTATTTTTAATTTGCAACCTGATGGAGGTCAGTATAGATGGACTAATAGACCAAGTCCCACACACTGCTAGAAGCCCAAATATTTTTTCAGAGCTAGATGCAGAAAAAAATTATATTCAGTTTGCAACCTGATGGAGGTTAGTATAGATGGACTAATAGAATGATGCTATGCCCAAAAGATTTTACTTCACTAGGTGCAGTAAAAAAATTGGTATTCTATACACAGGTGTTATATCTTGCAACACAGATAGGCTACTCCACTGACTAACACACTCTGCAATAGGCCAAAAAGGATTAGCTTTGCTAGATTCAGCCAAATGCTGTGAAAAAAACTTGCACAGCACTGGCACAGACCTGCCTGGCAAAAACTGATAGGAACTCATGTAACCTAGTCCTGAAAAGGACTCCAATTACAATTAGTCTTTACTCCCACAACCTATCTATTTAAGAGCACAGACCTCCCTGATAAAAGTCGTAGGAAATGCTGTAACCTAGTCCTTAAAAGGACTGCAATCACAACTATTCCCTACTCCCAAGCTATCTGTATATTTGTGCGAAAATTGGCTTGAAATTAACAAGGTATAGCGCACACAGCAACAGCGGTGCCGTCTAACACGCAGCTGCAGCAGTGAGAAAATGGTGGCGACGGGGAAAATGGCTTGGTCTTATAGGGCAAGGACATGTGACATACACTGCCAATGACACATGCCCTTGCTTGTGTGAAAAAAAGCACTTCGCTCCGTGTGTGCGCTGCTGATAGGCTGACAGATTGCACCTCCCCACTGCAAATGCGGGAAAGAGAAAAAAAAATGGAGATCTTCATTGTTCCTGCAGAGATCCATCCCCTGCCCCTCCCCCCACCCCGCTGTACACTCAAACTGCGTATTAACATTAATTTTCATCATTACTGAGAAAAAATCCAGTTATGATTTTGGTGCACGAACAGTTATCGAACATAACCTCGAACAGCCGAATTTTTCTCAAATTGTTCGTGTTCGCCGTCCGGCTCGAACACCGCCCAAAACAGCTCGAATTTGAGATTGGCGAACAGTTCGAGTAGAACAACGCTCATCTCTAATGCCTATATCTGTGTCTCCCCCTCCTTTTACTCCTCCACCTCTTTTATTTTCGCATGACTATATGTACTTGTCACTTTTCCATGTGTTAGTTGTGTCTTCTGAGCAGTTTGTCAGCTTTTGGACACCTTTGAAGGTGTTTTCTATGTGTTTCTATGTGTTTTTGTTTGCCTGCCATTGGTTTTAACGGTGTTCGACGAACAGTTCGACGAACAGTTCGGCGAACACACGGGTGTTCGACGAACCGAACCGAACTCGAACACTACGGGGGTGGCTCAACACTACTTTCTGGCTTTCTTTCACTTCTTGGTCTCCTCTAATACTAATGGCCATGTAGTAATTACAGGGTAACGGAGTTTTACAAGTTCTTACAGGAAAAGTGCCGCCCACAGGAGCTTTACAACTGAATCATAATAATAATAATAATATTTACATTGAAGTTGCCAAATATTCAAGTGCAAAAAGACCTTCTCTGTGCGGATCTTCTGTCATTTCCTGCCTTCCCTTGGCAATAAAGTGGGTTTAGAAAATTATAAATAAATTGACAACAAGGTGGTACAGTACAATTTTTTCTTCTTTTCAAACAAAAATTCACAACTTTACATGAGCCCCACTGTTACTTTTCGGACTGTGATATAATTTAAAATTAGCAACGTTCTCCTTATGGATGCAGCCAATTTTTCGTTTTTTTTTTCCTTCTCATTGTTTTTCCTCCCCCTTTTCAAAGAGCCATTACATTCATATTTTTTTCATAGATATAGCTTTATGAGGGCTTGTCTTTTTATGGGACAGGTTGTGTCTTTGAAAGACACCATTCATTTTGCCTTATTGTAAATAAGAAAATGGGAAACAAAAACCCAAGTGCGGTGAAATGGTGAGAAAATCCCACAATTTTGCCATGGTTCTTAAGTTTAATTTTTACAACATTATTTGCGTAATAAAATCACCTTTGAATATCATTCTTCAGGTCAGTATGATTCTGGTGATATCAAACATGTGCAGTTTTTTAACTATTTTAGTTGCTTAAAAAAAATTCCGAACTTTGAAGAAAAAAAATTCTGTTTTGTGTTGGCATTTTCCAAGAGCTTTTTTATTTTTTCAACGGTGGAGCTATGTATGGGTTTGTGTTTTAGCATGGGAAGCTGACTTTTTAATTATACCATTGAATAAATATTACATTTTGATTCAAGATTTTGTGGGAGGAGCAGTGAGAAAAAAAACAACAATTTTAAGTTTTTTTGATTTTTCTCTCGTTACATTTATTGTATGAATTAAATAGCCTTGTGTGAGCCCTGGACAGATAGACAAGAAGAGTATCTACAGAGCAATAGAAAGACTCAAAAAAGGTGTTCTGTTTAGTTTAGAAAGTAAATGCAGTACAGAGGAGACTATAGGGAGTCACTGAAAGCTGCAATCATTACAGAGAACTGGATCACTGCCTGAATACCTCTCCCATTTAAAAAGAGAACCGGTTGAACCTGTTGCATCACAACCCTGTTTTCTGAACCATATGTTTTTTTCAGTATATAATTAATTGCACCACCCGCTTCAGGGTTATTGTCGTCATCCACCTGAATCCTTATAGAACCTTCCTCCCTTAGACTTCTGGCTCATCATTTAGGGGACTTTAAAACTCCAGAAAAACACTCACATATTTAACCACTCAGGGGAACCATTTAGAAACAGATATGTTCTCTTCTTGCAGATTACCCATTTAGAAGTAGCTATGTCCTCTTGATTTAGCTGGTTGGCATAGTAAATAGTGTTGCGCGAGCAAGCTCAACACTGCTCGGTACTCGCCTGAGCATCACGCTACTCGGAATGTTCGGCGATCACCGAGCATTTCCGGGTTACTCGGGTGGGAGCTCGGGTCTCCGCCCTGCATGTTAGGCGCTCTTTACAGAGCCAATGAACATGCAGGGATTGCCAGCCAGTCACTGTAATGCTGCAGCCATGTTGGTTGTGGGCATTACAGTGATTGGCTGGCCGCACAGCGTCACCTCGAGTATTTAAAACTGGGCGCCGCCATATTGGACACAGTCGCTCTGGATCAGACAGTGTAGGGACAGCGCTGCTGATTTAGGGAGAGATATATCCTGCGAAATAGTTAGTGTAGGGTCTGTAAAGTCTGTCAGATCAAACAAGCAGTCCTTCTCAGGACTAATATCCATCCCAGATATCAGGCAGGCAGGTAGGCAGGCAGGCAGGCTGTATAGGAGACGCAATGGTTATACCAGCAAACGCTGCATTACAGCCCTGTGTGCTCCTGTTGCTGAAATTGCTGGACTTAGCTCCAGGTCTCGGGGGCCAGGAAAAATCCTTTTTTTTCATCTAAATCCTCTTTTGTTTTCCTCCTTCACACTGTACAAATACCCGTCTTATTAACCTTTTGGTGTCCCCCCCCCTCCCAAAAAAAAGTGTGCCTCTGATTTTTCAGACACAAATATATCTGTTGAAAATAGTCTGGTGTAGGCTAGAGAAATAGAAGTGTGGTTTTGCAATTCCACGGTTCAAACCTCTGTATTATCCAGTTTTGGGCCATTTGTATCTAAAAAAAAAACAGTTTGAGTGTGTCGCTCACTGTTCAGCCGCAAATATATATATTTAAAAAAGTCTGTTATACACCAGTAAATTATAACTGTAATTTTGCTGTTCCACGGTAAAAAATCTCTATTATCCTGCTTTTGGCATTTTTTGCCGTAAAAAAAAAACTAATAGTGTCTCCCTGATTTTTCAGACACAAATATATCTGTTGAAAATAGTCTGGTGTAGGCCCGAGAAATACAAGTGTGGTTTTGCAGTTTCCATGGGTCAAATCTCTGTATTATCCTGCTTTTTTGCATTTTTGCCGTAAAGAAAAACAGTAGTGTCTCCTGATTGTTCAGACACAAATATATCTGTTGAAAATAGTCTGGTGTAGGCCCGAGAAATACAAGTGTGGTTTTGCAGTTCCACGGGTCAAATCTCTGTATTATCCTGCTTTTGGCATTTTTTGCCATAAAGAAAAACATTAGTAGTGTCTCCTGATTGTGCAGACACAAATATATCTGTTGAAAATAGTCTGGTATACACCAGTAAATTATAACTGTGGTTTTGCTGTTCCACGGTAAAAAATCTCTATTATCCTGCTTTTGGCATTTTTTGCCGTAAAGAAAAACATTAGTAGTGTCTCCTGATTGTTCAGACACAAATATATCTGTTGAAAATAGTCTGGTATACACCAGTAAATTATAACTGTGGTTTTGCTGTTCCACGGTAAAAAATCTCTATTATCCTGCTTTTGGCATTTTTTGCCATAAAGAAAAACATTAGTAGTGTCTCCTGATTGTTCAGACACAAATATATCTGTTGAAAATAGTCTGGTATACACCAGTAAATTATAACTGTGATTTTGCTGTTTCACGGTAAAAAATCTTTATTATCCTGCTTTTGGCATTTTTTGCCATAAAAAAAACCTAATAGCGTCTCCTGATTGTTCAGACACAAATATATCTGTTGAAAATAGTCTGGTATGCACCAGTGAATTATAACTGTGGTTTTGCTGTTCCACGGTAAAAAATCTCTATCATCCTGCTTTTGGCATTTTTTGCTGTAAAAAAAAAACTAATAGTGTCTCCCTGATTTTTCAGACACAAATATATCTGTAGAAAATAGTCTGGTGTAGGCCCGAGAAATACAAGTGTGGTTTTGCAGTTCCACGGGTCAAATCTCTGTATTATCCTGCTTTTTTGCATTTTTTGCTGTAAAGAAAAACAGTAGTGTCTCCAGATTGTTCAGACACAAATATATCTGTTCAAAATAGTCTGGTGTAGGCTCGAGAAATACAAGTGTGATTTTGCAGTTCCACGGGTCAAATCTCTGTATTATCCTGCTTTTGGCATTTTTTGCCATAAAGAAAAACATTAGTAGTGTCTCCTGATTGTTCAGACACAAATATATCTGTTGAAAATAGTCTGGTATACACCAGTAAATTATAACTGTGGTTTTGCTGTTCCACGGTAAAAAATCTCTATTATCCTGCTTTTGCCATTTTTTGCCATAAAAAAAAAACTAATAGTGTCTCCTGATTGTTCAGACACAAATATATCTGTTGAAAATAGTCTGGTATACACCAGTAAATTATAACTGTGGTTTTGCTGTTCCATGGTAAAAAATCTCTATTATCCTGCTTTTGGCATTTTTTGCCGTAAAAAAAAACTAATAGTGTCTCCCTGATTTTTTAGACACAAATATATCTGTTGAAAATAGTGTGGTGTAGGCCCGAGAAATACAAGTGTGGTTTTGCAGTTCCATGGGTCAAATCTCTGTATTATCCTGCTTTTTTGCATGTTTTGCTGTAAAGAAAAACAGTAGTGTCTCTTGATTGTTCAGACACAAATATATCTGTTGAAAATAGTTTGGTGTAGGCCCGAGAAATACAAGTGTGGTTTTGCAGTTCCATGGGTCAAATATCTGTATTATCTTGCTTTTGGCATTTTTTGCCGTAAAGAAAAACATTAGTAGTGTCTCCTGATTGTTCAGACACAAATATATCTGTTGAAAATAGTCTGGTATACACCAGTAAATTATAACTGTGGTTTTGCTGTTCCACGGTAAAAAATCTCTATTATCCTGCTTTTGGCATTTTATGCCGTAAAAAAAAACTAATAGTGTCTCCTGATTGTTCAGACACAAATATATCTGTTGAAAATAGTCTGGTATACACCAGTAAGTTATAACTGTGGTTTTGCTGTTCCACAGTAAAAAATCTCTATTATTCTGCTTTTGGCATTTTTTGCCTTAAAAAAAAACCTAATAGTGTCTCCATGATTTTTCAGACACAAATATATCTGTTGAAAATAGTCTGGTGTAGGCCCGAGAAATACAAGTGTGGTTTTGCAGTTCGATGGGTCAAATCTCAGTATTATCCTGCTTTTTTGCATTTTTTGCTGTAAAGAAAAACAGTAGTGTCTCCTGATTGTTCCGACACAAAGATATCTGTTGAAAATAGTCTGGTGTAGGCCCGAGAAATACAAGTGTGGTTTTGCAGTTCCATGGGTCAAATCTCTGTATTATCCTGCTTTTTTTAATTTTTTGCTGTAAAGAAAAACAGTAGTGTCTCTTGATTGTTCAGACACAAATATATCTGTTGAAAATAGTTTGGTGTAGGCCCGAGAAATACAAGTGTGGTTTTGCAGTTCCATGGGTCAAATATCTCTATTATCCTGCTTTTGTCATTTTTTGCCGTAAAGAAAAACATTAGTAGTGTCTCCTGATTGTTCAGACACAAATATATCTGTTGAAAATAGTCTGGTATACGCCAGTAAATTATAACTGTGGTTTTGCTGTTCCACGGTAAAAAATCTCTATTATCCTGCTTTTGGCATTTTATGCCATAAAAAAAACCTAATAGTGTCTCCTGATTGTTCAGACACAAATATATGTGTTGAAAATAGTCTGGTATACACCATTAAGTTATAACTGTGGTTTTGCTGTTCCACGGTAAAAAATCTCTATTATTCTGCTTTTGGCATTTTTTGCCTTAAAAAAAACCTAATAGTGTCTCCCTGATTTTTCAGACACAAATATATCTGTTGAAAATAGTGTGGTGTAGGCCCGAGAAATACAAGTGTGGTGTAGCGTCGGCGTCCCTGCCTCCTGCTAGGCAGGGACGCCGTTCCCCTCACCTCTCCGCTCCGTGCCCGGCGTCTTCCTCCCGCTCTGCTGGCAGCGCGCGCTGCTTCCCGGCCACTGTGCTTAGGGCGCGCGCTCCCCCTCTCTTAAAGGGGCCGCGCGCGCCGTCCTAAGGAGTCCCCGGCCAATAGCCGGAGGACCTCACCATATATAAGGCACCTCCTCCAAAATGGAGGTGCCCGAGCAATGTTGTTGCAAAGCCTTTCAACTCTGCTTCAGCCCTCAGGTCCCGTTACCAGTTACCTGCCAGTTACCTGCCAGTCACCTGCCAGATTCCTGCTTGATACCTGCCTGATACTTATCTATCTGCTTTCATTCCTGCGGTCCGACAGTCTGCCTACCAGCCCTGCCAGTCTGTCTATGGATCAGTCTGCCCGCTCACCTGGGAGCGCTCACCTGCTACCTGCCTGCTAGCCTACCTGGAGGCTCCGCCGTCACGTGCCGTGACCACCTGCCTGTCCAGAGACTCTTGCCCGCTCACCTGGGAGTGCTTATCTGCTACCTGCCTGCTAGCCTACCTGGAGGCTCCGCCGTCACGTGCTGTGACCACCTGCCTGTCCAGAGACTCTTGCCCGCTCACCTGGGAGCGCTCATCTGCTACCTGCCTGCTAGCCTACCTGGAGGCTCTGCCGTCACGTGTCGTGACCACCTGCCTGTCTAGAGGCTCTTTCCCTGCTGTCACTTGCCGTGACCACCCGCCTGTCTAGAGACTCTTATCCCGCTGTCACTTGCCGTGACCACCTGCCTGTCTAGAGACTCATACCCTGCTGTCACTTGCCGTGACCACCCGCCTGTCAAGAGACTGTTCCCGTCACTTGCCGTGACCTCCTGCCCTTCTACCAAGAGATTGTCCCTGTCACTTGCCGTGACTACCTGCCCACCTTCCCTGGGAGCCACTCGCTTCCTTACAAAGACTGCCCCTTTGTATAGTAGCTCAGAGGTTCCACTTCCCAGACCCGTTACAGTTTGCTCGGGCCATGGAACCCGGTGGCACCCAAGCTCCCTCGCTCTCGGACCTATGCCATGAACTTTCCCGTCAGAGGTCTCAACAGGACTCCATCCTGGGTCACCTGCGTAATGTTAACTCTTGCCTGGACACATTGGCTACCTCATCGGGAGCGGCCTCCACTCGCACACTTACTACCCCGGCACCGCCGCTGCCCATCAATACCAATACCATGGCATCTCTTCCTGGTCCCCGCCTCTCCGCCCCGCCTCGCTTTGGCAGAGATCCCTGCCAGGCACGGGGCTTCATTAACCTGTGCACTCTGCACTTCGAACTGTTGGCACACCAGTTTTCCACCGACCGAGCAAAAGTAGCCTTCATCATGTCCCATCTCACGGGGGAGGCACTGGCTTGGCTAAATCCTCTATGGGAGAGAGGAGACTCCCTGGTGTCCAACCTGCCAGCCTTTCTCACGGCTTTCCGGAAAGTCTTCGACGAACCAGGACGGAAGACCTCATCCGCATCATCTTTGCTACGCCTCCGTCAAGGAAGTCTCACCGTGGGCCAATATGCCATACGGTTCCGTACCCTTGCTTCGGAGCTGGCCTGGGATAACGACGCCCTGGTGTCTGTCTTTTGGGAGGGTCTGTCCGGCCGTATTAAAGATGAGCTCGCCGGTCGGGACATTCCTACCCCTCTCGACGACTTAATAACACTTGCCACCCGGATTGACATCCGGTTCCAGGAGCGCGCCAAAGAGGTCACCCGTGAGAGGAGGTTTCCACGTCTAGCCCCTACCTTCCAGAAACCCGTCACTTCTCCCGTTACTCCCCAGGCGCACTCACCCGAGCCTATGCAGGTCGACCAGACCAAGATGGTCAAAACCCGTCAAGAGTTACGCCGTGGCGAGGGGAGCTGCTTCTACTGTGGCAGTAAGGAGCACCGGATCCGTTCCTGCCCGGAGAGGTCGGGAAACGCCTGTTTCTAGGATCGCTCAGAGAGGTCGTCCTAGACAAGAGTAAACCCTCTCCATCTCTGTTGCTGTCGGTCTCTATCATCTGCGGGGAGAACCGTTATTTTGAACTAGCTCAACGTGACTCTGGAGCTGCCGGAAATCTCATTTCTCAGTCCCTGGTAGAGAAATACCGCATTCCCACCAAACCTCTGGCTGTACCCTTATCTGTCGCCGCCGTGGATGGGGGCCTCTTACCACATCCCATCCAACTCATCACCGAATCCATAACTCTGCAGGTGGGAATGCTGCACTCTGAGAGCATCTTCTTTCATGTTCTGCCTGGACTCTCTCACGCCCTCTTGCTAGGCCTACCTTGGCTTCAGAAACATGCACCCGTGCTTGATTGGCAGACCGGAGAAGTCCTTCGCTGGGGGCAGGACTGCCATAAGACTTGATTAGTTCCCGTCCATCCTGTCCGTCCTTCTCCTACCCCAGCCAATCTACCTGGTCTTCCGGTTCCCTATTGGTCTTATGCGGACGTCTTTAATAAAAAGGAGGCAGAGACATTACCCCCTCATAGACCATACGACTGCCCAATCGACCTGATACCCGGCGCTACTCCTCCCCGTGGGCTTATTTACCCTTTGTCCGCTGCTGAGACCCGGTCCATGTCTGAATATATTGAGGAGAATCTGGCCCGGGGATTTATCCAGAAATCTACCTCCCCGGCGGGAGCAGGCTTCTTCTTCGTCAAAAAGAAGGACGGCTCACTCCGTCCCTGTATAGACTATAGAGGCCTTAACCAGATCACGGTGAAAAATAAATACCCCCTTCCGCTCATTCCTGAATTATTTGACCGTCTGAGGGGGGCTAGAATCTTCACCAAGCTGGACCTCCGTGGGGCGTATAACCTGGTCCGTATCCGTCAGGGGGATGAATGGAAGACGGCATTCAACACCCGGGACGGCCACTATGAATACCTTGTAATGCCCTTCGGTCTCTGTAACGCTCCTGCCGTCTTTCAAGAGTTGGTCAATGACATCTTCCGGGACCTTCTCTACTCCTGCGTGGTGGTGTACCTGGACGACATCTTGGTCTTCTCTCCGGATCTTCTCATTCACCGGAGGGATGTTCGTCAGGTCCTGCTCAGGCTCAGGCAGAACCACCTCTACGCTAAATATGAGAAGTGCCTCTTTGAGCAGACCTCGCTTCCGTTTTTGGGCTACATAATCTCTCAGACCGGCCTACGAATGGATCCTGAGAAACTGTCTGCCATCCAGAAGTGGCCCCGACCAGAGGGGTTGAAGGCTATTCAGCAGTTCCTGGGCTTCGCCAACTACTACCGCCTCTTCATACCGCACTTCTCTTCCCGGACTGCCCCAATCTCTGCGCTCACCCGTAAGGGCGCTAATCCCAGAGAATGGCCGCCCGAAGCAGAGGAAACCTTTCTTTCCTTAAAACAGGCTTTCTCTTCCGCCCCGGTGCTGCATCGTCCGGACGGCAACAAACAATTCTTCCTGGAAGTTGACGCCTCCTCCTCCGGAGCCGGATCGGTACTTACCCAAAAGTCGCCTTCCGGAAGAATGGTAACTTGCGGCTTCTTCTCCAAACTCTTCTCCCCTTCTGAGTGCAATTATTCTATAGGAGACCGAGAGTTATTGGCCATTAAGCTGGCACTGGAGGAGTGGCGTTACCTGCTCGAGGGGGCTCTTCACCCGGTAATAATTTACATGGACCACAAGAACTTTGCTTACCTCCAGAGCGCCCAGAGACTTAACCCGCGCCAAGCCCGGTGGTCCTTGTTTTTTTCCCGCTTTGATTTCGTTCTTCATTTTCGCCCGGCAGACAAAAACATCAAAGCTGACGCCTTGTCTCGATCCTTTCTGGTCTCTGATCTAGAGGAGGAACCTAAGCACATCATTGATCCCGCCAGAGTAATGCAGGTGGCCCCCGTGAATCTAAATCGTCTCCCTCCCGGTAAGACGTTCGTAACAGTACCTGATCGGGAGAAGGTCCTACACTGGGGTCACTCGTCTAAGCTAGCTGGCCACGCCGGTCAGAAAAAGACCCTCCAGCTTATTACCCGGCATTACTGGTGGCCTACCCTGCACAAGCACGTAATAGACTTTGTTTCAGGCTGTGTGTCCTGCGCCCGCAACAAGGTTCCGAGACACCTGCCAGCCGGTCGCCTCCTTCCTCTTCCAGTACCTGCTGCCCCGTGGCAGCATATAGCTATGGACTTTATAACGGATCTCCGTGTCTCTGCCGGTTGTACGGGCATTTGGGTGGTCGCTGACCGCTTTTCCAAGATGGCCCACTTCATTCCCCTGCCAGGTCTCCCGTCTGCACCCGAGCTGGCTAAAGACTTTATCCGCCACATCTTCCGTCTCCATGGCCTGCCCCTCAACATCGTGTCGGATCGTGGGGTTCAGTTAACCTCACACTTCTGGAGAGCCACATGTAAGCTGCTAGACGTCACCCTGGACTTCTCCTCCGCTTACCACCCACAGTCCAATGGTCAAGTGGAGCGGATCAATCAGATCCTGACCAGCTACCTCCGGCACTTCGTTAATGCCCACCATTCGGACTGGGTGGATCTCCTACCATGGGCCGAATTCTCTTACAATAATCACGAGAGCGAATCTTCCTCCAAATCCCCGTTTTTTGTAGTCTTCGGTCAGCATCCTCGGATCCCGTTTCCCGTCTCCACCTCGGTGGACAATCCGGCTGCGGAATCTCCCGTTGGCGAATTTTCCTCCATTTGGGAGACTACCCGATCCGCACTTCTTCGCTCATCTGCTACCTGCCTGCTAGCCTACCTGGAGGCTCTGCCGTCACGTGTCGTGACCACCTGCCTGTCTAGAGACTCTTTCCCTGCTGTCACTTGCCGTGACCACCCGCCTGTCTAGAGACTCTTATCCCGCTGTCACTTGCCGTGACCACCTGCCTGTCTAGAGACTCATACCCTGCTGTCACTTGCCGTGACCACCCGCCTGTCAAGAGACTGTTCCCGTCACTTGCCGTGACCTCCTGCCCTTCTACCCAGAGACTGTCCCTGTCACTTGCCGTGACTACCTGCCCGCCTTCCCTGGGAGCCACCCGCTTCCTTACAAAGACTGCCCCTTTGTATAGTAGCTCAGAGGTTCCACCTCCCAGACCCGTTACATGTGGTTTTGCAGTTCCATGGGTCAAATCTCTGTATTATCCTGCTTTTTTGCATTTTTTGCTGTAAAGAAAAACAGTAGTGTCTCCTGATTGTTCCGATACAAAGATATCTGTTGAAAATAGTCTGGTGTAGGCCCGAGAAATACAAGTGTGGTTTTGTAGTTCCACGGGTCAAATCTCTCTATTATCCACTTTTGGGCCATTTTTACCTAAAAAAAAAACAGTTTGAGTGTGTCGCTCACTGTTCAGCCGCAAATATATCTATTTAAAATTTTCTGGCATACCCCAGTAAACAATAACTGTGGTTTTGCCATTCCATGGTAAAAAATCTCTATTATTCAGCTTTTGGTATTTTTTCCGCAAAGAAAAACAGTAATAGTTTCTCCCTGATTGTTCAGATTGTTTAAAAGAGTCGGGTGTAGGCCAAAGAAATAGAACTGTGGTTTTCCTCTTCCACGGTTCTAATCTACTTTTTATTACCCTTTTTCCATTGATAGTGCGAGTGTAAGCTATTTTACTTCCTTTACAATGGGCAAGGTGCGTGGCAAGGGACGTGGAAGTGGACGTTCTGGTGATGGTGCGTGCAGAGGACGGGGCCGTGGCCAAGGTGAAAATGTGCCACAACCAACAGCCACATCTTCTCGCTCCCACTTCTTGACCGAATTACTAGGGAAGCACAGAACAACACCAGTATTGCGAACTGATCAGTGTGAACAGGTTATTAATTGGATAGCAGACAATACTTCCAGTTACCTGGGCACCACCACCTCCGGTCTGTCTTCCACACGGTCAACTCTTAGTAGCCGTGAGTCTCTACCGCATACTCCTCCTCACCCTGATGCTCCTTCCTCCCACCATGCCGAGTGTCATCAGACAGCAACTGATCCCACACTTGTACACTCTGAAGAGCTGTTCACTGGTCCATTTCCATATTTATGCCCCTCGCCTGCTCCGCTTGAAGTGGTGGAAGAGGAAATCACATGTAGCGATGCCCAAATATTTGAACAGTCACGGCCATAGGAAGTCAACGCTGGCAATTTGTCACAAGAGGTGGACGATGACAAGACACAATTGCCAGGAAGTGAGGAGGAGGATTGTGGTGCGCAAGTGGAAGAGGAGGAGATGGTGGATGATCTAGTAACTGACCCAACGTGGCAGGAGGACATGCAGAGCGAGGCCAGCAGCACACAGGTTGAGGGAAGCAGAGTACCCCAACAGGCAGGAAGAAGCAGTGTGGTGGCTGCACACAGAAGGCGGGCAACAGTTCCCCGTAACACCAACAGGAGGGATGTTGCCAGTACAACCTGTAGGTCTTCCAGAGTCTGTAATTTTTTTAAAGACTCTGCTGATAACCCCAAAAAGGCCATTTGTACCACCTGCCATGTCAGCATCAGCAGGGGTGACAAAACTACCAGCTTGACCACTACCAGCATGATCAGGCACATGGCAGCAAAGCACCCGACTTTGTGGGGCGAACCCCAGGGTCCACGACCAGTGTCAGCGGGTGTCACCACTGCTTCTTCCGCTGTTGTGCGTGCAATAGAACCCCCTGTTGTGTGTGCAAGGCAATCCCGTGTCCATACTGCATGCAAAGATGCCCCCTCCTCTCAGTCTTCACTTGTTATGTCAGTTTCTCAAGAAACAGCATCAATGTCCACGTCCACGTCCCACCGCAGCGTTCAATTGTCCATATCCCAGACCTTTGAATGAAAGCGGATATTCGCAGTTAACGCCCCACAGGCCACAGTCCTAAATTCGCTAATTTCGCGACTGCTTGCATTGGAAATGCTGCCTTTTAGGCTGGTTGAGACGGAATCCTTCCGCAACCTTATGGTGGTGGCCGTCCCTCGGTACTTGGTCCCCAGCCGATACTATTTTGCCCGGTGTGCCATCCCCGCACTACACAAGCACATGTCCCAAAACATCTGCCATGCCCTCAACAATGCAGTTACTGGGAGAGTCCACCTGACAACGTACACATGGACAAATGCTTGTGGCCAGGGATGGTACATCTCCCTGACGGCACACTGGGTAAACATAGTGGAAGCAGGGACCCAGTCGGACCTTGGGACGGAACACATCCTCCCCACACCGAGGATTGCGGGCCCTATGTCAGTCAGAGTTGCCTCCACAGTGTACAGCTCCTGCGCATTATCCTACTCCTCCTCCTCATGTTCAGCCTCCATCTCAGATATCACCACATCAGTTACAAGCTGGAAGCACTGCAGTACTGCCTCCGCCAAGCGGCAACAGGCTGTTCTGAAACTCATAACCTTAAGTGAGAAACCTCACACTGCTTGTGAGTTGTGGACAGCTGTGAAAGAGCAGGCAGATCTGTGGCTGAGACCGCTGAACCTACATCCAGGCATGGTCGTGTGTGACAATGGCCGTAACCTGGTGACGGCTCTGAGGCGAGGCGAGATCACACACGTACCATGCCTGGCTCATGTGCTTAACCTCGTGGTTCAGCGGTTTCTTAAATCATACCCCGAGTTGCCAGATCTGCTCGTCAAAATATGCCACCTGTCAGCTCATTTTCGCAAGTCGGCTACAGCTTCCGCCGCCCTTGCTGTGTTGCAGCAGCGTTTGCGACTGGTGTGTGATGTCCCCACACGTTGGAACTCTACCCTCCACATGTTGCAAAGGATTTGTGAGCAGAAGAGAGCAGTTGTGGAGTACCTGCTGCAGCAAGGCCGTCGATATTCAGGTCAGACTCCACACATAAGACCTCAGGAGTGGACCTGGATGTCTGACATATGTACCATCTTGACAAACTTTGAGGAGTCCACCAATATGGTGAGTGGCGATGACGCCATCATTAGCGTCAGCATTCCACTTGTCTGTCTTTTGCAACGCTCTGTGCAGAGAATTAAAGAGGAGGCATTGCAGCCAGGTATGATGAGATGGATCAAGAAGCCGTAGCGGTCGATTACACACAGCCCAGCCTCATCTCATCCCAACGTGCATTGGTGGACAATGACGGAGAGGAGGAGGAGGGGGAGGAGGAGAAGGAGGACTAATTGTAAAACACTGGGCAAAACTGTAAATGAAAAAGACCTGGGTGTATTGGTGGACGACAAGCTCACGTTTAGTGGCCAGTGTCAGGCAGCTGCTGCAAAGGCAAATAAAATAATGGGATGCATTAAAAGAGGCATAGATGCTCATGAGGAGAACATAATTTTACCTCTATGCAAGTCATTAGTGCGACCACACTTAGAATACTGTGTACAGTTCAGGTCTCCAGTGTATAAGAAAGACATAGCTGAACTAGAGTGGGTGCAGAGAAGAGCGACCAAGGTTATTAGAGGACTGGGGGGTCTGCAATACCAAGACAGGTTATTACACTTGGGGTTAGTTACTGTGGAAAAAAGAAGGCTTAGGGGTGATCTTATTACTATGTACAAGTATATGAGGGGACAGTACAAAGACCTTTCTACTGATCTTTTTACTCTGAGGCCAGAGACGGGGACAAGGGGGCATCTTCTACGTCTGGAGGAAAGAAGGTTTAATCATAATCACAGACACGGATTGTTTACTGTAAGAGCAGTAAGACTATGGAACTCTCTGCCGCATGATGTTGTAATGAGTGATTCACTGTTAAAATGTAAGAAGGGCATGGATGCCTTTCTTGAAAAGTATAATATTACAGGTATAAATACTAGATTCCTTGATAGGGCGTTGATCCAGGGAACTAGTCTGATTGTCGTATGGAGTCGGGAAGGAATTTTTTTCCTCAATCTGGAGCTTAGTGTTGCCACATGTTTTTTTTTTGCCTTCCTCTGGATCAACATGTTAGCCTATGGGTTGAACTAGATGGACTTAGTCTTCCTTCAACCTTAAAAACTATGTAACTATGAAGAACAGGAGCTTGTATCATGCGCTGTAGACGGTAGTACCTGTACAACTGTCATACGGTCGGTTCAGCGTGGGTGGCCTGAGGACAGGGGGGGGAGGAGTAGGAGGAGGAGAGCATGGTCAGTTGTCATCTTGGTGAGGACACGGAAGTCTTGCCCGTTACCAGTCTGGCACGCATGGCTGACTTTATGTTACACTGCCTTAACCGTGACCCTCGCGTTGTCAAAATGTTGGATGACAGTCATTACTGGTTGGTGACACTTTTAGACCCCCACTACAAGGAGAACTTTCACTACTGGGGCAGTACCAGAAGGCCCTAGCTGCAGAACTGTTAAAAAATTCCCATCTGAACACGCTAAAGGCAGAGGTCACAGTTCGTTGACCAACCAAGGTGTACAAGCGAGAGAGAGGCAACTCCATTCCAGCAGAGGTAGGGGAACACTGTCAATGTTCTAGGACAGTTTTCTGAGACCCGCCCAGCTTACATGCCCTGAGGCGCGGGGTACTCTCACAAGGAGTGGAACGTTTCAAAAGATGGTGAGGGAGTACCTTGCCGACCGTACCAACGTCCTCCGTGATTCCTCTGTGCCTTTTTAATTATTGGGTATCCAAGCTGGACACTTGGAATGAACTCGCTCTGTACGCCTTGGAGGTCCTGGCCTGCCCTGCCACTAGCGTGTTATCGGAGTTTGTTTTTAGTGCCGCTGGGGGAATTATAACTGATAAGTGCACTCGCCTGTCAACTGACAATGCTGACAAGCTGACCCTCATCAAAATGAACAAGGGTTGGAGTGGGCCAGACTTCTCATCACCACCAAATGACAGCAGAGTAACATAAAGTCAAATCCACTGTGTTATTTCGGAAGGTGTATTCACATGCACCGCTTCACACCCACACATGGGTATACGCTTCCTCATTTCGGCTGTTTTATGTTCTTCTCCTTATCCTCAGCCTCCACCACCACTATACCACCAGGGTGACCGTTGTCCGTGTTGCTATTATTGAAAGTTCCTCCGTCCTTATTTTTGTCAGCTTTTGCTTGGAAGGCATAAGCAAAGACTGTGGGAGACCCACTCCCCAATAATGGGAATAATATTTTTAAGATGCTGTACTGTATGGCTCTTGTAAGGGGCATTAAAAGTGTCTTGTTAAGCTACTGCGACCTCCACCACTTTTCCGAGGGGCATTAAAAGCGTCTTGTTAAGCTACTGTGACCTCCACCACTTTTCCGAGGGGCATTAAAAGCGTCTTGTTAAGCTACTGGCACCTCCACCACTTTTCCGAGGGGCATTAAAACCGTCTTGTTAAGCTACTGGGACCTCCACGTCTCTTCTGAGGAGCATTGAAAGCTTCTTGTTAAACCACTCTGAACTCCACAGCTCTTCCAAGGGGCATTGAAATGTTGTTTTTAATTAACTCTAACCTCCACGACTCTTCGAACGGGCATTGCATTTCCTCCTAATTTTTGGCAGCTTTTGCTTGGAAGGCATAAGCAAATACTATGGGAGACCCACTCCCCAATAATGGGAATAATGTTTGTAATATGCTGTACTGCATGGCTCTTGTAAGGGGCATTGCAAGTTCCTCCATCCTAATTTTTGACAGCTTTTGCTTGGAAGGCATAAGCAAAGAATATGGGAGACCCACTCCCCAATAATGGGAATAATGTTTGTAATATGCGGTACTGCATGGCTCTTGTAAGGGGCATTGCAAGTTCCTCCGTCCTAATTTTTGGCAGCTTTTGCTTGGAAGGCATAAGCAAATACTATGGGAGACCCACTCCCCAATAATGGGAATAATGTTTGTAATATGCTGTACTGCATGGCTCTTGTAAGGAGCATTGCAAGTTCTTCCGTCCTAATTTTTGGCAGCTTTTGCTTGGAAGGCATAAGCAAAGACTATGGGAGACCCACTCCCCAATAATGGGAATAATGTTTGTAATATGCTGTACTGCATGGCTCTTGTAAGGGGCATTGCAAGTTCCTCCGTCCTAATTTTTGGCAGCTTTTGCTTGGAAGGCATAAGTAAATACTATGGGAGACCCACTCCCCAATAATGGGAATAATGTTTGTAATATGCTGTACTGCATGGCTCTTGTAAGGGGCATTGCAAGTTCCTCCATCCTAATTTTTGGCAGCTTTTGCTTGGAAGGCATAAGCAAATACTATAGGAGACCCACTCCCCAATAATGGGAATAATGTTTGTAATATGCTGTACTGCATGGCTCTTGTAAGGGGCATTGCAAGTTCCTCCGTCCTAATTTTTGGCAGCTTTTGCTTGGAAGGCATAAGCAAAGACTATGGGAGACCCTCTCCCCAATAATGGGAATAATGCTTGTAATATGCTGTACTGCATGGCTCTTGTAAGGGGCATTGCAAGTTCCTCCATCCTAATTTTTGACAGCTTTTGCTTGGAAGGCATAAGCAAAGACTATGGGAGACCCACTCCCCAATAATGGGAAAAGTGCTTGTAATATGCTGTACTGCATGGCTCTTGTAAGGGGCATTGCAAGTTCCTCCGTTCTAATTTTTGGCAGCTTTTGCTTGGAAGGCATAAGCAAATACTATGGGAGACCCACTCCCCAATAATGGGAATAATGTTTGTAATATGCTGTACTGCATGGCTCTTGTAAGGGGCATTGCAAGTTCCTCCATCCTAATTTTTGACAGCTTTTGCTTGGAAGGCATAAGCAAAGACTATGGGAGACCCACTTCCCAATAATGGGAATAATGTTTGTAATATGCTGTACTGCATGGCTCTTGTAAGGGGCATTGCAGGTTCCTCCGTCCTAATTTTTGGCAGCTTTTGCTTGGAAGGCATAAGCAAATACTATGGGAGACCCACTCCCCAATAATGGGAATAATGTTTGTAATATGCTGTACTGCATGGCTCTTGTAAGGGGCATTGCAAGTTCTTCCGTCCTAATTTTTGGCAGCTTTTGCTTGGAAGGCATAAGCAAAGACTATGGGATACCCACTCCCCAATAATGGGAATAATGTTTGTAATATGCTGTACTGCATGGCTCTTGTAAGGGGCATTGCAAGTTCCTCCGTCCTAATTTTTGGCAGCTTTTGCTTGGAAGGCATAAGCAAATACTATGGGAGACCCACTCCCCAATAATGGGAATAATGTTTGTAATATGCTGTACTGCATGGCTCTTGTAAGGGGAATTGCAAGTTCCTCCGTCCTAATTTTTGGCAGCTTTTGCTTGGAAGGCATAAGCAAATACTATGGGAGACCCACTCCCCAATAATGGGAATAATGTTTGTAATATGCTGTACTGTATGGCTCTTGGAAGGGGCATTAAAAGCGTCTTGTTAAGCTACTGCGACCTCCACCACTTTTCCGAGGGGCATTAAAACCGTCTTGTTAAGCTACTGTGACCTCCACGTCTCTTCCAAGGGGCATTCCAACCGTCTTGTTAAGCTACTGGGACCTCCACGTCTTTTCCGAGGGTCATTAAAACTGTCTTGTTACGCTACTGTGACCTCCACGTCTCTTCAAAGGGGCATTAAAAGCATCTTCTTAAACCACTCTGAACTCCACAGCTCTTCCAAGGGGCATTGAAATGTTGTTTTTAATTACCTCTAACATCCACGACTCTTCCAACGGGCATTGCATTTCCTCCTAATTTTAGTCAGCTTTTGCTTTTCAATGCAAAGGCGAAAACTAAGGGAGACCCACTCCCCAATAATGGGTAGAAGATTTTTAGTACACTGTAATCCACGTCAGTTTCAAGAGGCATTGCAGTTCCTTATAATTTTTGGAAATCCTTCCATTCACTGCTTAGGCCAACAGTGTACAGGAAACCCAGTTGCTATAAATAGAAAAAACGGTTTAGTTAAGGCCCTCTGACCTCCATGTCATTTCCAAGGGGCATTGGAGTGCCTCAAAATTTTTGGTAGGCATTGCACTCACTGTATGCCCTATAACTGTGCGGCCGAACGGCTCCTTTTGTTAGAGAAACATATCCTACAAGCCATATGTGGTTGACTGGCCTGATATTGATGTGAATGGTCCCTGTTCCTCCTGCTCTTTCTCCTTTGCCACTACCTCATCCATCATTTATCACCTGAAGCTTTGTTTTAACGGGAGTCATAGAACTGGGATAGTAGCAGGAAAACATCCAGCAATCCTCAGAGGAGGTAGGATATGCGCCAAAACGCTGACCACCTCAGGCCTAGCCGCTACTACATACATGCGCTTGCATTCCAAGAAAACAAAGCAGATGCTAACTTGTATCATCATCATCATGGTCCTCACCTCTGCACTCTCAACTCCCCTGATGGAGAAGCCAGGGCCCACCGGAGGAGTCTGGTTCTCTGATGGGCTCGTCTAATGCTGCCCTAAAGCAGGCCGGGCTAAAAAAAGTGTGTGGGGGGATGTTCCAAGGAGAAATAGGGGTGGCTGGTGACCGTTTATGGACACCCGGCTGCCCGCAGGCAGCTGGGGACCCTGTGTGGACACCTGGCCGCGGGGTGGCTAGGGACCGAGTATGGACACCCGGCCGCCCCCTGGCGGCTGGGGACCGAGTGTGGACACCCGGCCGCCGGGCGGCTGGGGACTGAGTATGGATTCCAGGCCGCCAACGCAGCCATGACGTGGTGGCCAGATCCGCCTCCACATGCATAAAAGGCCCAATTTCAAGTGCAAGCAAGCAGTATGGTATTGCAGCCTGGTGGTGGGTGGGTGGCAGGCTGCACACTTACGCTTGCATTCCAAGAAAACAAAGCAGATGCTAACTTGTATCTTCATCATCATGGTCCTCACCTTGGCACTCTCAACTCCCCTGATGGAGAAGCCAGGGCCCACCGGAGGAGTCTTGTTCTCAGGTGGGCTCGTCCAACGCTGCCCTAAAGCAGGCCTGGCTAAGAAAAGTGTGTGGGGGGATGTTGCAAGGAGAATTAGGGTCGGCTGGGGACCGTGTGTGGACACCCGGCCGCGGGGCGGCTGGGGACCGAGTATGGACACCTGTCCGCCCTCTGGCGGTTGGGGACCGAGTGTGGACACTCGGCCGCCGGGCGGCTGGGGACTGAGTATGGATTCCGGGCCGCCAACGCAGCCATGACGTGGTGTCCAGATTCCGCCTCCACATGCCTAAAAGGCCCAATTTCAAGTGCAAGCAAGCAGTATGGTATTGCAGCCTGGGGGTGGGTGGGTGGTTGGCTGCATATTTGCGCTTGTATTGCAAGGAATGGGGGAGGTACAATTGAACACTGCCCTGGGACAAGAACTTGCACGGGGATAGTTGCAAGTCTTCATCTTCTGATGTGGCAAGGATGACTTCTGATGGGCACACTTTTAGGAAGTGACCTGGGTGTCAGAGATGCTTCCAGGGGTCTTCCCCATGTCTTTTCAGCACTGTATGCATGTGTCACACATCACATGGCCAGATAAGGTTGTAAAATGTTAAAATGACATTTCCCGGTGAATGCATTTGTCACAGTTGAAAGCAATACAAAAGTGCAAAAATGCATAAAAAATGCTACTTGTGAACATAGCCCAAGGTGTGGAGGAGTATTTTTTCTTTTGTTATTTATTTTACCTTATACACAAGTCTTTACCCTGGAAAGGAACTTCCTTAACATATTTCACAGGAAAGCAGTTTCAGTTTCGTTTTTGAACGTTTTATTGTGAGCCCTTAAAAGTGGCTTAATACCTCTGACCACGTTGCTGACAGCAGTGACCTGGGGGTCAGAAATGCTTCCTGGGGCGATCCCCATGCTGTCCCCATGTCATTTGAGCACTGTCACTATCGTTTTGGGCACTTGTTAGGCTTTTAAAAGACTGCCGGGGGTGCCACCGCAAAAATGCTCGGGTCTCCCATAGACTAACATTGGCTTGTTGCTTGGGTCGAGCACCCGAGTATCACGGCGAGCTCGGCCCAAGCTTCGAGCACCCGAGCATTATAGTGCTCGCTTAAGACTAATAGTAAACAGGGACATCTTAGTTCATCTCTGACATACAGTGGTATAAAAAAATGTTTACCCCCTTCCTGATTTCTTATTCTTTTGCATGTTTGTCATACTTAAATGTTTCAGATCACAAAACAAATTTAAATATTAGACAAAGATAACATAAGTAAACACAAAATGTAGTTTTTAAATGAAGGTCTTTATTAGTAAGGGAAAAAGAAATCCAAACCTACAGAGTCCTGTGCAAAAAGTGTTTTGTGATCTGAAACATTTACAGTAAGTGTGACAAACATGCAAAAGAATAAAATATCAGGAAGAAGGCAAACACTTTTTTTACACCACTGTATAATGATAGCTATTAGTGATTAACGGAACACTAAAATGCTTGAGTGCTCGGTATTCGAATCAAGCAATTTGGATGCTTGGGTGGACTCAATTCACGTAAAAGAGTATAATGGAAGTCAATGGGAAACTAGAGCATTTTTTCAGCAGAGAACTTATTACATCTCTGATATATAACTGTCACGCCAGGTGTTAGTGCAACACAGAGGGAAAAGGGAAAGGGAGCCCAGACACTGGGGAAAGGGGGAAGTGGAGACCTCCTAGTCTGGTTTAGCGTCACCCTGTCTCAACTAACGTCCCTATATTGCCTCCTCAGCAATCGCCGCACTCGCGCCTCGCCCTACTTTCCCTGGCGTACAGCTACGACTAGGGACGGAAGGAGATTAGCCCTAGTCAACCTCCACTAAGCACTAAAGACAACAAGGGAAGACAAAACAGGGAAAAATTGCTTAGCTTTTAGATGACTCCAAATATGCACACAGCCTCAAGCTCTAGAGAGGACAAAGTACTGCTCCTGCTAAGCTTCACAAGTAGAAACGAGTATAGCCGGCAACTCCCTCTTAGACACACCAGGTAAATATACACCCAGGCCAGAGAGCCAATTAGACAGAGGGAGGTAGCCGCCAGGTCCTAAAGACAGCCTTTTATCTAAGAAGCTGTCTGCAATGCCAAACGTAGAGATCTCCTGCAACCAACTGCACAGCGACTGTCTGTCACCTCTGACACACCCGTGACAATAACGATAGTCATAAATAAGTAAAAGTACCTCTCTTAGTCGAATGAGAGGAAACATTTTGCCTGATTTCTGTTTTACTGATTCATTGCTTGTTGGGCTCCATTTGTGAAACAATTTGCCTTCTTTGTGAATGAGTTTAGGCAGATTTATAAGGAAAATAAGTGAATTGAGTCTCACATCAAATTAAACGTACTAGTGACTTAACAAAACGACAAAACAGGTGAATTGATGAATCATCCCCAAATCCTGTGGATCTGAGCACAAGGATCCACATACCATTCACATGCTGTATACAATAAATATGTCACAGAGAAGAAAATCTCACCAGATTTTGAGCTCACGACGAAAAAGTAAACAATTAAAATCTGCTTCCCTGTAATAATGAGAGAAATCATCTAATTTGCTAATGACAAGTATTTCAGAAAAATCATTTCATTTAATCTAATGTTATTTATTGTGTGTTTCTCAGAAATGATAGGTCCTCTTTAGGGCAGGTGCAGATGTGGCACCCCAGGGGTCTGGTTGCCACAGTAATAGAAATATTACGTCTGAGAGCAAGTGGGAAGTTTCCTGGTCAGGAGCCCTTAAGCATGCAACACCTCCCACCCAGACCTGGGAGGGGAAGAATCTGCCCTTATAAACTGGGTCTGGGGCGGGATTAGTTGAGTCAGAGCCTGGAGAGGGAAAGTTACAGCAGGAGCTCTGTAGGAGCTAGAAGCAGAAGACCAGGGGCTGGAAGCTAAGCAGAAGTATAGCTCGCCCTGGCAGAAGAATCTGATAACCGGACACCGGAGTCCGAGGCTGTGGGGACTGATATCCACCCAGCAGCAGAAACCAGCCGGCAGGGGATTCCAGGTCCTCTGGCCATAGAAGCCCGGAGGCTCAGTCACAAGGAAGGGACCAGCACCGCCATCCAGGAGCGGAGGCTAGAAGAAGGCCCCAAGTCACCAGCCATACGGGTGAGCACCACACGGTATATTCAGGGACGTGGGCTACTTCTACCCGCTTACAGCAAGGTAGCCAGAAAGAGTGCAGATAGACAGGGAGGCCTACAACTCCACCTGGCCAGGGGAACTCCTGTTTGCTCGCAGACTGACCAGGCCCCTTATGCTAGCCAGTACTCCCGGGAGGGTCTGCCTTCATATCACCAGTAAAGACCCTGAACTGCACTGCAAAGACTCTGAGTCGTTCCTGCTCATCGCCGCACCAGCACTACTAGTGCTGGGACTCCCATGCACTATCACCCCCACCATCAACTACACTGCCCTGGGGCTGCACTCTTCCCGTGGGGAGTCACACTACCTCAGCTGCATACACCATTAGCCCCAGCGGTCTGCCTTGCAGCGGCGGTCCGCACTGACCGCAATCCACTGGTGGTGTAGTCGGACAATTAACCTAAAACCCCCCATAAAAGACTGCCATTGGCCTGACCACCCTGAGCCACGGGACCGGGTCACCGCCACGGAGACTACAACCCCTCAGAAGCCCGGTTCCGGGTGCCCCTCGGCCCAGGGGGCGAGTCAGCTTTGGCGTAGTCGGCAGGATTTCGTGCCCGCAACCACCGGGTACTGCGCGCCTTCAAAAGACTGTCATACCTGCCGTGGTGAAAGTTTCCCGCCATCCGGAGCCGTTTCCCGCCATCTTCAAAAGTTTCCCGCCATCCGCAGTTGTTTTCCCGCCATCGGACGCCATCTTCGGGACGCCGCGCGGGAAGAAGAGGGGCGTGGACGCCGAAAGCGCGCGAGACCCGAAGCTTCGCCCCATGCATCGACGCTGCGCAAGGTCCTGGAAGGGAGAGAGAGCGACGCTGACGTCACCAGAGCGCGACGCAAGGTCCTCCACCCTGATGATCGTCTGCGGAGCTGCGGCCTACGGAGAAGAAGCAGCAGAAGGTAGGCCACACTTAACTAGGGGGGAGGAAGATGACTGATACGGAGGAACCCTCTACCACCAGCGCGGCCGCTGCCGCAGTAATGCCATTTACAATGCCCTATATCCCCGGAGCGGCCTGGCTGCCCCAGTACTCAGGGGAGTCGTATACCCTAAGCGAGAGACTTTAAAGAGAGACTGTACAGCCTGTTTAAGGTATACCCCCTGACAGAGGGACAAAAAGTGAGCATACTGGTAGGCCAGCTAACCGGGGCAGCCCAACGTGAAGTAAAGTCCTGGTCAGTCCTGGACAAGGAGACTGTAAAAGAGATCTTAACCCGTCTGAGAGACACTTTTGATACCCGGACCTCAGCAGAGATCAAAATGAAATTTTATGGGTGCAAGCAGCGGGCCCAAGACAGTATAAGAGACAATGCTTTGAACTTGCAAGAGGCCCTGGGAGCCATTAAACAGGCAGACCCTGACAGTGTGCGGAATGCAGATGAACTGTTCACTGAGCAATTCATTGAGGGTCTGCTGTCCAATGCCCACCAAACCCAGTTACGTGCAATGGCCTTTCAGAACCCTGGTTTGGACTTTGCAAAGTTCAAAGACATGGCCATCCGGGTGCTCCGAGAACCGGCACCGGGTAGCGCTGTAACCCACCGGCGCCCTGCTATTACCTACTATCAAGAGGCGGCGCCCTTGTCTGCAGAGCCTGTAGGAGCTGGTGCACAGGCTTAGGACAACAACCCGGCTACAGACCTGCACCATCAGGTCCAAGAGCTGACCAAAAGCGTAGCCGCGCTAACCCAAACTGTGCAGTCTTTACAGGTCTCTCCTCCAGGAAGGATCAAGCTGGCCACCAGTCCGGAGGACGTCCGGTGGCACCGACAGAGGAGGATCCCATCATCCAGAGGAAGACCCAGCGACAGATACAACGAGGACGGACAACCCATCTGCCGCCGCTGCAATCAACCCGGACATATGGCAAGGTACTGTCATTTAAACGGGCACAACCTGGGGCAGAGGGCCAACCCCCAGGCATAAGATCATCAGGCCCATCGAACTGGCGTGATAAATACGTAGGGGGACGTCCGGTCTGTGGTACTGGATGGCATTCCTATGAGTGCCCTACTGGACACTGGGTCACAAGTGACTACCATCCTGTACGTGCTCTTTAAGCGGTACTGGAATGACTCGGACATAACCCGCTACCCAGATGACGACCTGAGTATCATCGCCTACAATGGTCAGCCCGTGAAGCAGGTGGGGTTCAAAGAGGTGACCATTAAGGTCGGTAAGGTCGAACTGGCGGCACAAGGACTGATCATTGTTGACATTGACCGTCATGAGAGTCACCCTAAAATAACCTTAGGGACTAACGTGATTGAAAATTGTCTTACAGAGATGATTCTCATTTTACAGCTGGTTGCCAAGAACACCAGTTCCAGCCAGCAGCGTGTGCTCCAAAAAGAGATCCGGGCACTGATGCAGCGGCAACAAGTGAAACTATCTGGTGGTGAGATAGGTAGCGTCAGAATGTGTGACCCGTTCCCTATTGCCATGCCCCCGAAAAGTGAGATGATGATCTGGTGCCGGGCAGCTATTGGTCTAAGAGGTAGAGACTACCAAGCAATGGTAGAACCCGTCTACTCAGACAGTAGGTCCACCATTTTGATAGCACGGGGGGTGGTCGATGTATGTCATGGGAGGGTGCCCGTCCGCATCATAAATATCGGGGAGAGAGAAGTATACCTGCCCCGGTATGCCACACTAGCCAAATTGTTCACCATAAACCAAAATTCTGTAAAGGCCGTAGAACCCTTGCCTCCATCTCAACCAGAGGAAGGTAACGGCTCTAAGAAACAAATGGAGGACTGGTGTCAGCAACTGCATTTGGGTACTGACTCCACTCCCTCACACCAAAAACAGGGAGTCTACCGGGTGGTTCAGGAGTACGAAAGAGTCTTTAGTAAACACCCGCTAGACTTCGGGCAAGTAAAAGGGGTAGAACATCACATCCCCACAGGAGACCATCCACCCATAAAGGAAAGATACCGACCTGTACCCCGTGCACACTATCAACATGCAAAGGGGATGTTGCGGGACATGAAGGAGGCTGGGGTAATCAGGGACAGCTGTAGCCCCTGGGCAGCTCCACTAGTTCTAGTGAAAAAGAAGGACAACACAATGAGAATGTGTGTAGACTACAGAAAGGTCAACCGTATCACACACAAAGATGCGTACCCGTTACCTAGAATAGAAGAATCTTTAGCTGCATTAAAATCTGCTAACTTCTTCTCCACTTTGGATCTTACTAGCGGGTACTGGCAGGTTACTGTAGCAGAGGCAGACAAGGAGAAGACTGCGTTCACCACCCCGATGGGCCTTAGCGAATTCAACTGTATGCCGTTCGGGCTCTGCAACGCACCAGGAACCTTCCAGCGGTTGATGGAATGCTGTCTGGGACACCGGAATTTCGAGACGGTCCTGTTATACCTGGACGATGTCACCGTCTATTCCAAAACCTACGAGGACCATCTGAAACACCTGGCAGAAGTGTTTGACGCCCTGGCAAGCTACGGCCTAAAGGTGAAACCCTCCAAGTGTCACCTCCTGAAACCAAAGGTGCAGTACCTGGGACACGTGGTGAGTGCTGACGAAGTGGCTCCCGACCCCGATAAGATCACCGTGATTTAAGACTGGCCAAGACCCTCCAGCATAAAGGAAGTGCGGCAGTTCCTCGGGTTGGTTGGCTACTACCGAAGATTCATTCCCGGTTTCACCAAAATGGCAGCCCCTATGCGGGACCTCCTGATAGGCCAATCCAGGAAGGCCAAAAACCAGAAGCCACCCTTCAGATGGGAAAAGCTGGAAGAGCAGTCCTTCTGCCAGCTGAAGATGGCCCTCACGGGGGATGAAATCCTGGCGTACCCTGACTACAGCCAGCCCTTTATCCTCCACACGAACGCAAGCAACATCGGGCTAGGAGCCGTACTGTCCCAGATCCAGCAGGGGAAAGAACGGGTAATCGCTTACGCCAGCCGAAAACTACGGCCCACAGAGAGAAACCCTGAGAATTATAGCTCATTCAAGCTAGAGTTCCTGGCAGTGGTGTGGGCAGTGACCGAACGTTTCAAGCATTACCTTGCCTCTTCCAAGTTCACTGTGTACACGGATAACAACCCGTTGACACACCTGGACACTGCAAAACTTGGTGCCCTGGAGCAGAGATGGATGGCCCGCCTGTCCAACTATGAATTCACCATCAAATACCGGGCGGGACGCTCAAATGCCAACGCGGATGCCCTGTCCAGAATGCCAAACTTACCGGACGTCGGGGAAGATCCAGAAGAACTGGAAGAAATTGAACTCCCTGCGTTCCACCGTCATGGGATTACCCTATATTCCCACCGTGTGAGGGACAGGCGCTCTGCTACGTTCAATCCCTTACCCCACTACAGCTGGGCAGAGACACAAGACAGGTATCCCACAGTCCGTCTGGTGAAGGAAATGCTGACACAGGCTGATGCCCGTCTTGACCCGGACGCTCCGGAAGAGACCAAGCAACTGTGGAAGGAGAAAAGCAGGCTGTTTCTCTACAAAGAGAAGCTGTGCCGGAGAATGGTCAACTCTCGAACACACGAGCTGACCTGGCAGGTAGTGGTCCCAAGACGAGACGCGGCTATGGTTCTGGAGGTGTACCACTACGGAGCAGGACACTTCGGATGGAAAAATCTGGAGTTCTTGTTGCATGAACGGTTCTACTGGGTAGGCATGAGAGGAGCCATCGAGAGGTGGTGCTGAGACTGTGGCCCGTGCAACCTAAGAAGAAAGGACCGTGCCAGCCAGAAGAGTCCCCTGCAGCCCATCATCACCAGGCAGCCACTGGAACTGGTAGCCCTGGACCATGTGAAGCTGGCTCCAAGCAAATCTGGGTATGTCTACGCCCTCACCATCGTAGATCACTACTCCCGGTTCCTGGTGGTGGTCCCTGTCAAGGACTTAACGGCCCAAACAGCAGCCAGAGCCTTCCAGCTGCACTTCTGCCATCCACACGGGCATCCGGAGCAAGTGCTGACGGACCAAGGACCAGCCTTCGAAGCGGAGGTCTTTCAGGAGTTCTGTGATCTGTATGGCTGCAGGAAGATAATAACAACGCCCTATCACCCTCAGACCAATGGACTATGTGAGAAAATGAACCAAGTGGTGATAGACCTGCTAAAAACGTTGCCCCTGGAAGAACGCAGTCTGTGGCCTGAAAAGCTGCCTGATCTGGTGGACTTATATATTCACATCCCTGTAGGTTCCACCAACTGTACCCTGGCTTACCTAATGAGAGCAAGACCTGGTAAGCTGCCTATTGACCTGGATATGGGAGTCCTGACACCTGAGGACACCTCGCCAGAGGCAGACTGGGATACAGAACGGCAGCAGCAGTACCGGAAAGTACAGGAGAGCGTCGAGCGAAGTCTGTCTCAAGCAAGAGAAAGGCAAGAGAAGGCTTATAACCAGTATGCTCCCACTGTTCCCCTGGTACCTGGAGAGCAGGTCTTGAAGAGAAAGAGGCGGCTTCACAAGTTGGATGACCAGTGGGAGAAGGACCTGTACACCGTACTGCCCTCAAGCCATGAGAACCCAAAAGTATGTATTATCAGTAAGGACAGAGGAGAAACCACAGCCATTGTCTCCAGAGACCACCTGAAAAAGTGTCCGGAGCAGCTGCAAAGTCCTGAAGAAGATCAAGGAAACCCCCAACCCACAGAGGAAAGGGAAGAAATGATCAGTACCGTACTCAGAGACTTTCCCCGGTCCTGGACTCAGATCAACAACGCAGTCGTGGTACCCGTCCTCACCTTTCTCCAGCCAGCCCCTCAAGGACCTACAGAAGAACAGGGAGTGTCAGAAGAGCCGCCGGCCCAGGAGGCAGAAGAATCCATACCAGCAGACCAGGAGAATCAACCCTCTGCTATTAGTGAGCCTGCCGTGCCCCTAGTAAGCCAAAGAGTGCGCAGAAAGCTGCCAGACCTACCCGCAACACCTTCTACACCCTGTAGTGCAGAACCAGATAGTGGGTTACGTAGGTCCACCAGGAGCACTAGAGGTTTGATGCCCGCTCGCTGGAGAATCTAAAATGTAATGTGAATTTGCTTGTAAATTGCCAATGTTGAAAAAGGTTTATGTTTTTGTTACCTGGTTACTAATTATGTTTCTCTAGTTACCCTTCAGGTTTATTTGGACTGACAGGTTATGGACGCTGAATAACCGGAACTACATTGTAGATAGTTGCACCTTGGTGCCTCTTGCGAAGATGGCCACGGAAGAGAAAACCTGTCTGGTGTGGCCTCCTTGTGGCCCAAAGTAGCTAGCCTCAGCCTTGCAGCCACGCCCAGGGCCAACGCTTGGGGTTTGCTTTGGACAGGTTCCCTACTCTGTGCCAAGACTTCACCTTGTTGGGTGACATGGACACCCGGTTACGGACACGCCGTGACCTCAAGGACAAAATGTGCTTGTACATATGTTATTGTATTATTGTTTATACCCTGTATTTGTGTTTTCTTAAAAATGTGTTTAGTCCCGGAGTACTAAAATTCACTAGGGGGGAATGTGGCACCCCAGGGGTCTGGTTGCCACAGTAATAGAAATATTACGTCTGAGAGCAAGTGGGAGGTTTCCAGGTCAGGAGCCCTTAAGCATGCAACACCTCTCACCCAGACCTGGGAGGGGAGGAATCTGCCCTTATAAACTGGGTCTGGGGCGGGATTAGTTGAGTCAGAGCCTGGAGAGGGAAAGTTACAGCAGGAGCTCTGTAGGAGCTAGGAGCAGAAGACCAGGGGCTGAAAGCTAAGCACAAATATAGCTCGCCCTGGCAGAAGAATCTGATAACCGGACACCGGAGTCCGAGGCTGTGGGGACTGATATCCACCCAGCAGCAGAAACCAGCCGGCAGGGGATTCCAGGTCCTCTGGCCATAGAAGCCCGGAGGCTCAGTCACAAGGAAGGGACCAGCACCGCCATCCAGGAGCGGAGGCTAACAGAAGGCCCCAAGTCACCAGCCATACGGGTGAGCACCACACGGTATACTCAGGGACGTGGGCTACTTCTACCCACTTACAGCAAGGTAGCCAGAAAGAGTGCAGATAGACGGGGAGGCCTAAAACTCCACCTGGCCAGGGGAACTCCTGTTTGCTCGCAGACTGACCAGGCCCCTTATGCTAGCCAGTACTCCCGGGAGGGTCTGCCTTCATATCACCAGTAAAGACCCTGAACTGCACTGCAAAGACTCTGAGTCGTTCCTGCTCATCGCCGCACCAGCACTACTAGTACTGGGACTCCCGTGCACTATCACCCCCACCATCAACTACACTGCCCTGGGGCTGCACTCTTCTCATAGGGAGTCACACTACCTCAGCTGCATACACCATTAGCCCCAGCGGTCTGCCTTGCAGCGGCGGTCCGCACTGACCGCAATCCATGGGTGGCGTAGTCGGACAATTAACTTAAAACCCCCTATAAAAGACTGCCATCGGCCTGACCACCCTGAGCCACGGGACAGGGTCACCGCCACGGAGACTACAACCCCCCAGGAGCCCGGTTCCGGGTGCCCCTCGGCCCAGGGGGCGAGTCACAGACGACCGTGTATTCTCTCATTTGAAAGAATTGGATCGATTATGCTAATCACACTATGATCGGAGATTCATCATAGTTTTCTACGATTCTCTCGGATGAAAAGAACATGGAGAAAACAATGTCTCAATCTTCTCCATTCTGTGAGTGCACAGATATCAGACTGCTCAGATGTCATCCTTGTGTGCACCGGTGTTTTCCACACAATCATTGCATGGCCAAGTGTGGTCCGAATACCAGGTAAAACTCGGGCATGAAGAGATTTTCTGCGGACAAACTCTGTCTAGGGAAAATATGGGGCATGTGCACGGCCCCATAGACTAACATTGGTCCGAGTGCGATCTAATGTTTTGACGGATCGCACTCAGCCCGAAAATACACTTGTCTGCATGAGCCCTTTAACCTGTAAATACCATGTAGCTGAAATTGGCATAGCAAACACTGAAAATTCCCCGTAAAATCACGCACATTTTTCTCCACAATTTGTGATGCAGCTGCTGATATTTTAGTATGTACTAACTATTTAGCTTTATCTGTATCTAGACTGACTATTTGTGTATGTGTCATATCTACCTATATACAGTACAGACCAAAAGTTTGGACACACCTTGTCATTTAAAGATTTTTCTGTATTTTCATGACTATGAAAATTGTACATTCACACTAAAGGCATCAAAACTATGAATTAACACATGTGGAATTATATATTTAACACAAAAGTGTAAAACAACTGAAAATATGTCTTATATTTTAGGTTCTTCAAAGTAGCCACCTTTTGCTTTGATGACTGCTTTGCACATGACGCGCCCCCTGGGCCGTAGGGTACCCGGAGCCGGGCCTGTAGATGCTGGGGGTTGTAGTCACCGTGGCGGTGACCCGGTCCGTGACCCAGGTGGTCAATCCAAGGGTAGTTTATGTATAGGTTTATATAATGTCCGACTTCGCCACCTGTGGAGTGCGGCTAATGAGGCCGCCGCTGCGGAACAGTCCTCTGAAGCTGATGGGTTGGCAGCAAGGGTGGTATAACTCCCCACAGGAAGAGTGCAGCTTCAGGGCAATGTGAGTGGATGATGGTGGTTGTGCAGGGTGTCGCGGTGCAGAAATAACCACAGAGTCCGTATGGTGCAGTCCCAGGGTCTTTACTGGTGGCAATTAGACAGGCCTGGACTGGAGTACTGGCTAGAGATAAGAGTCCGGTCAGTCTGGGAGCAAGCATAGAGTCCTCCTGGCCAGGTGGAGTTGTAGGCCTGCCGTGCTCACTATTCTCTTTGGCTATTCTGCTTTTAGCTGTGTTGTAGCCCACGTCCCTGAGTGTAACGTGCTGTGCTCACCCGTATGGCTGGCAACTCGGGCCTTGTGGATGCCTCGCTCCTCCTTGGCGGTACTGGTCCCTCGGTGCTGCTGAGCCTCCGGGCATCTGATGGGGCCAGGAAACCTGCAATCTCCTGCCCTGCGGTATCTGCTGCTGGGCCTGAAGTATCCCACAGCCTCGGACTCCGGTGTCCGGTTCTTGTGTGTTCCAGCTCGGACGAGCTATCTCCAGCTCCAGTCCCTAGCTCCTCTCTCTTCAGTGTCCTAAACTCAACTCCCGACTCTAGAATGTGTGGCACCCCAGAGGGTCTGGTTGCCACAGTGGTAGTAATACCATGTGTGGGAGCAAAACAGGAGTTTCCTGGTCAGGAACACATTACACGCAACACCTCCTGCCCCAGACCAGAAAGGGGAGGATCCTGCCCTATATAACTGGATCTGGAGGAGGGGTTAGTCAGTCTAAGTCTTAGTCTAGAGCTCAGAGTGTGTGGAGTCAAGTAGGACACGAAGGAGTAAAGAGTCAGGGACTGGAGCTGGAGTTAGCTCGTCCTGGATAGTATCCACAGAGGACCAGACGCCGGAGTCCGAGGCTGTGGGGATTGCATACCCAGCAGCAGATACTGCAGGGCAGGAGATTGCAGGTCTCCTGGTCCAACAGAAGCCCGGAGGCTCAGCCACACGAAAGGACCCGTACCGCCACAGAGGAGCGAGGAATACACAAGGTCCGAGTCGCCAGCCATACGGGTGAGCGCAGCACGTTACACTCAGGGACGTGGGCTACAACACGACTATAAGCGGGATAGTCAAAGAGTATAGTCAGAACGGCAGGCTTACAACTTCACCTGGCCAGGAGGACTCTAGGATTGTTCCCAGACTGATCAGGCCCTCATCACTAGCTGGTACTCCCGTTGGGGCCCATATAATTGCCAACAGTAAAGACCCTGGGACTGCACTGCAAAGACTCCATGTTGTCATTACTGATATCTTGCACTACCACCACCATCATCCATACACGCTGCCCTGAAGCTCCACTCCTCCTGTGGGGAGTTACATCACCTTGCTGCACATACCACCAGCTTCAGCGGACTGCTCAGCAGCGGCGGTTCCCAATAACTGCATTCCACAGGTGGCGTAGTCGGACTATACATAACAGATATACATAAACTACCCTTAGATTGACCACCTGGGTCACGGACCGGGTCACCGCCACAGTGACTACAACCCCCAGCTTCTACAGGCCCGGATCCGGGTACTCCACGGCCCAGGGGGCGCGTCAACTGAACTAACCCCGCCTCCAGATCCAGTTGCCAAGGGAGGGGCTCCCCTTGCTGGCCTGGAGCCAGGAAAGTGTTGCATGTATAGTGTTCCTGACCATGAAACCCCTGCTTGCCTCCAGACATGGCATCACCTCTTTTGAGGGAAGCAATACCACTGTGGCAACCAGACCCTTGGGGTGGCACGCACACTCTTGGCATTCTCTTGATGAGCTTCAAGTGGTAGTCACCGGAAATGGTCTTCCAACAATCTTGAAGGAGTTCCCAGAGATGCTTAGCACTTGTTGGCCCTTTTGCCTTCACTCTGCAGTCCAGCTCACCCCAAACCATCTCGATTGGGTTCAGGTCTGGTGACTGTGGAGGCAATTTCATCTGGCGTAGCACCCCATCACTCTCCTTCTTGGTCAAATAGCCTTTACACAGCCTGGAGGTGTGTTTGTGGTCATTGTCCTGTTGAAAAATAAATGATGGTCCAACTAAACGCAAACCGGATGGAATAGCATGCTGCTGCAAGATGCTGTGGTAGCCATGCTGGTTCAGTATGCCTTCAATTTTGAATAAATCCCCAACAGTGTCACCAGCAAAGCACCCCCACACCATCACACCTCCTCCTCCATGCTTCACGGTGGGAACCAGGCATGTAGAGTCCATCCGTTCACCTTTTCTGCGTCGCACAAAGACACGGTGGTTGGAACCAAAGATCTCAAATTTGGACTCATCAGACCAAAGCACAGATTTCCACTAGTTTAATGTCCATTCCTTGTGTTCTTTAGCCCAAACCAGTCTCTTCTGCTTGTTGCCTGTACTTAGCAGTGGTTTCCTAACAGCTATTTTACCATGAAGGCCTGCTGCACAAAGTCTCCTCTTAACAGTTGTTGAAGAGATGTGTCTGCTGCTAGAACTCTGCGTGGCATTGACCTGGTCTCTAATCTGAGCTGCTGTTAACCTGCGATTTCTGAGGCTGGAGACTCGGATAAACTTATCCTCAGAAGCAGAGGTGACTCTTGGTCTTCCTTTCCTGGGGCGGTCCTCATGTGAGCCAATTTCTTTGTAGCGCTTGATGGTTTTTGCAACTGCACTTGGGGACACTTTCAAAGTTTTCACAATTTTTCGGACTGACTGACCTTCATTTTTTAAAGTAATGATGGCCACATCTTTACTTAGCTGCTTTTTTCTTGCCATAATACAAATTCTAACAGTCTATTCAGTAGGACTATCAGCTGTGTATCCACCAGACTTCTGCACAACACAACTGATGGTCCCAACCCCATTTATAAGGCAAGAAATCCCACTTATTAAACCTGACAGGGCACACCTGTGAAGTGAAAACCATTTCCGGTGACTACCACTTGAAGCACATCAAGAGAATGCCAAGAGTGTGCAAAGCAGTCATCAAAGCAAAGGTGGCTACTTTGAGGAATCTAGAATATAAGACATATTTTCAGTTGTTTCACACTTTTTTGTTAAGTAAATAATTCCACTAGTGTTAATTCATAGTTTTGATGCCTTCAGTGTGAATGTACAATTTTCATAGTCATGAAAATACAGAAAAATCTTTAAATGAGAAGGTGTGCCCAAACTTTTAGTCTGTACTGTATGTATACAGGCTTGGACTGGGGCACCGATACATCGGAGAATTCTCCAGTGGGCCCGGGTCCTCGGCGGGCCCCTGAGCAGGACACACGGTGGCCCGCTAGTTAACATGGCCGCCGGTGCACCTGCACCGTGGCCCGGAGGTGCAGGGGGGCCCTTACAGTGTGGCTGATAATGAGGGCAATGGAGGGATCGCTCCCTGGCCGCTGCACACGATGAGGGCAATCTGGCCATGGGCCCCCCGGAGCCTGGGGGTCCAAGAAGCAGGCCAGATTGCCCTCATCGTGTGCAGCGGCCAGGGAGCGATCCCTCCAGCTCCTCTGCTGACAGGAGGAAAATGGCAGCAGAGCTTCGGGATCCGTCCTCAGCTTCCAGCCTGGCGCTTTTCTCCCTCACACAGGGGTCTGGGGATGAGGGAGAGCAATGATGATGGAGGAGGTGGAGGGAGATATGGCAATGATGATGATGGAGGAGGTGGGGAGGATATGGCAATGATGATGATGGAGGAGATGGGGGAGATATGGCAATGATGATGATGGAGGAGGTGGGGGGAGATATGGCAATGATGATGGAGGAGGTGGGGGGATATGGCAATGATGATGATGGAGTAGGTGAGGGAGATATGGAAATAATGATGATGAAGGAGGTGGGGGAGATATGGCAATGATGATGGATGAGAAGGGAGAGATATGGCAATGATGATGGAGGAGGAGGGGGAGATATGGCAATGATGATGGAGGAGGTGGGGGAGATATGGCAATGATGGAGGAGGTGGGGGAGATATGGCAATGATGGAGGAGGTGAGGGAGATATGGCAATGTTGGAGGAGGTGGGGAGATATGGTAATGATGGAGAAGGTGGTGGAGATATGGCAATGATGGAGAAGATGGGGGAGATATGACAGTGATGGAGAAGGTGGGGGAGAGCAATGATGGAGAAAGTGGGGGAGAGAAATGATGGAGAAGGTGGGAGAAAGCAATGATGGGGATTGGGGAAAGCAATGATGGAGGAGAGGGAGAGCAATGATGGAGAATTATTTGGACGCTATATATTGTTAATATCTTTTCTCGTCATGGTGTGGTGGTATTTCTCCCTTGTACAGTATGTGGTATTATTCGGTCACTATGTGGTGGTAATATGTGGTCTGGTCACGGTGTGGTGGTATTCCTCCCTAGTATGTGGAATTATTTGGTCGCTATATGCTGGTAATATCTGGTCTGGTCATGGAGTGGCGGTATTTGTCCTTTGCATGTAGTATTATTTGGTCGATATATGCTGGAAACCTGTAGTCCAGTCACGGTGTGGCAGTATTTCTCCCTTGTATGTGGCACTGTTGGTGTTGGTATAGTGGATTGTGCTTTGTATGGCGGTCATTTGTTCTCTCTGATATTAATTAGGAGAAGATTCTTTATTTCCATTAGTGATTAATGTAGTATCAGCGTCTCTGCCCCCTGACAGTTATTCCCCTCTGGTCCCTCCTTGCACCGCAGCACAGAGGTTCCACCACCCGGATCCGTAACAGTTTGCACGGGCCATGGAACCCGGTGCCCCCAGGCTCCTTTGCTTGCTGACCTGTACCAGGAGGTTTCTCGTCAGAGATCCCAACAGGAAACCAACCTGACCTACCTGCGGTCTGTCAACTCTCGCCTGGACACGCTGTCTGTTCCACCTGTGCCCGCCTCGAGCCGAACGACACCCGCTCCGGCAGAGCCGCTGCCTACCAATACAACGGCATCCAGCCTAGGACCCCGGCTTTCTGCGCCTCCTCGTTTTGGAGGTGACCCCGGCTTATGTCAGGGTTTTCTGAACCAGTGCAAGCTGCACTTTGAACTTCTGGCACATCAGTTTCCCTCCGACCGGGCCAAGGTGGCGTTCATCATGTCTCACCTCACCGGGGAAGCATTGGCATGGCTAAACCCTCTATGGGAGAGAGGGGATTCCCTGGTGTCTGATCTTCCGGCTTTCCTCACTGCCTATCGGAGGGTCTTCGCTGAGCCCGGACGAAGGATTTCTACTGCCTCCTCATTGCTTCGTCTCCACCAAGGGAGTCTCACCGTGGGCCAGTATGCCATACAGTTCCATACCCTCGCTTCTGAGCTTGCCTGGGACAACGAGGCCCTGGTGTCCACCTTCTGGGAGGGTCTTTCCAGTCGAATTAAGGACGAGCTACCCGGCCGGGACATTCCTACCACCCTGGATGACCTGGTGTCACTAGCTACCCGGATTGACATCCGTTTCCTAGAACGTGCTTAGGAGACTACCCGGGAGAGAGGATTTCCTCGTCTTGCTCCTGTTTTCCAGAAACCTGCCTCCCAACCAGCAACTCCCCGGGCACGCTCGCCCGAACCTATGCAGATCGACCAGACCAAGATGGTCAAGTCTCGCCAAAAAACATGCCAAGCCGAGGGGAGCTGTTTCTACTGTGGTAGTAAGGAGCACCTGATCCGTTCCTGCGCGGTGAAGCCGGGAAACTCCAGTGTCTAGGACCGCTTGGAGAGGTCGTCCTAGGCAAGAGTAAATCCTCTCCGTTCTTGACTTTATCCGTCTCTATTTCCTGTGGAGAGAACCACTTCTTTGAAACCGCCCACCTGGATTCCGGAGCCGCTAGGAATCTCATTTCTCAGTCCCTTGTAGAGAAGTATCAGATTCCTACCAAACCTCTGGCTGAATCATTGGCAGTCGCTTCCTTGGATGGAAGACTCCTTCTGGTGACCATCTTGCTCGTCACAGAGTCCACAACCTTGCAGGTGGGAATGCTGCACTCAGAGAGGATCTCCTTCCATGAGCTTTCTGGACTCTCTCACTCCCTTTTGCTAGGTCTACCCTGGCTACAGAGTCATGAACCCGTTCTGAATTGGCAATCTGGTGAGGTGCTCCATTGGGGGCAGGATTGCCATGAGACCTGCCTGGTTCCGGTTCGCCCGGTTCAACCTCCGTCTACTCCGGCTAATTTACATGGTCTATCGGCACCTTACTGGTCCTATGCAGATGTCTTCAACAAGAAGGAAGCAGAGACACTGCCACCTCATAGGCCATATGATTGCCCTATCGACCTGGTACCCGGTGCCACTCCACCCCGTGGGCGTATTAACCCGTTGTCGTTGGCCAAACCCCGGGCCATGTCGGAGTACATCAAAGAAAATCTGGCTAGGGGATTCATCCGGAAATCTACCTCCCCGGCTGGAGCCGGATTCTTTTTCGCAAAAAAGAAAGACGGTTCACTACGCCCCTCTATCAATTATAGAGGACTCAACCAGATTACTATCAAAAACAAATACCCCCTGCCGCTCATCTCTGAGCTCTTCGACCGCCTTAAAGGCGCGAAGATCTTCACCAAGCTCGATCTTCGTGGGGCGTATAACTTGGTCCGGATACGCCAAGGAGACGAGTGGAAGACGGCATTCAATACCCGGGACGATCACTATGAATACCGTGTGATGCCCTTCGGTCTCTGTAATGCTCCAGCCGTCTTCCAAGAATTAGTTAACAACATCTTCCGTGACCTCTTATATTCTTGCGTGGTACCTGGACGACATCTTGGTCTTCTCTCTGGATCTTCCCACACACCGGAGGGATGTTCGTGAGGTTCTACTTAGGCTCAGGCAGAATCACCTATGCGCAAAATTTGAGAAATGCCTCTTCGAGCAGACCTCTCTTCCATTTCTGGGCTATATTATCTCTAAGACAGATCTACGGATGGACCCCGAGAAGGTCTCTGCCGTCTTAAAGTGGCCCCGTCCGGAGGGGTTGAAGGTGATTCAGCGATTCCTGGGTTTCGCCAACTATTACCGTCTCTTCATCCCACATTTCTCTTCCGGAGCCGAAGCGGTGCTCACCCAGAAATCTCCGTCCGGGGGAATGGTAACCTGCAGCTTCTTCTCCAAACTCTTCTCCTCGTCCGAGTGCAACTACTCCATAGGAGACCGAGAACTGCTAGCCATCAAATTGGCGCTGGAGGAGTGGCATTACCTTTTTGAGGGGGCTCTGCACCCGGTGGCCATCTATACTGACCACAAAAACCTGGCATATCTACAGAATGCCCAAAGACTCAATCCGCGTCAGGCCCGGTGGTCTTTGTTCTTCGCCCGCTTCAACTTTACCCTACATTACCACCCGGCGGACAAGAACGTTAAAGCTAACACCTTGTCCAGATCCTTCTTGTCTTCCGATCAAGAGGAGGAGCCTATGCATATCATCGATCCCTCCAAAATGATGAATGTGGCCCCCTTGGACCTGTCTCATCTCCCACCCGGTAAGACATTTGTATCGGTTCCGGATAGTAAGAAGGTTCTTCACTGGGGTAATTCATCTAAACTAGCCGGCCATGCTGGCCAGAAGAAGACCTTCCTGCTCATTACCCGGCATTACTGGTGGCCTACCCTGCGCATGGATGTGGTAGACTTCGTCACGGCCTGTTCGTCCTGTGCCCGCAACAAGGTTCCCAGACAACTTCCAGCCGGCCGCCTCCTGCCTCTTCCCGTACCTGCTGCCCCGTGGCAACACATTGCTATGGACTTTATTACTGATCTCCCTGTTTCTGCCGGTTGTACGGTCATTTGGGTGGTTGCTGACCGCTTTTCTAAAATGGCCCACTTCATCCCTCTGCCTGGTCTCCCGTCTACATCTGTGCTGGCTAAGGACTTCATCCATCACATCTTTCGTCTCCATGGCCTACCCCTCCACATTGTGTCTGATTGCGGGGTCCAGTTTACTTTGCGTTTCTGGAGAGCTACGTGTAAGCTGCTGGATGTCACCCTGGATTTCTCCTCTGATTACCATCCGCAGTCCAATGGCCAAGTGGAACGTATCAACCAGATCCTTACCAGCTTCCTCCGGCACTTCGTCAACGCTCACCATACTGATTGGGTAGAGCTCCTACCATGGGCCGAGTTCTCCTATAACAACCATGAGAGCGAATCTTCTTCCAAGTCCCCGTTCTTTGTGGTCTACGGTCAACATCCCCGGATTCCGTTTCCCGTCTCTGCTTCAGTAGACAACCCTGCCGCGGAGTCCCTGGTCAGCGAATTTTCCACCATTTTGGAGGACACTAGGTCCGCACTTCTTCAATCCTCCGAGCGGATGAAGAGACATGCTGATAAGAGACGTCTGGATCCACCTCAATTCCGTCTGGGAGACAAGGTTTGGCTCTCCTCCAAACATGTTTGTCTCAAAATATCCTCCTATAAGTTGGGTCCACGGTTCATCGGTCCATTTGAAGTCCTCAAGCAAATCAACCCAGTAGCCTACAAGTTAAAACTCCCGGCCACCTTACGGATTCCCAACTCCTTCCACGTATCTCTCCTCAAACCAGTTGTGCTTAATTCTTTTTCCGACAATCCAGGTACCTCCCCAGCTCCGGTCTCCGCTGAGGACGTCTATGAGGTAGAGAACATTCTGGCCACCAAGAGGGTAAGAGGAAAAACCTTTTTTCTGGTGGATTGGAAGGGGTTTGGCCCAGGGGAGAGAACTTGGGAACCCAGGGAAAACATCCACGCCCCGTTTCTCCTTAAAAAATTTCTTTCCGGCCTAAAAAGAGGGGGCGTAAAGGGGGGGGGGTACTTTAGTATGGGCGTCTCTGCCCCCTGACAGGCAGAGACGCCGTCCCTCTTACCGCCGCGCTCCCGGCCCGGCGTCTTCCGGCTCTCCTGCTGCTGCTCCCTCCCTCTTAGAGGGGCCGCGCGTGCCGTCCTAAGGAGTCCCCGGCCAATGGTCGGAGGACCTCTCATATAAAAGGCACCTCTTCCAAAATGGAGGTGCCCGTGCAAGGTAGTAGCTTTGTGTCCCAAACTCTGCTTCAGCCCTCAGGTCCCGCTGCTAGTCTGACTACCAGTTCAGTCCGCCAGCCTGACTACCAGTCCAGTCCGCCAGCCTGACTACCAGTCCAGTCCGCCAGCCTGACTACCAGGCCAGTTCGCCAGCCTGACTACCAGTCCAGTCCGCCAGACTGACTACCAGTCCAGTCCGCCAGCCTGACCACCAGTCCAGTCCGCCAGCCTGACTACCAGTCCAGTCCGCCAGCCTGACTACCTGTCTCCGCCAGCCTAGTGTACTCTTCAGCCCGACGGTCTGCCTAGGATCCAAACCCGCCAGTCTGTCTATGGGCCTGGTTTGCCTGCCTACTCAGAGAACGTGTCAGTTACCTGCCGTGCCTACCGGGAGGCTCCTGCCAGTTACCCGTGGGAGTCACCTGCTCTCATACAAGGACAGGCCCAGAGTAGCACCTGGTCCCTCTGCTCGGTCCTTCCCTGGTTCACGAAGTCGATTGAGCCGCCGTGCGACCTTAGTCAGTCCGAGTTGATACCTAGTTACGCCCCTCTGGTCCCTCCTTGCACCACAGCACAGAGGTTCCACCACCCGGATCTGTAACAATTAAATACTTGGAAAAGAGCAGCAGAGATGCACGTACAGGGGTTCTCTGGAGAAAACAAGTAATCACCTTGCCACAGGATAAGTGATAAGTTATTGATTAGTGGGGTCTGACTGATGGGAACCGCACCGATTTGTAGAATGTGGAGTTTTTATCCCCATTAGACTGGAGCACATGTGCTACTTGACCACTGATCCATTCATTCCCTCAGTGGCTGTTCTTGTATTTTTCTGGAAGCCCAAAAGAGAATGATTGGAGCAGTGGTCAGACATCCCACATATAACAGGGATAACGGCTATCAGGTATTTTCATGTAGCTGTAGGGTGGGCCCTGAGGATCAATTCCTCCTGTGGGCCCCAGACACCCCAGTCCGACACTGTATTTATATATGTCAATTCATTATCATTTGCATCCACATGAACAGTCAGTCTTTACTTTATTTTAAATATATGCCTTTATTATACCAATAATATTTCCGTTCATGTTGACCAAGGTACATGTGACACATCCACCTATATACAGTGGGTACGGAAAGTATTCAGACCCCTTTAAATTTTTCACTCTTTGTTTCATTGCAGCCATTTGGTAAATTCTAAAAAGTTTATTTTTTTTATCGTTAAAGTACACTCTGCACCCCATCTTGACTGAAAAAAAACAGAAATGTAGACATTTTTGCAAATTTATTAAAAAAGAAAAACTGAAATATCACATGGTCATAAGTATTCTGACCCTTTGCTCAGACACTCATATTTAAGTCACATACTGTCCATTTCCTCGTGATCCTCCTTGAGATGGTTCTACTCCTTCATTGGAGTCCAGCTGTGTTTAATTAAACTGATTGGACTTGATTTGGAAAGGCACATACCTGTCTATATAAGACCTCACAGCTCACAGTGCATGTCAGACCAAATGAGAATCATGAGCTCAAAGGAACTGCCCAAGGAGCTCAGAGACAGAATTGTGGCAAGGCACAGATCTGGCCAAGGTTACAAAAGAATTTCTGCATTACTCAAGGTTCCTAACAGCACAGTGGTCTCCATAATCCTTAAATGGAAGACATTGGGGACCACCAGAAGTCTTCCTAGACCTGGCCATCCAGCCAAACTGAGCAATCATGGGAGAAGAGCCTTGGTGAGAGAGGTAAAGAAGAATCCCAAGATCTCTGTGGTTGAGCTCCAGAGATGCAGTAGTGAGATGGGCGAAAGTTCCACAAAGTCAACTATCACTGCAGCCCTCCACCAGTCGGGCCTTTATGGCAGAGAGGCCCGACGGAAGCCTCTCCTCAGTACAAGACATATGAAAGCCCGAATAGAGTTTGCTCAAAAACACATGCTTGACTCCCAGACTATGAGAAATAAGATTCTCTGGTCTGATGAGATGAAGATAGAACTTTTTGGTTATGATTCTAAGCGGTATGTGTGGAGAAAGCCAGGCACTGCTCATCACCTGCCCAATACAATCCCAACAGTGAAACATGGTGGTGTCAGCATCATGCTATGGGGGTGTTTTTCAGCTGCAGGGACAGGACGATTGGTTGCAATTGAGGGAAACATGAATGCGGCCAAGTACAGAGATATCCTGGATGAAAACCTCCTCCAGAGTGCTCTGGACCTCAGACTTGGCCAAAAGTTCACCTTCCAACAAGACAATGACCCTAAGCACACAGCTAAAATAACAAAGGAGTGACTTCAGAACAACTCTGTGACCATTCTTGACTGGCCCAGCCAGAGCCCTGACCTAAACCCAATTGAGCATCTCTGGAGAGACCTGAATATGGCTATCCACCAACGTTCACCATTCAACCTGACGGAACTGGAGAGGATCTGCAAGGAAGAATGGCAGAGGATCCCCAAATCCAGGTGTGAAAAACTTGTTCCTTCATTCCCAAGAAGACTCATGGCTGTACTAGCTCAAAAGGGTGCTTCTACTCAATACTAAGCAAAGGGTCTGAATACTTATGACCATGTGATATTTCAGTTTTTCTTTTATAATAAATTTGCAAAAACTTCTACATTTCTGTTTTTTTCAGTCAAAATGGGGTGCAGAGTGTACTTTAATGAGAAAAAAAATGAACTTTTTAGGATTTAGCAAATGGCTGCAATGAAACAAAGAGTGAAAAATTTAAAGGGGTCTGAATACTTTCCGTACCCACTGTATATGTACTCATGCTAATTATAATATTATTCTAATTATATTGTATATAATTATAATAATTAAAGTACAATTGTTATATAATTATTTCGTGTTTGTAATTCACATACACCTTTAGTCCCTTTCTTAACAATCCATACATTTTTATACCATACTCTTGGTGGTTTCATGTAACATTACACTTATACTTACTTAGTACCATGTATAGGTTTACTGTATACTGTTGACAATCTCATGCAGCATGTCTCCCTACTTTACCTAGATATAGGTCACTTTTACTATATACGTCTATATTATGTGCCCTTTTTCTTATGTTTATGGGTGCCCCCCACCTTTTATACTTGACCAGTGTCTGCAAATTGAGATTCTGGCTTTTATCCTAAGTCATGTGACAAGGCTTGTTAGAGAGTCGATATTGACTTTTAGGATTGCTACCTCTTATAGGTGGCACTAGCGTTCTAGTCCTCTTCCTCTCTGAAGAGACAATTTGCATATTTCCCAGAGGAGCATTGTGGCTTAAAAGTCTCCTCACCTTGGCATGTCAGGCTTAATATGTCACTCACTGCAAGGAGAAACGTTACCCCTTGGATCCCGATCAGACGTCTTTCACCCAGCCAGACAAAATCTCACACTTTGCACTGATGAGGGGCAGTACCCCGAAACACAGTGTCTGCAAATTGAGATTCTGGCTCTGGCTTTAATCCTAAGTCATGTGATAAGGCTCATTAGAGAGTTGATATTGACTTTTAGGATTGCTACTTTCCTATATGTGGCACTAGAGTGCTAGTCCTCTTCCTCTCTGAAGAGCCAGTTTGCATATTTCCCAGAGGAGCATTGCAGCTTAAAAGTCTCCTCACCTTGACATGCTTAATATGTCACTTTCCGCAAAGAGAAACGTTTCCCCTTGGATCCCGGCCAGATGCCTCTCACCCAGCCAGACCAAATCACACACTTTGCACTGATTAGGGGCAGCACCCTGAAACACAGTGTCTGCAAATTGAGATTCTGGTTCTGGCTTTTATCCTCCTAAGTCATATGGCAAGGCTCATTGGAGAGTCGATATTGACTTTTAGGATTGTGCTTTGCTCTCTTCTATTTCCTATTAGTCTGTCTTTGGCATTTTATATCCTAGACATACTATTTGCACACATACTTTTCGCATTTATTAATATACTTACCTTTTACAAAAAACTGCAACAAATTCCTGGTATATGCAATATAAGGTGTCCCGAAAGGCATTATTAACTATATTTAAATAAAAGAAAGAAAAAATGCCAGGACCAAAAGGTACAACAAGATTCTTAAAAAGATATACATTTTATTGAATAAAAAGCAAAAAACAAATATTACCATAAAAAAATCCAATATACAGATAGTGTTGCATGCAATGACACGGGAGCAGCTAAGGGAGCCCAAGAATATGTAAATAGTTAATTAATTTTAAGTGACATAGTGCTAATATATCTCAGGCTACATAAGCAACATATCAATTGTATATAATAAATACATACAGTACAGACCAAAAGTTTGGACACACCTTCTCATTTAAAGATTTTTCTGCATTTTCATGACTATGAAAATTGTACATTCACACTGAAGGCATCAAAACTATGAATTAACACATGTGGAATTATATACTTAACAAAATAGTGTGAAACAACTGAAAATATGTCTTATATTCTAGGTTCTTCAAAGTAGCCACCTTTTGCTTTGATGACTGCTTTGCACACTCTTGGCATTCTCTTGATGAGCTTCAAGAGGTAGTCACCGGAAATGGTTTTCACTTCACAGGTGTGCCCTGTCAGGTTTAATAAGTGGGATTTCTTGCCTTATAAATGGGGTTGGGACCATCAATTGTGTTGTGCAGAAGTCAGGTGGATACACAGCTGATAGTCCTACTGAATAGACTGTTAGAATTTGTATTATGGCAAGAAAAAAGCAGCTAAGTAAATAAAAACGAGTGGCCATCATTACTTTAAGAAATGAACGTCAGTCAGTCCGCGAAAAATTGGGAAAACTTTGAAAATGTCCCCAAGTGCAGTTGCAAAAACCATCAAGCGCTAAAAGAAACTGGCACACATGAGGACCGCCCCAGGAAAGGAAGACCAAGAGTCACCTCTGCTTCTGAGGATAAGTTTATCCAAGTCACCAGCCTCAGAAATCGCAGGTTAACAGCAGGTCAGATTAGAGACCAGGTCAATACCACACAGAGTTCTAGCAGCAGACACATCTCTACAACAACTGTTAAGAGGAGACTTTGTGCAGCAGGCCTTCATGGTAAAATAGCTGCTAGGAAACCACTGTTAAGGACAGGCAACAAGCAGAAGAGACTTGTTTGGGCTAAAGAACACAAGCAATGGACATTAGACCAGTGGAAATCTGAGCTTTGGTCTGATGAGTCCAAATTTGAGATCTTTGGTTCCAACCACCGTGTCTTTGTGGGACGCAGAAAAGGTGAACGGATGGACTCTACATGCCTGGTTCCCACCGTGAAGCATGGAGGAGGAGGTGTGATGGTGTGGGGGTGCTTTGCTGGTGACACTGTTGGGGATTTATTCAAAATTGAAGGCATACTGAACCAGCATGGCTACCACAGCATCTTGCAGCGGCATGCTATTCCATCCGGTTTGCGTTTAGTTGGACCATCATTTATTTTTCAACAGGACAATGACCACAAACACACCTCCAGGATGTGTAAGGGCTATTTGACCAAGAAGGAGAGTGATGGGGTGCTACGCCAGATGACCTGGCCTCCACAGTCACCAGACCTGAACCCAATCGAGATGGTTTGAGGTGAGCTGGACCGCAGAGTGAAAGCAAAAGGGCCAACAAGTGCTAAGCATCTCTGGGAACTCCTTCAAGATTGTTGGAAGACCATTTCTGGTGACTACCTCTTGAAGCTCATCAAGAGAATGCCAAGAGTGTACAAAGCAGTCATCAAAGCAAAAGGTGGCTACTTTGAAGAACCTAGAATATAAGACATATTTTCAGTTGTTTCACACTTTTTTGTTAAGTATATAATTCCACATGTGGTAATTCATAGTTTTGATGCTTTCAGTGTGAATGTACAATTTTCAAAGTCATGAAAATACAGAAAAATCTTTAAATGAGAAGGTGTGTCCAAACTTTTGGTCTGTACTGTATATTCTCAATGTAAGTATATAGCCATCATGACTATAAGCTGACATGATTGTGGTTGCAATGCAACCAGTTCGACCTGTTCTCCTTTCCTATGGGGCAGGTATTCAGGCAGTGATCCAGTTCTGTGCCCTGATTGCAGCTTGCAGTGACTCCCTATAATATCCTCTGTACTGCATTTAGGCTGCGTGCCCACGTTGCGTATTACAAGCGTATATGCTGCGGAATTTCCGCAGCATAAACGCTTGTAAAACGCATGTATATCCGCACCCCATGGTCCCCAATGGCATTCTGCAATGTCAGTGCCCATGCTGCGGATTTTTCCGCAGCGTATATGCTGCGGTCAAAAATCCGCAGCATGTTCATTAATTTTGCGGAAGCGCAGCGGAATCAATGTGCGGATGGTACCCAAGTCTGGAGGAGAGGAGACTCTCCTCCAGACCTGGGTACCAAAGAACCTGTAAAAAAAAGAAAAAATAAAGTTTATACTTATCTTCTGATGTCTTCCCGGTGTTTTCCCGCCGTCGCGCTGTTGTGTGAAGGACCTGCCACGTCATTGAGTCATGTGACCCATCACATGACTCAATGACGTCACCGCAGGTCCTGCACACAACAGCGTGAGCCGCTCAAGACTCCGGAAGGGGCAGAGAATGCATCGGAAAGTGAGTATAAACTTTATTTTTTTATTTTTTACCATTCTGATTCTTTTTTTTTTAACTATTGCTTGGTCACACTATATAAATCCATGCCGGTTGCATGGATTTATATAGTGTGAACAAGTTGTCAAGCACTTTTCCAAGTGATGCTTAAATCACTTGGAGAAGTGCTTGATAACCCGTATGCGGAAATCCATGCAAAGACGCTGCAAAGACGCCTCACAAACGCTTCTACCTGGCGGGAAAACCGCATGTAAAATCCGCATGCGATTTTCCCGCCAGGGAGAAGCGTAAAAAATATGCATCAGTTCCGCAAAGTGGGCACATAGCCTTACTTTCTAAACTAAACAGAACACCTTTTTGAAACTTTCCACTGCTCTGTAGATACTCTGCTTGTCTATGTGTCCAGGGCCGACACAAACTTTTTAACTTATACGGTAAATGTTGTAACAAAAGAAAACTTGAAAACGAAAAATCTCAAAATTGAAGTTTTTTTGTCACAGTGCCTCCCACAAAATATTGAATCAAATTGTAGTATTAGTATAATTTAAAAAGGTCAACTTCCCCTGCAAAACACAAACCCATACACAGCTCCACTGATGAAAAAATAAAAATTAATGTTGTAAAAATGAAACTTAAAAAGCATGGCAAAATTTTAAAATATATCACAGTCCGAAAAGTTGTGAATTTTTGTATTAAAAGAAAAAAAAATAAAACTGTACCAGCCAATTGTCAATTTATTCAAAATTTTCTAAAGGCAGTGTAGTTATCAGTGAAAAATGAATAAAAAAAATATAAAATGTGATGTATCACTGTTCATAGGAAACTGTTTCATAGGAAAGTCTAATAGCGAGTAAAATAAATAAATAAATAGTCAACTGGGCCTTTTTAAATGACAGGGAGCACTGGGCTTAAGGGGTTACATATTGGTGTGTCTTTGTTGGGTTTGCTAAGAGAAAAGCCCATGGGCCAGGGTTGGAAATGTCAGAAGATCCGCACAGAGAAGGTCTTTTTGCACTTGAATATTTGGTGACTTCAATATTAATATTGTTCTTATTACTCATTTGTAAAGCTCCCGTGGGCGTTACTTCTCCTGTAAGAATTTGTAATACTCCTCTAACCTGTAATTATTACACGGCAAGTACAAAGGAAACCAGAAAGTGAAAGAAAGCCAGAAAGGACAGGGACCGCAAGAATGATCGGAGTAATCGTAATTTTTCTTGTCTTGTGCCTTCTGATATTTTTGGGGGTCACCTGGTATGAATCCTTGAAAGCAGAGTACCCACCAGGAATTGCAAATCCTAAATTTCTTAAGACAACTTATACATTTGTTGTTGGCGCCTTCATTCTGGAGAGTCCATAGCCTGAATCTGATTTTTTTTTTCCTTTGCTTCCCTACTTGTTCTTTCTCCAGTCTCAGTATTCTACTTTTAGGCACATTTTATTCTTAATTCTTGGCAATTATTTTCTTTGGTCTTACAATGATTTATCTTATAAGCCTTAGTAGAGAAAAGCTAATTGAAAATGTATAAGCTATAGACATGCAATACCACAGAGGGGAGGAATATACTTATGCTACTTAGTGTTGGTATATCACATAAAATCGGAATAAAAAAACATTTAAGTTTCTGGGTGTAAAATGAAAAAGGTGGAAACTTCATGGGGTATGAATACTTTTTCAAGGCACTATATATTTTAATTTCTCTATTATATTGGGGAAATAGTTTGTAAAGTTTAGGATATAATTTCTTTTTAGTTCAAGAGGATGTTACCATAGATTTCGCATTGGAGGTCTGTACTTTTATCCTCTGTATGATGTTGACTAGTGATGAGTGAGCACTAAAATGCTCGGGTGCTCGTTGCTCAGGTCGAGCACACTGGAATACTCGGGTGCTCGACTCGAGCAACGAGCGCAATGTAAGTCTATGGGAAACTCGAGCATTTTTCAGGCGGCTCCCCCCGCGGTCTGCAGAGGGCCTAAAAATTGCCCAAATCGATGGGAACAATGCTCAAATGACATGGGGACTGCATGGGGAAGACCCCTGGAAGCATTTCTGACTCCCAGGTCACTTCTGTCAACAATGTTGTCAGAGGTATTAAGACACTTTTACGGACTCACTATAAAACATACCAAAACGAAACCAAAATGGATTTTCCTGGGAAATATGTTAAGGAAAATCCTTTCCAGGGTAATGACTTGTATATAAAGCAAAATAAATAACTAAAAACAAAAATGCTCCTCCACACCTTGGGCTATGTTCACACGTAGCGTTTTTGATGTGTTTTTTCACTTTTGCATTGCTTTCAACCATGACAAATGCATTCACCAGGAAATGTCATTTTAACATTTTACAACCTTATCTGGCCATGTGGTGTGTGAGATATCATCAAACACATCGTGTTTCATTTATGAAGGAGGGACTCTGAAAGTCACAAAGCCTATTTTTACAGAGCCATCAGGCGGCCTTTACTATTCTTAAAGGGCCAGCAGTCGGCCCTCACTATTCTTAGAGAGCTATCAGCCGGCTATGTTTTATTGTTCTCATTACTAAAGAGTGGGTCTCCTATGCTGTTATTGTGTATGCAGTGAGTGGCAGGGCTGCCCAAAATTTAGACGCACCCCAATACCACTTTGAAGTGACTTAGAGGAGGGCCTCCTGAAAACAATGTTCCCATTATTAGAAAGTAGGTCTCCCATTGTGTTTGCCTATGCAGTGAATGCAAGGGTTGCCAAAAATTTGGAGGCACTCCAATGCCCCTTGGAAGAGATGTGGAGGTCAGAGGGCCTCCTGAAAACAATGTTCTCATTATTAGGAAGTGGGTCTCCCATTGTGTTTGCCTATGCAATGAATGCAAGGGTTGCCAAAAATTTGGAGGCATTCCAATGCCCCTTGGAAGAGACGTGGGGGTCAGAGGGCCTCCTGAAAACAATGTTCCCATTATTAGGAAGTGGGTCTCCCATTATGTTTGCCTATGCAGTGAATGCAAGGGTTGCCAAAAATTGGAAGGTACTCCAATGCCCCTTGGAAGAGGCGTGAAGGTCAGAGGGCCTCCTGAAAACAATGTTCCCATTATTAGGAAGTGGGTCTCCCATTGTGTTTGCCTATGCAGTGAATGCAAGGGTTGCCAAAAATTTGGAGGCACTCCAATGCCCCTTGGAAGAGAAGTAGAGGAGGGCCTCCTGGAAAAAAATGTTCCCATTATTAGGAAGTGGGTCTCCCATTGTGCTTGCCTATGCAGTGAATGCAAGGGCTGCCCAAAATGGGGAGGCACTCCAATGTCCCTTGTAAGAGACGTGGAGGAGGGCCTCATAAAAAAATGTTCCCATTAGAAAGGAGCGGGCCTCCTATACTTATAATGCCCATGCAATAAGTGTATGGGCTGGCAAACATTTAACCCTGGGGGGTATACATGAACATACTGTATAATTTTTTTTTTACGGGCATCATAAACACCTCTTAAAAAAATTATATGGGTGTTGCATCACGGACCACGTTCACCCTGGTGATATGGTGGTGGAGGAAGAGGATGAGGAGAAGGAGGAGGACAAGAGCAAATAACCAAAATCAGGAAGCATATACCCATGTGTGGGTGTGAGGAGGTGCATGGGAATACACCTCACAAAGAAAGACACTGGATTTGAGTTTAGGTTACGCTGCTATCATTCGGTGGTGTTGAGAAGTCTGGACCAATCCAGCCCTTGTTCATTTTTATAAGAGTCAGCCTGTCAGCATTTTCAGTTGACAGGCGGATGCGCTTATCAGTTATAATTCCACCAGCGGCACTAAAAACCCGCTCTGCTAAAACGCTGGCGGCAGGGCAGGCCAGGACCTTTAAGGCATAGAGAGCCAGTTCATTCCACGTATCCAGTTTGGATACCCAATAATTATAAGGCACAGAGGAATCACGGAGGACATTGGTACGGTCGGCAAGGTACTCCCTTAGCATCCTCCCAAACTTTGCACTGCTTGTGAGAGTACCCCGTGCCTCTGGGCTTGTGCAATGGAAGGGGCTGAGAAAATTCTCCCAGAACTTTGACAGTGTTCTCCTGCCTCTGCTGGATTGAAGCTGTGTCTCTCTCACCGGTACTTCTTGGTTGTCCAATGAGCTGTGCCCTCTGCCGCCAGTGTTTTCAGATGGGAATTTTTTTAATAGTTCCGCAACAACGGCCTTCTGGTACAGCCCCATTTTTGTAGACCTGTCCGCCTCAGGAATAAGAGATATAAAGTTCTCCTTGTAGCGTGGGTCTAGAAGTGTCACTGACCAGTAATGACTGTCACTCAAACTTTTGAGAAACCGAGGGTCATGGGAAAGGCAGTGTAACATCCCTGGCGGCATGCTAGGATGGCTTACCATCTCCCACCATGCGAGACCGCAAACTTACCTATCAGTCCAGGCTGCACACTTTGCTCCATTACTTGCTGTGTGCATGTCTCTTGTCCGATTGCTTATGGCGGCGGCGCTGTTACTTCCTGATTCTTAAAGTTACAGTGTGCGCAGTCCTAATACGTCCCCAGCCTATTGCTGTGAGTCACTGGATACTTAAACCCCTTCCACCCAGTAGGAGGTGCCTGAGCAACGCTTTCTTTCAGTGTGTTCTTTGCAACTGAGTTGCCAGGTCCTGTCCTGTATCTTGTCTGTTTCCACCACCCTGGGGGCTGAGTACCCAGGCTTGTTACCTGTATCTGTGACTTCTAGTCTGTTTCCACCACCCTGGGGGCTAAGTACCCAGGCCCGTTACCTGTATCTGTGACTTCTAGTCTGTTTCCGCCACCCTAGGGGCTGAGTACCCAGGCTCGTTCCTGTATCTTGTTCCAGGTTCAGTTCCTGTCTGAACTGTGTCCTAGCCCGTTACCTGTTTGTTTCTATGTCAGATCCTTTCCTCTTCCTGCAGTGTCTGAACCTGCATCTAACTCCAACTCATTGTCTCTGTACTTCTGTATGTGAGTTTTGGGTCCACTCGCTACTTCATGGCAAGTACCTTGTGTGTATCTGGTTCTGCTTGTCCCATTTCCCTGCCTCCGTATCTACCTCCTGTGTTCTAGCTATCATCCTGTGTTTCCCAGTCTGTTCCATGTGAACAGAGCCCTGTCCTGTCTGCCTGCACCTGCGGTTCCACTCTGCTTCGCTAGTCCTCCGTGCCTGCGGCTCTGCTCCGCTTGTCCTCCGTGCCTGTGGTTCTGCTCTGCTTGTCCACCGCGCATGTAGCTCTGCTCTGCTTGTCCACCGCACCTGCGGCTCTGTTCCTGTATCCCAGTCTGTACTGGTCCCTATACAGCCTGCTTTCCTACCTGCCAGTATAGGCCTGTCTGCATACCTGCCGTGCCTGCCAGTACCCGCCTGTCTGCATACCTGCCGTGCCTGCCAGTACCCACCTGTCTGCATACCAGTCGTGCCTGCCAGTACCCACCTGTCTGCATACCAGCCGTGCCTGCCAGTACCCACCTGTCTGCATACCAGCCGTGCCTGCCAGTACCCACCTATCTGCATACCAGCCTAACCTGCATTCCCCAGTGTGGGTCAACAGCTGTGACCGGGGTCTGACCTGGAGTAGCACCTGAGCCACCTCCCACGTCCCTCCTCGGACCACAGAGTCGATTAAGCCACCGTGTGTTTGTGGTCAGATCTGTCGAGGCCCCTAGTCATGCCCCTCCAGGCACTCCTCGGTACGAGGCCTAGTGGGACCACTAAGGCAGTGTAACATAAACTCAGCCATGCATGCCAGACTGCTAACAAGCAAGACTTCCATGTCCTCACCAAGAGGATGACTGACCATGCTCTCCTCCTCCTCCACATCTCTGTCCTCTGGCTATTAACGCTGAACAGATGGTATGACAGTTGTGCAGGTAGTACCGTCTAAAGCGCATGAAACTAGCTCCTGTTCTTCCTCCTCCTCTTCCTCATTGTCACCCAATCCACGTTGGGATAAGATGAGGCTGGGCTGTGTGTAATCACCCTGTATGGTTCCTTACTCCATCTCATTGTGCTCCGCCTGCAATGCATCCTCTTTGATTGTGAGCAGAGAGGATTTCAGAAGACAGAGAAGCGGGATGGTGATGCTAATTATGGCATCATCGCCGCTCACCATCTTGGTGGAGTCCTCAAAGTTTTGGAGGATGGTACATATGTCTGACATCCATGTTCACGCCTGAGGTCTTATGTGTGGAGTCAACTGAATACCGACGGCCTTGTTGATGCTGGTACTCAACAACTGCCCTCTTCTGCTCACAAATCCTTCCCAACATCTGCAGTGTAGAGTTCCAATGCGTGGGGACATCACACACCAGTCTGTGAGCCGGAAGCTGCAAACGCTGCTGAAACTGTAGGTGACTTTCAAAAAATGGGCACACAGGTGGCGTACTTTAACAAGCAGATCTGGCAGCTCCAGGTAGGATTTGAGAAACTGCTGAACCACGAGGTTAAGCACATGGGCCAGGCATGGTACATGTGTGAGCTCACCTCAGAGCCGCCACCATGATCTGGCCATTGTCACACACGACCATGCCTGGCTGTAGGTTCAGCAGTGTGAGCCTCTTTCAGAGCTGTCCACAACTCTTCAGCATTGTGCCGTTTGTCACCCAAGCATTTTAGCTTCATCACAGCCTGTTGCCGCTTGGCCGAGGGAGTACTGCAGTGCTTCCAGCTTGTGACTGATGTGGTCATTTCGGAGATGGAGGCTGAAGAGGAGGAGGAGGCTGAGAAGGATGAGGTGCAGGAGCTGTAGACCATGGGGGCAATCCTGATTCACCTAGGGCCCTCAGTCCTTGGCGTCGCGAGGACGTGTTCCGTCCCAAGGTCCGACTGGGTCCCGGCTTCCACTATGTTTACCCACATGTGCCGTCAGCGAGATGTGCCGTCCCTGCCCACAAGCACTTGTCCACGTGTCCGTGGTTAGGTGGACTTTCCTGGTAACTGCGTTGTTGAGGGCATGGCTAATGTTTTGGGACATGTGCTTGTGTAATGCGGGGACAGCACACCGGGAGAAATAGTGGCGGCTGGGGACCGAGCACCGAGGAACGGCAGCCGTCATCAGGTTGCAGAATGCTTCCGTCTCCACGAGCCTAAAAGGCAACATTTCGGGCGTAAGCAGTCGTGAAATGTGAGAATTTAGTAGTGTGGCCTGTGGGGCGTTGGCTGCGTATTTACGCTTGCGTTCCAAAGAGTGGGGTATGGACAACTGATCCCTACGTTGGGACAAGGACATGGACGTGCTTGCTGATGGTGCTAGTTGAGAGTGTGCAACGACAGGTGCAGGGCAGGAGGCATCTTCGCATGCACCATGGACAGGGGATTTGCTTGCATGCACAACCGCAGAAGAAGCAATGGTGCCACCCGCAGACACTGTTCCTGGACCCTGGGGTTCGGCCCACAAAGTCGGGTGCTTTGCTGCCATGTGCCTTATCATGGTGGTGGTGGTCAGGCTGCTAGTTTTGCCACCCCTGCTAATGCTAGCCTGGCAGGTGGTGCAAATGGCCTTTTTGGGGTTATCGGCAGACTCTTTAAAAAACAACCAGACTCGGGAAGACCTAACAGTTGTACTGGCAACTTCCTTCGTGTTGGTATTACGGGGAACAGTTGCCTGCCTTCTGTCTGCGGCCACCACACTGCTTCTTCCTGCCTGTTGGGGTTCTCTGCCTCCCTCCCCCTGTGTACTGCTGTCCTCACTCTGCATGTCCTCCTCCCAGGTTGGGTCAGTTACTATATCATCCACCACCTCGTCTTCCACTTCCACACCCTGGTCCTCCTCCTGACTTTTTGGCAATTGTGTCTCATCAACGTCCACCTCTTGTGACACTTTCCCATCGTCGCCTTCGTGTGACCGTGGCTGCTCAAATATTTGGGCATCGCTACATGCGATCTCCTCTTGCCCCGCTTCAAGTGGACCGGGCGAGAGGCCCGAATCTATAAATGGAAAAGTGAACAGCTCTTCAGAGTGTCCAAGTGTGGGATCATTTGTCTCCGGGCACTCGGCATGGTGAGAGGAAGGAGGATCAGGGTGAGGAATATGCGGTCCAGACTCACGGCTACTGAGACTTGACCGTGTGGAAGACAGGGTGGTGGTGGTGGCTAAGTGACTGAAAGCATTATCCGCTATCCAACCAACAACCTTTTGACACTGCTCTGGGTTCAATAGTGGTGTGCTGCGGTCCCCTAGGAATTGGGACAGGAAGGTCAGCTGAGAAGATGTGGGTGTTTGCTGTGGCACAATTTCAGCTTGCCCACGGCCTTGGCCTCGGCCTCTGTGTGCACCATCACCATCACGTCCAGTTCCAATTCCCTTGCCATGCGCCTTGCCCATTTTAAATTGAGGAAAATATCTTCCACGCTCACTACAAATGGCTGAATTTGGAGCGAAGTTATATGTAATCCGAGTGATGGAGAAACCACAGTTTTAAATAAACGGCCTGTAGGTAACTACGTATTTTGAACAGCAAACCGGTGCCAAAAACTTTGCTGACACACTGAAAAAAAATTTGAATGGAGGTCAAAAATGGCAGTACTTTCAGCACAATGATATGTGAATGTGATCCGTGTGATGGAGAAATCACAGTTTTAAATACCTGGCCTGTAGGTAACTATTTTGAACAGCAAACCGGTGTCAAAAACTTCGCTGACACAGTGAAAAAAAATTTGAATGGAGGCCAAAAATGGCAGTATTTTCAGCACAATTATATGTGATCCGTGTGATGGACAAACCACAGTTTTAAATAGCTGGATTTTTAGCGCTGTAATATGGAAAGGACCTGGCTGTATTCTGCAGTGCCAACAAGCAAATGGCGCAGAAAAACGGTATTCTCTGGATTGCTTTTTAAGCAAATAATGAGGATTAAGATCCAAAAAAATTATTCCTGGCCCCTGAGACCTGGGTCTTTGTCTAGAAATATCTAACAGTAGCAGAAGGCAGAACTGGAATGGAGCCTTTTGTGCTATATGCACTGCAGTCTGCTATATACACTGCCTGCCTGATATCTCTGCAGATGGATTAGTTAGTCCTCAGAAGGACTGTTTGCTGAGATGGATATGTGTAATGTACTTGTTTTCTCCCTACACTACCTAATACACAACCAAATCTCTCCCTAGTTCAGCAGCACCTCTCCCTACACTGACTGATTGACGTGAGTAGACTGCGTGCACTGTGGCGCCAGGTCTGATATAGACCTGATGGCGCTGTGCGGCCAGCCAATCACTGTAATGCCACAACCACCATGGCTGCGGCATTACAATGAGTGGCAGGCAATCCCTGCATGTTGATTGGCGCTCTAAAGAGCGCCAAACATGGAGGGAGGGGACCCTAGCATCCGCCTGAGCATCTCGCAAGTACTAGGCAAGCTCCGAGCATCTCGAGTACTGAGATGCTCGAGCAAGTACCGAGAACTTGCAAGTATGCTCGCTCATCACTAATGTTGAACAAACATAAGCAAGCAGCAACATACAGTGGAAAAAGAACACTCCTCTAAAATAGCTTAAAACAGGCATTCTTTGGTGTGAGACATGTAATGACAGACAGTCTAAATTCACTGATCGCATTGCAGAACGATTACAAGTGCTGGGAGTATAACAGAAATGAGCGTGATAATAAGCACCGTTTATCATTCATCTCAGGGTAGTTAGTTTGGGGGATTTATACATCAGAGCTGACAGTGCTGTGAAAGAAGAGGTGCAGATGCACAGGTGACTGTAATGGGACAAAGCTTTTCTGTAATGTTGCACCCCCCACACTGTCTGCCGTGAGATGAAAGATGAAAGGTGTATGTAAACACACTCATCTCTGGTCTATTGCCTGAATTTTGTACATGTTTCACACAGGTTAAAGTCAATTCTAAACTATTGTGGGGGGGTGTTCTTGTTTTCCTTTGATGATTCTGCCTGCTTATGATTGGTCAACCTTTTACAGAGGAAGAAGTACATGCTTTTCATGGACAGCACTTCTACCTATTATAGTCTATGAGGCTGTTCACATGTCAGTGTATTTTTGCAGAATGAGTAGTCCATATCAAATCAAAAAGACATGACTGATTTTAACCCGAGTCTCAGATAAAACTCACCAGTGCAAGTTTGTGTGTAAGGCCACATTCACATGTTCAGTATTTGGTCAGTATTTTACATCAATATTTGTAAGCCAAAACCAGGAGTGAATGAAAAATGCAGAAGTAGTGACATGTTTTTATTATACCTTTCCTCTGATTGTTCCACTCCTGGTTTTGGCTTACCAATACTGATGTAAAAAACGTACCAAATACTGAACGTGTGAACTTGGCCTTAGTGATAAAAATGGACAGCACTCAGATGTCATCCATGTTCTGTCAAATTTTCATGGACTATTTGTTTAGAGAAACTTGAAAAAACTCTTTTTTACATACCAGAAAAACTGATCAAACTCTGCTGGGTAAAAACTGACACTGATCAAACGCTGATGAAACTGATCAAAAATACTGATGAAACTTTGACTGTTTTTCTCCTAGCCCTCATTCACACATTCGTTTTTTTCACTTATGAGAAAAACTGACCACATTTCATCAGCGTGTCATCCACGTTTTTCTCAGATGTGAAAAAAAAAGTTTCTCCATCTTCTCTTAGTTAACAGTTTCTGGAAATCGGGCCGCACCGGGATGACATCCGATTTTTGTCTGATTTTTCCACGGACCTATAGACTTGCATTGTCTATTTTGATCCAACACTTGGATCAACATTGGGTATATTTTGCCAATTTTTCACTTTTTCTTTTCTTTGCTTTATAGGGAAAGATTCTTGATAAACTTGTATTATGGAACATTGCAGGACCTGTAAATTTTCTAGCAAAAATATCAAAGCCTAAGCCGAAGGAGGATCCAGAGATCTTCACAAAAGACTTACAATTTGAAGGAGAGCCAGTGAGAGTCTACCAACCTCGATCTCCTTCAACTGGTGGCAGAAAAGGAATCATGTTCTTTCATGGAGGAGGATTCATGTTGGGGAGTATTGGTAAGAAAATAAAACTCTGTGGTTGATTGATCCATTTTATGAAGAGATGTACTTACTTTATGATATACGTATAGAGGTGCAGCTTCTAGATAAAAAATAGAAAAAGACCAGCTCACCCACACTCCTAGGTGTCTGGAGGCACGGAACACAAGGGACCACTTGCAATAGTTGAAGGAGAAGAAACGTTCCAGCTTCCATAAAGTGCACAAATATTTATTGATACAAAAAGGATTCCATATAAAATAGCAACGCGTTTCAAACGCAGAGCTGCGTTCTTTATCAAAGCTGATACAATGAATTCTGAGAATTTCCATGACCCTGATAGTAGAATGGATCCTAATTAGTGTTGAGCGAGTATGTTCTGTTAACCCTTTCGCCGAGTATGCTTGGGCCGAGCTCCGAGTATTTATAGCTGCTCAGTGATATGGTTGAATCGCTCCCGTGTCCATGATTTGCAACTGTTTGACAGTTTTATTACATGGGAGGAATGTCTATTTCTTACACATTCCTCACATGTAATAAAGCTGCCAAACAATTGCAAATCATGTACACGGGAGCGATTTAACCTTATCACCGAGCAGTTGTAACTACACGGAGCTCGGCCCGAGCATACTCGGAACAGAAAATACTCGCTCAACACTAATCCTAATAACAAATCTCTTGTTTATTTGGCTTAGACACCTATGAAACTTTATGCTGATACTTGACGAAGAATTCCGGAGCTGTGGTTGTTTCTGTTGGGTAAGGTGACAACATTCATGATTTCACTATCATTTCCTCATGTTTTAATTAATGTAATGACGTAGTGATGATGATTTGGGATTTTTATCACTTCAGTTTGCAGGTATGGTGACAATTAGTGTGGACAAAAGTGAGTTGTCTAAAGTAACCAATCCGATTAAAGCTCATTATAGTTGAAATCTGAATTTTTTTGGGGGGACCTGCTGCAACTGTATTCATTTTCATACAACATGCTTGGAGGGGAGATTGATTAAAAAGCAAAAAAATACAGAAAATGTCCAAGACAATAGCTCAAAATTTCAGCTCCAATTTTTGGAAAACCATGCATTTTAACTAAAATAGTGTAATGATGGAGCTGTGCTGCCTGCTTCTGTCCTTGTACAGAGGATTCCCAGCTCAGGTTCATTATCACTTAGCGCCGAAGTAACTACAATATGTGTCTCTCCATCTGAGGGACTTAGATGACCATGGCTCATTTTCATTTGGTCATACTGTGTAAGTAATTAAGAATACCTTATGCAAAGTGCCTACAAACTATATGAAATGTTAAAAAATGCATATGGTGGTCTTTATTATCCAGATATTGACCTTTATTTATTAACTCACAAAGGTCCAATATAAAATGTTTTTTTTTTCTTTTTATATTTTAGGTACCGCCTAGCACCGGAACACAAATGCCCAGCTGCATTTGATGACTGTCTCATGGCCACAGTTCACTTTCTGAAGACGGCACAAGAACATGGAGTTGATCCTTCTACTGTTATAATATGTGGAGACAGCGCCGGGGGCAATCTCACAGCTGTCGTTTGTCAAGCTCTTGTGGGTAGATCAGATCTTCCAAAGCCTCTTGCCCAGGTGATGATGTTCCCAGTGCTCCAGATGGCAGACTTCAATTTACTCTCATATCGACAAAACAAGATGGTCCCATTGTTGCTCCAAGAAAATGCTCTATACTACTTAATTAGCTACATAGGTGGTGATCCTTCTTTGTCAAAAGAAATGAGAAACGGCAGTCATGTTCCTCCTGAAATAAGAGAAAAGTTAAGTAAGTGGTTGAGTTCTGATGATTTTAAAGTCAAAGACTACAAATCTCACATCATGGCGCCCTTTAATAAAGAAATTTATGAGAAAGTTAAGATTACTCTTGATCTTCCATGTTCTCCATTATTCTCCAATGATGCCCTAATCCGGCAACTACCACAGGCCTACATACTAACATGTGAGTTTGATGTTCTTCGTGACGATGGGATACTCTACAAGAACCGGCTGAAGGACATTGGAGTTCCGGTCACATGGCATCATGTTAAAGATGGCTTCCACGATATTGTTGGCTTATTTAATGATGTGGAGTCTGGAAAGATGGCTTTGGATAATGCAATTACTTTCATTAAAAATCTTTAATGATGATGACGGGCAGTTCCCTGAAACACAGTGTCTGTAAATTGATATTCTGGTTTGGATTTTACCCTAAGTCATGTGGCAAGATTTGTTAAAGGGTCGACATGGACTTCATACTTCCAATAGATTGCTCTAGACTTCTAGTCCTCTTCCTCTCTGAAGAGACAATTTGCATATTTAATTTTACAGAGGAGCATTGCAGCTTAAAAGTCTCCTCACCTAGGCCTGTCAAGTTTGACATGTTATTCTACGCAAGGATAAACGTTACCCCTTGGATCCTGATTAAAAACCTTTGTAACCTCGTGTGGTGAAAAATATTATTATTATTATTATAGCGCCATTTATTCCATGGCGCTTTACATGTGAAAAAGCGGTATACATAGCAAATACACTTACAATAATCTTGAACAAAACAAGTCAGAGACTAGTACAGGAGGAGAGAGGACCCTGCCTGCGGGGGCTCACAATCTACAAGGGAGAAAATGTTTCAGATCTTCCATTTTTTTGGCTTTACCTTAAGAGTAAAGTTGAGTGGATCGATCTGTGGAGGATCGAGTTTGAGTTGAATTTCCTGAAATTTTCCATTTCATGAGAATTCAAACATTTTGAGATGCGATTCGCAAAAAAAAAAAATAAAACAAAACTTGCCTGGTACCATTTACCACACTACTGAAACATCAGCAAGCAAGCTAATGTAATTTTGTATTGCTGCATGGACCTCTCCATAATGACCTGCAGCTATGACATCTAGCGGATGATCATACCATGAACAGTGGTGGTTGGTACCTGGACACAAATCAGCGATTCCCAAAAGAGCATAGTTTGTTAGACAGAGGCATTTTCCATCTCCAGAGTCTCTCTTCTTGTAGAGTGTAAGCCCTTTTGGACAGTGTGGTTCTGCAGAGTCGAGAGGGAATTCCTGATAGAATCTAGTAATATCCTGTGCGGTGAGTGAGTACACTGAGCAACAGTGTAAGATGTTACCAGTGCAGCTGCTGATTAGCTGACGGTGTTAGCGACATCTAAATGCTACCAACCAGCTGTCAACTAATAGAAGAGATGAGAGAGGTGCAGGCAGCTAAGTGTCCTACATACTAAACGGTATCTGCGTCCTCCTACTTTGCCAAAATGTGTGTCGGGTTTCGGCACCACTCCAGCAGGAAAACACAGATACTGTTTGATGTGTAGTCACATGCCTATTATTCTTTGCTAGGTTTACCACTTTGCTAACTTCTAGTTCTCCCTTTAGCCTGGACATAGATTTTTGTCTCAGCATGGTCGTGGAGTGTTTGTTATTACTTGATATACTGTAAATCATTTATAGTCATGTAACTTCTCAATTTTTATTTCTCTTATTACTCTTTGTTGACTGGTGGTGTTAATGACGTGCTCATGGTACTTTTGTATTATTTTAGTGGTTTATAGTATATTTAATTTTTAGATATGTTTATTTTGCGCTTACGTTGCACTGTCTCCTCCTACTTGGTCTGGCGCACATTCCAATGTTTTTAACATTTTTGTCTGCTTGCATATAATGTCAGTCAATAAAAGAATTTACTTTTTTTTGTCTGTCTATCCTGTATTCATGTAGGATGCACAGTATATACATACAAGACTAAGCCTCACTGCTCCATTCTGTGGTGGCATTCCACGCCCTTGGAATGGGCCTCCCTCTTTTGGCAGGGGAGCTGGTTTCTTCAATTTGGGACAAATGTCACATGATTACAGCTCAGACTGGAGTTTTATAGCTCCTCAGCGTCCCCATCTAAGCCCTAGGGTGATGCACCTTAATAGCCAGTGATTAGTGATGGGCAAGCACTAAAATGCTCAGGTGCTCGATGCTCGGGTTGAGCACATTGGAATACTCGGGCGCTCGACCCGAGCAACGAGCCCAATGTAAGTCTATGGGAAACTCGAGCATTTTTCAGGTGGCTCCCCCTGGTGGTCTGCAGAGGGCCTAAAAATTGCCCAAATCGATGGGAACAGTGCCCAAATGACATGGGAACAGCATGGGGAAGACTCCTGGAAGCATTTCTGACTCCCAGATCACTTCTGTCAACTATGTTGTCAGATATATTACACCACTTTTATGGACTCACAATAACACATACAAAAACTAAACCAAAATTGATTTTCCTGGGAAATATGTTAAGGAACATCCTTTCCAGGGTAATGACTTGTATATAAAGCAAAATAAATAAACAAACCCAAAAATACTCCTCCACACCTTGGGCTATGTTCACACGTAGCGTTTTTGATGCGTTTTTTCACTTTTGCATTGCTTTCAACCAAGACAAATGCATTCACCAGGAAATGTCATTTTAACATTTTACAACTTTATCTGGCCATGTGTTGTGTGACACATCATCCGACACATCCTGTTTCATTTATGATGGAGGGACTCTGAAAGTCACAAAGCCTATTTTTATTGGGTCATCAGGCGGCCCTTACTATTCTTAAAGGGCCAGCAGTCGGCCCTTGCTATTGTTAGAGAGCCATCAGCTGGCTATGCTTTGTTGTTCCCATTATTAACGAGTGGGTCTCCTATACTGTTATTGCTTATGCAGTGACTGCAAGGGCTGCCAAAAATTTGGAGGCACTCCAATGCCCCTTGGAAGAGACGTAGAGGTCGGAGAGCCTCCTAAAAACAATGTTCCCATTATTAGGAAGTGGGTCTCCCATAGTGTTTGCCTATGCAGTGAATGCAATAGCTGCCAAAAATTTGGAGCAATGCCCCCTGCAAGACACGAAGAGGAGGTGATATGGTAGATATGGTGGTGAATAATATGGTGATGGAGGATGAGGAGAAGGAGGACAAGAGCAAATAGACAAAATTAGGAAGCATATACCCATGTCTGGGTGTGAAGACAGAGGTGCAGAATTAGACCCCACAAAAAAAGACACTGTTCTTGAGTTTAGGTTATGCTGCTATCATTCGGTGGTGTTGAGAAGTCTGGCCCAATCCAGCCCTTGTTCATTTTTATAAGGGTCAGCCTGTCAGCATTTTCAGTTGACAGTCGGATGCGCCTATTGGTTAATTCCACCGGCGCTCTGATAAAACGCTAGTGGCAGGGCAGACCAGGACCTCCAAGGGGTAGAGAGCCTGTTCATTTCACGTGTCCAGCTAGGATACCCAGTAATTATAAGGCACAGAGGAATCACGGAGGACGTTGGTACGGTCGGCAAGGTACTCCCTCACCATTTTCCCAAACTTTGCACTCCTTGTGAGAGTACCCCACGCCTCAGGGCCTGTAAGATGGGCCGGTCTGAGAAAACTGTCCAGAACTTTGACAATGATCCCCCGTGTCTGTTGGATTGGAGTTGTCTCTCTCGCCTGTACTCCTTGGTTCTCCAATGAACTGTGACCTCTGTCGCCAGCGTTTTCAGATGGGAATTTTTTTAATAATTCCGCAGCAAGGGCCTTCTGGTACTGCCCCATTTTAGTAGACCTGTCTGCCTCGGGAATAAGAGATAGAAAGTTCTCCTTGTAGCGTGGGTCTAGAAGTGTCACCAACCAGTAATGACTTTCACCCAAAATTTGGAGAACGCGAGGGTAACAGGAAAGGCAGCGTAACATAAACTTAGCCATGCGTGCCAGACTGCTAACAGGCAAGACTTCCATGACCTCATCAAGAGGACTATTGACCATGCTCTTTTCCTTCTCCTCCCTGTCCTCAGGCCATCCACGCTGAACAGACGGTATGACAGTTGTGCAGGTAGCATCGTCTATAGTGCATAAAACTAGCTCCTCCTCCTCCTGCTCTTCCTCATTGTTACCCAATCCACGTTGGGATGAGATGAGGCTGTATGGTTCCTTGCTCCATCTCATCGTGCTCCACCTGTAATGCATCCTCTTTGATTGAGAGCAGACAGTGTGGCGCCCTGCTGTGCATTGGTGCCACAAAACCCAGAAGGGTGCATAGATGGACTTCTCCACAAGAGGCCCCCACACATTCACACACCTCCACCCTACCACCTCTGACCAGCAGAGGGAGTCCGTTAGGGATATATAAAGGGAGGGTGGAGCCAGGCAGCTCAGTGAGTGTGCAGTGAGTGTTCAGAGACAGAGAGGAACACAGCTCAGAGTTGAGCAGAAAGCTTGCTGACGCTCAGAGAGCAGCACGCTGGCTGCTGTGCTTAGGTGATCCAAGGCCTACAGCAGGTGTGAAGGCCTAGTGAGGGCCTTGAGTGGGCCGAAGGCGAGAGGAGAAGGAAGAAGTAGTGAGGGGGCAGAGGAGCATACCAGGCTCACCCCGATATATATACCGGACACCGGGTCTGTGCCTACAGGGACATTTACACTCAGTAGGAGCCACCGGAACCCCTGGAGGTCTACAGGTCGAAGGTTCACCAAACGCTGGCTACAGTACCAGGGCCAGGAGTCACGGAGGTCCCAGCGTCCAGGGAGAGTGATCTCCAAAGAGAAGGCCCTATCACCAGGTCAGCAGGTGCAAAGAGAGACAGTAACCAAGCTAGGCCTAGCTCCAGGCAGGTCAGAAGCTTAGAGAACAAAGCAACGGATCAGGATGCCCTATACCCGCTCACTGGGGAGAGTCCAAAAGTGTGCCCTTCACCTGGAGTACCCTGGACCGTGCCTGCAACACCACCAGCAAAGGTACTGAAGCTTAGCCCCGTGTGAGTGTCCGTCTTTCCTCCAGGACCATCCTGCCGTCTCTCCCCTGCACCACCATCCATTACACCCCACGCTGCCCTGGAGCAAGCTCTACCTGTGGAGAGCCACACCATCCCTGCTGCCGTAACACCAGCTCCAGAGGACTGCTCCGCAGTGGCGGCTCCCTCTAGCCGCAATCCACAGGTGGCGTCACGAACACTTTCATAAATCCCCTATAAATCTCCCCCTTTTTACTGACCGCCCTGGGTCACGGACCGGGCCAGCCACCGTGATATCCCCCGGCAACCACAGACACAGCTGCCGAGTACCCCACGGCCCTGGGTGCGCGTCATGTTTTGGCGTCACGATCAGGATTCCGTGCCCGTTGCCACCGGGTACTGTGCGCCTTAAGAGACTGTGATACTCACTGTGGTGAAGTTTTCCCGCCATTCCCGAGATTTCCCGCCATTGTCCGCCATCTTCCTGTCGCCGCACGGGAAGAAGAGGGGCGTAACCGCGGGAATCGGAGAGGCGTTACCGCTGGAAGCGCGCGAAGTTGAGGACACGCCCCGCCCCTGACATCGAACCAGGAAACGTCAGGTCCTGGAAGGAGCCAGAGGACGCTCTGACGTCAGACGCGAGCAACGCAAGGTCCTGGAAGGAGACCGTCGCCCGCGGAGCTGCGGCCTACCTGAAAAAGCAAGTGAAGAAGGTAGGCTCCGGTTCACTAGGGGGGCGCAACAATGGCCGACGACCAGGAAGCCGCCGGAGCATCGGTTAACGCTCCTGATGCCCAACCTGCGCACGGCGCTGCACAGGCCGGAGCAGCCGCTCCACCAACAGGTGTCGTGACCCCGTTATTACCTATGGCCCTGCTGTATATCCCTGGAGCGAAGTGGCTCCCCCAGTATAAAGGCAAATCGGACACCCTGTCCGGATTCAAGAAAAGAATATGCGGTGTGCTAGACATGTATTCTTTGACTGGCAAGCAGAGAGCTGCTGTCGTGTTGGGACAATTGACTGGTGCCGCAGAGCGGGAGGTTGAAACCTGGCCAGCCACAGACCAGGAATCAGTATCCATCATCTTTAAGAGAATGCAGACTGTGTTTGAAAACCGCACCGAGACAGATCTCTGGATGAAGTTCTACCACTGTGTCCAGAAAACTGAGGACAGTATCCTGGACTATGCCTGGCGCTTACAGGAAGCCCTGCGGTCCCTGAAACAGGTTAGTCCAGCCAGCATTCAAGATGAAAATAAAATGCTGACGGAACAGTTCATCCAGGGGTTAAGGTCCCAGGAGGAGAGCAGAACTGTACGGTGGTGGGCTTTAGATCATCCAGATGCCACCTTTGACACCCTTAAGGATATGGCTATAAAGGGTCTGCAGCCCCTGGAAACAACAGATACTGCTGTTCAACGTTACCAGGGTGGGGCCACCTCAGTGCCCGCAGCACCCACTGCTCCTCCACTAATGGCCGAAACAAAGATGCAAACAGTGCCTCCTAGCGATCTGGACAGCCTATGCTCTGAAGTGCGCCAGTTTAGTAAAACCCTGGCCACTGTCTTGAGCACCCTGCAGCTACAGGAGGAGCCCGAGCCGGAAGGAAGGATACTACTCGCCGACAGCCCTGAGGATGTCCCCTGGATGAGAAGAAGAAGGAGGACAATGCCACCCCGTAGGAGGACAATGCTGCCCCGAAGGAGGACAATGCCACCCCGTGGGAGGACCAACGACCAATGTCAACCTCCAGGAGAATTCATCTACTACAGCTGCAAACCCTGGGGCCGAGGGCCGACACCCAGGAGTAAATCAAGCAGGCCCATCAAACTGGTACCATCGGTTCGTGGGAGGAAGACCTTTCCTGTCCATTGTGCTGGATGGCATCGCGACACCTGCCCTGCTGGACACTGGATCTCAGGTAACCATCATGCCAGATGTCCTCTACAAAAGGTTCTGGTCCATAGACGAACTTCGCCAGCTCCAAACCTTTCAGTGTATGCCTCCAATGGCTTTCCCCTTAACCTAGTCGGGGTTAAGGATGTGGCAGTAAAGGTGGGAAGAGTGGAACTGAAAGATCAGGGACTAATTGCAGTAGAGACTAATCCTGATGATACAGACTTGTATATGGTACTTGGCACAAATATTGTCGGTAACTGTTTGGGAGAAGTGTTGTTTTTGCTCCAACAGATGGCCGACACCGCCAAACCAGAGCAGAGGAGGGTGCTCCAGAAAGAGATCCGAGCCCTTATGTACCAGCAACAGGTAAAGCTAACAGGTGGTGAAATTGGTAATGTATGGGTGACAGACCCGATACCCATTGTGATCCCCCCGATGAGTGAGATGCTGATTTGGTGTAGAGCAGCAATAGGTCTCAAAGGATGGAGCTACCAGGTGGTAGTAGAGCCCCTTAGCTCGGAGCATAGACCTACACTCTTGACTGCCAGAGGGGTAGTGGATGTACGCAATGGGAGGGTGCCCGTACGCCTCCTAAACTATGGGGAGGACAAGGTTAGATTACCATGCTACGCCACTGTTGCCAAACTGTACACAGTAGATAGCAACTCCATACACACGGCGGAGTCCTTAACCTCACCAGACGAAGTGGAGGATAATGACCCGGGAACCGAGGTGGAGGATTGGTGTCAACAGCTCCATGTTGGGATAGACACCACTCCTGCCCATTAGAAACAGGGTGTACACCGGGTGGTTCAGGAATACGAGTGGGTATTCAGTAAACACCCACTTGATTTCGGGAGGATTAAAGGGGTACAACACTATATACCCACAGGTGACCATCCACCCATCAAAGAACGTTACAGGCCAATCCCACCAGCACACTACCAGAAAGCAAAGGAAATGTTGCATGACATGAGGAAGGCAGGGGTAATAAGAGATAGCTGTAGCCCCTGGGCAGCTCCCCTGGTCCTGGTCAGAAAAAAGGATGAAAGCATGAGGATGTGTGTCGATTACAGACAGGTAAATTGCATAACACATAAAGATGCATACCCTTTGCCCCGTATAGAGGAATCCCTGGCTGCATTAAAGTCTGCAAATTACTACTCCCCCCTTGACCTCACTAGTGGGTACTGGCAAGTAGCTGTTGCTGAGGAGGATCGGGAGAAGACGGCCTTTACTACCCAAATGGGACTCTGCGAGTTCAACAGTATGCCGTTCGGACACTGCAAAGCCCCTGGGACATTCCAGAGATTGATGGAGTGCTGTTTGGGAAACCGTAACTTTGAGACTGTACTGCTATACCTGGATGAAGTGATAGTGTACTCCAAAACGTACGATGACCTTTGGAAGCACCTGGCAGAGGTATTTGAGTCGCTGTCCCGGTATGGGATGAAATTGAAGCCTTCCAAGTGCCACCTGCTCAAACGTACCTGGGGCACATCGTCAGTCCAGAAGGAGTAGCACCAGACCCGGAGAAGGTCACTGCCATCCAGAAATGTCCGAAACCGAAGAATCTCAAGGAGGTACGTCAGTTCCTGGGACTGGTCGGGTATTACCGGAGATTTGTGAAGGACTACACCAAGAAGGCAACACCTTTGCAAGATCTCCTGGTAGGACAGTCCAGCAAAGGCAAGAACCCCCCCTTCCAGTGGGGTAAAGAACAGGCTGAGTCCTTTGCAGTGATGAAAGAGATCCTGACCGGCGAAGAAATCCTGGCCTACCCTGACTACAGCCAACCTTTCCTGCTGTACACTGATGCCAGCAACGAGGGACTAGGAGCTGTGTTGAGTCAGAAGCAGTATGGCAAAGAGAAGGTGATCGCCTATGCTAGCAGGAAGCTTCGTCCGACCGAGAGGAATCCAGAAAACGATAGCTCCTTCAAGTTGGAGCTCCTGGCCTTGGTCTGGGCCATCACTGAATGATTCAAGCACTACCTGGCCTCCACCAAGTTCACGGCCTATACTGACAACAACCCCTTGACACATCTAGAGACAAGCCAAGTTAGGAGCCATGGAACAGCGTTGGATGGCCCAGCTGTCAAACTATCAATTCATCATCAAGTACCGGGCAGGCCACAAGAACGCTAACGCCGATGCCCTATCCAGAATGCCGCACCAGTCGGATACTGAAGATGAAGTGGATGACCTGGAGGAGATTGAGCTAGCTGCCTTCCATAGAAATGGGATGGTCCACGAGCAGCGCACCTCCAGGAGGTATCGTGGTAAGACACTAAACCCTTTACCTCACCACAGTTGGAAGGAGACCCAGGACAGCGACCCAGTTGTCAGCCGTAACAAGGAGCTGATAACTCAGGAAGGTTCCTCCCTGGAGAAAGACGCGTCTCCACAAGCCAAGCAACTGTGGAATGAGAGAAGTCGGCTGTTCATCTATAGAGAGAAGCTGTGCCGAAGGTATGTCAACCCTAGGACCCATGAGATGGTATGGCAGATCGTAGTGCCCAGGACAGACATCCAGATGGTGTTGGAGGCCTACCACGATCAAGCAGGGCACTTTGGCTGGAAGAAGCTAGAAACCATCCTAAAGAATCGGTTTTATTGGGTTGGAATGCGGAGTTCCATAGAGAGATGGTGCCGGGATTGTGGACCCTGTAGCCTCAGAAGAAAGGACTACAGCAGCCAGAAAGCACCCCTGCAGTCCATCAAGACAACCCAGCCCCTGGAGATCGTCGCTCTGGACCACGTCAAGCTGTCACCCAGCAAGCCAGGCTACTCGTATGCCCTGACCATGGCGGATCACTACTCCCGGTTCCTGGTGGTAGCCCCTGTCAAGGATCTGACGGCAGAAACTGCGGCGAAGACATTTCAGGCGTACTTCTGCAGGCCCCATGGATACCCCGAGCAGGTGCTGACAGATCAAGGCCCTGCCTTTGAAGCCGAATTGTTCAAGGAGTTCTGCCATCTGTATGGGTGTAAGAAGATCCGGACCACACCATACCACCCCCAAACCAATGGGTTAAGTGAAAAGATGAATAACATCGTCATCGACCTATTGAAGACCTTACCGCTAGAAGAAAGAAACCAGTGGCCGGACAAGCTACCTGACCTGGTAGATCTGTACAACCACATACTTGTGAGTTCCACCAATTGTACTCCAGCATATCTCATGCGAGCAAGACCCGGAAAGTTGCCCATGGACCTGGAGCTTGGTGTAGTAGAACCCGAAGCAGATATGTCCACTGAGGGCTGGGACACGACACGACAGGAACAGTACAGGAGAGTACAAGCCTGTGTCGAAGACAGTCTGAGTAGGGTAAGAGACAAGCAGGAAGCACAGTACAACAAGAGTGCACCAGCAGAACCCTTTTCACCTGGAGAAGTTGTGCTAAAGAGAAAAAGAAGAAACCACAAACTTGATGACCAGTGTGAGAGGGAACCCTACACTGTGTTAAATTCAAGATTTGATAACAGGAAGACCTGTTTAATTACCAAGGACGGAGGAAGAACGACTGCAACGGTATCTAGAGACCATGTGAAGTTGTGTCCAGGTCTGCTAAAGCCCCAGGAAGAAGTGCCTCTCATCGTACCGGAAGAGCCTAAAGAAGCAGTAATACATACTGAATTAGGAGATTTCCCGGCAGATTGGCCCCAACTAGGAGGAGCAGTGATAATACCTGTGATCCACTTCTACCAACAGCCAGAAGACCCTCCACAGCAAGTAAGACCTGTAAGTGCCCCAGAAGAGCCTGCTCAGGAAGAATCACCAGAAGAAGGATCCCCGGTTGGAGCAGAGCAAGAAGGCCCAGCCAATGGTACACTTGCCAGTCCCGTAGGGAGGTTAATGTAGCACCCCGAGGGCTCGGCTGCTACAGGGGTATTGCACCTCAGACCAGAGGTGTGATATTCCACTCCCGGGTAAGGATGGAGTGTGGACTAGGGCTCAGCAAGCTGCATGCACCACACACACCCCATTTCCGAGGGACAGCTCAACGGTGCTCCCACTAGACAGAAGTGCAGGCACGACAGCATCTGTCCCTGGCTGGAGTGGGGCGGGGGATGGAATACCCAGTGGTGTAGGAGCAGATAGGGGTGGGTCTCTGGGCATAGGTAGGAGTCCATTGGTTGCTAGTCACCTGGGCTCGGGTGTCAGAAAGAGGTATATAAGGTGGGCACCATCTTAGAACAGTGTGCAGTGCAGAGAAGAAGTTAAGAGTGAGAGGAGAAGACAGGAAGCAGAGCCTCTGCATGGGCTCTGCTCCGCAGGCAGGCCTTGTCAGAAGGCTGGAGCCTGAGAGAGAGAAGAAAGAACAGAAAGGAAAGTATGAAAGGAACTGGAACAGAGGAGAAAGGAAGCAAGTAACACAGAGAAAGGCCCAGAGACACGAGAACAGAAGGAACCCCATATGCCCAGGAGATACAGGGTGAAGGGTTGGCAGAACAGGGTACCGGAACCCAAATTGGTGGAGGCAACAGATTCCTCAGCCAAAGACCGGAGGTTGTTACCACATCTTGGTGCGACCCCTCACTACATCCACCAGGAAAGCATACCGCATAGGGTCAGGGAAACCGGAGAAAGGTTTCGCCAAGAGAAGGCCCGAGGGAGCTGGACAAAGGTGGGTCACTGGTGGGGACGGCCAGAGAGAGGAAAGGAAGGGAGCCCTGTGCCACGCTCTGGAATTGCCTGGGAGTTGGTCGAGTCCCTTGCCTGGTGAACGCAGCACGGCTCAGGCGGTCCCTCATGTGCACAAGTGACCAGAATAACAACTGAGAGTAAAGCATTGGAAACTGCAATTACAAGTCTCTGTGTTTCATCGCCGCACCAGCACCATCAGAACTGGGACGCTCACACCATCACTCCCATCATCCACACTAGCTGCCCTGAGTCAGTACTTCTCCCGTGGGGAGTTATCCCATACTCGGCTGCGCAAACAACATCAGCCTCAGCGGTCGGCAGCGCAGCGGCGGTCCCCACTGACCGCAATCCACGGGTGGCGTAGTCGGACATTGTTATTACTTAAGACTGCCACTGAATTGACGACCCTGGGCACGGACCGGGTTACCGCCACGGAAGACTACAACCCCCAGCGATCCGGTTCCAGGTATCCCCCTGCACAGCACAGGCCCAGGGGGCGCGTCATTAAGGCAGCCTTGCAGTCACTCCACACCTAGAACTGACAGAATGGGAGGTAGTACAAACACCAGTACCACACGCATCCCAGTACTAAGTAGGTCAACACGTAGCACAAAAGGCCAGACCCCTGTCAGGTATAAGGAGTAAGTAGAGAAACACTGACAGTGTAAATAGTTACACAGTTTGGTATTGCATGATGTTTATTGTATAAACTGAAAAATATATGTGTTTATTTAGTTACCCGTAAGGGTACAAGGACTCGGTAGCTGAGGACTGTGAGCAGCCAAAAAACTGTTCCTATACATAGTTACACTCCCTGGAGTGCCCCTTTAGTGACCACAGAACAAAAACCCGTTTTGAGTGGTCGAAGACGTGGTCCAGCACGTGGATCACCTATGCCCTGTAGCCACGCCCAGGGCCTACGTTGAGGGTTTTCAGGCGGGTCCCTCATGTTCTTTCATCGGTGAAATGGACACCAGGTTACGGGACTTGCTGTAACTTTATTGTTATTTATTATTGTATTATAATGTTACCTGTAACGTTCAAGCAAAGTGCCTCCCATAAAGGGAAGAAATGTGATTGTTATTGTTAACCTGTTTTGAAAAAAATGCTTCAGTCCAGGAGTACTGAGTTTTACTAGGGGGGAATGTGGCTCCCTGATGTGCATTGGTGCCACAGAACCCAGAAGGGTGCATGGATGGACTTCTTCACAAGAGGCCCCCACACATTCACACACCTCCACCCTACCACCTCAGACCAGCAGAGGGAGCCCGTTAGGGATATATAAAGGGAGGGTGGAGCCAGGCAGCTCAGTGAGTGTGCAGTGAGTGTTCAGAGACAGAGAGGAACACAGCTCAGAGTTGAGCAGAGAGCGTGCTGACGCTCAGAGAGCAGCACGCTGGCTGCTGTGCTTAGGCGAGCCAAGGCCTACAGCAGGTGTGAAGGCCTAGTGAGGGCCTTGAGTGGGCTGAAGGCGAGAGGAGAAGGAAGAAGTAGTGAGGGGGCAGAAGAGCATACCAGGCTCACCCCGATATATATACCAGACACCGGGTCCATGCCTACAGGGACATTTACACTCAGTAGGAACCACCGGAACCCCTGGAGGACTACAGGTCCCAGGTTCACCAAACGCTGGCTACAGTACCAGGGCCAGGAGTCACGTAGGTTCCAACGTCCAGGAGAGTGATCTCCAAAGAGAAGGCCCTATCACCAGGTCAGCAGGTACAAAGAGAGACAGTAACCAAGCTAGGCCTAGCTCCAGGCAGGTCAGAAGCTTAGAGAACAAAGCAACGGATCAGGAGGCCCTATACCCGCTCACTGGGGAGAGTCCAAAAGCATGCCCTTCACCTGGAGTACCCTGGACCGTGCCTGCAACACCACCAGTAAAGGTACTGAAGCTTACCCCCATGTGAGTGTCCGTTTTTCCTCCGGGACCATCCTGCCGTCTCTCCCCTGCACCACCATCCATTACACCCATGCTGCCCTGGAGCAAGCTCTACCTGTGGAGAGCCACACCATCCCTGCTCCAGAGCACTGCTCCGCAGCGGCGGCTTCCTCTAGCCGCAATCCACAGGTGGCGTCACAAACACTTTCCCAAATCCCCTATAAATCTCCCCCTTTTTACTGATTGCCCTGGGTCACGGACCGGGCCAACCACCGTGATATCCCCCGGCAACCAGAGGCCCGGCTGCCGAGTACCCCACGGCCCTGGGGGCGTGTCAACAGCTTTTCTGAAGACAGAGAAGTGGGATCGTGACGCTAATCATGGCGTTATCGCCGCTCACCTTTTTGGTGGAGTCCTCAAAATTTTGGAGGATGGTACATTTGTCTGACATCCATGTCCACTCCTGAGGTCTTAAGTGTGGAGTCTGAACTGAATACCGACGGCCTTGTTGATGCTGGTAGTCAACAACTGCCCTCTTATGCTCACAAATCCTTCCCAACATTTGCAATGTAGAGTTCCAATGCGTGGGGACATCACACATTAGTTGGTGAGCCGGAAGCTACAAATGCTGCTGAAACATGGCCTTTTTGGGGTTATCGGCAGAGTCTTTAAAAAACAACAAGACTTGGGAAGACCTAACAGTTGTACTGGCACCTTCCGTCGTGTTGATGTTACGAGGACTGGTTGCCGCCTTCTGTCTACGGCCACCACACTGCTTCTTCCTGCCTGTTGTGGTGCTGTGCCTCCCTCCCCCTGTGTGCTGCTGTCCTCGCTCTATATGTCCCCCTGCCAGGTTGGGTCAGTTATTATATCATCCACCACCTCGTCTTCCACTTCCGCACCCTGCTCCTCCTCCTGACTTTCTGGCGATTGTGTCTCATCAACGTCCACCTCTTGTGACAATTTTCCACCATCGCCTTCGTGTGACCGTGGCTGCTCAAATATTTGGGCATCGCTACATGCAATCTCTGATCTCCTCTTGCCCCGCTTCAAGTGGACTGGGAGAGAGATCTGAATCTAAAAATGGAAAAATTAACAGCTCTTCAGAATGTCCAAGTGTGGGGTCAGCTGTCTCTGGGCACTCGGCATGGTGGGAGGAAGAGGGATCAGGGTGAGGAATATGCGGCCAGACTCACGGCTAGTGAGACTTGACCGTGTGGAAGACAGGGTGGTGGTGGCTAAGTGACTGGAAGCATTTACTGCTATTGAAATGAAAACCTTTTCACACTGCTCTGTGTTCAATAGTGGTGTTGTTCTGCGGTCCCCTATTAATTGGGGCAGGAAGGTCGAGCGAGAAGATGTGGATGTTTGTTGTTGCACAATTTGAGCTAGCCCATTGTCCTCTGCATGCACCATCATCACCATCACGTCCACTTCCTCGTTCCTTGTCACGCGCCTTGCCCATTTTAAATGGAGGACAATATTTTCCACGTACAAATGGCTGGATTTGAACTGCAGTGATATGTGATACGTGTGACGGAAAACCACAGTTTTAAATAGCTGGCCTGTAGGTAACTATTTTTAACAGCGAACTGGTGTCAATAACTTCGCTTACACACTGCAACAAAATTTCAATGGAGGCCAGAAATAGCAGAATTTTCAGCGCAATTATATGTGATCCGTGTGACGGACAAACCACAGTTTTAAATAGTTGGCCTGTAGGTAACTATTTTTAACAGCGACCTTGTGTCAATAACTTCGCTGACACACTGCAACAAAATTTCAATGGAGGCCAGAATGGCAGAATTTTCAGCGCACTTATATGTGATCCGTGTGATGGACAAACCACAGTTTTATATAGATGGATTTTTAGCGTTGTAATATGGAAAGGACCTGGCTGTATTCTGCAGTGCCAACAAGCAAATGGAGGACAATATTTTCCACGTTCAGTACAAATGGCTGGATTTGAACTGCAGTGATATGTGATACGTGTGACGGAAAACCACGGTTTTAAAGAGCTGGCCTGTAGGTAACTATTTTTAACAGCGAACTGGTGTCAATAACTTCTCTAACACACTGCAACAAAACTTCAATGGAGGCCAGAAATCGCAGTATTTTCAGCGCAATTATATGTGATCCACGTGACGGACAAACCACAGTTTTAAATAGATGGATTTTTAGCGTTGTAATATGGAAAGGACCTGGCTGTATTCTGCAGTGCCAACAAGCAAATGGGGCAAAAAAACTGTGTTCTCTGGATTGCTTTTTAAGCAAATAATCAGGATTAAGATCCAAAAAAATTATTCCTGGCCCCTGATACCTGGGACGATTTCTAGAAATATCTGTAAAAGCACCAGCAGCAGACAGAACTGGAATGGACCCTCTTGCTATATGCAATGCAGTCTGCCACATACACAGCCTGCCTACCACTGATATCTATACAGCTGGATTAGTCGTCAGAAGGACTGTTAATTTAGATGGATATGTGTAGAATATGTTGTGATATACCTAGACTAACTAGAAACAAACATATCTCTCTCTAGCTCAGCAGCACCTCTCCCTACACTGTCTGATTCCGGAGTGACTATGATGAGCATGGCGGCGCCAGGTCTGATATAGACCTGATGATGCTGCGCGGTCAGCCAATCACTGTAATGCCACAACCAACATGGCTGCGGCATTACAGTGTGTGGCAGACAATCAATTCATGTTCATTGGCGCTCCAAAGAGCGCCAAACATGCAGGGAGGGGACCCGCGCTCCCGCCGAGCAACCCCGGAAATACTCAGTGAGCGCCGAACATCTCTAGCAGTGAGATGCTCGGGCGAGTGTGTCACCCCAGGCCTGGATGCCACAAATATTAAAGGCTGTGTCTGAGAGCAGGAGGGAGGTTCCCTTGTCAGGGACCATTAGCATGCAGCACCTCCTGTCCCAGGCCAGTAGGGGGAGCAGGCTGCCCCTAAAAAAGCTGGAACTGGGGAAGGGTTAGGGAGACCAGAACCCACTTCTAAAGTGTCCAGAAGGGTTCTCAGAGGAAGGGACAGGTCAGCAGCAGCTGAGGAGTCCGTGAGGCAGAGGAGAGACTGTAAGCCAGGTACAGAGGCGACGAGAGCCGGTCCTGGCAGAGAACGAATCTAACCAGACATTGGGGTCCGAGGCTGTCGGGGTTGCAAGCCCAGCAGCAGAGAACCAACCCGCGAGGGATTTCAGGTCCCTTGGCCTAAGAAGCCTGGAGGCTCCGCCACACAGAGGGACCAGTACAGCAGGAGAAAGCAAAAGGTACCTAAGGCCCGAGTCGCAAGCCATACAGGCGAGAAGTACACGGCCAGCTCAGGGACGTGGGCTATTACACCACGAAGAGGGGGATAGTCAGAAAGAGCATAGAGAGAATGGTAGGCCTACACACTCACCCTGACCAGTGGGGCTCGCCCGAATGCTCTCAGATACCCAGGCCCACTCCTAACCGGTACTCCTGTTGGGTCAGTAATAACATCTGCAATAAAGACCCTGGACTGTTTGAAGCGGACTCTGAACTCTTACTATTGCGGCCTGCACTATCACCCCCAGCATTCACCTACACTGCCCTGAGGCTACACTAGGAGTTGTCCTACCCCTGTGCTGCACACCAACATCAGCCTCAGTGGTCTGCCTCGCAGCGGCGTTCATCCCTGACCTCAATCCACGGGTGGCGTAGTCAGACATTCAAAACACTGATAAATAGACTGCCACAATTTGGTCTGACCACCCTGAGCCACGGGATCGGGTTGCCACTACTACCCCCAGCATCACATAGAAGCCCGGTTCCGGGTACCCCACGGCCCAGGGGGCGAGTCATGAGCACCGAGCAGCAGCGAGCATGCTCGCTCATCACTACCAGTGATTGCTAATTCCCACTGCTAGCTAGCTATGGTGCAAGCATTTTCTTAACACAACCTCATCCTCTACCTGTCTGTGCCATCTGTGAGTATGAACCCTACTGGCAGAAAAAGTCCTTTTCTTTTATGCTCCCTAAGACACTATATGGGACATTAGTATGAATGCAATTTTAACCCCATGCTGACCCATGACCAGCCATCTCATTTGCAGCCTAATGTACTTCTAACTATTACGACACAGTGCAAAATACTCACCCGCTAATGGCAGTAATTCAAACCCTTAACCCATTACCCAGCACTACCCTGCAAAGAAGACTCTTAGGGTGTATTTCACTTGCAAAGTCTAGTTATGATGTCATCATTCACCCACATAACTCAATGAGGACTAACATCTTTCAGTCTCAAATCTGTTGTGTCATAATGATAATAAAGTTTTAATAGAACATTATAATTTCATTAAAACTTTATAATAGTCTCACATTAACATAGTGTTGCTGTAATGCACATACCTACAGGTAGCACGCAGGGTGGTACGGGTGGCTTGCAGTATAAGATAGCCTAGGTAACATTACATGACATAGCATCATCATGACATAGATACGTTAATGATATAACTTTGGTAGCGAGGTGGTATTTAAATCACAACAAAGTCAATGATAACAAGGTTTGCACCCGGCTGGTAAATTACTGGCACAACTCGTACTTCTACTTGGAGACCAGTAAAATAATTACAAATGATGGTATATTTGTATTACCGTAAAAGTGAATGTGAATTATTACTCTTTTACCTAACTGCAAAGTCCTATAAATATCAGCAGTGTCCAGACTAGGCGAAATGTGGAATTGCTACCAGGAAATGTAATGGACATGTCAGCGGAGAGCCAGCGACAGCACACTGTATGCAGCCCTGTGCATAGAAGGCAGAGTTTACTCACTTCGGTGGTTTCACAATGCACCTTGCACTGTCTGTCTGCTGTATGCATCCTTTTGGCTGCGTCAGGTTGGTATACTTTTTTTGTGGTGTAAAATCAGGGAAATTAATCATATCATGTCAGCATGTGTAAATCACTTCTAGAGCGAATTCAGAAGTCCATGAAATATGGCGCATGTACACACCATGATACATGGACTGGCCACTGAAGCTTAATAGACATACAGTATATGAGGCTGTTGAGTTCAAGTCGGAGACCCGCGGCCAGTCCATGTATCACAATGTGTACACGCGCCGTATTTCATGGACTTCTGAATTTGTCCTTAAACTGGACAAATGTTTTGGGAGAATTCGGAGGCAACCCAATATGTAAAGCAACTAAATTATCTTGATAATAATTCATTTAGAGATTGAAGTGTAAAATCATAATGTGTGATAAACTGTAAGCAGGTGACCAGATGTGCAAGGCAGAAGTAACCTCTGACACTATTTATTTCCCTGATATGGTGGGGACTGTAGTAACTGTGCATCGACAGTTAATGCTAAACAGGGTAATTACAGCATGAAACATACGATAACAAAGGTACAAAGAATCCTCAGGTTCTCTCTAGCTACTATAGCAGTCTCTGGTTACACGTTCTTATAACTTCTGACAAAGGGGATGATACCGGTACTAGAGAAAGTCACGGTATTATCTCTTCTTCTAACAGACGCCCTAGTGGGGGTCTCCGGTTCGTCCTGTTAGACCAAAAAGTCCTCCTGACACAGTCTAACAAGGCTCGCTGGGCCGCCATCACTTCAATAGGCCCCCACCCTGTCTGTTGTACTGGCCCAGACCAACCCCGGTACCGTAAGTCGCTGCTGGAAGCAACCACCTGGCTCACTTCCACCTCCCATTAGTCACCGCGGGCGTCCACCCCCGAGCTGAGTCTTCTACTAGATCTTCGATGCTTGACTGACGGCGGATGTCTCTTCTACCCAGTGAGATGAGGGCTGGGCCTCAACTCCTAATGGGCATAGTCTGGACTCCAGGTCTTGACCGGCGCAAGTCTGGATTCCAGGACTTGCCTTGCGTGAATCGAGTCTTCAGGTCTTGACCTACGTTGTCTGGATTCTGGAACTCGCTTGGCGCTGCCCGGGTTATGCTTGCAGGCGTGCTACAGCCCATTGCTTCGGGCCTTCTGCTGCGGCCTGTCACCTCAGCCACTGTGTCTTTCTGGTTACATGTCCTGCGCGTTCCTTCACTTGGCACTAAGTCAAAGTCACATGACCCGATGCTTCATTCAAACTCTTCCTCTCCATTCAAACTCTTCCTCTTTGAAACTCTCCCTTTTCTGGTTGGTTCCACAGGGTCTCGTTTCTTCTCTGATATGTCGCACCTTCTTACAAAACCACGACACTAAAAATCATGCCCTTTTTTTATTCTTGGGTCAGTATTTTGGGGCAAAAAAGAAGGCAACCCCAATGGAAACTTACAGTAACCAGCAAATGATACCAAAGTCAAAAACATAAAAGTGGCATCCATGTAATGTCTAAGTCCATTTGACTTTTTAGTAGAAGATAAGGTCTAATTCAGGCATCCGATTTTTTCACGTATGAGAAAAATGGATTGATTTTTTTGGATAACACTTTGAGCAGAGTTTGGTCGAAGTGTCATCAGTTTTTTTATACCTGAAGAAAAAATTTTCTCCACCTTCTTCATTCTGACAGTCGGTTAATATGGGACCGCACTGATATGGCATCCGAGTGCTGCCAGATTTTTCATAGACTCGCATTGCTAATTTTGATTTGACCCTCAGATTAAAATCGGCAATGTCTTCTGGATTTTCCACCAATCAAACCGTCCGCGAAAAATCACAGACATGTAAATGGCCCCATAGACTATCATAGGTACGAGTGCTATTCGTGAAAACCTCGGATAGCACTCGTACGCAAAAATTGCATGTCTGAATAAGGCTTAAGTGTAAGACCATTTTATTAACCCTCTTACAGACACACCCTTTTGACAAAGTAGAACGGTATCACCTAGTTGTTAATAAATGTATACATTTGTAGGCAGAATAACAGGGAAACAGCTCAAAGCTCTAGGGTTATGACTTAAAAATCTAATTAGAAATGTTACTACATAGGAGATAGACGGGTAGGGGCAGCAAGCTTGTCTTTTTTAAATGACATATAGCCCTTAAGGGGTTAAATATGTGCTCGTGTGTGTGTGTGTGTGTGTGTGTGTGTGCGCGTGTGTTTTTGTTGAGCTGATAAGGGTAGAGCAGAGGCCCTGGGGTTAGGAAATGTTATCAGTAGAATCCATACAGAAAAGTTGTTTTTGGGTTTCAAAATGCTAGAATTTGGACTGAAATATTATTAATATTATATTGCTGTAAATATCAAGTGCTACTTCTCCTTTAAGAGCCTGGTCCGCTATCTTGCAATTACTATTGAGAGGATCCAGGAAGTGAAGACACAAGGAGTGACAGCTGCAAGAATGCTCGGAGTCTTGGGTGCTCCGCTCTGTGCAATATGTATTTTTCTTGTCTTGTGTCTTCTGACATTTTTGGGGGTAACCTGGTATGAATCCTCAAAAGCTGAGTACCCCTCGGGGATTGCAAATCCGAAAATACTGAAGACAATTCATACATTTGTCACTGGCACATTCATCCTGGTGAGTCCATAGCCCTAAGCTGTAGATTTTCTTTTTGGCTTTGCTTGTTTTATCTCCAGTCTGTGCTATCTTACAATTCTTACAATTCTATTTATGGGCGCTTTTTTTCCTTTACATTGTACTTAGAAGAGTTCACAGCTAATTCTTTTCACTTCACGTATTTTACTACAGGTCGCTTGCACTCACTTGAGGGTTTTTGAGGAATTGACTAAGATTCTTCAGGAACGCTGTCAGAACCTAATGTCTGGCTATGCATCATGTTTGTAGCAGGTCATAACAGCCAGAGAGGATCTGCTAAGTACTAAAGACCAGGGGCATAACTATAATAGGTGCAAGCACCCTGGCCTTGGAGCCTATGGGGCCCAAAAGGACCCTTTGGACAATCTCTTTAAGGTTATTTTTTCACTTTTTCGTTTCTTTGCTCTACAGGGGAAAGCTCTTGATAAACTCAGAATATGGAACATTGCAGGGTTTATTAATTTTCTAGGAAAAATATCAATACCTAAGGTGAAGGAGGATCCAGAGATCTTCACAAAAGACCTACAATTTGGAGGAGTGCCGGTGAGGGTCTACCAGCCCCGATCTCCTTCAGCTGGTGGCAGAAAAGGAGTCATGTTCTTTCATGGAGGAGGATTCATGTTGGGGAGTATTGGTAAGAAAATCAAACTCTGTGATTCAAAGATTGATCCTTTGTGTGAAGGGATGTACTTACTTATTAATTTGTCTCATGGCTCATGCACTCAGCTGTAGTAGGCTACATTCACACAGGATGGTAGGAAAATCTTTGCAAAACCTGCAAAAAAAAATCTTGAAGTTTTCACCCTAAAAATGCACTGTAAAGGGTGAAAATCTGGATTTCAAATCCTAAACGCGGAGGAATTTCTCCGCAACACATAGATGAGATCTATCCACAATGTCATCCACAATGCAGCCATTGGAACAGATTTTGGTCATTTTGGATATTTTCTGTTTGAATCCGACATATAACCAGTAACCAATCATAGCTTGATACATTAGATGTTGTATGTATAGAGGTATAAAAGTGTGCTCCTTCTAGGTGACAATATCTCTGTGCACACTATGTCTGTCAGAAACTGTGCACCACTGTACCCTGTGCACAGAGCTCTATAGATAGCATGAACTCTAACTCTGAAAATGCTAAATCCAGCCATACATTTAGGATAGATGTTGGCCGATGACCTGTTCAACCAAGAGATGTTCTTCTCAGCTCCACCATAAACATACATGGTCATTTCAGGTGGGACATACATGCTCATTCCTGTGAAGAGAATATGCTACTTGTATTTTACAGTGTCCATAGTAGAGACATATTATGAGCATGACACTGTGTTGGGTCAATATATTTGTAAGCGGGTGGTGGGACACTTTTCAACCTCCTTCCATCTTTCAGGGGAAAAGAGTGACCCTCATTGGGAAAGGAGAAGCAGAGGACCACCACTTGCACACATACAATACCTGGCTTTTTCTCTTGTAGCCAACAGCATCGGCTATCATCTGTATAAATAGGATTGATTTTTTAATGTGTCCTGATATTGGAGCATTTCTGTGACATCGATAGTAGAATTGATCTCAATAACTAATATCTTATATATTTGGTTTAGACTTGCATGACATTATCTGCCGATACCTAATGAAGAATTCTGGAGCTGTGGTTGTCTCTGTTGGGTAAGGTCACAACATTAGAGTAACATTTCCTCATGTTTTAATTAGAATATCTATCACCAGGTCAAAAGTGGTCATATTGTGCTCTAATGTTATTCCTTCTGATCCCCTGATCATTCAGTATTTTTTTTTTTAAATCCTTCAAACCGTACTGGAAATATGGACCTTTTTATTTGGTATTAATTTTCATGATCTTTATCAAAGGGGCGTAGTTTTTGGGGTAGTTATGTAGATCAGCCTATAGACACGCCCCAGAGGATCCTGTGAGTCACGCTCCCTTGTAATAACCATAAAAATTAGTACTAAATAAAAAAGCTCATATGTCTGGAGCCATATGATGGATTTTAAAAATATAAAAAAGCAGAATAATCAGGGGAGCAGTGGGAATAAAATAACAGAACTTGTCTCTTTTGACCTGGTGACAGGTCCTCTATAAAATAATTATGTAGTGATGATGAGATGTGATTTTTTTAGCACTTCAGTTTTTTAAGTATAGGTTCAATTAGTGTGAATACATGTGAGTTGTCTAAAGCAACCAATCCGATTACTGCTGGAAATTAAAGTTGAAATTGGATTGGTTATTTTGGGAACTGCCGCAACTGTATTCGTTTTCATATAAAGTCCCCGATGTGGAGATAAAAAAAAATTGTTTATGGCAATAACTCATATTTTAGCATTTGGATGACATGGGATTGGTTGCCATAATCAGCTCCCTCTATAATTCCAACTAAAATAATGTAATAAAGGTGCTGTCTGCTTCAAACATCTACTGTCTATGTACGGAGGATTCCCATCTCAGTACCGCTATAATACCTATACTATATATATACTAGATATATACTATGATAACACTATGCAAAGAGTAGCTCCAAAAAATGTATCTCCATCTGAGGACCTAGCTTGACCAAGGCTCATTTTCATTGGGTTATACTTCGAATGTAATTAATAATACCTTATGCAAAGTGTCACCAAACTATACGAACTGGGTAAAGGTGGTGAACAATGCACATGGTGGTCCTTATTATCTAGATATTGATCCAGCCCTAATCATAAATTTCCAATCTAAAATATTTTTATATATATATATTGTAGGTACCGCTTGGCACCAGAACACAAATGTCCGGCTGCTTTTGATGACTGTGTCTTGGCTACAGTTCACTTTATGAAGACGGCGCAAGAACATGGAGTCGATCCGTCTTCTGTTATAATATGTGGAGACAGTGCCGGGGGCAATCTAACAGCTACGGTTTGTCAAGCTCTTGTGGGTAGATCAGATGTTCCAAAACCTCTTGCCCAGGTGATGATATACCCAGTGGTCCAGATGGCGGACTTCAATTTACCCTCGTACCAACAAAACAAGATGGTCCCATTGTTACTCCAAGAAAATTGTCTATACTACTTAACTACCTATATAGGTGGCGATCCTTCTTTGTCTAAAGAAATGATAAAGGGCAGCCATGTTCCTCCTGAAATAAGAGAAAAATTAAGTACGTTTTTGAGGTCTGAGGAACTTAAGGTCAAAGACTACAAACCTCACATCATGGCGCCCTTTAATAAAGAGATTTATGAGAAAGTTAAGAAAGCTTTTGACCTTCCATGTTCTCCTTTGCTCTCCGATGATGCTGTGATCCGACAATTACCACAGACCTGCATACTAACATGTGAGTTTGATGTTCTCCGCGATGACGGGATACTATACAAGAAAAGGCTGGAGGACAATGGAGTCCCGGTCACATGGTATCACGTTAAAGATGGCTTCCATGGAATTGTTAGCTTCTTCCATCACCCTGATGTGGTGTCCGGAAAGCTGGCTTTGGATAATATTATAGCTTATATTAAAAACCTTTGAGACCTCGTACAAGAGAAAAATTATGTATTGGTGTTTGAGATAATGCCAGAAACTGGAAGATCTCACATTATGTTATGAGGTTTATTACAAAATTTTAACCTTTAATAAAAAGTTTATATCATGGAGGCTTCCTTCGCAATAAGGTTTTTTTTCAGCAGTTTTTATTTCATTTTGTGAGAGCAATGAATTTGGGTGGCTTTTTTGTGCATTTTTGATCAATGCTGTGACCATACACAACCCATACACAGCAGACAGCACTATTCATACACTGGCATCTAGTAATCCATCCCACAGAATATGTTTTCTTACAATTAGACCCTATAGTCTGACACTGGGGGAGGATAGCAGAAAGCATGGCGGTAAGTGTAGAAGCAGGAAGAGGCGGGGAATAGAGCTGGAGTGACAGAGTCTTCAGATCTACCATAACATTTCAGCCTTATTTGCATATCAATGCAAATGCTGATTACTCAATAATGGAAGAATGGACTGGCCATGTAAAGATATTGCTGGACTTGTCTTTGAAAGAGCTACATGCCCATATAAATAGTTTGGGATTTGAAACCATGTTGATATACAGTACAGACCAAAAGTTTGGACACACCTTCTCATTTAAAGATTTTTCTGTATTTTCATTACTATGAAAATTGTACATTCACACTGAAGGCATCAAAACTATGAATTAACACATGTGGAATTATATACTTAACAAAAAAGTGTGAAACAACTGAAAATATGTCTTATATTCTAGGTTCTTCAAAGTAGCCACCTTTTGCTTTGATGACTGCTTTGCACACTCTTGGCATTCTCTTGATGAGCTTCAAGTGGTAGTCAACGGAAATGGTTTTTACTTCACAGGTGTGCCCTGTCAGGTTTAATAAGTGGGATTTCATGCCTTATAAATGGGGTTGGGACCATCAGTTGTGTTGTGCAGAAGCCTGGTTGATACACAGCTGATAGTCCTACTGAATAGACTGTTAGAATTTGTATTATGGCAAGAAAAAAGCAGCTAAGTAAAGAAAAACGAGTGGCCATAATTACTTTAAGAAATGAAGGTCAGTCAGTCCAAAAAATTGGGAAAACTTTGAAAGTGTCCCCCCCAAGTGCAGTTGCAAAAACCATCAAGCGCTACAAAGAAACTGGCTCACATGAGGACCGCCCCAGGAAAGGAAGACCATGAGTCACCTCTGCTTCTGAGGATAAGTTTATCCGAGTCAGCAGCCTCAGAAATCACAGGTTAACAGCAGCTCAGATTATAGACCAGGTCAATGCCACACAGAGTTCTAGCAGCAGACACATCTCTTCAACAACTGTTAAGAGGAGACTTTGTGCAGCAGGCCTTCATGGTAAAATAGCTGCTAGGAAACCACTGCTAAGTACAGGCAACAAGCAGAAGAGACTTGTTTGGGCTAAAAAACACAAGGAATGGACATTAGACCAGTGGAAATCTGTGCTTTGGTTTGATGAGTCCAAATTTGAGATCTTTGGTTCCAAACAACCGTGTCTTTGTGCGACGCAGAAAAGGTGAACGGATGGACTCTACATGCCTGGTTCCCACCGCGAAGCATGGAGGAGGAGGTGTGATGGTGTGGGGGTGCTTTGCTGGTGACACTGTTGGGGATTTATTCAAAATTGAAGGCATATTGAACCAGCATGGCTACCACAGCATCTTGCAGTGACATGCTATTCCATGCGGTTTGCGTTTATTTGGACCATCATTTATTTTTCAACAGGACAATGATCCCAAACACACCTCCTGGCTGTGTAAGGGCTATTTGAGCAAGAAGGAGAGTGATGGGGTGCTACGCCAGATGACCTGGCCTCCACAGTCACCAGACCTGAACCCAATCGAGATGGTTTGGGGTGAGCTGGACCGCAGAGTGAAGGCAAAAGGGCCAACAAGTGCTAAGCATCTCTGGGAACTCCTTCAAGATTGTTGGAAGACCATTTCCGGTGACTTCCACTTGAAGCTCATCAAGAGAATGCCAAGAGTGTGCAAAGCAGTCATCAAAGCAAAAGGTGGCTACTTTGAAGAACCTAGAATATAAGACATATTTTCAGTTGTTTCATACTTTTTTGTTAAGTATATAATTCCACATGTGTTAATTCATAGTTTTGATGCCTTCAGTGTGAATGTACAATTTTCATAGTCATGAAAATACAGTAAAATCTTTAAATGAGAAGATGTGTCCAAACTTTTGGTCTTTACTGTATATATATATATATATATATATATATATATATATATATATATATTACATTATATCATATTAAAACTACTATTCAGGATGCAAAAAAGAAGTCCTCAAACAGATCCCAATTTAAAAAAATTATTCGTTGTGGAAAATGGTGACATAAAAAAGTTTTTATTTACATAGTTCCAATTTTTTTTAAGCCACTAAAATATATATTTTTTAAATAATTTGGTATCATCATAATTATACTGATCATGTCATTTGGTCATTTTTACCACACAACACCTTAAAAAAACAAAACCCATAAAATAATGTCAGAAAATTTGTTTGTCTTCATTTTTCTGTACATTGCATGGTAAAATGAATGGTGTGATTCAAAACTAGAAGTCGTCCTGCAAACAACAAGCCCTCCAACAACGATATTGATAGCAAAATAACAAAGTTATGACTCCTAGCATGAAGAGGAGGAAAAAATGAAAAATTTGCTGCTTTGTTAAAGGGTTGAAGGGAACGTGTCATCAAAAACATTTTTTTCAACAATTACATTTTTTTTAAGTATTAATGTTTTAAAATATGGTATAAAATATGAAAAATAAATGTAAAAAGTTTTACAATTTTTAACTTTTGAACATTAGGGGGAGCAGCTGCTGACATTTCTTATATTAACCAAGTGTACCGCTAACTCGCCTTTACATTTACAGCAGTAAATGTACCAAACTTTTCCAGGAACAGAAAAAGTTAACTTGTATCTTTTCAGATATGCTGTTACTTGTATCTGTTCCAGGAAACGTTGGATACTTTGGAAAGTTTTTTCTAGTACTCAACTTTTATATTGGGGAATATAGATTTAAGAAGGGGTTGTCCACTACTTAGTCATGACATGTGGCATGAACACACCATGAAGGTTTGGACTACCCTAGAGACATCATCCCACTCAAGTCAAGATTTTTCCAGGTTAGTGTCCAAAGAGGGGGAAGCAGGAAACTCTGCTATAAAAGCCCCTTGGTCTGGCAATATTGTCCTCATTGGTGCTGCTGGTGTTAACTCTGCTCTCCCAGGATGTTCAACCAGAGGTAAAGTTATGAAAAGCAGACGACAAATCAGAACAGCTTTCAGAAAGAGCTGCAGCCAGAATAGAGGTACAATCAGCATCTCTCTTTTTGATTGCCCAGCCCCCGAAGAGCAATGAGCATTACACTAGTGTATAGACAATAACTCATGGGCTGCAGGCAGTAGACAGTGCAGGTGCCTGGATTCAGTCCCACCCTGGAATAGAGGATATAAATCACATGCCCCTTAAAATGATTTCAGGATGTGAGGGAGCCTGGGAAAAGTGACACCTGCCGCACTTGTGTGTGAAATGAAGCACTATGTTGTTGAAGGGGGGAGGCACAGGGCCAGTATCAACACGCTGTGGGCCGGAACTGAGTTCTCTTCGCCCTGTGTCCCCTCTTCTAGAAAGGACTGAGAGTGGAGTGTGCAGTGTAATTATGGATTTTCTGTACTCACTATTACATTGTCCATGGGACCGGAACTGACTTCAAACAAGACAGGAGATTTGAGATCCGGATTAACAGACTCACTTTTACTGTGCAATTCTTCCATACATGGCTACAGCATACAGAATAAGGCATGGTCTTTAGTTAGTGAAATACCCTTGGTTATGTGCCTTTCCAGTGTTCCTCCTCGTCCTGTCCTGAAACCCACCATCTTCCACTTCCTCTGTGACCCAGCAGAGAATCTCCCCATGAGGGATACAAAGGTCTGCTTCTCAGTGCCTCTTGTAGGTTTAGGCCCAGGACTGTGCTGGCGTCCAGATCGAGTATCAAATGTGTCCTCATTCTGCTCAGAAAACTTGCTCTGATAAAACACTTCCTCCACTGCTGTACCTGTTGCTGGAATCTGTCTCCCTGTCCGTTCAGCTTTCCTTCTACACTCCACTCTCTCTTGTATGGGACCTGCTCCGGTCCCGTTCAGTAGGGGTCGTGGAACCAGAACTCAGGTGTCCGTGTCATGGACTACACCCTGGCAGACTCTCTGCCTAACTCCTCCACTCACTGTCTGCAACGTGGATATTATTTTCTATAAAACTGTTCTAACCCCTCCCAGCTAATGATCTAATCCCTGTGTTTAACTATCTAATGTCTAAGTAATGTACTGTAAAATATATCCCTATCTATTGTATGGTTCCCCTAGTGGACAGACCTCCTTCATCCCAGGAACGGCCTTAGGCAAAGCATATAGGAGAAGCGGCATACAATAACGGCCATAACGGATAAAACACAGCAAACAACTTTATCACATCTCATAACATACACATGTAACATAATATTTTAACTCAATCAACCCCTTGTTGACACAGCATCTTCTCAGCCCGCCACCCTCCTATATTGTAAAGCTAGGATAACCTGCAAGATGGGGAAATGCGTCAAGGCACTAACAATAAGAAGCACAAGCATTGAATGATAAGTTATCTTTTTTCCTAATACATCTCACGGTGGGCTCCCAAGTACTACTATACCTGTTGTATATCTATGCTATGACTATCCTATATCTACTTTACACCGAATGCAGAATTATTAGGCAAATGCGTATTTTGATCACTTTGATACTTTTTATACATGTTGTCCTACTCCAAGCTGCATAGTCTTGAGAGCCAACTACCAATTAAGTAAATCTGGTGATGTGCATCTCTGTAATGAGGAGGGGTGTTGACTAATGACATCAACACCCTATATAAGGTGTGCTTAATTATTAGGCAACTTCCTTTCCTTTGGCAAAATGGGTCAGAAGAGAGATTTGACGGGCTCTGAAAAGTCCAAAATTGTGAGATGTCTTGCAGAGGGATGCAGCAGTCTTGAAATTTGCAAACTTTTGAAGCGTGATCACTGAACAATCAAGCGTTTCATGGCAAATAGCCAACAGGGTCGCAAGAAGCGTGTTAGCAAAAAAAGGCGCAAAATAACTGCCCATGAATTAAGGAAAATAAAGCGTGAAGCTGCCAAGATGCCATTCGCCACCAGTTTTGTCATATTTCTGAGCTGCAACGTTACTGGAGTATCAAAAAGCACAAGGTGTGCGATACTCAGGGACATGGCCAAGGTAAGGAAGGCTGAAAAACGACCACCTTTGAACAAGAAACATAAGATAAAACGTCAAGAATGGGCCAAGAAATATCTTACGACTGATTTTTCAAAGGTTTTATGGACTGATGAAATGAGAGTGACTCTTGATGGGCCAGATGGATGGGCCAGAGGCTGGATCAGTAAAGGGCAGAGAGCTCCACTCCGACTCAGACGCCAGCAAGGTGGAGGTGGGGTACTGCTATGGGATGGCATCATCAAAGATGAACTTGTGGAACCTTTTCGGGTTGAGGATGGAGTGAAGCTCAACTCCCAGACCTACTGCCAGTTTCTGGAAGACAACTTCTTCAAGCAGTGGTACAGGAAGAAGTCGGTATCGTTCAAGAAAAACATGATTTTCATGCAGGACAATGCTCCATCACATGCACCCAACTACTCCACAGTGTGGGTGGCCAGTAAAGGTCTAAAAGGAGAAAAAATAATGACATGGCCCCCTTATTCACCTGATCTGAACCCCATAGAGAACCTGTGGTCCATCATAAAATGTGAGATCTACAGGGAGGGAAAACAGTACACCTCTCGGAACAGTGTCTGTGAGGCTGTGGTGGCTGCTGCACGCAATGTTTATCGAAAACAGATCAAGCAACTGACAGAATCTATGGATGGAAGGCCGTTGAGTGTCATCATAAGGAAAGGTGGCTATATTCATCACTAATTTTTTTGGCTTTTGTTTTTGCATGTCAGAAATGTTTATTTCAAAATGTTGTGCACTGATATTGGATTACCTGGTGAAAATAAACAAGTGAGATGGGATTATATTTGGTTTTTATTAAGTGGCCTAATAATTCTGCACAGTAATTGTTACCTGCACAAACAGATATCCTCCTAAAATAGCCAAATCTGAAAAAACCACTCCAACTTCCAAAAATATTAAGCTTGGATATTTATGAGTCTTTTGGGTTGATTGAGAACATAGTTGTTGATCAATAATAAAAATAATCCTCTAAAATACAACTTGCCTAATAATTCTTCACACAGTGTAATCTTTGTTATACCACAAGGTTGAAACAGGGGCTATCATGGAGAGACAGGAAGAGCCACCGTTGAGTTGGGGTGTCATATTTCGTATATTTATTATGCCAACCTCCGCAGCTAGACAGTATCAGCCTTAGGTATCGATCTAGGGATTCACAGTTTTATTTTTTTTGACTGGGATATATTTATATAATTTCTACGAACTTATCTGATCTAGTACGTATCTGAGCTATATATATCATTTGTAGGTCTGTTGGATCTATGAGTGAGTCCATAACCTGAATCTGAGAGTTTATTTGTTTTGTATTTGGACTTATTTGAACTCGTTCTCTCCACGATCTGTAATTCTGCAAATCTCCAAATGCTCGTTACATGCAGCCGTTTTTCCTGTTGCAAAAAGATGTTTAGGATTTTATGAAATTCCATTTCAGTTTGCAGGACATTTTGTGCTTTTTCATTATTTTGTATTTTTACCATTAAAACTTAAGCAGAGGAAACTTTAGCAAGTAAAAGCGACAATCATGTAGTAATGCACTGGGGTAGGTAGAGGCATCTGTTACATAACCATTACTGTGCTGTTCCAAAGGCAAAATCATATTTCTTTTTTATTTTTTGTTATTTTTGCTTCATTTTTTTATGATACAGAAATAGTGTAACTGGCTGCTGTCCTGTAATTGTATTTGGAGGAGACACAGCTCATTCTCTAATGGTTTTCAGTGAAGATACAGTAAACAAACATCACGGGGCGTAACTGGGTGAGGGTATGTGGGCACGGTGCCAGGGATGGTGGGCATCTATCTAATCTAAAGTATTCAGCACTCTTACTAGTCTCTGTTAGCCTCTTCAGGACAAAAATATTTTGGATCTTTAGGATTATTATTTTTTTTTTATTATTGCCGCATTACTAGAGCTGTAACTTTTTGTTTTACCTTAGATGTAGCCATATTCTTTTGGCCCCGATTTGGGGTACAAATACATTTACTTTTAACAATTCTTAAAATAAATTAACTTTTAATAAATCTTTATGGGAAGGAATAGAAAAAAAATAGATCCACAGAATAAAGTATAACATGTATCGTGTCGTACAGTGCGATTACGGTGATACTAAATTTATAAAGTATTATTACATTTATACAATAAATACACTGTCTAAAAAAAACAACACATTTTCGTCTCTGTATTCTGAGAGCCATAAGTTTTATAGTTTTTAGTCTATGAGGCTGCGTGAGGGCTTATTTTTTGAAAAGCTGTAGTTTAAAGAGAATCTGTCACCAGGTTTTTCACACCTAATCTGAGAGCAACATAATGTAGGGGCAGAGACCCTGATTCCAGCGATGTGTCACTTACTGGGCTGTTTGCTGTAGTTTTATAAAATCACTGATTTATCAGCAGGAGATTAAGAGGACTAGTAAACCTGCTGCCACAGAGTCCAACCCCGCCCCCACCACTGATTGGTTGCTTTCTATGTATACTGTGCATAAGCAGAAAGCTGCCAATCAGTGGTGGGGGCGGGGTTATACAAGGCTCAGCATTTCATCACTGTTAGATCTGCAGCAGAGAAAACCATTTTTAACCAAAACTGCTGCAAGCAGTAAAGTAAGTTACAAATCGCTGGAATCAGGGTCTCAGCCCCTATATTATGCTGCTCTCAGATGGGGTAGTAAAAAACCTGTGACAGATTCCCTTTAATACCCTTTTCTGGTGAATATAACTTCCTAATCACTTTTCAAGCTACGTTATTGGAGGTGGAATAAACTAAAGAAAACACCAGAAATTCTGGATTGTACTTATTTTAACACTTATGATGCCCATTAGCTTAATTTTAAATGCTTATCCTGCATGATAACATTATTTTGACAATGCCAAGCTTATATTGTTTTTTAATGTTTTTTCTTGTTTTTAGTGGGTCAAGATGTAGTTTGTATTGGCACTATTTTTAGGTGCATGAGACTTTTTAATCACTTTTTATTCCTTTTTTTTGTTGAAAAGGTTGAGCATAAAAAACAATAAATCTGTTTTTTTACTCATGTACTTTATTTTACTTGTGCATAAAGCACTACATTTAAAAATTATTTTTTGGTTGCCACATTCTAAGATCCATAACATTTTTTGGAGAGCTGTGTGAGGGTTTGTTTAGTTAGTTCTTATTGAAATAAGTAAGAGATAAATACTGAAATAGTGTGACATGCAGAAGTAGTGCTGTTGCTTCAAAAGCATCCAGCAACTGTTACAAATAACACAAGCACAGGAGACAGGAAGTGTTGTGCTTCAGAAGCATCCAGCAACTAGAGAGGTTAACACAGTCACAGGAGACAGGGAGTGTTTTAGCAGAGCCCCAGGGTAATTGTAGGGAACTTGTTATTGTAGTCTGGCTGAAGCCTAAGAGAAAGGTGGTGTGTTATCTGGATCTGACAGAAGGCAACTGAACAGGATTAAGATCAGGAGAGAAACTAAGCACAGGTCAGATAAACTCCCTGAACTAACAGTGCAGAGTATTATTGGGCAGGTAGATAAGGACTGGAAGGAATTGTGACACAGGTATCATCTCCCTCATCAAACCCTCTCCTCCTCCACCTCCATGCAGGATAAAGAATGCTGCGTAATATTGTGTCCTTGTGAAGGAAAAGCCTATTGTTGTGTATGCACAGAAGTGTGCTGCTAAGAGATCGAATCTATGCTGAATTATGCTACTGAAGAGACTGTACTACTATGCCTTGTGAAGAAACTACTGTATTGTTACTGGAGCCGGTTGCTCAAGAAACTCACATCGTACTGTAATGAAGATTGTTGCTGTAATATCCTTGAATTGCACTGGCCGTGCGTCATATTAAATTCCACTGTTAAACTGTTGAAAAAAACTCTTGTCAGATGTGTCTGGTCAGCAATTGAATCTATCGTGTGCCTGAGAGAAGCTGCAGCTTATGGTCGCCCTGAGTAATGGTTCCCCCAGGATTCCAAAGATATAATGAAACCCGTCTCACCCTTTCTGAACCTAGAAGCATGCATATAACATTGGTGACCCGTACAGGGAATCCTGAGTGGGAATTAGCATGTAGAGAGAGAAGAGTAAAAGTGTTTGAAAAAAAACAGCAGCACAGCACCTCAATTCAACTCTGCTACACCAGTTAAAGGGGACCAGCCCTGAAGAAAACTCACTAGCAGCAATGGATGTGGAAATACAAATGGACAGAATTAGTGAGGTGCTTCTTTAGTTAACCTGTGAAGAATTGAGAACAGTAGCAGAACATATAAAGATGTCAGAAGAACAGATTTCTAAAGCACACAACCGCAGGCAACTGTTAGCTGCCATTAATGCAAAAATGGATGAGCTGGGGGAGAAAGAAGCTGAAGACATCATGGGGACGTTCCTCCAGGAACTAAAATAATTTCCAACCAGGTTGAAGTTGGAGGATGGAGGGGCGGCACCAATTACCAAAAGCGGGAATCTTTGTCCACAGACAGAACTACAGGAATTGAAAGAACAATTCAAAGCTCTAACAACATCCCTGCAAGAATCAACCAAAACCTCTGAACGGGTGACAAACTCAGACAGAACCTTTACCCTGCTTGGGTTAGGTAAATCAGTAAGACAGTACTCTCTAACACCACAAATCACCAGTAAAGAATTCAAGATCCTGGGATAGATTGGAGAGTGTGAACAGAAAGAGAAACTGTCTTATATGAACTTGTTGCACCAGATCGATGCCGGCTTACAGAAAGGCTACAAGCCAGATGAGATCGTTGAGGGGGTGGTGAAAGAGATGAACCGAGGACTGAACCTCCGTAGTACGCTATAAATGAAGAGTCAATTGACTTTGCAACAGCTGAAGATGATTTTAAAAGGGCACTATAAAGAAGAGAGTACTTCAGAATTGTTCCACCAACTCATTAACCTCTCTCAGAAAAAATAATGAATCCAGTTGGATAAACATGTAAGTGGGCTGCACTGCTGAAGTAAATCAATTCTTCAGAGATGATGATGATGATGATGATGAAAAGGCTTTTAATTAACAATGCGTTTCAACGCCGTATCGGCATCTTTTTCAAGTAAAAAAACCTAATGACATTCTTCCAGCTGTAACACGGCTACTTTAGACGCAGCGACACAGAAACACAGAGCAGCCAATACAGGGTTAATAAACAGGGGAAGTTTATAATAACAGGGTAAACCTCCACGCAGGGAGTAACAAGGGAAAATATGGGGAAAAACAAGGAAAGTAGCAGGTAAAATTCTTTAAGCGACAGTTCACAGTTTAACTAGATATAGCAGTGTCGAACCGGTTGTAAACGACAGTTTTTACACTTAGCTTACTCTTTTCCTCCAAAAGGCAGTTACCAGCTGGGGCCGGTGTTGATTTCTTCAGGCTTCCCCGCCCAAACAATGCTCCATCTTCTGGCTCCGGTTTTACCTGCTGAGCCCCTAGTCCATAACACGGCACTTCACGTGCCCGGCTCCACCGACCCTACGTCTCTTCTCTAGTCGGCTCGACTCCTCCGGTCCACTGCACTCGGCTCTTGCTCCCAGTCCTGGAGCCAGGAGCCTGGACCCTCTCACACTGCTCTGCAGAGCAGGACCCAGCTCCGCTTTCACACGCAAATGTCCTCGTCTCTTCCTCTCTCTACCCACGTCACCAGTCTCTCGGTCACCTGACCTCCCAGCTCTGACTCTGGACACGCCCCCAGCTTCCCAGTAACCTGACTCCTGTGCTCGCAGTCTGTCTTCCCTCTGCAACCAGAGGCACGGCCCCGGAAGTTCCGGATCCCTTGCTCTGAAAGTACTTACACCCCGGTCTTCCCCCTTACACAGCCACGGGGCAGCAGCAGCTGTTTTTCTTCATGCCTTCATAGGAGTTGTGCCTGTCACAACTCCATCAGGTGAGTGTAACCAGCACTCTCTTAATCTCCCTCCATAGGGTATCACCCTATTGTGCACTCTGTTCCCCACATTTAGATCTACATAGAAAAAATAATGAATCACCCCAAAGTTTCTTGTTCAGAGCAATTGAACTGAAGGATAGACTGTTGTTTGCATCCAGAGATGTAGAAGCGGAGGAGAAGTTAGATGCTGGACTAGTCCAGAAGAAGTTCTTGAGATCATTGGGAATGGGGTTAATCAGCAAAGACATCAAGTTGCCGCTGTAACAGTACCTAGAAGATCCTGGCATTCTGGACGAAGTCCTAATTGAAAAAATGAATGAGGCAGCCAGTTTGGAGTCAGAGAGCTAACAGAAGTTAAAGAAAGGCTCTGCTCCTAAAATCACCAAAATGAGTCAGCTGAAGTTGGAGACCCCCAGTGGCCAGTCCAAAGATCATCATGGAGACCCTCCAGTGCCACCTCCGAGAGGGAACCTTAAATCACTAACGCTGACTGGGAGGAAGTAATAGGAGAACTGCGAGACGAGTTGATTGAGGTGAAAAAGTTGATTAGTTTCAGGCCAGAACCTGTATCCCTCAGACCCAGGAGTGGGTTCCAAAAAAGAGGATATCCGGCTTGTGAAGCATGCCGTTCATCAAATCAGAGTGCGGTGTGTGTCCACTGTCTAAGATGTGGTGAGGAAGGACATTATACCAAGGAATGTCAATGGTCACGGTCGTTTGGGTTAAAAGACAGGATGTTGCTGACTCGCCCAGGGGGATATGGGGGACTCAGTACCCGGGCCTTTACCTTCTTGCGATGTCACGGCGGTCGGCACCCGGGCCCGTACCCTGGGGTCACTCTTAAAAAGGGGTTGTTGCTTGAAGGGATGATAAACGGTTTTGTCTCGTGACGCCACCTGTGGTTCCCGGTAATGGGTACCGGCGCTGCTGCAGACCTCTGGGGCAGATGTTAGGGCAGCTGAGTTGGTGCGGCTCTCCACAGGCAGAGCACAGCTCCAGGGCAGTGTAGGTGCAGATGGTGATGCTGGGCGTTGTAGTGCAGGAGCGATAGCGTGGTAGAAATAACTGACAAACAGTGGGGTGCTGTCATCCGAGTTTACTCACAGTTATTCAGGTTCCTCAGGTAGCACTATACAGCTTACAGTCTCCCACGTCGCGCTGCGTTCATCAGGCAGAGGTTCAGCACTCCCTCAAGTATCTCAAGAGCACTTAACGGGACCCCTCTCTGTATGTTCCTTTCTTAGCCGACTTCCCGTGCTGGGTCTCTCCCTCCTGCCCTGTGCCCCGCCACACAAAGTCCCGATCGGGTACCTTGAGATCCCTCTGGAAAACTTGAAGTTCCCGGACCATGCTTGGTGCCCTTCTCGGCAGCTTAGGTGCGGATGTGGCAACTGCACCTTGAAAGTGCAGAAGCCTCCGGTTTTCTAGCTGAGACTTAAAGTAACTCGGCTAGTCCAGGGACCGGTTCCCTTCTTGCGGCCTGATCTCTCTGACGCCTGGTAGATTCGGGCGTACGGGTGCCGTCCTGCACTCACCGTACACCCTGGGATCCCTTCTGTTACTGGAGCCTTCCTCCCTTGCTCCCACTCCTCTCTCAGTCTTGGGCATGACAGGCCGAGCTTGCCTCCCGAGCAGAGCTCCTGAAGAGCCTCTGCTCCCTTCACTTCTCCTCTTCTGACTCACTCTTACTCCCCCTTAAAAAGATGGCTTCCCCTATATATATATATCTTCAAGTGCTCCCCTGGTCTGCGTCCTCCACCCACAACCACTACTTGGTTCCCCCTCACTTTTGGTTCCCCCCACTCCAGCCAGGGATGGGGCAGCAGAAGAAGTGCACAATGCTCTTCCAGCCGGCCAAGAGTAGTGTAGCGTTGAGTGCAGGTGTTGGGGTCCCGGGCAGTACTCCATCCTTACCTGAGAGAAGGAGATGCGACACCTCTGGGTGAGGTGCAGTACCTCTGTGGCGACTGAACTCTCAGGGGCGCCACATTGCCAGTGCAGGGCGACTGGTAACCGCGACACGGAGGAGGCCCCAGAAGCAAATATAAATCTCACCAAACCCCAGAACAGCGCATGAGGTAAAATGGCTGCGTCAGTACTATCCCCAAGTGTGCTCCCATCTACAATAGCTGTAACAGAGACAGGGGCATCAGTTACTTAATGCCAAGTGTTGAGGTCAAACGATTTACTCCTGGGAGGAGGATTCCTCGGTCAGTAAAGATAGCCTCATCAGGCTAATCGGTGAAAGGTGCTTTATACAGTGCCAGCTAGATGGGACACAGGAGCCCAAGTGAGCCTTTTAAATGAAGAATGGAGAAGGCGCTACCTGCCACATACCTGCCTTCGGTCACTAAAAGAACTCTTAAGACCAGTGGAACTCCACGGCAAAGCTGTCAACCAGACCAAAATCCCTTTCATAGGCTGGGTGGAAGTGACTTTCCAATTGAGGGCAACGAAGAACAGCAACACCATTGAGCTTTTGGTACCTTTTCTTGCGACCAGTGATCAGAATGTGGCAGAGAATCCTATCCTGGGTTATAATGTAATCAGTGAGGTCATCACGAAACACAGATTCCACACATAAGACCTCAGGAGTGGACATGGTACCATCTTCCAAAACTTTGAGGACTCCACCAAGATGGTTAGCATCACCATCCCGCTTTTCTGTCTTCTGAAACGCTCTCTGCTCACAATCAAAGAGTATGCATTGCAGGCTGAGCACAACGAGATGGAGCAAGGATCCATACAGGGTGATTACACACAGCCCAGCCTCATCTCATTCCAACGTGGATTTTGTGACAATGAGGAAGAGGAGGACACGGAAGTCTTGCCTGTAAGCAGTCTGGCAAGCATGGCCGAGTTTATGTTACGCTGCCTTTCCCATGACCCTCGCGTTCTCAAAATTTTGGGTGACAGTCATTACTGGTTAGTGACACTTCTAGACCCACACTACAAGGAGAACTTTATATCTCTTATTCCTGCGGACAGGTCTACAAAAATGGGGCAGTGTCAGAAGGCCTTTGTTGCAGAACTATTAAAAAAATTCTCATCTGAAAACGCTGGCGGCAGAGGTCACAGTTCGTTGGACAACCAAGGAGTACAGCCGAGAGAGACACAACTCCAATCCAGCAGAGGCAGGGGAACACTGTCAAAGTTCTGGGAGAGTTTTCTCAGCCCTTCCCATCGCACAGGCCCTGAGGCGCGGGGTACTCTCACAAGAAGTGCAAAGTTTGGGAAGATACTGAGGGAGTACCTTGCCGACCGTACCAACGTTCTCCGTGATTCCTCTGTGCCTTATAATTATTGGATATCCAAGCTGGACACGTGGAATGAACTGGCTCTCTATGCCTTGGAGATCCCGGCCTGCCCTGTCGCTAGCGTTTTATCAGAGCGGGTTTTTAGTGCCACTGTTGGAATTATAACTGATAAGCGCATCCGCCTGTCAACTGAAGATGCTGACAGGCTGACTCTTATAAAAATGAACAATACTGGATTGGGCCAGACTTCTCAACACCACCGAATGATAGCAGCATAACTTAAACTCAAATCCAGTGTCTTTTTTTTGGGAGGTGTATTCCCATGCACCTTTTTACACCCACACATGGGTATACGCTTCCTGATTTTGGCTATTTACTATTGTCCTCCTCCTTCTCCTCATTCTCATCCTCCACCACATCACCAGGGTTACCGTGGTCCTTGATGCAACACCCATATAATTTTTTTAAAGGGTGTTTATGATGCCCGCAAAAAATTTTTTTATACAGTATGTTTGTGTATACCTTCCAGGGGTAAATGTTTGTCAGCCCATACGCTTAGTGCATGGGCATTACAAGTATAGGAGACCGGCTCCTTTCTAATGGGAACATTTTTTCATGAGGCCCTCTACATCTCTTCCAAGGGACATTGGAGTGCCTCCCAATTTTTTTTCAGCCCTTGCATTCGCTGCATAGGCCAACACTATGGGAGACCCACTTCCTAATAATGGGAACATTGTTTTCAGAAGGCCCTTTGACCTCCACGTCTCTTCCAAGGGGCATTGGAGTGCCTCCAAATTTTTGGCAACCCTTGCATTCACTGCATAGGCAAACACAATGGGAGACCCACTTCCTAATAAAGGGAAACATTGTTTTCAGGAGGCCCTCTGACCTCCACATCTCTTCCAAGGGGCATTGGAGTGCCTCCGAATTTTTGGCAACCCTTGCATTCACTGCATAGGCAAACACAATGGGAGACCAACTTCCTAATAATGGGAACATTGTTTTCAGGAGGCCCTCCTCTACGCCTCTTCCAAGGAGCATTGGAGTAGATCCAAATTTTTGGCAGCCCTTGCATTCACTGCATAGGCAAACACAATGGGAGACCTACTTCCTAATAATGGGAACATTGTTTTCTGGAGACCCTCTGACCTCCATGTCTTTTCAAAGGAGCATAAAGGCCCCGTCACACTAAGCGACGCTACAGCGATTCCGACAACGATACGACCTGTCACGGATCGTTGCTGCATCGCTATGTGGTCGCTGGTGAGTTGTCAAACAGTCAGATCTTCCCAACGACGCAGCAGTGATGCAGTGAGCCGTAACTATCTGTATAACGATGCACGCCTATGTGTTTCTGTGACTGAGTCGTCAACAAGGTCGTTGGTAAGGTGTCAAACACCCCGATACATGCTACCCAGCGGGGCCTCAACGATCAAAGAAATGTCCAGACCATTCCGACACGACCAGCGATCTCACAGCAGGGGCCTGGTCGCTGCTAAGTGTCAAACATAGCGAGATCGCTACTGAGGTCGCTGTTGCATCACAAAACTTGTGACTCAGCAGCGATCTCGCTAGCGATCTCGCTTAGTGTGACGGGGGCTTTAGAGTGCCTCCAAATTTTTGCCAACCCTTGCATTCACTGCATAGACAAACACAATGGGAGACCCACTTCCTAATAATGGGAACATTGTTTTCAGGAGGCCATCTGACCTCCAAGTCTCTTCCTAGGGGCATTATAGTGCCTCCCAATTTTTGGCAGCCCTTGCATTCACTGCATAGGCAAACAGTATGGGAGATTCACTTCCTAATAATGGGAACATTGTTTTCAGGAGGCCCTCCTCTAAGTCTCTTCAAAGGGGTATTGGGGTGTGTCCAAATTTTCAAAGGGGTATTGGAGCGCGTGCAAATTTTGGGCAGCCCTGCACTCACTGCATACGCAATAACAGTATAGGAGACCCACTCTTTAGTAATGGGAACAATGAAACATAGCCGGCTGATGGCTCTCTAAGAATAGTGAGGGCCGACTGCTGGCCCTTTAAGAATAGTAAAGGCCGCTTGATGGCCCTATAAAAATAGGCTTTGTGACTTTCAGAGTCCCTCCTTCATAAATGAAACAGGATGTGTCTGATGATGTGTCACACACCACATGGCCAGATAAGGTTGTAAAATGTTAAAATGACATCCCCCGGTGGATGCATTTGTCACAGTTGAAAGCAATGCAAAAGTGCAAAAATGCATAAAAAATCCTACGTGTGAACATAGCCCAAGGTGTGGAGGAGTATTTTTGGGTTTGTTGTAATTTATTTTGCCTTATATACAAGTCATTACCCTGGAAAGGATGTTCCTTAACATATTTCCCAGGAAAATCCATTTTGTTTTTGTATGTTTTATTGTGAGTCTGTAAAAGTGGCGTAATACCTCTGACAACGTTGTTCACAGCAGTCACCTGGGAGTCAGAAATGCTTTCAGAGGTCTTCCCCATGCTGTTCCCATGTCATTTGAGCACTGTTCCCATCGATTTGGACAATTTTTAGGCCTCTGCAGACCGCCGTGGGGAGCTGCCTGAAAAATGCTCGAGTTTCCCATAGACTTACATTGGGCTCGTTGCTCGGGTCGAGCACCCAAGCATTCCAATTTGCTCGACCTGAGCATCGAGCACCCATGCATTTTAGTGCTCGTGCATCACTACTCCTCAAAACTTCCGAAAGGCCTAGTGCATGGTGAGACTGTGCTTACAATTCCTACTGGTGGGTTTACTCGAGTGACAGTACCGGTGATGAATACTACGAAACAAGAAATTAGACTGGATCCAAAGAATGTATTAGGTCACATTGAAACCGTTAAAACGGTATATCCAGCCAGTGTGAGACCGGCCCAGGGGTCTATCGTGAATTCAGTCTCCCCACCAAGGAACAGGAGTTGCCCAGGGGAGGAAATTGCACAACCCACCTCAGGGTCATGGGATCCCCCAGTATCCCTGGAACACTTGTGCTCTGAAGATATAGCAATAGCAAAACAGATGCTGAGAGAAGAGTGTCATGCGTTCTCTAAAGATGACTCTGATATAGGCTTTATCCCATCACTGCAATTGAAAATCAATTTGAAAGACACGACCCCAGTAACCAGAAGTTACATGTCTGTGCCGAAACCATTACACCGTGAAGTAAAAGAGTATTTACAAGATCTAATCAACAGAGGTTGGGTCGAAGTCGTCTTATTCCTCTCCAATTGTTTGTGTTAGGAAGAAGGACGGTAGGTTGAGACTCTGCTGTGACTACTGGGAACTAAACCGAAAGTCAGTACCTGATCAGCACCCGATACCAAAGATTCAAGATATGCTGGATAGCCTATGAGGAAGCACCTGGTTCTCTGTCCTCGATCAGGGTAAAGCATACCATTAAGGGTTTGTTGAAGAGTCCAGTAGACCCTTGACAGCATTCATCACACCGTGGGGGTTATATGAGTGGATCCGCATACCGTTTGGGCTCAGTTCAGCTCCAGCAGAATTCCAGAGGAGCATGGAGACCTGTTTGGAAGGATTGAAGAATGATATCTGCCAGCCGTACTTGGATGAGAATGTGGTACACAGTAGTGTTGAGCCACCCCGGTAGTGTTCGAGTTCGGTTCGGTTCGTCGAACACCCGTGTGTTCGCCGAACTGTTCGTCGAACTGTTCATCGAACACCTTCGAACACCGTTAAAACCAATGGCAGGCAAACAAAAACACATAGAAACACATAGAAAACACCTTCAAAGGTGTCCAAAAGCTGACAAACTGCTCAGAAGACACAACTAACACATGGAAAAGTGACAAGTACATATAGTCATGTGAAAAGAAAAGAGGTGGAGGAGTAAAAGGAGGGGGAGACACAGATATAGGCATGTCATGCCCTTCTAAAATCCAAAAAGTGAGAAGCCGACACGTTCAGTCCGCTCCTGCCCGTGCCACCTCCGTGTCGCCGGGTTTGTGCCAGAGCCGCGGTGAACCCTGACGGCCAGCCCCCCTCTCCCAATACTGGTGCCTGTCCGCTGGTGGGTCGAGCGAGCCCCCCTGTGGTGGAGGCAGCTCTAAGCTTTTTAATTTAAATTGTCTCTCTAATTTGAATAAATACACTTTAAATCCATTTACAAGGATTTATTGGAGGGCAAGTCTCATGCCAGCAGCCGCGTAATTCCAGCTCCAGTAGCGTCCACTAAAGCTGCTGCAGTTAAAAAGCTTTTATAAGGATCGAGCTCGGCTGTCCACCGCAAGGCATCCTACTGCCAGTCCGAGCCCCTATGCCTTGGGGTGCCTCCTGATGCTCTTCACTGAGTATCCCGTGGTCCCGAAGCATTTCCTTTGAAAAAATGAAGTGTCCAAACTACAGGTGGTGTAGCTTGCTTAACAGCCGGGATAATCCGCTGACTAGCAGACACTGCTACTAGGCACAAAGTATTTCCTGGGCTAGATGCAGTTAAAAATTTGTAATTAGATACTCTCGTTGGATGCTGAGAAAGCATTCCATAGAGTCTCCTGGCACGCCATATATGATTCTCTTAAAAAGCTTGGGGTAGGGGTCTAGGGGACCCTTTTATAGCCAAAATCACGGTCCTGTATCGCAATACGTCACCTAGGCTGAAGATAAATGGAACTGTAGCACCCTGTGGGCTCGGTTGCTACAGAAGTATTGCACCTCACCCAGAGGTGTGATATCTCACTCTCAGGTAAGGATGTAGTGTGGATCAGGACCCGACACCTGCATGCATTACACCACATTGCCATGGGGCAGGGCGACCAATATGCCCCTGAGATGGGCACGACAGTCCCTGTCCCTGGCTGGAGTGGGGGGAGGGAACACTGAGGAAGGGGAACCCTGTAGTGCAGGAGCAGGGAGGAAGCAGTTCCTGGGTGCATTGAGAAGGGAGTATAAAAGGTGGGCACCATCTTAGTTCAGTGCAGAGAAGTCTGAGCAGAAGTGGCAGGGAGCAGGGGCTCTGCATGAGCTCTGCTCCGGAGGCGGGCCTAGTAACAGAGGCCCAGGCCTGGAAGAGGGAGAAGGAAGGAAGAGGAGCGGAGAAGGCTCCAGGAACGAGGAACGAAGGGATCTCAGGGGTGCGGACGGGCGAGTCGCCACCGCACGCCCGAATCCACCTGCGTGGAGGGGTCAGGCCAAAGGGGGAGACCGGTCCCCGAAACTAGTGGAGGCAGGAAACGACCCTCAGCTAGAAACAGGAGGCTGTGACATTTTATGTGGCGCAGCCCCTCGCTACACCCGCTAGGAAGGCACCACATAGGGTCAGGGAAACTGGCGCCAAGTTTACCAAGAGGAGGCCCGAGGCAGCCGGACAGAAGTGTTGGTAAGAAAGGCCAGACAAAGGACACACAAAGTGGGTCCTGTGAAGCACTCCAAAGTTATCTGGGAGTTGTCTGAGCCCCTCATCTGGTGAGCACAGTACGACGTGGGCAGCCGTTACCTGCAGACGTGGTCTGGATAATAAGAACTGTGAGTAAAGGCCCTGGACTGCATCACTGACTCCGTGTCATTACTGCTGCTGCCCTGCACCATCACCCCCATCCTCCGCATACACTGCCCTGAGGCTATACTCCTCCCGTGGGGAGTTATGCTACGCTCTGCTGCACCCACAACACCAGCCTCAGCGGTCTGCCCTGGAGCGGCGGTTCACTCTGACCGCAATCCACGGGTGGCGTAGTCGGACATTTAAACATCAAAACCACATAAATAGTTCCGCCACTGGTTTGACCGCCCTGAGCCACGGAACCGGGTTGCCGCCACGGAGACTACAACCACCAGCATCCACCAAAAAGGGTCCGGCTCCGGGTGTCCCAAGGCCCAGGGGGCGCGTCAGAACATTTTCATCACCTTTCACAATCACCAATGGGACAAGGCAGGGATGTTCTCTGTCCCCTCTCTTATACATCCTAGTGACGGAGCACCTGCTCTCATCAATTCGCCATAACCCCAATATTAGGTGGATTGAGGTGGGAGGCACCGAGTACAAGTGCTCTCTATTTGCTGATGATGTCCTAGTATATATTACTCAATCACATATATCCATCTCTGCTGTTATGGCTGAAATAGATCACTTTGTTACATGGTAAAATTTTAAAATCAATGCAGCGAAGTCTGAGGCCCTCGATGTCTCCCTCCCCAAATCCATATAGGATTCCATCCAGTCCAACTTTCCCTTTGCCTGGCCCTCACAGGGTATCAAATACTTAGGAATTCCTATTCATAGAGACCTCTCCCATCTATGTTATCTTAATTTTGGGCCCTTTATTGAACAACTCCATACAGACCACGGTTGGCAAGTTAGAACTGTAAGATTCACTACGTGAACCACTGGTGTTTTGTGGAAAAGCACATGTACACTGTGTTCCAAATTATTATGCAAAAAGTGTTTAGGAGTGATAAGGGAAGAATTTGTTTGTTTGTCAGTTAAACTCATTGATGGTGATGTGTGTCAGGGCTCTTTATATCACTGTAAGCAATTGCAGACACCTGTGCTAATTAGTTTGGCAGGTGTGTCTAATGAAAGGCAAGACTACTTAAGAAGGCTGTCTCACATTATTAAGCAGCCTACATTTTCTGCCAAAATGGGAAAGAAAAAGGATGTATCGGCTGCTGAGAAGCAACAAATTGTGGAGTGTTTAGGTCAAGGCATGACTACAATCAACATTGTGCGATGATCAGGATGAAGTGTCTTGGCAATCAAGAAGTATGTAGCTGATTCACAGTACACACGTGTGCGTGCTGATAAGGGCAAATTGAGGACTCTTTCCTACAGGCAATTACGTCAGGTTGAAAGAGCAGCTGCAAAAAAGCCTTGTCATAGCAGCAGACAAGTTTTTGAAGCTGCTTGTGCCTCCAACGTCCCCAGAACAACAAGATGCAGGGTCCTTCAGAGGTTTGCAGCTGTGCATACGCCATCCTGTCGACCTCCTCTATCCACTTCACACAAGCAGAAACGGCTCCAGTGGGCCAAACATTACATGAAGACTGATTTCAAAACTGTTTTGTTCACGGATGAGTGCCGTGCAGCACTCGATGGTCCAGATGGATGGAGTGGAGGATGGCTGGTTGATGGACACCCCACGCAAACACGGCTACAGCGCCAACAAGGAGGAGGTGGAGTAATGTTTTGGGCTGGAATCATGGGGAGAGAGATTGTCGGCCCCTTTAGGATCCCTGAAGGCGCTAAAGATGAACTCCATAATGTATGTGGATTTTCTCAAACAGCACTTCCTGCCATGGTTCAAGAAGAAGAACCGTGTATTTCACAGCAAGATCATTTTTCTGCATGGTAATGCACCATCTCATGCTGCACATAAAACATCTGCATCTCTGGCTGATATGGGCATAAAAGGGGACAAACTTATGGTGTGACCCCCATGCTCCCCTGACCTCTACCCCATTCAGAACCTTTGGAGCATCATTAAAAGGAGTGTCTATGATGGCGGGAGGCAGTTCACATCTAAGCAACAGCTCTGGGAGGGTATTCTGTCCTCATGCAAAACAATTGAAGCAGAAACCATCCAAAACCTGACAAATTCAATGGACGAGAGAGTTCAGAAGCTCCTTTCGAACAAGGGGTCCTATGTGAAAATGTAACATCACCTAGAATAAAGTTTTGAGTTGAAAACTGTTTGATTTCAGTTTCTAACAACCTGCTAATGCTTATAATTTCAAAAATGACCATTTTTTTGGTCTTTATTAAAATGAAAAGGTTGATCGAAAAGTTTGGGGGATCTAAGAGTGTGGCAACCCAATAGTCATGATTACTTTGAATTCTGACAATATGAGGGTCATGCTGCAGGTAGTGCAGCAAGAAGGCACTTATGTGTCTTGCGCATCTCGGAGCCCCAAAATTATTTTCCGGGCTAGATGCAGCTAAAAATTATTATTAATTTTAAATCTGGTGAAGCTTTAGTATAGATGGCCTAATAGGATCAGTGCTGCACACTGCTACAAAGCCCAAATTATTTTCCAGTCAAGATACAGATAAACATGATTAGTAATTTTAAATCTGGTGGAGCTTATTATAGATGGCCTAATAGAATCAGTGCTGCACACTGCTACAAAGCCCAAATTATTTTCCAGCCAAGATACAGATAAACATGATTAGTAATTTGAAAGCTTAAAACGGTTGGTAGGGTGATTTTAACCAATCATCAAGCTTTTACTCTCCCCAGGATGACACAGGGGTAGAAAAGTCGTTTCGGATGCATGATTTGTTCATCTTTATGAACGTTAGTCTGTCTACATTATCAGTGGAGAGCCGCGTGCGCTTATCTGTCAGCACACCACCAGCAGCGCTGAACACACGTTCAGACAGAACGCTGGCTGCGGGGCATGACAAGATCTCCAAGGCGTAAGTGGCTAGCTCCGGCCATTTATCCAGATTGGAAGCCCAAAAAGAGCAAGGGTTCAGTGACACAGTCGTGGCTTCAATGTTTACTTGGAGATACTCCTGTACCATCGTCTCTAGGCGTTGACTACGTGTCAGACTTCTTGTCTCCTGTGGCCTTGCAAAGGATGGGCTAAAAAAGTGGTGAAATGATTCCGCAAAATTGATGTTACCAGCAGATACTGTGGTTCTGTTACGGTTTGAGTGCTGAACACTTGACGGTCCCACGGTTGGCAAGTTGGAACTGTGAGATTCACTACGTGCACCACTGGTATTTTGTGGAAAAGCACATGTAAGATTCTGCAACAGTCTCTGCTGATACTCCTGCATGCGTGCATCCCTTTCTATGGCAGGAATAATTTCTGCAAATTTACTTTTGTACCGGGGATCTAACAGTGTGGCAACCCAGTAGTCAGGATTATTTCTAATTCTCACAATTCGAGGGTCATGTTGCAGGTAGTGCAGCAAGAAGGCACTCATGTGTGTTGCGCATCCAGGAGCACCAAGTCCCTGTTGTGTTGGTGGCGAGGTAACAATCATGCTTCCTTCCTCTGTCCTCTCCCCCCAACCTCGCACAACAGAAATGTGATCAAGGTCTCCCTCATCTGATGAGTCTTCCATCAGTTCGTCCTCCACTTCTTCCTGGGCTCCTGCACCTTCCTCACTAGTTTGGCTGCTACCATGCGCCCTGGTAAAACCATCTCCCCCACCCTCACATGCCTGCCGCCTTGGTGCTGCCGACCGTCTGGACCTTGCAGATGTTAGCCCTTCCGCATACAACTCCTCCTCCTCTACTTCCTCCACCTCCTCTTGTGCCACCACCTGACTCCGAATTCTGTTTAATATGTGCTCCAGCATGTAAATCACCGGAATAGTCATGCTGATAATGGCATCGTCAGCACTAAACATCTTCGTCGCCATTTCAAAACTGTGCAGAAGGGTGCATAGGTCCCTGATCTGAGACCACTCCTCCAGCGTGATTTGCCCCACCTCTGGATCTCGTTGGCCCAGGCTATACGTCAGAACGTATTGCACCAGGGCTTGTCGGTGCTGCCACAGTCGCTGCAACATGTGCAGAGTTGAATTCCACCGGGTAGGCACATCGCATTTTAGCCGGTGAAGTGGCAGGCCCAACGACTTCTGTAGAGATGTAAGTCGCTGAGCTGCGGGATGCAAACGGCGAAAGTGAGCACACAGCGACCGTGCCCTCTGCAGAAGGCCATCTAGTCTGGGATAGTGGGCTAAAAATTGCTGGACAACCAGGTTCAACACGTGAGCCATACAAGGCACGTGTGTGACATTGCCCCGGCGAAGGGCCGCACCCAGGTTTGCAGCATTGTCGCACACGGCCTTCCCTGGTTTCAGGTCCAGTGGAGACAACCATTCATGAAATTGGTTCTCCAGAGCTGACCACAACTCCTCAGCTGTGTGACTCACATTTCCCAGACATTTCAATGTAAAAACCGCCTGATGACGTTGAGCCCTACTGCCAGCATAGTAAGGAGGTGTGCAGGATCCCTTCTGCGCAGTTAGAAAGCTTGTGGCATGACCAGACAGGCTTTGGGTGCAGGTGGAAGACCGAGAGGAGGTTGAGGAGGCAGAAGCAGTGGAGGAACTTTGACATAAAGAGGATTGACGCACAACTCGTGGGGACGGCAAGACTTGGACAGCAGCCCCTTGTCCTGCTGTCACCATAGTTACCCAGTGCCCAGTCAGCGACATGTAACGCCCCTGTCCATGCCTACTCGTCCAAGTGTCTGTGGTGAAATGCACCCTGTCACACACAGAGTTTCTCAAAGAAGCGGTGATGTTGTGTGCGACATGCTGGTGGAGCGCAGGCACACCTTTCTTTGAGAAGTAGTGCTGACTGGGCATATGGTACTGGGGCACTGCGACGGACATAAGGTCTCGAAAATCCTCTGTGTCCACCAGGCGGAAAGGCAGCATTTCTGTAGCCAAGAACTTGCAGATGGTGAAATTCAACCTCTTAGCTTTCTCATGGCTAGGAGGAAATGGTCTTTTACTTGTCCACATCTGAGGGACCGAGGGCTGGCTATTGTGCTTAGACGGGGTTGATAAGGGTGTCCCCGGCAAACTGCCGGTCTGTGAGGAAGATGCAGGCGGACATGTTAGGTTGCCTTGATCCAAAGGTGGTGCTATCGATGTCGGACAGCGCTCAACACCAGCTGGTGTTACCACCTCCAAAGAAAATGATGACCTGCCAATCACGCTGGCTGTTGCGGGTAAAGAGGTGGCAGGTCTGCGCCCCAAAACAGGTGTGACTGCTGTCCCCCCAGTCACAGAGGATGAAGAGGCCGCGGATGCACAAGATATGGCAGACGGTGGTTGGCCCGGCCGGCTAGGCCGCATTGTAGCACACTGAGCTTCCCACTGCAACTTATGCTTCATGTCCATGTGCTGGTTCATGCATGAAGTACTCAAACTATGTATTTTTTGGCCTCTACTTAGCTTTTGCTGACAAATGTTACAGATAACACGAGTTGGGTCATCTTTATCGATCTGAAAAAATGCCCAGGCTATGCAAGGCTTAGCACCCATGCGACCTGAAGAGCCACCACGACTTGTGGTGAGAGGCAGAGTTGTGTTTGAGGATGCAGTTGTTGACGTGCTTCCAGTACTACGTCTCTGTCCAGGAAGGCGCAACCTGACCTCGTCGTTACTAGCATCTTCCTCCACCTCCTCTGCTGACCTCATCTCTTGGCTGACTGTGGGTTGACAGTAAGTGGGATCTCCAACCTCATCATCATCACCCTGTGCGTTATCACACCCGTCGTCCTCAGAGCCAACCTGTTCCTGCCCTGACAAAAAACTAAAGTTGTCGCTCCAATCAGGTATTTGAGTCTTATCATCGTCTTCCTCATTGTCTCCACCAACAGGAGTTACAGTTTGGGAATGAGGGTCTACATTATGGTCAGAACCTTCTGCGTCTGGTCCTGGATCCGACTCATAAAGATTCTGGGCATCAGTGCAGATCATTTCCTCGTCTGGATTCACAGAAGCGCTGGAGTCGACCTCTGATTCCCAGGCTATAGTATGAGTAAACAGCTCTGCAGACTCAACCATCTGTTCTACCTCATACTCAGACGGGCAGCTGGAGATTTGGGAGCTGTGAGGAAGCAAGTGCGATTGGGGTGACACCTTTGAGGACTGGAGTATTTGTGATGTTGAAGTTGATGTGGAGGAGAGCCCACTTAAAGGAGCACTTGATATCCGTTGAAGCACCTGCTGTTTTTGTGCCTCATCTGGAATTTGTAGCGATTGGCGTGGCCGTAAGAAAGGGATCTTATCACATTGTCCGCTAAAAGAAGTAGACATTTTAGTTTGGCTGGAAGATGGTCTTTCTTCTGCAGATGTTACTGTTGCTTTAACACCTACCCCACGGACACAACCTTTTTTCCCCTTCCCAACACGCCTATTCCCCTTTCCACCAGCAGCAGGCCTTTTTCCACTCATTTTGGTGGTTAACTAATTAACAACTCTGGAGTTGTTTGCACAAAAAAACAATGGATGGGAACCGAGCAGAGCTGAGTGGCCAAACTGTGGTATTAGGCCAAAACTATTGGCTGGGTTAGATGCAGAAAAAAATTACATTCAATTTGCAACCTGATGGAGGTCAGTATAGATGGACTAATAGAGAAAGTCCCACACACTGCTAGAAGGCCAAATATTTTTTCAGAGCTAGATGCAGAAAAAAATATATTCAGTTTGCAACCTGATGGAGGTCTGTATAGATGGATTAATAGAACAAGTCCCACACACAGCTAGAAGCCCAATATTTTTTCAGAGGTAGATGCAGAAAAAAATATATTCAGTTTGCAACCTGATGGAGGTCAGTATAGATGGACTAATACAACAAGTCCCACACACAGCTAGAAGCCCAATATTTTTTCAGAGGTAGATGCAGAAAAAAATATATTCAGTTTGCAACCTGATGGAGGTCTGTATAGATGGACTAATACAGCAAGTCCCACACACAGCTAGAAGCCCAATATTTTTTCAGAGGTAGATGCAGAAAAAAATATATTCAGTTTGCAACCTGATGGAGGTCAGTATAGATGGACTAATACAACAAGTCCCACACACAGCTAGAAGCCCAATATTTTTTCAGAGGTAGATGCAGAAAAAAATATATTCAGTTTGCAACCTGATGGAGGTCTGTATAGATGGATTAATAGAACAAGTCCCACACACAGCTAGAAGCCCAATATTTTTTCAGAGGTAGATGCAGAAAAAAATATATTCAGTTTGCAACCTGATGGAGGTCTGTATAGATGGATTAATAGAACAAGTCCCACACACAGCTAGAAGCCCAATATTTTTTCAGAGGTAGATGCAGAAAAAAATATATTCAGTTTGCAACCTGATGGAGGTCTGTATAGATGGATTAATAGAACAAGTCCCACACACAGCTAGAAGCCCAATATTTTTTCAGAGGTAGATGAAGAAAAAAATATATGCAGTTTGCAACCTGATGGAGGTCAGTATAGATGGACTAATACAACAAGTCCCACACACAGCTAGAAGCCCAATATTTTTTCAGAGCTAGATGCAGAAAAAAATTATATTCAATTTGCAACCTGATGGAGGTCAGTATAGATGGACTAATAGAATGATGCTATGCCCAAAAGATTTTACTTCACTAGGTGCAGTAAAAAAATTGGTATTCTATACACAGGTGGTATATCTTGCAACACAGATAGGCTACTCCACTGACTAACACACTCTGCAATAGGCCAAAAAGGATTAGCTTTGCTAGATTCAGCCAAATGCTGTGAAAAAAACTTGCACAGCACTGGCACAGACCTGCCTGGCAAAAACTGATAGGAACTGATGTAACCTAGTCCTGAAAAGGACTCCAATTACAATTAGTCTTTACTCCCACAACCTATCTATTTAAGAGCACAGACCTCCCTGATAAAAGTCGTAGGAAATGCTGTAACCTAGTCCTTAAAAGGACTGCAATCACAACTATTCCCTACTCCCAAGCTATCTGTATATTTGTGCGAAAATTGGCTTGAAATTAACAAGGTATAGCGCACACAGCAACAGCGGTGCCGTCTAACACGCAGCTGCAGCAGTGAGAAAATGGTGGCGACGGGGAAAATGGCTTGGTCTTATAGGGCAAGGACATGTGACATACACTGCCAATGACACATGCCCTTGCTTGTGTGAAAAAAAGCACTTCGCTCCGTGTGTGCGCTGCTGATAGGCTGACAGATTGCACCTCCCCACTGTAAATGCGGGAAAGAGAAAAAAAAAATGGAGATCTTCATTGTTCCTGCAGAGATCCATCCCCTGCCCCTCCCCCCACCCCGCTTTACACTCAAACTGCGTATTAACATTAATTTTCATCATTACTGAGAAAAAATCCAGTTATGATTTTGGTGCACGAACAGTTATCGAACATAACCTCGAACAGCCGAATTTTTCTCAAATTGTTCGTGTTCGCCGAACGGCTCGAACACCGCCCAAAACAGCTCGAATTTGAGATTGGCGAACAGTTCGAGTAGAACAACGCTCATCTCTAGTACACAGCAAAACCTTCCAGGAGCATGTTGAACATGTGAGGACCGTATTACAGCAGTATCAACAACATGGCGTTAAGTTGACCCCAAAGAAGTGTGAACTGTTCAAAAGGCAAGTCCGATTTCCAGGGAAAATTGTGTCCGGAGAAAGATATACCATGGACCCAGCAGAAATCACTCCGGTACTGGCCTTAAAAAACAAGCGGCCCTCTATTGTCGGGGAGTTAAGGCAGATCTTAGCATTCCTCTCCTACGGGGGGGACGACAGAATCAACAACAGCCACGGAGAATAGGAAGAAAGCGGGTAGGAACGGGCTTAAAAGAAACAACGCTGTTTCATCCCAAAAGCCCATTCTCTGGACAGCAGACCACCAGGAGGTATTGGAAGAACTAGTAGACTACCTGGTAAAACCACCCATCTTGGGATATCCTGATTTCAATTTACCATTTGTTCTTCATTGTGACGCTTCTCAAATTGGACTGGGAACTGCCCTGAATCAGCATCAAGATGGAAAATTGAGAGTCATCAGTTACGGTTCTAGAACATTGACAGACGCCGAGAAGAATTACCATCTACATTCCGGAAAATTGGAGTTCCTGGCATTGAAATTGGCTATCTCTACTATAGCAAAAAGTTTGAGGTATACACTGACAACAACCCTTTGACCTATGTCCTCACTACAGCCAAACTGAATGCAACGGGTCAGAGATGGGTCACTGAACTAGCTGACTTCAATTTCAGCATCAAGTACAGGTCAGGAAAATGCAATGTGGATGCTGACGGATTGTTGAGAATGCCACAAGAGCCTGAGGAGCTCATGCAAGAATGCTCGGAGGAAGTCAGTCTGGAAGCAATTGAGAGCACTACCCAAGCAGTGCAAGCTTATCAAGAAGTAGACACACCATTGTTGTGTCCGTTGATGGTGGAAACCACCATAAAAGAGAGAGAACAAGATCACCCCCTGTCTATTTAATAACTGCCAAAAGGAAAAATGCATAGAGCACAACGGGAAGATCAGATAATTGGTAGAATACCATTTTATGTGGACCAAAATCGGTTTCCAATTAAACGGGAGAGAGATAATGAGTCACCAGCAGTATCTGTTTTAATTAAAGAATGGACAAAGCTCTACCTCAGTGAAGACGGTATCCTGTATCATGAAAGAGGACAAAACCGGCAGTTGGTACACAGAGTATTCCGTAGGTTGGTCTTCAAAGAACTGCATGAAAACATGGGACACCTGGGAGTGGAAAGGACAACCAACTTGATCCGTGAACGTTTCTTCTGGCCGTACATGCAGAGAGATATTAAGAGGTACGTGACAGGGAGTGTGGGTGTCTGAAAGATAAACGTCTCAACACATCAACCCGGGCCCCTATGGGCAACATCCAAACTACATAACCGTTTGAGATGGACTCAATAGACTATCTACATCTCGAGATGTGCAAGGGGGTTACGAATACATATTGGTGGTGATGGACCATTTTACTCGATTTTCCCAAGCATATGCCACCACTAATAAGGCTATTCGAACCGCAGCAGAGAAGATCTTCAATGATTTTGCTTTGAGGTTTGGGTTCTCTACGAGGTTAGACCATGACCAAGGAAGAGAAATTGAGAACCAGCTCTTGCCAAGCTAGTCAGATTGAGCAATTAATACGAATGTCGAGGATGACATTCAAAAAGGAGGGAAGAGTGTGACATGCAGAAGTAGTGCTGTTGCTTCAAAAGCATCCAGCAACTGTTACAAATAACACAAGCACAGGAGACAGGAAGTGTTGTGCTTCAGAAGCATCCAGAAACTAGAGGGGTTAACACAGTCACAGGAGACAGGGAGTGTTTTAGCAGAGCCCCAGGGGGATTGTGGGGAACTTGTTATTGTAGTCTGGCTGAAGCCGAAGAGAAAGTGGTGTGTTATCTGGATCTGACAGAAGGCAAGTGAACAGGATTCAGATCAGGAAAGAAACTAAACACAGGTCAGATAAACTCCCTGAACTAACAGTGCAGAGTATTATCAGGCTGGAAGATAAGGACTGGAAGGAATTGTGTCACAGGGATCATCTCCCTCATAAAACTCTCCCTAGCTCCATCTCCACGCAGGATAAAGAATGCTGTGTACGTTTGTGTCCTTGTGAAGGAAAAGCCTGTGGTTGTGTATGCATAGAAGTGTACTGATAAAAGATCTAATCTATGCTGAATTATGCTACTGAAGAGACTGTAATACTATGCCTTGTGAAGAAACTACTGTATTGTTACTGGAGCCGGTTGCGCAAGAAACTCAAACCGTACTTTAATGAAGATTGTTGCTGTAATATCCCTGAATTGCAGCGGCCGTGCTTCAGATTAAATTCAACTGTTAAACTGTTTATGAAGACTCTTGTCAAATGTGTCTGGTCAGCAACTGAATCTATCGTGTGCCTGAGAGAAGCTGCAGCACATGGTCTATGGTTGCCCTGAGTAACGGTTCCCCCAGGATTTCAAAGAATTAATGAAACCCGTCTCGCCCTATCTGAACCTGGCTGCGTGCGTGTAACAATAGTTTTATTGTATGGGAAGTAACAGATGGTCAGGACCCTACCTCCACATCCAACACCACACTTCTCCCACCAGAGGGGGCTAGTAGGCACTAGGTGCTGCCCCTACTGGGAATTGGGAGACTGGGGAACCAAGAGATAGGGGGAACCAACTAGTGGGTGAGGGTGGAGGATTCACATTTTAGTGACACTTTAAATTTGATATTTTATACACAGCCATTTTGGTTCTTGGTTCTTTGATCGTGATCTCCCTCCCTGAGCGTGGATCCTGTGTGGACCTGCAGAGGATGGAGACACGGCCCTCGTACCCTGGCCTTGGGTCGAGGGGCAGGTTGCAGATAACGTATGTCTCAGCCCGGTCAAAGACCATGACCAAGAAGGCCCGGAGCTTAGAAGTGTAGCTCCACCGCAAATGGATCCCAGGGGGGATACAGACGGAGCGGTATATGCCACCTGTCCTCGCTAACCTGATCTATTCAGAGGGATTCCGGCTGCAAGAGGGGTGCCGGTCCCCGACACCTGACCTTGCTACTCTATGTCCTGGTCAGGGAAGCCTGGTAGGCCCTGAGGATCCCACCGGGTAACGGAAGGAGCGGAGCTGCCATCCGTACCCTTTTTCTGAGTGAAGCTCAGAGGGAGACCCGGCCTATCTACACACACAGACACTCAGAGGTTGCCGGACACCCCCCCCCCTCCCGTCTCTGGTGACCGCAGAACTCCGCGAGGAGCAGGGAGAAGCCTTTCAACTGCAATCTCCACTGTGAGTAAAAACCCTGGAAGTTAACCCCTATGGCCTCCGGACTCTTCATTCTCCATTACACCGCACTACGCAGCACCAGACCTCCTATACTACAACCCCCTCCATCCTGTCTCTCTGCCCTGAGGCCCTGCTCCGCTGCCATAACATCCTGCCTCAGCGGACTGCAGCAGCGCTGGTGGCCTTCACCAGGTGCCACAGGTGGCGTAGTCGAGATCAGCCACTCAACCCGGATAAGCCCGTACCATCCTTTTTAATGTGACGGCCCTGGGCACGGAGCGGGTCCGGGCCACGGCTGCACCCCATCGACAACATAGGACCCGGCTCCGAGTCCCCCATCTCACAGGGTAGGGCTTCCAGCGTCACACAACTGGCATAGTCGGCAGGATCGCGTGCCTGCAGCAAAGGAAGGAATTACCCATTGCTACCGGGTACTGTGTGCCTTACACCTTAGACTGTCGTTTCCACTTAAAATGGCGCCCGCCCAAGAAGAACAGACGCCATAGAGTATCAGAAAGACGGTCTGCTAACACCTCCTATCGTGGGCCAGGCTCCCACATGGCGCCAAAGATGCGGACCGCCCCTTCCATCAGAAACTGTCCGTGGGGTAATGCCCGTCAAAATGGATGGCCTGAACGAAGGCGTGCCTGTCAGCATACCGCCCTGGAGACGCCCCGAAAGAGGAGGAAAAAGAAAAACAACAAGGTGCGGCCATAGCAGTTGGAGTTTGGCGACCTTCAGGAGCGGACATGGACGCTGCTGGAGCCCAACAAACGGAACCTTCCGAACCCGGCCCAGGTCCTTCTCCCGGCAGGGAGCGAAGCGGCACAATCCTTACAGCGGGAGATATTGAATTTCTCCACAAGGAAGCCCCGGATCTTGCACGGAGACTGGATGAGGCCCAGAAAGCGGCGTCTGCTGTGTGGCGGGAAGAAATGCTGCTGCGCATGCGGACCCGCCGCCAAGGAGCCGAAGCTCAGGGAGAAGCGGTGACAGAGGTCGTGAGCGGCCCAGAGGCGGGTGAGTGTGCTTCCCCTGCCCCGGCTGCTGAACCTACCGTGCCCGCACTGGACCTCATGGCCGAGTATCTCCTGCCCGGCGCGGTCACCTGGGAGCAGGTCTTTGCCCCGGAGCTGCAAGCTTCTGCTATAGGCGGAGACCTGCACTTCAGCCCAACTCCTGACTCGGAAGGACCTGAGTCTGCTGGGTTATCCACCGACCCCAACCCAGACTGGTCCGCACTTGCAGAGGACCCGCAGCAGCCCCTGCTGACACCGCTGCCCGCACCGACAGTCACCTGGCCAGCGGCTGAGGAGTGGGCCTGGGACAACCAGGGGGGGGACCTGATGGGCTTTCCCCGGGAGACCCGGGCTGAAGCGTGCAGGAGGAGCGAGCTGTGCCGTCAGCAGATCCTCCAACTCAGCCGGGAGCAACGCCAGAGGGAGATCCGCTGCGAGCGCCTCGAGGTGCGCGCCAAGGCTGCAAAGTCCCGGGCCCGCCAGGAGGAGGCGACCCGTCCAAGCCCCCGTGTGGAGGGGCAAGTTGTCTGCTTCCACCATGAGGCGGGGTGGGGATTCATTCAGAGTTCCCAGCATGAGCACGACGTCTTCGTCAGCTAGTGGGACGTTGAACCGTGGCTGAAAAAGGGACACCCTGGCCGGAACCTCTTCCCGGGTGACATAGTCACGTACACCCGCCACCACGAGGTGCAGTGGTGGTACGCCCTGGATGTCCACAAGGTGTCTGGGAGCGACGCCCCCTTGCGCTTGGCCTTAGAGGACCGGTCAGCCTCCGTCGGGAGGAATGAGCCTTTTCCTCGGAGGGGACCCGAGAATTAAGCAGCCCCGGCGGCTGTAACTTGTTTAAAGTTATCATGTTTATGTTTATGTTTTAACTTGTTTCCCCGGTTTCTAGAGACATTTGTCCCTGCGGACTTGCAGCAGACAGACTCCTAATCTGTAAATAGTTTGCATCTTTTTAGGTGCTCCTTATTGGTTTTATGTGAAACCACGGCTATTTCTACCTCAGATCTCAGAAGAAAAACCTGTCTGGAGTGGCTCTCCTGGAGGTCCAACTCGGGATCTTCATGCCCTGCGGCCACCCCAGGGCCTACGTTGGGGGTTTGGGACAGGTCCCTCGTGCTTCTGAACTGCCTTTTAGTCCTTGCACTTTAACACGTCTGTCTGTGCATAAATGTCTCTGGATGATTCTTGTACTTTTATATTTTTATACCTTTGTACTATTATATTATATTTTGTTTGAAACGTTAAAGAAGAAGTGCCTCCCATAAAGGGAAGATTGTTTGTTGTTTATATAAAAAAAAAAATTGTACCAGGTATTGCTCTTTTGCAGCCCGCGAACGTGCTGTGTTTCACCAGGGGGGAATGTGGCGCCCCTGAGGGTTCGACCGCCACAGGGATGCTGCACTTCTTTAATGGGGTGTAGTGTTCCTCCTTTGAGGTAAGAACAGTGCGATGGTCAGGACCCTACCTCCACATCCAACACCACACTTCTCCCACCAGAGGGGGCTAGTAGGCACTAGGTGCTGCCCCTACTGGGAATTGGGAGACTGGGGAACCAAGAGATAGGGGGAACCAACTAGTGGGTGAGGGTGGAGGATTCACATTTTAGTGACACTTTAAATTTGATATTTTATACACATCCATTTTGGTTCTTGGTTCTTTGATCGTGATTTCCCTCCCTGAGTGTGGATCCTGTGTGGACCTGCAGAGGATGGAGACACGGCCTGGCCTTGGGTCGAGGGGCAGGTTGCAGATAACGTATGTCTCAGCCCGGTCAAAGACCATGACCAAGAATGCCCGGAGCTTAGAAGTGTAGCTCCACCGCAAATGGATCCCGGGGGGGATGCAGACGGAGCAGTATACGCCACCTGTCCTCGTTAACCTGATCTATTCAGAGGGATTCCGGCTGCAAGAGGGGTACCGGCCCCCGACACCTGACCTTGCTACTCTATGTCCTGGTCAGGGAAGCCCGGTAGGCCCTGAGGATCCCACCGGGTAACGGAAGGAGCGGAGCTGCCACCCGTACCCTTTTTCTGAGTGAAGTTTAGAGGGAGACCCGGCCTATCTACACACACACACACACAGACAGGAAAGGACCCGGTCTGAAGTCTAGGAACACTCTGGTGCAGGGTCCTGATTGAACACTGGACTTACTCGGAGGTTGTCGGACCCCCGCCGTCTCTGGTGACCGCAGAACTCCGCGAGGAGCAGGGAGAAGCCTTTCAACTGCAATCTCCACCGTGAGTAAAAACCCTGGAAGTTAACCCCTATGGCCTCCGGACTCTTCATTCTCCATTACACCGCACTACGCAGCACCAGACCTCCTATACTACAACCCCCTCCATCCTGTCTCTCTGCCCTGAGGCCCTGCTCCGCCTGTGGGGAGTAGTAACAATGACGGCTGCCATAACATCCTGCCTCAGCGGACTGCAGCAGTGCTGGTGGCCTTCACCAGGTGCCACAGGTGGCGTAGTCGAGATCAGCCACTCAACCCAGATAAGCCCGTACCATCCTTTTTAATGTGACGGCCCTGGGCACGGAGCGGGTGCGGGCCACGGCTGCACCACATCGACAACATAGGACCCGGCTCCGAGTCCCCCATCTCCCAGGGTTGGGCTTCCAGCGTCACACATAAGCAAGATATGTCTTTCATATTTCTCGGTGTCGAGTGCTGAGATATACAGACAGTAAGTTATCCATCATTCACTACCATCATGGAGGTATCTGATCAACTACAAATTTATTCCGCAGAAGTACAACAACCTCAAACATACGGCCAAAGTCATTAAAAACTATTTTCAATGTAAAGAAGAACAAGGAGTCCTGGAAATGATGATAGGACTTCACAGAGCCCTGATCTCAGCATCATCCGGTATGTCTGGGATTATTTGAAGAGGCTGAAGGATTTGAGCACGCCAACATCTACAGAAAATCTGTGGTTAGTTCTCCAAGATATTTGTAACAACCTGCCTTCCAAGTTCCTTCAAAAACTGTGTAAAAGTGACAAGTGTATCTACAAGAATTTGAAGATTTTATGCTATTTTGAAAGCAAATATTGATGTGATTTACATTTCTCTTGTTTGTTCACTTTGTATTTTGTTACGTTATAAAAAATAAACTATTAACACTTTTCTATTTTTGAAAGCATTCTTACATTACAGCATTTTTTTCCATACCTGCCTAAAACTTTTGTATTATGCATTCATATTCAACAGCCGCACACTGATTTTCATAAGTTCAAAATAATAGTTTATGTTCCTAATGTCATTGCTACAGGTAAATTTAGCATTTAATCGCCGCTTGTCAATAACAGACGGTTGTAGGACTTACAGTATTTATTTATTTATTTTTTTACGCTACAGGCAACAGCTCTTGATAAACTTGGAATATGTAGCTTTGAAGGTTTTTTTCGTTTTCCACAAAAAACATTTGTATCTAAGCTGAAGGAGGATCCAGAGATCTTCAAGAAAGACTTACAATTTGGAGGCGTGCCGGTGAGAGTCTACCAGCCCCGATCTCCTTCACTTGGTGGCAGAAAAGGAGTCATGTTCTTTCATGGAGGAGGATTCTTGTCTGGAAGTATTGGTAAGCAAATCAAAGCTGTGTTTTAATGATTGGTCCATTTTCAAAAGGACTGACTTTGTCTATTTATTTGTTGAATGGCTCTTGCACACAGTAGCACTTAATTAGGTCCAGAGAGGAATTATCTGCTGCGCATTTTCGGCAGCGACAAAATCTGCACAAAATTGTGTAGACTCCAATGTGGATTTTTGCTGCAAAAATCAGAAATATTGCAGAAAAGGTGAAATCGGTGGTGCTATATAACACCTCTATAACAAAAGACTCTATAACAGAGATAACAAATAGAAGAGGCATAAGTCCATCAGGGACTCCATGCACCGTTTAACAGGCCCCATGCACAAGGTTATGTAGGGTGTATGAACCATAATCTGAAAAATGTTAAAGCCGGCATATGAGATAGCTGTAGGCCAATGACTCTTTCTACCTTAAACTAATTCTCAATTCTCCACCAGAATTCTCAGCTTGGCTACAAGTGTATTTTCAATTCAATGGCCGAGTCCAGGTCATTTTCTATATGGGTCATTCAGAACTTTTAGAACAGGAAAAAGAAATGTGGTCTTCCAGCGGATCTTCGATAAAATTAAGCTTTTATTAGAAATATATAAAAGCAGCCATGTCACAAGGAGCCTTAATCATGGGATAAAGTCACTGTGAGACATAATGATATACAGTTATATGAAAAAGTTTGGCCACCCCTATTAATCTTAAGCTTAATGTTTTATAAAAATTGGTGTTTTTGCAACAGCTATTTCAGTTTGATATATGTAATAACTGTTGGACACAGTATTGTTTCTGCCTTGAAATGAGGTTTATTGTACTAACAGAAAATGTGCAATCTGCATTCAAACAAAATTTGACAGGTGCATAAGTATGGGCACCTCACCAGAAAAGTGACATTAATATTTAGTAGATCCTCCTTTTGCAAAAATAACAGCCTCTAGTCGCTTCCTGTAGCTTTTAATGATTTCCTGGATCCTGGATGAAGGTATTTTTGACCATTCCTCTTTACAAAACAATTCCAGTTCAGTTAAGGGGAGGAGTCCTGAGGAGATAATTTGCATATTCCCACTGCATTTTGGGGTAAGTGAAGAGTCTCCGCGAGCTCAAAGAACACTGGATTTTGGCTGTTGGAGCTGAAAAGAGGACATCGGTAAACCAGGGGAGGAGTCCTGAGGAGATAATTTGCATATTCCCACTGCATTTTGGGGTAAGTGAAGAGTCTCCGCGAGCTCAAAGAACACTGGATTTTGGCTGTTGGAGCTGAATTTTGAAGCTTTTTTTGAAGCTTTTTTCACTGTTTTCAGTACATTAACAGTAAGAACATGTAAGAGTCCAGGAGCCATTTGGTGAACTGCATATCCTGCTACATGTTCACAGACTTGCCAGTGGAAAAGCCAAACTTCACATGCCAGAAATGCAAGCTTGTGTCCCTGTTGGAGGAAAAGTTGCGAAATCTAGAAGAGAGGTTAACTACCTTGAAAATCATTAAGGAAGGTGAAGAGTTCTTAGACAGAGCAGAATTATCTCTTCATGATTCAGAAAGAGAAGAAATTCGAACTGCACCTGAGGAAACAGAGGAATGGAAGCATGTGACCCACAGAAGCAGGAGGATCGAGAGGCAGTCAGCACCCATACTGCTCAGGAACCAGTACCAGGCTCTCTCACAGGAGAACCATGAAGAAATACAGCAAGATAAGACTTTGCCAGCAATGAATAACCTTGTAAGCCCTCAGAATCCTCCTGGATGGAGAAAGAAGAATGTTGTGAAGAAAAAACGGAGAGTGGTGGTCATGGGGGATTCCCTGTTAAGAGGAACAGAGGCTGCTATCTGCAGACCAGACATAACCTCAAGAGAAATGTGCTGTCTTCCAGGAGCAAAAATTAAAGATGTGTCTGACAGGATATCAAGACTCTTCAGACCTACAGATCACTACCCATTCCTGCTAATACATGTGGGGACAAATGACACCGCAAGAAAGGACCTGGAAACCATCTGCAGTGACTTTGAAGACTTAGGCAAGAAAGTGAAAGAATTGGGAGCGCAGGTGGTCTTCTCATCCATCCTCCCAGTGGATGGCCATGGAACAATGAGGTGGAATAAGATTCTACAGGTGAACAACTGGCTACGTCGATGGTGCCGTCAACAAGGATTTGGATTTCTGGATCACGGAATGAATTACCTATACGATGGACTACTTGCTAGAGATGGGGTGCACCTTACGAAGACTGGAAAACATGTATTTGGAAGTTGCCTTGCTACACTCATCAGGAGAGCTTTAAACTAGAACAATGTGGGAAGGGAAGCAAAAGGCCAGAAAAAGCTATACAGCTGACAAATACTATTGAGATCTCTGCTACTGGAAGTGGAAAGGAAGAACAAAGACAAAACAATTTAAATAATAAAAATATGGGAGGAAGAGAAACCAATCACAAACTAAAATGTTTTTATACAAATGCACAAAGCATGGGCAACAAACAAGGAGAATTGGAACTACTAATGCAGGAAAAGGAATATGATGTCATTGGAATCACTGAAACTTGGTGGGACGATAAACATGATTGGAATAAAAGGCTAAAAGGATACAACTTATTTGCACGAAACAGACTTGATAAACGAGGAGGAGGTGTCGCATTGTATGTTAGAAAAGCGTATATCTGCACAGAGATTGAAGCTTCAGAGACTGGGAGTTCTGTGGAAACTGTTTGGGTAAGAATACAAGGAGAGAACAACGGAAAGGACACCATTGTAGGCATTTACTACAGGCCACCTGGGCAAGCTGAAGATATGGATGAACTCTTTATGCATCAAATGACCAAGTTCTCCAAAAAATATGACGTAGTGGTCATGGGAGATTTCAACTATCCAGACATTTGTTGGGAATCTCTCTCAAGTAAAACTAACAGGTCAAGCAAATTCTTATCCTCTCTTGCTGACAACTTTATCTTCCAAAAGGTAGGGGAGAAAACAAGGGGATCTGCTACTTTGGATCTAATCCTTATAAACAGGGAGGAAATGGTTGAGGAGGTAAAGGTGGCTGGGACCCTAGGAGGCAGCGATCATGCTATTATAGAATTTTGGATAACTAGAGGAGGAAGACATGTGAAGACTCAAACTTCAAGGTTAGATTTTAGAAAGGCAGATTTTAAGAGACTCAGAAAGAGAATAGGAGGGATCCAATGGCTGGATGTCCTTAAGGACAAAAATGTCCAGGAAGGATGGGAAATTTTTAAAAATGAGATTCTCAAAGCACAATCGTTAACAATCCCGAAAAGTAGGAAGAATGGGAAGCATTTAAGGAAACCAGGATGGATGAACACAGAACTTAAACACATGCTAAAAAGAAAGAAAGAAATGTTTATTAAATGGAAAGAGGGAGGCATATCTAAAGAAGATTATAATGCAGTCTGCAAATCCTGCAGGGCACGTATCAGGTTAGCTAAAGCTGACAATGAATTAAGGCTTGCAAGAGATGTCAAAAGCAATAAAAAAGGATTTTGGGGGTATGTCAAAAGTAAAAGAAAAGTCAAAGATGCTATAGGATTTTTACAGGATGAAAATGGAGAAATGGTAAGAGAGGATGTTGAGAAGGCCGAACTTTTAAATTCCTATTTTGCATCTGTTTTCTCTCAGAAAGAAAATGTAACATCAACTGATCTTCACTGTCCTTTTAAAGGAATAGAAGAATCCAAGTTATCTGTAAACAGAAAGATTGTGAGGGAATATTTAGCTAACATAAATGAGTTCAAGTCTCCAGGTCCAGATGAATTACACCCCAGAGTACTGAAGGAGATCGTAGAAGAAATTTTAGAACCACTCTCCATAATCTTTGAAAATTCTTGGAGAACAGGAGAAGTCACAGAAGACTGGAGAAGAGCAAATGTTGTTCCTATCTTCAAAAAGGGGAAGAAGGTGGACCCAGGGAACTATAGGCCGGTGAGTCTGACTTCTATACCAGGAAAGATCTTTGAACAAATTATTAAACAACATGTATGTAAGTACATGGATAAGAATGAAGTGATTAACCAGAGTCAGCATGGGTTTGTAACTAACAAGTCATGTCAGACTAACTTAATTTCCTTCTATGACAGAATCACTGACTGGGTGGATCAGGGAAATGCTGTAGATATAGTATATCTTGACTTCAGCAAAGCATTTGACAAAGTATCTCACACCATCCTTATTGAAAAAATGACCAAGTATGCAATGGACCAGGCAACTGTTAGGTGGATTCATAACTGGCTTAGTGATCGGACTCAAAGGGTGGTTGTAAATGGCTTCACATCCAGCTGGATGAATGTCTCAAGTGGGGTACCACAGGGCTCCGTCCTGGGACCTGTATTGTTCAACATCTTTATCAATGATTTAGATGAAGGAATTGAGGGTAAACTGATTAAATTTGCTGATGACACAAAGCTAGGAGGGATAGCTAATACTAGAGAAGAGAGAGAGAGGATTCAAAAAGACCTAAATAAACTGGAGCAGTGGGCAGCAACCAACAGAATGGTTTTTAACAGGGAAAAATGCAAAGTACTACATCTGGGCAATAAAAATGAAAAAAGCATATACAGAATGGGAGGAATAGAGCTAAGCAACAGTACATGTGAAAAAGACTTAAGTATACTAATAGATCATAGACTGAACATGAGTCAACAGTGTGATGCAGCAGCAAAAAAGGCAAATACAATTCTGGGATGTATTAACAGAAGCATACAGTCTAGATCACGTGAAGTCATTATCGGTCTTTACTCCTCTTTGGTCAGACCTCATCTGGAATACTGTGTACAGTTTTGGGCACCACATTTTAAAAAAGACATAGACAAACTGGAGCAAGTTCAGAGAAGAGCGACCAGAATGGTGACTGGTCTGCAAACCATGTCCTATGAGGAACGGTTGCAGGATTTGGGAATGTTTAGCTTGCAAAAAAGAAGACTGAGAGGAGACTTAATAGCTGTCTACAAATATGTCAAGGGCTGTCACATTGTAGAAGGATCATCTTTATTCTCATTTGCACAAGGAAAGACTAGAAGCAATGGAATGAAACTAAATGGGAGGAGACACAGATTAGATATTAGAAAAAACTTTTTGACAGTTAGGGTGATTAATGAGTGGAACAGGCTGCCACGAGAGGTGGTGAGTTCCCCTTCAATGGACGTCTTCAAACAGAGGCTGGACAGACATCTGTCTGAGATGATTTAGTGAATCCTGCTTTGAGCAGGGGGTTGGACCAGATGACCCAGGAGGTCCCCTCCAACTCTACCATTCTATGATTCTATGATTCTATGAAGTTTGATGGTCGCCGAGCATGGACAGCCCTCTTCAAATGATTCCACAGATGTTCAATGATATTCAGGTCTGGGGCCTGGGATGTCCATTCCAGAACATTGTAATTGTTCCTCTGCATGAATGCCTGAATAGATTTGGAGCGGTGTTTTGGATCATTGTCTTGCTGAAAGATCCATCCCCTGCGTAACTTCAACTTTGTCACTGATTCTTGAACATTATTGTCAAGAATCTGCTGATACTGAGTGGAATCCATGCGTCCTCAACTTTAACAAGATTCCCGATGCCGGCATTGGCCACACAGCCCCAAAGCATGATGGAACCTCCACCAAATTTTACAGTGGGTAGCAAGTGTTTTTCTTGAAATGCTGTGTTTTTTTGCCGCCATGCATAACGCCTTTTTGTATGACCAAACAACTCAATCTTGGTTTTATCAGTCCACAGGACCTTCTTCCAAAAAGAAATTGGCTTCTCCAAATGTGCTTTTGCATACCTCAGCCGACTCTGTTTGTGGCGTGCTTGCAGAAACGGCTTCTTTCGCATCACTCTCCCATACAGCTTCTCCTTGTGCAAAGTGCGTTGTATAGTTGACCGATGCACAGTGACACCATCTGCAGCAAGTTGATGCTGCAGCTCTCTGGAGGTGGTCTGAGGATTGTCCTTGACTGATCTCACCATTCTTCTTCTCTGCCTTTCTGATGTTTTTCTTGGCCTGCCACTTCTGGCCTTAACAAGAACTGTCCCTGTGTTCTTCCATTTCCTTACTATGTTCCTCACAGTGGAAACTGACAGGTTAAATCTCTGAGACAGCTTTTTGTATCCTTCCCCTGAACAACTATGTTGAATAATCTTTGTTTTCAGATCATTTGACAGTTGTTTTGAGGAGCCCATGATGCCACTCTTCAGAGGAGATTCAAACAGGAGAACAACTTGCAAGTGGCCACTTTAAGTAGCTTTTCTCATGATTGCATACACCTGGCTATGAAATTCAAAGCTCAATGAGGTTACAAAACCAAAAAAGTGCTTTAGTAAGTCAGTAAAAAGTAGGTAGGAGTATTTAAAACAAGAAAATGATAAGGGTGCCCATACTTATGCACCTGTCAAATTTGTTTGAATGCAGATTGCACATTTTCTGTTAGTACAATAAACCTCATTTCAAGGCAGAAACATTACTGTGTTCAACAGTTAACACATATATCAAACTGAAATAGCTGTTGCAAAAACACCAATTTTTATAAAATATTAAGCTTAAGATTAATAGGGGTGCCCAAACTTTTTCATATAACTGTATATAGCTATACATACAAAAGTGGCTCCACTTAGACACAGGTGGTAAATGAATAATTACTAGGAAGGAGTTAAATTAAAAGTAACAGGCCAGTAGGACAAAATATAAAATAAAACCACTATATTTCACTGACACTACGAAAAAAAACAATTGTACAGAGTATATTGTATGAATCATGAAACAGTACAGTCTGAAAAACATACGAGAGTTACCTTAGATGAATAGAATTGTTTAAGAAATCTGGTATTAATTTTCTACTACAACATTATCAATTCTAATTGGGAGTTAGTTTGGATAACCTCTCTTTAAAAATAAATATTTCGTAAATTTAACTGTGGACATATAAGTTTCTTTATTGTAATAATGTCTCATCATCATAATAAATTCTCTCCCAGGAATATTTATAGTTTATATTTGGAATTGCAGGAGAAAACTCGCTAAAAAATGTTCCCAGTCATTAATTTATGTGTATTGTAATATTAAGTCTTGTCTGATGTTCAGACCTTGCGGTATTCTAGTAGCTAGTCTAAAAATCCAAAAGGATTCTCTATTGAGGATTTTTCTCTTATATTCTCCTCCTCTAAAAGGTTTATAAACTTTTTCTATGGCTCTAAATTTGAAACCAGACACATCTCCTCCATGTGTGTGCTGAAAATGTCTTGATAGAGACGAGCAATTAAAGATTTTTGGGTTGCTAGCATCAGATAGATGCCTCCTAATGCGTTTTTTCAATGGCCCAGTGGTGCAACCAACATATTGTAATTTGCAAAGAAAACATTCTGCAAGGTAGATAACATTATCAGTATTACAATTCATAAAATAATTAATATTATAGGTCTGATTAGTAATGTAAGACTGAAAAGATGTGCTTTTCTGGGCATAGCCACAAGAAATACAACGTGTGTGACCACAGCCATAAAAACCTTTTAGTGTTAGCCAAGTGTCGGAGAGAGGATTTTTTTCTGACAGAAAAAGACTGGGGGACAAAATAGTACCTAAAGTGGCTGCTTTTCGAGATACAAATTGGATATTGGAAGTCTCCAAGATTTTACAGAGTGTCTGATCTTGATTTAAAACCGGTAGATATTTTCTCACAATATTAATAATATCCTGATATTGCGGACTGTATTGGGTGCAGAAAACGATTTTATTATCTGAAGTCTGATTTTTTGCCCTAGTTTTTCTAGTGGGATTTTTTAAAAGATCTGATCTATTAATATCTGCTACAATGTTGTCCGCTCTGGATAAGAATTTATTGGAGTAACCTCTCCTTAAAAGTCATTTTTTGGTAGATTGAACTGCAGTTGTATAAATCTCTTGATTTGAGGAATGTCTCTTCATCCTGATAAATTCTCCCACAGGGATGTTTTTAATTATATGTTTAGGATGATAAGATGAAGCTCGCAAAATAGTATTTCCAGCTGTTGCTTTTCTAAAAGGAAGTATTGTGATTTTTTTGGTATTATCATCACCAGATAGAACAATGTCTAAATAATTGATAGTAAGTTTTTGAAGGCAAAAAGTAAATTTCAGATTATAGTCATTCCCATTAAGATAATCCACAAACGATGGAACTTTAGAAATGGGCCCCTTCCAGATAAGTAGTAAATCATTCTATGTCTTTTATAAAGGGATTATACTCTGAGAAAATATATTTTTCTTCCCATACCGACATGACAATATTTGCCAGAGAAGGGGAGAATTTGCCCCCCATACTGATTCCCTGTTTCTGAAAATAAAAATCCCTATCAAAAGAGAAAAAATTGTTTTTTAATAAAAATTCTATAGAAAGTAGTATAAAGTCTTGAATACAAGTAGTATATCTGCTATATTTTTGCAAAAAATATTTAAGACAATTTAGCGCTGTAACATGGGGTATGGCAGGATACAAACCGAAAACATCACATGATAGCCAGTTACATGAGGGGAGCCAAGTGTACGTATCAAAGGTGTTGACCACAGTGCTAGTATCCCTTATATAACCTGGGATATTGGGGATAAGCGGCTGAAGGTAATGATCCACCCATGCTCCAAGTTTTTCACCTAAGGAGCCTATGCCAGCAATAATCGGTCGAAGGGGAGGTGGAAAAACATTTTTGTGCACTTTCGGTAATGAGTGGAAAATAGGTAGTACTGGATGGTCTATATATAAATGTTCAAATATTTTTTTAGTAATAGCACCCGTATGTAAACCTTCATTTAAGAGGGACAACAAATCTTTTTGTACCTGAGATGTGGTATTATATGCTACTTTTTTGTATATGTCCTGATTGTTTAACATCTCAATATTAAGTTTTTTTTTATAAAGACCAGCATTCATAATAACTATATTGGCGCCTTTATCGGCTTGGCGTACTAAAAGATCTTTATTTCTATCTAGTTCCTGAAGAGCCTCTCGTTCCTCAAAAGTTATATTAGATGTTTGTATATTAGGTGCTAAATCTAGTTTGGCCTGGTCTTTTTCAATTAGATCTGAAATTTACTTTTTGCCTTCAAAAACATACTATCAATTATTTAGACATTGTTCTATCTGGTGATGATAATACCAAAAAAATCACAATACTTCCTTTTAGAAAAGCAACAGCTGGAAATACTATTTTGCGAGCTTCATCTTATCATCCTAAACATATAATAAAAAACATCCCTGTGGGAGAATTTATCAGGATGAAGAGACATTCCTCAAATCAAGAGATTTATACAACTGCAGTTCAATCTACCAAAAAACGACTTTTAAGGAGAGGTTACTCCAATAAATTCTTATCCAGAGCGGACAACATTGTAGCAGATATTAATAGATCAGATCTTTTAAAAAATCACACTAGAAAAACTAGGGCAAAAAATCAGACTTCAGATAATAAAATCGTTTTCTGCACCCAATACAGTCCGCAATATCAGGATATTATTAATATTGTGAGAAAATATCTACCGGTTTTAAATCAAGATCAGACACTCTGTAAAATCTTGGAGACTTCCAATATCCAATTTGTATCTCGAAAAGCAGCCACTTTAGGTACTATTTTGTCCCCCAGTCTTTTTCTGTCAGAAAAAAATCCTCTCTCCGACACTTGGCTAACACTAAAAGGTTTTTATGGCTGTGGTCACACACGTTGTATTTCTTGTGGCTATGCCCAGAAAAGCACATCTTTTCAGTCTTACATTACTAATCAGATCTATAATATTAATTATTTTATGAATTGTAATACTGATAATGTTATCTACCTTGCAGAATGTTTTCTTTGCAAATTACAATATGTTGGTTGTGTGTCACCCTGGCCTGGATGCCACAAAATGTATTAAAGCTGTGTCTGAGAGCAAGGGGGAGGTTCTCTAGTCAGGGGAACATTAGCATGCAATGCCTCCTGTCTCAGGCCAGTAGGGGGAGCAGGCTGTCCCTATAAAAGCTGGTGCTGGGGGCAGGGTTAGAGAGAACTTCATGGCCTGTCTCAGCACTGAGACTTGTCCCAGAGCGGAGCAGGGACAGAGAGTTGCACTGCACCTAAGAGGAAGTGTGGCAGGAGGAGAGCCACAAGCCAGAGACAAGAGGCAAAGAGAGCCTGTCTTGGCAGAAAGAGGACTTCATTTACCAGACTTTGGTGTCTGAGGCTGGAAGGATTCCACATCCCCCAGCAGATAACCAGTCCGCAAGGGACTGTATATTCCTTGGCCTAAGAAGCCTGGAGGCCCTGCCACAACCGAAGGGACCAGTAAAACCGTACAAGGCTGGGAGTAGAAAGGAACCCACGTCGCAGGCCATACAGGCGAGAATACACGGAAAGCTCGGAAACGTGGGCTGTTACCCTATAACGAGGAGATAGCCAGAAGGAGCGCAGAAAGCACGGTAGGCCTACACCCTCACCCTGACCAGGGCCAATTTCCCCGTTGCTCTCAGACATCCAGGTCCCCTCCTAGCTGGGACTGTTTATGGGTCAGTTTACCTGTTTCAGTAAAGACCCTGGACTGCAACCTATTGTCTGTGTGCTCCTTCGTGCCTCCAGCACTACCGGTACTGGGACTCTCACCACCATCACTCCCACCATCCACTACACTGCCCTGGGGCCGCACTCTTCCCGTGGGGAGTCACACCATCCCAGCTGCACATATCATCAGCCCCAGCAGTCTGCCCTGCAGCGGCGGTTCCTAATGACTGCAAATCCACGGGTGGCGTAGTCGGACATAATCAACAACAAGTAACGGACTACCACTGGCCTGACCACCCTGAGCCACGGAACCGGGTTGCCACTACTACTCCCATCGTTCCCCCTATTGCCCGGATCCGAGTGCCCCACGGCCCAGGGGGTGAGTCAGCTTTGGCGTAGTCGGCAGGATTTCGTGCCCGCAACCACCGGGTACTGCGTGCCTGAAAAAGACTTTTGTAACTTACCTGTGGCAAAGTTTCCCGCCGTCCGGAGCCGATTCCCGCCATCAGACGCCATCTTGGACCGTTTCCCGCCGTCTTCTGCCGTCTTCCCGCCATCCGCAGCTGTTTCCCGCCATCGGACGCCATCTTCAGGACGCCGCGCGGGAAGAAGAGGGGCGTGGACGTCAAAACCGCGCGAGATCCGAAGCTCCGCCCCACGCACCGACACTGCGCAAGGTCCTGGAAGGGAGAGAGAGCGACGCTGACGTCATCAGGACGCGACGCCAGGTCCTCGTCCATAGCAACAGCAGCGGAGCCGCGGCCTACAGAAGAGGATCGTCGGAAGGTAGGCCACGGTCCACTAGGGGGGTAGAAAGATGTCGGATACAGAGGCGCCCACTACCACCAACGCAGCTGCAGCAGCGGTGATGCCCTTTTCCCTGCCCTACATCCCTGGAGCGGCCTGGCTGCCAAAGTACTCCGGGGAGCCCCATGCCCTAACTGACTTTAAGGAAAGGCTGTACAGTTTGTTCCAGGTTTACCCCCTGACAGAGTAACAGAAGGTCAGCATATTGACAGGGCAGTTAACTGGCGCAGCCCAGAGGGAGGTAAAATCATGGCCCGCTGAGGAGAAAAGGACTGTAAAGGGTATTCTGGCCCGGCTGCGGGGTACCTTTGACACACGTACCTCCGCTGAAATTAAAATGAGGTTCTATGGATGTAAGCAGCAGGCACAGGACAGCATCAGAGACTATGCCCTAAATCTGCAGGAAGCCTTGAGGGCTATTCAACAAACTGACCCTGGCAGTGTGCAGGAAACGGATAAGCTGCTAACAGAACAATTCATAGAAGGTCTGCTGTCTAGCGCCCACAGGGCCCAACTGCGCCTCATGTTCTTTCAGAACCCCGACCTGACCTTTGCCCAATTTAAGGACAGGGCCATAAGGGTGCTCCGTGAATCTGCAACCAGTGGCGCTATAAACCCCCGGCGCCCTGCTATCACCTACCACCAGGAGGCGGCGCCCTCCTCTATGGACTCCGTGGAGGCTGATGCACAGGCCCTGAACCAAGCCCCGTCGAAAGACCTGCACCACCAAGTCCAGGAGCTGACCAGGAGCGTCGCGACGTTGACCAGGACCGTCCAAGCGTTGCAAGTGGACCCGTCAAGACCCATCGAGTCGGCTTCAAGTCCGGAGGATGTCCCGTGGCGTCGACAGAGGAGGATCCCGTCGTTCCGGGGGAGGCCCACAGACCGCTACGCAGAGGATGGACAGCCCATTTGCCGTCGATGCAACCAGCCCGGACACATTTCCAGGTACTGTAATTTAAACGGGTCCAACCTGGGGCAGAGGGCCAACCCCCAGGCATAAGATCACCAGGCCCTTATAATTGGCGTGATAAGTACGTTGGGGGGCGCCCGGTTTTACCCGTGGTGCTGGACGGTATCCCCATGAGCGCCTTGCTGGATACTGGGTCGCAAGTAACCACTATCCCTTATGTACTTTTTAAGCAGTATTGGACTGATGCTGATATCACACGGTATGCAGACAGTAACTTGAGCATCATTGCCAGTAATGGCTTACCCGTGCCGCAGATGGGGTTCAAGGAGATGACCATTAAGATTGGTAAAGTTGAACTACCGGCACAGGGAGTGATTATTGTGGACATTGACCGTCGTGAAAGTCACCCTAAAATAACTGTGGGTACTAACGTAATTGAAAATTGTCTTTCAGAGGTAATTGTAATCTTACAACAGGTGGCGGTGAATGCTAGTTCCAGCCAACAGAGAGTCCTCAACAAGGAGATAAAAGCCCTGATGAGACGGCAGCAGGTAGAACTGTCTGGTGGTGAGATCGGTAGCGTAAGACTCAGTGATTCATTCCCCATTTCCATGCCTCCCAAAAGTGAAATGATGATCTGGTGTCGGACTGCAATCGGGTTGAGAGGTAGAGACTACCAAGCCATGGTAGAACCCGTGTACTCAGACAGCAGGCCCACCATTTTGACAGCCCGGGGGGTGGTTGATGTCCGTCATGGGAGGGTGCCCGTCCGCATCCTCAACATTGGGGAGAGGGAAGTACACTTACCCAGGTACGCTACACTCGCCAAACTGTTTGTTGTCGAACACAAAACTATCAGGGCCGTGGAACCCTTGCCTCCATCTCCACAGGCGGAGGGTAATGGCTCCCAGAAACAAAAAGAGGACTGGTGCCAGAAACTCCATGTGGGTGCTCACTCCACTCCCCTGCACCAAAAACAAGGAGTCTACCGGGTGGTACAGGAGTACGAGAGAGTCTTTAGTAAGCACCCGCTAGACTTCGGCAGAGTAAAGGGGATAGAACACCACATCCCCACAGGGAGCCACCCACCAATAAAAGAGAGACACAGGCCTGTACCCCCTGCACATTATCAGAACGCAAAGGGCATGCTAAGAGAGATGAAAGAAGCTGGGGTCATTAGAGACAGCTGTAGCCCCTGGGCAGCCCCCTTGGTTCTGGTCAAAAAGAAAGACGGCACCATGAGAATGTGCGTCGACTATAGACAAATCAACCGTATCACCCACAAAGACGCATATCCGCTGCCTAGAATAGAAGAGTCTTTAGCCGCACTAAAATCAGCTAACTTCTTTTCTACTTTGGACCTTACTAGCGGGTACTGGCAGGTTCCTGTGGCAGAGGCTGACAAGGAGAAGACCGCCTTCACCACCCCGATGGGACTGAGTGAGTTCAACTGTATGCCTTTCGGGCTCTGCAACGCACCAGGGACCTTCCAGCGGCTGATGGAATGCTGTCTAGGGCACCGAAACTTCGAGACGGTCCTCCTTTACCTGGACGACGTGATTGTTTATTCGAAGACCTACGAGGACCATCTAAAGCACCTGGCCGAGGTGTTCGAAGCCCTGGCAGGCTATGGCCTGAAGGTGAAACCATCGAAGTGCCACCTGCTGAAACCAAAGGTCCAGTACCTAGGGCACGTGGTAAGTGTGGAAGGAGTAGCCCCCGACCCTGACAAAGTCACGGCAATCAAGAGCTGGCCAAGCCCCTCGAACATCAAAGAGGTGAGACAGTTTCTCGGGTTGGTAGGCTACTACCGAAGGTTCATCCCCGGGTTCACTAAGATGGCAGCTCCTATGCAGGACCTCCTGATCGGACAGTCTAAGTCCCGAAGTAAAAAGCCACCCTTCAAGTGGGATAAACCGGAAGAGGAGTCCTTCCGCCAGCTAAAGATGGCCCTCACAGGGGATGAGATCCTGGCCTACCCTGATTACGGCCAGCCTTTCATTCTCCACACAGATGGCAGTAATGTGGGACTGGGAGCCGTACTGTCCCAAAACCAACAGGGCAGAGAACGGGTGATCGCATACGCCAGCCGGAAGCTGAGGCCCACCGAGAGGAACCCGGAGAATTACAGCTCCTTCAAGCTAGAATTCTTGGCGGTGGTGTGGGCTGTGACGGAACGCTTCAAGCATTACCTGGCCTCCGCGAAGTTCACCGTGTACACGGACAACAACCTGTTGACACACCTGGACAATGCAAGACTGGGTGCCCTAGAACAGCGGTGGATGGCCCGTCTCTCCAACTATGACTTCGTGATCAAGTACCGGGCCGGCAAAACCAATGCCAACGCTGACGCCCTATCAAGAATGCCTCACTTACCTGAGGGTGACGAAGACCCAGAAGAGCTGGAGGAGGTAGAACTCCCCGCGTTTCACCGGTATGGAGCCGCTCAATACTCTCACCGCGTGAAGGAGGAGGATCTAACAACTGTGATGATCAACCCCCTACCTCACCACAGCTGGGCCGAGACCCAAGATAGTGACCCTGCTGTCCGCCTGGTGAAAGATCTGCTGACCCAGGAAGATGCCCGCATAGATCCGGAAGCTCCAGAGGAAGCCAAGCAGCTATGGAAAGAGAAGAGCAAGCTGTTCCTCTACGAAGGCAGGTTGTGCAGAAGGATTGTCAACCACCGGACGCACGAGCTGACCTGGCAAGTCGTGGTCCCAAGGCGGGATGCAGCTATGGTCCTGGGGGCTTACCATGACAGAGCGGGACACTTCGGTTGGAAGAAACTGGAGTTCCTACTAAGAGGAAGGTTCTTTTGGGTCGGCATGAGAGGAGCTGTGGAAAAATGGTGCGGAGACTGTGGCCCTTGTCACCTAAGGAGGAAGGATCGTACCAGCCAGAAGACACCCTTGAGGCCCATCGTCACCACGCAGCCTCTTGAGCTGGTAGCTCTGGACCACGTCAAATTGGCTCCAAGCCGGTCTGGATACATCTATGCCCTGACAATCGTGGACCACTATTCCCGTTTTCTAGTGGTGGTCCCGGTAAAGGACTTGACAGCCCAAACAGCGGCCAGAGCCTTCCAGCAATATTTCTGCCGTCCACACGGGTATCCGGAACAGGTCCTGACAGACCAGGGTCCAGCGTTCGAGGCTGAAATCTTCCAGGAGTTCTGCAACCTCTATGGCTGTAAGAAGATTCGTACAACGCCTTACCACCCCCAAACCAACGGGATGTGTGAGAAGATGAACAATATAGTCATTGATCTCCTGAAGACGTTGCCCCTGGAAGAACGCAGCCTGTGGCCAGAAAAACTGCCGGACCTAATAGACCTATACAACAATATCCCGGTGAATGCTACAAACTGCACCCCGGCTTACCTGATGCGAGCCAGACCGGGTAAGCTGTCCGTAGACCTGGAGATGGGAGTCCTAATACCTGAGGACACCTCCCCGGGTGCGGACTGGGATACGGAAAGGCAACTGCAGTACAAGAAGGTACAGGAGAGTGTGGAGAAGAGCCTGGCCCAGGTGAGAGAGAAGCAAGAAAGACTCTTCAATCAACACGCCCCTGCCGGTCCCCTAGAACCTGGTGAGCAAGTCCTAAAGCGAAAAAGAAGGCTACATAAGTTGGACGACCAGTGGGAAAGGGAACCCTACACCGTACTGCAGTCTGAACACGACAACCCGAAGGTGTGCGTGATCACCAAGGACGGAGGAGAAACCAATAGTGTCGTCTCCAGAGACCACCTCAAAAGGTGCCCCGAGCAACTCCGTAGTGCAGAAGAGGATCAGAGTGACCTTGAACCCGCAGAGGACAAGGAAGAAATGATCAGCACCGTTCTCGGAGAGTTCCCTCAGTCCTGGACTCGCATAAATGATGCCATAGTGGTACCCGTCCTGCATTTCCTGCAACCGGCACAGCAACAACCAACACCAGAGCCGGAAGGTGAAGAGGAGCAAGCAGTTCCAGAGGCAGAAGAGCCTGTACCAGCAGCCCAGGAGAGTCAACCCTCTGCTGACAGTGAATCTGCCATGCCTGCGGTAAGCCAAAGGACCCGCAGACAGTTGCCTGCCCTACCTGTACACCCAGCTGGTAGCTGTACCCCTAACGCAAGTGGGGAAAGCCAGGTTGGTCCACCACCAGACAGTGGGCTACGTAGGTCAACCAGGAGCACAAAGGGACAGATACCCGCTCGCTGGAGAATATAGAGTGTACTAAAATTGTAAATAACCTTGTTGCCAAATGTTGAATTGTTTGCCAAGTTACATGCTTGTTTGGTAATTCTGTGTTTCAGTTTCTTGCAGTTACCGTAAGGACTCAAAGGTTATGGACTTTTTATAACCGGGACCTTTGTATGGACTGCGTTTGGAGCCTAACCCAGGAATGAACTAAGACTGTGAAGGACTTGGGGTAGGACAGATCCCCACCTGGTTAAGGCTCCCCGTTGTATTGGTGATATGGACACCCGGTCACAGGCCACACTGTGACCTTAAGAACTCAACCTGTGTGTCGTTTGTCTACTGATGTTTTATAGTTATGCATATTGTCTTTGTTTACTGTTTAGTCCCGGAGTACTAAATTTCACTAGGGGGGAATGTGTCACCCTGGCCTGGATGCCACAAAATGTATTAAAGCTGTGTCTGAGAGCAAGGGGGAGGTTCTCTAGTCAGGGGAACATTAGCATGCAGTACCTCCTGTCTCAGGCCAGTAGGGGGAGCAGGCTGCCCCTATAAAAGCTGGTGCTGGGGGCAGGGTTAGAGAGAACTTCATGGCCTGTCTCAGCACTGAGACTTGTCCCAGAGCGGAGCAGGGACAGAGAATTGCACTGCACTTAAGAGGAAGTGTGGCAGGAGGAGAGCCAAAGCCAGAGACAAGAGGCAAAGAGAGCCTGTCTTGGCAGAAAGAGGACTTCATTTACCAGACTTTGGTGTCTGAGGCTGGAAGGATTCCACATCCCCCAGCAGATAACCAGTCCTCAAGGGACTGTATATTCCTTGGCCTAAGAAGCCTGGAGGCCCTGCCACAACCGAAGGGACCAGTAAAGCCGTACAAGGCTGGGAGCAGAAAGGAACCCACGTCGCAGGCCATACAGGCGAGAATACACGGAAAGCTCGGAAACGTGGGCTGTTACCCTATAACGAGGAGATAGCCAGAAGGAGCGCAGAAAGCACGGTAGGCCTACACCCTCACCCTGACCAGGGCCAATTTCCCCGTTGCTTTCAGACATCCAGGTCCCCTCCTAGCTGAGACTGTTTATGGGTCAGTTTACCTGTTTCAGTAAAGACCCTGGACTGCAACCTATTGTCTGTGTGCTCCTTCGTGCCTCCAGCACTACCGGTACTGGGACTCTCACCACCATCACTCCCACCATCCACTACACTGCCCTGGGGCCGCACTCTTCCCGTGGGGAGTCACACCATCCCAGCTGCACATATCATCAGCCCCAGCGGTCTGCCCTGCAGCGGCGGTTCCTAATGACCGCAAATCCACGGGTGGCGTAGTCGGACATAATCAACAACAAGTAACGGACTACCACTGGCCTGACCACCCTGAGCCACGGAACCGGGTTGCCACTACTACTCCCATCGTTCCCCCTATTGCCCGGATCCAAGTGCCCCACGGCCCAGGGGGCGAGTCAGTTGCACCACTGGGCCATTGAAAAAACACATTAGGAGGCATCTATCTGATGCTAGCAACCCAAAAATCTTTAATTGCTCGTCTCTATCAAGACATTTTCAGCACACACATGGAGGAGATGTGTCTGGTTTCAAATTTAGAGCCATAGAAAAAGTTTATAAACCTTTTAGAGGAGGAGAATATAAGAGAAAAATCCTCAATAGAGAATCCTTTTGGATTTTTAGACTAGCTACTAGAATACCGCAAGGTCTGAACATCAGACAAGACTTAATATTACAATACACATAAATTAATGACTGGGAAAAAATTTTAGCGAGTTTTCTCCTGCAATTCCAAATATAAACTATAAATATTCCTGGGAGAGAATTTATTATGATGATGAGACATTATTACAGTAAAGAAACTTATATGTTCCCGGTTAAATTTACGAAATATTTATTTTTAAAGAGAGGTTATCCAAACTAACTCCCAATTAGAATTGATAATGTTGTAGTAGAAAATGAATACCAGATTTCTTAAACAATTCTAATCATCTAAGGTAACTCTCGTATGTTTTTCAGACTGTACTGTTTCATGATTCATACAATATACTTTGTATAATTGTTTTTTTTCGTAATGTCAGTGAAATATAGTGGTTTTATTTTATATTTTGTCCTACTGGCCTGTTACTTTTAATTTACCTCCTTCCTAGTAATTAATCATTTACCACCTGTGTCTAAGTGGAGCCACTTTTGTATGTATAGCTATATATATCATTATGTCTCACAGTGACTTTATCCCATGATTAAGGCTAATACTTAGCTGAAACGCGTTGGGACTATCATGTCTTGTGTCTTTGTATCCCGTGTATTGTCCTTGAGACATGGCTGCTTTTAGATATTTCTAATAAAAGCTTAATTTTATCGAAGATCTGCTGGAAGACCACGTTTCTTTTTCCTGTTCTAAAAGATTGCCTGGAACCAGGGCTATTCCGTTGTCGGATCAACTTACACAGAGCCTCCAGCTGCTAACGATCGGGTGAGCTGATTTTTTTCTCCCATTCAGAACTTTGGGGTAGACAAAGGGTCTACTTTAGCTCTTCTCTACTCACAAATACTAAAAATCACATAACAACATAAGGCTAAACCTGTCCATAGACATTAGATTTTAATTGTGAGTCTAATTCATTTATAGACATGTCTGCCTTTTTTTCCACTCGGCTTCAAAATAGCACGGACATGTAAAAAACCACATACAGTATAATGGATAAGTGTTATATCTGTGAAAAATCATATATGTGAAAAATGAACGTCAGAATGGGGCCTGAGAAATATGACAGACGAGTGGTCTTATAAAATGGGGAGAGTGTGAAACATTTATGATGTAAAATCATCTGGTTACAGTTCATACGAAGTAGTAGAAATTATTGGCGAGTGCTCAAACCATTTTTTTTTATTTTTTTAAGACATTTAATGATTGACCAGTTTTTCGGTGTTTGCACTACTTTCTTGTTATTTTATTGAGATTCTGTAGTGGAAATTTGTTCGGTTTCTGATTATACTAGTGATGATCATTTCTGATTCATACTTGTTTATTTGTCTATCTTGGTATTTCTCCTACTTCTCTCCCCTGCTGTGCAAGTAGCAAACCTTTCTTATTATCTTCTGTCTCTTAATTTATCCCTTTCCTTTAATTGTCTATGGCTCCACCCTTGTGTTTTCACCTGGTATCTCTCATGTGCAATTAAAGCTATATAAATCTAGAGCATTAGGTCTAGTGTTGAGCCACCCCCGTAGTGTTCGAGTTCGGTTCGGTTCGTCGAACACCCGTGTGTTCGCCGAACTGTTCGTCGAACTGTTCGTCAAACACCTTCGAACACCGTTAAAACCAATGGCAGGCAAACAAAAACACATAGAAACACATAGAAAACACCTTCAAAGGTGTCCAAAAGCTGACAAACTGCTCAGAAGACATAACTAACACATGGAAAAGTGACAAGTACATATAGTCATGCGAAAATAAAAGAGGTGGAGGAGTAAAAGGAGGGGGAGACACAGATATAGGCATGTCATGCCCTTCTAAAATCCAAAAAGTGAGAAGCCGACACGGCCAGTCCGCTCCTGCCCGTGCCACCTCCGTGTCGCCGGGTTTGTGCCAGAGCCGCGGTGAACCCTGACGGCCAGCCCCCCTCTCCCAATACTGGTGCCTGTCCGCTGGTGGGTCGAGCGAGCCCCCCTGTGGTGGAGGCAGCTCTAAGCTTTTTAATTTAAATTGTCTCTCTAATTTGAATGAATACACTTTAAATCCATTTACAAGGATCTATTGGAGGGCAAGTCTCATGCCAGCAGCCGCGTAATTCCAGCTCCAGTAGCGTCCACTAAAGCTGCTGCAGTTAAAAAGCTTTTATAAGGATCGAGCTCGGCTGTCCACTGCAAGGCATCCAACTGCCAGTCCCAGCCCCTATGCCTTGGGGTGCCTCCTGATGCTCTTCACTGAGTATCCCATGGTCCCGAAGCATTTCCTTTGAAAAAATTAAGTGTCTAAACTACAGGTGGTGTAGCTTGCTTAACAGCCGGGATAATCCGCTGACTAGCAGACACTGCTACTAGGCACAAAGTATTTCCTGGGCTAGATGCAGTTAAAAATTTGTAATTAGATACTCTCGTTGGATGCTGAGAAAGCATTCCATAGAGTCTCCTGGCACGCCATATATGATTCTCTTAAAAAGCTTGGGGTAGGGGTCTAGGGGACCCTTTTATAGCCAAAATCACGGCCCTGTATCGCAATACGTCACCTAGGCTGAAGATAAATGGAACTGTAGCACCCTGAGGGCTCGGTTGCTACAGACGTATTGCACCTCACCCAGAGGTGTGATATCTCACTCTCAGGTAAGAATGGAGTGTGGATCAGGACCCGACACCTGCATGCATTACACCACATTGCCGTGGGGCATGGCGACCAATATGCCCCTGAGATGGGCACGACAGTCCCTGTCCCTGGCTGGAGTGGGGGGAGGGAACACTGAGGAAGGGGAACCCTGTAGTGCAGGAGCAGGGAGGAAGCAGTTCCTGGGTGCATTGAGAAGGGAGTATAAAAGGTGGGCACCATCTTAGTTCAGTGCAGAGAAGTCTGAGCAGAAGTGGCAGGGAGCAGGGGCTCTGCATGAGCTCTGCTCCGGAGGCGGGCCTAGTAACAGAGGCCCAGGCCTGGAAGAGGGAGAAGGAAGGAAGAGGAGCGGAGAAGGCTCCAGGAACGAGGAATGAAGGGATCCCAGGGGTGCGGACGGGCGAGTCGCCACCGCACGCCCGAATCCACCTGCGTGGAGGGGTCAGGCCAAAGGGGGAGACCGGTCCCCGAACTAGTGGAGGCAGGAAACGACCCTCAGCTAGAAACCGGAGGCTCTGACATTTTATGTGGCGCAGCCCCTCGCTACACCCGCTAGGAAGGCACCACATAGGGTCAGGGAAACTGGCGCCAAGTTTACCAAGAGGAGGCCCGAGGCAGCCGGACAGAAGTGTTGGTAAGAAAGGCCAGACAAAGGACACACAAAGGGGGTCCTGTGAAGTGCTCCAAAGTTATCAGGGAGTTGTCTGAGCCCCTCACCTGGTGAGCACAGTACGACGTGGGCAGCCGTTACCTGCAGACGTGGTCTGGATAATAAGAACTGTGAGTAAAGGCCCTGGACTGCATCACTGACTCCGTGTCGTTACTGCTGCTGCCCTGCACCATCACCCCCATCCTCCGCATACACTGCCCTGAGGCTATACTCCTCCCATGGGGAGTTATGCTACGCTCTGCTGCACCCACAACACCAGCCTCAGCGGTCTGCCCTGTAGCGGCGGTTCACTCTGACCGCAATCCACGGGTGGCGTAGTCAGACATTTAAACATCAAAACCACATAAATAGTTCCGCCACTGGTTTGACCGCCCTGAGCCACGGAACCGGGTCGCCGCCACGAAGACTACAACCACCAGCATCCACCAAAAAGGGTCCGGCTCCGGGTGTCCCAAGGCCCAGGGGGTGCGTCAGAACATTTTCATCACCTTTCACAATCACCAATGGGACAAGGCAGGGATGTCCTCTGTCCCCTCTCTTATACATCCTAGTGACGGAGCACCTGCTCTCATCAATTCGCCATAACAACAATATTAGGTGGATTGAGGTGGGAGGCACCGAGTACAAGTGCTCTCTATTTGCTGATGATGTCCTAGTATATATCACTCAATCACATATATCCATCCCTGCTGTTATGGCTGAAATAGATCACTTTGTTACATGGTAAAATTTTAAAATCAATGCAGCGAAGTCTGAGGCCCTCGATTTCTCCCTCCCCAAATCCATATAGGATTCCATCCAGTCCAACTTTCCCTTTGCCTGGCCCTCACAGGGTATCAAATACTTAGGAATTCCTATTCATAGAGACCTCTCCCATCTATGTTATCTTAATTTTGGGCCCTTTATTGAACAATTCCATACAGACCACGGTTGGCAAGTTAGAACTGTAAGATTCACTACGTGAACCACTGGTGTTTTGTGGAAAAGCACATGTACACTGCGTTCCAAATTATTATGCAAAAAGTGTTTAGGAGTGATAAGGGAAGAATTTGTTTGTTTGTCAGTTAAACTCATTGATGGTGATGTGTGTCAGGGCTCTTTATATCACTGTAAGCAATTGCAGACACCTGTGCTAATTAGTTTGGCAGGTGTGTCCAATGAAAGGCAAGACTACTTAAGAAGGCTCTCTCACATTATTAAGCAGCCTACATTTTCTGCCAAAATGGGAAAGAAAAAGGATGTGTCGGCTGCTGAGAAGCAACAAATTGTGGAGTGTTTAGGTCAAGGCATGACTACAATCAACATTATGCGATGATCAGGATGAAGTGTCTTGGCAATCAAGAAGTATGTAGCTGATTCACAGTACACACGTGTGCTTGCTGATGAGGGCAAATTGAGGACTCTTTCCTACAGGCAATTACGTCAGGTTGAAAGAGCAGCGGCAAAAAAGCCTTGTCATAGCAGCAGACAAGTTTTTGAAGCTGCTTGTGCCTCCAACGTCCCCCGAACAACAAGATGCAGGGTCCTTCAGAGGTTTGCAGCTGTGCATACGCCATCCTGTCGACCTCCTCTATCCACTTCACACAAGCAGAAACGGCTCCAGTGGGCCAAACATTACATGAAGACTGATTTCAAAACTGTTTTGTTCACGGATGAGTGCCGTGCAGCGCTCGATGGTCCAGATGGATGGAGTGGAGGATGGCTGGTTGATGGACACCCCACGCAAACACGGCTACAGCGCCAACAAGGAGGAGGTGGAGTAATGTTTTGGGCTGGAATCATGGGGAGAGAGATTGTCGGCCCCTTTAGGATCCCTGAAGGCGCTAAAGATGAACTCCATAATGTATGTGGATTTTCTCAAACAGCACTTCCTGCCATGGTTCAAGAAGAAGAACCGTGTATTTCACAGCAAGATCATTTTTCTGCATGATAATGCACCATCTCATGCTGCACATAAAACATCTGCATCTCTGGCTGATATGGGCATAAAAGGGGACAAACTTATGGTGTGACCCCCATGCTCCCCTGACCTCTACCCCATTCAGAACCTTTGGAGCATCATTAAAAGGAGTGTCTATGATGGCGGGAGGCAGTTCACATCTAAGCAACAGCTCTGGGAGGGTATTCTGTCCTCATGCAAAACAATTGAAGCAGAAACCATCCAAAACCTGACAAATTCAATGGACGAGAGAGTTCAGAAGCTCCTTTCGAACAAGGGGTCCTATGTGAAAATGTAACATCACCTAGAATAAAGTTTTGAGTTGAAAACTGTTTGATTTCAGTTTCTAACAACCTGCTAATGCTTATAATTTCAAAAATTACCATTTTTTTGGTCTTTATTAAAATGAAAAGGTTGATCGAAAAGTTTGGGGAATCTAAGAGTGTGGCAACCCAGTAGTCATGATTACTTCGAATTCTGACAATATGAGGGTCATGCTGCAGGTAGTGCAGCAAGAAGGCACTTATGTGTCTTGCGCATCTCGGAGCCCCAAAATTATTTTCCGGGCTAGATGCAGCTAAAAATTATTTTTAATTTTAAATCTGGTGGAGCTTATTATAGATGGCCTAATAGGATCAGTGCTGCACACTGCTACAAAGCCCAAATTATTTTCCAGTCAAGATACAGATAAACATGATTAGTAATTTGAAAGCTTAAAACGGTTGGTAGGGTGATTTTAACCAATCATCAAGCTTTTACTCTCCCCAGGATGACACAGGGGTAGAAAAGTCGTTTCGGATCCATGATTTGTTCATCTTTATGAACGTGAGTCTGTCTACATTATCAGTGGAGAGCCGCGTGCGCTTATCTGTCAGCACACCACCAGCAGCGCTGAACACACGTTCAGACAGAACGCTGGCTGCGGGGCATGACAAGATCTCCAAGGCGTAAGTGGCTAGCTCCGGCCATTTATCCAGATTGGAAGCCCAAAAAGAGCAAGGGTCCAGTGACACTGTCGTGGCTTCAATGTTTACTTGGAGATACTCCTGTACCATCGTCTCTAGGCGTTGACTATGTGTCAGACTTCTTGTCTCCTGTGGCCTTGCAAAGGATGGGCTAAAAAAGTGGTGAAATGATTCCGCAAAATTGATGTTACCAGCAGATACTGTGGTTCTGTTACGGTTTGAGTGCTGAACACTTGACGGTCCCACGGTTGGCAAGTTGGAACTGTGAGATTCACTACGTGCACCACTGGTGTTTTGTGGAAAAGCACATGTAAGATTCTGCAACAGTCTCTGCTGATACTCCTGAATGCGTGCATCCCTTTCTATGGCAGGAATAATTTCGGCAAATTTACTTTTGTACCGGGGATCTAACAGTGTGGCAACCCAGTAGTCAGGATTATTTCTAATTCTCACAATTCGAGGGTCATGTTGCAGGTAGTGCAGCAAGAAGGCACTCATGTGTGTTGCGCATCCAGGAGCACCAAGTCCCTGTTGTGCTGGTGGCGAGGTAACAATCATGCTTCCTTCCTCTGTCCTCTCCCCCCAACCTCGCACAACAGAAATGTGATCAAGGTCTCTCTCATCTGATGAGTCTTCCATCAGTTCGTCCTCCACTTCTTCCTGGGCTCCTGCACCTTCCTCACTAGTTTGGTTGCTACCATGCGCCCTGGTAAAACCATCTCCCCCACCCTCACATGCCTGCCACCTTGGTGCTGCCAACCGTCTGGACCTTGCAGATGTTAGCCCTTCCGCATACAACTCCTCCTCCTCTACTTCCTCCACCTCCTCTTGTGCCACCACCTGACTCCGAATTCTGTTTAACATGTGCTCCAGCATGTAAATCACCGGAATAGTCTTGCTGATAATGGCATCGTCAGCACTAAACATCTTCGTCGCCATTTCAAAACTGTGCAGAAGGGTGCATAGGTCCCTGATCTGAGACCACTCCTCCAGCGTGATTTGCCCCACCTCTGGATCTCGTTGGCCCAGGCTATACGTCAGAACGTATTGCACCAGGGCTTGTCGGTGCTGCCACAGTCGCTGCAACATGTGCAGAGTTGAATTCCACCGGGTAGGCACATCGCATTTTAGCCGGTGAAGTGGCAGGCCCAACGACTTCTGTAGAGATGTAAGTCGCTGAGCTGCGGGATGCGAACGGCGGAAGTGAGCACACAGCGACCGTGCCCTCTGCAGAAGGCCATCTAGTCTGGGATAGTGGGCTAAAAATTGCTGGACAACCAGGTTCAACACGTGAGCCATACAAGGCACGTGTGTGACATTGCCCCGGCGAAGGGCCGCACCCAGGTTTGCAGCATTGTCGCACACGGCCTTCCCTGGTTTCAGGTCCAGTGGAAACAGCCATTCATGAAATTGGTTCTCCAGAGCTGACCACAACTCCTCAGCTGTGTGACTCACATTTCCCAGACATTTCAAAGTAAAAACCGCCTGATGACGTTGAGCCCTACTGCCAGCATAGTAAGGAGGTGTGCAGGATCCCTTCTGCGCAGTTAGAAAGCTTGTGGCATGACCAGACAGGCTTTGGGTGCAGGTGGAAGACCGAGAGGAGGTTGAGGAGGCAGAAGCAGTGGAGGAACTTTGACATAAAGAGGATTGACGCACAACTCGTGGGGATGGCAAGACTTGGACAGCAGCCCCTTGTCCTGCTGTCACCATAGTTACCCAGTGCCCAGTCAGCGACATGTAACGCCCCTGTCCATGCCTACTCGTCCAAGTGTCTGTGGTGAAATGCACCCTGTCACACACAGAGTTTCTCAAAGAAGCGGTGATGTTGTGTGCGACATGCTGGTGGAGCGCAGGCACACCTTTCTTTGAGAAGTAGTGCCGACTGGGCATCTGGTACTGGGGCACTGCGACGGACATAAGGTCTCGAAAATCCTCTGTGTCCACCAGGCGGAAAGGCAGCATTTCTGTAGCCAAGAGCTTGCAGATGGTGAAATTCAACCTCTTAGCTTTCTCATGGCTAGGAGGAAATGGTCTTTTACTTGTCCACATCTGAGGGACCGAGGGCTGGCTATTGTGCTTAGACGGGGTTGATAAGGGTGTCCCCGGCAAACTGCCGGTCTGTGAGGAAGATGCAGGCGGACATGTTAGGTTGCCTTGATCCAAAGGTGGTGCTATCGATGTCGGACAGCGCTCAACACCAGCTGGTGTTACCACCTCCAAAGAAAATGATGACCTGCCAATCACGCTGGCTGTTGCGGGTAAAGAGGTGGCAGGTCTGCGCCCCAAAACAGGTGTGACTGCTGTCCCCCCAGTCACAGAGGATGAAGAGGCCGCGGATGCACAAGATATGGCAGACGGTGGTTGGCCCGGCCGGCTAGGCCGCATTGTAGCACACTGAGCTTCCCACTGCAACTTATGCTTCATGTCCATGTGCCGGTTCATGCATGAAGTACTCAAACTATGTATTTTTTGGCCTCTACTTAGCTTTTGCTGACAAATGTTACAGATAACACGAGTTGGGTCATCTTTATCGATCTGAAAAAATGCCCAGGCTATGCAAGGCTTAGCACCCATGCGACCTGAAGAGCCACCACGACTTGTGGTGAGAGGCAGAGTTGTGTTTGAGGATGCAGTTGTTGACGTGCTTCCAATACTACGTCTCTGTCCAGGAAGGCGCAACCTGACCTCGTCGTCACTAGCATCTTCCTCCACCTCCTCTGCTGACCTCATCTCTTGGCTGACTGTGGGTTGACAGTAAGTGGGATCTCCAACCTCATCATCATCACCCTGTGTGTTATCACACCCGTCGTCCTCAGAGCCAACCTGTTCCTGCCGTGACAAAAAACTAAAGTTGTTGCTCCAATCAGGTATTTGAGTCTTATCATCGTCTTCCTCATTGTCTCCACCAACAGGAGTTACAGTTTGGGAATGAGGGTCTACATTATGGTCAGAACCTTCTGCGTCTGGTCCTGGATCCGACTCATAAAGATTCTGGGCATCAGTGCAGATCATTTCCTCGTCTGGATTCACAGAAGCGCTGGAGTCGACCTCTGATTCCCAGGCTATAGTATGAGTAAACAGCTCTGCAGACTCAACCATCTGTTCTACCTCATACTCAGACGGGCAGCTGGAGATTTGGGAGCTGTGAGGAAGCAAGTGCGATTTGGGTGACACCTTTGAGGACTGGAGTATTTGTGATGTTGAAGTTGATGTGGAGGAGAGTCCACTTAAAGGAGCACTTGATATCCGTTGAAGCACCTGCTGTTTTTGTGCCTCATCTGGAATTTGTAGCGATTGGCGTGGCCGTAAGAAAGGGATCTTATCACATTGTCCGCTAAAAGAAGTAGACATTTTAGTTTGGCTGGAAGATGGTCTTTCTTCTGCAGATGTTACTGTTGCTTTAACACCTACCCCACGGACACAACCTTTTTTCCCCTTCCCAACACGCCTATTCCCCTTTCCACCAGCAGCAGGCCTTTTTCCACTCATTTTGGTGGTTAACTAATTCACAACTCTGGAGTTGTTTGCACAAAAAAAAAATGGATGGTAACCGAGCAGAGCTGAGTGGCCAAACTGTGGTATTAGGCCAAAACTATTGGCTGGGTTAGATGCAGAAAAAAATTACATTCAATTTGCAACCTGATGGAGGTCTGTATAGATGGATTAATAGAACAAGTCCCACACACAGCTAGAAGCCCAATATTTTTTCAGAGGTAGATGCAGAAAAAAATATATTCAGTTTGCAACCTGATGGAGGTCAGTATAGATGGACTAATACAACAAGTCCCACACACAGCTAGAAGCCCAATATTTTTTCAGAGGTAGATGCAGAAAAAAATTATATTCAGTTTGCAACCTGATGGAGGTCTGTATAGATGGATTAATAGAACAAGACCCACACACAGCTAGAATCCCAATATTTTTTCAGAGGTAGATGCAGAAAAAAATATATTCAGTTTGCAACCTGATGGAGGTCAGTATAGATGGACTAATACAACAAGTCCCACACACAGCTAGAAGCCCAAATATTTTTTCAGAGGTACTGTAGATGCAGATAAAAATTATTTTTAATTTGCAACCTGATGGAGGTCAGTATAGATGGACTAATAGAGAAAGTCCGACACACTACTAGAAGGCCAAATATTTTTTCAGAGCTAGATGCAGAAAAAAATTATATTCAGTTTGCAACCTGATGGAGGTCAGTATAGATGGATTAATAGAACAAGACCCACACACAGCTAGAAGCCCAATATTTTTTCAGAGGTAGATGCAGAAAAAAATATATTCAGTTTACAACCTGATGGAGGTCAGTATAGGTGGACTAATAGAACAAGTCCCACACACTGCTAGAAGGCCAAATATTTTTTCAGAGCTAGATGCAGAAAAAAATTAGATTCAGTTTGCAACCTGATGGAGGTCAGTATAGATGGACTAATAGAATGATGCTATGCCCAAAAGATTTTACTTCACTAGGTGCAGTAAAAAAATTGGTATTCTATACACAGGTGGTATATCTTGCAACACAGATAGGCTACTCCACTGACTAACACACTCTGCAATAGGCCAAAAAGGATTAGCTTTGCTAGATTCAGCCAAATGCTGTGAAAAAAACTTGCACAGCACTGGCACAGACCTGCCTGGCAAAAACTGATAGGAACTGATGTAACCTAGTCCTGAAAAGGACTCCAATTACAATTAATCTTTACTCCCACAACCTATCTATTTAAGAGCACAGACCTGCCTGATAAAAGTCGTAGGAAATGCTGTAACCTAGTCCTTAAAAGGACTGCAATCACAACTATTCCCTACTCCCAAGCTATCTGTATATTTGTGCGAAAATTGGCTTGAAATTAACAAGGTATAGCGCACACAGCAACAGCGGTGCCGTCTAACACGCAGCTGCAGCAGTGAGAAAATGGTGGCGACGGGGAAAATGGCTTGGTCTTATAGGGCAAGGACATGTGACATACACTGCCAATGACACATGCCCTTGCTTGTGTGAAAAAAAGCACTTCGCTCCGTGTGTGCGCTGCTGATAGGCTGACAGATTGCACCTCCCCACTGTAAATGCGGGAAAGAGAAAAAAAAAATGGAGATCTTCATTGTTCCTGCAGAGATCCATCCCCTGCCCCTCCCCCCACCCCGCTGTACACTCAAACTGCGTATTAACATTAATTTTCATCATTACTGAGAAAAAATCCAGTTATGATTTTGGTGCACGAACAGTTATCGAACATAACCTCGAACAGCCGAATTTTTCTCAAATTGTTCGTGTTCGCCGAACGGCTCGAACACCGCCCAAAACAGCTCGAATTTGAGATTGGCGAACAGTTCGAGTAGAACAACGCTCATCTCTAATTAGGTCTTTGAGTGCCTCTTCTCAAGTGCCTTTTTTAAGTGCACATCAGAAGTATACCAGAAATCATCAGAAGGTAAGAGCTACAACTGTTTATTAACTGTACTCACCTCTTTATCTTACCATAGTTATTCTTTCACCATGCTTACATATGCCTTTACAGTTTTTTCCTCATTAATTCTTACTCTACTACTATCCCCGAACCACAAACAAATAATTATCACCCCTTTCCTCTCACCTCCCCACCTGACCTCATTCTGCAAACCTGCTCCACAACCTCACATCCCTACTAAAACACAAAAAAAGCCAGACACTCTCCTTCTCTTACCTCCTTTCCCTCTCTCTGCTTCTCCTCACTGCAGGTGACATATCTCCCAATCCTGAACCTCCACAGCTGATACCCAACCCTAAATTTCTTATCACTCACAATCAATAGAAGATACCATAGTCCCTGCAACATGAACCCGCTTGTTTGACTCTAACTCCTCCGCTCCCTTTCTCTGGAGTGTTTTGGAACACCTGTTCCATCTCCAATAAGCTTCACGTCATCAGTGACCCTTTTACCTATCTCAATCTATTCTTCCTGGGCCTCACCAAAAAAAGCTGACACCCATCGACACGGCCTCACCTGCTGCTATGTGTTACATAGGCCATCACTTCACCCACACTCCTCGCCCTGGCAATAGACAAAGTGGAGGAGTGTGTCTATGGCTGTCATATACCGACCCCCGGGCCTGGCCACCACCATCTGTCTTCTACACTTCCTCTCTGCTTATATTCCCACCATCATCATGGATGACTTCAACATCCCCATTGACACCTGCCAGTCTGCAGCCTCCAAACTCCTGTTGCTTGCTTCATTCTTTGGTCTTACTCAGTGGTCTTCCACATCCACCCACACATATACTAGACCACCTTATCTTCACCTGCCTCTGCTCCCTATGTGACATGCAGAAGTAGTGATGTTGCTTTAAAAGCATTCAGCAACTATTAGCAGTAACACAAGCACATGAGACAGGAAGTATTGTGCTCCAGAAGCATCCAGCAACTAGAGGGGTTAACACAGTCACAGGAGAAGGGGAGTGTTTTAGCAGAGCCCCAGGGGGATTGTGGGGAAGTTTACTGTCTGGCTGGAGCCGAAGAGAAAGGTGGTGTGAACGCTCTGCATCTCACAGAAGGATTCAAGTAAGGAGTGAAGCTAAGCACAGGTCAGGTAGAGTTCCTGAACTAGCAGTGCAGAGTATTGTCAAGCAGAAAGATAAGGACTGTAATAAATGGTGTCACAGGGATCATCTCCCTCAGCAAACCCCCCTTCTCCATCTCACTGTGCTGTAAAGAAGGCTGTGTTCATTAATGTGCTTTGCATTAGAACTGTGCTGTCCTGTACTACTGGGAAGACTGTGAACTGCGGTGCTGCTAAGGAAACTGTACTGTTTGTCACTGGAGTCTCTTGCTTATAAGATTTAACTTGCACTGATTGTGCAGCTTCTTATTAAATGCTACTGTTCTACCGTTTATGAGGATTCTTGTCAAGTGTGTCTGGTAAGCAAGTGAAACAACCTACGTGTCTGTGCTTGAGGGTCAATACCCCTGTGTGCCTGAGAGAAGCTGCAGCACATGGTCTATGGTCACCCTGAGTAACGGTTCCCCAAGATTCCAAAAAATTCATGTGGCCTGTTTCGCCCCTAACTGAACTTAGCAGCGTGCGTGTAACATTGGTGGTCCGTACGGGGAGTCTTGAGCGGGAATTAGCGTGTAGAGGGAGAAGAGGAAAAGTATCTGGAAAAACACAGAGGCTGGACAGACATCTGTCTGAGATGATCTAGTGAATCCTGCTTTGAGCAGGGGGTTGGACCAGATGACCCAGGAGGTCCCTTCCAACTCTACCATTCTATGATTCTATGATTCTATGATTCTATGAACACAGCAGCACAGCACCTCAACTCAACTCTGCTACACCAGTTAAAGGGGACCAACCCTAAAGAAAACTCACTAGCAGCAATGTATGTGGAAATGGACAAATGGACAGAATTATTGAGCTGCTTCTTTAGTTAACCTGTGAAGAATTGAGAACAGTAGCATAACATATAAAGATGTCAGAAGAACATATTTCTAAAGCACACAACCGCAGGCAACTGTTAGCTGCCATTAATGCAAAAATGGATGAGCTGGGGGAGAAAGAAGCTGAAGACGTCATGGGGAACTTACACAGTTTCTAACCAGGTTGAAGTTGGAGGATGGAGGGGCGGCACCAATTACCAAAAGCGGGAATCTCCATCCACAGATTGAACTACAGGAATTGAAAGAACAATTCAAAGCCCTAACAACAGCCCTGCAGGAATCGACCAAAACCTCTGAATGGGTAACAGACTCAGACAGGACCTTTAACCTGCTTGGGTTAGATAAATCAGGGAGACAGTCCTCTCTAACACAACAAATCACCATGAGGAAAGAATTCAAGATCCTGGGACAGATTGGAGAGTGTGAACAGAAAGAGGGACTGTCTTATAGGAACTAGTTGCACCAGATCGATGCTGGCTTACAGAAAGGCTACCAATCAGATGAGATTGGTGAGGGGGTGGTGAAAGCGATCAGCCCAGGACTGAACCTCTGTAGTATGCTAGAAATGAAGAGTCAACTGACTTTGCAACAGCTGAAGATGATCTTAAAAGGGCACTATAAAGAAGAAAGTACTTCAGAATTGTTCCACCGACTCATTAACCTCTCACAGAAAAATAATGAATCACCCCAAAGTTTATTTTTCACAGCAATTGAACTGAAGGATAGACTGTTGTTTGCATCCAGAGATGTAGAAGTGGAAGAGAAGTTTGATGCTGGACTAGTCCAGAAGAAGCTTTTGAGATCATTGGGAAGGGGGTTAATCAGCAAAGACATCAAGTTGCAGCTGAAACAGTACCTAAAAGATCCTGGCATTCTGGATAAAGTCCTAATTGAAAAAATGAATGAGGCAGCTAGTTTGGAGTCAGAGAGGGAACAGAAGTTAAAGAAAGGCTCTGCTCCTAAAATCACCAAAATTGAGAGTCATCGGTTACGGTTCTAGAACATTGACAGATGCCGAGAAGAATTACCATCTACATTCCAGAAAATTGGAGTTCCTGGCACTGTAATGGGCTATCTGTGGACGATTTAGAGATTATTAGTGATGAGCGAACGTGCTCGCCACTACTCAGTACTCTTCCGAGCATCATGGTGCTCGACAAGCTCGGAGCTCGGCGAGTATTTCCGGGTTCCTCGGGCGGGAACTCGGGTCCCCTCCCTGCATGTTTGGCGCTGTTTTGAGAGCCAATGAACATGCAGGGATTGCCTGCCATGTTGGTTGTGGGCATTACAGTGATTGGCTGGCCGCACAGCGTCATCAGGTGTATATCAGACCTGGCGCCGCCATGCTCGTCACAGTCACTCCGGATCAGACAGTGTAGGGAGAGCTGCTGCTGAGCTACGGAGAGATTTGCTTGTGTATTAGGTAGTGTAGGGAGAAAAACCGTACATTACACATACAGTGGTGGCCAAAAGTATTGGCACCCCTGCAATTCTGTCAGATAATACTCAGTTTCTTCCTGAAAATGATTGCAATCACAAATTCTTTGGTATTATTATCTTCATTTAATTTGTCTTCAATGAAAAAACACAAAAAGAATTGTCCTAAAGCCAAATTGGATATAGTTCCACACCAAACCTAAAAAAGGGGGTGGACAAAAGTATTGGCACTGTTTGAAAAATCATGTGATGCTCCTCTAATTCGTGTAATTAACAGCACCTGTAACTTACCTGTGGCACCTAACAGGTGTTGGCAATAACTAAATCACACTTGCAGCCAGTTAACATGGATTAAAGTTGACTCAACCTCTGTCCTGTGTCCTTGTGTGTACCACATTGAGCATGGAGAAAAGAAAGAAGACCAACGAACTGTCTGAGGACTTGAGAAACCAAATTGTGAGGAAGCATGAGCAATCTCAAGGCTACAAGTCCATCTCCAAAGACCTGAATGTTCCTGTGTCTTCCGTGCGCAGTGTCATCAAGAAGTTTAAAGCCCATGGCACTGTGGCTAACCTCCCTAGATGTGGACGGAAAAGAAAAATTGACGAGAGATTTCAACGCAAGATTGTGCGGATGGTGGATAAAGAACCTCGACTAACATCCAAACAAGTTCAAGCTGCCCTGCAGTCCGAGGGTACAACAGTGTCAACCCGTACTATCCGTCGGCGTCTGAATGAAAAGGGACTGTATGGTAGGATACCCAGGAAGACCCCACTTCTTACCCCGAGACATAAAAAAGCCAGGCTGGAGTTTGCCAAAACTTACCTGAGAAAGCCTAAAACGTTTTGGAAGAATGTTCTCTGGTCAGATGAGACAAAAGTAGAGCTTTTTGGGAAAAAGCATCAACATAGAATGTACCGGAAAAAAAAAGAGGCATTCAAAGAAAAGAACACGGTCCCTACATTCAAACATGGCGGAGGTTCCCTGATGTTTTGGGGTTGCTTTGCTGCCTCTGGCACTGGACTGCTTGACCGTGTGCATGGCATTATGAAGTCTGAAGACTACCAACAAATTTTGCAGCAAAATGTAGGGCCCAGTGTGAGAAAGCTGGGTCTCCCTCAGAGGTCATGGGTCTTCCAGCAGGACAATGACCCAAAACACACTTCCAAAAGCACTATAAAATGGTTTGAGAGAAAGCACTGGAGACTTCTAAGGTGGCCAGCAATGAGTCCAGACCTGAATCCCATAGAACACCTGTGGAGAGATCTCAAAATGGCAGTTTGGAGAAGGCACCCTTCAGATATCAGGGACCTGGAGCAGTTTGCCAAAGAAGAATGGTCTACAATTCCAGCAGAGCATTGTAAGAAACTCATTGATGGTTACCGGAAGCGGTTCTTCGCAGTTATTTTGGCTAAAGGTTGTGCAACCAAGTATTAGGCTGAGGGTGCCAATACTTTTGTCTGGCCCATTTTTGGAGTTTTGTGTGAAATGATCAATGATTTGATTTTTGCTTCATTCTCTTTTGTGTTTTTTCCTTGCAAGCAAATTAAATGAAGATAGTAAGACCAAAGAATTCGTGATTGCAATCATTTTCAGGAAGAAACTGAGTATTATCTGACAGAATTGCAGGGGTGCCAATACTTTTGGCCACCACTGTATCCATCTTAACAAACAGTCTTTTGAGGACTAACTAATCCATCTGCAGAGATATCAGGCAGGCAGTGTATATAGGCAGGCAGTGTATATAGCAGACTGCAGTGCACATAGCACAAGAGGCTCCATTCCAGTTCTGTCGGCTGCTGCTGTTAGATATTTCTGGAAATAGGCCCAGGAATAATTTTTTTTGGATCTTAATCCTCATTATTTGCTTAAAAAGAAATCCAAAGAATACAGTTTTTCTGTGCCATTTGCTTGTTGGCACTGCAGAATACAGCCAGGTCCTTTCCATATTACAGCGCTAAAAATCCATCTATTTAAAACATTGTTTTCTCCGTTACACGGATCACATATACGTTGTCAGAAAATACTGCCATTTCTGGCCTCCATTAAATTTTTTTTTCAGTGTGTCAGCAAAGTTTTTGACACTGGTTTGCTGTTCAAAACAGTTACCTACAGGCCAGGTATTTAAAACTGTGTTTTCTCCGTCACACGGATTACATACACGTTTTCAGAAAATACTGTAATTTCTGGCCTCCATTAAAAAAAAATTTCAGTGTGTCAGTGAAGCAATTGACACCAGATTGCTGTTCAAAATAGTGAGCTACAGGCCAGGTATTTAAAACTGTGTTTTCTCCGTCACGCGGCTCACATATACGTTGTCAGAAAATACTGCCATTTCTGGCCTCCATTAAAAATTTCTTTTAGTGTGTCAGTGAAGCAATTCACAGCAGTTTGCTGGTCAAACCTACAGGCCAGGTATTTAAAACTGTGTTTTCTCCGTCACACCGATCACATATAAATTCGCTCCAAACTCAGTCATTTGTAGTGAGCGTGGAAGATACTTTCCTCCATTTAAAATGGGCAAGGCACGTGGCAAGGGACGGGGAACTGGACGTGATGGTAATGGTGCATGCAGAGGCCGAGGACAAGGCCGTGGGCAAGCCGAAATTTTGCCACAACAAACACCCACATCTCGCCTGACCTTCCTGTCCCAATTTCTAGGGGACCGCAGCACACCACTATTGAACACAGAGCAGTGTCAAAAGGTTGTTGGTTGGATAGCGGATAATGCTTCCAGTCACTTAGCCACCACCACCACCCTGTCTTCCACACGGTCAAGTCTCAGTAGCCGTGAGTCTGGACCGCATATTCCTCACCCTGATCCTCCTTCCTCCCACCATGCCGAGTGCCCAGAGACAACTGATCCCACACTTGGACACTATGAAGAGCTGTTCACTTTTCCATTTATAGATTCGGGCCTCTCTCCCGGTCCACTTGAAGCGGGGCAAGAGGAGATCGCGTATAGCGATGCCCAAATATTTGAGCAGCCACGGTCACAAGAAAGCGACGGTGGGAAAGTGTCACAAGAGGTGGACGTTGATGAAACACAATTGCCAGAAAGTCAGGAGGAGGACCAGGGTGCGGAAGTGGAAGACGAGGTGGTGGATGATATAGTAACTGACCCAATCTGGCAGGAAGACATGCAGAGCGAGGACAGCAGCACACAGGGGGAGGGAGGCAGAGCACCCCAACAGGCAGGAAGAAGCAGTGTGGTGGCCGCAGACAGAAGGCAGGTAACCGTTCCCCGTAACACCAACATGAAGGAAGTTGCCAGTACAACTGTTAGGTCTTAGGTCTTCCCGAGTCTGTTTGTTTTTTAAAGACTCTGCCGATAACCCCAAAAAGGCCATTTGCAACACCTGCCAGGCCAGCATCAACAGGGGTGGCAAAACGACCAGCCTGACCACCACCAGCATGATCAGGCACATGGCAGCAAAGCACCCGACTTTATGGGCCGAACCAACATTGCTTCTTCCTCTGTTCTGCATGCAAGCCAATCACCTGTCCATGGTGCATGCGAAGATGCCTCCTGCCCTGCACCTGTCATTGCACACTCTGAAGTAGCAGCATCAGGAAGCACGTCCATGTCCTTTTCCCAGTGCAGCGTTCAGTTGTCCATACCCCAGTCCTTGGAACGCAAGCGCAAATATGCAGCCAACGCCCCACAGGCCACACTACTAAATTCTCACATTTCACGACTGCTTGCGCTCAAAATGTTGCCTTTTAGGCTCGTGGAGACGGAAGCATTCCGCAACCTGATGGTGGCGGCCGTCCCTCGGTACTCGGTCCCCAGCCGCCACTATTTCTCCCGTTGTGCCGTCCCCGCATTACACAAGCACGTGTCCCAAAACATTAGCCGTGCTCTCAACAACACAGTTACCGGTAAAGTCCACCTAACTACGGACACGTGGACAAGTGCTTGTGGGCAGGGACGGTACATGTCGCTGACGGCACAATGGTTTAACATAGTGGAAGCCGGGACCCAGTCAGACCTTGGGACGGAACACGTCCTCCCGACGCTAAGGATTGCGGGCCCTAGGTCAATCAGGGTTGCTCCCACGGTCTACAGCTGCTGCACCTCATCCTCCTCAGCCACCTGCTCCTCTTCAGCCTCCATCTCCGAAATGACCACATCAGTCACAAGCTGGAAGCACTGCAGCACTGCCAGGCTGTGCTGAAGCTAATATGCTTAGGTGAAAAACCGCCCAATGCTGAAGAGCTGTGGACAGCTCTGAAAGAGCAGGCAGATCTGTGGCTCACACCGCTGAACCTACAGCCAGGCATGGTCGTGTGTGACAATGGCCGGAACTTGGTGGCGGCTCTGAGGCGAGCTCACACACGTACCATACCTGGCCCATGTGCTTAACCTCGTGGTTCAGCGGTTTCTCAAATCCTACCCGGAGCTGCCAGTTGTTGAGTTCCAGCATCAACAAGGCCGTCGGTATTCAGTTCAGACTCCACACATAAGACCTCAGGAGTGGACATGGATGTCAGACATATGTACCATCCTCCAAAACTTTGAGGACTCCACCAAGATGGTGAGCGGCGATGACACCATAATTAGCGTCACCATCCCACTTTTCTGTCTTCTGAAACGCTCTCTGCTCACAATCAAAGAGGATGCATTGCAGGCGGAGCACGATGAGATGGAGCAAGGAACCATACAGGGTGATTACACACAGCCAAGCCTCATCTCATCCCAACCTGGATTGGGTGACAATGAGGAAGAGGAGGAGGAGGAGGAAGGAAAGGAGCTAGTTTCATGCACTATAGACGGTACTACCTGCACAGCTGTCATACCGTCTGTTTAGCGTGGATGGCCAGAGGACAGAGAGGAGGAGCGCATGGTCAGTCATCCTCTTGGTGAGGAAACAGAAGTCTTGCCTGTTAGTAGTCTGGCACGCATGGCCGATTTTATGCTACGCTGCCTTTCCCATGTCCCTCGCGTTCTCAAAATTTTGGGTGACAGTCATTACTGGTTGGTGACACTTCTAGACCCACGCTACAAGGAGAACTTTATATCTCTTATTCCTGAGGCGGACAGGTCTACAAAAATGGGGCTGTACCAGAAGGCCCTTGTTGCGGAACTATTAAAAAAATTTCCATCTGAAAACGCTGGTGGCAGAGGTCACAGTTCGTTGAACAACCAAGGAGTACAGGCGAGAGAGACACAACTTCAATCCAACAGAGGCACGGGAATACTGTCAAAGTTCTGGGAGAGTTTTCTCAGACCCTCCCATCAGACAGGCCCTGAGGCGCGGGGTACTCTCACAAGGAGTGCAAAGTTTGGGAAGATGCTGAGGGAGTACCTTGCCGACCATACCAACGTCCTCCGTGATTCCGCTGTGCCTTATAATTATTGGGTATCCAAGCTGGATACGTGGAATGAACTGGCTCTCTATGCCTTGGAGGCCCTGGCCTGCCCTGTCGCCAGCGTTTTATCAGAGCGGGGTTTTAGTGCCGCTGGTGGAATTATAACTGATAAGCGCATCCACCTGTCAACTGAAAATGCTGACAGGCTGACTCTTATAAAAATGAACAAGGGCTGGATTGGGCCAGACTTCTCAACACCACCGAAAGATAGCAGCGTAACATAAACTCCAATCCAGTGTCTTTTCTTGGGAGGTGTATTCCCATGCACCTTTTCACACCCACACATGGGTATACGCTTCCTGATTTTGGCTATTTGCTTTTGTCCTCCTCCTTCTCCTCATCCTCCACCACCATATCACCAGGGTGACTGTGGTCCGTGATGCAACACCGACCTAATTTTTTTAAAGGGTGTTTATAATGCCCGTAAAAAAAATTTTTTATACTGTATGTTCATGTATACCCCCCAGGGGTAAATGTTTGTCAGCCCATACACTTAGTGCATGGGCATTACAAGTATAGGAGGCCCGCTCCTTTCTAATGGGAACATTTTTTTATGATGCCCTCCTCCACGTTTCTTCCAAGGGGCATTGAAGTGCCTCCAAATTTTTGGCAGCCCTTTCATTCACTGCATAGGCGAACTCTATGGGAGACTCTCTCCTTTCTAATGGGAATTTGTCGTTACTGTGGCCCTGCTCTGTGTGTCTTTAAATTCTTAGTGGGGTTTTTCCTAAAATTGGTCAGCCGTTGGACTCACTGCATACCCTATAACTGTAAGCAGACCCTCTCCTTTATAATGGGAACATGTCGTACTTTGTTACTGTGGCCCTGCACCGTGTGTCTTTCAATTCTTAGTGGGGTTTTTCCTAAAATTGTCAGCCGTTGGACTCACTGCATACCCTATAACTGTATAGCAGACCCTCTCCTTTCTAATGGGAACATGTCATACCTTGTTACTATGGCCCTGCTCTGTGTGTCTTTAAATTCTTAGTGGGGTTTTTCCTAAAATTGTCAGCCGTTGGACTCACTGCATACCCTATAACTGTAGAGCAGACCCTCTCCTTTCTAATGGGAACATGTCGTACCTTGTTACTGTGGCCCTGCTCTATGTGTCTTTAAATTCTTAGTGGGTTTTTCCCAAATTTTCGCATCCCTTGCAGTCACAGCATGGGCATTACAACTATAGGAGACCCGCTCCTTTATAATTGGAACATTTTTTTTACTGAGACCCTCCTCTATGTCTCTTCAAAGGGGTATTGGGTTGCGTCCAAATTTTTGGCAGCCCTTGCAGTCACTGGATACGCAATAACAGTATAGGAGACCCACTTGTTAATAATGCGAACAACAAAGCATAACCGGCTGATGGCTCTCTAACAATAGCTAGGGCCGACTACTGGCCTTTTAAGAATAGTAAGGGCCGTCTGATGTCCCTATAAAAATAGGCTTTATGACTTTCAGAGTCCCTCCATCATAAATAAAACAGGATGTGTCTGATGATGTGTCACACACAACATTGCCAAATAAGGTTGTAAAATGTTAAAATGACATTTCCCGGTGAATGCATTTGTCTTAAAAAAAAAACGTAAAAAAAACAAAACAATAGGATCTTTCTTTAGTATAAAAAACAGCGTCACCAATTTAACAACAATGTAATCACATTGTTCAGCTCATGCACCTCCTCCTCCATCTCCGAAATGACCACATCAGTCACAAGCTGACAGCACTGCAGCACTGCCTTGGCCAAGTGGCAACAGGCTGTGCTGAGGATAACATGCTTAATGCTTAATTGACAAACCGCCCAACGCTGCAGAGTTGTTGAAAGCTGTAACACAGCAGCCTGATCTCTGGCTCTCACCACTGAACATACAGCCAGGCATGGTCGTGTGTGACAATGGACGGAACCTGGTGACGGAGAAATGACAGCCGGGGTAGATACGGTTTCCCTCTATGCCAGTCCTTTCACCGAGCTAAAGAATATGGCTGTGGTGAAATACAACTCCCACTGAGAAGCTGTTTCAGATTGAAAAACATTGTGCCCACCAGAGGATTTGATTCTGAGGGCTAACCTTTCTCCCCCGCTCAAGAGCCCCATAGCAGCTGCAAAGTTAGCGCTATCATGAACTCTCCTGAGGTAGAAGCCAAGGCACACCAGAGGATTCTCTGGTGGGACCGTCCAACCCTGCCGAGAAGCAGTCCTGGCTAAGAAAAGTGTGTGGGAAGGTTCCCGGACACTCTATGGCTGCTTTTTAACTGAGGAGGAAACACACGCAAACACGGGGAGAACATACAAAGTCCTTGCAGATGTTGTCCTTGCTGGTATTTGAATCCAGGATCCCAGCGCTGCAAGTCTTCAGTGCTAACCACTGATCCAATGTGCTGCCGTTCACCCTCTAATATCTAACAGGCTGGAGAAACTTGCACCTACTGCCACTTTATCTTCAGCTCCTTTGTGAGAAAATGTATTTGGGCAGCCACTCAGTTTACCAAATAAAATTCCTGAGAAGGAAATTGGGGATGGCTTTGCTACTGGTACTGGGGGCAGTGCTAATACCATGGCGTCGTACCATAGTTTGCTGGAAATATTCCAGGCTAGTAGGAGGCAAGCAAATTCCCACAGAAAAGTACCAGCAGTAATGTTCAGGGACCCGCGATTGTAGAAGACGGAGACAACACCGGGAGAAATAGTGACGGCTGGGGACCGAGTATGGACACGAGGCATGAGGCATGTGGTTGTGAAAAGCTTCCGCCTCCACAAGCCTAAAAGGCCACATTTCAAGTGAAAGCAGCTTTACAGGACTTCCTGTGAGAAATGACACGCAGGGTAGATAGGGTTTCCCTCTATGCTGTCCTTTCACTGAGCTAAATACAACTGTCAGCAAAAAAAGTTGTGGACTGGCTCCGTACTGTCCCTGGCCACATTCACCTGTCCACGTGTTTGTGGTTAGGCGGTCCTTCCAGTAAGTGCTCTTGGGAGGGCACGGGTAATGTTGTGGGACCCGTGCTTGTGGAAGGCAGAGGCGATACCAGGAAATATAGTGGCGGCTGGGGACCGAGTATGGACACCCGGCCACCGCCGGCATGAGGTTGTGAAAAGCTTCCGCCTCCACGAGCTTAAAAGGCCATATTTCAAGTGCAAAAAGCTACCCAGAAATCTGGCAGTTTAGTGTTGCGGCCTGTGGGTGGGTGGGTGGCTGGCTGCATACTTGCACTTGGATTCCAAGTAAAAGAAAACTAAGCAGATGGTGGCCTCTATCATCATCATGGCCTCACCTCGGCACTATGAACTCTCCTGAAGGAGAAGCCAGGGCCCGCCGGAGGAGTCTCTGGTTCTCTGGTGGGCCCGTCCAAACCTGCCGAAAAGCGGCCCTGCCTAAGAAAAGTGTGGGGGAAGGTTCCCGGACACTCTGGCTGCTTTTTTAATGTGGATCGGCCATGCTTATGCATATTATTTCTCAAAATGCATTACAGATCAGGTCATTGTCCAACTCTCTATTAAAGAAATTAAATGCGCAAAGAAAGATGTGTGTGTGTCAAAGCACCACCGACAAGGGCGAGTTGATGTTGGACGGGCTGCCATTGCTTCTGCAACAAGCTGCATTACAGGACTTCCTGTGAGAAATGACATGCAGAGTAGATACGGTTTCCCTCTATGCCAGTCCTTTCACCGAGCTAAATACAACTGTCAGCAAAAAAAAGTTGTGGACTGGCTCCGTACCGTCCCTGGCAACATTCACCTGTTCACGTGTTTGTGGTTAGGCGGTCCTTCCCAGTAAGTGCACTGGGGAGGGCAGGGGTAATGTGCGACCCGTGCTTGTGGAAGGCGGAGGCGATACCGGGAAATATAGTGGCGGCTGTGGACTGAGTATGGACACCCGGCTCCCTCCAGCATGAGGTTGTGAAAATCTTTCGCCTCCACGAGCCTAAAAGGCCACATTTCAAGTGCAAGCAGCTGTCACAAATTTGGCAGTATAGTATTGCAGCCTGTGGATGGGTGGGTGGCTGGCAGCCTGCATACTTGCGCTTGCATTCCAAGGAATGGGGGAGGGACAACTGAACGCTGCAGTGGGACAAGGACGTGGACGGTGATTGTTGCAAGTCTGCAACGATAAGTTCATGGCGGGAGGCATCTTCGCATGCACCAAGGATCACTTATGATGGGCACACTTTTAGGCAGTGACCTGGGAGTCAGAGATACTTCCAGAGGTCTTCCCCATGCTGTTCCCATGACTTTTCAGCACTGTATGCATGTGTCTGATGATGTGTCACACACCACATGGCCAGATAAGGTTGTAAAATGTTAAAATGAAATTTCCTGGTGAATGCATTTGTCTTGGTTGAAAGCAATGCAAAAGTGCAAAAACGCAGCAAAAGCGCTTCGTGTGAACACAGCCCAACGTGTGGAGGAGTATTTTTGTTTTTGGTTATTTATTTTGCTTTATATACATTGTACAAGTCATCGACAGGATGTTCCTTAACATATTTCCCAGGAAAATCCATTTTGGCTTTGTTTTGGTGTGTTTTATTGTGAATCCATAAAAGTGGCGTAATACCTCTGACAACATTGTTGACAGAAGTGACCTGGGAGTCAGAAATGCTTCCAGGGGTCTTCCCCATGCTGTCCCCATGTCATTTGAGCACTGTTCCCATCGATTTGGGCAATTTTTAGGCCCTCTGCAGACAGCCAGGGGGAGCCGCCTGAAAAATCCTCGAGTTTCCCATAGACTTACATTGGGCTCGCTGCTCGGGTTGAGCACCCGAGTATTCCAATTTGCTCGACCCGAGCAATGAGTACCCGAGCATTTTAGTGCTCGCTCATCACTAGAGATTATCTGTACTACAGAAAAGAGTTTGAGGTATATACTGACAACAACCGTTTGACCTATGTCCTTACTACAGCCAAACTGAATGCAACGGGTCAGAGATGTGTCGCTGAACTAGCTGACTTCAATTTCAGCATCAAGTACAGGCCAGGAAAATGCAATGTGGATGCTGATGGATTGTCAAGAATGCCACTAGAGTCTGAGAAGTTCATGCAAGAATGCTCGGAGGAAGTCAGTCTGGAAGCAATTGAGAGCACTACCCAAGCAGTACAAGCTTATCAGGAGGAAGACACACCATTGTGGTGTCCGTTGACAGTGGGAACCACCATAAAAACGAGAGAACAAGATCACCCTCGGTCTATTCAACAACTACCAAAAGGGAAAATTCATAGAGCACAACGGGAAGATCAGATAATTGGTAGAATGCTACTTTATGTGGACCAAAATCGGTTTCCAAGTAAACGAGAGAGAGACAATGAGTCACCAGCAGTATCTGTTTTAATTAAAGAATGGACAAAGCTCTACCTCAGTGAAGATGGTATCCTGTATCGTAAAGGAGGACAAAACCGGAAGTTGGTACTACCCAGAGTATTCCGTAGGTTGGTTTTCAAAGAACTCCATGAAAACATGGGACACCTGGGAGTGGAAAGGACAACCAACTTGATCCATGAACGTTTCTTCTGGTCGTACATGCAGAGAGATATTGAGAGGTACGTGACCAGGGAGTGTGGGTGTCTGAAAGATAAACGTCCCAACACATCAACCCGGGCACCTATGGGCAACATCCAAACTACGTATCCGTTTGAGATTGTCTCAATAGACTTTCTACATCTCGAGACGTGCAAGGGTGGTTACGAATACATCTTGGTGGTGATGGACCATTTCACTTGATTTGCTCAAGCCTATGCTACCACCAATAAATCAGGTCGAACAGCGGCAGAGAAGATCTTCAATAATTTTGCTTTGAGGTTTGGGTTCCCTACGAGGTTACACCATGACCAAGGAAGAGAATTTGAGAACCAACTCTTTGCCAAGCTAGGAAAGTACTGTAGAATTCAGAGATCCCACACAACGCCCTGTCACCCAGGGGCTAATGGACAAGTGGAACGTTTTAACCGGACATTATTGTCGATGTTGCACACTTTAACAGCTGATGAGAAGAATGACTGGAAGAGTTCTCTGTCAAAAGTGGTACATGCCTATAACTGTACAAAGAGCGATGCAACGGGTTACTCACCCTTTTTCCTGTTGTATGGACGATCGCCAAGACTGCCAATAGACATCATGTTTGATACTCCGGTGTCTGAGACTTACAGAATGTATCCGGAGTACGTTCAGAAATGGAAGGAACGAATGGCAGAGGCATACAAGCATAGCGTCCAAAGTGATTACGCAAGGACAGAGCAAAAGTAAGGAGTACTATGATCGAAAATATTATGGAGCAGAATTGGCACCGGGAAGCCGGATGCTAGTCAAGAATGTACATGAGAAAGGCGGTCCAGGAGAACTTCGTTCATACTGGGAAGACAAGGTGTATATGGTTGTATGGAGGAAAGCTGATGACAGCCCAGTGTATGAAATCCGATTGGAAATGGGAGACAAGAAAACCAGAACAGTCCATCGGAATTTACTACTACCCTGTGATTATCTCCCACCACAACAAGACTTCCCAGAAGTAGACCGACATGGTCTGAGATTGACCGTGGGACCACCACAGACTGAAGCTCTGGAGGTGGATAGTGACCTTGAAAGTTCCAATGGAGAAGAACACACCGTTGTATTTCTCGGACCGGCAAGGAGAGGGATGTACCTTCCTCAGGAGGTGAACTAAGTCCAGAGGCTCCAGAGTTCCTACCAAGGAGTACAGATGAAGTCCAATTCAGATCTGATGATCGAACACCGGTCCTTGAAGAGACCGATCAACACTCAGTAGGAGCGGAATTACCAGACCATGTGGAAACAGGTGACTCAGGAGAAGTACATGAACTTACAGAGGCAGCTCCAAGAGCATCTGAGGGAGCATGGGAAATGAGTGCGGCAGAAGAAACTGCTATGACCGAAGAACCCGTGGTCTCTGAGGAACAACCCACCAGCAGGATGTCGACTCGAGAAGTGAGGAGGCCCGTGATGCTAACGTATGAGACACTTGGTGAACCGAGTCAAGTTCCAAGGACTATCGACTGGAAACAGGTATCTCTGCCTGCGGACCAGGTAAGCCCACTTGAGTGGTATTCACCACCGAGGGGCAGTATGGAAGATGTTGCTTACTGAAAAGACTTGTTTTCATGCTTTGATTTTTCTTAAATGACTTTGTAGAAACAAAGAACTGTTAAAGTATAGAGCTGGTTGAAAATGTACGAAAAGTTCCAGCTGAAGAGATGCTGATTGTTTTAATTGTGTTAATTGTTTATTTCTTACTGGCATCCTACAAGAAAAAGGTCGTAAGAATAGGTTGTTATCAATGTTTATGAACGTTATACAATTTTGGCAATGCCAATTTGTATATAAAGCTATCCAACTTTCACCACTGTCTCAGAATTGGTCAGATTGACCAATTAAGATGAATGTCGAGGACGACATTCAAAAAGGAGGGAAGAGTGTGACATGCAGATGTAGTGCTGTTGCTTTAAAAGCATTCAGCAACTATTAGCAGTAACACAAGCACATGAAACAGGAAGTGTTGTGCTCCAGAAGCATCCAGCAACTAGAGGGGTTAACACAGTCACAGTAAAAGGGGAGTGTTTTAGCAGAGCCCCAGGGGGATTGTGGGGAAGTTTACTGTCTGGCTGGAGCCGAAGAGAAAGGTGGTGTGTGTGTTCTGCATCTCACAGAAGCACCCCTGCAAGTGAAAAGGATTCAAGTAAGGAGTGAAGCTAAGCACAGGTCAGGTAGAGTTCCTGAACTAGCAGTGCAGAGTATTGTCAAGCAGAAAGATAAGGACTGGAAGAAATGGTGTCACAGGGATCATCTCCCTCATCAAAACCTCCCCCCCTCCTTCATCTCACTGTGCTGTAAAGAATGCTGTGTTCATTAATGTGCCTTTGCATTAGAACTGTGCTGTCCTGTACTACTGGGAAGACTGTGAACTGTTGTGCTGCTAAGGAAACTGTACTGTTTGTCACTGGAGCCTCTTGCTCATAAGACTTAACTTGCGCTGGCTGCATGGCTTCTTATTAAATGCTACTGTTCTACCGTTTATGAGGACTCTTGTCAAGTGTATCTGGTCAGCAAGTGAAACAACCTACATGTCTGTGCCTGAGGGTCAATACCCCTGTGTGCCTGAGAGAAGCTGCAGCACATGGTCTATGGTCACCCTGAGTAACGGTTCCCCCAGGATTCCAAAGAATTCATGTAACCTGTCTCACCCCTATCTGAACCTAGTGACGTAAGTGTAACACTTATCTAACCTCACAACCTCAACTCTCCCTCTATCTGACCACTATCTACTCATCCCTATCACTTTCTCATCCCTGTCCTCCTCACCTGCCACTATGTCCACCAACTAGCTCACTACTGCAGAAACCATGCACATCAAGACATTCACACACACTCTCTGACTCTATTCTACCGTTTTCCACCATATCGTCTACAATGCCACACTCACATCAGCTAGTGACTCGGTCTCCCCTCTCGTGCATGGCAGAGTGCTACAAATCAATAGACAACCCTGGCACAACAATCTCACAAAATTTACATAGCGTGACTGCAAACTTGTAGCCTTAGACCGGACTACCCCTTTAAAGACGAAATGCGCTGACAATAGTATATCTGCCCTGCATGCAGTGGAAATGTCTGGCCAAATGAGGCCTCGTCCAACAAAAGGCCAGGGATAGCAGGAACCGCTGTGACAGCATTCTGAGAGGGGTCAATTACTTTTTCACATGGTTCATGTAGGTGTGTGTAAATATGGTTACGCATTAAAAATGAATAAAAAAATAAAACAATTTAGTGGTCACTTGGAAATATGAAATTACTATTTTAAAGCAATCTAATATTGTCATATTGCCATTATTTTTTTAAATAAAGGTTTTTTTAAATGTATTCCATTTTTGCCTGGAGTCTCATTTTTAGGAAGTTCTACATTTCTATATGTCGTAGTGAAATAGCAGGAGATGTATGGTGGGAGATACAAGAGACAGTCTGGACTTGTTGCTAAGGATGTGCATATAACATATACCTTATCCATAGCAACCAGCAGCCATTCTTCTCTATGATAGCAAAACCATCCAGCAGAAAACCTGGGCCTAGTTTCCCATAGCAACCTATTCAAGGGCAAGTTTAGGAAATAAAGGCTGGGCTTTTTGATTGGTTGCTATGGACAATTTGCTATGACAATTTTTATGTCAGCAAAACAGAAGAAATGGATAGATGAGGCCTGTGCGTGATGGCGTTGGGCAAAGTGGTGAAGAAGGGGAAAGGCGCTTGACAGTAGGGCCATCACCAATCTCATCATGAAAGGCATAACGTGAAGCTCCTGGGCCCCAATCCAAGACCGGCACCAGGGCCACATGCATAGTGTCGGCCTCCACTATCAGGACATAGACTTTCTGGACCCTCCAGACTCCAGGGCCTGTGTGCGCTCTCTATCTCTGCCCCATTTAGTTCTGCCCCTGTTCATCCTCCATCATTTTCAGATGAAAAAAGTGCTGTACCAATCTGTTTTTAGCATTGGATTATGCATTTAATTACAAGGGTAATCCAGCGTCGCTCATTTCACCATGCAGAAGGGAGTAACGCTGGATTACCATATTAAAAACAAATGGCAGAATATCAGATTTTGGATAATCAGATGCTTGGGTTTGCAGCACATTTTGACGTGACCATAAATTCTTCTGCTTTCTTCTCCACACTTTCATTAGCTTTATATACTTTCTAGGCCCGTCTGATAATCCAGAACTTTTAATAATCCGGCACCCTTCACGTTACACTGATAAAATAAACTCTACTGTCTAGTTATTCTGTGTGTTAGCGGTCACTACAAGTTATCCATTAATATGGACTATGTCCCCATACAGCTAGAATTTTCCTCTTTTCTCATCATATACTGTTATGAGAAAAACTAACTACACCCTCATTGAATTCTATGGCTTTACGTATCAGGACACAGTAAAACAATCTAGACCTTTGTAGGTCTTAAAATGCAGCATATAATACAACCTCAGATGAGCAACAAACGATAAATGCAGTGGTTATGTACCAAAACTGGGCTAAAATGCAGAAGAATTGAAAAATGAAATACACCCCATGAATCAACAACTTGATACAATTGTTTTTTCGATTTCTCCATGACGTCTTCTTCAGTCTTACATCATTCTGGTGGAATTTTGTCCTATTTTCCTTTACAATGTTGCTTCGGTTCATTGAGGTTTGGGGCATTTGTTTCTGTACAGCTTTCTTAAGGTTCCTCCACAGCATTTCTATTGGGTTGAGGTCTGGACTGTGACTGGGCCACTGCAACATCTTGGTTCTTTATCAGCTATTATGATTTAGATTTGGTGGTGTACTTGGGATCAATGTCCCATTGCATGACCAAGTTTCGGCCAAGCTTTTGCAATGATGACCTTACATCTGACTCTAAAATACTTTGGTGTATACTGCAGAGGAGTTCATGGTCGACTCAACAAATGGAAAGTGCCCAGATGCTATAGCTGCAAAACAAGCCCAAATCATCACCCTTCCACCAGCATGCTTGACAGCTGGTAGGAGGTGTTGGTACGCAGCATTTGATTTTTACAAATGTGGCGTTGTGCGTTAGGGCCAAACATCTCCACTTCCGTCTTTTCCCATTGGCATTGTGTTAATACATCTGCATGATCCAGACCAGCAAACTGCCCAAACTTTTGCTTTTATAGTGGTGGTCAAACTTGCTGGTGAATTATTAAAGAAGTTGTCCACTATTAAGACAACCCCTTCTCATACCTCATATTTGGCCCCAAATAAATTAAAAAGCTTATACTCACCTCCCGTGCCGGCGCCGTTCCAGCACTGTCGGCACTCGCGTTCCTGCGGCTCATGTGAGGTTGTTATGACACATGAGCCCTGAGCCCAATCAGCGCTGGTGTCACTGTCCTCGCCTTTAGATGTATTAGTAATCAAGAGGAAGTGAAAGGGCGGCTGCAGCCTCCACTTCTTCCTGATTACTTATACGTTTGAAGGTGAGGACAGTGACGCCAGCGCGGATTGGGCGCAGGGCTCACGTGTCATAGCAACCTCACGTGAGACCCAGGAACGCGAGTGCTGACAATGCTGGAATGGCGCTGGCACTGGAGGTGAGTATAAGCTTTTTTCATTTTATTGGGGCCAAACACGGGGAATGAGAAGAGGTTGTCCTAGTAGTGGACAACCCCTTTAATCAAGGGGATTTATTTAGCAGCACCTGGTTGTTACTCACCCTCTTAAAGGGAACCTGTCACAAAAAAACCACTATTAACGTGCAGATATGAGGTTAATCTGCAGGTTAATAGCGTTAGGGTATGTGCACACGATGCAGAAATGAAGCAGAAAATTTCTGCATCATTTCTGCATCTCCCTGGCAGAAAAAACGCATGCAGATTGTGCATGCGTTTTTCCTGCAGAATACATGCGGATCCACATGCAGATTCACATGCGTTTCCGCATGCAGATTGACAAGCGCTTTCCAGGCGATGTTAGCATCACCTGGAAAGTGCTTGATAACTAGGTCACACTATATAAATCCATGCAAACAGCATGGATTCATACAGTGTGAACCGAGAGAGTGTATATACTTACCTCCGATGGCCCGCGCTGTCCTGCTCACTCCGTTCTCCCGGCTGCCGGCAACTTTGAATTGAAAGACCTGCCGACGTCAGCGTCACGTGACCCGTCACATGACTCTGACGTCACCGCAGGTCCTACAACTCACTGCAAGTGCCGGGAACCAAGCGGGAGCGCTGCGCGGGCCGACAGAAGGTAAGAATACATTATTTTTTATTTTATTCTTCTTTTTACAGCTTTTTTAATGGTACCTGGGTGTGGATGAGACTCTCCTCTCCTCCACACCCGGGTACCATCCGCACATTAGAACGCACCAATTACGCAAGTACAGATGCAGTCTTGCGGAATTGGCGCGTTCTAATGCAAGTCAATGGCGGCGAAATCGCCGCGTTTCCGCAAAATTAATTGACATGCTGCGGATTTTTGACCGCAGCGTTAACGCTGCGGAAAAATCCGCATCATGGGCACAGCACATGCGGATTTCCATTGGGGAACATTGCTGCCCTTCTACCATGCGTTTTTCATGCGTTTCCGCGGCGTTTACGCAACTGCAAAAACGCCGTGGAAACGCATGAAATACGCATCGTGTGAACACAGCCTTATTATGCTGGCCGGCATAATTTCTAGACTTGGCTTTCCCTAGTTTTTGTATGGCCATCTGAACCCAACCTTAAGGCAGGTTCAGATGACCGTAGATTCTTTCATCCGAGAAAATGATGCAAATGACACTCTGATCAAACTCTGATCAGAGTTTGATCAGAGTGGAATCATAGTGGGATCCGATTCTCTCGGATGCGGAGAAGATGAAGAAACAAATGTCTCCATCTTCTCTATCCTGTGAGTCTGTGGAAATTGGATTGCGCTCAGATGTCATCCATCTCATTGACTTGCATGGCCAAGTGTGATCTGAACATCGGATCAAACTCGGGCATACAGCGATTTTTTCCTCACACCAACATGGTCCAAGGAAAAAAACTGACATGTGCACTGCCCCATAGACTAACATTGGTCCCAGTGCGATCCAATGTTTTGTTGGATTGCACTCGGACCTTAAATACGCTCGTTTGCACCTGCCCTTACTACATTTTTACTACACAATGAACATCCTAAAAATAAGCAATTGTGGCCTCAATTTCATTATTTTTTTTCAGAATTTCACCACATATAGAATTTTTTTCTCATTTATCAGTGTACTATTTAGTAAAGGGAATGGCGGAATTCTGAACTACGATTTGACTCTTTCTCTCTCAAAAAAGAACAAGCCATTATACGACTATGTCAAAGGCAAAATAAAAAAAAGTGATCGTCCTTGAAAGGAGGGGAGGAAAAAAAGGGGCAAAAACAAAAATTGGTTGAGAAGAAAAAAAAAATAGAATATTTTCAGACACAAGGCAAATGTTACCTTATTCTACCATAGTTAGGCCTCATTCACACGTCAGTTTTTTTTACAAATGTGTTCCATCTATGTTCCTCACACATGGAACACCTACTCATTATAGTCTATAGGGCTGTTCACATGTTCTAATAAAATCACGAAGAAAAGTCCGATTTTAATACGAGTCACAGATCAAAATCACCCTTTCATGTTCCATGGGTCTAGTGATGCCATCCTTGTGGTGCAATCTGTCTGCTGCCCATTTTTAACATTGTAATTGGTAGGAGAAATCTTGCAATTTTTTTTTTGCATATAATCAAATCACTATTAGGTCTTGGCCCCACTATCAGTATTCGGTCAGTATTTTTTCGCAGGAGTGGGAGCCAAAACCTGGAGTGGGTGATAAATACAGAATTGGTGACTTGTTTCTATTATATCTTTTCTCTGATCGTTCCTCACCTGGTTTTGGCTCCCACTCCTGAGAAAAAATACTGACCAAATACTGATAGTGGGGCTGCGGCCTTAAATAGGCCCCACTGACCAACCACTAATGAAAATCTGATCAGGCACACTGATGGAAATCGGACCTTTTTTAATGTGCTAGAAAAAAAAAATCGACATCTGAATGAAGCCTTAGCTATGTCACCCAAACATGGGTGGTAGCATGTTGCATCTTTTTAGAAAGTCACAATTTATAAATGTGTCTAAATAGTCAAAGCAAAATCAGCCCCTATTCATTGACAAAAACCTGAGATTTTGGTGCAAAGTATTTTAAAATGGTACATAGATCCAAGGGGTAATGTTTCTCCTTGCGGAGACTGACTTGTCAAGACTGACATGCCGAGGTGAGGAGACATTTAAGACGTAATGCTTGTCTTGGAAATATGCAAATTGTCTCTTCAGAAAGGAAGAGGACTAGAACTCTAGTGTACTTCCTATAGGTGGCGCTAGAGTTCTAGTCCTATTCCTCTCTGAAGAGACAATTTGCATATTTCCCAGACGAGCATTATGGCATAAATGTCTCCTCACCTCGGCATGTCAGGTTTGACATGTCAGTCTCCGCAAGGAGAAACGTTACCCCTTGGATCCCGGTCAGACGCCTCTCACCCAGCCCGACCAGATCTCACTCTTTGCACGGATGAGGGGCAGTACCCCGAAACACAGCGTCTGCAAATTGAGATTTTGGCTTTAATACTAATTCATGTGAAAAGGCTTGCTAGAGAGTCAATATTGACTATTAGGATTGCTACTTCCTATAGGTGGCGCTAGAGTTCTAGCCCTCTTCCTCTCTGAACAGACAATTTGCAAAATGGTACATCTAAATGCTAAGAAGTTGTTCACTTTTCACATAGGAGTTCTATCTGGTTTTTCATGGATAGCACTGATGTCTGGTATAGCCAATGGGACTGTTCACATGTCCAATTTTTTTTTTTTGCGGATGAAGTCCACACCAAATTGCAAAGACATGCCCGATACTGATCCAAGTGTCAGATCAAGATCTGCAAGGCAAGTCTGTGTGTCCGGGAAAAAAAATCGGACCACACTCAGACATTATCCAAGTGTTGTCTGTTTTTCATTGACTGCTAGATAGGAGAAAGTGGAGAAACTTTTTTTTTTGTTTCTCTTGTGAGAAAAACTGATGAAAGTCGGACCAAAATAAAATGATAAAATCTAGGACTGTTTTTCTCATACGATGTTTGAATAAGCCTTTAACATGGTTCATGCAAGAAAGAAAAAATAAAAGCGCAAATTATGCAAAAAAAAAAGTGGAGTAAAAGGAATAGCTGCCCCTTCGAATATGAAGATCTTGTGTTACTGCTCCTTTAAGTGTCATATATACTCAGCTTCTCTGCATTTACTTCTGGCAATAAGGATTGAGGCTAACCAGGAAGTGAGGGGAAGAAACAAACAGCAAAAAGCTGCAAGAATGCTCTGCGCATTGTCTGCTCCGCTCTGTGTAATCTGCGCTTTCCTTGTCTTGTGCCTTTTGATATTTCTGGGAGTAACTTGGTATGAATCCTCAAAAGTTGAGATCCCATCAGGGGTTGCAAATCCTAATTTACTTCGGAGAATTCATACATTTTCCACTGGTGCATTCATCCTGGTGAGTCCATAACCTGAACCCAAAGAATTTCTGATCCGTGTTGTTGTTGTTTTTTTTCTATAATTTTATTTTCTTACAAAGTTCAGAATCTTAATTCTGGCTGTCTGAGCGCACAACGGGTCAGCTGCTGGGATCAATGCAGTGATTGGGATTTCATAAGACTACATTAACACTCTTTTTATGGTTGAAAAACGTGCATTTTCTATGCTATTCTGTTCTTTTTTTTCTTGAGGGTGTGGGGAGGTGAGGAGTGAGAGGGGGAGGAGGAAATAGAGAGGACAAATCTTAGTTTGCTGTGGTTTTGCAACAGTTTACCCCAAAAACGCTCAAAAGTGGTCAGTTTTTGTTCTTTTTAATTTCCTATTCTTTTTTTTTTTTGCCGCTGCTTCTCGTAAATCTGTTTTTTCTTTTTTTTAAAAAAACGCTATACTGTTCTAGAGATAATTGCCTGTTTATTCAGTGCTTCCAATAAGCTAATTTTTATGGAAGTTCTCAGGTGTGCAGCATCAGCCACTCCCCTCTCCTATATCGTCTCTGCTCTGGCAATCTACGAGTGCAGTCGAGTCGATTAAGGAGAGTTTTTCTTTGACTGTTGCTTGGAGATTTGGTTGTGTGCATAGTCCCATCCTCTTCTATTTTTGTTTACCTTCCTAATTCCTTCGGTGTTTCCCTCTATTGTCTATGAGTGAATATTTTGTGTGGTTGGTACTTTCATTTGTCCCTGTACGTTTTTCCTTGTTTGTCTGGTTTGTGTATATTCATAGACTATTCTTCCTGACTTCCCTGAGTGAGGGAGGGACAGATAAGGGCTGATTCAGTAGAACAGCAAGGTACGTGGCCCCAGCATCTTCACCATTAGAAGTCACCTGGGGAACAGGGATAGATAGGGCACCCATAGTGTTAGGGACAGGGTATGAGCCCTTGGTCCTGGGTTGTCAGACAACGGCATCATGACAACATGTCTTTAGGCTGTTCTGCATTATTACCCTGTAAACCACGCTATCTTGGTAAAGGCCGTAAAAACTAGAACTAAATAAAGAGGCCCATATCTCTGCAACCATGTGTCAGACTTAAAAATTATATATAAAAATTTTCAAGCTTCTCTTACCCATTAAACCATAAAAATTGGCAGCACTCAGAAGACACGTGAATAGCATCCAAGTGCTATCCATTTCTTTCACACACCAATTCACATGGGCGATTTTGATCTGCAAATCCAATCAAAATACGTACATGACTGTTTTTTGGGGGGGTTTTGTAGGCAATCCCTCCACCTCTCCTCTCTTAAAAAAAGCCCATACACCATCATGGGTGTGGTTCTAGCCATGGAACACATAGATGTCTACTTGAGTACTTAGACATGGTACATGCTCTAAACATAACCACAATTCACATATTGGGTGACAAACTTTTGAAATCCAGAGATCCAGTTTATGTTGACAGTCTGCCATGCTTTTTATTACAGCGACATCTTGTTTATCACATGGAATATGGTTTTTAAATGTGAACCTATAGGAGATGTATGCCACTATATAATACAACACTCCGATGTATCTGAGGCATGAGTAGAGAAATACAACTGAAGCCTCAAATGCAGTGTGATCTGAGACTTGTTCCACCAGAATTCAGTGGAGAGAACCACACGCACACAGCTGTCCAATATGTGGTTGCCGTTAGGGCTCAGATGGTCTGGGTAAGTGGGGGGTCCCTACCAAATATCATTTTGTGCCTAAAGACCTTTACCAATTTTAACTTGCAAAATCAAGCATTTATCATGTTGTTTGTTAATAATTCACCGGAATGTTTTTGGGGGAAATGCAATATGAGTTTTTTTTGTAGGGAAAGGCTCTTGATAAACTCGGAGTAGGGAACGTTCCTCGCCTTATTAATTATTTACAAAAAATATCAGTACCTAAGCCGAAGGATGATCCAGAGATCTTCAAGAAAGATTTACAATTTGGAGGAGTGCCGGTGAGAGTCTACCAGCCCCGATCTACTTCAGCTCGTGGCAGAAAAGGAGTCATGTTCTTTCATGGAGGAGGATTCATGTTTGGAAGTATTGGTAAGAAAATCAGTGGTTGATCCTTAGCTATTCATTTGTCTAAGGGAGAATGCACACAGCTGTATTAAAAGGGTTGTCCACTGATGGGCTGCAGCTCTGACACATCCTTCAGATGTCCAAGTTTCGCCTGAGGGAAGTGTGAGTGAGGCAAGTCCATTAATGGTAGCATAACAATGTCACACGGGCTTTGAGAGACTCTGTGCCATTTGGGAGATGAGTATCTGTTATTTTTATTTTACACTGGGGAATACAGTATTTAAGAAGGGGCTGTCCAAGTAGTAGATTCCGTTTTGTAAGGTGCAGTAATAGAGATGTCTTGGAGATGCATGAGTCCTCTACTGTATGTCTATATATCTCAGATTTCGTGTAGAAGCTTTTTCTGTATGAAGTGGTCTATGGGAGGATTACTCTTTACAAACTGAGTCCGTTGAAGACTCCATGCAATGTAAGGTGTAAGAACCCTAATCCAAAGAAGACGAAAGCCGGTCATATATATTGGGTAGATGCTGGCTGATGACGAACTCAACCGACCTCTATTTCTCCCACCTCCACCATAAACATGCACGATAAGCTCAGGTGTACAAGTTAAGCTCTGTTATTTCTTCACTGGAACATTTCAGTTCATTTTGTACATGTGTCATCTGGGTCACCATCTTTTTGTTCTTGGTCAAGACTGAAACTCCTGCAACAGGGTCCCAAACTCTTATGGTTTCAATCTGGTAGAAAGAATAAGCCCACTATTTGTGATAGGGCAAAATATAAGAGCTGGCCTCTAAAACTACCAAACAGCAGAACCACTCACATTGCCTGCCCCAGCCAGCCCTTTGCCTCCCTTCTTCTTCTTCCCCACATGGATGTGATTTCTCTGCACTGCTGTGTATGGAAAGATCCAGATGCCGGTCTCTGGCTCTCCATCATCAATCACACCTTTGCTTCCTCCTTTCTTCCTATGTTCTTCTGTATAAAAAAATCTACAGTGGATTTATGGGTTAAAGAGTAACTAAACTATGAAGCTGTTTTTTTCAATTTTGCCGGGCACTTTAATGGCCGGTAGATCAGTGGGGTTCAGGTTCTAAGACCCTAGACCCCTGATTAGTGCAAAGCTCAGCAGGTAGGCGCACAGATAGCGGAGTTCAGATTGCTTGTTTGTCATTTTTTTTTTAATAAAGTGGTTAGCACTGTTGCTTTGCAGCGCTAGGGTACTGGGTTAAAATCCCAGCATGGAAAACATCTGCAAGGAGTTTGTATGTTCTCCCTGTGTTTGCTTGGTTGTCCTACAGGTTCTCTGGTTTTCTCCCACACTCCAAAGACATATGTTACGCACGTGGTTGTGGGACCACTGTGTCACGGTCCAGGGAGAGCCTGGAGGGGTGTAACTAGGTGAACACCTGACTCTTCACTAGAGTCCCTGATGGTGGGGATAGACTTGGCTCCAGATGTATAATAGGTGCTACTCCAGGACGGATCCCGGAGCCGTGGCAGCTGACCCCCAAACGGGCAGAGAAGCGGGACTGGCCAGGAACTGGATAGCAGGAGAGACGCAACTGGTAGGCGGATGCAGGATCAGGAACAGGTAGTACTGGTACAGAAACACGGGACGACCACAGATATGGGATCACAGGTGCAGGTACAGGGGTGCTGGTTCTGGGAACAGGACGTAGGATCAGGCAGGACGGGTTCGGGTATAGGTAAAGCAGGACGTACCGGAACAGGTGCAGACAAGGCTGACAGGATTGGTAGACGGGACGGACAGGATCAGATGCAGAGTGCACAGGTAAGGGACCTTACAACTAGGAAGCAGGATCAATACTGACAGCTGAAGTTGCTAAGGCATCTCCCAATAGGCTGGCTGGGGACGACTTTAGCAATAGAACACGCTCGTCCTTTAAGAGTCAGGGTACGCGTGTGCCGTGCACAGGTCCTTGGAGCAAACAGACGCCGAGGGAGTGCGGGTGAGTAAGTAAACACGCCGGTGTCCCTGCAAGGGGGAGGGAGAGGACATGTGCAGGGGTGCCGGCGCTGTCCTAACAACATACTGATAGGGAACTTAGATTGAGAGCCCCAATGGGGACAGTGATTATAATGTATGTAAAGCGCAGAAGAAAATGATGGCGCTATATATGCAACGCATAATAATAATAGTCATACTGAGCGGGAAGGAGTGGTGGTGTCATCTATTGGAAGACGAGCGGTATTGTGAACTCCATTTGCAGTAGAAGCAGGGGGCCGCCAATTGTACCTCATACATCTGGCTCTCTTCCGTGTAGCATCTAGTATCCTCTCTATATATAAACATGACTGGTTACTATATGCAACAGAGAATTGTTTTTTTTATTGATGGAACAGATCTGATAACTAATATCTTGTTTGGTTTTAGACACCTACGACTCTCTCTGCCGATACCTAACAAAATATTCTGGAGCAGTGGTTGTCTCTGTTGGGTAAGGGGGTATCTTTCCGCTAACATTTCCTTACGTTATAATTAAACTAATACTGTAGTTATGATGAATTATGTGTAATGTTCATCACTTCAGCCTTCAAGTATTGTGACAACTAATTTCCAAGAGTGTTGTCCCAAGCAATCAATCTAATTATAAAGGTGAAGTCCATTTGGTTGTTTGGGGCAACTGTCCAAATTTTTCTCTTTAGTAGTTTGTATACACAAGGCCTAATGGGGAAGTAAATTAAAGAAAATCTGTCAGCAGTATTTCGCCCCCCAAATTATTTATATGTGCATGTACAGTGGGTACGGAAAGTATTCAGACCCCTTTACATTTTTCACTCTTTGTTTCATTGCAGCCATTTGGTAAATTCTAAAAAGTTCATTTTTTTTCTCATTAAAGTACACTCTGCACTCCATCTTGACTGAAAAAAACAGAAATGTAGACATTTTTGCAAATTTATTAAAAAAGGAAAACTGAAATATCACATGAGCATAAGTATTTAGACCCTTTGCTCAGACACTCATATTTAAGTCACATGCTGTTCATTTCCTTGTGATCCTCCTTGAGATGGTTCTACTCCTTCATTGGAGTCCAGCTGTGTTTAATTAAACTGATAGGACTTGATCTGGAAAGGCACAAACCTGTTTATATAAGACCTCACAGCTCACAGTGTATGTCAGACCAAATGAGAATCATGAGCTCAAAGGAACTGCCCAAGGAGCTCAGAGACAGAATTGTGGCAAGGCACAGATCTGGCCAAGGTTACAAAAGAATTTCTGCATTACTCAAGGTTCCTAAGAGCACAGTGGTCTCCATAATCCTTAAATGGAAGAGGTTTGGGACCACCAGAAGTCTTTCTACACCTGGCCGTCCAGCCAAACTGACCAATCGTGGGAGAAGAGCCTTGGTGAGAGAGGTAAAGAAGAACCCCATGATCACTGTGGCTGAGCTCCAGAGATGCAGTAAGGAGATGGGTGAAAGTTCCACAAAGTCAACTATCACTGCAGCCCTCCACCAGTCGGGCCGCTATGGCAGAGTGGCCCGACGGAAGCCTCTCCTCAGTGCAAGACATATGAAAGCCCGCATAGAGTTTCCTCAAAAACACATGAAGAACTCCCAGACTAAGAGAAATAAGAAGATTTTCTGGTCTGATGAGATGAAGATAGAACTTTTTGGTGACAATTCTAAGCGGAATGTGTGGAGAAAACAGGCACTTGTAGCGTCGGCGTCTCTGCCTCCTGCCAGGCAGAGACGCCGTTCCCCTCACCACAGCGGTCCTGCTCCGGCGACCTCCAGCTCCTGCTTTTGCGCGCACCGCGCGCAGCTTCCCGGGCACTGTGCTTAGGGCGCATGCGCGCGCTCACTCCCTCTTAAAGGGGCCGCACGCGCCGTCCTAAAGAGTCCCCGGCCAATGGCCGGAGGACCATTCCTATATAAAGCACCCCCTCCAAAATGGAAGTGCCCGTGCAAGGTTGTTGTTTGTGTGCTAACACTCTCCTCAGCCCTCAGGTTCCAGTGTCCCCCAGCCTGTCGGTTAGCCGTGCCCGCCAGCCTGTCTGTCAGCCGTGCTGCCTCCCTGTCTGCCCAGTTCACCTGTCAGGCCACCTGCCGTGTCCGCCTGCTTGCCAACCCGGATCACCCGTCTGGCTACCTGCCGTGTCCGCCTTCTTGCCAACCCGGATCACCCGCCTGGCTACCTGCCGTGCTTGCCAACCCGGATCACCCGTCAGGCTACCTGCCGTGCTCTCCCGCTGTACCTGTCAGCTTCAGCCATCTGACCCGTGGGAGTCGCCTGCTCTCACACAAGGTCAGTCCCAGAGTGGCACCTGGTCCACCTGCCCGGTCCCTCCTTGGTTCACGGAGTCGACTAAACCACCGTGCGACCAGGGTCGGTCCGAGAAGGCACTTAGTTATGCCCCTCTGGTCCCTCCTTGCATCCCAGCACAGAGGTTCCACCACCCAGATCCGTAACAGTTTGCACAGGCCATGGAGCCCGGTGACTCCCAGGCTCCTTCGTTCTCTGACCTGTACCAAGAGGTCTCTCACCAGAGATCCCAACAGGATACTATCCTGTCCTATCTGCGGGCAGTCAACTCCCACCTGGACGCGCTGTCCACCCCGACTGTGTCCGCCTCTAACCGAGCGGCACCTCAACCGAGTGGCGCTGTGGCACCCGGCTTTGGACCCCGGCTCTCTGCGCCTCCACGTTTTGGTGGTGACCCCGTCCTATGTCGGGGCTTCATAAATCAGTGCACGCTGCACTTTGAACTCCTGGCACACCAGTTCACCTCCGACCGGGCCAAGGTGGCGTTCATGTCTCACCTCACCGGAGAGGCATTGGCGTGGCCTAACTCTCTGTGGGAGAGAGGGGATCCTCTGGTGTCCGATCTTCAGGCTTTCCTCGTGGCCTTCGATGAGCCCGGACGAAAATCTTCTACTGCCTCCTCACTTCTCCGACTCCGCCAAGGTAGTCTCACTGTGGGCCAGTATGCCGTATGTTTCCGAACACTCACATCTGAACTTGCCTGGAACAATGAGGCCCTGGTGTCTACCTTTTGGGGGAGCCTTTCAGGACGGATCAAGGATGAGCTAGCCGGTCGTGACATACCTCCCTCCCTGGACGACCTGGAATCATTAACTACCCGGATTGACATCTGTTTCCTGGAACGCGCTAAGGAGATGACCCATGAGAGGAAACCTCTGCACCTCGCTCCCATCCTCCAAAGTCCAGTCTCGCAACCTGCACTCCCCTGGGTGTCTTCTCCAGAGCCGATGCAAATTGACCAAGTCAAAATGGTCAAGTCTCACCAGGAGACCCGTCGTACCGAGGGGAGTTTCTTCTATTGTGGCAATATTGAGCATCAGATCCGCTCTTGACCGGGAGACTCCAGTGTCTAGGACCTCTCGGAGAGGTCGTCCTAGGCAAGAGTTCTTCCTCTCCACCCTTGACTCTGTCAGTTTCCGTTACCAGTGGTGAGACCCGCTTCTTCGAGACTGCCCATCTGGATTCCAGAGCCGCTGGGAATCTCATCCAACAGGCCGTCGTGGAGCATTTTCAGATTCCTACCATACGTCTGGCGGAACCTTTAGCAGTTTCCTCTATGGATGGAAAGCTTCTCCCTGAAACCATCTTGTTGGTCACTGAGCCGGTAACTCTTCAGGTGGGAATGCTGCACTCGGAGAAGATCTCCTTTTACGTACTGTCCGGTCTCTCTCATCCCATCTTGCTTGGCCTGCCTTGGTTACAGAGACATGAGCCCGTCCTGAATTGGAGCTCGGGAGTGGTGCTCCGTTGGGGTCAGGAATGCCAATAGACCTGTCTGTTTCCAGTTCGTCCTGCTCGACCCCCGTCTACTCCAGCTAATCTACCTGGCCTGCCAGCACCCTACTGGTCCTATGCGGACGTTTTTGATAAAAAGGAGGCAGAAACACTACCACCTCATAGGCTGTATGATTGCCCCATCGACCTAATACCTGGTGCTTCACCTCCTCGCGGGCGAAACTACCCTTTGTTGCTGGCCGAGACCCGTGTCATGTCTGAATATATTGAAGAAAATCTTGCTAAGGGATTTATCCAGAAATCCACCTCTCTGGCTGGAGCAGGATTCTTCTTCGTCAAGAAGAACGGCTCTCTTCATCCTTGTATCGACTATAGAGGCCTAAACCAGATTACCATCAAGAATAAGTACCCCCTGCCTCTCATCTTGGAGCTGTTTGACCGCCTAAAAGGAGCAAAGGTCTTCACTAAGCTTGACCTGCGTGTGGCGTACAATCTGGCCCGGATCCGCCAGGGAGACGAGTGGAAGATGGCATTCAACACCCGGGATGGTCACTACGAGTACCGCGTGATGCCCTTCGGTCTCTGTAATCCTACAGCAGTCTTCCAGGAGTTGGTGATCAATAGCTTTTGAGATCTCCTGTATTCCTGCGTGGTGGTGTACCTGAACGATATCTTGGTGTTCTCCCCTGATCTGCCCTCTCACCGGAGGGATGTTCGTCAGGTACTGCTAAGGCTCCGGAAGAATCGCCTGTACGCGAAGTACGAGAAATGCCTTTTTGAGCAGACCTCCCTGCCATTTCTGGGGTATATCATCTCTGAGACCGGACTGCAGATGGATTCCGAGAAGGTGTCTGCCGTCTTAAAGTGGCCCAACCTGAGGGGTTGAAGGCTATTCAGCGGTTTCTGGGATTCGCTAACTATTACCGTCTTTTCATTCCTCATTTCTCCTCCCGGACAGCTCCCATCTCTGCTCTTACCCGTAACTGAGCAAATCCCAGGGAGTAGTCTCCCGAGGCAGAGAATGCCTTTATCTCTCTTAAATAAGCCTTCTCCTCCGCTCCAGTGCTACACTATCCTGATGGCAATAAACAGTTCTTCCTGGAGGTTGATGCCTCTTCCTCCGGAGTCGGAGCAGTGCTCGCGCAGAAATCCTAGTCCGGGCGAATGGCGACCTGCGGCTTCTTCTCCAAACTCTTCTCTCTGGCCAAGCGTAATTACTCCATAGGAGATCGAGAACTGCTGGCTATCAAATTAGCGCTGGAGGAGTGGCTTGAGGGGACTCTGCACCGGGTGGTCATCTACACTGACCATAAAAACCTTGCGTATTTGCAGACCGCCCAGAGACTAAACCCGCATCAGGCAAGACGGTCTTTGTTCTTGGCTCGATTCTGCTTCAATCTCCATTACTGCCTGGCAGACAAGAACATTAAAGCCGATGCTCTATCCCGCTCTTTTCTGTCTTCCGACCCGGAGGAGGAGCCTCTACACATCATTGATCCCTCCAGAATAATGACTGTTGCTCCATTTGACCTGTCTCATCTACCTCCTGGTAAGACCTTTGTAGCGGCTCAGGATCGGAAGAGGGTCTTACTCTGGGGCCATTCGTCCAAACTGGCTGGCCATGCCGGCCAGAGGAAGACACTTCTGCTCATTGCCCAGCACTATTGCTGGCCCACCCTGCACAAAGTCGTCTCCTTCCTCTTCCTGTGCCTTCCACTCCGTGGCAACATATTGCAATGGATTTCATCACGGATCTTCCAGTATCGGCCGGTTCTACTGTCATTTGGGTGGTCGCCGACCGCTTCTCCAAGATGGCTCACTTCACTCCTCTACCTGGTCTTCCGCCTGCACCTGTGCTGGCTAAGGACTTTATCCGTCACATCTTCCCTCTCCATGGCTTACCCCTCCACATTGTCTCGGACCGAGGAGTTCAGTTCTCTTCTCGCTTTTGGAGAGCCACGTGCAAGCTGCTGGATGTCTCTTTGGATTTCTCTTATGCCTATCATCATCAGTCCAATGGTCAAGTGGAATGTATCAATCAGATCCTTACCAGCTTTCTTCGGCACTTTGTCAATGCTCACCATAGCGATTGGGTTGAGCTCCTGCCCTGGGCAGAGTTTTCCTATAACAACCATGTGAGTGAGTCCTCTGCTAAGTCTCCGTTTTTTGTGGTCTACGGTCAGCACCCCTGGATTCCGTTTCCCGTCTCCGCTTCAGTGGACAATCCTGCTGTGGAGTCTCTCGTCAGTGAATTTTCTGCGATTTGGGAGGACACTAGATCTGCGCTTCTTCAGTCCTCCGAGCATATGAAGAAGCATGCTGATAAGAGACGTCTGGATCCGCCTCAATTCAATCCGGGAGACAAGGTCTGGCTTTCCTCCAAATATGTCCGTCTCAAGATACCATCATATAAGTTGGGTCTGTGGTTCATCGGTCCGTTAGAGATTCTGAACCAAATAAATCCAGTGGCTTACAAGCTGAAACTCCCGGCCTCCTTACGGATTCCCAACTCCTTTCACATGTCTCTCCTCAAAAGTGTTGTCCTTAATTCTTTCTCTGACGATCCAGGTACCGCTCCAGCTCCAGTCTCCGCTGAGGACGTCTTTGAGGTAGAGAACATTTTGGCCATCAAGAGGGTAAGAGGAAAGACTTTCTTTCTTGTGGATTGGAAGGGGTTTGGTCCTGAGGAAAGATCTTGGAAGCACAGGGAGAACATTCATGCCCCTCGTCTTCTTGAAAAATTTCTTGCGGGCCTAAAGAAGAGGGGGCGTAAAGGTTGGGGTACTGTAGCGTCGGCGTCTCTGCCTCCTGCCGGGCAGAGACGCCATTCCCCGGTCCGGCGTCCTCCAGCTCCCCTGCTCCTGCTGCTGCTGTTGCGCGCACCACGCACAGCTTCCCGGGGGACTGTGCTTAGGGCGTGTGCGCGCGCGCTCCCTCCTTCTTAAAGGGGCCGCGCGCGCCGTCCTAAAGAGTCCTCAGCCAATGGCCGGAGGACCACTCCTATATTAAGCACCTCCTCCAAAATGGAGGTGCATGTGCAAGGTTGTTGTTTGTGTGCTAACACTCTCCTCAGCCCTCAGGTTCCAGTGTCCACCAGCCTGCCTGTTAGCCGTGCCTGCCAGCCTGCCTGTTAGCCGTGCCTGCCAGCCTGTCTATCAGCCATGCCCACCAGCCTGCCTGTCTACCCGGATCACCTGTCAGGCCACCTGCTGTGTCCGCCTGCTTGCCTACCCGGATCACCTGTCAGGCCACCTGCTGTGTCCGCCTGCTTGCCAACCCGAATCACCCGCCTGGCTACCTGCCGTGCCCGCCTGCTTGCCAACTCGAATCACCCATCAGGCTACCTGCCATGCTCTCCCACTGTACCTGTCAGCTTCAGCCATCTGACCCGTGGGAGTCGCCTGCTCTCACACAAGGTCAGTCCCAGAGTGGCACCTGGTCCGCCTGCCCGGTCCCTCCTTGGTTCATGGAGTCGACTAAGCCGCCGTGCGACCAGGGTCGGTCCGAGTAGGCACTTAGTTACGCCCCTCTGGTCCCTCCTTGCATCCCAGCACAGAGGTTCCACCACCCGGATCCGTAACAGCACTGCTCATCACCTGCCCAATAAAATCCCAACAGTGAAACATGGTGGTGGCAGCATCATGCTATGGGGGTGTTTTTCAGCTGCAGGGACGACTGGTTGCAATTGAAGGAAACATGAATGTTGCCAAGTACAGAGATATCCTGGATGAAAACCTCTTCCAGAGTTCTCTGGACCTCATACTTGGCCGAAGGTTCACCTTCCAACAAGACAATGACCTAAGCACACAACCAAAATAACAAAGGAGTGGCATCAGAACAACTCTGTGACCATTCTTGACTGGCCAAGCCAGAGCCCTGACCTAAACCCAATTGAACATCTCTGGAGAGACCTGAAAATGGCTGTCCACCAACGTTCACCATCCAACCTGACGGAACTGGAGAGGATCTGCAAGGAAGAATGGCAGAGGATCCCCAAATCCAGGTGTGAAAAACTTGTTGCATCATTCCCAAGAAGACTCATGGCTGTACTAGCTCAAAAGGGTGCTTCTACTCAATACTGAGTAAAGGGTCTGAATACTTATGACCATGTGATATTTCAGTTTTTCTTTTTTAATAAATTTGCAAAAAATTCTATATTTGTTTTTTTTTTCAGTCAAGATGGGGTGCAGAGTGTACTTTAATGAGAAAAAAAATTAACTTTTTTAGAATTTACCAAATGGCTGCAATGAAACAAAGAGTGAAAAATTTAAAGGGGTCTGAATACTTTCCGTACCCACTGTATTTCTTCTAAAGACATGTTCAGCAATACCTTAACATGACCAGTCCGCTACTGAGAAATCACCATTTGAATTGATATTGAAATGAGGCTGAAGAGCTATGGTAGATCTGAAGCCTCTGTCACTCCAGCTCTATTCCAGACACAGCATTGCTTCCTCCTGCTTGACTGACGGACTCCTTTGCTTAAAGTCACACAATATAGAGGCTGTCATTCAAGAAGAAGAAGGTGGCGCTGGGCAGGGAATAGAGCTGGAGTGACAGAGGCTTAAGATCAGCCTCATTTGCATATCAATTCTAACGTTGATTTCTTAGTAACAGAGGAGTGGACTGGCCATGTAAAGGTATTGCTGGACTTGTCTTTGAAAGTGCTACATGTGCTCATAAATAGTTTAGGGGTGTGATATCCTGCTGACAGAATCTCTATAATTGCTTTTTCTTTGCAGAAATGTTCTGTTTTGTTTTTTTTCATTTCGATCGTTTTTCATTCCATTTTTCCAAGGGCCATAAATAAGTTGCAGTTTTGAATGCTTCTATATAATATACCATGAAATGTGAAATAAAAGGGGGGCACAGGGTGGCAGATGGTGGGTGTAAACTGCAATGATTGGATCTAGCTCTGATCACTGCAGTTACAGGTAGGTGCTGGCTATATCACAAGATAGGTATCTATTAACTCTTATTTTTGAAAAAGGAGGCTGCTACATGATTTACTGCATAATCAATGGCCTGCGTATTACTTTAAAATAATGGTATTAAAGTTGTGATCCGCTTTAAGGGGTTGTCCACTACTAGGGCAACCCCTTCTTAAAGTAATTGTTCAGCCCCGATAAAATAAAAACACCTATACTGTCCTCCCGTACCTGCTCCGTTCCAGCGGTGTCAGCACACGCGGTCCCGGTGTAACAGGCCAGATAACCCCCCCCCCCGCCCAGAATATACCCGGGGTTAAAGTGGCCTAGGCCAGATTATACCCCAGGTATATTCTGCTATACCCTGGGGTATAAATTGGCCTAGGCCAGATTATACCCCTCCAGGTCAGAATATACCCCAGCTGCTGTAGATCAGATTTTTCACGCTTTTGAGAACCATTGAGTGATTTAGTTAATAACGGGGGCCCAGTCAGTGCACAGGGGCCCCAGGCAACACACAGGTTCCGCAGGCCGGTCACAGGGGGGCAGAGACAGCACTGTGGATGTCATGTTTCTTTCAAACATGCTAAATACACTCACAACCATTCATAACAGGATCCACTAAACTGTAAGTACTAACATCCATTCTGCTCAGGAACACCAAAAGTGTGCCTTTGATCGCCGACACAACAGCAACAAAGAAATCACTGCTGGCACCATTGTTTATATCAAGAATCAATGTTATATTCATCGCATGGGTTCAAAGATGGAACCTGTTATGATCTGCTACAAGAACTAAGGAAAGAAAGGGAATCTGTCCCTACAATAAGACTAAGCTAATTCCCTACGTTGCAGCGGGCGACCTGTTCCTTGTGAACAGACCTGCCTTCGTCCTCAGCTAGTCTGAACGCAGACCTATAGAATAAAGGGAGGGGTCCCTAAAAGTACTAAGGACTGGGACAAAATTGGACACCTCCTAGCAGATGTTGTAGCGGAGCAAAAAGACAAACAGACAAAAAGTACTTAGAGGTCCAAAGGACCAAACGAACTAGAGAGATAGGTACAAAAGCACCTGGCTAGATAGAAAGTCAAATAACACTGAAGTCCAGCAAAGCCAGAAGGGCGGAGCTAGAATAAATAGGTAGCAGGTCACGTGACCAAAATAGAAAAAAACTAACAGGAGACTTCTAACAGAACCACGCTAGGTTGGACTCTACTTATTTGTAGAATCCTTAACCAAACTTAAGAACAATAAGACTGGCAAGATACTATGCAACACCTACCATGTGAGCAACCTTAAGATTTACCAGGATGAAGAGACTTCCCTACCACCCCAGTCCCCTGATGACTGTCCCAGTGACTCTGCCACACAGAAACAGAAGCAAAGCAAGACTTTCAACCCACTACCAAGTTCAGGAAGGAAGTATCTTACCACAACTCTTGACCTTACGTTTAGTAGGGTTGTGTACTTTGGATGCACAAGAGATCTTGGACAACCATGGCGTACACATAAAACCAAAGGTGATGGGAACTGCTACTTTCGGGCCATCAGCTATATCCTGACAGGAACAGAGGACAGCTACTCCCTTCTCAGAGCTAAAGTCATCCACCACATGAAAACTGACTTGTCCAAAAAACTACAGGGCTACTTTAATCAAGATGTGAATGAATATGTGAACACCTCTGGCATCTCTCATGATGGAGTCTGGGTAACTGATGCAGAAATCATGGCCACAGCAAATCTGTTGAGTTGTGACATCATCATCCACACAAAAGTCGGTGACACCATGGATTGATTGACCTATCCCGCAAGCTTCAATCTGCAGTCAACAACAGAACATGCACTTTATCTTGAAAACAAGCATGTTCATTTTAATGTTATTATCAGTGTTTACCTTTGAACGTTTATATTGTAGTGTCCTGTCACCAGCCATGTGTACGATTATTGGCCGAAAGCCTCTCTGGAACCAATAATCGCCCCATGTAAAGGTACCTTTATAAGTTCAAGGTTTCAGAATGTTATGACTTTTATTATATCCTGAACAGTCAAGTTTTTTTATGAACCGTCAAGGTTTTCTGGATGAAGTAAAAAAAAGTCTGTGTGTTTAGAGTTTTAAACAATAAAATGTTGAAAAATTATGTAATTCTTGAGTATATCACTCATTGGTGCTCATAAATGTGAAAAATCTGATCTTTAACATACTTTAATCTTTAATATACTCAAGAACGGGGCCACAGACGTCACACAGGGGCCCCAGACATCACACATCGCACAGGGGCTCCAGACATCGCACAGGCTTGAGTGATATACTCCAGAATGGGGCCCCAGACATCGCACAGTGGGTCCTAAACAGCGCACAGGGGGGCAGAGACAGCGAACAGGGGAGCAGAGACAGCACACAGCGGGGCAGAGACAGCGCACAAGGGCCCTGTTCGCTGTCTCTGCCCCCCTGTGCGCTGTCTCTGCCCCCGTGTTCTGCCTGGGGCCCCATGCTCTGCCTGGGGCCCCGTTATTGAGTATATCACTCAATGGTTCTCAAAAGCCTGAAAAATCTGATCTACAGCAGCTGGGGCATATTCTGACCCGGAGGGGTATAATCTGGCCTTGGCCAATTTATACCCCGGGGTATAGTTTGGCCTAGGCCAGAATATACCCGGGGTATATTCTGGCCCAGAGGGGTATAAACTAGCCTAGGCCAATTTATACCCCGGGGTATAGTTTTGCCTAGACCAGAATATACCCGGGGTATAATCTGGCCTAGGCCACTTTAACCCCGGGTATATTCTGGGCGGGGGGTTAATCTGGCCTGTTACAACGGAGCTGTGATGCAGTGGAATGACACGTGATGCCCAGCGTCCAATCAGTGCTGGCATCACTGTCCCCACCTTTGGACAAACTGAACATGAAGAGGAAGCCAGGGCTGCAGCCGATTCTGGACTTCCTCTTCATGTTCAGTTTGTCCGAAGGCGGGGACAGTGACGCCAGCACTGATTGGGTGCTGGGCATCACGTGTCATTCCACCGCATCACAGCCCCGGGACCGCGTGTGCTGACACCGCTGGAACGGAGCAGGTACGGGAGGACAGTATAGGTCAGGGGTCCTCAAACTTTTTAAACAGGGGGCCAGTTCACGGTCCCTCAGACCATTGGAGGGCCGGAATATAGTTTTTAAAAAAAACTATGAACAAATTCCTATGCACACTGCACATATCTTATTTTGTAGTAAAAAAAAAAACAATACAGGAACAAATACAATATTTAAAATGAAGAACAAGTAAAGTTAAATCAACCGGTATTTCAATAGGTAGGTAACTGTACCCAATAGGCAGCATAGGTCCTCAATAGGCAGGTAAATGTCCCCAATACGCAGCATCGGTCCTCAATAGGCAGGTAAATATCCCCAATAGGCAGGTAAATGTCCCCAATAGGCAGGTAAATATCCCCAATAGGCAGCATAGGTCCCCAATAGGCAGGTAAATGTACCCAATAGGCAGCATAGGTCCCCATTAGGCAGCATAGGTCCCCAATAGGCAGGTAAATATCCCCAATAGGCAGGTAAATATCCCCAATAGGCAGCATAGGTCCTCAATGGGCAGATAAATGTTCCCAATAGGCAGGCTGTTTCCCCCTTATAATGCCATATGCAGGCTGTTCCACCCCTTATAATGCCCCATGCTGGATGCCACACCCCATATAATGCCCGATGCAGCATGTCACCCCCCCCATATTATGACCCATGCAGCATGTCACCCCCTCATATTATGCCCCATGCAGGATGTCCCTTTCCCCCCATATAATGCCCCATGCAGGATGTCACCCCCCATATAATGCTCCATGCAGTATGTCACCCCCCATATAATGCCCCATGCAGGATATCACTCCCCTGTCTTTATAATGCCCCATGCAGCATGTCACCCCCCCATATAATGCCCCATGCAGCATGTCACCCCCCCATATAATGCCCCATGCAGCATGTCACCCCCCCATATAATGCCCCATGCAGCATGTCACCCCCCCATATAATGCCCCATGCAGCATGTCACCCCCCCATATAATGCCCCATGCAGGATATCACTCTCTTGTCTTTAGAATGCCCCATGCAGGATGTCACCCCCCCCATATAATGCCCCATGCAGCATGTCACACCCCCCCATATAATGCCCCATGCAGCATGTCACCCCCCCATATAATGCCCCATGCAGCATGTCACCCCCCCATATAATGCCCCATGCAGCATGTCACCCCCCCATATAATGCCCCATGCAGCATGTCACCCCCCCATATAATGCCCCATGCAGCATGTCACCCCCCCATATAATGCCCCATGCAGCATGTCACCCCCCCATATAATGCCCCATGCAGCATGTCACCCACCCCATATAATGCCCCATGCAGCATGTCACCCCCCCCATATAATGCCCCATGCAGTATGTCACCCCCCCATATAATGCCCCATGCAGCATATCAACCCCCCATATAATGCTCCATGCAGGATGTCACCCCCCATATTATACCCCTTGTAGGATGTCACCCCCCCATATAATGCCCCATGCAGGATGTCACCCCCCATATCATGCCCCATGCAGGATGTCACCCCCCCATATTATACCCCTTGCAGGATGTCACCCCCCATATAATGACCTATGCCTCCATACATTAAAAAAAAAAAAAAAATCCAATACTCACCTCACTTCTCACTTGCTGCCGCTGCTCTACTCTACTCTGGTGTAGACTCCAGCGTCGCGGCGGCGGCGTTCCGCTCTGCGCTGCCTGTGACGGCACTCGGGAGGACTCGGTGTAAAGACGTCACTGCACCCTCTGACCTGAGACGTCACAGGAAGCGCAGAGCAGGAAGACAGCGGATCTGCAGAGGCACGGGGAGAGGTAAGTATCCGCCTGCCGGGGCCCTGAGCAAGCGGTGGGAGAAGGGCGGGCGCTGACACCGCTCTCCTCTCCTCCGCCCATAGCCCGACGGGCCGGATAAATGTCCTCCGCGGGCCGCATGTGGCCCGCGGGCCGTAGTTTGAGGACCCCTGGTATAGGTGTTTTTAATTTATTGGGGCCGGACATTTAGTTTAAGAAGGGGTTGTCCTAATAGTGGACAACCCCTTTAATACAACTTCTGTCCATGTGGCGTAAACATTTTGATCATTGCGGGGGTCCCCACCTCGGGACCCAACTCTAATCATTTGGGCTTAGATTAACTGCAGAAATCTCTCTCTCTCTGGAGAAAAAAGCCTGACCATGAATTGTTGTCAATGGGCATGGTATAACAATGCAGGAGTAATTAATAATACCTTAAGCAGAGTGCCTTCAGACTTGGTAGAGGTAGGAAAAAGTGATGAGCGAACGTGTTATCCGAGCATGCTCGGGTGATATCCGAGTATCTTGGGCGTGTTCTGATATGTTTGAGTCCCTGTGACTGCATGTTTTGCGGTAGTAGATGGCCGCAACACATGTGAGGATTGCCTATTTGTTAGATATAACCCAAACATGCTTGGATAACACGTTTTCCAAGCACGTTGTAGCCAACAATGCCTGTGAGTATCTTATAATATTTAGGCATTTACCCTTGTTTCCTAAAAACATTTTGATTAATAATTTTAGGTACCGTCTGGCACCAAAACACAGATGTCCAGCTGCATTGGATGACTGTATGTTGGCTACAGTTCACTTTCTGAAGACGGCACAAGATTATGGAGTCAATCCTTCTTCTGTTATAATATGTGGAGACAGTGCCGGGGGCAATCTTACAGCTGGGGTTTGTCAAGCTCTTGTGGGCAGATCAGATATTCCAAAGCCGCTTGCCCAGGTGATGATATACCCTTCGGTCCAGAAGGCGGACTTCAATGTACCATCTTACCAACAAAACAAGATGGTCCCATTATTACTCCGAGAAAATGCTTTATACTACTCACTGACCTACATAGGTAGTGATCTCTCTTTATCAAAAGAAATGATGAAGGGCAGCCATGTACCTCCTGAGATAAGACAAAAATTAAGTAAGTGGTTGAGTTCTGAAGAATTTAAGGTCAAAGGCTACAAACCTCACATCATGGCACCCTTTAGTAAAGATGTTTATGAGAAAGTTAGGAAAGTTCTTGACCGTCCATGTTCTCCTTTGTTGTCTGATGATGCTGTGATCCGGCAACTGCCACAGGCCTACATACTAACATGCGAGTTTGATGTTCTCCGCGATGATGGGATACTATACAAGAAAAGGCTGGAGGACAATGGAGTCCCGGTCACATGGTATCATGTTAAAGATGGCTTCCATGGAATTGTCAGCTTTTTTGATCAACCTGATGGGGTGGCTGGAAAGCTGGCTCTGGATAATGTTATTACTTATATAAAAAAACTTTGATAACTTGTACAAGTGAAAAATTGGTGTTTAGATAACCCAAAATTTTATTCTGTATCAAATGATGGACTTCAGCTTTTTATTTTCAGACCAATTACAAAATTGTAACCTTTTATTGAAGGGTTATCTCAATAAAGTATCGATAGTCGAAGTCCATACATGATGATGATGTGTTAATGTTATGTAATCTGTAGTTTGTTTTGAAAAAGGGTTCTGTCCAAACCTGAAACGCATCAATAAAAATCTACTTGACCTTTTCCATGAGTATGGAACTACTGTTTCCCAACAGCAGCGCTGTCTGTATTATACGTATATACCTGTTCACTTAATGTTTAAATGCTTGGCACAGTGCTTAAAGGAGGAGAAGTAGCTGGCGCCAGAGGTCACAGTTCCTTGGATAACCGAGGAGTAGACACAAGGGAGACACACTCCAGATGCAGCAGAGGCAGGGGAACACTATCAAAGGTCTGGGACAGTTTTCTCAGACCCTCCCACCGCCCAGGCCCTGATGTGCGGGGTACTCAGACAAGGAGGGAAAACTTTTGGAAGATGCTGAAGGAGTACCTTGCCGACCGTACCAGCGTCCTCCGTGATTCCTCTGTGCCTTAGAACTATTGGGTATCTAAGCTGGACACGTATAAACATTAATACAGTGTATATTTATTTACAGGCAAAAAATCAAAGCAATCCTGAAGGCGTATAAGTGTATATATGAATATTTGTATTTATGCTACAAATGTACCCCTGTTCTTCCTTGTCTTCCCCCATTTACTAACCACCTCCCTTTCTCCGTCATAATTATCCTCCATTTCCCACTATTTGGAAATTTTTGTACTTTTTGTAATTCATTAATTTACGGCTTTGTTCTTATTCTGATGTTATGTATTTTTCTTGCAGTAGCGACGTAATGAATAAGGCCTTTCTGTGGCCGAAACGTCTACTGCCGCCTTTTACCATTGTTTTGATTTTTTGCCTGTAAATAAATATACACTGTAATAGCAGTTTGAGTGTGCGATGAATTAACGTTTATGCATTTTCCGGGCATCACAAGTCCGTTTCATCAGCACCTCCTTTAGTATAGACAAAGTGCACGCTAATTATCTACCTACAAGCTGGACACGTGGCATGAACTATTTCTCTACGCCTTGGGGGTCCTGGCCTGCCCTGCTGCTAGCATTTTGTCAGAGCGGGTTTTTAGTGCCGCTGGTGGAATTATAACTGATAGGCGCATCCGCCTGTCAACTCAAAATGCTGACAGGCTGACTCTTATCAAAATGAACAAGGGCTAGATTGGCCCAGAATTCTCGACACCACCGGGTGATAGCAGAGGAGCATATAATCAAATCCAGTGGTTTTTTTTCTGGTCTATTCCCATGCACCCCTTCCCATCTAAACATGAGTATACGCTTCAGGATTTTGTCTTTTTTATGTCGTCGTCCTCCTTCTCCTCCACCACCATATTAACAGGGTGATCATGCAACCCCCCATTAATTTTTTTTAAGAGTGTTTATGATGCCCACATTAAGAATTTTTAGAGGCCTACCTCTAACATTCTTTGATATAAAAGTATACCCCCCAGGGGTAAATGTTTTCCAGCCCATGCACTTAGTGCATGCGCGTTATCAGTCTAGGATACCCACTCCTTTAAAAATGGGAAAAAAATGTTTTCTAAGGCCTTCTACTACATTTCTTCAAAGGGGTATTGGAGTGCCTCCTTCTAATTTTTGGCATCCCTTTCACTTAGTACATATGCTTTACCAGTCTTGGAGACCCACTCCTTAGTAATGGGAAAAATGCTTTTGTGAGGCTCCATCTTCTAGTTGAGGGAACATTTTTGGAAACCAAAAGAGCTGGTGGTTTCTATTAGTATATGATCCAGTGCCTTGTTGTGGCCTGTCAGGTGGTCGTCACATAGTGAATTCTCACATTGCCACAGGATTTCACAGCTGGGACAGGAGACTTTGTACAGTAAGTACAGAAGATCCTGGTCTCCTCCATATCAGGCTGAGTAGATGCGAAATGCTCCACTATATTCCCCAGCAGGGTTGATGAAATAACAGTCCTTGATGCTGCTACGTTAAGCTAATAGTTTTTTCAGGGCTAATTCAAATAGATTCTGTTCTCTAATAATGCTGCTCTTATCTGTGATTCGTATACGGGTGAACTGTTGCAGTAGAGATATCGTATTACAGGCATCTATTCAGGGATAATTGCCTTATAGTCCTTGCCGCTGAAACCGAAAAAAAAATATTAAGGTAACATGTATTCAATTCCCTATTAATACCACTGTTAGCTTCATTTAGTATAGGGATAGGTGCTAAAAATTATTTTTCATTCTAGTGACATACACCTCTTCCACTGTCCATACACTGTCACGCCAGGTGTGGGAAAGACTTAGTGCAACACAGAGGGAAGAGGGAAAGGGAGCCCAGACACAAGGGAAAGGGGGAAGTGGAGACCTTCTAGTCTGGTCTAGTGTCACCCTGTCTCAACTACCGTCCCTATATTGCCTCTTCATCAATCGTCGCAAGAGTGCCTCGCTCTGACTTTCCCTGGTGTATAGCTAAGGCTAGGGATGGGAGGAGATAAGCACTAGTCGATCTCCACTAATCTCTATAGACAATAAGGGTAGACAAACGGGGGAATTGTGTAGCTTTAGACGACTCCAAAAGTGCACACGGCCTCAAGCTGCAGAGAGGACGAAGTACTGCTCTTGCTAAGCCTCACAAGTAGAAATGAATATAGCCGGCACCTCCCACTCAGACACACCAGGTATTTATACACCCAGGCCAGAGAGCTAATTAGCCAGAGGGAGGTAGCTGCTGGGTCCTAAAGACAGCCTCTCATCTAAGAAGATGTCTGTAATGCCAAACATAGAGATCTCCTGCAACCAATTGCAGGGCGACTGTCTGTCACCTGTGACACACCCGTGACATACACTCATTGACAGATTCATGATTTTTATGGTGATCATTACTCAGACATTTATCGAAGCAAGGAAAATTAACTGATTTAATGTGCCCATTAGAAGGTTCTCTGTAGCATTTGCATGTAAGAGGCAGTGATGGGAGACTTTACGCTACTGGAGCTGGAGTTACCACTTCAGAGCTCTCCAGTGCTTTGTTACCATCTATTTCTGGGTGCTTCTTGAAGTATGTTTGGGGTCATTGTCCTGCTGGAAGACCCATGACCTAGGATGCAAACCCAGCTTTCTGGCACTGGGCACTACATTGTGACCCAAAATCCTTTGGGAATCTTCAGATTTCATGATGCTTTGCACACAGTTAAGACACCCAGTGCCACAGTCAACAAAACAACCCCAAAATATCTTTCAAGCTCCACCTTATTTGACTGTAAGTACTGTGTTCTGTTATTTGTAGGCCTAATTCCGCTTACAATAAACAGTTGAATGATGTGCTTTATCAAAAAGCTCTATCTTGGTCTCATCTGTCCACAAGACGCCTGTTGGTACTCTAAAAATAGTGGGGGCCGCCTGCTGGCCCTCCAAGTTTCAAACTTTACAGTATTAATACGAAAAAGAAAATTTGACCACCCCTGACGGATACAACATATTGCAGCAGCAATATACGGCTATACAAAGCATAGCCGGCTGCTGGCCCTCCAAAAATGCTTTTTGAGGGCTGGCTGCTGACCCTGTAAAACTGTTTAGTGAGGGACAACTGCTGGCCCTCTAATAATATTAAGGGCCCCCTGATGGCCCTCTACAAATAGTGAAGGCCTCCCGATGGCACAGAAAAAATAGGCTTTGTGACTTTCAGAGTCCCTCCTTCCCAAATTTTAACAGGATGTGTGTGATCATGTCTCACACGATACATGGCCAGATAAGGTAGTAAAATGTTAAAATTACATTTTCTGGTGAATGTTTTTTTCACCATTGAAAGCATTGCGAATGTGTAAAAACACTACGTGTGAACATGGCCCAAGGTGTGGATGAGCATTTTTTTTCCTCTTATTTATTTTGCCTTAGATACAAGTCATTATCCTGGAAAGAATGTTTCTTAACAGTTTTTCCAGTGAAATTCATTTTAGCTTCGGTATTGTATGTTTTATTGACAGTCCGTAAAAGTGACGTAATACTCTGAATTCTAGATCGCTACTGGGAGCAATATTGTCAGAGATGCTCCCAGGGGGTCTTCCCCATGCTGTTCCCATGCCATTTCAGCACTGTTTCCATCAATTTGAGCAATTTTAGACCCCTCCAGACCTCCTGGGGGGTGGAGGGGCGGAAAAATACTTGAGTTTTCCATTGACTTCCATTATACTTCTTACTCAGTTCGAGCACCCGAGCATTAAGATTTGCTCGAGGAGCAACAGAGCATTTTAGAGCTCGCTCATCACTAATGGTCTTGCATCTCACTATAAAATACTTTGGTATATACACTGTGTGCAGAATTATTAGGTAAATGAGTATTTTGAACACATGATACTTTCTATACATGTCCTACTCCAAGCTGCATAGGCTTGAGAGCCAAATACCAATTAAGTAAATCTGGTGATGTGCATCTCTGTAATGAGGAGGGATGTTGACTAATGACATCAACACCCTATATAAGGTGTGCTTAATTATTAGGCAACTTCCTTTCCTTTGGCAAAATGGGTCAGAAGAGAGATTTGACAGGCTCTGAAAAGTACAAAATTGTGAGATGTCTTGCAGAGGGATGTAGCAGTCTTGAAATTTCCAAACTTTTGAAGCGTAATCACCGAACAATTAAGCGTTTCATGGCAAATAGCCAAAAGGGTCGCAAGAAGCGTGTTGGCCAAAAAAGGCGCAAAATAACTGCCCATGAATTGAGGAAAATCAAGCGTGAAGCTGCCAAGATGCCATTCGCCACCAGTTTTGCCATATTTTAGAGCTGCAACGTTACTGGAGTATCAAAAAGCACAAGGTGTGCGATACTCAGGGACATGGCCAAGGTAAGGAAGGCTGAAAAACGACCACCTTTGAAAAAGAAACATAAGATAAAACGTCAAGAATGGGCCAAGAAATATCTTAAGACTGATTTTTCAAAGGTTTTATGGACTGATGAAATGAGAGTGACTCTTGATGCGCCAGATGGATGGGCCAGAGGCTGGATCAGTAAAGGGCAGAGAGCTCCACTCCGACTCAGACGCCAGCAAGGTGGAAGTGGGGTACTGGTATGGGTTGGTATCATCAAAAATGAACTTGTGTGACCTTTTTGGGTTGAGGAAGGAGTAAAGCTCAACTCCCAGACCTACTGCCAGTTTCTGGACGACAACTTCTTCAAGCAGCGGTACAGGAAGAAGTCGGTATTGTTCAAGAAAAACACGATTTTCATGCAGGACAATGCTCCATCACATGCATCCAACTACTCCCAGCATGGCTGGCCAATAGAGGTCTAAAAGAAGAAAAAATAATGACATGGCCCCCTTGTTCACCTGATCTGAACCCCATAGAGAACCTGTGGTCCATCATAAAATGTGAGATCTACAGGGAGGGAAAACAGTACACCTCTCGGAACAGTGTCTGGGAGGCTGCGGTGGCTGCTGCACGCAATGTTGATTGAAAACAGATCAAGCAACTGACAGAATCTATGGATGGAAGGCTGTTGAGTGTCATCATAAAGAAAGGTGGCTATACTGATAAATAATCTTTTTGTTTTTGCATGTCAAAAATGTTTATTTCTAAATTTTGTGCACTGATATTGGTTTACCTGGTGAAAATAAACAAGTGAGATGGGATTAGATTTGGTTTTTATTAAGTTGCCTAATAATTCTGCACAGTAATAGTTACCTGAACAAACAGATATCTTCCTAAAATAGCCAAATCTAAAAAAAAACACTCCAACTTCCAAAAATATTAAGCTTGGATATTTATGAGTCTTTTGGGTTGATTGAGAACATAGTTGTTGATCAATAATAAAAATAATCCTCTAAAATACAACTTGCCTAATAATTCTGCACACAGTGTACAGGAGTTTGTTGTCGATTCAACAAATGGAAAGTGCACAGATCCTATGCTCTTCACATGTCCGATTTTATTTTTTTTTTTTAATGCGGATCAAGTCCACGCCAAATTGCAAAACATGTCAATCTACTAAAATGCTTGTGCTTGCCTTCATCATCTCCCGCCTCGACTACTGCAACATCCTCCTCTGGGGCCTACCTGCTAACACTCTCGCACCTCTCCAATCCGTCCTTAACTCTGCTGCCCAACTAACTCATCTCTCTCCTCACTACTCCTCTGCTTCCCCCCTTTAAAATTCCTTCAGTGACTCCCAATTTCCAAACGTATCCAGTTCTAACTACTAACACTGACCTACAAAGCCATCCATAACTTTTTTCCTCCGTACGTCTCCGAAATATTCTCCCAATATGTTCCCTCACGTAATGTCCGGCACTCCCAAGACCTCCTTCTCTCCACACTTATTGCCTCCAAGACTTCTCACGAATATCCCCCATCCTCTGGAACTCAGTGCCTCAACACGTCCGATTATCCACCACACTCGGATTCTTCAGATGAAACCTGAAAACCCATCTCTTCAAGAAAGCTTGTAACCTGCAATGACCACGTCGCTACCTCACCACCACCAGAAGTACTGCAACCCCCAACCTACTGTCTCCTTCCCCATCATCCTGTAGAATGTAAGCCTGCAACGGCAGGGTCCTCTTCCCTCTGTACCAGTCACCGGCGGCTATTCCACTGTATTGGGTTTGCAGGAGCCTCCAGACATTGTGCACATAGCCTTATAAAGATCGTGTGCCACTTCTCCTTTTAGTGTCAGATATACTCATGTGGCACCCCAGGTCTGGTCGCCACAGTGACAGCAATGTCATGTCTGAGAGCAGGTGGGAGGTTCCCTGGTTGGGGACAATTAGCATGCAGCACCTCCTGCCTCAGTCCAGGGAGGGGAGAAACCTGCCCTTTATAAACTGGATCTGGGGCGGGGTTAGACAGAGTCCAGACAGAGTGAAGTGCCAGATAAGTTCCAGATGAGTTGCAGATAGGGACAGGTCAGCAGCAGGCTGAGGAGTCCCTGTAGGCAGAGGAGGAACACGAGGCCAGGAGGGGAACTAGCAGAGTTCGTCCTGACCAGAGACTTACTAAGCCGGACACTGGAGTCCGAGGCTGTGAGGGTTATAAGCCCAGCAGCAGAAAACCACCACGCAGGGGACTTCAAGTCCTTTGGCCCAAGGAAGCCCGGAGGCTCAGCCACACGAGAGGGACCACTACTGCCCTGGAGGGGTGAGAAGCACGGAAGGCCCGAGTCGCCAGTCATACGGGTGAGAACAACACGGTACACTCAGAGACGTGGGCTACCACTACACTACAGCAGGATAGCCAAGAAAGAGTGAAGTCAGCACGGTAGGCCTACAAACTCCCCCTGACCAGCGGGATTTCCCAGTTGCTCGCAGACTGACCAGGCCTCCATTGTCAACCTGTATTCCGGACGGGTCCTTTAATACCACCAACAGTAAAGACCCTGACTTGCATGACAGACTCCATGTGGTTACTGCTGCTCCCGCGCACCATCACCACCAACATCCCTATTTACTGCCCTGAGGCTATACTCCTCCCGTGGGGAGTTACACTATTCTCTGCTGCATTCCCAACACCAGCCTCAGCGGTCTGCCCTGCAGCGGCGGTACTCTCTGACCGCAATCCACGGGTGGCGTAGTCGGACATTTAAATATCATAAAACCACACAAATAGACTGCCATTTCAGTTGACCACCCTGAGCCACGGGACCGGATCCCCGCCACGCAAGGACTACAACCCCCAGCATCCACAAAAGGTCCGGTTCCGGGTATCCCCACACACACACGGCCCAGGGGGCCCATCACTCAGCTTCTCTGCATTTACTACCTGCAATAACTATTGAGGCTAACCAGGAAGTAAGAGAAAAAACAAGCAATAAAAAAACTGCAAGAATGCTCTGCGCATTGTCTGCTCCGCTCTGTGTAATCTGCGCTTTCCTTGTCTTGTGCCTTTTGATATTTCTGGCAGTATCTTGGTATGAATCCTCAAAAGTTGAGATACCATCAGGGGTTGCAAATCCTAATTTACCTCGGAGAATTCATACATTTTCCACTGGTGCATTCATCCTGGTGAGTCCATAGTCTGAACCTAAAGAATTTCTGATCCGTGTTGTGTTTTTTTTCTATAATTTTGTTTTCTTACAAATTTCAGAATCCTAAGTCTGGCTGTGTGAGCGCACAACGGGTCAGCTGCTGGGATCAATGCAGTGATTGGGAGTATATAAAATTACACCTACACCCTAATTGTGGGTGAAGAACTTGCATTTTGAACTTTTTTTGGGGGGAAGCGGAGTGGAGGAGAGGAGTGAAGGTGGGGGTTGGAATAGAGAGGGCAAGTCTTAGTTTGCTGTGGTTTTGTAACAATTTACCCCATAATCAGTCAAAAGTTTACAGTTTTTGTTCCTTTATATTTCCTATCTTTTTTTATTGCCGCTGCTTCCCATGAATTTGTTTTTTCTTTTTAAATCGGCTATGCTGTTCTAGAGATATGGGCATTTTATTCAGTGCATCCAATAAATCATGCTGCTATTTAAGGCATAAATCAGATGAGACTCACCGATTCAAGTCTATGAGTGCGTAGAAATCATCGGACTGAACTCGGATGACATCTGATTTCAGTCTGATTTCCGCTGACTCACAGAATGGAGGAATCCTGTTCTCCATGTTCTCCTCACAGTGTGCTCCAATTATCGCATCCGAGAGAATCGGATCACACTATCCTGACAGTATGTGATCAGAGTGTCATTAGCATAATAAACATGTCAGATGAGAGAATTTCCGGTCGTGTGACACTTTCTTAAAGGAGTTATTGACTTGGCTATCTTCATGTCTTGTGTACAAGAAAAAAACGGACCATTTTTTATCCGTATGCTGGATCCAATTTTCAGCTATTTTGGGTCCATGTGTCTGTTTTTATCATCAATCTTTTTTTCTTGAGTCTAAATAAAAAAATATACATATTATATATACAATTTTTCCAAGCTTCTCTTACCCGTTAAACGATAAAAATTGGCAGCACTTGGATGACACGTGAATGGCATCTAAGTGCTATCCATTTCTTTCACGGACCCATTCACATGGGCGAGTTTGATCTAAAAATGCAGTTAAAAATGGACATGACTTTTTTTTTCTTCTTTTTGGTAGGCAATCACCCACCCCCTCCCCCCAAAAAAAGCCCATAAACTATCATGGGTGCGGTTCTAGCCATGGAACACATAGATGTCTAATTGAGTACTTAGACATGGTACATGCTCTAAACGTAACCACAATTGACATCTCGGGTGACAAACTTTTGAAATCCAGAGATCCGGTTTATGTTGACAGTCTGCCATGCTTTTTATTACAGCGACATCTTGTTTATCACATGGAATATAGTATTTAAATGTGAATCTATAGGAGATATATGCCACTATATAATACAACCCTCTGATGTGTCTGAGGCATGTGTAGAGAAATACAACTGAAGCCTCAAATGCAGTGTGATCTGAGACTTGTTCCCCCAAAATTTAGTGGAGAGAACCACACACACACAGCTGTCCAATATGTGGCTGTTGTTAGGGGTCAGATGGTCTGGGTCAGTGGAGGGGGTCCCCACAAAATATCAGTTTTTGCCTAAAGACCTCCACCAATTTTAACTTGCAAAATCAAGCATTTATCATGATGTTTGTTAATAATTCACCGGAATGTTTTTGGGGGACCTGCAATATGACATTATTTTATTTATTTATTTATTCATTTTCATAGGGAAAGGCTCTTGATAAACTCGGAGTAGGGAACGTTACAGACACTTTTAATTATTTACAAAAAATATCAGTACCTAAGCCGAAAGATGATCCAGAGATCTTCACAAAAGACTTACAATTTGGAGGAGTTCTGAGAGTCTACCATCCCCGATCTCATTCAGCTCATGGCAGAAAAGGAGTCCTGTTCTTTCATGGATCAGGGTTCTTGTTGGCAAGTATTGGTAAGCAAATCCTTAGCTATTAATTTGCCTAAGGGATCATGCACACAGCTGTATTAAAGGGATTGTCCACTGATGGGCTGCAGCTCTCACACATCCTTCAGATGTCCAAGTTTCTTCCTAGCGAGGCAGTCCATTAGTGGTTGCATAACAATGTCACGCGAGCGTTAAGAGACTCTATGCCATTACAGTACAGGAGATGAGTATCTGTAATTTTTATTTTACACTGGGGAATACAGTATTTAAGAAGGGTTGTCCAAGTAGTAGACTCTGCTTTGTAAGGTGCAGTAATAGAGATGTCTTGGAGATGCATGAGTCCTCTACTATATGTCTATATGTCTCAGATTTCATGTGGAAGCTTTTTCTATATGAAGTTGTCTATGAGAGGATTTCTCTTTACATACTGAGTCCATTGGAGACTCCTTGCACTTTAAGGTGTAAGAGACCTAGAAGATCAAAGCTGGCCACTATATGGGGTAGATGCTGGCTGCACTCAACCGACAGCTATGTCTCCCACCTCCACTATAAACATGCACGATAAGCTCAGGTGTACAAGTTAATTTTTATTAGTTCTCCCGTTGTCTTCCATATTTTATATGTTCTCCTTCTGTCAGGTTCTAGTCCTCTCCTATACATATTCTTTATTCATGTTTGAGCAATTTTCCATAACTGGTATTGCTAATTCTTAATTTTTTTTATAGTTACACTCTCTCTCTCTCTGCTTCCATATTTGTCCTATCAACTCTTTATGGTAGTACTTGTTGTACTTTGCGCACATTTTTTTTTCTTCCTCTTTCCTTCTGTCTTCCAGGCCTCCCTTTGACTTTGAATTCCAAACCCTCAGAGCAGGTTGTTTTTTGTTTCTTTCTCTTCCTCCTTTTTCTGTCTTCCAGGCCTCCTCTTGAATTTGAACTCCCAACCATCCCATTAGTGGGTGGTACCCTAGGCTTTTTGCCTCCCATTTTGGTCTATAAATATCTCCATGTACCAGTCTGTGGAACCTGTTGTTGTTTTTTACACTTGATAAAGATGCCAGTACGGCATTGAAACGCGTAGTGGACAATAAAGAACCTTTTAATGAATATCGCAGCAAGAGACTTCTTTTCCAGCAACGCACCCAATTTTTAAACGTGTTTTTATTCTGTTTTGGTCATTTTTATGGGAGAGCAGAATAAATCTGCAGGACGTCGTCTGCCAGCGTAACATACAAGTGTAACATAGAACTGTACTAAGAAATATTCAGCTAAGAATTATACCTGAATTGAACCTGAATGGAACTGAAGGCAACTGGATACTTAATCACAGTAAACAATGTTCCTGCTTGTTTTCACTCTCTCCTCTATAGTCCTTCACTTTCTACTAACCCATCTAATCCCTACTCCTAGTAAGGAACTGGTCATCTCTCCCTCCATTTTCCCCATCCATCTCACCGCCTCCTCAGAACTGATCCTCAACATAAAATCCTGTGTCTCTAAGCACAGACAGCCACCTCATGCTCTCTCCTGCTCCCACCTACTAACACTTTCTCTGCTCCTCCTCACTGCTAGCGATGTCTCTCCAAATCCCCCCCACCACATCCCCACATTCACATCTATCTCTCATCCTAGATCGATCACACATTTCCGCAACCTTTCTAACCTTATACACATCCGCCCAGCACCCGCTTCTCCAATCCCACTAACAGGAGCTCTATGGAACGTGCGCTCTGCCTGCAACAAACTTTCCTACATCCATGATCTTTTCATTACTAACAAACTTTCCTTCCTCGGCATCACCGAAACCTGGCTCACTCCTTCTGACACAGCCTCTCCAGCTGCACTTTTATATGGCAGATTCCACCTGCCCCACACACCCCTCCCCTCTTTTGAAGTGCACTGTGTGCGCACATACTCCCCTCCAACTGGCTGTCATTTACCGACCCCCAGGGCCAGCTACCACCTTCTTAGACCACTTCACCATCTGGCTACTCCATTTCCTTTCCGCTGACATCCCCACCACCATCATGGGTGACTTCAACATACCCATTGACACTTCCCATTCATCTGTCCCTAAGCTTCTATCCCTCACTTCCTCCTTTGGCCTCGCTCAATGGTCTTCCGCAGCCACTCACAAAGATGGACACACATTGGACCTCATCTTCATCCACCTCTGTTCCCTATCTAACCTCTCTAACTCACCTCTCCCTCTTTCTGATCACAACTTATTCACATTCTCTTCCCTCATCTCTCCAGGTCCACAGTCCCCCATCCAGAAACTTACACGCCCTCGCAGAAATCTCAAACACTTTGACCTACACTCACTCTCTGAATCCCTTCTTCCTCTTACAGACATAAATTCCTTACACGATGCAGATGCTGCTGCTTTATATAACACCACGACAGCTGCAGCTCTCAATCTGGTCGCCCCCCTCACACATACCAAAGCTCGCACAATCAACAGGCAACCCTGGCACACCAGCCTGACTAAAGAACTGAGACGGGCTTCCAGAGTTGCTGAACGGAGATGGAAAAGATCCCACTCCAACGAGCACTTCATCGCATTCAAACAGTCCCTCACTACTTTCAAGTCCACACTAACTGCAGCAAAACAAACCTACTTCTCATCGCTAATATCCTCCATGTCTCACAACCCTAAACAGCTATTCAGTACTTTCAATTCTCCTCCGTCCCCCAGCTCCCCCGCCCTCCCCACTCATTTCAGCTGAAGACTTTGCCTCATTCTTGAAGCAGATGATTGACAACATAAGGCAAAGCTTTGGCCATAAGTCCCCATAGCCCCTTCTCATAACTACTCATCTCTCCGCCTCCAAAACCAGCTTTCCCGCCATCACAGAAGATCAACTTTCCTCTTTACTCTCCAAGTCACATCTCACCACCGGTGAACTTGACCCAATCCTGTCCCACATCATCTTAAACCTCACAGCAGTTTTCATCCCAACCCCAGCCCACCTCTTAAACCTGTCACTAACAACTGGCATCTTCCCCTCATGCTTCAAACATGCCTTGATCACACCCATCCTCAAAAAGCCCTCCCTTGACCCATCCTCTCTGTCTAGTTATCGCCCCATCTCACTTCTTCCCTATGCCTCAAAACTACTGGAACAACACGTCCATTTTGAACTGTCCTCCCACCTGTCCTCCTACTCCCTCTTTGACCGCTTACAATCTGGCTTCTGACCGCATCCCTCCACTGAAACTGCCCTGACTAAAGTCACCAACGACCTACTGACCACTAAATCCAAACCACACTACTCTGTCCTCCTCCTCCTGGACCTGTCCTCTGCTTTTGACACAGTGGACCATTCCCTCTTACTACAGACTCTCTCATCATCACAGACTTGGCCCTATCTTGGATCTCCTCATACCTAACAGACCAGACATTCAGCGTCTCCCACTCACACACCACCTCCTTATCTCGCCCCCTATATTTTGGTGTCCCCAAAGGTTCAGTTCTAGGACCCTTTTCTTCTCCATCTACACTTTCGGCCTGGGACAGCTCATAGAGTCTCACAGCTTTCAGTATCACCTGTATGCTGATAACACACAGATCTACCTCTCTTGGACCTGATATCACCTCCTTACTAACCAGAATCCCACAATGTCTGCCCGCTAGTTCATCTTTCTTCTCTGCTAGATTCCTAAAGCTTAATATGGATAAAACTGAATTCATCATCTTTCCACCATCTCATTCAACCCCCCCACTTGACCTATCTATCAAAGTCAATGGCTGTCCACTCTCCTCAGTCCCACAAACTCGCTGCCTCTGGGTAATCCTTGACTCTGATCTCTCCTTCAAACCTTATATTCAAGCCCTTTACACTTCATGCCGACTCCAACTCAAAAATATTTCCCGGATCCGTACATTCCTCAAGCATGAATGCGCAAAAACACTAGTGCATTCCCTCCTCATCTCTCGCCTCGACTACTGCAGCCTCATGCTCTGTGGCCTCCCCTCTAACACTCTCGCACCCCTGCAATCTATCCTAAACTCTGCTGCCCGACTAATCCACCTGTCCCCCCGCTATTCCCCGGCCTCTCCCCTCTGTCAATCCCTGGCTTCCCATTGCCCAGAGACTTAAGTTCAAGGCCCTAACCTTGACATACAAAGCCATCCACAAACTGTCTCCTCCATACATCTGTGATCTAGTCTCACGGTACCTACCTGCACGCAACCTCCGATCCTCACAGGATCTCCCTCTCTACTCCCCTCTTATCTCCTCTTCCCACAATCGCATACCAGATTTCTCCCGTGCATCCCCCCTAACTCTGGAACTCTCTACCCCAACACGTGAGACTCTCGCCTACCGTGGAAACCTTCAAAAAGAACCTGAAGACCCACCTCTTCCGACAAGCCTACAATCTACAGTAACCCTCTCTCCACCATACCGCTGCACAACCAGCTGTTCCCTCACCTACTGTATCCTCACCCCCCCCCCTTCTAGATTGTGGGCCCTCAAGGGGCAGGGTCCTTTCTCCTCCAGTAGCTCTTCTACTATAGCTCTTCAGCCTCATTTGCATATCAATTCGAACGCTGATTTCTTAATAACGGAGGAACGGACCGGCCATGTTAAGGTATTGCTGGACTTCTCTTTGAAAGAGCTACATGTGCTTATAAATAGTTTTGGGGTGTAAAATCCTGCTGACAAATTCTCTATAACTGCTTTTTCTTTGCAACAATTTTCTGGGGTTTTTTTCGATCGTTTTTCATTCCACTTTTCCAAAGGCCATAAATTAATTACAGTTTTGAATGCCATCATATAATTTACCATGAAATGTTAAATAAAAAGGGGGAGGCAAATGGGTGGAAGATGGTGGATGTAAACTGTAATGATTGGATCTAGCTCTGATCACTGCAGTTACAGGTAGGTGTTGGCTATAGCACAAGTTGGGGAGGAGAAGCTGCCCATGGCAATCACTTATCTATTAACTCTTATTTTTGAAAAAAGAGGCTGCTACATGATTTGTTGCATAATCAATGTCCTGAAAATTCCATAAAATAATGGTATTAAAGTTGTAATATGCTTAATCCAACTTCTGTCCAGGTGGCGGAAACATTTTGATCATTGAGAGGGTCCGCAACTGGGGACCCAACTCTAATTCTTAGGGCTCAGATTAGCTGAAATATCTCTCTCTGGAGGAAATAGGCTGACCATGGCTTTTTGTCAACAGTCATGGTGTACCAATTCAGGGGTAATTAATAATACATTAAGCATAGTACCTTCAGACTTGGTAGAGGTAGCAATCAATTCCTGTGAGTATGTTATAATATTTAGGCATTTATCCTTGTTTCAATAAAAAATTTTGATTAATAATTTTAGGTACCGTCTGGCACCAAAACACAAATGCCCAGCTGCATTAGATGACTGTGTCTTGGCCACAGTTCACTTTCTGACGATGGCAGAAGAACTTGGAGTCGATCCTTCTTCTGTTATAATATGTGGAGACAGTGCCGGGAGCAATCTTACAGCTGGGGTTTGTCAAGCTCTTGTGGGTAGATCAAATGTTCCAAAGCCACTTGCCCAGGTGATGATATACCCAGCGGTCCAGATGGCGGACTTCAATTTACCTTCATACCAACAAAACAAGATGGTCCCATTGTTACTCCGAGAAGATGCGTTATACTACTCACTGACCTATATAGGTGGTGATCTCTCTTTATCAAAAGAAATGATGAAGGGCAGCCATGTTCCTCCCGAAGTAAGACAAAAATTAAGTAAATGGTTGAGTTCTGAAGAATTTAAGGTCAAAGGCTACAAACCTCACATCATGGCGCCTTTTAATAAAGACGTTTATGAGAAAGTTAGGAAAGTTCTTGATGGTCCATGTTCTCCATTGTTCTCTGATGATGCTCTGATTCGGCAGCTGCCACAGGCCTACATACTAACATGTGAGTTTGATGTTCTCCGCGACGATGGGATACTCTACAAGAAACGGCTGGAGGACAATGGAGTCCCAGTCACATGGTATCATGTTAAAAATGGCTACCATGGAGTTATCAGCTTTTTTGACCAACCTGATGGTGTGGCCGAAAAGCTAGCTATGGATAATGTTATTACTTATAATTAAAAACCTTTGAAAATTTGTACAAGTGAAAAATTGGTGTTTTAGATAAGATAACCCAAAATCATATTCTGTATCAAAAGATGGACTTTAGTTTGTTTTCAGGCCAATTACAAAATTGTAACCTTTTACTAAGGCGTTTATCTCACTAAAGTTTTGATAGATGAGGTCCATACATGATGACATGTGTCAATGTTATGTAATCTGTAGTATGTTTTGAAAAAGGGTTTGATCCAAATCTGAAATGCGGCAATAAAAAACTACTTGAAATTCTCCAAGAGTATGGAATTACTTTTCCCCAACACCTGTATTATACGTCTATACCTCTTCATTTGATATGTCAATGTTTGGCACAGTACTTAAAGGAGGAGAACTAGAAAAGTTCTTGACATCTGAACCATTATGAATTTATCAGCAATAAAAATCTGTACTAGAGCCACTATCTATCATGCATTTAGTTATGATTTCCTCATATGGGGCATGTATTTTTTGGATTCTTCATACCATAGAGCCTTACTGCATTCCCCAACTGTCTATTAATCCAGAACATTTGATAACCCACTACAGTTGAAGCCTGTAAACGCCTAATAAAAGGAATTTCTCTGAACTACTGATTAGTTTGTGTTCAGTTACTCACAATTAAGTGATCTTTCAGGTGTGATAGTGTTCACCATAGGTGATTCATTAATATGGTCTTTGATCTTATAGAGCTTTCTTACGGTCTTATATACATAAGTAAATTCTATGGGGCCCTCAAATCCGTTATTTTAGTACAACTGTCCCCCAATGGGAGGGGGACTTTTATAATGCCCATAGGGTTGAAACCCTATTACTGATTGATAGGAAACTGGGCATCAATAGAAGACAGGATGGAACAGATCTTTGTTAACTTCCACTCTATGAAACAGGGATACCTGCCCCAACACAATAATCCTCCAAGCCAAAGTTTAAAGGAACCTGCGTTTACAAAAAAGAAAAAAAAATTACCCTTATAACATTTAGCTTTTATAATCAAACAGTTAAGTATATATTTGTGTGTAGCTAGCTCTCCCTATGTATCCCTGACAGGCTGGATGATATCTCATAGCGGAGGTTGGCACCCTATTGATAATCGCAAACGGTGCCCCCCCCCCTCCATGATGGCTTGCCCTACCTGAATCTGTTGACCGTTAGCTAAGGTGATGACACACAACAATGATAGACAAAACCAAATCTAGTTAATAACATACCAGAGTATAGCCAAACAAAGTTAATTCCAAAGGAGTATACACAAGGTTGTCCATGAAAATGCAATCTAATTCAACAGATATCCAGTTAAGATGTTAATCATTAACTCAGTGTTGCAGATACATGGGACAGAGAGTACAGACCTTAGCACGTGCACACAGCATATCACAGATGTACGCTTATGACTAATAATTAGCAAATTTAGTGGACGAAACAGTCCTTACAGGATAAAGGCTCCAGGCGGTCGAAGAACGATAAAGTTATTTCTCCCTATTTACCCAAAATGGAGGTCAAACGCCAAATGGTGCATAACCGCCAGATGAAAAAGTGCATACCACTTAGCAGATATCAAGAAATGCCGAATCATAAAGCATATTATGAAGCTGTGCACTCATCTGTGTCCTGTACTGTCTGAATGACCTCAATGCTTTTCCCCTCAGTCATTTTAGGTTCATTAAGAGGCTTAAAGGAATGGGCTGACATCTAATTCAATTGTTATCCATACAGATAACATGTCCTAGTTGCAGGTCCTGTAACTTTACTGTTCTTCTGCCGCCTGGAGTCTTTATCCTGCTATTATTAGCAAACACAAGACTTCCAAACGGTATAATGCCATCTCCAAAGACCTTGGTATCCCAGTTTCAACAGTGCGCAATGTTATTAAGAAGTTTGCCAAGCATGTAACCATCAAGAACCTCCATGGAAAAAGGAAAATTGACAAGAGATGTCTTTGAAGGTTGGTGCGAATGGTGGAAAAAATAACACGTCAAACATCCAAAGACCTGAAGGCCAACCTGGAACAGACTGGGGTCATGGTTTGAACAAGTACCATGTGCCGCACACTTAACCAAGCAGAGCTTTATGGGCGAAGGCCAATGAAGAAGCCATTGCTAAAGAAAAGACATTAAAAGGAACCTTTGATCTTTGCCAAAGAGTATATTGACAAACCACAATCCTTCTGGGAAGATGTTCTGTGGACAGATGAAACAAAAATAGAGCTTTTTGGCAATGCAAAGCAACAGTTTGTTTACAGACAGCGCAATAAAGCTTATAAGGAAAAGAACACCTTACCAACAGTTAAGCATGATGGAGGATCAATAATGCTGTGGGGTTGCTTTGCTGCGTCTGGTAGTGGAGGCCTTGATCGTATCACAGGAATCATGAAATCAGAGAATTATGAAGAGATTTTATAGCGAAATGTCCTACCCAGTGTAAGAAAGCTTGGTTTGAGTTGAAGGTCATGGTTCATCCAGCAAGACAATGACCCAAACCACACATTCAAAAGTACACAGGAATGGTTGAAAAAGGAAATAATGGGCTGTTTTAAAATGGCCAGCAATGAGTCCTGACCTCCATCCCATTGAAAATCTTTGGGGTGAGCTGAAATCTGCCATTGAGCAAAAGAACCTGCAAACATTCAAGAGCTTGAACAAACTGCAAAGGAAGAGTGGGAGAAAATTCCAGCTGAAAAGTGCAAGAAGCTTATAGACGGCTACAAGATATGTTTGGAGGCTGCCATCAATGCCAAAGGGTATGCAACCAAGTATTAATTAGGGGTGCCGTTATGGCTGCACATGCTGTTTATTCTGTTTTTTCTTTGAAATTGCAACATGGAAGTTGAAAAACAATGTTTTATTGTTGTATTACTTTGGACTAACAATTTAAAATTCATCAGGCTATATGTAACTTTGGTACATTTCCATTTATTTATGAAGATATCGTACAGTCTATGAAAAAAATAAAGGGGTGCCAATAATGGTGAGCAGCACTGTAGATGTCAATATTTTTACATATTTCTAGGAAAATTAACATTTAATTGGCAGCCCATATATCCAGGGATATCTCCCCTCCTTATCAGCATATCATACTCATGTAGTAGGGTCTTATACCACCTGCCATGGGTCCATAATGTAGATTCATGTGACAATAATTTTGCCTGTTTAAAGCGGATGTGTCGGCTTTGCTGACATGTCTGTGTTAGTAAATACTTGTATTGTACTTAAGTCCAACTCTGGAGAATATTTTCTTAAATCTGTGCATGATACCATTTTTTTGGTATTCCTACTGTCAATAAATTGCAGTAGTAGCAAATAGTGGGATAAAAACAAACTTTATTAGGTAAAGTCTAAAATAAATATAAGAGGTACTGGCCAAGAACTAAAACACACCATAAACTAACATACAACCTATAAATAGTAAAAACACCCTGTTAAGCTGCACCCCAAAGTCACAAAACGCCAGTCAGTGTATTAATGCTTAAGCTAAATAGGGAAGGTGTGCATATAAAGAGGATAACTCAAATAAATATCATTATATTATTCAGTATAGATAAGTAATAATCTCACCAGAATATGAAGATACATCCTGGGTTGTTCCCTGGCAATCTCTCATGTGCATAGAGGAAGGGGCAAGTCCAAACCCAAAGTTCCCTTATATCCGAGGGTCTAATTGTCGTCTGCTGATGTGTTTCCTAGGTTAAGATTCATCAGGGGAGGAAAAAAGTATGGTACTGCCTGGACCTAGGCTAGTACTATGTAAGCTCATGATAAAGCCTAAGAAGTTATCCTCCCCTGATGAATCTTAAACGAGGTAACACGTCAAGAGACGACAATTGAATAAAAAGAGCAGTGATCTGAAAGCAGTGCTAAGCAGCTTCAAACAGAAGAAAAAAGAAAACATGGAAACAGGGATCACCATATAAATAACTTGGACATCAGAACCATGTGACAAGCCCCTGAGGAAGCCACTTGTTGGCAACACGCTTTGGGCAATCTTTCTGCCGCCTTCTCTCAGTGACTTAGCTTGGAGGCATTTTACCAGCACCGCTTGTTAATTATGCTGCAATAGTGGTAAGATGGGGCTTACGCAGATCCCTCTTTGCTAAAATTTGACCTTTGTAAGGCGGCGGTGTTCACACCGTGCAGTAACTGAGGCAGTAACCCAAGCAAGTCCAACATAAACAGCTTTTATTCAGCAACTTACGGGTAAACAGAAAGTTTCAAAGCCGGGTTAACATAAGTCCATAACAATGGTTGCTGTGGGTAACGGCCGAGCTGGGCCGCTCAGAGCCTGACAGGTGCAGAGCCTTCCCAGGCGTGGGTTCAGCCACACTCAATCCTGCTGAGCTTTCCTGCTATGCTCCTAGCAGGTCTCAACACTGAACAACACTAATCCTTACTGCAGGGTTTTTAAAGGACCTGTGGCAAGAGCCACTGGAAAACCCGGGTTGGAGGGAGGAGGCCGCCCCACTACCTTCCTGTAGCCTCCTCCAAGAAATGAAGGCCCTGCCGGGTTTTACTTAATCTGCCTTAGCCAGATAGCCTGACCAGGTCAATGCTCACCTTCATTCCTGCATTGCAGCCGCAGGTGAGTTTGTGACTGCAATGCACTCCAATGGTTTTAATAGGTCTCTGTACACATTCTGGGGGATATATAACGTCCCTCGTATACGATCCGGGTCGTGCCTCACACCTTACATTTATTGTTCAGAAGGATTTATCTTACCTGACATTGCACAAGCTGCAGTTATATTGTGTCACCCTGGCCTGGATGCCACAAAATGTATTAAAGCTGTGTCTGAGAGCAAGGGGGAGGTTCTCTGGTCAGGGGAACATTAGCATGCAATGCCTCCTGTCTCAGGCCAGTAGGGGGAGCTGGCTGCCCCTATAAAAGCTGGTGCTGGGGGCAGGGTTAGAGAGAACTTGATGGCCTGTCTCAGCACTGAGACTTGTCCCAGAGCAGAGCAGGGACAGACAGTTGCACTGCACCTAAGAGGAAGTGTGGCAGGAGGAGAGCGACAAGCCAGAGACAAGAGGCGAAAAGAGCCTGTCTTGGCAGATAAAAGACTTACTTTACCAGACTTTGGTGTCTGAGGCTGGGAGGATTCTACATCCCCCAGCAGAGAACCAGTCCGCAAGGGACTGCATATTCCTTGGCCTAAGAAGCCTGGAGGCCCTGCCACAACAGAAGGGACCAGTAAAGCCGTACCAGGCTGGGAGCAGAAAGGAACCCACGTCGCAGGCCATACAGGCGAGAATACACGGAAAGCTCGAAAACGTGGGCTGTTACCCTATAAGGAGGAGATAGCCAGAAGGAGCACAGAAAGCACGGTAGGCCTACACCCTCACCCTGACCAGGGCCAATTTCCCCGTTGCTCTCAGACATCCAGGTTCCCTCCTAGCTGGGACTGTTTGTGGGTCAATTTACCTGTTCTAGTAAAGACCCTGGACTGCAACCTGTTGTCTGTGTGCTCCTTGCTCCTCCAGCACTATCAGCACTGGGACTCTCACTACCATCACTCCCACCATCCATTATACTGCCCTGGGGCCGCACTCTTCCCGTGGGGAGTCACACTACCCTAGCTGCACACCTCATCAGCCCCAGCGGTCTGCATGCAGCGGCAGTTCCTAATAACCGCAATCCACGGGTGGCGTAGTCGGACATAATCATCAGCGCATAACGGACTACCACTGGCCTGACCACCCTGAGCCACGGAACCGGGTTGCCACTATTACTCCCATCGTTCCCCTACTGCCCGGATCCGAGTGCCCCACGGTCCAGGGGGCGAGTCAATATCACTTCCAATAACCACCTTGTGAATAGATACTCCAACCTTACAGTATGATATGAACAATTCTGTGCGGTTTTTGTATTCCAATAAAATATTTATATATGTGGTGACCCCTGTTTCCATGCATGTTTTCTTTTTTCTTCTGTTTGATATGGCTTACTTAAGACATGCTACAGGATGATCCCGAGTAATTGATGGCACCCTCCTTCTTTGCTTTGTTGCAGTGCTAAGCACCTTATAATATGTAGTGTGGAATGGTGTGCCCCTTGGGAGTTCTGTATCAAACACCACACAACACCAATGGGGATGAGATCAACCAGTTGTGCCTGTTTACAATGGCCCCATAGCAGCCAATAAGCCGCATCTATGGTAGAGGTAAAAGGGCATCTCTCAAATCGGGACAGTCCTGCTGAGTCCGGGACGATTGGAAGCGGCATATATACGATTAAATGCATATACTGTATGACCCCGTTGAGTTGTCCTTAGAGAATGGCGCATACAGAGGAGTTGTTTTTGCACTTTATCATTTGGTAACTAGGACTGATCAGTCATTATATTAATATAAACATCTGGTGGTACTTCTCCTTTAAGAGCCTGCTCAGATTCAACACCCAGAGGAAAAACAGGAAGTAAAAGGACTGAGAACAAAAGCATCAAAAGCCGCAGAGATGTTTGGAGCATTTGCTTCTCCGCTTTGTGTAATCTGCATTTTTCTTCTTTTGTGTCTTCTGATATTTTTGGGGATAACTTGGTATGAATCCTCAAAAGCGGAGTACCCCCCGGGGATTGCAAATCCTGAATTACTTCGGAGATTTTATACGTTTTTCACAGGCGTATTCATCTTGGTGAGTTCATGGCCAGAATCTGATTTGTTTTACTTCTTTCTACAAACTTCAGAATCCCCGGTTTACAGGCAATACTTCTGCCGCTGTGATCAGATCTTATAGTGAAGCGATTGGGATTTTATGGTGTTGAAAACCCTGCAGTTTTTATGGCATTTTATGTTTTCATTGTGTTATCCCATACAATTCAGTAGACAAAACTGCACTTAAGTCTATGAGAAACCAGAATTCTCTGTTCACACATCATGGTTTTTTTTCGTTCAGGATTTTGTGCCTCAAATGTTTTTTTTGGAAAATAAAGCATGTCACTTCTTTCAGCCTTTTTTCATCCATAGGAAGCAATGGGTGGTGAAAAAACGCATCAAAATTTGTATTAGCGTTTTTGATGCTAAAATAGAATGGTTTTTTTTTTTCAAAAAGTTTATGTACATAAATAAAAAGAGAGAGAAGGACAGTGAAAAGAACGCTGAAAAAAACGCATCAAAAAAGCAGGAAAACTGCAAGAAAAATCCTGAACAAAATGCCCTTGAAGATCACGTTTTGCTGCAGAAAATTGACGCCAAAAAAATCATGATGTGTGAGCATAACCTAAAGGTTACATGTGTATTAATGTTCTAGTGATTCAGCACTTTTCATGCTAGTCTGTACAGTAATAGTTAACATCCTCACCATGGCAGGTTGCCTCGTGAACAGTGGTGCGTAGAGCTAGAGAAGGTCCACTAAGCATACGTAGTTCTAATAAGATTAGATTGTGAAAGAGATGAAGTAACATCACACAGAAACAACACCACAGCACCCCGCCATGTGAGGGAACCCATTCCCCTGTTCCTGTCAGGCTGTATTGGGAACGGCTAACTTGAGAACTAAACATGAGGGAGCAAGACGTCTGCCAATGGGGAGAGTGATTGCCTGGTCCTCAAGAGCACACAGTCGTCTACTGCTCAGTGCAGGTGTGCCCAGGACACAGGAGCTACATTCGGCCATTGGTGGTTACTCATGGAAAACCATGGCGATAACGTCGAGATGTATTTGCATTTCATGAAACATGATGGTTAATGAAGATGGCCTAATCTGGATGGAGACTCTATAAGGAATCTCTATAGCGTCAGTATTGGACACCAGACATTAGACACCTGGAGGGACTTGCTTGTTAAGCTCCTCATCTGTTTTCCCATTGCTCTGCCTCCGTTTACCAAATGCTGACTGTTTTAATGGAACTGGTTACCATCTGGACCTGTTGTTCTACTGTACCATCTATGGCTGTCACCATCAAGGCTGTGTGTGAAGTAAAGAGTTAAATAGTTCAACGTTAACCTGCCTCTGTGACTCTCTATACCTCTAATCTCCCTGTCTACCTCTTGCACCTGAACACCATAGGGAACGTCGACCACATCGCACACCACCGTGAGGGGACAGGAGAACGACGTCTAACCCCCACACACCCACAGCCGTGTGTCCTTTAAATGTGACCTCCGCAGTGCCAGGCATCGTGCACGGCCACCACCAACCTTGCGACCAAGGGACTACAGAGAGGATTCGACCCATGCCTGGCTTACTGGAGGGTCTCTCGGCCATGCGCTCCGGTGCCCGTTACAACAGCATGTAGGCGCAGTAGCACAAGAGCATAAGTCCCACATTTTAAAGATAAGGAAGAGGAACATGTAAAGCGGCACACAAAATAGTGTCCTACTGAAGGCCCTCAGTGTTCCCACCCACTATGACACTCATTTCATGGCCTCCATGCAGTATGATGCTCCCACAATGCCCATCCCAAAAGCATGATGTCCCCATAGTGCCCCCCAAGCATGATGCCCTCATAGTTTCCCCACACACAGTATGATGCCCTCGTAATGCTCTCACACATGATGCCCCCATAAAGTTCTCACAAATGATGCCTCCACAGTTCTCAACAACACAGTATGATGCCCCAAGTGTTCCCCCACACACATTATGACACCCCTACCATTTCCCCAACACAATATGAAATCCTCACAATGCCCCTTACACATTATGATAGTCCACATTGCTCCCTAACACAGCATGAAGACCCCAAAGAAGAGTGCACTGACAAAATAAAAAAAAGCTACTCATGTAGCCCCATTCCCACACTGAGCTGCTCTAGTCCGTGCTGTTCCGAAACGTAGACGCTTATGCTAAAAGGTGGAGAAGGGAGTTGACACCTCTCTGCTTCACCAGTTTATTCATCTTTATCTGCATCCTGAGGAAGCAGATGCCATTGAAATCCTTATGAAGCTGTCATTTCATGTTCATAGACCTGCCATCTTGCTGAGACTTGCATCGGTATTATGCTCATCTGAAGATTAAAGTTAAAATCAATTTTAAAAACTTACCTCCTGGTGATTATTCCATTCTGAAACATCAGCACATCTCTGTCAATGAGAAGCTATAGTGGTCACATGTAATGAAACGTAAACATAGGGTGCCAGGATGCACCGAGACTGGCATAGAAGCTAGTAGGAGAGCAGTCACCAGGAAAATCGGCAGCAACATCTGCACAATTATCTGTGGATCTGCCACTGTGGACTTCCCTGCAGATGCTTGGACAGAAAATCTGCAATATATAAACATACCATGAACATAAATCCATTTAATGGCTTCTCATTGATTTTAGAAAGTGCAACAAGATTCTTTATGTTCCACATGTCATTGCAGAAGGGAAATTGAGTATTTGGTTGGATGATAACAGCTGATTTTGTTGGAGGACCTGCAATATGGACAATTCCTTGTTATATCTTCATATTTTTGTTTCTTCTTTCTATAGACAGAAGCTCTTGATAAATTCGGATCGTGGGACGTTTCAGGGAATTTTCGTTTTGTACAAAAAATATTAATGTCTGTACAGAAGGATGATCCAGAGATTTTCAAGAAAGACTTAGAATTTGTAGGAGTGCCGGTGAGAGTCTACCAGCCCCGAGCTCCATCAGTCGGTGGTAGAAAAGGAATCGTGTTCTTTCATGGAGGAGGATTTATGGCAGGAAGTATTCGTAAGCAAATCAAAATATGTGGTTTAAAGATTGATCTTAGGGTTAAAAGGGTTGTCCAGGTTTGGGATGAAAGTCTGCAGTGACTATGTGACTAGTGTTGAGCCACCCCCGTAGTGTTCCGGTTCGGTTCGGTTCGTCGAACACCGGGATGTTCGAGGAACTGTTCGTCGAACTGTTCGTCGAACACCTTAGAACACCGTTAAAACCAATGGCAGGCAAACAAAAACACACAGAAACACATAGAAAACACCTTCAAAGGTGTCCAAAAGCTGACAAACTGCTCAGAAGACGCTCTCTTTAAAAAAGCCTGCCGGCAATTCAGCAGCGGCATACACCGGTATCCGACAATTTAGACAAGAAGGAATAGAGCATCACACATAGATTAGATAGATAGAAACATGTCAGTCACATATATAAGAAGTACAGTGACAGTGTTGGTTACTGTACTTGTCATTTAGTGTAAAGGATTTATTAAAAAAAATATTAGTGTTTTCATGCACCATCTCTTTAAAAAAGCCGGCCGGCAATTCAGCAGCGGTTCCCGACAATTTAGAGCAGAAAGATAGAGCATCACACATAGATTAGATAGATAGAAACATGTCAGTCACATATATAAGAAGTACAGTGACAGTGTTGGATACAGTACTTGTCATTTAGTGTTAAAATAAAGGATTTATTAAAAAAAAATTGGCGTGGGGTTCCCCGTAATTTTAGTCTCTAGCGGAGGTTAAGCAGACGGCTGGGGCAGATGTTTGAAGCCTGGGAAGGGGGTAATACCCATGGAGCTTCCCAGGCTACTAATATCAGCCCCCAGCTGAATACCTAGCCTTTACTAGCTATTAAAATGGGGGACCCCCCCAAAAAAAATGACGTGGGGTCCCCCCTATTTTAATAGCTAGCAAAGGCTAGGAAGACAGCTGGGGGCTGATATTAATAGCCCAGGAAGGGTGCCATGAATATTGGCTCACTCCCAGGCTAGAAACACCAGCCTTCAGCCGCCCCAGAAATGGCGCATCCATAGGATGCGCCGATTCTGGCACTTAGCCTCGCTCTTCCCATTGCCCTGTAGCGGTGGCAGTGGGGTAAAAGGGCTGGGGTTGATGTCGGCTTATAGTGCCAGCTGACATCAAGCCCAGGTTAGTAATGGAGAGGCATCTATAAGACACCCCCATTACTAACCCCATAGTCAAAGTTAAAAGAAAACACAAACACCCAGAATAAAGTCCTTTAATTGAAATAAATACACAATTCTTTATTGTTCTAAATTAAACCATACTTACCATCACGCCCATTCCAGCTGAAGCCAACGATCTCCTGCAATAAAAGAAAAATAATAAAGCAACATCATCCTTACGTTTCCATGGTTCCCAGGACAGCTCCAGCTCTGCTACATCGAGATGACAGGCTGGACCGCAGCAGAAAGCTGCCATCCAGCCTGTCATCCCGCAGACACTGAGAAGCGCAGGCATGCTTGCGCTCCTCAGTGTCAAGGCTGTGACGGCATCGAGATGAGCCGAGGTCATGTCCAATGAACTCAGCTCACCTCATGCACGTCACTGACAGCGTGGGAAAATTCTCCTGCACTCAGCGCTTCAGCGTGAGAATTTTCCCACGCTGTCAGTGACGTGCATGAGGTGAGCTCATGTCGAATGAACTCAGCTCACCTCATGTACGTCACTGACAGCATGGGAAAATTCTCCTGCACTCAGCGCTTCAGCGTGAGAATTTTCCCATACTGTCAGTGACGTGCATGAGGTGAGTTCATGTCCAATGAACTCAGCTCAACTCATGCACGTCACTGACAGCGTGGGAAAATTCTCCTGCACTCAGCGATTCAGCGTGAGAATTTTCCCACGCTGTCAGTGACGTGCATGAGGTGAGCTCATGTCCAATTGACGCGCCCCTGGGCCTGTGTCGCGCTGCGTTGCGCACGCGGGAGCTTACCCGGAGCCGAATCTCTTGAGGGTTGTAGTCTCGTGGCGGTGACCCGGTCCGTGCCCAGGGAGTCAAACTGAGCGGCGATGTAACAGCGGTAGATGTAGGACGACTACGCCACCCGTTGAATGCAGCTATGGAGCTGCCGCTGCAAGACAGTCCGCTGAGGCCGGTGGATGGATGGTGCAGCGTAGATGGTATAACCCCCAACGGGAGGGGTATGGCCTCAGGGCAGCAGATGTGGATGATGGGGGTAGCAGGAACCACTCAGAGACGGTGCGGTGTAATTCAGGGTCTTTACTGGTAACAACGATAGACCCTCCCGGAGTACTTGCTAGTGAACGGGGCCTGGTCAGTCCTTGAGCAGATGGGATCTCCGCTGGCCAGGCGGAGTTGTAGGCCTCCCAAACTGACTGTACTCTTCTGGCTACCTTGCTAGAAGCGGATATAAGTAGCCCACGTCCCTGAGTGTACCGTGTGGTGCTCACCCGTATGGCCGGTGACTCGGGGCCTTCTAATGGCTTCCGCTCCACGATGGCGGTGCTGGTCCCACGCGTGTGACCGTGCCTTCGGGTTTCTGGGCCTGAGGACCTGAAATCCCCTGCCGGTCGGCTTCTGCTGCTGGGTAAGAGTTAGTCCCCACAGCCTCGGACGCCGGGTCCGGTAAGAAAGCTTCTCAGTCAGGGCGAGCTCTGCAGCTGCCAGCCCCTGACTTGTAGTAGTATTGCTCCCACTGAGCTTCTGCTGTTTCTTCCTGTGACTGTTTCTTGTCTCTACTCTCCTTGACTAACTAACCCTGCTTCAGCCCCGGGTTTATATAGGGGAAGGTCTTCCCCTCCCAAGACTGGGCAGGAGGTGTGGCATGCACAGGATCCCTGACCAAAGAACCTCCCACCTGCTCTCAGACATAACATTACATTACTGTGGGAAACCAGACCCCTGGGGTGCCACATTCCCCCCTAGTAAAATTTAGTACTCCGGGACTAAAGACATTTTAGAAAAACATAGCAAGATATAACAATAACAATACAATAAGAAACACATAAAGGTGGTCACGGCATGTCCGTAACCGGGTGCAGTCTTTGAAGAAAGCAAGGTGTCCATTTCACCAAAACAGGGAGACGTAACCAGGTAGGGGTCTGTCCTACCCCGAGTCCTTATCTTCTGGCAGCCATACAGATTGCAGAATTCCTGGAAGACCTCCGCTTCAAAGGCAGGTCCCTGGTCTGTCAGCACTTGGTCCGGGTACCCGTGTGGACGGCAAAAGTGCTGCTGGAAGGCTCTAGCTGCTGTTTGAGCCGTTAAGTCCTTGACGGGGACGACAACCAGAAACCGGGAGTAATGATCCACGATGGTTAACGCGTAGACGTAGCCACTTCTGCTTGGGGTCAGTTTTACATGATCCAAGGCTACCAGTTCCAACGGTTGCCGGGTGACGATGGACTGCAGGGGAGTCTTCTGGCTGGCACGGTCCTTCCTTCTCAGGTTGCACGGGCCACAGTCTCTGCACCACTTCTCGATGGTTCCCCTCATGCCTACCCAGTGGAACCGCTCGCGCAGCAGGAACTCCAGCTTCTTCCACCCGAAGTGTCCAGCTCCGTCGTGGTATGCCTCCATCACCATGGCTGCGTCTCTTCGTGGCACCACTACTTGCCAGAGTAATTCATGCGTCCGGGAGTTAACCATTCTGCGGCACAACTTCCCTTTGTAAAGGAACAGTCGACTCTTCTCTGCCCATAGTTGTTTGGCTTCCTCCGGAGCGTCTGGTTCAAGGCGAGCCTCCGGCCGAGTCAGCATCTCCTTCACCAGTCGGACGGCAGGGTCGCTGTCTTGCGTTTCCGCCCAGTTGTAGTGGGGTAAGGGGTTCAACGTAGCAGCCTGCTTACTCCTTACCCGGTGGGAATACTGGATAGTCCCATGACGGTGGAACGCAGGGAGTTCAACTTCTTCCAGTCCCTCCGGATCTTCTCCTCCGCCCGGCAGGTTGGGCATCCTGGACAGGGCGTCCGCATTGGTATTGGAGCGTCCTGCCCGGTATTTGATTGTGAACTCGTAGTTGGACAGACGGGCCATCCACCTCTGCTCCAGGGCACCGAGTCTTGCCGTGTCCAGGTGTGTCAACGGGTTGTTATCCGTGTACACGGTGAACCGGGCAGAAGCGAGGTAATGCTTAAAGCGCTCGGTGACTGCCCATACTACGGCCAGGAACTCTAACTTAAATGAGCTGTAATTCTCGGGGTTCCTTTCGGTGGGTCGCAGTTTTCGGCTGGCGTAGGCGATTACTCGTTCCTTCCCCTGCTGGATCTGGGACAGTACGGCTCCTAGCCCGATGTTACTGGCGTCGGTGTAGAGGATAAAGGGCTGGCTATAATCCGGGTACGCCAGGATTTCGTCCCCCGTGAGGGCCATCTTCAGCTGGCGCAAGGACTCTTCTTCCAGCTCCTCCCATTTGAAGGGCGGCTTCTGGTTCTTGGCCTTCCGGGACTGGCCTATCAGGAGGTCCTGCATAGGTGCTGCCTTTTTGGTGAAACCGGGAATAAACCTTCGGTAGTAGCCTACCAACCCGAGGAACTGCCGCACTTCTTTTACGCTGGAGGGGCTTGGCCATTCCTTAATTGCGGTGATCTTATCAGGGTCGGGAGCCACTCCGTCAGCGCTCACCACGTGTCCCAGGTACTGCACCTTTGGTTTCAGGAGGTGACACTTGGAGGGTTTCACCTTTAGGCCGTAACTTGCCAGAGCTTCGAACACTTCCGCCAGGTGTTTCAGGTGGTCCTCATACGTCTTGGAATATACGATGACATCGTCCAGGTACAACAGGACCGTCTCGAAGTTTCTGTGGCCCAGACAACACTCCATTAGTCGTTGGAAGGTTCCCGGTGCGTTGCAGAGTCCGAACGGCATGCAGGTGAACTCGCTAACTCCCATCGGGGTGGTGAATGCGGTCTTCTCCCGGTCCGCCTCTGCTACAGGAACCTGCCAGTACCCGCTAGTGAGATCCAAGGTAGAGAAGAAGTTAGCAGATCTTAAAGCAGCCAATGACTCCTCTATCCTTGGTAAGGGGTACGCATCCTTGTGTGTGATACGATTGATTTTCCGGTAATCTACACACATCCTCATGGTGTTGTCTTTCTTTCGGACTAAGACTAGTGGAGCTGCCCAGGGGCTACAGCTATCCCTGATCACCCCAGCCTCCTTCATGTCTCTAAGCATCCCCTTGGCGTGTTGGTAGTGGGCAGGGGGTACGGGTCGATACCTCTCTTTTATAGGAGGATGGTCTCCCGTGGGGATGTGGTGTTCTACCCCCTTGACTCGCCCGAAGTCTAACGGGTGTTTACTGAACACTCTCTCGTACTCCTGAACCACCCGATAGACTCCTTGTTTCTGGTGTGCGGGAGTGGAGTCAGTACCCAGATGTAGTTGCTGACACCAGTCCTCCATGTTTTTCTTAGAGCCGTTACCTTCCTCCGGGTGAGATGGAGGCAAGGGTTCCACAGATTGTATAGAATTTTGGTTAATGGTATATAATTTGGCTAGCGTGGCATACCGGGGCAGGTACACTTCCCTCTCCCCGAAATATTTATTATGCGAACGGGCACCCTCCCATGGCGTACATCAACCACCCCCCGTGCTGTCAAAATGGTGGGCCTACTGTCCGAGTAAACTGGTTCTACCATTGCCTGGTAATCTCTACCTCTCAGACCAATAGCTGCCCGGCACCAAATCATAATTTCACTTTTTGGGGGCATGGCAATAGGAAAAGGGTCACACATTCTTACGCTACCAATCTCACCGCCGGAGAGTTCCACCTGTTGCCGTCGCATCAGTGCCCGGATCTCTTTCTGGAGCACCCACTGCTCGCCGGAGCTGGCGTTCTTGGCAACCTGCTGTAAAAGGAAAATCACCTCTGCAAGACAATTTTCAATTACATTAGTTCCTAGAGTTATTTTTGGGTGACTCTCATGTTTGTCAATATCTACAATGATCAGTCCCTGTGCTGCCAGTTCGACTCTACCGATTTTGATGGTCACCTCTTTAAATCCGATCTGTGGCACGGGCTGGCCATTGCTGGCGATGATACTCAAGTCGTCGTCAGGGTAGCGGGTAATATCCGAGTCATTCCAGTACTGCTTAAAGAGCACGTACGGGATGGTGGTGACCTGTGACCCGGTGTCCAGTAGGGCACTCATGGGAATGCCATCCAGTACCACAGGCAAGACTGGACGTCCTCCCACATATCTGTCGCGCCAGTTCGATGGGCCTGGTGATCTTTTTCCTGGGGGTTGGCCCTCTACCCCAGGTTGTGCCCGTTTAAAGAACAGTACCTTGCCATATGTCCAGGTTGATTGCAGCGGCGGCAGATGGGTCGTCCGTCCTCGCTGTATCGGTCACTGGGTCTTCCTCTGGCCGGTGGGGTCCTCCTTGGTCGACGCCACGGGATGTCCTCCGGTCCGGATGCCAGCTGGATCTTCCCTGGGGTGGAAGCCTGTAAAGACTGCACAGTTCGGGTTAGCGCAGCAACGCTCTTAGCTAGCTCTTGGACCTGATGGTGTAGGTCTGGAGCCGGGTCATTGTCCAAAGCCTGCGCATCAGCTCCCACAGGCCCTGCCGACAAGGGCGCCGCCTCCTGGTGGTAAGTGATAGCAGGGCGCTTGTGGGTCACAACGTCACCCGGTGGCGGTTCTCGGAGCACCCGGATGGCTCTGTCCTTGAACTGTGCAAAGCCCAGATGGGGATCCTGTAAGGCCATTGCCCGCAACTGGGTTCGGTGGGTATTACAATACAGTCCCTCTATAAACTGTTCGGTCAACAGCCTGTCCTCGTTTCCCACTCCATCAGGGTCGGTCTGCTTAATGGCCCTCAGGGCCTCTTGTAGGTTTAGTGCATAGTCCCTTATACTCTCATGCCCTCGCTGCTTGCACCCGTAGAATCTAAGCTTAATCTCGGCTGAGGTGCGGGTATCAAAGGTGCCCTTCAGCCGGGTTAGTATCCCTGCGACAGTCTTCCTCCCAGGTGGCCAGGATTTTACTTCCCTTTTGGCTGCCCCGGTTAGTTGGGCCACCAGGATGCTCACTTTTTGCTCTTCTGTGAGGGGGTACACCTGGAAGAGGCTATCCAGCTTTTCTCTAAAGTCATGCAGGGTATGTGACTCCCCTGAGTACTGGGGTAGCCAAGCTGCTCCCGGGATATAGGGCATGGTGAAGGGCATAACTGCAGCAGCGGTAGCGCTGGCGGGGGTTGAGGCAGTGAAGCTCTCCTCCGTATCCGACATCTTCCTCCCCCCTAGTGGACCGTGGCCTACCTTGCGATGATCCTGTTCCGTAGGCCGCAGCTCCGCAGTGGATCGTCAGGGTTGAGGACCTTCCGTCGCGCTCCTGTGACGTCGGCGTCTGCTGGGCTCCTTCCAGGACCTTACGCAACGTCCGGACGTGAGGCGGGGCTTCAGTTCTCGCGCGCTTTCGGAGTCCACGCCCCTCTTCTTCCCGCGCGGCGTCCTCAAGATGGCGTCCAATGGCGGGAAAACTCCACGGATGGCGGGAAGAAGGCAGAAGATGGCGCCGGATGGCGGGAAACTTCACCGATGGCGGGAAGAAGGCTGAAGATGGCGCCGGATGGCGGGAATCTTCACCACAGGTAAGTTTGAAAAGTCTCTTTTTCAGGCACGCAGTACCCGGTGGTTGCGGGCACGAAATCCTGCCGACTACGCCAAAGTTGACGCGCCCCTGAGCCTGTGTCGCGCTGCGTTGCGCACGCGGGAGCTTACCCGGAGCCGGATCTCTTGAGGGTTGTAGTCTCGTGGCGGTGACCCGGTCCGTGCCCAGGGAGTCAAACTGAGCGGCGATGTAACAGCGGTAGATGTAGGACGACTACGCCACCCGTTGAATGCAGCTATGGAGCTGCCGCTGCAAGACAGTCCGCTGAGGCCGGTGGATGGATGGTGCAGCGTAGATGGTATAACCCCCAACGGGAGGGGTATGGCCTCAGGGCAGCAGATGTGGATGATGGGGGTAGCAGGAACCACTCAGAGACGGTGCGGTGTAATTCAGGGTCTTTACTGGTAACAACGATAGACCCTCCTGGAGTACTTGCTAGTGAACGGGGCCTGGTCAGTCCTTGAGCAGATGGGATCTCCCCTGGCCAGGCGGAGTTGTAGGCCTCCCAAACTGACTGTACTCTTCTGGCTACCTTGCTAGAAGCGGATATAAGTAGCCCACGTCCCTGAGTGTACCGTGTGGTGCTCACCCGTATGGCCGGTGACTCGGGGCCTTCTAATGGCTTCCGCTCCACGATGGCGGTGCTGGTCCCACGCGTGTGACCGTGCCTTCGGGTTTCTGGGCCTGAGGACCTGAAATCCCCTGCCGGTCGGCTTCTGCTGCTGGGTAAGAGTTAGTCCCCACAGCCTCGGACGCCGGGTCCGGTAAGAAAGCTTCTCAGTCAGGGCGAGCTCTGCAGCTGCCAGCCCCTGACTTGTAGTAGTATTGCTCCCACTGAGCTTCTGCTGTTTCTTCCTGTGACTGTTTCTTGTCTCTACTCTCCTTGACTAACTAACCCTGCTTCAGCCCCGGGTTTATATAGGGGAAGGTCTTCCCCTCCCAAGACTGGGCAGGAGGTGTGGCATGCACAGGATCCCTGACCAAAGAACCTTCCACCTGCTCTCAGACATAACATTACATTACTGTGGGAAACCAGACCCCTGGGGTGCCACACAATGAACTCAGCTCACCTCATGTACGTCACTGACAGCGTGGGAGAATTCTCACGCTGAAGCGCTGAGTGCAGGAGAATTTTCCCATGCTGTCAGTGACGTGCATGAGGTGAGCCGAGTTCATTGGACATGAACTCGGCTCATCTGGATGCCGTCACAGCGAGACACTGAGGAGCGCAAGCATGCCTGCGCTTCTCAGTGTCTGCGGGATGACAGGCTGGATGGCAGCTTTCTGCTGCGGTCCAGCCTGTCATCTCGATGTAGCAGAGCTGAAGCTGTCGTGGGAACCATGGAAAGGTAAGGATGATGTTGCTTTATTATTTTTCTTTTATTGCAGGAGATCGTTGGCTTCAGCTGGAATGGGCGTGATGGTAAGTATGGTTTAATTTAGAACAATAAAGAATTGTGTGTTTATTTCAATTAGAGGACTTTATTCTGGGTGTTGTGTTTTTTTTTTAATTCTTTACTAGAAATTCATGGCGGTCATGTCTAATATTGGCGTGACCCCTTGAATTTCGGGCTTAGGGCCAGCTGATAATACCAAGCTGGCCCTAACCCCTTTAATACCCAGTGAGCCACCGCACCAGGGCCCTGGATGAGTTGGGTACAGCGCCAGAAGATGGCGCTTCTATGAACGCGCCATTTTCCGGGGTGGCTGTGGACTGCAATTTGCAGCGGGGGGGGCCCAGAAAGCTTGGGCCTCCCTGCGCTGCAGATTCCAGCCCCCAGCTGCCTAGTTGTACCTGGCTGGACACAAAAATAGGGCGAAGCCCCACATAATTTAAAAAAAAATATTTCAGGAAATTCATGAAATAATTAAAAAAAAATTGACGTGGGGCTTTGCACTATATTTGTGTCCAGCCAGGTACAGCAGGCAGGAACGGGCTGCCCCCAACCACCAGCTGCCTATTTGTACCTGGCCGAACACAACAATATAGGGAAGCCCTTTTTTTCTTAATTATATCATGAATTTCATGAAATAATTTAAAAAAAAAAATACGTGGGGCTTTGCCCTATTTTTGTGTCCAGCCAGGTACAACTAGGCAGCTGGGGGCTGGAATCCGCAGCGCAGGGAGGCCCAAGCTTTCTGCCCCCCCCCCCCCCGCTGCAAATTGCAGTCCGCAGCCACCCCGGAAAATGGCGCGTTCATAGAAGCGCCATCTTCTGGCGCTGTACCCAACTCATCCAGGGCCCTGGTGGGGTGGCTCACTGGGTAATAAAGGGGTTAGGGCCAGCTTGGCATTATCAGCTGGCCCTAAGCCCGAAATTCATGGGGTCACGCCAATATTAGACATGACCACCATGAATTTCTAGTAAAGTATTTAAAAAAAACACAACACCCAGAAAAAAGTCCTTTAATTGAAATAAACACACAATTCTTTATTGTTCTAAATTAAACCATACTTACCATCACGCCCATTCCAGCTGAAGCCAATGTCTTCTGCAATAAAAGTAAAATAATAAAGCAACATCATCCTTACCTTTCTATGGTTCCCACGACAGCTTCAGCTCCGCTACATCGAGATGACAGGCTGGACCGCAGCAGAAAGCTGCCATCCAGCCTGTCATCCCGCAGACACTGAGAAGCGCAGGCTTGCTTGCGCTCCTCAGTGTCTGGCAGTGACGGCATCCAGATGAGCCGAGTTCATGTCCAATGAACTCAGCTCACCTCATGTACGTCACTGACAGCGTGGGAAAATTCTCCTGCACTCAGCGCTTCAGCGTGAGTATTCTCCCACGCTGTCAGTGACGTGCATGAGGTGAGCTCATGTCCAATGAACTCAGCTCTCTTCATGCACGTCACTGACAGCGTGGGAAAATTCTCCTGCACTCAGCGCTTCAGCGTGAGAATTTTCCCACGCTGTCAGTGACGTGCATGAGATGAGTTCATGTCCAATGATCTCAGCTCACCTCATGTACGTCACTGACAGCGTGGGAGAATACTCACGCTGAAGCGCTGAGTGCAGGAGAATTTTCCCACGCTGTCAGTGACGTGCCTGAGGTGAGCCGAGTTCATTGGACATGAACTCGGCTCATCTTTATGCCGTCACAGCGAGACACTGAGGAGCGCAAGCATGCCTGCGCTTCTCAGTGTGTGCGGCATGGCAGCGTTCTGCTGCGATCCAGCCTGTTATGTGAATGTAGCAGAGCTGAAGCCGTCATGGGAACCATGGAAAGGTAAGGATGATGTTGGTTTATTATTTTACTTTTATTGCAGGAGATCGTTGGCTTCAGCTGGAATTGGCGTGACGGTAAGTATGGTTTAATTTAGAACAATAAAGAATTGTGTCTTTATTTCAATTAAAGGACTTTATTCTGGGTGTTTGTGTTTTTTTTTAACTTTGACTATGGGGTTAGTAATGGGGTGTCTTATAGACGCCTCTCCATTACTAACCTGGGCTTGATGTCAGCTGGCATTATAAGCTGACATCAACCCCAGCCCTATTACCCCACTGCCACCGCTACAGGGCAGTGGGAAGAGCGAGGCTAAGTGCCAGAATTGGCGCATCCTACGGATGTGCCATTTCTGGTGCGGCTGACGGCTGGTGTTTCTAGCCTGGGAGGGGGCCAATATTCATGGCACCCTTCCTGGGCTATTAATATCAGCCCCCAGCTGTCTGCCTAGCCTTTGCTAGCTATTAAAATAGGGGGGACCCCACGTCATTTTTTTGAGGGGTCCCCCATTTTAATAGCTAGTAAAGGCTAGGTATTCAGCTGGGGGCTGATATTAGTAGCCTTGGAAGCTCCGTGGGTATTACCCCCTTCCCAGGCTTCAAACATCTGCCCCAGCCGTCTGCTTAACCTCTGCTAGAGCCTAAAATTATGGGGAACCCCACGCCAATTTTTTTTTAAATAAATCCTTTATTTTAACACTAAATGACAAGTACAGTAAGCAACACTGTCACTGTACTTCATATATATGTGACTGACATGTTTCTATCTATCTAATCTATGTGTGATTCTCTATTCTTTCTGTTATAAATTGTCGGGTACCGCTGCTGAAAAGCCGGCCGGCTTTTTTAAAGAGACCGTGCATGAAAACACTATTATTTTTTTTAATAAATCCTTTACACTAAATGACAAGTACAGTAAGCAACACTGTCACTGTACTTCATATATATGTGACTGACATGTTTCTATCTATCTAATCTATGTGTGAAGCTCTATTCTTTCTGTTCTAAATTGTCGGGTACCGGTGTATGCCGCTGCTGAATTGCCGGCTTTTCATGTTTCACTGTGAGCACTGTTCCCATCGATTTGGGCAATCACTGTAATGCCACAACCACCATGGCTGTGGCATTACAGTGAGTGGCAGACAATCCCTGCATGATTGGTGCTTTAAATAGCGCCAGACATGCAGGACACGCTTTTGGTGCACGAACAGTTATCGAACATAACCTCGAACAGCCGAATTTTTTGCAAATCGTTCGGGTTCGTCGAACAACTCGAACACCGCCCAAATCAGCTCGAATTTGAGATTGGCGAACAGTTCTAGTTCAAACACCACTCATCTCTATATGTGACTGCAGACTTGTGAATCCTCACAGTGTGCGCACTGCACAAGGTCAGGATTAGTAATAAGCCAATATGTTCGACATCCGATTTCTAAACTTAACTTCGACACGAATTCGGATTTGTGATCAGAAAGGCGAGCAAAATTTGTTAAATTCTGGAAAATCGATAACGTTCAGCGAATTTCCATGGTTACGTGATTGCGGGGCACATACAGCGTTTTTAACAGTTTTGCTAGCATAGTGCTTGTGTATGATGAGCGGGGATACATGGTAGATGAGTGGGGGGCTGGATATAGCTCAGAACAGATCAGTTCATCAGCGTGCTGTGTTGTTTTTTTTTTTTCTGTAGGCGGTAAAATTAAGTCAGGAAAGCGCGGCTAGCCAATCATTGCGCAGGAAGCATCTACAGTGTCTCAGACACAAGGGCTTCTGCAATTGGCTGCTGAAATCACATGTCCTCTCCATATAAAAACTGGCCATGTTCCCTCAGCGCCATTTTATGCATGTCACTTGTATTAGACGCTGCTCCTGCACTCAGCTCCTGTGTAATGAGAGATATTCGCTAGATAGATGGGCGCTTCTGTGGAAGTCAGATAGTGTAGATAAGTCATGTGCTGTGTACCTGTTCAATCGACTTTGCAGCACTTTTTTTGTTTTTGTGCAATTACTGAAATTCTGACAGAAAGAGCAGGGCCTATGGCATAGAACAGTGTTGTGCACCGGTTGTACTGTCTGTGCTCCATGCAGGGGTATACCTTCAATCTATTTTTGCACTTGCTAATGTGATAAAGCAAGCAAGCCCTTGTAGGCCACTTTTTGATTTTGTGGGGTTGAAATTCAGCTATCTGCAGAGCTTGTCAATGCAGAGCTTCTGAGTGCAGAGCACAAAAAATTTTTTTTTTCATTTGCTAATGTGATAGTGCAAGTTGTGGTAGCCCAGTTTGTAATTTTTTGGTGGATGAACTTCAGCCTTATGCACAGTAAAACAAATATCTTTTTTTCTGTTGCTAGTCACAGTCCACCAAAGATTTTTTTGTGTGGCAAACGTGATACAGTCTGCTAAAAGCCACCTACTATCTTAGTGGCGGTGAACCTCAGCTGTTTTCAAAGTAAAAAAATTGATATTTTGTCTTGCTAGGCAGAGTCCACCAAAGATATTTTTGAGTGGCAAATATCATACACTCTGCTATATGTCAGCTACTACGTTAGTGGCGGTGAACTTCAGCTGTTTTCAGAGTAAAAAAAAATATTTTTTCTGTTGCTAGGCAGAGTCAACAAAAAATTTTTTGGTGTCACAAACGTGATACACTTTGCTAAAAGCCACATACTATTTTAGTGGTGGTGAAATTCAGCTGTATGCAGAGCTTATGCAGAGTAAAAAAACTATTTTTTACTGTGACTAACGAGATACAGCAGGCTAAATCTGAGTTTGAAATATCTTGGAGCATATATTCTATGTTATACAGGCCTCATCCACAGTCAAAAAATACTTTCTTCTGTTACTAATGTGATACAGTATTACTAATGTGATACAGTAGGGGACATCTCAGTTTGAAATAGTTCGTAGCATATCTCCTATGTTATACAGGCCTCATCTACAATAAAAAAATACTTTCTTCTGTTACTAATGTGATACAGTAGGGAACATCTGAGTTTGAAATTGTTCGTAGCATATCTCCTATGTTATATAGGCCTCATAGACACTAAAAAAATACTTTCTTCTGTTACTAACGTCATACACTCGGAGACATCTCAGGGTGCCAGGGGAGGGTGGTTCACTGCGATCGAAGGGGTTGACGATGCCAGAAAAACTTTAGTGAAGGTGTTAATAAAGGTGAGGAACAAATGGAAGAGGAAGAGGTGATGGGCGAGTAACAGTCAGAACATGAAGAGGATAATCATCCCCTCTCTGTTCGTGTTTTTGCGGGAGGGGACAGAAGACACAAGCATCAGAATTACCCAGCCACCAACACAGCATGGGCTTGAACCTCAGAAAAGAGGCCAACATATGAGTGCGTTCTTGCTGCACTATCTTCAACATGATAGCCGTATAGTTATGATTAAAAATAGTGCTGACAACGGGGTTGCCACTCTGTTAGATCCACATTATAAGAGTAAATTTTGCCAGGAGCTTCCTGCCCTGGAAAGGGACCCACGAATGTTGGAGTATTGAAACCCGCTTTTACACAACCTTAACAATGGTTTTCCCCAAGCCAGCAGTGAGGCACAGAGTCCATCGCAGCTCTAGACTTCCAACCTTCGGCGAGTCAATTTGTCAATGCCAAAATATTAGCAGCAGCAGTAGTGTAAGTGGCAGAAGCAATTTCTGCGAGTCCTTTCACACATTTTTTAGACCAGCTCGTGTACCTGCATAACAGAGTACAAGTCTGACACGTGGTGAATGACTGGAGAGGATGGTACACTCCTGACTGAGTCTCCATCTGCTGGGTTGGCTGTAGTGGAAGAGGTTTTGGTTCCTAAATTCTACAATTTCTACTGTAGTGAAATTAATGCCACTTTGCTGGTGTCTGCAACTAATTTTTGGAACTGTGGAGAATCCTGATTGGGTATCCATCTATTGGGTTTGGCTGTAGTGGAAGAGGTTTCTATCTCCATTAAACTACTTCTACTCTGGTGAAATTGATGCCACTTTGCTGGTGTCTGCCAATAATTTTTGGAAATGTGGGGAATCCTGATAGGGTATCCATCTACTGGGTTGGATGTAGGGGAAGAGGTGTCGTTCCTAATTCTACAATTTGTACTGTACTGAAATTGATGCCACTTTGGTGGTTTTAGGCCCTCATTTTTTGAAATGTGGAGAATCCTGATTGGGTCTCCATCTATTGGGTTGGCTGTAGTGGAAGCGGTGTCGGTCCCCATTATACTACTTAAACTCTAGTGAAATTGATGCCACTTTGGTGGTTTTAGGCCCTCATTTATTTAAATGTGAAAACTCCTGATTGTGTCTCCATCTATTGGGTTGGCTGTAGTGAAAGAGGTTTCTGTCTCCATTAAACTATTTCTACTCTGCTGAAATTGATGCCTTTTTGCTGGTGTCTGCCACTAATTTTTGGAAATGTGGAGAATGCTGATTGGGACTCCGCATCTACTGGGTTGGCTGTAGCAGAAGAGGTGTCATTCCTAATTCTACAATTTCTACTGTAGTGAAATTGATGCCACTTTGCTGGTGTCTGCCACTAATTTTTGGAAATGTGGAGAATGCTGATTGGGACTCCATCTACTGGGTTGGCTGTAGCAGAAGAGGTGTCATTCCTAATTCTACAATTTCTACTGTAGTGAAATTGATGCCACTTTGCTGGTGTCTGCCACTAATTTTTTGGAAATGTGGGGAATCCTGATTGGGTCTCAATCTATTGGATTAAGCTGCAAAAGAGAATGGACAGCACCTCCAAAAACATACGTTGATCAAATGCCTCTCAGCAAAAATATGTAAAACTGAACATGAGGTTCTTAGTTTAACATTCTGATCATACTGTATGAAGCCCACTGCCACGTCATGGCAAACCTCTTAGTGGGTCCTAACATTTCCTGCCTGAGCGGGAGCGGAGCCGTGCTCTAACCACCGTCACAGCGACAATGCACCAGCAGGGCGGTGCCTCACAGCACCCATGCTGCAAGACCGAGTACCCATGACTCCAGGCCACCTGGACCACCTGCACCACATGAAAGGAGCATTGTGACTCACCTTCCTCAAGCTCTCAAGTGAGAGCAAAAATAGGCTAGACCCTCTTTGCAGTATCCTGCTAATTAAAATCGCCTGTGCCAAATGGGAGGAGTGCACATCCGAAAAAAAATGGACAGATCATGCATTAAGATCTTCATCTATTGGGTTGGCTGTAGTGGAAGCGGTGTTGGTCCCCATTATATTACTTCTACTCTAGTGAAATTGATGCCACTTCGGTGGTGTCAGGCCCTAATTTTTTTAATGTGAACACTCCTGGTTGGGTCTCCATTTGCTGGGTTGACTGTAGTGGAAGAGGTTTTGGTCTCCATTATAATAGTTATACTCTAGTGAAATAATTTTTTTTGATGCAGATATTGTTCTCAACACAGGGGTATACAAACATGATAAACTCAAATTCGTTTTTCAATAAACAACCATCAGCCACCCCATCAAATGCATCCGCTGCTTCTTCCTCCTCCTCTGTTACCATGCCTAGTATTGTCACGTAGGTCTCCCACCACAGAACCTCCGGTTGTATACCTGCTCCAGTCAGGCTGAGTGAGAGCCCGTCAGCTCTAATTGAAGCGGACATGCCTGGTGTGCTTGTTTCACTGAGCACACCACACGTTTCTCAATCCACTGTAACATCTCCGCCTGCCCCTCACTCACGATCCAGCAGTTTGTCCGTTTCACTGTACCACTGCAGCCGGCCCTCGGTCCCACACTTGTGGTCACTTAAAAGATTGTTTCATCCTACACATGACAAAGCTAAAAGTTTGAACTCCACCATCTTTTGACTATGGAAATGGTGATCTTAGGCCCTATTTTTTCTAAATGTGAACAGTTCTGATTGTGTCTCCATCTGTTGGGTTGGCAGTAGTGGAAGACTTGTTGGTCCCCATTATACTACTCTAGTGAAATTGATGCCACTTTGGTGGTTTTAGGCCCTCATTAATTAAAATGTGAACACTCCTGATTGGGTCTTCATCTATTGGGTTGGCTGTAGTGGAAGAGATTTCTGTCTCCATTAAACTACTTCTACTCTGGTGAAATTTATGCCACTTTGATGGTGTCTGCCACTAATTTTTGGAAACGTGGAGAATCCTGATTGGGTCTCCATCAATTGGGTTGGCTGTAGTGGAAAAGGTTTTGGTCTCCATGAAACTACCTTTACTCTGGTGAAATTGATGCCACTTTGCTGGTGTCTGCCACTAATTTTTGTAAATGTGGGGAATCCTAATAGGGTCTCCATCTACTGGGTTGGCTGTAGTGGAAGAGGTGTCATTCCAAATTCTACAATTTCTATTGTAGTGAAATTGATGCCACTTTGCAGGTGTCTGCCACTAATTTTTGGATATGTGGGGAATCCTGATTGGGTCTCCATCTATTTTGTTGGTGGTAGTGGAAGAGGTGTCGTTCCAAATTCTACAATTTCTTCTGTAGGGAAATTGATGCCACTTTGCTGGTGTCTGCCACTAATTTTTGGAAATGTGTAGAATCCTGATTGGGTCTCCATCTATTGAGTTTGGCTGTAGTGGAAGAGTTGTCAATCACCATTATGCTAGTTCTACTCTAATGAAATTAATTCTTTGGTGCAGATATTTTTGTCACAGGGGTACACAAGATATAATAGAAATTGGTTTTCTTAGTACCATGGTATATAAAGCAGGCTATATTTCATCTTTTAATTTTTCGGTGCTGATATTGTTCTCCATACAGGTGTACACATTAGTAATGCGGATTCTCAAAACCTACCCAGATCTGCCAGAGCTGCTTGTGAAAATACAACGGGTGTGTGCCCATTTCAGAAAGTTAGCTATAGCTTCCGCCACCCTGGCAGTGCTTCAGCATCATATGCAGCTTCCAGCTCACAGACTGTTGTGCGATGTCACCACATGTCAGAAATCAACGTTGCAGATGTTGGGAAGGATTTGTGAGCAACAGAAGGCACTTGTTGAGTACCAGCTTCAACACACCCATCGACATTCAGGTCAGCCTCCGCACATAAGAACTGATGAGTGGGCATGGATGTCTGACATCTGTGCCGTCCTCCAAAACTTTGAGGACTCCACCAAGACGGTGAGCAGCAATGACGCCATAATTAGCTTCACCATTCCGCTTCTCTATCTACTGAAACGCTTGGTGCTCACAGTTAAAGAGGAGGCATTGCAGGTGGAGCAAAGAACTATGCAGCCCAGCTTCATCTCATCTCAATGCGGATTGGGTGATAATGAGGAGGAGGAGAATGCGGAGGACAATATGGACAGATCCTCTTGGGGAGGACAGGGAAGTCTTGGAAGTCTTGATACCCCTCTTTCAGTCTGTGGGAAAGCTGTATGACTTTCGCTTAATGACCTTCAGTGGCCTAAACCGTGGTTTTGCTTATGCACATTATTTCTCAAAATGCATTGCAGATCAGGCCATTGTCCAAGTCTGTAGTGATTAAATTCAAGGCGTAAAGAAAGATCTTTGTCTGTGACTAAGCACCACCGAGAAGTGTGAGCTGATGTTGGACGGGCTGCCATTGCTTATGCAACAAGCTGCATTAGAGGACTTACTGGGAGAAATGACAGCTGGAGTAGACACGGTTTCCCTCTATGCCTGTCCTTTCACCGAGCTAAAGAATTTGGTTGTGGTGAAATACAACTCTTACCAAGCAGCAGTGTCAGACTTAAGAACATTGGGCCCACCAGAGGATTTGATTCTGAGGGACCACCTTTCTCCCCCACTAAAGAGCCCCATAGTAGCTGCAAAGTTTGCGCTATGAACTCTCCTGAAGGAGAAGCCAGGGCCCACCGGAGGATTCTCCGATTCTCTGGTGGGCCCGTCCAACCCTGCCGAGAAGCATCCCTGGCTAAGAAAAGTGTGTGGGAAGATTCCCGGACACTCTATGGCTGTTTTTTTCACTGTGGACTGGCTCTGTACCGTCCCTGGCCACATTCACTTGTCCACGGGTTTGTGATTAGGTGGTCCTTCCCAGTAAGTGCACTGGGAAGGGCACGGGTAATGTTCTGGTACCCATGCTTGTGGAAGGTGGGGACGACACCGGGAGAAATAGTAGCGGCTGGGGATCGAGTATGGAGACCTGGCCGCCGGCGGCATGAAGTTGTGAAAAGCTTCCGCCTCCATGAAGCTAAAAGGCAACATTTCAAGTGCAAGCAGCTGTCCGGAAATGTGGCAGTTTAGTATTGCAGCCTGTTTTGGCTGGCTGCATATTTGAGTTTGCATTCCAAGTAACAGAAAACTAAGGAGATGGATGGCCTCATCATCATCATAACCTGAAAGGTTTGCGCTATGAACTCTCCTGATGGAGAAGCCAGGGCCCACTGGAGGATTTTCTGGTTCTCTGGTGAGCCCGTCCAACCCTGCCGAGAAGCAGCCCTGGCTAAGAAAAGTGTGTGGGAAGGTTCCTGGACACTCTGTTGCTGCTTTTTTACTGAGGGGGAAACCCACGCAAACACGGGGAGAACATCCAAAATCCTTGCAGATGTTGTCTTAAGTGGGATTTGAACCTTTGACCCCAGTGCTGCAAGGATTCAGTGCTAACCACTGAGCCACTGTGCTGCCCTATCTGTTCTCCCTCTGATACCTAACATGCTGGAGAAACTTGCACCTACTGCCACTCAGTATCTTCAGCTCCTTTGTGAGAAACTAATGTATTTGGGCAGCCACTCAGTCTACCAAATAAAATTCCTGAGAAGGAAATTGTGGATGGCTTTGTTACTGGTACTGGGGGCACTGCTAATACCATGGCACTGTGCCATAGTTCACTGGAAATATTCCAGGCTGGTGGGAGCCAAGCCAATTCCCATAGAAAAGTACCAGCAGCAACCTAAGGAGATGGTGGCTTCTATCATCATCACGACCTCGGCACTATGAACTCTCCTGAAGGAGAAGCCACGGCCCACCGGAGGAGTCTCCGGTTCTCAAGTGGGCCCGCCCAACTGTGGCACCCCTGCGGGTTCAGTCGCTACAGAGGTACTGCATCTCACCCAGAGGTGTGGTATCTCATGCTCAGGTAAGGAAGGAGTACTGCCCGGGACCCTAACACCTGCATCCAACACTACACTACTCCAGACCAGCAGGAGGGGCAAGATGTGTCGCTTTCCTGCTGAGCCCTGTCCCTGGCTGGAGTGGGGGGGGGAACCAAAGTAGGGGGAACCATGTAGTGGGTGTGGGTGGAGGAAGTAAATCAGGGGAGCACTGGTTAGGAATAGTATAAAGAGGGAAGCCATCTTGGATGTGAGAGTTCAGTCAGAGGAGGACAGTGAGAGGAGCAGGAGCTCTGTAGGAGCTCTGCTCAGGAGGAGGGCCTAGCCAGAGAGGCCAAGACTGAAGAGAGAGAGAGGAGCAGGAGAAAGGCTCCAGGAACGTGGAAGGGACCCCAGGGGTACGGGTAGTTCTGGAGGCCACCCGTATGCCTGAATCTACCAGGAGGTGGAGGGGTCAGGTTGCACAGAGGGGACCGGTTCCTAAACTAGCAGAGTTCTTTAAGCCTCAACTAGGAAACCGGAGGCTGCAGTATTTCAGGTACTGCAGCCAAAAGCCACATCTAATCACCAGAAAGGTGGCCATAGAGGACCCAGGGGACAGAGAAGACGTCGCCCGGCAAGGTCCGCGGAGGAGTCTCCGGTTCTCTGGTAGGCCAGTCCAACCCTTCCGACAAACAGCCCTGGCTAAGAAAAGTCTGTTGGAAGGTTCCCAGACACTCTATGGCTGTTATTTTTACTGTGGACTGGCTCCAGCAATCCATAAGATTGCAATCTATAAGATCCCTTCACTGGCTCCCAATTGCCCAGCGTATCCAGTTCAAACTAACTGCTAACTGTTCAACTAAACTACTAACACTAACATACAAAGCCATCCATAACCTTTCTTCTCCGTACATCTCTGAACTAATCTCCCAATATATTCCCTTCCGTAATCTTTGGTCCTCCCAAGACCTCCTTCTTTCCACACTTATTTGTTCCTCACCCAATCACCTCCAATACTTCTACCAAATATCCCCCATCCTCTGGAATTCTGTGCCTCAAGACGTCCCATTAGCCACCACATTCGGATCCTTCAGACACAACCTGAAAACCCATCTCTTCAAGACAGCCTACAGCCTGCCATTGCCTCGCTGCCCACTCACCTCAACTCCACAACCTACTGTCTCCTTCCCCACCATCCTGTAGAATGTAAGGCCTCAAGTGCAGGGTCTATAAGACTTAAGATGCAATATGGCACCTTGGAAAAGCCCAGTTATGTCCTCCCTCTGATATCTAACAATAACAAACAGGTCATGCTGGAGAAACTTGCACCTACTTCCACTCAGTGTATTCAGCTCCTTTGTGAGAAACTAATGTTTTCTCAGCCAGTCTACCAAATAAAATTCCTGAGGTACGGAAATTGTAGATGGCTTTGCTTCTGGTACTGAGTGCTAATACCACACCGTGCCATTCACTGGATATTCCTGGCTGGTTGGAGACAAGCTCATTCCCACAGAAAAGTACCAGCAAGCTAAGGAGATGGTGGCCTATATCATTATGAAGGAGTTTGGTCTTTGTCTAGTAGTCTGGCTTTTATACTAAAGATCCTGCTCATTTTTATACTTTTAAGTGAGCACACAGAGACCGTGGTTTCAGCAGCAGCGCATCCAGTCCAGGATAGTAGCGGAGAAATTGCTGTACCATCAGGTTGAGGACACGAGCCATGCAAAGCACGTGTCTGAGGTTGCCCCGGTGTAGGGCCGCCACTGGGTTTGCACCATTATCGCACACGGCCTTCCCTTGCTCCTGGTTCAGTGGAGACAGCCATTGCTCAAACTCGGCCTGGAGAGCTGTCCTCAACTTTTCAGCTGTATGACTGCGATCTCCAAGGCATAATAATTTTAACACTGCCTGATTGTGGTAAGACCTGGCTGTGCAGTACGGATGTGGGGGGGATTCTGTCTGCACTGTTGGAACGTGTGTCTCAGTAAGGCAGAGGTTGAGGGCGCAGGTGGAGGCCTTAGAGGAGGTGGAGGATGCAGAAGCACTGGAGGAAGTGTTAGATACAAAGGTTTGTCCCGCAAGCCTTGGGGATTTCAACACTTGCTGTCTAGTGTCACCTTGGTGTCTAGTGGTTTACTGTAGTTCTCCATCCCCTGGTGTGTAGTGGTTTAGTTCTCCAACCCTAGCTGTTTAGTAGGTTAGTTCTCCAACCCCTGTTGTCTTATTAGTTTAGTTCTCCAACCCCTGTTTTCTATTTGTTTAGTTCTCCATGTTCTGGTGTGTATTTGTTTCATTCTCCAACGTTAGCTGTTTAGTAGTTTAGTTCTCCAACCCCTGTTGTATATTAGTTTAGTTCTTCATGTTCTGGTGTGTATTTATTCCTTTCTCCAACCCATCCATGCCCACCCCCAGGGGTTAACGTCTGGGGTGACGAGGGTTTGGATTCTTCCATCGAAAACCTGTCTCCTCCATATATGTGTGACCTAGTCTCCCTGTACTAGTTACCTGCATGCAACTTTCCATCCTTCCAAGATCTCCTTCTCTACTTCCCTCTTATCTCTCCTTGTCACGATCGCATACAAGATTTGTCCTGTGCATCTCCGCTACTGTGTAACTCTGTACCCCAACACATCAGATTCTCGGCAACCGTCCAAACGTTGAAAAGGAAGCTGAAGACCCACTTCTTGTGACAAGCGTACAATCTGCGGTAACCCTCGCTCCAGCATACCGCTGCACGACTAGCTGTACCCTGACCCACTGTATGCTCACCCATCCCTTGTAGATTGTTTGTGCGCCCTCGCGGGCAGGGTCCTCTTTCCTCTTGTACCAGTCGGTGACCCCTTTTGACATGTAAAGCGCCAAGGAATAAATGTAGCTGTAATAGTAATAATAATTATAGTACTTGTACTCTGGGTCAATTGATAGCACTTTCCAGGTGTCTACCCCTAATTTGATGTGTTTTGGCAGCTTTTGGGCCCATTTGAAGGTGTTGTGTATGCATTTTTTTTGCCCCCCATTGAATCCTATGGCGTTTGGTAACATTCGACGAACATTCGTCTCAAGAAATTGGCGAATATTGCAAATTCGGCGATCGTAATCTGAATCGAATATTGAAACATTCGCTCATCTCTAGTCAGGATTCTCCAGTACCGGGAGCAGGCAGTCACATGACCGCATGTATGTGATTTGTACACTTCCTGCCACATTCTGACTAGATGTGTGCCACCCGCTGTCGTTGCTTGCACCAGAGCTGTTTGTATTATAGCTCTCTTTTATCCATGTATGCCTAGGACAGAATAGTGAAAGCTGCAACCGATCATCAGCAACTGATTGACTCTGATGGTCATGGGACATATTAATGTCACGCTTTCTTATCTTCTTATCTAGCAAAGGACACTGACTCGTTAAGGGTCTTGTTTTGCTGGAGAAAGGGTATGTCCCAACGATTAACTCTCTGCACCAAAAATGATCCAGAATTGTGATGCATATTTCTGACACAAGGTAAGACAAACAAAAGGTAGTGTAAACATAGACTAGGAAGTCTAAATGATGGCTGGACTATACAAGTGAAATACTTTTTACCCCTTGTAAAGACACTGGGTCTTCCGTGGGCGTAATACTACTCAGACAACACAGGGTGAGGGCAAAACAGTGTGGCCATACTTTATTGAACCAAAAAACAGGCAATAAACACATATAACAGTCTCAGCTAATACCCAAGATGGTACAACATTACACAGTCCTCACTCTTCCGCTGACCCACCTGTGAATGGAGCAGCTGCGACTTTGGGGCTTTCAGGGCCAACTACCTCAACCAGCGGCCCCGCACTTCTGGCGGGCGCCCACAGAGAGAAGGTAGCGGCAAGCTTAGGAAGCTAGCAGTCCATCGAGGTACAAGGCCAGGAGACCCAAGGGTCTCACCCTGGCCTTTCCTAGAGTTTCCATGGGGCCAGATGACTGGCTGGTCCCAATCTGGCTTCTTTGAATGTCTCCATGGGTTCCAGGAGACCGGAGGGTCCCACATGGCAACCCCAAACACCATATCTCTGGGGCCAGGTGACTTCATCGCCCCAACATGGTCTCCCCAAATGTATCCATGGGCTCTCTGATGGTCATTTATAAGTCAACACAAAGATAATAGTGTATTTCTCTTGGCTTAACAAATCTAATTGTCTGGCTGATTAAGGTTATAAGCTGTATTGTCACACCTCTTTTTCATCACAGATTGTAAGACCTCACTCTTCTTGTATAAGTAGTTGAAATATGCTTTGGTTTTATATTATTTTTAAATGTCAACTCTGAATTTTTAGAAGGAAGGAGAGTTGTGAGAAGTGACAGGGTCATAGCTAGGTAGAAGTAAGTGAGAGTAGCACTCCTTACATATGGAGCTCTACCCCAGGGCTGCAAAGTTGCAAAGCATGAAGTTCCAGCTTGTTCTGCCATCCAAGTAATTTGACCCACATGAGGGAGGCCACCCTAACTGCAAGACAGAGCACCATCACTGCTGAGCGATAGCGAGGATTGCCACCGTAGAGTGGAGCAGAGAGTCTTATTCATCCAGAAGGAGTCTTTGAGTCATTGTCAATAGACCTTAGTTATGAGGTTTGCCATCTCGGAAATGGAGAGGAGACTGATACAAGCCAGAACGCAATAGCAGCGCATTGGTTTAGAGAAAGGCGACTGGGAGCGCGACTGCACTAAGCACCATGAGAGAGTGTGCTGTGACATATTGGGAGTGACACAAAGACTGTGCCTTAGTAAACTAGAAACTGCTGAGGAGATTGCAAGCAGCCTATATATAGTGTCTAAGATGCAAACATACCTTTGTTATTTATTCTAGCCTCTATTCAAGTTGCCTTTTGTGACATCATTTGTAACCACGAAGCATGCTGCCCCTTACTATACTATAATCATCAAGCTTGTTGCCCCTTACTAGACTATAACTATCAAGCTTGTTGCCTTTTTGAGTAAAGTTATCATAAACTGTCTGCTGAGTACATCTGCATTCCTTACACCAATCGTGAATGGGAAAACAATTTACACCAAGGATCACTGTATCCTACATTATACTTAAAGGATCTCACCATGAACCAACATCAACCAACTTCCTTACAGACATTACATTTTAGTTGTGAATCCAGTTTTACTTGTATATTTGTCTATCAATTTTTATCATAAACGTCTTATTATTGTGGCAGGGTTCACTTACGGTAGAAGGGAGATGATGTGCAGCAAAATCTGGGCACCCAGCGGAGAGAAGCAGGGGACCACCAGTTGCACATACACCCATTTTTCTGTCTAAGGCCACGTTCACATTTTCAGTATTTGGTCAGTATTTTATATCAGTATTTGTAAGCCAAAACCAGGAGTGGAACAATCAGAGGAAAAGTATAATATAAACACGTCACCCACTCCTAGTTTTGGCTTACAAATACTGATGTAAAATACTTACCAAATACTGAATGTGTGAACATGGTCTTATAGCTAGCAGAATCTAGTGTCCTCTCTATTTGTAAATATGATTGGTTACTATTAGTGATGAGCGAGTATGTTCTGTTAACCTGTTCTGCGAGCATGCTCGGTCGAACACTGAGTATCTTCAGCGTGCTCGGTGTTATGCTTGAGCCTGTTTCTTTGGCATTCCTCACATGTATTAAAGCTGTCAAACAGTCGCAAATCATGCACACGGGAGTGATTCAAACATAACACTGAGCACGCTGAAGATACTCGGTGTTCGCCCGAGCATGCTCGTAAATCTTGAGTATCGAGCATGCTCGCTCATCACTAGTTACTATGAACAACAGATCATTTGTCATGATGTTGGATAATTACTTAACAGTGATGGCAGAATGGATTCCTATAACTCATGTCTTGTTTATTTGGTTTTAGAGAGCCATGACGCTTTCTGTCAATACCTATCAAAGAAATCTGGTGCTGTGGTTGTCTCTGTTGGGTAAGATGGCATTGTTTATCTAATGTTTACTTGTGTTCTAATTAAACGAATGAAGTAGTGAAAGTGAAATCTGACTAATTTTTGTAGGATGAAAGTGATTTGACCAAAGAAATTTATCCGATTTCTGTCGGAAATGAAAGCTGCAATCTGATTGGTTAATTTGGGCAACTGTTCCATTTTTTTGTTGGTAATAGTTTTTATATTCTCCAAAAATTAAAAAGAAAATAAACATGTTCAGGAATAAAATAATGATAACTTGGATCACATTTTGTTCAAAACCATTAAAAATGATCATGATCGAGATTAAAAAGACATACAGATGCACAGAAAACATTTGGGTGAGCCAGAACCCAGTAATTAATAGCACAAAAGATGATATGGAGAACTATATCTCTAGGCTGGAAGCATCCTAAAGGGCTGAGACTGCTGCTATCAGAGGGGAACTTCAGCAGCTGTCTGAAAGGGTGGCTAATGATGAAAGCCATACAGAGGCCATCTATCAGAGATTACAAACACAAGAACAGACGGCTCCAGCTCACTCTCAGCAATTGGAATACCTGTCTGATTTGGTGGACGATATAGAAAATAGAGAGAGGCGCAATAATATCAGAATTAGAGGCCTCCCAGAATTCGTGGAAGAGAATAAACTGGAGGAATCTTTACGCTGTATCTTTAATTCTATATGAAATTTACCACGTGACTCAGACATAGAATTTGACAGGGCTCACAGATCCCTGGGACCCAAGTCTACTGATGTAAACAGACCTAGAGATGTCATATGCCGGATGCACCGATATAAAGTGAAGGAGAACATTCTTGCTAAAGCCCTCACATTGGAACCTATCATCTTCAATGAACGAGTTATTCAGATTATGCATGATCTGTCCTGGTACACACTTCAGAAGAGACGTGCCCTGAAGCCCCTGCTCGACAACAAAAAATCCTTTATTCTTGGGGCTTTCGTTTTAGACTTCAATCTGGAACTCTACATGTTTTGCGAAGTCTGGAAGATTTATCAACATTCACTATTTCATTGGGAATTCCATCGGTCCAAGTGGTTCAATCAGAGTGGCCTGGTCTTCCTAGAGGCCTTGGAAGGAATGACTCACCTCCCCTCAAAAAAGGAAGACACACAATTTTGGCATGAGAAATTGAGGTCGCAATATGGAAGAAAGAGGAGCATCACCTCCGAACTGACTGGCTTCACTATTCTCACTCATTGTTCTCTTTGATACTGATTAATGCTTAGCAGTCGGGGAATCTCATACAAAGTTGATATAAGCACACATGTATAGATATTGTTATATACGAGTTGGACATTCAAGTTTTGGTAGATAATAAATGTACTATTATGAGAAATGTATACTAAGTCATTATGGGTCTGCGGACCAAGCCTGTAGAGTGCTACTCTCCATAGAAAGCGTGTTTCCACTAAGGGTATCTACATTCCGCTGGACGGGTGTGGAATTTTCTATTTTTGCCTAGTAGTCCTCCTCTTTGAGGTCTTTCTTTGTGGTTGGGGAAGGCGCCCAACTGATTTCTTGTGTTGTTTCCCTCCTTTCCTATATTTTTTTCTGAGATGAAGGAGTTATCATCATTATTCAGATAAACAAACTGTCTTGCTCATAAGTTTCCCCCCCCTTTTTTTTCCTTTCTCTCTTTCACTAATCCTCCCTCAGACCTAATTCCTGGTTCTCAAAATGAACACAGTCAAATTCTGTTCTTTAAATGCTCGAGGCCTCAATGTTCCTCAGAAACATTCTCAGATTCTGTACTCTATGCACAAACAAAGGGTTCATATCCTCATGTTACAAGAGACACATTTTAAATCTGATCAGGTTCCTAAGATAAAAGATAGATATTATAACAACTGGTTTCATAGTGCAAATCCTGAAGCAAAATCCAAAGGGGTTTCCATCGCAATCCTTAAATCATTAGCATTCTCCCTATTGGACACACTTATTGATACACAAGGCAGATACGTATTTCTCAAGATAAAAATTGTAGATTCAATATACACAATTGCTAATTGGTATCTGCCTAATAAGGGTCAGATTATTGTGACGTGTCCCCTGGGCCGTGGGGTACTCGGTGCCGGGCCGGTCGGTGCTGGGGATGTCACAGTGGCAGTGACCCGGTCCGTGACCCAGGGCGGTCAATAAAAGGGGAATAAAGTGAAAAGGGGAATATAGTCTTTATATATAATGTTCGTGACGCCACCTGTGGTATGCGGCTATATGGAGCCGGTGCAGATCCTCTGGAGCCGATGATGACGCAGCAGAGTTGGTTCAGCTCTCCACAGGCAGAGCTTAGCTCCAGGGCAGTGTAGGGATGATTAATGAGGTTGATGCTGCTCTGCAGTGTAGTGCAGGGGATGGCACAGATAATAACTCTAGGACACAGTGGGGTGCAGTCTTCCAGGTTTACTCACAGTTGTTGAACTCCAGGTTACCAGCGCCAGGGTAACCTCCCACACCGTCCTGTGTTTACCAAGGCAGGGGTTCAGCAAATTCCCAAGTGTTTCAAGAGTACGTATTGGGACCCCAATCTGTGTGCCTTCCTCGGTCGTCTTCCTTCGCTGGCTCTCACTCTCCTGCCCTGCACCTCGCAACCAGTGTCCCAAGCCGGTAACCTCGGATTTTGGCGGGCAACCTGCAGTCCCTTGAATCCTATGTGGCTACCTTTTTAGCGATGTAGTTGCGGTTGTGAGCAGCTGCACCCTGAAAGTACAGTAGCCTCCGGTTTCTAGCCCTTTCGCAACCCTGGGATTTTCAGTTTTTGCATTTTCGTTTTTTGCTCCCCTTGTTCCCAGAGCCATAGCATTTTTATTTTTTGGTCAATATGGCCATGTGAGGGCTTATTTTTTGCGGGACGAGTTGTACTTTTCAACGCCATTACTAGTTTTACCATATCATGTATGGGAAAACGGGAAAAAAATTCCAAGTGCGGTGAAATTGCAAAAAAAGTGCAATACCACAATGTTTTTTTTTATTTTTTTTATCATGTTCATTGAATGCTAAAACTGACCTGCCATTATTATTCTCCAGGTCATTATGAGTTCGTAGACACCAAACATATATAGGTTCTTTTTTATTTAAGTGGTGAAAAAAAAATCCAAACTTTGCTAAAAAAAAAAAAAAAATGGCGCCATTTTCCAAAACCCGCAGCGTCTCCATTTTTTGGGATATGGGGCTGGGTGAGGACGTATTTTTTGCATACCAAGCTTAAGTTTTTATTGATACCATTTTGGGGTAGATCCGATGTTTTGATCGCCTATTATTGCATTTTATTGCAATGTTGCGGTGATCAAAAAACGTAATTCTGGCGTTTAGAATTTTTTTCTCATTACGCCGTTTACCGATCGGATTAATTCTTTTTTTATATTGATAGATCAGGCGATTCTGAACGCGGCGATACCAAATATGTGTATGTGTTTTTTTTTTTATTATTATTTTATTTTGAATGGGGCGAAAGGGGGGTGATTTAAACTTTTATATTTTTTTTAATGTTTTAAATATTTTTAAAAACATTTTTTTCCCACTTTTTGCTTGCTTCTATAGTCTCCATAGGAGACTAGAAGCAGCACTTGTCTGATCGCCTCTGCTACATAGAAATGATCAGCAGATTACCTCTATGCAGCAGAAATGGTCCTGTGCTATGAGCGCCGACCACTAGGTGGCGCTCATAGCGATCAGCTCATGACAACTTGCTGCAGACCCAGGGTTGTCATGCCCATGCATCAGTGACCCGTGATCACGTGACGGGGTCACCGATGGGCGGGGTAAGTGACGCGCTTCCGGCGCGGCGATGTTAAATGCCGCTGTCAGAGATTGACAGAGGCATTTAACATGTTAACAGCCGCGAGTGGATCGCGATTCCACCCGCGGCTGTTGCGGGCACATGTCAGCTGTAATAATCAGCTGACATGTGCCCGGTTCAGTGAGGGCTCAGCTCCGGAGCCCTGACTGAACCGGGGGTTACAGCCTTGTGCGTACAAATACGGCACAGGCTGTAAAAGGGCTAGCTGAGCCTTGTAGTTCTCCACTAGTTAGTGGCTGGTCCCCTTTGCGGCCTGATCCCTCCACGTTCCTGTAGATTCGGGCGCACGGGTGGCTTCTGCACTCGCCGTGCCCCTGGGATCATCACTTCCTCTGCTCCCTTCCTCTTCAGCCTGTCCTCCTGGTCCTCTCTGTCTAGGCCCTCTTCTCTGAGCAGAGCTCCTACAGAGCTCCTGCTCCAACACTCTCTCCTCACTGAACTCTCTGACTGGACTCTGACTCCCTCTCTCAAGATGGCTCCCCTTTTTATACTCCTGCTGAAGTGCTCCCTGTGCTGCTTCCTCCACCCACACCCACTACTTGGTTCCCCCTCTCTTGCCCCCCCCCCCACTTCCAACCAGGGACAGGGCTCAGCATTGTACACATGCATCTTGCCCCTCCTGCTGGTCTGGAGTAGTGTAGTGGTGGATGCAGGTGTTAGGGTCCCGAGCAGTACTCCATCCTTACCTGAGAGTTGGATACCACACCTCTGGGTGAAATGCAGCAACTCTGTGGCGACTGAACCCGCTGGTGCGCCACAATTGCATGTCGCGCGTTCTTAACCGCATTGTCTAATTTCTCAGAAAGTACCGTTTATTGCAGGAGGAGACTTCAGTTTTACCATGAACCCAAAAGTCAATACCTCTTTAGGTAGGGGAACAGTTCAAGTGAGACAGCTTCGATCTTTGAAAAGGGCCCTCCATGCCCTCCAACTGACCGATGTTTGGCTAATGAACACTCAGGGTAAGGATTACAATTATTTTTCGCATATTCATAATTCATATAGTCGCATAGACCTCTTTCTTTTGAGGCATCACGCTTTGTCCTGGCAACCCGAGACCACAATCGGAGATACTTTGTGGTCGTACCACGCTCCAGTTTTTCTGACACTATCTCTTCCATCCCTAGCTCAATGCTCTTGGACTTGGAGATTGAATGATAACCTTATCAAAGATGGTCTGTGTGAATCAGAGTTAAAATAGGCTATTGACTTTTATCCAAACACATGCTTCTGATCAAACCTCAATCCCTTTGGTGCAAACTCTGGAAGAGGTGATATCCATAGAAGAAATTGATTCTGCGATACGAGCCTCCCCGTCAGGTAAATGCCCTGGCCCAGATGGCTTTACGCCGGCATTTTACAAACCGTTTAGAGGGCAACTCTCTCCAATAATGGCTAAAACCTTTAATGCAATTGATGGAAATACTGGATTTGTCCCTCAATGTCTAGCGGCACATATTAGTGTTCTCCCCAAGCCAGGTAAATAATTGCTAATTTTAGACCAATCTCTTTATTAAATATAGATATTAAATTATTTTCAAAAATCTTGGCTGATAGGTTAACTCCTTTACTCCCCTCTTTAGTTAATAATGATTAAGTAGGCTTTGTCAAAGGACGAGAAGCTAGGCACAATACCATTAAGACACTACTCATTATTTCTAAAGCAAAAACTAGGTCCACTCAACTAGGTCTTCTATCTATAGACACAGAGAAGGCTTTCGATAGAGTTCACTGGGGGTTCATGGAGGAAGCCTTGAAACAGATAGGCTTGGGCCCTTGCTACCTACAGAAAATTATGACGCTATATAATAGCCCAACAGCAAGAGTGAGAGTAAATAATTCTCTTTCTGCTCCATTTGCAATTAACAATAGAACTAGACAAGGGTGCCCCCTATCTCCATTGCTATATGTAGTGGTAATGGAGCATCTGGCCATTGCTCTCAGAAATAATCCCAATATTCACGAATACAAAGTGGGATCTAAGTCTTATAAATCAGCTCTGTATGCAGATGATTTACTTCTCTATATATCTGACGCGCCCCCTGGGCCGTGGGGTACCCGGTGCCAGGCCGGTAGATGCTGGGGGTTGTAGTCACTGTGGCGGTGACCCAGTCCGTGGCCCAGGGCGGTCAATCCAAGGGGTATGTATAGGTGTAAATGTCCGACTACGCCACCTGTGGAATGCGGCTAATAGAGTCCGCCGCTGCGGAACAGTCCTCTGAAGCTGGTGGTCTTGGCAGCAAGGGTGATATAACTCCCCACAGGAAGAGTTAGCTTCAGGGCAGTGTATATGTGGATGATGGTGGTTGTGCAGCGCGTCCCAGTGCAGTGAGTGCTGTTGCAGCAAGGAACACAGAGACAAGATAATGCAGTCCCAGGGTCTTTACTCACAGTTGTTGCTTTCCAAGTTATCACTGCAGATCATAACTTCCCACGTCGTCCTGCGCTTACTCAGAGTGGGGTTCAGTCCACCCTCAGGTATTTCCAGAGCACTTCACAGGACCCCTCTCTGTGTACCTTCCTCAGTCGACTTCCTGCGCTGGCTCTCTCCCTCCTGGCCTGCGCCTCACAGTCAGTGTCCCAATTCGGTAGCCTCGGGTCTTGTCGGGCGACCTGCAGTCCCCTGGACCCTCTGTGGCCACCTTCTCGGCGAGTATTAACTGTGGTGATGGATGTCTGCACCCTGAAAGTGCAGCCACCTACGGTTGCTAGATGGACTTGAAGTATCCGTGATAGTTAAGGGGCCGGTCCCCTCTGCGGCTTGATCCTTCCACTGTCTTGTAGATTCGGGCATACGGGTGGCCTCCAGCACTGCCCGTACCCCTAGGATCCCTTCTCTTCTATTCCTGGAGCCTTTCTCCTGCTCCCTCTCCTCTTCACTTCTCCTCTTTCTCCTCTCAGACTTGGGCCCTAGTTGCTAGGCCCGCCTCTGGAGCAGAGCTCCTACAGAGCCTCTGCTCCTGTCACTTCTCCTCTCACTAGTCTCAACTTCTAAGATGGTTCCTTTCTTTTATACCTCCTTCTACAAGTGCTCCCAGGATCTACGTCCTCAACCCCATCCACTACATGGTTCCCCCTCTCTAGGTGGTTCCCCCCACTCCAGCCAGGGACCAGGGACTGTGCTCTCCCGTAGGAGCAATCTCGTCCTGTCCCCCGGAAATGTGGTGTAGTGAATGCAGGTGTTAGGGTCCTGAGCTGTACTCCTTCCTTACCTGAGAGTGAGATACCACACCTCTGGGTGAGATGCAGTACCTCTGTGGCGACCGAACCCTCAGGGGCGCCACATATCCCAAGCACAAATAACATTTCCAATGATTCTAAAAGAATTTGATAGGTTTGGATCAGTCAGTAATTTTAAAGTCAATTACTCTAAATCAGAGACCTTGAACATACTGTATCTCTCCCACAGACTGAAGTCTCACAAGTTCTGACTAAATTTCCATTTAAATGGCAGAAAGAATCATTGAAATATTTAGGGGTCCATATTCCCTCGAATCCTAATAAATTATTTGAGCTTAACCATCAAGCTTTACTGAATAGAACATATGGAAATCTATTGAAATATGGTAAATTGAAGCTACCTTGGTTTGGAAGTATGAACGCCATCAAAATGGACATTTTGCCTCGTTTCTTGTACATTTTTTAAACAGTCCCGATCTCTCCTCCCCTAGTTTATTTCTTAAACTAAGGTCAGCTATAATTAAATTCATTTGGGGTAAGATTAAACCTCGCATAAACATACAGACTGTAACATACCTGGCGTCGCCCTTGCATGGTGGTCCATCTCCCACTGTGCAAGAGCGCGCACTTGATCTCCAGTCCAGAATGTCTCTCTGGCTTCCCTCCATGCTGTCTGTTTGTGTCTGTTTTTGCTGCTTAAGGGCGGCGCCCGATCACTTCCTGCTTTTTGTACCTGCTGTGGGTCACACCCCTTGTGCGTCCTCAGCCTATTGCTGTCTGTCACCTGGTATATAAACCAGCTGCTCCAATCAATCCCTGCCTGAGCATTGTGTTTCATTCAGTGTGTGCTTGCACTCTGAAGGTGCCAGGTCCCCTTCTGTGTTCTCTTGTCTGCCTTTCCTGGAGGCTGTATTTCCAGGCCTGTCTGAACACGCTCCTAGCCTGTTCCTCCCGCCTTCTAGGGGCCGATTACCTAGACCCGCTCCTGTATCTTGTCTGTCCTGTCTGAACTCGCTCCTAGCCTGTTCCTCCCGCCTTCTAGGGGCCGATTACCTAGACCCGCTCCTGTATCTTGTCTGTCCTGTCTGAACACGCTCCTTGCCTGTTCGTCCTGCCTCTCTGGGGGCCGTATTCCCAGACCCGCTCCTGTATCCCGCTGCAGTGTCGGTCTCTTCCGTACACTCAGTTCCAGTCTGAACTCTCTCCTATCCTTTACCTGTTTTGCCTCTATGTCCGTTCCTTTCCTTTTTCCGCAGAGTCTGAACTTGTACCTAACTCCTGCTTGTTGTCTCTGTACTCCCGTTTGTGTGTTTGTGGTCCACTCGCTACTTCACTGCAAGTACCTTGTGGGTATCTGGCTCTGCCTTTCCCTTCCTGTCTGTTTCGTGTGAACAGAGCCCTGTCCCCCCTGCTCAGTCTCGCTCCGCTCTGACTCCTTTGCTCACCGCTCCTGGCGGTCTCGTCCTGCTCTGCTCTTGCTCACCGCTCCTGGCGGTCTCGTCCTGCTCTGCTCTTGCTCACCGCTCCAGGCGGTCTCGTCCTGCTCTGCTCTTGCTCACCGCTCCAGGCGGTCTCGTCCTGCTCTGCTCTTGCTCACCGCTCCAGGCGGTCTCGTCCTGCTCTGCTCTTGCTCACCGCTCCAGGCGGTCTCGTCCTGCTCTGCTCTTGCTCACCGCTCCAGGTGGTCTCGTCCTGCTCTGCTCTTGCTCACCGCTCCAGGCGGTCTCGTCCTGCTCTGCTCTTGCTCACCGCTCCAGGCGGTCTCGTGCTGCTCTGCTCTTGCTCACCGCTCCAGGCGGTCTCGTCCTGCTCTGCTCTTGCTCACCGCTCCAGGCGGTCTCGTCCTGCTCTGCTCTTGCTCACCGCTCCAGGCGGTCTCGTCCTGCTCTGCTCTTGCTCACCGCTCCAGGCGGTCTCATCCTGCTCTGCTCTTACTCACCGCTCCAGGCGGTCTTGTCCTGCCCTGCTCTCGCTCACCTCTCTGGGCGGCCTCACTCTGCTGTGTTTGTCTGCCACATCTGCGGTTCTGTTCCAGAGTCCCAGTGTGTACTGGGTCCTATCCCGCCTGTGTTCCTACCTGCTAGTGCCTTCCTGTCTGCACTCTAGCCGTGCTTGCTTGTACCCCCCTGCCTGCATACCCGCCTGCCCGCATACCAGTCGTGCCTGCCTATTCCCACCAGTCTGTGTGCCAGCCTAACCAGTCTGTTCCTGTATTCCCCTGTGTGGGTCAACAGCCGTGTCCGGGGTCTGTCCTGGAGTAGCACCTGGTCCCTCTGCTCGGTTCCTCCTGGGTGCACTGGCGTCGTATGCCGTCTTGCGACCCTGGTTGGATCGGGTGAATACCTAGTTACGCCCCTCCAGGCATTCACTCTCCGGCACGGTCCAGTGGAATCACACGCACACGCCGCTCAGCCCGGGCGTGTGCATTACAGCATGCTCAGGCCATGGTTCCCGTTGAGCCCCACGGCCTTCGCTCTCTGAGACGTTTTCCAGCGAATACATGCATTAAAAATAAATAAATACAATTTTTTTTTCTCTAGCTGAGTTCCTGGCTATTACGCACCCGTCCAGATGGATCTATCTGCTCTCGTTCCTGCGGATCCGCCACGTTACTATGGGGATCCAAGACAAAGTCGTGCATTTGTGGAGCAATGCATGCTACACTTCAAGTTCTACCCTCTATGTTTTCCCACCGATCGGGTTAAGGTGGCATTCATTATGTCTAACCTAGCGGGTGATGCCTTGGAATGGATCAACCCCCTATGGGAAACACAGGATCCTATTGTCCTGGACATAATGGCCTTCCTGGTGGCCTTTCTAATGGTCTTCGATGATCCTAACCCGGAGGCTCCTGCTGAAGCTTCACTTCCCAATATCCCGGAGCAGCCCCGATGGGTAATGTGTGTGGGTAGCGCAATAGTCCTCCAGCCCAATGAGACTACTGCCCACCCAGAATCCTCACAGGGTGACTACGCTCTCCGGAATACTTCTCCCAACCTCAAGAGGCAGTCCAGACGTGCTAGACGTAGAGGCAAGCCGTCACGCCAGGGTCTGTCCTCCCTGAGACCTCCTGACCCCAACCTTGAAGTCCCTACTGAAGCTTCATCTCCCTGTATCCCAGAGAAGCCCCAACGGGTAATGTGCGTGGGTAGTGCACCAGTTCTCCTGCCCGAAGAGACTACTGCCCATCCAGACTCCACACAGGAGAACTTCCTGCACCCGGCATCAGATGCTTCACCCACTTTAACCGGTGTGTATGTCCAAGGATGCTCCGAAGCTGTGATTACCTCAGAGTCTGTGCACCTCTACTACCTGGCGGAGGACCCCCAGTTGCCTCCTGAATCCTCCGGGATACCACTCGATGACAAATGGAGAGAGACTTCTCTACACCTGGTACTCGATACTTTGTCCGCTCCGTCCTGTGAGCCTGACAATGGGTACCCCAAAGTGGTAGTTACCCCCGAGTCTCTACACCCTTCCGACCAGGCGGAGGACCTCCAGTTGTCTCCAGAACCCTTCGGGGTGCTACCTGGTAGCGAAAGGACAGAGACTCTCCTATACTCTGTATCTGATACCTCGCTCGCTTCGTCCAGTGAGTCCAACCTAGTGTACTCTGAAGCAGGGGTTACCCATGAGTCTCTACACCCCTCCAACCAGGCGGAGGACCTCCAGTTGTCTCCAGAACCCTTCGGGGTGCTACCTGGTAGCGAAAGGACAGAGACTCTCCTATACTCTGTACCTGATACCTCGCTCGCTTCGTCCAGTGAGTCCAACCTAGTGTACTCTGAAGCAGAGGTTACCCATGAGTCTCTACACCCCTCCGACCAGGCGGAGGACCTCCAGTTGTCTCCAGAACCCTTCGGGGTGCTACCTGGTAGCGAAAGGACAGAGACTCTCCTATACTCTGTACCTGATACCTCGCTCGCTTCGTCCAGTGAGTCCAACCTAGTGTACTCTGAAGCAGGGGTTACCCATGAGTCTCTACACCCCTCCGACCATGCGGAGGACCTCCAGTTGTCTCCGGAACCCTTCGGGGTGCTACCTGGTAGCGAAAGGACAGAGACTCTCCTATACTCTGTACCTGATACCTCGCTCGCTTCGTCCAGTGAGTCCAACCTAGTGTACTCTGAAGCAGAGGTTACCCATGAGTCTCTACACCCCTCTGACCAGGCGGAGGACCTCCAGTTGTCTCCAGAACCCTTCGGGGTGCTACCTGGTAGCGAAAGGACAGAGACTCTCCTATACTCTGTACCTGATACCTCGCTCGCTTCGTCCAGTAAGTCCAACCTAGTGTACTCCGAAGCAGAGGTTACTCCCGAGTCTCTACACCCCTCCGACCGGGCGGAGGACCTCCAGTTGTCTCCAGAACCCTTCGGGGTGCCACCTGGTGGTGAATGGACAGAGACTTTCCTATACTCGGTACCCAATACCTCGCCTGCTTCGTCCAGTGAGTCCGACCTAGTGTACTCTGAAGCAGATGTTTTCTCCGAGCCTCTGCACTCTTCTGACCCGGCGGAGGACCTCCAGTTGTTTCCTGAATCCTCCGGGGTACCACCAGATAACAAAGAGACAGTGATTTTTCCTCATCCTGTACCTGATAACCCGTCTATTTCTTCCTGTGAGCTTGACAAGATGTACCTCGAAGCAGAGTTTACCCCCAAGTCTCTGCTCCCCTCCAACCCGGTGGAGGACTTCCAGTTGTCTCCTGTACCCTCTGGGGTGCCACCTGAAAATATGTGGAGAGAGACTTCCTTGTGTGCTGTTCCTGGTACTCCACCCGTTTCGTCTGTTGCTGAGGATGACTGGATAGGAGGTAGCATCCTAGCTAACCAGATGAGACCAGTTTTTCCTGTGGACAGTGGGAGTGATCTCCTTAAAGTGAAGGATTGGCCCTCGAATTCCCTGCGGAAGATTCTGGCAGGCCTGAAGAAGAGGGGGAGTAAGGGGGGGGTACTGTAACATACCTGGCGGCGCCCTTGCATGGTGGTCCATCTCCCACTGTGCAAGAGCGCGCACTTGATCTCCAGTCCAGAATGTCTCTCTGGCTTCCCTCCATGCTGTCTGTTTGTGTCTGTTTCTGCTGCTTAAGGGCGGCGCCCGATCACTTCCTGCTTTTTGTACCTGCTGTGGGTCACACCCCTTGTGCGTCCTCAGCCTATTGCTGTCTGTCACCTGGTATATAAACCAGCTGCTCCAATCAATCCCTGCCTGAGCATTGTGTTTCATTCAGTGTGTGCTTGCACTCTGAAGGTGCCAGGTCCCCTTCTGTGTTCTCTTGTCTGCCTTTCCTGGAGGCTGTATTTCCAGGCCTGTCTGAACACGCTCCTAGCCTGTTCCTCCCGCCTTCTAGGGGCCGATTACCTAGACCCGCTCCTGTATCTTGTCTGTCCTGTCTGAACTCGCTCCTAGCCTGTTCCTCCCGCCTTCTAGGGGCCGATTACCTAGACCCGCTCCTGTATCTTGTCTGTCCTGTCTGAACACGCTCCTTGCCTGTTCGTCCTGCCTCTCTGGGGGCCGTATTCCCAGACCCGCTCCTGTATCCCGCTGCAGTGTCGGTCTCTTCCGTACACTCAGTTCCAGTCTGAACTCTCTCCTATCCTTTACCTGTTTTGCCTCTATGTCCGTTCCTTTCCTTTTTCCGCAGAGTCTGAACTTGTACCTAACTCCTGCTTGTTGTCTCTGTACTCCCGTTTGTGTGTTTGTGGTCCACTCGCTACTTCACTGCAAGTACCTTGTGGGTATCTGGCTCTGCCTTTCCCTTCCTGTCTGTTCTGTGTGAACAGAGCCCTGTCCCCCCTGCTCAGTCTCGCTCCGCTCTGACTCCTTTGCTCACCGCTCCTGGCGGTCTCGTCCTGCTCTGCTCTTGCTCACCGCTCCTGGCAGTCTCGTCCTGCTCTGCTCTTGCTCACCGCTCCAGGCGGTCTCATCCTGCTCTGCTCTTGCTCACCGCTCCAGGCGGTCTCGTCCTGCTCTGCTCTTGCTCACCGCTCCAGGCGGTCTCGTCCTGCTCTGCTCTTGCTCACCGCTCCAGGCGGTCTCGTCCTGCTCTGCTCTTGCTCACCGCTCCAGGCGGTCTCGTCCTGCTCTGCTCTTGCTCACCGCTCCAGGCGGTCTCGTCCTGCTCTGCTCTTGCTCACCGCTCCAGGCGGTCTCGTCCTGCTCTGCTCTTGCTCACCGCTCCAGGCGGTCTCGTCCTGCTCTGCTCTTGCTCACCGCTCCAGGCGGTCTCGTCCTGCTCTGCTCTTGCTCACCGCTCCAGGCGGTCTCGTCCTGCTCTGCTCTTACTCACCGCTCCAGGCGGTCTTGTCCTGCCCTGCTCTCGCTCACCTCTCTGGGCGGCCTCACTCTGCTGTGTTTGTCTGCCACATCTGCGGTTCTGTTCCAGAGTCCCAGTGTGTACTGGGTCCTATCCCGCCTGTGTTCCTACCTGCTAGTGCCTTCCTGTCTGCACTCTAGCCGTGCTTGCCTGTACCCCCCTGCCTGCATACCCGCCTGCCCGCATACCAGTCGTGCCTGCCTATTCCCACCAGTCTGTGTGCCAGCCTAACCAGTCTGTTCCTGTATTCCCCTGTGTGGGTCAACAGCCGTGTCCGGGGTCTGTCCTGGAGTAGCACCTGGTCCCTCTGCTCGGTTCCTCCTGGGTGCACTGGCGTCGTATGCCGTCGTGCGACCCTGGTCGGATCGGGTGAATACCTAGTTACGCCCCTCCAGGCATTCACTCTCCGGCACGGTCCAGTGGAATCACACGCACACGCCGCTCAGCCCGGGCGTGTGCATTACACAGTCACTCTCTCGTCATAAATCATTGAGTGGTGTAAGCCTTCCAAATTTCAAGAGATATTTTCAGGCCTCTGCCATTCTGAGGATCCTAGATTGGCACTTTTATGCAGACACTAAACGATGGGTGGGAGTGGAACAGGAAGGCTTAGAAGTCCCTCTACGACATCTATCATGGTGTCAAGAAGACTCAGTGACCTTGGTCAAGTGCAAATTAACTAGGGAAACACTTAGAACATGGCATGTCCTGAGGAAAAAAGTGTTTCCAGATAAAACTATTAGTCCACTCACATCAATATTTTATAACCCTTCCTTTCTACCTGGATATCTACGCTGGTCCTTCCTCGGTTGGAGGGTAGTGGAGGACACCCGATTGTTTCAAATATTGGAAAATGGTATGATACCTTCCTTTGTATCTTTACAAGCAAAGTCTCCAAATGTGAAAATCAAATGGTTTGAATACTTGCAAATACAATCCTTCCTAGTAGCACATAACCCGAATGGAAATTCGCTCTCAAACTACACCTTCTTTGAGAACATGTTCCTTCAGGAAAATGGACAGACTCATGCTATTTTTGTGATCTATGAGGGATTGAGTAGAGAGGAGGGAACGGAGAAGCTGGCATATCAGCGAGCATGGGAGAGGGACTTATTATTAATTTGTCCCCTCTTGAATGGGCAAAAGGGTTTCTCTTCACACATAAGCTCACTAATGCTGGGAGTTCACAAGAGAAGAACTATAAAATACTTACACAATGGTATCTTTTACGGATCCGGGTGGTGGAACCTCTGTGCTCAGGTGAAAGGAGGGACCAGAGGGGCGTGACTAAATACCTACTCGGCCTGACCAAGGTCGCACCGTGGCTCAATCGACTCCGTGAACCAGGGAGGGACTGAGCAGGGGGACCAGGTGCCACTCTGGGTCCGACCTTGTTTGAGAGCAGGTGACTCCCACCGGTCAGATGGCAGGAACTGACCGGTACAGTGGATGAGCACGGTAGGCAGGCTGACGGGTGGTCCGGGTAGACAGGCAGGCTGATTCGGCTGATAGCCAGACGGGTGCTCCGGGTAAGCAGGCTGGCGGGCACAGCAGGTAACAGGCAGGTGCTCCAGGTAGACAGGCTGGCAGGCACGGCAGGTAACAGGCAGGTGCTTCCAGGTAAGCAGGCTGGTGGGCACGGCAGGTAACAGGTAGGTGCTTCCAGTTAAGCAGGCGGGTAGAGCCCATAGACAGGCTGGCGTACTGGACTGTAGACAGACTGTTTGGCTGGATAGTAGTCAGACTGGCAGACTGAACTGGAGAACAGACTGGCGGACAGGACTGACTTGCAGAGGGACCTGAGGGCTGAAGCAACAGTAAGAATCACAGAGCAACAACCTTGCACGGGCGCCTCCATATTGGAGGAGGTGCTTTAAATAGGGAAAGTCTTCCGGCCATTGGCCGGGGACTTTTTAGGACGGCGCGCACTGCCCCTTTAAGAGGGAGGGAGCAAGCGCTCTAAGCACAGTACCCGGGAAGCTGTGTGAACCAGCAGCAGGGAGGCCAGAAGACGCCGGGCCAGGAGCGTGGCTGTAATGCTACAGTATCACTACCCTTCTAAATTACATGCAATATTCCCTACAATGTCAGAAATGTATTGGAGATATGAATGTGAAATGGGTTCCATGATTCATATCTGGTGGGACTGTTCAAGAATTAAACCATTTTGGGAGAAGGTATTTGATAATTACCAAAGTATCACAGGTAACAGAGTAACAAGGTCTCACCACATAGCACTCCTGTCAATTCTTCCTTCTTCAATAGGTACTCAAAAGAAAGACCTTTTGTCGAATTTGTTTTACAGCGGCACGGACTGTAATCCCGCGGTTTTGGAAACTAAAAAACCGACCTAACATATTGGATTGGTACAATGAAATGGTGAATTTATGTAGAATGGAAGAACTTTCTGCAGAATGTAATGGAACCAACGATAAATTCAGAAGGGTTTGGAGCGGATGGATTCTGTTTCAGGATTCACATGATTTTCATACCGTTTTAATAGTTTCAACAGATTTATGTGATTGTGCTCATAATCAGCTACATGGGCATAAGGAACCACCCCCCTCCCCATCCCTATGTCTTTTCTCTCTCTTTTTCTTTCTCCTCTCTATATGATTTCTTCAGACATAATATAGAAGTTACCTCAACATAAGAACCTCTAGTTGGTGATTATTACATAAACAATATGATGTTCAAGGTATTACAATGTGATTTGATATTGAAAGAGGTGATCTCATTGGAACTGTGGACATTTTCTATATTGTTTATGTTTTCTTCGAATTCAATATATTTTTTGATTTGCAAAATGTATAGTAATCAATAATTAATGTTTGGTTAATGTTTACTATAACAGATTGAATATAACTGGTAATTACTCAATAGTATATACAAATAGATATCATTATGTTCCAGCGGTGTTGGCACTGGCTGGTCTCACGTGACATTGGCTGCAGGGCTTCTGTGACATAACAATCAGCGACCGCTTCTCTCTTCCCTCCTTTGGAAAAATCAGACATACGGAGTAAATCAGAGCTGTGGCTGCTCTCTCACTTCCTCCGGATGTCTGATTTGTCCTAAGGAAAGGAGAGTGAAGATGTCGCTGATTGGCTTCAGGGATTGCGTGACATAACTATGTCATGTGAGTCCCAGGAAAGCCAGTGCGGACACCGCTGGAACAGCGCCTGCACTGGAGGTGAATATAGCTGCTATTTTATAAGGGGGTAGTGATTGAGAAGGGGAAGGTTGAACAGCCCTTTAATGTGGTTAATCAAAGGTTGTCTATAACTGACCATTTGCTTTATATACAGTATACTGGTGAATAAGAGGAAGTGACTGCAGCACTGGCCACCTGATGACATCCTGTTTGAGTATCCCAGAATGCACTGGGGATTCTCAAACAAAACATAATCAGAATGGGGAAAAAAAAGCAGGAAGATAGTAGAGAAGGAACAGTAGGGAATTTTTAATTAAAGTATGTTAGAAAAGTGATCAGATTATTAGATTACAAATATAGAAATTCAGGATTAAATTCAACTTTGGTTTTGGATCACTCTTTAATGAATTTGGTCCATTTTTCAAGTGCCGTACGTCATCGCCAGAAAGGCCACTCTGAAGTACATTTCTGTAGAAATTTACAACACTTTTGTGGTGGAAATTATGACAAAATTTGTCAGGTGCTCTTAGCAATGGCCTGCCCAACTTGAGCTCGGTCTTCTTTTCTAAAAGTGGCCAGGACATTTCAAGCAAAAAAATCTGCATGATGAATAGGACCCAAAGTCTGCAACATGATTGGTTGCAAAAATTAATCATCTCTGTATTTACTTTTATAGTTCCTAAATAATGTTATCAAAAGTGTTGTCTGCTTTGGACAGCCCCTGCCCATTTACCATATTAAAACATTTTTTAAGAGAAGGACCCGATTCTTCACCCACATCTATTGCTTAGGGCAGAGAGTATCTACAACACTATCTCTCAATCTGGAGGATGTAGCTTGGTAATGTGTCATTGCCAATAGACCACTGGGAATTACTTTAATTAATACCATAAAGTATATCCAAACTGGGGGAACTAAGTAAAGATTTTAATCAATGCAAATGGTGGTCCCTATTATCCAGATATTGACTGTTGTTTCCCATATCAAAGACCCAATGATCTTTTTGAAATCATTCATTTTAGGTACCGCCTGGCCCCAAAACACAGATGTCCGGCTGCTTTTGATGACTGTGTCTTGGCCACAGTTCACTTTCTGAAGACGGCGCAAGATCATGGAGTCGATCCTTCTTCTGTTATAATATGTGGAGACAGTGCCGGGGGCAATCTTACAGCTGGCGTTTGCCAAGCTCTTGTGGGTAGATCAGATCTTCCAAAGCCCCTTGCCCAGGTGATGTTGTACCCAGTGCTCCAGATGGTGGACTTCAATTCACCCTCGTACCAACAAAACAAGATGGTCCCTTTGTTGCTCCAAAACTTTGCTTTATACTGCACAATGAAATACATAGGTGGTGATTCATCTTTGTCAAAAGAACTGATGAAAGGCAGCCATGTTCCTCCTGAGATAAGACAAAAATTAAGTAAGTGGTTGAGTTCTGAAGAATTTAAGGTCAAAGGCTACAAACCTCACATCATGGCGCCCTTTAATAAAGATGTTTATGAGAAAGTTAAGATAACTCTTGACCTTCCATGTTCTCCATTGCTCTCCGATGATGCTGTTATCCGACAACTACCACAGGCCTACATACTAACATGTGAGTTTGATGTTCTCCGCGATGATGGGATACTATACAAGAAAAGACTGGAGGACAATGGAGTCCCGGTCACATGGTATCATGTTGAAGATGGCTTCCACGGAGTTGTCATCCTATTTAATCATTCTGATGTGGTGTCTGGAAAGTTGGCTATGGATAATATTATCACTTACATTAAAAACCTTTGAGACCTTGTATGAGTGATGAATTGTTTGTGTATAAAATAACACAATATCTTACATGTTCTTTATTTTGGGTTTTTGTCATGAGGTGTATTTCAAAATTGTATTATTTTGCTAAATTATTTATCTTACTATGGTTTTCTTCATAAATTTTTTTAAAGTTTTGTTTGCTTTGTAAGAAACGGTGAGATTTTCATGCATATTTTTTATGTGTTATTGGCAGGATTTCTTTAGGCAGACAGTTGTAAAATCCATTTTTTTCCAATCCTATGTAGAAGCCTATAAAAAAAACATGGAAAAAAGTAGCACACCTAGACAATGCTGCATTTTGTAAAATATGTCAGTAATCAAATAAATGCACCAAAAGTGAAGTCAAATGACACAAAAAAACGCACTGTATGTAGTATGCTTAAAGGAAATCTGTCAGCAGGTGTCATGCCAGGTATGGGAAGAACCCAGCATATGATCATGGGAAAAGGGGAAAGCCCAGCAACTAGGGAAAGGTGGAGTGGAGACCCCTAAACAGATCTAACAACTCCCTGACTCCCCTATTGTCCCTAAACATGTTTCCCGCCTATCTCCGAGCAGGATACCTTAGCCCTGGCTGACCCTAGAGCAAGGCCCTAGATAAGAAGGGGGAGGGGTGAGCTGCAACTAAAGACAAACAACGGACACATACAAGGAGATACACTTAGCTTTGAGAAGACACCAGAGAAATGACGACTACAATCCACAAAGGAAAACCAAGGAGAATCTAGCCAACTACTAGAATTCAAACCTGAACAGAGGAATTTACTCTATCACCAGCAACTCTCTGGAGAAACTGAGTGCATTTAAAGATCCAGAAAGGGTGTATTAATTAGCAGAAGAAGGTGAGGATTACTGCTGGGTCCTAGAGAGGGAGGGATGATAAAAGGATCAAGAAAGTGTCTACAAGGCCAAGCTCAGCGACCTTCTACAGTCAGATCCAGAATGACTGTCTGTCAAACCTGACACAGCCGTGACAGCAGGTTTTTGCTATTTAATCTGAGAGTACCATAATATAGGGCACGAGAGCCTGATTCCAGGGATGTGTCACTTATTTGGCTTTGTATTGTAGTTTCAATGCACAGGTCTCATGTCTCTGATTGACATGCTTCAGTGACCTGCCTCTCCTTCCAGAGATTTTGCACAAGCACCATTATTGCAAAGAGTCGTCCCCTAAGAAGGGGCAGCTCATGTGCAGATCGATAGTCCAACTCTTGCAACGTCATCGGGACCTTACTGCACATGTAGGCAGGAGGCTGGTGGTGGGTGGGGAATAGGGAGAGAGTTAGAAAAGCTGTAAGTACGTTGCCCACCCCACTCCACTTATTAGCATAACATTTAAGCGCTGGATTTCTATAAAACAAAAATTCTACAAGCAAGGAAAGAATTTCATCAGCATTAAATACTCTTTACAAGCATGTTATTAGTTAGTGTTATAATATCCAGAGGTTCTCTTTAATATTTCTCCAATGGTTGGAACAGCCAATTATTCCAAAAACATTGATCATCTAGGTTAGGTGATAAATATATGTCTGTCAGGAACCCGCACGACAGATCTGGATTTTGCTGCAGCGTGGAGGAGCATGCATGGAGCGGCGGTCGGGCATGTGCACTGAAGCTCTGTTGGGGTGATGGACCTCATGGGTGGAGCATAGAGCTTGAGGTCAACTTGTGAAGCAATCTGTAAGAGCCATTGGTGTATTATGGAGGCCATGTAATATTATATATCTACTGCACCAGTTACAGAGGAAATGTCCGGCCAGACAGGGAGTCCGCCAAGCAAAATAATATATGTGCAAGAGGGTTGCCAGAATAGCAGTAATTGCATATTGATAGGGGCTATAGCTCATCTTGGTGTTGGGTAACTTTGTTTCTTAACGAGGACCTGTCACTTGACATCATTATGTCATTGTCTATCTGGTGTAGATGACGCTGTTTTCCCGTATCTGGGGATATTTTTCATTTGTTCCTGCACATCTCCATTCCTGAGATATGACCCTCTGTTCCTGTACAATAGTCTAGTCTTGCTAGCTAAGTGGGTGTAGTCCTCAACTCTTCTTTGTGGGAGTCTTCTTGACAACCACACCCACTTGGTTATCAAGACCAGATTTATACACAGGGAAGACGGGGCCATATCTCAGGAATGGAGAGGCGTAGGAACCAAAGAAGAACAGCCAGATTCAGGAGAACAGCGGCATTTATAACAAGTAAAGAAAAATTATGGTAAGTGATAGGAGGTCCTCTTTAAATGCATTAAAAATGGAAAGAAAAATATACAATATATACGACATGTACAATAATAATTGGAAAGAGGCAATTACTATTTTACCGCACTCTAATGTACATCTATTTAAATCATTTTTATTTAGATGATTAACATTTTTTGTATGGATTTTAATTTTCAAGAGTTTATACATATTTAGGGCAAGTTCACACTTTTAGGATTTGGTGAGTTTTTTTCCTCAGTATTTGTAAGCCAAAATCAGGAATGGGTGAAAAATGCAGAAGTGGTGACGTGTTTCTATTATATTTTTCCTCTCATTGTTCTACTCCTAATTTTGGCTTACCAATACTGAGGTGAAAAAACCTCTTTAAGTACTGAATGTGTGAACGTGGCCTTATTTGCATTATGTTCTCTTAAAGGGGTTGTTAATATAGCAAAGGATAAATAAATGTGTGGAGGAGATTCAAGACATCTGAGACAGACTGGTTGCTAAGGCCGCGCACATGACAACTTCATATACCAGGCTGTAGCTACTACGTATCCATAGCAACCAGTCTTTCTCAAAAGACTCGTATCTATGGTAGCAAAAGTGTCCAATAACAAAACAGGCCTAATTGTCCATAGCAACCTATTCCACAGATGTTTTTTTTTAAAAAAGAAATGAAGATCTGATTGGTTGCCATGGAGAATTAGACAATTCTGGCCTACTAATAGTAGAAAAGAATAGATGAAGCCCAAGTATGACTGCGTCTGAGAAAATAGGGCAAAGTGCTGAAAGCAGATAAAAGGTTAAGGTGTTTGGCAGCAAAACCATTCCCTGGCTTCGGGGCCCCAATCCAAAATCTGCACAAGGGCCCCAGCTATCATGTATTTAGTGTTGGCCTCCCCATACTGGGCATAGACCTCCAGAGATTGCTCATGATCAGTGATGAGCAAGTAGCGTAATATTCGTAATCGCTATACTCGTAACGAGTACTTTGTAATGATTGCGTATTCGTTCCGAATAGCGAGTACAATGTAAGTCAATGGGAAATGCGAGTAATTTTCTGCTGGACCCTACAAAGGGCTCTGGGGGCCTGAGGAAAAGGCTGAAATGGATGGGAACGTGATGGAACAGAATGGGAAGAGCCTGGAGAATGTGTCTGCATGCATTTCTGACTCACATATGGTTTCTGGGAATAAGTTTGTCACAGTATTACGCCACTATTACAGACTCATAAGAACAACTACCTGACGCGCCCCCAGGGCCTTGGGTTACTCGGTTGCCAGGCCTTATGGCTGCTTGCGGGGGATATCACGGTGGCTGGCCCGGTCCGTGACCCAGGGCGGTCAGTGCAAAAAGGGGTTATTTGTAGGGGATTTGTCGTGATGCCACCTGTGGTGCCTGGTGAGGATCACTAGCGGTGCGACAGTCCACTGAGGCAGGTGTTAGGGCTGCTTGAGATGGAATGGCTCCCCACAGGTGGAGCAGGCCTCATGGCAGTGGGAGCGATGCAGGTTGCGCTGGGCGTTGTGGTGCAGGGGGAGCGATGACGCAGCCGAAGTAACGGACAGAGACAGGGGATTTGCTTTGTTACCTTTACTGGTGCAATTGTTGGGTACGGTCCAAGGTACTCCAGGTGAAGGGCACACTTTTGGACTTCGCCCCAGTGAGCGGGTATAGGGCCTCCTGATCCGTGTCTGTCTCTGTGTATGCTCCTGGCCAGCCTGCAACTGAGCCTAGATTATGTGTCCTGCTTTTACTTCACCTGCTGCTCAGAAGTAGGACCTCCGGTTGGTAACCACTTTCCCTGGACGTCGGGGCCTTCATGGTTCCTGGTCCTGTATGTGTCTAGCTTCAGGTTTGCCAGGGACTTGTAGTCCTCCTGGGATTCCGGTTATCCCTACTGGGTGTAAAGGGTCCGTGTAGGCTCGGACCTGGTGTCCGGTTTGTATAACGGGGTGAGCTTACTATGCTCCTCTGCCCCCTTGGTTCCCCTCTCCTTTCCTCCTCGCCGTCAGCCACACTCGGGGCTCTCACTACTCGGCTGCTGACGTGCTGCGTCTTCACCGCTCTCCGAGCGTCGGCACGCTCTCAGACACCCTCTGTCTAACTCTAGACTCTGAACTCCAAACTCAACTGAGCTGCCTGGCTCCACCTTCCCTTTTTATATCCCTATCAGGGCTCCCTCTGATGGTATGTGGTGGAAGGTGGAGGTGCGTGAATGTAATGAGGGCCACTTGTGGAGAAGTCCATCCATGCACCCTTCTGGGTTCTGTGGCACCAATGCGCAGCAGGGCGCCACATTTCTGGGAATAAGTTTGTCGCAGTATTACGCCACTATTACAGACACATAAGAACAACTACCAAACCTAGATTTCATTTAACAGGCCAAAAATGTTAAGAAACTGTTTTTCCTGCATAATCACTTGTATATAAGGCTAAATAAACCAGAGAAGCCAAAAAATATCCCTTTTAGCGTTTGTTCACACATGCTGTTATGGCTTTTTTTCGCCTTTTACAATTGGGAGGGCCTTGACTTATACATTTTGTAGGTCCCTCTGTCATACATCATTTTTAGTTCGCTATTCCCCATCACTTTACAAGCACAGCTAGAACGCACCAGTAGGTATGTTGATCTTTGATCTGAGAGGCCTCAGGTGGCTCTGTAATAAGAGTTTTGGAGGGACAGCTGTTACTTAGACATTTGGGCGGTCCCTCCATCATTGACACTCAAATAGTGGGAATGTGCCCATTGTAGCGTTGGGCTTGACCCTCCTCCTCCACCACCATGTGATACTGCGGCCCTAAATTCAAATGTTCAGAGGGCCTGCAGTAGGCAGGAAAGGTGAGTTTTGTGAGAGCCCTCGTGTGACCCTGTAACATACAATTTGAAGTGCCCGCCTCTAGAAATTTTGGAGGTGCCTCTGTGGCGCCCAGCTGTGCTTGGTACCACAGATCCTAGGAGGGTGTATTAAAGGATTCATCCACCAGAGGGCTCTCTAAGCACACACACACCTTCACCTCCCACCTCAGACCACCAGAGGGAGCCCGTTAGGGATATAAAGAGGGGAGGTGGAGCTAGGTAGAGAGAGTCTAGGCTGGAGTGCACAAAGAGCAAGTGTACAGAGCAGAACCCAGGTTGCTGTGTGAGGTAAGCTAAGCCTCCAGCAATCCTGAGGCCCAGTCCTGACCCAAGTGGCTTTAGTCAGTTAGAGCCCAAGGCGTGCCGACGCCGTTAAGAGCGGTGAAGTGCGGCAAGCTGCCGTTAGTGAGTAGCCTAGAGAGGGCCTGAGTGTGGCCGAAGGCGAGTCGAGAGTTAGTAGCAGTGGGGGCAGAGGAGCTATACCGGCTCACCCCGAAACGAATACCGGACACCGGGTCTGAAGTTACCGGGATCTCTATGTCCCAGTAAAGTACAACCGGAATCCCTGGAGGACTACAGGTCCCAGGATCACTAAAGTGCTGATACGTAACAGACCCAGGAGACACATAGGCCCCGCAAGCTGGGAGCGTGCACTCCAAGAGAAGGCCCTACCACAACGTCAGCCAGTGTAGGACAGAGACAAAGTTAGGCCTAGCTCCAGGCAGGTCAGAAACTTACCACACAAAGACAAGAATCAGGAGGCCCTATCCCCGCTCCCTGGGGGAGAATCCGGCAATGCACCCTTCACCCTACAGTGCTCCGGGATGTGCCTGAATTCCATCAGTAAAAGGTACTGAAGAGAACTGTGTGTGTTTGCCTGTCTTTCCGTAGGCTCGGCTGGCCTCTTCATCCTGCACTCCCCTCTACATACGCTGCCCTGAGGCCTAGCTCCACCTGTGGGGAGCTATACCACCGAGCTGCCTTATCATCGGCCTCAGCGGACTGCCGCAGCGCTGGTGAATCTCACTAGATACCACAGGTGGCGTCACAAACTTTCATTTAATCTACCAACCTTTTTAAAGAGTGACCCCAGGGTACGGGCCCGGGAGCCGACCACCGCGACATCCCTAAGGCCAAGCAAAGGCCCGGGTACCGAGTTATCCCCATCCCTTGGGCTAGTCACCTCTTGTGTACATTTGAGAGTGACCTCACTTATTCATATTGTAGGGCCCTTATTCTATTATTTAACTCATTTAAGGGCCGAGACTACAGAGAAAAAGGCCAAGAGACATGGAGTACTAGAAGGTAGCAGTGAGTTCGGCCTGCGATCCTCAGGTTTGGCTGAAGTCTGTGAACCGGAAAAATAAAGATGCACTAGTCAACTGGATGACAAGCTCAAATATATCACTTGTGCAAGTCAATGGACAAAGGATATATGGTGCCCCCCTGTCAGGATGGGTTGGAGAAGCGTCTCCAAATGGCTCAGAGATTTTGATTGTCAATATTCCCCAGATTATATAAGACATCTTGATACTATACTACTTGGTCCAGTGCAGAATGTGCACCACATTTCCAAAAATTACTCTTGGGGGCTGTGTCATAGGTGCAGGAAGATTCCATGACAAGGGTCACCCTTGACAAACATTATCTATGATGGAGTACGGTAGTAGTTGTGGCCCTCAATTCACGTTTTCAGAGGGCCATCAGTCGGTTATCAACAGTCAGTGTAAATTTCTATTGAATATGTATCCCGTATCTCAGTCACAATGTGGCACAAGCCAGGCATGTTTTTTTGCCAAACAGGGTGACTGACAGTACATTTCTATTGAATATTTATCCCCTATCTCAGTCACAATGTGGCACAACCTGTGACAAGGGCCTCCAATGACAAATATTAGTTTGGTAGGATCACTGTACATTCCAGATTTGTCCACTGCACAATGTGCATAGGGTTTGCAAAAATTAGCCCAATGGGCTAAATTATGGTTGATGCAGGAAGCAACCATCCCAAGGGCCTCCAATCACAAATAGTAGTTAGGCTGGAGTAGGAATACTGTGACATGCAGAAGTAGTGCTGTTGCAGAGTGTGACATGCAGAAGTAGTGCTGTTGCTTTAAAAGCATTCAGCAACTATTAGAAGTAACACAAGCATAGGAGACAGGAAGTGTTGTGCTCCAGAAGCATCCAGCAACTAGAGGGGTTAACACAGTCACAGGAGAAGGGGAGTGTTTTAGCTGAGCCCCAGGGGGAATGTGGGGTAGTTGTTTACTGTGTGGCTGGAGCCGAAGAGAAAGGTTGCTTATGATCTGTATGTCACAGAAGGCAAGGGAACAGAATTCAGGTCAGGAGGGTAGCTGATCTAAAGTCAGTTAGACTCCCCGAGCTAACAGTGTGAAGTATTATCGGCCAGGATGATAAGGACTGGAAGGAAGCCTGTCATAGAGATCATCTCCCTCATCACACCCTTCCCCCCTCCATCTCCATGCAGGATAAAAAAATGCTATGTACTATTGAGTCCCTGTGAAGGAAAAGCCTGTGGTTATGTATGCATTAAAACTGTGCTGTATTGTGATATCGGATAATAGACTGTGTACTGCTGTGCTGCAAAGGAGACTGTACTGTTATTACTGGAGCCTGTTGCTCAAAAAGACATTTGCATTGCACTGGCCGTGCCTCGTTAAATGTTACTGTTCTACCGTTTCTGAGGACTCTTGTCAGATGTGTCTGGTCAGCAACTGAATCTATCGTGTGCCTGAGAGAAGCTGCAGCCTATGGTCACCCTGAGTAACGGCTGCCCCAGGATTCCAAAGAATTCATGTAACCGGTCACGCCCCTATCTGAAATTAGACGGCATGCGTGTAACAATACTGTCCTGGCTTGTCCACTGCACAATGTTCATAGAGTTTGTAAAAATTAGCTCTATGGGCTGAGTCATGGTTGACGCAGGAAGCCACCATCCCAAGGGCCTCCAATCACAAATAGTAGTTAGGCTGGAGTAGGAATACTGTCCTGGTTTGTCCACTGCACAATCTACGTAGGGTTTGTAAAAATTAGCCCTATGGGCTGAGTCATGGTTGGTGACTCCAAAAGGAGAGAAGGAAATTTCTCCTTGTACCGTGGATCGAGAAAGGTGGCTAACCTCCAGTATAAGTTGTTGGATAAAATGTGTATCACGCGAGGGTCTTGTACAGACACTTACACATGAACTGTGCCATGTGGGCCAAGATGCAAAAAGGCAAATTTTCTGTGTCCCCAACAGTAGAAACAGTACCCATCCTCTCCTCACACTGACTCGCCTCTTCCTCCACCTCCTCCTCTCCAGCCCATCCAGGCTGGACAGACATGAAGCTTGGGTTGGGTGTCCCCTCTGTAGCATTACGAGTCCCCTCGGTAGCACAGAAAAACAAGTCCTCTTCCTCCTCATCTTCATCCTCATCACCCAATGTTGCCTCAGAATATTGGCTGGGCTGGGTAGTATCATCCATTGGGAAATCTGGCTCCATACCAACATGCTGGGCACTCAAAGGTTCCTCTTTGAGATTATACAGTGATTGTTTCAAGAGACACAGTAGCGGGATGGTTACGCTGATAAAAACCTGATCACCGCTCACAAGGTTGGTGCAGTACTCAAAGTTCTCAAGAACCTCATAAATGTCAGCGATCCACACCCACTCGACAGTTGTTATATGTGGTGGCTGACTCTCAGTCTGAAGGGCATGTTGAAACTGGTATTCAGCTACTGCCCTCTGCTGTTCACTAATCCTCGCCAACATATTATAGGTTGAGTTACACCGCGTGGGCAGGTCGCACATGAGTCGTTGACTTGGCAAGTTCAAGTGCTTTTGCAGCCCTGTAAGAGCAGCAAAAGTGGCGGAAATGGGTGCTAATATGGCGCACCTTCTCAAGTAGGTACGGCAAGTCATGATAAGTTTTCAGAAATTTCTGAACAACTAGGTTCAGCACGTGAGCCATGCATGGCACATGTACCAGCTTACCGACCTTTAAAGCCGCCACCAGGTTACGCCCATTATCGCAGACGACCCGACCGGGTTGGAGGTGCCGCGGGGAGAGCCACCGATCGGTCTGTTGTTTTAAAGCTTGCCGCAGCTCTGCTGCAGTGAGTGCTTTCTGACCTGAACAGATCAGCTTCAGCAGAGCGTGTTGCCGCTTTGCTGATGAGCTGCTGCACAGGTCCCAGCTTGGCAGTGATGGGAAGGGTAATTCAGCAGAGGATAAGGAGCAGGAGAAGGGGAGAGAGGAAGTGGAATATGAAGAGGCGGAAACCCTGACAGACTTTGGGCCCACTATTCTTGGCTTGGGTAGGATGTGTAATGTTCCAGTTTGCGCCTTTGTCCCACCCTCCACCAGGTTCACCCAGTGTGCCGTGACAGAAATGTATCGTCCCTGTCCACAAAAACTTGTCCCGGTGTCTGTTGTTAGGAGGATCTTCCTGGGTACGGCATTGGTGAGAGCACGGTTCAGATTGTTTAACATGTGCTTGTTTTACGCAGGGACGGCACACCGGGCAAAATAATGGTGGCTGGGAACACTGTTTCGTGGGGCAGCCACGGCCAAGAGATCACGGAATGACTGTGTTCCCACAAGCCTAAAAGGCAACATCTCCACAGCTAGCAATTTGGCAATCTGCAAGTTTAGTATTTGTGCCTCTGGGTGCGTGGCTGGGTATTTACGCTTTCTCTCCAAGTTCTCTGGCACGGACAATTGAACGATTCGTTGGGACAAGGAAGTGGATGTGGTTGATGTTTGTTGTGTGTGAGCAACCGCAGCTTGTGGGCAGCAGGTATGAGCGCCTGCTTCCTGAACAGCAGATTCTGAAGGATATAGCCCAGGCAACATGATATTGGTTTGACCCGCAGACGCAGATTTGGTACCTTGGTGTTCCGCCCACCTACTGGGGTGCTTGGCTGCCATGTGGTTTCGCATACTGGTGGTGCTGGTGGTGGTGGTTTGCCCAGGCCTCTGCTCAACTTGGTATGGCAGATGCTACAGACTACAATGTTTTTCTCTGAAGGACTTTCAGAAAAAAAATTCCACACAGCAGCTGACTAACTTGGTGCACAGCGGGGGTGCTCTTGGGAACAGTTGACCCAGTTCTCACTCTGGGCAAACCATGACCCCTTAGTGCCTGAGTTGGTGCTACATATCCATCTTCCTCTGTGTTGCTGTCATGGCTATGCATGCCAACGGTCCAGTTCGGATCAGTGGACTCATCATCGGCCACCTCGTCTTCCATGTCATCCTCCTTCCCTGTTGACATTGTAGGCTGACCTGATGGCAACTGTGTCTCGTCATCATCAGCCTCCACCTCTGGAGACAGTAAATGACGTTCCTCCAAGTGGCTTTCTTCTGGCCGTAGATCCTCAAATACTTGAGCATCAACACACGCCACCTCCTCTTGTCCCTCTTTAATGCTGCACGGTGATAGGCCAGAGCCAACCAAAGGATACGTACCAAACAGATCCTAGGAGTGGCCAAGCTTGGGGTCATATGTCTCTTCTGACTGATAATGGCGGCAGGAAGGAGAACCAGCTTCAGGATTGGATGGGCCAGCCTTCTGTGTATCGACAGTAGACTGTGTGGTCGTGGAATATTTGTTGCTGCTTGGCAAATGCGTAGAGGCCTTGTCTGCTATCCAAGACAGAATCTGCTCTCGCTCTTCTGGCTTCCACACACGTTTACATTCCAGACCGGGAAATTTTTTCAGGAACATAGTGGATGCATCAAGCTTCTTATGACCTCACACAGACTGAGTGCCTTCTCGTGCACCATTGACAACACCACGACCACGTCCCTTAACAACAGGCTTTTTTGACATTTTGGGTTTTGTTGACAGATTTTCAGATGTTGATGGCACAAGCTAAGCTAGCTGTCACAGCCAAAATAGTGGGTAAAATGGCCTGGTGCATGCTTGGTAGCAGGCAGTAGGAAATATTTGGACTACTGCTTTGCGTAGGGCACTAAACGCCTTTTTAAGAGGACTAATGTTGACAGAAGGCAGGCTGTCACCCAAAAAACAGCGGGGAAAATGGCCTGGTGCATGGTTGGTAGCAGGCAGTAGGAAATGTTTGGACTACTGCTTTGTGTAGCGCACTAAATGCCTTTTTAAGTGGACTAATATGGACAGAAGGCATGCTGTCACCCCAAAAACATCGGGGAAAATGGGCTGTTGTGTGCTTTGCAGCAGGCAGTAGGAAATGTTTGGACTACTGCCTTGCGTAGTGCACTAAGCACCTTTTTAAGTGGACTAATGTGGACAGAATGCAGGCTGTCGCCCCCAAAACAGCGGGGAAAATGGGCTGGTGCGTGCTTTGTAGCAGGCAGTAGGAAATGTTTGGACTACTGCTTTGCGTAGTGCACTAAACGCATTTTAAGTGGACTAATGTGGTCAGAAGTCGGGCTGTTACCCGAAAAACAACGGGGAAAATGGGTTGGTGCGTGCTTGGCAGCAGGCAGTAAGAAATGTTTGGACTACTGCTTTGTGTAGTGCACTAACCGCCTTTTTAAGTGGACTAATGTGGACAGCAGAAGCCAGGCTCTGACCCCTAAAACAGCGGGGAAAATAGACTGGTGCTTTTCAAAAAAGGCAGAACAAAATGCTACTACTCTGTGTGCTGGAAAAATATTGCTTTGCCTCTGACAAGAGCTGTTTTAAGATGGACACTGGAAGAACACTTTAACCTCTCCCTACCTAATACACAATCTCTCCCTCCCTGTACTCTGACTTTGTTGTGTGTCTGAAAAGAGCTATTTTTTGGTGGTATTATGGAGCTAGTGAGCGGCTCCTTTAAATTGTCCCTGCTCGAGTATCTCTCCCTCCCTACTCTACACTGAACTAGTACACACTGCAGGTAGCCCTGAAAAGGGCTTTTGTTTTATCAAGAGGCCTAAACATTCTCCCTAGCAGCTCAGCGATCTCTCCCTATGCTTGTGTAGCGCCCCGAGGGTTCGGCCGCTACAGGGGTACTGCACCTCAACCAGAGGCGTGGTATTCCACTCCCGGGTAAGGATGGAGTATGGACCAGGGCTCAGTTAGCTGCACACATATACACTCCTCATTTCCGGGGGACAGCTCTACAGTGCTCCCATTAGTATTCATTCACGACTGACTATGTCCCTGGCTGGAGTGGGGAGGGGGGAACCTAGTGATGTGGGAGCAGATAGGGGTTGGTTTCTGGGCATAGGAAGGAGCTCATTGGATGCAGGTCACATGGGCTCAGACACGGAGGAGGAGGTATATAAGGTGGGCACCATCTTAGTTCTGAGAGAAGAAGGAGAAGAAGAAGTTCAGTCTGTGAGGAGAAGACAGGGAGCAGAGGCTCTGCAGGAGCTCTGCTCCAGAGCCAGGCCTAGGGACACGGGCCGGGCGAGAGGGAGAGAAGGAAAAGGAACAGAACAGAAAGAGAAAGGAACCGAAGAGAAAGACCCAGGAACACGAAGGAAGAAGGGACCCTAAGGACCCAGGAGATTATGGGTGACGGGTCAGGCAAGGAAAGGGTACTGGGTCCCAAGTTGGTGGAGGCAAATAATCCTCAGCCAAGAACCGTAGGTCGTGATCATATATTGGTGCGACCCCTCGCTAAACCTGCTAGGAAGGCACCATATAGGATAGCGGGAAACAGGGCCCACGTTTGCCCGCATAAATCCGCGGCAGCTGGACAGAAGTTTGGTCACTGGTGGGGCACGAGCCAGAGAAAGGACAGAAGGGGGTCCTGTACCATGCTCCTGAATTGCCTGGGAGTTGACCGAGCCCCTCACCTGGTGGACGCAGCACGGCTTGGGCAGTCACTACCTGTACAGAGGTGGCTTGGAGTATACGAACTGAGAGTAAAAGACCCTGGACTGCAACATGTTGTCTTTGTGCTTCTTACTTCGCCAGCACTAACGGTACTGGGACTCCCTGCACCATCACCCCCACCATCTACCCCTCGCTGCCCTGAGGCTACACTCCTCCCGTGGGGAGTCGTACTATTCCCTGCTGCACCCACAACACCAGCCTCAGCGGTCTGTTCTGCAGTGGCGGTTCGCTCTGACCGCAATCCACGGGTGGCGTAGTCGGACATTGCAAGACATATAGAAGATTTCTACCGCACTGGTCTGACCACCCTGAGCCACGGGACCGGGTCGCCACTACTACCCCCATCATCGCACTAAAACCCGGTTCCGGGTGCCCCACGGCCCAGGGGGCGAGTCACTTGTAGGGTTAGGGTTAGGCTTCGGACGCAATGTGAACAAAATGGCGGCGGCAGGGCTTAAATAGACGCTATGACGCTGGGCGGCCAGCCAATCACAGTAATGCCACAACCAAGATTACTGTGATTGGTTAAGAAGCCCAGCATGTTTAGTGGCTGCAAAGGAGGCGCCAAAACTGCAGGGTGGGACATCCGAATATAGCGAGCCGAGTATACAAATACTCGCAATATAATGAGTAACCCAAATACCGTACTATCAGTGCGAATAGCAAATAGTAATGAATACACTCGCTCATCACTAGCCACCACATTCGGATCCTTCTGATGAAACCTGAAAACCCATCTCTTCAAACAAGCTTACAACCTAGAATGACCACGCTGCCACCTCACCACCACCAGAACTGCCGCAAACCCCCCAACCTACTGTCTCCTTCCCCGTTCCTGTCGAATGTAAGCCCGCAAGTCCAGGGTCCTCTTCCTTCTGTACCAGTCTGTCATTGTTAGTTTACTTACTGTAAGTGATATCTGTATTTTGTATGTAACCCCTTCTTATGTACAGCGCCATGGAATCAATGGCGCTATATAAATAAATAAATATAATAGTACTGATCCAAGTGTCGGATCGAGATCTGCAATGCAAGTCTATGTGTCCATGAAAAAAATCGAACAGCAATCAGACACTATCCGAGTGTTTTCACGGACTGATAGGAGATGGTGGAGAAACTTTTTTTGGTTTTTCACGTGAGAAAAACTGATGAAACTCGGTCCAAAGTCTGATGAAACTCTGACGAAAATCAATGATAAAATCTATGACTGTCTTTCTCATATGTGAAAAAAACGGACGTTTGAATGAGCTTTTAACATGGATCATGCAAGAAAGAAAGAATAACGCTATGTTCACACACGTTTTCAGCAGTGTTTTGCAGTACCAGCAAAGTCTATGAGAAACCAGAATTCTCTGTTCACACATGTTGCTTTTTGTTTGCTGCGTAGTTTCTGCCTTGCTTGTGTGTCACCCCAGGCCTGGGTGCCACAAATATTAAAGGCTGTGTCTGAGAGCAGGAGGGAGGTTCCCTGGTCAGGGACAATTAGCATACAGCACCTCCTGTCCCAGGCCAGTAGGGGGAGCAGGCTGCCCCTATAAAAGCTGGAACTGAGGGCAGGGTTAGAGAGAACTGGATGACCTAGCTCAGGACTGAGACTAGTCCCAGAGAATGAGGGACAGTTCAGCTGTAGCCAAGGAGTCCGTGAGGCAGAGGAGAAGCTGCGAGACAGGGACAGAGGCGACGAGAGCCGGTCCTGGCTGAGAGAATCACTACCGGACATTGGGGTCTGAGGCTGTCAGGGTTGCAAGCCCGGCAGCAGAGAACCAACCCGCAAGGGATTTCAGGTCCCTTGGCCTAAGAAGCCTGGAGGCTCCGCCACACAGAGGGACCAGTACAGCACGGAGAGGCAAAAGGTACCTAAGGCCCGAGTCGCAAGCCATACAGGCGAAGTACACGGCTCGCTCAGGGACGTGGGCTATCACACCACGAAAAGGGGGATAGTCAGCAAGGGCAGAGAGAGAACGGTAGGCCTTCACACTCACCCTGGCCAGTGGGGCTCGCCCGAATGCTCTCAGACACCCAGGCCCATTCCTGCCCGGTACTCCTGTTGGGTCATTAGTAATACCAACAATAAAGACCCTGGACTGTTTGAAGAGGACTCTGCACTCTTATTACTGCGGCCTGCACTATCACCCCCAGCATTCACATACGCTGCCCTGCGGCTTCACTCTTCCCGTGGGGAGTTATCCTACCCCTGTGCTGCACACCAACATCAGCCCCAGCGGTCTGCCTAGCAGCGGCGGTCAACCCTTACCGCAATCCACGAGTGGCGTAGTCGGACATTCATGACTCTACAAATAGACTGCCAAAGCATTTGGTCTGACCACCCTGAGCCACGGGATCGGGTTGCCACTACTACCCCCATCATCGCACTAAAGCCCGGTTCCGGGTGCCCCACGGCCCAGGGGGTGAGTCACTTGCATTTTTGGAAAATAGAGCATGTCACTTCTTTCATCTTTTTTTTGCAGCAGAAAATGCACCTGCGTTTTTGCAGCCTTTTTTCACCCATAGAAAGTAAAGGTTCGTAAAAAAAAAACGCAGAAAAAATGCAGCAAAACCTGAGTTTTTTTGCGCAGCTGTTTTCCTGATCAAAAGTTGACAAGCGGTGCCCTGTCAATCACTGAGCGCAGCTCCGGGGCCCGCTCGCTGCAGGAGTCATTCCCCTCGGCGTGAGCGCTCGCACGGATTACAGCGGGTGACACTTAGGAGAGGTGAGTATAAGGATTTTTTTATTTTATTCCTATTTTTACAGTTGGACACGGCGGGAGTAGACTACTACTCTCATCATTGACTCTGCTGCTGCTGATCACAGCACCGGCAGGGATCTATGATGAGGGCAGCGCTCAGCACCCGGCTCTTGGGAACAGCGCTAACTGTACACTGATTCCCAAGCGCCGGTATGTGTCACACTGATGACACACAGGTGAACACGGATATCTCCAGTCCTGTAAATATCAGGACATGTGAAAGAGCCCTAATATACACACACAGATACACACTCACAGAAATGGGGACACGACCATACGCAGGCAAGCACACACAGAAGCGCACATGCAGTCATGCACAGACACACTCAGACAATCACACACAAAAATGCAGACATGCAGGGAAGCACGCACACAAGTGAAGACACATATACACACGTAGACATGCATGCACTCAAACACATGCAGGCATATACAGACTACACACACACGCATGCAGGCATATACACACACACATGCATGCAGGCATAAACACACCACACACACACACACACATGCAGGCATATACACACACTACGCACACATATGCAGGTATATATACACACACATGCAGGCATATACACACTACACACACATGCAGGTATATACACACACACACTGTACACACATGCAGGCAGGCATATACACACACACAAAGGCATATACACACACACGCAGGCATATACACACACACGCAGGCATATACACACACAGGCATATATACACACACAGGCATATACACACACAGGCATATACACACACACAGGCATATACACACACACAGGCATATACACACACACACAGGCATATACACACACAGGCATATACACACACAGACACACACACACGCACGTCGCGCCCCCAGGGCAATGGGGTACTCGGAGTCCGGGCCGATAGATGCTGGGGGAAAAGGATATGTCACAATGGCCGGCCCGGTCCGTGGCCCAGGGTGGTCAACTAAAAGGAGGGCCAGTTTTTATGGGGTTTATAGTTCGATCGTGACGCCACCTGTGGTTTCTGGTCATTTGTACCAGCGCTGCTGCAGACCTCTGAGGCAGTTGATAGGGTAGCTAAGATGGAACAGCTCCCCACAGGTGGAGCGGGCCTCAGGGCAGTGTAGAGTTTGATGGTGGGTAGTGATGCTGGGACTTGTAGTGCAGAGGGAGAGATGGCGTAGCTGAAATAATTGACGGAGGCAGTGCAGTGCAGTCATCCGAGTTTTTACTCACAGTTCTTATGTAAGTTCCACAGGTACACTGTACGGGTGTCAGCCTCCCACGTCGCGCTGCGTTCACCAGACCGGGGGTTCAGCTCTACCTCAGATTGATCAGGAGCGCTTGACGGAACCCCGCTTTCCTTATGTTCCTTACTAGACCGACTTCTCACGCTGGGTCTTCTCCCTCCTGCCCTGCGCTTCCCCACACACAGGAAGTCCCTCTGGGCAACCTGGAGTTCCCGGACCTACTTGACCCTCACGGTGACTACGATAAGGCTGTGGCAACTGCACCATAAAAGTCAGAAGCCTCCGGTTTTTCCAGCCGAGACCTGGAGTAACCCCTTCTTGCGGCCTGATCCCTCTGACACCTGGCAGATTCGGGGCGTATGGGTGCCGTCCTGCACTCACCGTGCCCCCTGGGATCCCTTCTGTAGAACGGAGCCTTTCTCCTCTGCTTTCCTTCTGGGCCTCTATCACTAGGCCCCACTTGTGGAGCAGAGCTCCTGAAGAGACTCTGCTCCCCTTCTTACTGCTCACTCACTTCTTCACTGACTGCTCTACCACCCTAAGATGGCTTCCCTTAATATACCTCTTACTATGGTGCTCCCCTACTCTACTTCCTCCACCCACACCCACTACTGGTTCCCCCTACCTTTGGTTCCCCCCACTCCAGCCAGGGACAGGGCTCAGCAGGAAAACACAATGCATCTTGCCCTTCCAGCCGGCCTGGAGCAGTGTAGTGTTGAATGCGGGTGTTGGGGTTCCGGGCAGCACTCCCTCCTTACCTGAGAGAAGGAGATACCACACCTCTGGGTGAGGTGCAGTACTTCTGTGGCGACTGAACCCTCAGGGGCGCCACACGCACACACAGGCATATACACACACAGGCATATACACACACACAGGCATATATACACACACACAGGCATATACACACACATGCAGGCAGCATATACACACAAATTCATCAAATTCATACAAACACACACAAATATTACACTACCTGTTGTAATGCAGTGGCTTGCGGCATTACTGTAATGGTCCAGGGTGTGTATTGGCTGACCATATACCTCCCCCTCAGGTGACTGATCACATGACTGTGACATCAGCAAAGGTCCTGTGTGCACTGGAAGATATATAAACCCTGGTAGTTTTGAAACAGGTGTGAAAGCCGTGAGGCCTGTTCCCGTATGTGGGACACCGTTAGAGTGTGAGGCCTGGTGAAGCCTAGTGAAGCCTGAAAGGCAGAGGCTGGATCCTTAAGTGTAAGCGATGCCAGTAGCCTTGGAGGGCAAGAGGCTTGGAATACAAGAGTCCTGGAAGGCAGAGGCTGGATGTGAGGTGTGTAAACATACCAGTAGCCTTTGAAGGTACGAGGGCTGGAGACCCCCATCTGGGAAGCCGTAAAGCCACAGTTGTGGCAGAACAAACCTGAAGCAGCTAAATCCCGGCAAAGCTAAAACCACTGATTGATGTGGACATTTATATTGTTACCTTGCTGAAGGTTGCATCTGGAGCCAAGTGGACATATCTGTCACTGGAAGGGCTCTTGGACATTATATCTGTAATATGTCGGCGAGCAACTGAGATGGACTCGGCTATAAGCAGTTATGAAGTATAATAAACTGCTGGATTGTGAAATACCGGAAAGGTGTTGCATGGTGTGCTTTAGTTGACCCAGTGAAGCGAGTGTCCCCCAGTATGATGACTAGCGCTGCCTTACATGTGGTTGGAGAATGCGGGCAACTGCAGCCCGGATGCTAGGGGCAACTGCAGCCCGGTTGCTAGGGGCAGCGACACAGGACGACGAGTGTGGATACAAGCATCTTACTGTGGCTTGGCGGGGTCATGAAGATTAAAGCATCTTGATGTAACTCTGCGGGGTTACGAAAATTGTCCTCGCACTCAAACCTGGTTTGCTGTGGCTCGGCGGGGTCACGAAGATTAAAGCATCTTGCTGTAACTCGGTGGGGTTACGAAAATTGTCCTCGCACTCAAACCTGGTTTGCTGTGACTCGGCGGGGCCACAAAAATTTTCCGGGGAGAGCGATGTGAAGTGCCTAGTGTGAATAGTGTTCCGCGATGGCTGTGAACGGAGCAAAAGAAAATGAAGCTATTGAGCGATTAAAGTGCCGGTTAAAACCGCAGCAGGTATTTGAGAAACGTCTACAGGACATGGTGCAGAAATGGCAGGAGCTGTGGGCACCGTATAGAATGGCAGCAGTGAACCATTCTGTGAACTCTCCGAGGGCGCCAGTATTGTCCCAGAGTGCCCGGGAGGTGGTAAGAGATGTTGTGAACTGGGTCCTAAGACTATTGCTGATTTTTTTTGTAAAAATTCCCCTACCAGTGTGGTTGTTCAAAAGGGGGCGGAGTCTACAAAAGGGGCGGATTTTCATGAGAGCGTGGAGTATAGAAAATCAAAATTTGTTACTGGTTGTGGGTTGGTACTGCCTAAAAATGACAATTTGACCGTTGATAACGGGGTAGCTCCAGTAGAAGGGGTTGACGTCAAGGTGGGAGGTGACTTGTTGGTCCACGACACCATGGGGAGTGACACAGACCCCACAACTGATGGTAACACTATGAAAGTAGAAAGAGAGTTCAGTCAGGAGGGGCTAGACGAGGGGAGAGAGTCTCCCTCTCGTCGTCGACAGCGCAAGGGCCACAAAAATGTTGCTCCTGTAGTCTTTGCTGCAAGTGAAAATAAAGAAAATGTAGTACTGTGTGCCTTTGTTTCAAGTGTGGATCCTCCTTTAGAGGCAGAAGAGGAGGTGACGTTGCCAGTAGCAACCTCCGGTACAGTACTGAGACAGAAGGATCAGGACCTGACAGCCCTGAAAGAGGAGGTGGCCAGTCATGACCAAGAGCTGGAGCCTATCAGGCAGCAGTGTCAGAGTGATGTGCAGCAACTATGGGAAAACCTGGAGAATGTGTCCTCAGACCAGCGGAGCCTGGAGTCTGAACGGCAGAAAATATACCAGGTTGTGAGGAACTTACAGCGAGACCTGGAGGGAAGCAACGAGGAAATTAACCAATGGAAGCAAATGTTCCAGGAAATTACGGAGGACCGCCGCAAAACCAAGGAGGAGGTTTTGCAGTTGAAGCTTGAGAAGGAGGCGTTGCAGGATGAAGTTTCTGGGCGTGAACAAAACCTAGAACGACTGCGCGAACAGTTCAACCGGGAGCTGTGTGAATCCAAGAAGGAACATGGTGAACACAGTGGGGAACTGCAACAAATTAAAAGAGACTATGAGGATCTCCTCAGGGTTAAAGAAAAACTAGAGGATGATAAGGCGGATGCAGAGCACATGCACCAAGTGGTTGAGACCACTCTGCAGGACACCCGTGATGAAAATGATGATCTCCGCAGAAAGACCCTAGGATTGGAAGCTCAGGTGAAGGAGCTGCAGACGTTCTGTGATAATCTCCAAACGGTAGAGACGTGCCTTAAGGAAAGAATCAGCAAGATGGAAGCTGAGTGGACAAAGATGGAGGAGTCTATCGGAGAAGCTACAGACTCGGGCCAGGAGTTGGCCACTGGAGATGGGAGGTATGAAACAAATACCTACTCGAATAATGCGAGCTCGGATGATTCGGTGGATGTAGGAGCCGAGATCAAGGAGCTCAAGGAGTCGCTACAAGCCCATTTGAAGCAAGAGAAGCTTGAGAGACTGGCTGTTGAGAGCCGAGTGGGCGCATTGGAGACAGAGAGGTCTGAGAGAACTCTACTGTTAAAGGAGCGGTTGAAGCAGGAAGAGCTTCAGAGATCGGCTGCTGAGAGGCGAGTAGCTGAGCTAGAGGAAGAAGTTTTCAAGCTCAAAGGTCGCCTAGCAAAGTATCACTCAGTGAACGAGGCCTCCTTGGAGAAGGAAAAGGGCAAACAAGTTGCACTCACTCCCTTATACCATGAGAAGGTGGACCTGAGGAGAGCTAAGAGAGTGTTAACAGAAGATAAATATGAAATGGAAGTGGTCAAGACGAAAATTCGTGAATTTGTAGCTGTGAGTCAGCTCAGGGGAAGCATACAGGGTGAAGAAGCTGAAAGTCAGTTGCCCCTGAAACCTGAGCCAGATGATCGTTTGGAGACCATTGGTGAGACCGAAACGTCTCGGTACAAGTGCCTCATAGATGTACCCGAGGATTTGAGAAAAGAATGCACCAGTGAGTCCATGCATGAAGAGTTTAAGAAGGCCGTTGGAGCCTGTAAGGTGTACTCGACCTCAGAAGCTAAACAGCTGCTGGTCCTGTCCACAACGGAAGTCACAGTGAAGAGGGTGGCTATCCTAAGTGACATGCACTGGCGATGTATTCGCACGAAGCGGTTTCTCCGGTTGAAGACGGAACAAGCCGTTAGACAACTGGAGCTTATGAAAAAAGCTCAAAGTCTGCATGAAGAGGTCATCCGGGTGCCTCAGGCTCTGGTAAGAAAGCTTATTGGGAGAAATGGCCGAGCCATGCAGATGATGGTAAAGAAGTCTGGTGTGATGAAAGTAAGCAGTCCACGTGATCGTCAGGACTGGATACCAGATGAAGACGGCATGGTGTCATTCTCCGCTGTAGGAACGGAAGAAAGTCTTGCATATATACGCATGCTGATGGAGTACCGAGTGACCTACCTGCGAGAGGTAGAACAGTTGAATCTCGCTAGACTGCGAGTGGAAAGACAGCATCGTCTGAGCAGCAGAAGATGGCAGCCATCTAGAAATTGTGAGACCAGACAGAGAAAGGGCCCTTCAAATAATAGAATGGCTACAGTAGAAGTTAGAGACTTTCCAAGATGTCCTGAGGATAGTGGGCGTGGGTTTAGAGGTAGTAAGACCTCCAGTAACTCAGGTCTGAGTGGCCCATACAAACGACCCAATAGAGTACGGGACAGTACGGAGTCGAACCGGACCTTAGATACCAGGGCGTGTGAGTCACACTGCTGTATGGACCGCTGGGAGCGGGGGAGGTCTGACAAGGTTATGACTGACCGCTGGGAGCGGGGGAGGTCTGACACGGTTACGACTGACCGCTGGGAGCGGGGGAGGTCTGACAAGGTTATGACCCGGAAAGGTGACTTGACGAAGTCAGTGACAATGACAGATGGTAGGTCCCTAAGGAATGGGCTAATGTTGATGACTAATATTCCAGGGGCTGAGCAGCGCAATTGTCAAGTACATGGTCTCGGTGTGAACTTTGGGTTATAATGTGATTGTGTATATTATGTGTTCAACCCCACAAGTTTGAACAGAGGGGGGGGATATGTAATGCAGCGGCTTGCGGCATTACTGTAATGGTCCAGGGTGTGTTTTGGCTGACCATATACCTCCCCCTCAGGTGACTGATCACATGACTGTGACATCAGCACAGGTCCTGTGCACACAGAAGGTCTGATCACATGACTGTGACATCAGCAAAGGTCCTGTGTGCACTGGAAGATATATAAACCCTGGTAGTTTTGAAACAGGTGTGAAAGGCGTGAGGCCTGTTCCCATGTGTGGGACACCGTTAGCCTGGTGAAGCCTGAAAGGCAGAGGCTGGATCCTTATGTGTAAGCGATGCCAGTAGCCTTGGAGGGCAAGAGGCTTGGAATACAAGAGTCCTGGAAGGCAGAGGCTGGATGTGAGGTGTGTAAACATACCAGTAGCCTTTGAAAGTACGAGGGCTGGGGACCCCCATCTGGGAAGCCGTAAAGCCACAGCTGTGGCAGAACAAACCTGAAGCAGCTAAATCCCGGCAAAGGTAAAAACACTGATTGATGTGGACATTTATATTGTTACCTTGCTGAAGGCTGTATCTGGAGCCAAGTGGACATATCTGTCACTGGAAGGGCTCTTGGACATTATATCTGTAATATGTCGGCGAGTCACTGAGATGGACTCGGCTATAAGCAGTTATGAAGTGTAATAAACTGCTGGATTGTGAAATACCGGAAAGGTGTTGCATGGTGTGCTTTAGTTGACCCGGTGAAGTGAGTGTCCCCCAGTATGATGACTAGCGCTGCCTTACACTGTACAGTACAGACGCGCTCCTAAGGCGGGAGACTGCAGTGCAGGGCGCGCTGTGACGTCACTGGGCGCTACTGTCCTGGGCATCGTGGTGGTAAGAGTGCGTGCGCGCGCCCTTAAAGGGCCTGCGACCACTTTTTTTTTCCTTTAAATTTTTTTTTTTTAATTCTCCTCTGTCTTCCCTGCAGGGGGCCCGGGGCCCACCGGGAGATTTCCCGGCACCCCGCCAGGCCAGTCCGAGCCTGCATCTACCTCATTAACCATCACTGCACTGCCCTGGAGCTTAGCTCTACCTGTGGAGAGTTGAACCAACTCTGCTGCATCACCAACAGCTCCAGAGGACCTGCACCGCAGCGGCGGCTCCATATAGCCACATACCACAGGTGGCGTCACGAACATTAACTATAAAAACCCTTTTTATTGACAGCCCTGGGTCACGGAGCGGGTCACTGCCACTGTGACATCCCCCAGCATCGACCGGCCTGGCTACCGAGTACCGCACGGCCCAGGGGGCGTTTCATACACCTGTAGTACAACACTCTGATGTATCTAAGGCATGTGTAGAAAAATACAACTGAATCCTGAAATGCAATGTGACCTGAGACTGGTTCCCCCATAATTCAGTAGAGAGAGACACACGCACACAGCTGTCCAATACGTTAGGGGTCAGATGTGACAGACAGTCACCCTGCAGTTGGTTGCAGAAGATCTCTTCGTTTGGCATTACAGACACCTTCTTTGATCTGTCTCACTCTAGGACCCAGCAGCTACCTCCCTCTTTCTAATTAACACCCAAGCCTGGGTGTTTAAATACTTTCTGCTTGCTACAGGGAGGTGCCGATGATATTAACATGTTCCCTTGTGAAGGTTTGGAGCTATTGCAGTCTGTTTGCTTCCTCTCTAGTGCTAGGACGAAGTGTGGTGTAATCTCTCTGAAGTCAGCTCAAGCTAAGTTACTTTCCCCCGTGTTTGTCTCCCTTGTTGTCTTAAGTTGTTAGTGAGCACTGACTAGTTCTCATCCCCACTTCCCTATCCAGGGCCAAGCTCTAGGGAAATACAGGGTTTAGGTTCCTGTACGGCGATTGGTGAGGAACCAATATAGGACGATAAGGGAGACAGGGTGATATCAGATAAGCCTAGGAGGTCTCCACTCCCCCTTCCCCTAGTGTCTGGGCTCCCTTACCCTCTTCCCTTTGTGTTGCACTTAGTCTTTCCCACACCTTGTGTGACAGTCTGGGTCAGTGGGGGGTCCCTACAAATATCTTTTTTTGCCTGGAGACCCCCACCAATTTTAACTTGCGAAATCAAGCATTTCCCTTGTTGTTTGGTAATAAATCACCGGATAATTTTTTGAGAGATCTGCAATATGAGGTTATTTTTTATTTATTTTTTTCATAGGGAAAGGCTCTTGATAAACTCGGAGTAGGGAACGTTACAGACACTTTTAATCATTTACAAAAAATATCAGTATCTAAGCCAAAGGATGATCCAGAGATCTTCACAAAAGACTTACAATTTGGAGGAGTGCCGGTGAGAGTCTACCAACCCCGATCTTCTTCAGCTGGTGGCCGAAAAGGAATCATGTTCTTTCATGGAGGAGGATTCATGTTGGCAAGTATTGGTTAACAAATCAGAGGTTGATCCTTAACTATGCACAGCTGTATTAAAGGGGTTGTCCACAATGGGCTGTACCTCTCACACATCCTTTGGATGTCCGAGTTTCGTCCTAGTGGAAGTGATGTCCATTAGTGGTTGCATAACAATGTCATGCGAGCGTTAAGAGACTCTATACCATTCCAGTGCAGGAGATGAGTATCTGTAATTTTTATTTTACACTGAGGAATATAGTCTTTAAGAAGGGTTTGTCAACTTAGTAGACTCCATTTTGTAAGGTGCAGTACTAGAGATGTCTTGGAGATGCATGAGTCCTCTACTATATGTCTACATGTTTCAAATTTCATGTGAAAGCTTTTTCTGTATGAAGTTGTCTATGGGAGGATTTCTCTTTACATACTAAGTCCGTTGGAGGCTCCTTGCACTGTAAGGTGTAAAGAGCCCTATACCCGAGAAGAAGAAAGTCGGCCACTATATGGGGTAGATGCTGGCTGATCTTGCACTCAACCGACAGCTATGTCTCCCACCTCCACTATAAACATGCACGATAAGCTCAGGTGTACAAGTTAATTTTTATTAGTTCTCCCGTTCTCTTCCATATTTTATATGTTCTCCCTCTGTCGGGTTCTAGTCCTGTCCTATACATATTCTTTATTCAAGTTTGAGTAATTTTCCATTACTGGTATATCTAATGCTTAATTTTTATAGTTACACTCTCTCTCTCTCTGTTTCCATATTTGTCCTACTGACGCGCCCCCTGGGCCGTGGGGTACTCGGTAGCCGGGCCGGTCGTTGCTAGGGGAGATGTTACAGTGGCTGTGACCCGGTCCGTGAACCAGGGCAGTCAATAAAAGGGGGGTATTTACAGGGGATTTATAGTTCTTATGAAATGTTCGTGATGCCACCTGTGGTATGCGGCTAAAGGGAGCCGTCGCTGCGGAGCAGATCCTCTGGAGCTGTTGTTAATGCAGCAGAGTTGGTTCAGCTCTCCACAGGCAGAGCTTAGCTCCAGGGCAGGAAATGGTCATGTTATAGATGTTGCTGTGCAGTGTAGTGCAGGGGATGATGGCGCAGTAATAATTCACAGAGACAGTGGGGTGCGGTCTTCCGGATTTACTCACAGTTCTCACTTTGCTCCTGGTTACAACTGCAGATCATAACTTCCCACATTGTTCTGTGCTTACTCAGGGAGGGGTTCAGCCAACCCTCAGGTACCTCCGGAGTACATAACGGGACCCCCTTCTGTGTGCTCCTTCTTGCCGTCTCCCTGCACCTCACACCCAGTGTCCCAATCCAGTGACCGCGGACCTTGCCGGGCGACGTCTTCTCTGTCCCCTGGGTTCTCTATGGCCACCTTTTCGGTGAGATAGATGTGGCTTTTGGCTGCAGCACCTGAAATGCTGCACCCTCCGGTTACCTAGTTGAATATTGCAATTCTCACTAGTTAGGGGCCGGTCCCCTCTGCGACCCGATCCCTCCACCGCCTGGTAGACTCGGGCGTATGGGTGGCCTCCAGCACTGCCCGTACCCCTGGGATCCTTTCTTCACTCCTGGAGCCTTCTCTCTGCTCCCGTTACTTCCTCCTCTCCTTCTCCTGGGCCTCCTCACTCAGGCCCACGCTTCCCCTGACCAGAGCTCCTGCAGAGCTCCGCTCCCAACTCCTCCTCTGACTCTCTCTCACTTCTTCTTCTGACTGGAACTCTTCTAGATTGTTCCATCCCCTTTTTATATCACTTCTTACTGAGCTCCCCTGAACTCCTTCCTCCACCCACACCCACTACATGGTTCCCACTACTTTGGTTCCACCCCCCTTCACTCCAGCCAGGGTCAGGGCTCAGCAGGAGAGCGACGCATCTTGCCCCTCCTGCTGGTCTGGAGTAGTGTAGTGTTGGATGCAGGTGTTTGGGTCCCGGGCTGTACTCCTTCCTTACCTGAGAGTGAGATACTCCACCTCTGGGTGAGATGCAGTACCTCTGTGGTGACTGAACCCACAGGGGCGCCACACTATCAACTCTTTATGGTAGTATTTCTTGTACTTTGCGCACATTTTATTTTCTTTCTTTGACTTTGAACTCCAAACCCTCAAAGCAGGTTGTTTGTTTCTTTTTTTTTCTTTTTCTGTCTTCCAGGCCTCCTCCTGAACCGGCCTTAACACGCCTTGGGTGATGACCTTAAAGATTATTTCAGGGTTTTCCTGGCACAGACTAGTACAAAGGGGGCTGGCCATAAGAGAAGGGAGCAAGACCTGCTGCTGGAGTTAGGATAGTTGAGTAACAGTTTTACTTTGAAAGACCCCAGAGGTGGATGTAGCCAGGAGACATTTGAGAGAAAAGTTGGCCAAGAAGCAGGCTGTTGATTTGACCAAGACATGAAGGGCTAGGATGAGGAAAGTTTGGGCATAAAAAGCCCTTTCATTTTAGTTCTGCTAAGTCACACAAAGTGACCATGCTTACTCCTTTGGGCTGATGTCAGATGTGCCTGAACAACTAATGGTCAGCTAGATATAGCCTTGGACAACTGACAGGAGACCAAATTACCACAGCAGTGAAAGCAACTGCTGCTGCTGTTCTTAAGATCAAGTTTGTTTCTTTGCAATGTCAGAAGATATGACTGCTGTGCTGAGGTATGTCAATTTTGATTCCTCTTATTTACCTGTAGGGTTCACCACATTAACAGAGCACACTACTGTACTGGCGGGTGCAACCCTGTATTTCACTGTTTTTTTGTGTAAGGATAGCAGGAAAAAAAGATTAGTAAACTTTTTTTTTTTTTTTTTTTAAACTACATTTTTTGTGGATTTGCCCCCAAAAATTTGATTTGCCATCTGGACACCATTTTTGATTCTTTTGAGCTCTCAGAAGGGCTTAAATATTCATAAAAGATGTTACTTGCCTGTCCCAGGTCTGCCCCTCACTCATCCTCCTGCCACAACTCCCCACCCATTCTTCAGATGTTCTACTGCTAATTTGGCTTTACGGGGTCACATAAGGCACAAGGTACATCACGGTCCCTACTGATCTAGTGTCAGCAGAGCCCGCTCCATACCACTTCTCCTCACGCAACAAACTGGTAACACCTAGATGTCAATATTTTTACATATTTCCTGAAAAATTAACATGTAATTTTCCAGTGGCAGCCCATATATTCAGGGGTATCCCTCCTCCTGATCACCAGCATATCATACTCATGTAGTAGGGTCCCATAACAACCTGCCATGGTTTCATAAAGTAGATTCATGTGACAATAATTTTGCCTGTTGGATGTGTGTTGGATGTGTTGACATGTCTGTATTAGTGAATACTTGTGTTGTCATCCCCCCGGTTCCCTCACTTATGTTTCCTTCCTTTGAAGTCCACACCATCAGACTCTTTAAACCCTTCTCCCTGCGAGTGGCAGTCGTGTATCGCCCTCCAGGCTCCCCCCGCCAGTTCTTGGATCACTTTGCCACCTGGCTTCCTCACTTTCTATCCTGTGACATCCCCACCCTCATCATGGGCGACTTTAACATCCCCATCGATGATCCCCTCTCCCAATCTGCCTCTCATCTACTTTCTCTAACCTCTTCATTCCGTCTCTCACAGTTTACTAATTCTCCTACCCATGAAGACGAGAACACTCTGGACCTGTTTTTTTCCAGTCTCTGCTTGCTGGATGACTTTACCAACTCCCCTCTCCCTCTCTCGGACCACAACCTTCTTTCCTTCTCTGTTAAGAATTGTCTCCTCACCCGGAACACCCCCACTTACCACACTTATAGGAATACACGTACCATTAATACCCAGCAGCTTATGGACAATCTCCACACATCTTTAGCCCCCATCTCCTCCTTCTCCTGTCCAGACTTAGCATTGTCACACTACAATAATACACTGAAGAGCGCCCTAGATGAAGCAGCTCCTTCTACTCGCAGAAAGATCCGACACAGACAACGGCAGCCCTGGCACACGATGCAAACACGTTTTCTTCAACGTTGCTCAAGGTGTGCTGAGCGTCAGTGGAGAAAATCTCTTTTAGCAGAGGACTTCATCCACTATAAATTCATGCTCAAAACCTATAACTCTGCCCTTCATCTGGCCAAACAATCCTACTTCACCACCCTCATCACTTCAATGTCCAACAATCCAAAACGACTTTTCGAAACCTTAAACTCCCTCCTGAAACCTAAAGCCCAGGCCCCCACCACCAACCTCAGCGGGGAGGATCTGGCCACTTATTTCTTGGAAAAAATCAACCACATCCATCAGGACATCTCAGCCCAATCTCCTCAGTGCCTGGATCCCCTTCCCTACCGCACTTTAAGCTCACTAGCCATCTTTGAGCCGGTCACAGAAGAAGAAGTTACCCAGCTCCTCGCTTCTTCTCGGCCTACAACCTGCAACAGTGACCCCATTCCTTCACATCTCCTGCAGTCCCTCTCACCAGTGGTCACCACTCACCTGACTAAAATATTTAACCTCTCTCTTTCTTCAGGTATCTTTCCCTCCTCATTTAAACACGCCATCATAACCCCTTTACTTAAAAAGCCATCCCTGGACCAGAACTGCACTGCTAACTACAGACCTGTCTCTAATCTTCCTTTCATCTCTAAACTCCTGGAACGCTTGGTCCACTCCCGTCTAATCCGCTATCTCTCAGATAACTCTCTCCTCGACCCTCTACAATCTGGTTTCCGCTCCTTACACTCCACTGAAACTGCCCTCACTAAAGTCTCTAGCGATCTACTAACAGCCAAATCCAAAGGTCACTGCTCCCTGCTGATTCTCCTGGATCTCTCTGCAGCATTTGACACAGTGGATCACCAGCTCCTCCTCACTATGCTCCACTCTATAGGCCTCAAGGAAACCGTTCTCTCCTGGTTCTCTTCCTACCTCTCTGACCGTTCGTTCCTTCACTGTATCTTTTGCCGGCTCCTCTTCCCCTCCTCATCCCCTTACTATCGGGGTTCCGCAGGGCTCAGTCCTAGGCCCCCTCCTCTTCTCTCTATACACTGCCCCTATTGGACAAACAATCAGCAGATTTGGGTTCCAGTATCATCTCTATGCTGACGACACCCAACTATACACTTCTTCCCCTGACATCACCCCTACCCTAATACAAAATACCAAGGATTGTTTGTCTGCTGTGTCTAGCATCATGTCCTCCCTCTATCTTAAACTGAATCTCTCCAAAACTGAACTTCTTGTGTTTCCCCCATCTACTAACCGAACTCTACCTAACATCGAAATTACCTTGGAGGGGTCAACCATAACTCCCAAGCAGCATGCCCGCTGCCTTGGGGTCATATTCGACACTAACCTTTCCTTTACTCCCTATATCCGATCACTCACTCGTCGCTCTTGTCACCTGCATCTTAAAAACATCTCCAGAATCCGATCTTTTCTCACTTTGGAAACTGCTAAAACTCTTACTGTCGCTCTTATTCACTCTCGTCTGGACTACTGCAACTCTCTTCTGATCGGTCTCCCTCTTACCAAAATTTCCCCTCTCCAATCTGTCCTGAATGCGGCAGCCAGGGTCGTATTTCTGTCCAGCCGCTTCACCGATGCCTCCACCTTGTGCCAGTCATTACACTGGTTACCCATTCGCTACAGGGTCCAATATAAACTAATTGCTCTCACCCACAAAGCTCTGCACAGTTCTGCACCACCTTATATCTCATCTCTCATCTCAGTCTAACGTCCTACACGTGCCCTCCGTTCCACAAATGACCTAAGGCTAACATCCCCCATAATCCGAACCTCGCACCTCCATCTCCAAGACTACTCTCGTGCTGCGCCAGTTCTCTGGAATGCTCTACCCCAGACGATCCGATTGATGCCTAGCCCCGATGTCTTCAAGTGCTCTTTAAAAACCCATCTCTTTAAACAAGCCTACCATCTCAAATACCCAGTAAACTAACTTTCCCCTGTTCCCTCCTAAATACTACTCAGAATCTGCCCCCTACTGTTCATCTGTTTCTACACCCTCCATGCACACGATAACTGCACTCGGTAATTGAATATTGCACTTTAACATACAGGCTGATGACCGGATCATACAGCTTTATATGATAATCCCGACTTATTATAATTGCCTGACCTGAAATAACAAGCACTTTCCTCCTATTGTGTCCCCCCATTTCCGTGTAGAATGTAAGCTTGCGAGCAGGGACCTCACTCCTGATGTAACTTTTAAACTGTCTCACCTTGTATTGAATTTATTGTTTGTACATGTCCCCGCTTAATTGTAAAGTGCTGCGGAATATGTTGGCGCTATATAAATAAAAATTATTATTATTATTATTATTATTGTACATAAAAGTCCAATTCTGGAGAATATTTTCCTAAAACTGTGCAGTCGTGCCTGTTTACAATGGCCTCATAGCAGCCAATGGGCTGCATCTATTGAAGAGGTAAACCGGCATCACATTGGCTGCCTCTGTTGTAGTGGTTAGAGACATAAAACTATCGTTTGAAAATAACTAAAGTACGCGGATTATTTACAGTTGGAATTGGATACTTGATTCCTATTGGCTACTGAAAGTCCCTCCCTTTTAGAATGCACAAGCGGAGACCTCATCATCGTCGTCGCGGAAACAAACTGTTGATGCAGTGACGGCGGTTGGAGAGTCAGCATCTCTTTTTGAGATTTCCCAAAGTTTGGAAAATGTTTCATGTTTTATTCAATTTATGTTTGAATGTCTTGAGGCTTTCAGAGGGGCAGATATGTCATCAATTCAGGTCAGATTGTTAACTGCTTCGGTGCATTAAATTTAGAAATATTTGGAGGGAAAAAGAGCCTCCCATAGCATTATAACTCTGCCAAATATGTTTTTTTTGCGGTCAGATGCCCTCCATGAATGGAGGCAGTTACTGGATGTTGGGATCTCCCTTGGCGCTTTTGCCCAGATATTCGAGAGTCAAAACAAATAAGACCTATTTTTCTTGCACCAAAAATAAATGACCTATGTTCCCTCTCTTATTTACTTCCAAAAAGCTAAATACTGACAGCGGAGTCGTTGGGATACAGGACATGTAACTATCTTAGAAGGGACCTAAAAATTAAAAGTGTCTCCAAAACATCTGCTTTCTACTTCTGTATACAGAGAGGGAGCTGGAAAACGTAGAAGGCTTTATCAAACTTGAGATTTATGCACCATTTCTAATTTGCACAAAAATGAGAGATGTATTTAATGTTCCTTTAAAATGTCCTATTCAAAATTTGCACTTTCATTTCCTTAAGACTTAATACAGTATATAGAAGTGAACAGGGCTTTAAAAATCATCGGCATTTACTTTGTATGATCTCTCCATGGTTGGGTAAGTTTCTTCCAGGTTCCTCAAATTCCACAATCCAAAAACATATTGGTCCAATATGAGAATAAGTGTCCTCTAAAGTCGAAGAAGAAAACCATTCTAGATATTCTAGTCTTGAATGGGAGGTTTTTATCATAAATTCAGCTCCTTATCACTGATGGGCTGATAATGGAGTTTCCCCCTGCACCTCTCTAACCTTCCAAATAAGTACAACTTTTCATCCTTATAGCAGAGGATTCTTCTTCCATCTTGGGTTGGTCTTAAACTGTCTTAAACTGCCACCATGTTTTCAGTTAGCCTTGATGTTACACGCACACCGCTAGGTTCAGATAGGGGCGAGACAGGTTACATGAATTCTTTGGAATCCTGGGGGAACCGTTACTCAAGGCGACCAAAGACCATGTGCTGCAACTTCTCTCAGGCACAAAGGGGTATTGACCATCTGGCACAGACAGGTAGGTTGTTTCACTTGCTGACCAGACACACTTGACAAGAGTCCTCAAACGGTAGAACAGTAGCATTTAATAAGAAGCCGCACAGCCAGTGCAAGTTAAGTCTTATGAGCAACAGGCTCCAGTGACAAACAGTACAGTTTCATTAGCAGCACAACAGTTCACAGTCTTCCCAGTAGTAGTAGTGGGAAGAAAATTTTATGTTCACACATCATGTTTTTTTTTTTGTTGCGTATTTTGTGCCTTGCAGCCTTTTTTGGAAAATAAAGCATGTCACTTCTTTCAGCGTTTTTTCACTTATAGGAAGTAATGGGTGGTGAAAAAAATGGTAAAAAAAATGCTGAAAAAACGCACCAAAAACGCAGGTAACTCTTTTTTCAGTGTTTTTGATGACAAAATAGAATGGGGTTCTTTTTTTTCACAGAACTTTATGTACATGCATAAATAAAGACAGAAGGACAGTGAAAAAATGCTGAAAAAACGCAGCAAAACCTGATTTTTTGGACGCAGCTTCTTTTCTGCCAGAGATCAAGTTTTGCTGCAGATTTGTGATGCCAAAAAAACTATGATGTGTGAACACACCCTTATCATTTTGGACCGAACATCCCCTTTAAAGAATGTGCAACTTCTAATATATTGGCGCATTTTCCTCTGCTGCATTTTAGTTTAAAATTGCTGAATGAAACGCCAGTCACAAGTCTCCCAAAAATACTCTCTGATATGTGATACTTTGTCACTTTTAAAAACACAAATTACATGGGAGGTGGATGGGATGTTAAATAGTATCAGGGTTATCTTTTTTTCCAGAAACAGTGCCATTTTTGTCAACAGGCTGGGTCTGGTATTACAGCTCGGCCTCATTCCATCTGTTTCTGGAAAAAATACAGGAACCGTTCAGATGTTTCTTGCCTCCCAAACCACCTCCACTACCACACAGGTCTGAGCTGTACTTCCTAAAGTTCAGGAGGTTTATCCCTCTTCACAATGGACTGAATGCACTCAGGGCTATCCCTCTCCATAGGCACCACAATACTAGGGGAAAGTAATGGCCCTAAGGGCGTTCTGTGGGTAACTTGTCTCTTCACATGGCATGTAGCCAACAAATACCTGGTGTAAGAGTAGCACCCCTTATTTTTGGTGTATGTTCCTCCATAGATAATAACTGTAATATTAATTTCCTACAGGTTTGGACATGAACCTGCTAGCACTACTGCCACCAATAAGGCGAATAAGACCTAGAGTTAGTGACCGGCAAAGAAGAATCTTTATCTGAAGAATTCACAGGGCTGGATACTGAGAGCTAAGGATGGCAGAATAAATAGTATGTTAGTGCCTTATATATGCACATTGCCTCTTCAGAGAGGAAGATGACTAGAACTCTAGTGCCGCGTATTGGAAGTAGCAATCCTAAAAGTCAATATTGATGATGATATCAGCGAGTATTAGAAGTCAGGACAAAGCCCCGACATGCTGGGACTGAGCTCTCAAATTGGGACAGTCCTGCTGAATTTGGGACAGTCCTGCTGAATCCTGGACGATTGGGAGCTGTGGTTAAATTCATATACTGTATGTCCCCGTTGAGTAGTCTTTAGGGAATAGTACATACAGAGGAGTTGTTTTTGCACTTTAACATTTGGTAACTTGGACTGATCAGTCATTATATTAATATAAACATCTGGTGGTACTTCTCCTTTAAGAGCCTGCTGAGATTCAACACCCAGAGGAAAAACAGAAGTCGAAGGACAGAGAACAAAAGCATCAAAAGCCGCAGAGATGTTTGGAGCATTTGCTTCTCCGCTTTGTGTAATCAGCATTTTTCTTCTTTTGTGTCTTCTGATATTTTTGGGGATAACTTGGTATGAATCCTCGAAAGCGGAGTACCCCCCGGGGATTGCAAATCCTGAATTACTTCGGAGATTTTATACATTTTTCACAGGCACATTCATCCTGGTGAGTTCATGGCCAGAATCTGATTTGTTTTACTTCTTTCTACAAACTTCAGAATCCCCGGTTTACAGGCAATACTTCTGCTGCTGTGATCAGATCTTATAGTGAAGCGATTGGGATTTTATGGTGTTGAAAACCCTGCAGTTTCTATGGCATTTTATGTTTTCATTGTGTTATCCCATAAATATCAGTACAGAAAACAGCATCTATGAAAATCAGTTGCTAATGCTCTGTCATTTAGTACCGCAATAGGACAGATAAATCTTTTAGAAAATTATTACTATGTTGTTACTAAGGAAAAATCTAATAGTTTCTTTTAGAATTTTTTTGTTGCATTTTATGTTATGTAGAAATTTGCCGCTGGTGGCTTTCCTGAAAACTGTACTTGGAAGTGTCCAGGGGGATACAAAGAAATAATGGATTCCCATAGCAATAGTCTTAAGTGTGCACTGCTCCCTAAAAAACAATTGTACAGTAAGGTCAGGCAGGGTGACAGTGTAATACCCCGGAGTTTGGTCTTCATAAAGAACTCTGTAAGGCTATGTTCACACATCATGTTTTTTTCAGCGTTTTTTGATGCATTTTTTTATGCAAATTTTCAGCTGCCTTTTGCAGTACCAGCAAAGTCTATGAGAAACCCGAATTCTCTGTTCACACATCATGTTTTTTTTTTTGTTCAGGATTTTGTGCCTTGCATGTTTTTTAGGAAAATAAAGCATGTCACTTCTTTTAGCGTTTTTTCAGAGTTTTTTTCACCCATAGGAAGTAATGAATGGTGAAAAAACGCATCAAAAACGCATCAAAATTTGTTTACAGGCATAAAAAGAGACAAAAGGACAGTGAAAAAATGCACCAAAAATGCATAAAAAAAGCAGCCAAACTGCAAGAAAAATCCTGAACAAAATACCCTTGAAGATCAGGTTTTGCTGCAGAAAATTTACACCAATGTATTAACGTTAGGCTAAGTGCCAACGATGCAGAAATGCTCTGGATTTTTCCTGAGCATTTCTGCATCTCCCTGGCAGAAAAAACGCATGCGGATTGTACATGCGGATTGTACATGTGTTTTTCCTGCCAGGGACATGCGGAAGTGAAGCGCTCTTCACATGCATTTCACATGCGGGTTGACAAGCGATTTTAGCATCACTTGGAAAGTGCTTGACAACTTGGTCACACTATATAAATCCATGCAACCGGAATGGATTTTATATAGTGTGACCAAGTTAGTTAAAAAAAAGAATAAAAATGGTAAAAAATAAAAAAAAACATTATACTCACCTTCTGATGGCCCCCGGTCTCCTTATCCGATGCATCCGGTCTCCCCGGCAGCTCGTGATGGTCTAAAAGGACCTGCCATGACTTAATTTAGTCATGTGACGGGTCATGCGAACGCCGACGTCAGCGGTCGCGTGACCCGTCACATGACTAAATGACGTCATGGCAGGTCCTTTTAGACCATCACGAGCTGCCGGGGAGCCAGGACACATCGCTATGGAGACCGGGGCCATCAGAAGGTGAGTATAATGTATTTTTTTTATATTCATTTTTTTTTTTTACAGGTTCTATGGTACCCGGGTCCGGAGGACAGTCTTCTCTTCTCCAAACCCAGGTACCATCCGCACATTGAATCGCTTAATATCCGCATGTGCACATGTAGTCATGCGGATATTAAGCGATTCAATGAAAGTCAATGGCGGCGAAAATGCCGTGATTACGCAAAATAATTGGTAGTGCTGCGTTTTTTTCCGAAATGATAATCCGCAGCGTAAATTTCCGCAGCATGTGCACAGCACATGCGGATTATCATTGGGGAACATGGCAGACCTTCTACCAAGCGTTATTTAAGCGTTTCTGCAGCGGAATTGCCGCTGCGGAAACGCTTAAAAAGCGCATAGTGGGCACACAGCCTTATAGTGATTCAGCACTTTTCATGCTAGTCTGTACAGTAATAGTTAACATCCTCACCATGGCAGGTTGCCTAGTGAACAGTGGTGCGTAGAGCTAGAGAAGGTCCACTAAGCATACGTAGTTCTAATAAGATTAGATTGTGAAAGAGATGAAGTAACATCACACAGAAACAACACCACAGCACCCCAACATGTGAGGGAACCCATTCACCTGTTCCTGTCAGGCTGTATTGGGAACAGCTAACTTGAGAGCCTAACATGAGGGAGCAAGACGTCTGCCATTGGGGAGAGTGATTGCCTGGTCCTCAAGAGCACACAGTCGTCTACTGCTCAGTGCAGGTGTGCCCAGGACGCAGGAGCTACATTCGGCCATTGGTGGTTACTCATGGAAGACCATGGCGATAACGTTGAGATGTATTTGCACTCAGTGTGGGACTGGGGTGTCTGGGGCCCACAGGAGGAATTGATCCTCAGGGCCCACCCTACAGCTATATGCAAATACCTGATAGCCGATATCCCCTTTATAGTGGAGCGTCTGCTGTAAATCACAGGCGGCTCCTGTACATCTACTGTGCACGTACTATAACTGGGATGTACAATTACGGTAGTTTGCAGTAAAGGGGTTCTTTGGTTAAAACAAGTTATCACAGATCCAAGGGCTCCACAAGATAGGTAATAACTTACTGATCGTTTGGGTCCGAACATTGGAAACCACACCGATTGGAAGAATGGGGAAGTTTTATCCCTGTCAGGACACTTATCCCCATTTTAAAATGTTGCAGCAGGTTGGACGTGTGACCGCAGCTCCATTCATTCTCTTTGGGGTTTCCAGAAAAAAAACAAGAACAGCCACTGAGGGAATGAATGGATCAGTGGTCAAGTCGCACATGAGCTCCAGTCTAATGGGGATAAAAGCTCCCAGCAGTCCGACCCCCACTAATCAATAAAGTATCACTTATCCTGTGGAGAGGTGATTACTTGTTTTCCCAGGATAACCCCTGTAAGCGCATCTTATTCCAAGTATTTAATCACTGATGGAAATAAAGAATCTTCTCCTAATTAATATCAGAGAGAACAAATGACCACCATACACAACACAATCCGCTGTACCAACACAAATAGTACCACATACAAGGGATAAATACTGCCACACCATGACTGGACTACATATTACCACCACATAGTGACCGAATAATACTACATACAGTTATATGAAAAAGTTTGGGCACCCCTATTAATCTTGAGCTTAATGTTTTATAAAAATTGGTGTTTTTGCAACAGCTATTTCAGTTTGATATATGTAATAACTGTTTGACACAGTAATGTTTCTGCCTTGAAATTAGGTTTATTGTACTAACAGAAAATGTGCAATCTGCATTCAAACAAAATTTGACAGGTGCATAAGTATGGGCACCCTTATCATTTTCTTGTTTTAAATACTCCTACCTACTTTTTACTGACTTACTAAAGCCCTATTTTTGGTTTTGTAACCTCATTGAGCTTTGAACTTCATAGCCAGGTGTATGCAATCATGAGAAAAGCTACTTAAAGTGGCCACTTGCAAGTTGTTCTCCTGTTTGAATCTCCTCTGAAGAGTGGCATCATGGGCTCCTCAAAACAACTGTCAAATGATCTGAAAACAAAGATTATTCAACATAGTTGTTCAGGGGAAGGATACAAAAAGCTGTCTCAGAGATTTAACCTGTCAGTTTCCACTGTGAGGAACATAGTAAGGAAATGGAAGAACACAGGGACAGTTCTTGTTAAGGCCAGAAGTGGCAGGCCAAGAAAAACATCAGAAAGGCAGAGAAGAAGAATGGTAAGATCAGTCAAGGACAATCCTCAGACCACCTCCAGAGAGCTGCAGCATCAACTTGCTGCAGATGGTGTCACTGTGCATCGGTCAACTATACAACGCACTTTGCACAAGGAGAAGCTGTATGGGAGAGTGATGCGAAAGAAGCCGTTTCTGCAAGCACGCCACAAACAGAGTCGGCTGAGGTATGCAAAAGCACATTTGGAGAAGCCAATTTCTTTTTGGAGAAGGTCCTGTGGACTGATGAAACCAAGATTGAGTTGTTTGGTCATACAAAAAGGCGTTATGCATGGCGGCAAAAAAACACAGCATTCCAAGAAAAACACTTGCTACCCACAGTAAAATTTGGTGGAGGTTCCATCATGCTTTGGGGCTGTGTGGCCAATGCCGGCACCGGGAATCTTGTTAAAGTTGAGGGACGCATGGATTCCACTCAGTATCAGCAGATTCTTGACAATAATGTTCAAGAATCAGTGGCAAAGTTGAAGTTACGCAGGGGATGGATCTTTCAGCAAGACAATGATCCAAAACACCGCTCCAAATCTACTCAGGCATTCATGCAGAGGAACAATTACAATGTTCTTGGATGGCCATCCCAGTCCCCAGACCTGAATATCATTGAACATCTGTGGAATCATTTGAAGAGGGCTGTCCATGCTCGGCGACCATCAAACTTAACTGAACTGGAATTGTTTTGTAAAGAGGAATGGTCAAAAATACCTTCATCCAGGATCCAGGAAATCATTAAAAGCTACAGGAAGCGACTAGAGGCTGTTATTTTTGCAAAAGGAGGATCTACTAAATATTAATGTCATTTTTCTGGTGAGGTGCCCATACTTATACACCTGTCAAATTTAGTTTGAATGCAGATTGCACATTTTCTGTTAGTACAATAAACCTCATTTCAAGGCAGAAACATTACTGTGTCCAACAGTTATTACATATATCAAACTTCAATAGCTGTTGCAAAAACACCAATTTTTATAAAACATTAAGCTTAAGATTAATAGGGGTGCCCAAACTTTTTCATATAACTGTACAAGGGAGAAATACCACCACACCGTGACAGACCAGATATTACCACCACATAGTGACCGAATAATACTGCAAAAAAAAAGGAGCATGGACCGCACCTCCAAAAAAAATATATTTGATCTAATGCCTCTCGGCAAAAATATATATAACTGTGGTGTTGGTGCAGTGTGTCGGCCATTGTTGCTGTGGTTTTGTGCTTGTGGGGCGGCGTGGCCTTGAGTCATGGGGACTTGGTCTTGCAGCATGGGTGCTGTGAGGCACCAGGCCGCCCGCCCTGCTGGTGCAGTGTCGCTGTAGCGGTGGTTGACGCACGGCTCTGCTCCCGTTCAGGTAAGAAATGTTAGGACCCACTACGAGGTTTGCTGTGACGTGGCAGTGGGCTTCATACAGTCTGATCAGAATGTTAAACTAAGAACCTCATGTTCAGTTATATATATTTTTGCCGAGAGGCATTAGATCAAATGTATGAGGTGGAGGTGCGGACCAAATGTTGGAGGTGCGGACCAAGCTCCTTTTTTTGGACCGAATAATACTACATGCAAGGGAGAAATACCACCACACCATGACCAGACCAGATATTAACAGCATATAGCGTCCAAATAATTACCCATCATTTCTCTCTCCCACCTCCATAATTGCTTCCTCCCATCCCCATCATTGCTCTTCCCCACCTTCTCCAACATTGTCATATCTCCCCCACCTCCTCCATCATTGTCATATCTCCCCCCCCACCTGCTCCGTCATCATTGCCATATCTCCCCCACCTCCTCTATCACTAATGCTATGTCATATCTCCCCCCACCACCTCCATCACCATGCCATGCATATCTCCCCCCACCTCCTCCATCACCATGCCATGCATATCTCCCCCTACCTCCTCCATCACCATGCCATGCATATCTCCCCCCACCTCCCCCATTGCCATGCCATATATCCCCCACCATGTCATATCTTCCCCACCTCCCCCATTGCCATGCCATATCTTCTCCCACCATGTCTTATCTCCCCCCCACCTCCCCCATTACCATGCCATATCTCCCCCCACCTCCTCCATTGCCATGCGTATCTCCCCCTACCTCCTCCATCAACATGCCATGCATATCTCCCCCATTGCCATGCCATATCTTCCCCCACCATGTCATATCTCCCCCCACCTCCCCCATTGCCATGCCATATCTTCCCCCACCATGTCATATCTCCCTCCACCTCCCCCATTGCCATGCCATATCTTCCCCCACCATGTCATATCTCCCCCCACCTCCCCCATTGCCATGCCATATCTTCCCCCACCATGTCATATCTCCCCCCACCTCCCCCATTGCCATGCCATATCTTCCTCCACCATGTCATATCTCCCCCCACCTCCCACATTGCCATGCCACATCTCCCCCCACCTCCTCAATCACCATTGCTCTCCCTCAAAAAACAAACAAAAAAAAAAACTTATCTCTCAGCGCTCTCCCTTGCAGCACCGGAAGCAGAGTACGGATCCCTGCAGTTCCGCTGCCATTTTCCTCCTGTCAGCAGTGGAGGTGGAGGGATCACTCCCTGCCCACCGCTCAGGATGAGTGCTATCAGGCCAGATTGCCCTCATCAGCCGCACTGCAAGGGCCCTCCTGACCCTCCGGGCCCTTGCAGTACAGAGCGCCGGAGGCCATGTTAACCAGGGGCCCCCGTGTGTCCTACTCGGGGGCCCGCTGAGGACCCTGGCCCACCGGAGAATTCTCCAGTGTCCCGATGCCCCAGTCAGACCCTGTTTGCACTTCATAAGACATGATGGTTAGTGAGCATGGAACATTGAGACCTAATCTGGATGGAGACTCTGCAAGGAATCTTTATAGCGTCAGTATTGGACACCAGACTTTAGACAACTGGAGGAACTTGCTTGTTAAGCTACTCATCTATTTTCCCATTGTTCTGCCTCCATTTACCAAACGCTGTCTGTGATAATGGAACTGGTTACCATCTGCACATGTTGTTCTACTGTACCATCTATGGCTGTCACCATCAAGGCTGTGTGTGTGAAGTAAAGAGTTAAATGGTTCAACGTTAATCTGCCTCTATGACTCTCCCTCCTCTAATCTCCCTGTCTCCCTCCTGCACCTGGACACCATGTCGACCACATCGCACACCACCATGAGGGGACAGGAGAACAACATCTAACTCCCACACACCCACAGCCGTGTGTCCTTTAAATGTGACTTCCGCAGCGCCAGGCTTCGTGCTTGGCCACCACCGACCTTGCGACCAGAGGACCGCATAGAGGATCCGACTCATGTCTGGCGTACTGTAGGGTCTCTCAGCCCTGCGTTCCGATGCCCGTTACAACAGCATGTAGGCTCAGTCACGCATGAACATAAGTACCACATTTTAAAGATAAGGAAGAAGAACATGTAAAGCGGCACACAAAATAGTGTCCTACTGAAGTTCCTCAGTGTTCCTGACGCGCCCAGGGGATGGGGACGACTCGGCGCCCGGGCCTTGTTGTTGGTTTTGGGGGATGCCGCGGTGGCCAGCTCCCGGGGCCGTACCCTGGGCCTCTCTTTAAAAGTGTGGAAAATTATATAGAAGTTCGTGACGCCACCTGTGGTGTCTGGTGAGGATCACCAGCGCTGCGGCAGCTCACTGAGGCCGGTGTTAAGGCAGCTTGCGTGGCTCCCCACAGGTGGAGCTAGGCCTCAGGGCAGCGGGAATGTAAGGATGCAGGACAGATGGGACCCAGCCGGGTCAGAGCAAGAACAGGGACAGACACGATAGTCACTTCAGTACCTTTTACTGATGGTATTCAAGGCACAATCCGGAGCACTGTAGGGTGAAGGGTGCATATCAGGATCCTCCCCAGTGAGTGGGTGTAGGGCCTCCTGTTTTTTGCCTTTGTGTAGTAAGTTTCTGACCTTCCTGGAGCTAGGCCTAACTTTGTCTCTGTCCTGCACCGGCTGACTTTGTGGTAGGGCCTTCTCTTGGAGTACACACTCCCAGCTTGCAGGGCCTCCGTGACTCCTGACTCAGTTACGTATCAGCTCTTGGGTGATCCTGGGACTTGAAGTCTTCCAGGGGTCTCCGGTTGTCTCTACAGGGGGATATACGGCCCTATAGACGCGGACCTGGTGTCCGGTATATGTTTTCTAGGGTGAGCTTATACAGCTTCTCTGCCCCCAATGCTACTCACTCCTCTAGCCTTCGGCCTCGCTCGAGGCCCTCACTAGGCTATACACACTAGCGGCAGCTTGCCACGCTTCACCGCTCTTATGGCGTCGGCACGCCTTAAGCTCACTAACCTGAGCTCTCTCTGGACTGAGCTCCACTGCAGGCTGACCTCTCTCAGGCTTCTCTACTGCAGGAACTCCAGACTTAGACTTAGAATGAGCTCGACTCTGTATTCAGATCTGTACTTGCTGAACTCTCCAGAGGAACTGCTAAGAACCACGCTGCCTAGCTCCACATTCCCTATTTATATCCCTAACGGGCTCCCTCTGATGGTCTGAGGAGGAAGGTGGAGGTGTGTGCATGCTGTGGGGGCCTCTTGTGGAGAAATCCGTTCATGCACCCCTCTAGGATCTGTGGCACTCATGCGCAGCAGGGGCGCCACGTTCCCACCCACTATGACACTCGTTTCATGACCTCCATGCAGTATGATGCTCCCACAATTCCCATCCAAAAAGCATGATGTCCCCATAGTGCCCCACAAGCATGGTGCCCTCAGTTTCCCCACACACAGTATGATGCCCCCATAATGCTCTCACACATGATGCCCCCATAATGTTCTCACACGTGATGCCTCCACAGTTCCCAACTACACAGTATGATGCCCCAAGCATTCCCCCACACACATTATGACACCCCTACCATTCCCCCAACATAATATGAAATCCTCACAATGCCCCTTACACATTATGATGCTCCACATTGCACCCTATTCCCTAACACAGCATGAAGACCCCAAAGAAGAGCGCATTGACAAAATAAAAAAAAGCTACTCATGTAGCCCCATTCCCACACTGAGCTTCTCTGCTCTGTGCTGTTATGAAACGTAGATGCTTATGCTAAAAGGTGGAGAAAGTAGTGGACACCTCTCTGCTTCACCAGTTTTCATCTTTCCTGAGGAAGCAGATGCCATTGTGAGCCTTATGAAGCTGTCATTTCATGTTCTTAGACCTGCAATCTGGCTGAGACTTGCATCGGTATTATGCTCATCTGAAAATAAAAGTTAAAATCAATTTTAAAAACTTACCCCCTGCTGATTATTCCATTCTGAAACCTCAGCACATCTCTGACAACGGGAAGTTATAGTGGTCACATGTAATGAAACGTAACCATTGGGTGCCGGGATGCACCGAGACTGGCATAGAAGCTAGGAGCAGAGCAGTCGCCAGGAAAATCGGCAGCAACATCTGCACAATTATCTGTCGATATGCCATTGTGGACCTGCCACTGTGGACTTCCCTGCAGATAATTGCACAGCAAATCCGCAATATGTAAACATACCATGAACATTAATCCGTTTAATGGCTTCCCATTGATTTTGAAAAGTGCAACAAGATTCTTTATGTTCCACATGTCATTGCAGCTGGAAAATCGAGTATTTGGTTAGATAACAGTTGATTTTGTTGGGGGACCTGCAATATGGACAATTCCTTGTTAAATCTTCATATTTTTGTTTCTTCAATCTATAGACAGAAGCTCTTGATAAACTCGGATCGTGGGACGTTTCAGGGATTTTTCATTTTTTACAAAAGATATTAATGCCTGTACAGGAGGATGATCCAGAGATTTTCAAGAAAGACTTCGAATTTGGAGGAGTGCCGGTGAGAGTCTACCAGCCCCGAGCTCCATCAGTCGGTGGTAGAAAAGGAATCATGTTCTTTCATGGAGGAGGATTTATGGCAGGAAGTATTGGTAAGCAAATCAAAATATGTGGTTTAAAGATTGATATATTGTGTGGAGGATGCCTTTATCTAATCATCTTTTCAATCGTCTTAGGGTTAAAAGGGTTGTCCAGGTTTGGGATGAAAGTCTGCACTGACTATGTGCCTGCAGACTTGTGAATCCTCAAAGCGTGCTCACTGCACGATGTCAGGATTCTCCGGTACCGGGAGCAGGCTGTCACATGACCGCATGTATGTGATTTCCATACTTCCTGCCACATTCTGACTAGACGTGTGCCACCCGCTGTCATTGCTGGCACAAGAGCTGTTTGTACAGAGCTCTCTTTTATCCATGTATGCCTAGGACGGAATAGTGAAAGCTGCAACCGATCAGCAGCAACTGACTGACTCTGATGGTCATGGGACATAATAATGCCACGCTTTCTTATCTAGCAAGGGGCACGGACTCGTTAAGGGCGTTGTTTTGTTTGAGAAAGGGTGTGCCCTAACAATTGACTCTGTGCACCAAAAATGAGCTAGAATTGTGGTGCATATTTCTGACACAAGGTAAGACAGCTAAAAGGTAGTGTAAACTTAGACTAGAAAGTTTAAATGATGGCTGGACTATACAAGTGCACGTATGGGAATAGAGCAGCTGCAACTTTGGGACTTCCAGGGCCAACTACCTCAACCAGTGATGCCCCACTTTTGGTGGGGCCCCACAGAGAGAAGCTAGCAGTCCATCGAAGTACGAGGCCAGGAGACCCAAGGGTCCCACCCTGGTCTCCAAGAGGGTTTCAATGGGGCCAGATGACCGGCTGGCCCAAATCTGGCTTCTCCGAATGTCTCCATGGGGACCAGGTGACCGGAGGGTCCCACCTGGCTACCCCAAACAACATATTCATGGGGCCAGGTGAATTAATCTTTCCAACCTCGTCTCCCAAAATGTATTCATGGGCTCTCTGATGGTCAATGGAGCAGATCCGGATCTTTCCAGTCAGGGCCATATACCCTTAGGCCGGAATCATGTAGAATCCAAATCTGTGTCTCTTTGGTTAAAGCCATGCTTCCAAGCTGATGGTCTGAGAGAGTCTGATCTTTGATTCTCCTTGTAAAGTCTGTTTCCAATCTCCCTGCTACAGAGGCACATGTCCCTTAAAATAGTTACAGTTGTCATTTTAAGTACACATTCACAGGTAAGAGGATAGGGAGAGCATTACTCACAGGGCTCAGGTCTCATGGTTTGAGCATTTAATGAATTTGCATTGTTTGTCCTCCTGTTTTGTGAGTCAACAATCCACAGGGTCCACACAATGGTTAATCAACATATTTAGCAAACATTCATTGTTCCAGAGACCAATAGAAGACAACAATCAGGGTTATACAAGTAATCGTATGTCCTTCTTCACCAGCCACAGAAATACACATACATTTACAAGTCATCACAAAGATAATAGTGTATTTCTCTTAGCTTAGCAAATCTAATCGTCGGGCTGATTAAGATTATAAGCTGTATCGTAACACCCCTTTTTCATCATACATTGTAAGACCTCACTCTTCTAGCATAAGTAGTTGAAATATGTTTCGGTTTTATATTAATTTTAAATGTCAACTCTGGATTTTAAGAAGGAAGGAGAGTTGTGAGAAGTGACTGTGTCATAGCTAGGTAGAAGTAAGAGTAGCACTCCTTACATATGAAGCGCTACCACAGAGCTGCAAAGTTGCAAAGCATGAAGTTCCAGCTTGTTCTGCCATCCATGTAATTTGATCCACATGAGAGAGGCCACCCTAACTGCAAGACAGAGCACAATCACTGCTGAGAGATACCGAGGACTGCCACCATAGAGGGGAGCAGAGAGGCTTATTCATCCAGAAGGAGTCTGAGTCATTGTCAATAAACCTAAGTTATGAGTCTTGCCATCTCGGAAATGGAGAGGAGACTGATACGAGGTAACGGAGTGAGCAGTTCATAGGAGTGCACAAGATTGCCAGAACGCAATAGCAGCGCATTGGTTTAGAGACAGACGACTGGGAGCGCGACTGCACTAAGCACCATGAGAGAGTGTGCTGTGACATATTGGGAGTGACACAAAGACTGTGCCTTAGTAAACTAGAAACTGCTGAGGAGAGCAAGCAGCCTACATATAGTGTCTAAGATGCAAACCCACTTTTGATATTTATTCTAATAGTCAACCTCTATTCAAGTTGCCTTTTGTGAGATTATTTGTAACCACCAAGCATTTTGCCTCTTACTAGACTATAACCATCAAGCATGCTGCCCCTTACTAGACTATAACTATCAAGCTTGTTGCCTTTTTGAGTAAAGTTATCATAAACTGTCTGATGAGTACATCTGCATTCCTTACACCAATCGTGAATGGGAAAACAACTTACACCAAGTGTCACTGTATCCTACATTATACTTAAAGCGTCTAACCATGAACCAACATCAACCAGCTTCCTTACAGACATTTAATTTTAGTTCTGAATTCCTATAACTCATGTCTTGTTTATTTGGATTTAGAAAGCTATGACACTCTCTGTCAATACCTGTCAAAGAAATCTGGTGCTGTGGTTGTCTCTGTTGGGTAAGATGGCATTGTTTATCTAATGTTTACTTGTGTTCTAATTAAACTAATGAAGTAGTGAAAGTGAAATCCAACTAATTTTTGCAGGATGAAAGTGATTTGACCAAAGAAATTTATCTGATTTTTGTCGGAAATGAAAGCTGCACTCTGATTGGTTGATTTGGGCAACTGTTTCATTTTTTGTTGGTAATAGTTTTTATATTTCCTGAAAATTAAATAAAAAAGAAAAGCAAACACGCTCAGGAGCAAAATAATGACAACATAGATCACATTTTGTTCAAAACCATTAAAAATGATCATGATCAAGATTAAAAAGACATACAGATGCACAGAAAACATTTGTGTGAGCCAGAACCCAGTAATTAATATATGGAGAAAGAATATTTATTTCCATATTGTATGGAGAAATCGCCAGTTAGATCTCCATTGTGAGTATTTCAATTATTTTTTGTCCCCATGTGCATTGACATCCCCTTTAATTGCACATTGGGACAAAAAAATAATTGAAATACAATGGAGATATAATTGGCGGTTACTCAATAGTATATACAAATAGATACCGCTATGTTCCACTGGTGTCGGCACTGGCTCTCCCGGGTCTCACGTGACATTGTTATGTCACGCTAGCCCTGCAGCCAATCAGCGTCCGCTTCTCTCCCCCCTCCTTCGGAAAAATCAGACATACGGAGTAAATCAGAAATGTGGCTGCTCTCTCACTTCCTCCGGATGTCTGATTTGTCCTAAGGAAAGGAGAGTGAAGAGGCCGCTGATTGGCTTCAGGGATTGCGTGACATAACTATGTCATGTGAGTCCCAGGAAAGCCAGTGCGGACACCGCTGGAACAGCGCCTGCACTGGAGGTGAATATAGCTGCTATTTTATAAGGGGGTAGTGATTGAGAAGGGGAAGGGAGAATAGTGGACAACCCTTTAATGTGGTTAATCAAAGGTTGTCCATAACTGACCATTTGCTTTATATACAGTATACTGGTGAATGAGAGGAAGTGACTGCAGCACTGGCCACCTGATGACATCCCGTTTGAGTATCCCAGAATGCACTGGGGATTCTCAAACAAAACATAATCAGAATGGGGGAAAAAAAAGCAGGAAGATAGTAGAGAAGGAACAGTAGGGAATTTTTAATTAAAGTATGTTAGAAAAGTGATCAGATTATTAGATTACAAATATAGAAATTCAGGATTAAATTCAACTTTGGTTTTGGATCACTCTTTAGTGAATTTGGTCCATCTTTCAAGTGCCGTACGTCATCGCCAGAAAGGCCACTCTGAAGTACATTTCTGTAGAAATTTACAACACTTTTGTGGTGGAAATTATGACAAAATTTGTCAGGTGCTCTTAGCAATGGCCTGCCCAACTTGAGCTCGGTCTTCTTTTCTAAAAGTGGCCAGGACATTTCAAGCAAAAAAATCTGCTTGATGAATAGGGCCCAAAGTCTACAACATGATTGGTTGCAAAAAATTAATCATCTCTTTATTTACTTGTATTGTAAATAATGTTATCAAAAGTTTTTTCTGCTTTGGACAGCCCCTGCCCATTTACCATATTAAAACATTTTTTAAGAGAAGGACCCGATTCTTCACCCACATCTATTGCTTAGGGCAGAGAGTATCTACAACACTATCTCTCAGTCTGGAGGACGTAGCTTGGTAATGTGTCATTGCCAATAGACCACTGGGAATTACGGTAATTAATACCATAAAGTATATCCAAACTGGGGGAACTAGGTAGAGATGTTAATTAATGGAAATTATGTTCCCTATAATCCAAATATTGACTGTTATTTCCCATATCAAAGACCCAATGATCTTTTTTAAATTATTAATTTTAGGTACCGTCTGGCCCCAAAACACAGATGCCCGGCTGCTTTTGATGACTGTGTTTCGGCCACAGTTCACTTTCTGAAGACGGCACAAGATCATGGAGTCGATCCTTCTTCTGTTATAATATATGGAGACAGTGCCGGGGGCAATCTAACAGCTGGTGTTTGTCAAGCTCTTGTGGGTAGATCAGATCTTCCAAAGCCTCTTGCCCAGGTAATGTTGTTCCCAGTGCTCCAGATGGTGGACTTCAATTTACCCTCGTACCAACAAAACAAGATGGTCCCTTTGTTGCTCCAAAAGCTTGCTTTACACTGCACAATGAAATACATAGGTTGTGATTTGTCTTTGTCAAAAGAACTGATAAAAGGCAGCCATGTTCCTCCTGAGATAAGACAAAAATTAAGTAAGTGGTTGAGTTCTGAAGAATTTAAGGTCAAAGGCTACAAACCTCACATCATGGCGCCCTTTAATAAAGATGTTTATGAGAAAGTTAAGAAAGCTTTTGACCTTCCATGTTCTCCATTGCTCTCCGATGATGCTGTTATCCGACAACTACCACAGGCCTACATACTAACATGTGAGTTTGATGTTCTCCGCGATGATGGGATACTATACAAGAAAAGGCTGGAGGACAATGGAGTCCCGGTTACATGGTATCATGTTGAAGATGGCTTCCATGGAGTTGTCAACCTCATTGATCATTCTGATGTGGTGTCCGGAAAGTTGGCTATGGATAATATTATCACTTACATTAAAAACCTTTGAGACCTTGTATGAGTGATGAATTGTTTGTGTATAAAATAACACAATATGTTACATGTTCTTTATTTTGGGTTTTTGTCATGAGGTGTATTTCAAAATTGTATTATTTTGCTAAATTGTTTATCTCACTATGGTTTTCTTCAAAAATATTTTTTAGGTTTTGTTTGCTTTGTAAGAAACGCTGAGATTTTCAAGCAAATTTTTGATGTGTTGTTGGCAGGATTTCTTTAGGCAGACAGTTGTAAAATCCATTTTTCCAATCCTATAGAGAAGCCTATAACAAACATGGAAAAAAGTGTCACTTAACACTGTATTTTGTAAAATATGTCAGTAATCCAATAAATGCACCAAAGGTGAATTCAAATGACACAACAAAACGCACTGTATTTAATCTGCAAGTATCATAATATAGGGCATGAGAGGCTGATTCCAGGGATATGTCACTTATTTGGCTTTGTATTGTAGTTTCAATGCACAGGTCTCATGTCTCTGATTGACATGCTTCAGTGACCTGCCTCTCCTTCCAGAGATTTTGCACAAGCACCATTATTGCAAGGAGTCGTCCCCTAAGAAGGGGCAGCTCATGTGCAGATCGATAGTCCAACTCTTGCAACGTCATCGGGACCTTACTGCACAAGTAGGCAGGAGGCTGGTGGTGGGTGGGGAATAGGTAGAGAGTTAGAAAAGCTGCAAGTACGTTGCCCACCCCACTCCACTTATTAGCATAACATTTAAGCGCTGGATTTCTATAAAACAAAAAACAAAATTCTACAAGCAAGGAAAGAATTTAATCAGCATTAAATGGTCTTTACATGCCTGTTATTAGTTAGGGTTATAATTTCCTGAGGTTCCCTTTAGTATTTCTCCAGTGGGTAGAACAACCAATTACTCCAAAAACATTGATCATCTAGGTTAGGTGATAAATATATGTCTGCCAGGACCCCGCACGACAGATCTGGATTTTGCTGCAGCGTGGAGGAGCATGCATGGAGCGGCGGTCGGGCATGTGCACTGACGCTCTGTTGGGGTGATGGACCTCATGGGTGGAGCATAGAGCTTGAGGTCAAATTATGCACCAATCTGTAAGAGCCATTGGTGCATTATGGAGGCCATGTAATATTATATATCTACTGCACCAGTTACAGAGGAAATGTCTGGCCAGACAGGGAGTCCCCCAAGCAAAATAATATGTGTGCTAGGGGGTTGCCAGAATAGCAGTAATTGCATATTGATGGGGGCTATAGCTCATCTTGACGTTGGGTAACTGTTTCTTAACGAGGACCTGTCACTTGTCATCATTATGTCATTGTCTATCTGCTGTAGACGACGCTGTTTTCCCGTATCTGGGGATATTTTTCATTTGTTCCTGCACATCTCCATTCCTGAGATATGACCCTCTGTTCCTGCACAATAATCTAGTCTTGCTAACCAAGTGGGTGTAGTCATCAACTCTTCTCTATGGGCATCTTCTTTGCAACCACACCCACTTGGTTATCAAGACCACATTTATAGACAGGGAAGAGGGAGGCATATCTCAGGAACGGAGAGGCGCAGGAACCAAAGAAGAAAGATGCCGAATGCAGGAGAATAATGGCATTTACAACAGGTAAAAAAAATTATGACAAGTGATAGGTACTATTTTACCGCATTCTAATATACATCTATTTAAATAAAGTTTATTTAAAATGTGTAACAATTTTTGTCTGGATTTTCATTTTCAAGAGTTTTTACATATTTAAGGCACGTTCACACATTGAGTATTTGGTCAGTATTTTACATCAGTATCTGTAAGCCAAAACCAGGAGTGGGTGATACATACAGAAGTGGTGACGTGTTTCTATTATACTTTTCCTGATTGTTCCTCTCCTGGTTTTGGCTCACAAATACTGATGTAAAATACTGACCAAATACTGAACATGTGAACATGGCCTTATGTGCATGATGTTCTCTTAAAGTAGTTGTCAGTATAGCAAAAGATAAATGTGTGGAGGAGATTCAAGACATCTGAGACAGACTGGTTGCTAAGGCCGCGCACATGACAACTTCATATACCAGGCTGTAGCTACTACGTATCCATAGCAACCAGTCTTTCTCAAAAGACTCGTATCTATGGTAGCAAAAGTGTCCAACAACAAAACAGGCCTAATTGTCCATAGCAACCTATTCCACAGATGTTTTAAAAAAGAAAAAATAAGATCTGATTGGTTGCCATGGAGAATTAGACAATTCTGGCCTACTAATAGTAGAAAAGAATAGATGAAGCCCAAGTATGACTGCGTCTGAGAAAATAGGGCAAAGTGCTGAAAGCAGATAAAAGGTTAAGGTGTTTGGCAGCAAAACCATTCCCTGGCTTCGGGGCCCCAATCCAAAATCTGCACCAGGGCCCCAGCTATCATGTATTTAGTGTTGGCCTCCCCATACTGGGCATAGACCTCCAGAGATTGCTCATGATGTATTTAGTCATATTTTTTTTAGAAAAAAAAAAAAAAGGACTGAAAATTTAGCAGTAAAGCCTCATTCAGACGTCCGTTTTTCATGAACTGTGTATTTCACTGATATTGTAGAACACATACCCATTATCGTGTATGGTGTCTGTGTTTTCTGCGGACTAGTCTACATATCCGTGAAAATCACGGGCAGCCCAAGGTTGGCATCAGTGTATAGTCTGTGGTGCGTGATTAACATTGCAATGGATATGGCGTTTTGTAATTTATTTACCCATCCATCCATACGTAAAAATCACTGAGAAAAAACTGACAAACGGACCAAATAGTGGTGAAAATCTGATTAACAATGGTCCATGCTTTTATGTACAAGAAAAAATCACGGATGTCTGAATGAGGTCTAATTCTTTTGAGTTTGCCACAAATTTAGTATTGATCTTTTATATGGGGCTTTCTTTTCCACCAGGACATGTTTGCTTTATATACTTCCAATGACCATTTGAAAATCTAGAACATTGCATCATTCAGAACAATTGATAATCAGACTCCTAATTAAATTTCTTTTTTTTTTTTAATAATTTTGTCCAGCATGGAAAGCTATGAAACTTTGTAAATCACTTTATTAGGGGATTTGTCTTCATTCTTACAAATGCTGGCAGTGAGAGGCTTCGTGTGTCGCATGTGAATAATGCAGCCGCGGCGGATCAAACAAAGAAGCCAAGCACACCGAAACTACTCGGCGAGTATCTGAGCATGCTCATTTAAAGGGTTAAACAAGCACGCTCGCTCATCACTAGTCAGCACCTATCTCCTCTGAGTGTTCTGCTTAGACCACGTTCACACGCTCAGAATTTGGTCAGTATTTTACATCAGTATTTGTAAGCCAAAACCAGGAGTGGGTGATAAATACAGAAGTGGTGACGTGTTTCTATTATACTTTTCCTCTGATTGCTCCACTCCTGGTTTTGGCTTATAAATACTGATGTAAAATACTGACCAAATACTGAACATGTGAACGTGGCCTTATCAGAATAATCTCCTGCAGCTTATCCCTAGTGAGACACCTGTGATGAGCCTTTTACTGCCAACATCAGTACTCCAAATGAGTACAATCTCATATAATTGCAGATAAAAGCAGGCAAACTTGGGAAAATCAGGGGTCCGGGTATGTAAGCCACCTTCATGCAAATGTTTTTAGAAGAATGAAGCAAATCCATTAATAAAGTGATTTGCAGACTTTCATACCTTTCCATGCTGGACAAAATTATGAATAAAGGTTTTAGTTACTCTTTAAGACCACGGCCCCACTATCAGTATTTGGTCAGTATTCGGTCAGTATTTTTTCTCAGGAGTGGGAGCCAAAACCAGGAGTGGGTGATAAATGCAGAATTGGTGACTTGTTTCTATTATACCTTTTCTCTGATTGTTCCTCACCTGGTTTTGGCTCCCACTCCTGGGAACAAATACTGACCGAATATTAACCAAATACTGATAGTGGGGCTGTGGCCTTAAACTAAAAATCCTTCAATTCTTAAGAACAGAGAGGATCTTTGGTAGGAGGTAGACTGTAAAGTTGCTTGTTTTTACAAGCACTTTACAATTTGAACCATTTAAGAACTTGAGAGAATTCCATGAATAGACGCCAAAAGGATTTTTACTGTATTACCAAAAATAACCAGCTTGTGTTTAGTTATTCCACTCCAGATGTGCTAGCGGTCACTACAGGTTATCCATTAATACTTACTATGTCCCCATACATCAAGAGCTTTCTTATCATCTCATCCAAAGCTTGAAAGTTTGTTGGAAAAAAAATAAAAAAGACAAAGTGCTACTGGGGTAATATTGTTTAAAAACGTAACCCCCTACGAAGGCGTCATAAAAGAGAGGCGCGCTCACCTTGGGAGGTTGGGTAATATACGCTGGATAGCTTGTCGGTATGAGGTTCAGGTCACAGCAGATCTTTAGAGGAAATGGTTATAGGTTTTATTTTCATTGGTGGGCACTTTGTGCTCACATGCACAGGTTTTAGCTATGGCTCATGCACGACTGATTACGGACGTGTGCTATTAGTGATATTCACAGATGGACCTCATCAGACAGAGTGGTCTGAGGAAAAAATTGGAGACGTCTGATTTTGATCTGAGTGTTGGATCAAAATCAGCAATGTAAGTCAATGGGTCCGTGAAAAACATAGGACCGCACTCGGATGACATCTGAGTGTGGTCCTGATTTTCACGGACTAACAGAATGGAGAAGATGGAGAAACTTTCTTTTTCTCTCCACCTCCGAGACAAACTGATGACACTCTGATCAAAGTCTAATCATAAGGCTACATTCACACATCAGTATTTGGTCAGTATTTTACATCAGTATTTGTAAGCCAAAACCAGGAGTGGATGAGAAATACAGAAGTGGTGACGTGTTTCTATTATACTTTTCCTCTGATTGTTCCTCTCCTAGCTTTGACTTACACATACTGATGTAAAATACTGATCAAATACTGAACTTGTTCACATGGCCTCAGAGAGAAAACAGTGTGTGACCCTAACCTTAGGCCTCATTCACACGTCAGTATTTTTGCATCAGTATTTGTATGCCAAAACCAGCAGTGGAACTTTTAGAGAAAAACTATAATTGAAAGATTGACACTTGTTCTGTGTTTTGGAGACGCTCCAGGTTTTTGCAAATACTGATGAAATTCTGATTCAAAGATACTGATGTGTGAATGAGGCCTCAATGTGACCATTATACACATTTAGGGATTTATACTTATCCTTTCTTTCTCTTTCTTCTTTTGTTCTTTCTTTTTCCTTTCATTCCCATTCTTTCTTGTTTTCCTATTCTCTGAGAACCCCTTTAACGATTGATTCTCACATGTGCATTGGCTGAATTTTTGAATGCTGTTTCTGCCTTTACAGGCTGTTATAAGGGTATATGTGACGCGCCCCCGGGGCAATGGGGTACTCGGCAGCCGGGCCTATGGATGCTGGTGGGGGATATCACGGTGGCTGGCCCGGTCCGTGGCCCAGGGCGGTCAACCAAAAAGGGGGATTGTAACTTAGATAGAGATAAAAATAAAGTAAATAGTTTGTGACGCCACCTGTGGTACCTGGTAAGGTTTACCAGTGCTGCTGCAGGGAGTGATGGGATGGTAGCTAGGATGTTTCTGCTCCCCACAGGTGGAGCGGGCCCCCGGGGCAGGGATGGTGTTTGGTGGGTGGTGATGCTGGGACTTGTAGTGCAGAGGGAGAGATGGCGCAGCTGAAATAATGGACGGAGGCAGTGCGGTGCAGTCATCCGAGTCTTTACTCACAGTTCTCATATACGTTCCACTGGTACACTGCGCGGGTGCCAGCCTCCCGCGTCGCGCTGCGTCCACCAGATCGGGGGTTCAGCTCTTCCTCAGGTAGGTCAGGAGCACCTGACGGAACCCCGCTTTCTTATGCTCCTCACTAGACCGACGTCACGCTGGGTCTTCTCCCTCCTGCCCTACGCTTCCTCACTCACAGTCCCGTTCGGGTGCTCTGAAGTCCCTCTGGGCAACTTGGAGTTCCCGGACCTGCTTGACCCTCACGGTGACTAGGATGAGGCTTTGGCAACTGCACTATAAAAGCCAGAAGCCTCCGGTTTTTCCAGCCGAGACCTGGAGTAACACGGCTGGTCCAGGGGCCGGTCCCCTTCTTGCAGCCTGATCCCTCTTTCTTCTGACAGATTCGGGGCGTACAGGTGCCGTCCTGCACTCGCCGTACCCCCTGGGATCCCTTCAATAGAACGGAGCCTTCCTCCTCTGCTCCCCCCCTGGGCCTCTATCACTAGGCCCCACTTGTGGAGCAGAGCTCCTAACGAGACTCCGCTCCCTGACTGACTAACTTCTCCTACTGTTCTGTCTGTCCTGCCACCCTAAGATGGCTTCCCTTTTTATATATCTCCTATTATGGTGCTCCCCTTCCCTGCTTCCTCCACCCACACCCACTACTGGTTCCCCCCACTCCAGCCAGGGACAGGGCTCAGCAGGAAACACATTGCATCTTGCCCTTCCAGCTGGCCTGGAGTAGTGTAGTGTTGAATGCGGGTGTTGGGGTTCCGGGCAGCACTCCCTCCTTACCTGAGAGAAGGAGACACCACACCTCTGGGTGAGGTGCAGTACCTCTGTGGCGACTGAACCCTCAGGGGCGCCACATATGCACAAGTCCATTATATGCAGCAGAAAAATCTGCAAATACTGATGTGTTCGCAGGAAAAACACAGCATAAAATACAATCATTTTTTTTAAGCGTTTTTGGTGCAGATTCCCCCCCCCCCCCTTCACTAGTTTGGGTGAAATCTGCAGCAAAAATACTGAAAGAATTGACATGCTGCAGATTTAAATCTACAAGTCATTAATAAGCAACGTGTGCACGAGACTTCAGGAATCTCATTCACTTTGCTGTTTCAAGGATATCATTCAGGTTTTGTGACAAATCTGTGCAGAAAAGAACAGGACAAAAATGCAACGTGTGCACAGATCGCAGCTAGTATATTAAATTGTATAGAGGTGTAATAGGGATGTAAATATTGTAATGTCATTTTTTAACAAATTTGTCAAGGAGGATTTTGAAAAAAAAGACCTGAAAGTTCACAAACCAGACTGACGGGGTAAAATTCCACTTGTAAGGAGATTCCAAGTGGCCATGAAATTCCACAGTGCAAACAGCTCCTCCAGGCCACGCCGCCTGCCACTCCCACACCTGCTGCAGACTGCAGACGGGGAATAGAAGAGCAGGAAATCGCCAAGAGTCACCTCAAAGTCAGTTCTGCCTGCACTCAGCACCTGGCAGCAGCAACCATGGGCATCGCTCTGGCTTTGGTGGCCATCGTTGTCATTATGTTTATTGCGTTATTCCTTTTACTCGTGGCCGGCATCATTTATTTTGAATTTTCCAACTCTGACATCCCTCCAGGAGTTGCAAATCCGACCAAGCTTCGGATCATTCACTGCATCATCGTTGGCATTGCGGTAGTGGTAAGTACCCACTGTGTATAAGGCGTATGGAAGATAGCTGCTGTGGAACTACAAATCTCAGCTTGAAGGACTTAAAGACCGGCGTGCTCTCTTCTGTTGTGTGTGAGATCTGAGCGGTTGTGAAATCTCTGTTGTTATACAGTAGCTATTGTTTTCCATACACAATTGCTCTGAGCTTTTTATTCTTAAACTTTGGCCATAGCTGCATTATTCTGACTCTTGGCAATTATTTACACAGTCCTAAACTTATTTAAAGGGATTGTCCACTACTTTCATATTGATTACCCATATTATACGTCATAGGTGGGGGTCCGATACCTGGCACCACGGCAGGATGTACACGGTGTGCGGAGCGGGGCACCAGAGTTCCGTATTGTTTAGTGGCCGCCAGGTTCTAAATCTGCCAGAGGTGATAGCAGCTGATTTGTGGCGGACCCCCTCCGATCAGATATTGATGACCCATCCTAAGGATTGGTCATCATTATACAAATAGCTGATAACAACCCCTTTAAGCTTATTGAAACTACTTAGCGTATGTTCACACACACAGGTTTTTTTTTTTAACGTGGATTTTTAAGCTCATCTGCTTAAAAATCCACATAAAAAGCCGCTTCAAATACTCTTTCCATTGATTTCAATGGGAAATTCACATTTCTGTGTTTAAAAATCTCGCTGCGGGAGAAAAATGACATGTCACTTCTTTGATGGGGATTCCTTGACAGTATCAAGTGAAAAGGCCTCGAAAAAGCAAGTCCGGACCAAAAAAACGTATCAAAAACCTCTTCAAATCTGCTACAAAATCAAGATCATGTTCAAACAGGTTAAAAAAAACTCCGTCAAATCTAAAAAAAAAATTGTCAAAAACCAAGTGGATTTTTCTTAAAAATACATCAGATTTCTCTTTTTTTTTAATAAAAAACTCTATATGAACATAGAGTTGGAGTGTGTCCGCTCTAAAACAAATACCCTGAAAATCACTCAAAATATGCTTAAAAGGCTGTAAATTGTTTTTTCCTATACCAACTAAAGCACTAAGGTCACAGCCCCACTATCAGTATTTGGTCAGTATTCGGTCAGTATTTTTTCTCAGGAGCGGGAGACAAAACCAGGTGAGGAACAATCAGAGAAAAGGTATAATAGAAACAAGTCACCAATTCTGCATTTATCACCCACTCCTGGTTTTGGCTCCCACTCCTGAGGAAAAAATACTGACCGAATACTGACCAAATATTGATAATGGGGCCATGGCCTAAAAGTTAAACTACAGGTATGAGTTTTATAGTAGCTAAGTCCCCTACATGCCTGTATAGGTGGTTTAGTTAGGATTTTCTGGGTAACATACTCCATTCAAGACTCCGGTCACACTATTAGTATTTGGTCAGTATTTTACATCAGTATTTGTAAGCCAAAACTAGGTGAGGAACAATCAGAGGAAAAGTATAATAGAAACACATTACCACTTCTGCATTTATCACCCACTTCTGGTTTTGGCTTAGAAATACTGATGTAAAATACTGACCAAAAACTGATAGTGTGATCGTAGCCTAATATGAATTATGCATTGCTTCTTTTTTCTCCTGCAGTGGAGCTAGTGGGTTTTACCTGATTTCTAGTATTATCAGAATGGGGGGAATTCTGTGATCATCATTGAAAACCTTTTAAAAACATGGTTACCCAAGGTAGATAATATTTAAGGCCATGGCCCCACTCTCAGTATTTGGTCAGTATTCGGTCAGTATTTTTTCTCAGGAGTGGGAGCCAAAACCAGGTGAGGAACAATCAGAGAAAAGGTATAATAGAAACAAGTCACCATTTCTGCATTTATCACCCACTCCTGAGAAAAAATACTGACCAAATATTGATAGTGGGGCCGTGGCCTAAGAGTATGAAACGTCAGGTTTTGGTCAATGAGTTCAGGCCTCCAACGATGACACGTGGCTGCTGCTTCCAACTCCTTCTCAGGTATTCACAAAAGTGAAGCTAATGGGGTACTCCAGGTTAAAGTCAATGGGTCCCACCATTATTGGAGGCACTCGGTCCTTATTAATAGTCCTTGAGGTCTTTGCACAAATGCCATTTATCAATTAAAATCTTCTGATAGGATAATTAAAGGGCTGAATTCCCTCCAGGGCTGCCCAGTTAGAGACCCTTAATAATGACATGTTTGGATCTGTCCGTATTAGTAGCGTTGTCTGTATATCATTCAAGCGAGTACCAGTCTAGATTCAGGTTTTACGACACCAAACTAGAAAAACCTGTAGTGGTAAGCAGAGAGCGATCTGGTTTCGTGATAGCAGGTGATAGTTATCAGCAATGAAGTGGCAGTTACACCTGAGTCCTGGTGTCATCCCATCAATCAGGGGTGTAGCTAGGGGCTAGCTTGGACCATGGGTGTAGCAAGAGGGGTGGCAACCACATGGTGCTGGATTTCTGAGGGGCACCAACAAGCTACCTTTCATGGGCAAGGGTATTTAGATGCAGTATATTGAACCTTTGCCCTGGGCGAAGGGTCCTTGTTACAATTTTGGCTTGGACTAATATATTCTTGTGTCCTTCTGATCTCGGGTGCTACGACTATTACAGAAGTCAACGCCAACGGGTTGACTATTAGCATGACAGTCGGGGACTGGACAGTCGCTGCTTTTTCTATGGTCAGTCTTTTGGAAACTTTAACAAGTTCCAAAGAATCTGGATTATCACATACCAGATCGAAGGGTGAATGTAAATGCTAAATTTGCCCATTGGTATTTCCATTTTTATCTGTATTACTGCTTAGCTACTATCAGTGTGTAAAGAAAAAACATATAAGATAATACAAGTTTATCCATTAACACTATGTAATCTCAGAACAGTAAACTTCAACCCTCTGGTTATAGATCCGAGTACACTAGGTATGCAATATACACAAAACGGCCAAACCAAAAGACACTAAGTGGTCAGATCAATCACAGGCACCATTATTGTCTGTGAATTACCACCATGTAAAAAAGGTTGAAATAGTTAATTGCAGCAAAAATCAGCTTAGATTTCTGTTGTGGATTTACTGTAAAATCCATAGAAGTTGTCTACATAGTGTGAAAATGGCTATAGGGTGAACCCGCTTCAAAAGTTTAAGATTTTGTCATGAATTTTGCTGCGGATTTTCCTTTTGTATTGCAATATGCTAGCACTACAGTGGTGTGAAAACGATAGAGATAGCTTAGCACGGCGCGCAAATTTTTCTCTTATGTACAACATTATGCATAACATAGTGCTATATAAAGTAGAGCAGGGGTGGGAAATTAATTTTCACAAGGGGCCACATGAGAGACCTTGACTGTTGTGGAGGCCGAACCAATAGGCTGAAATTGATTCTGCTCAATAGTAATATTAACATAATATAAAAAAATATTAATAATTGTATGACTTAATATTGAGCAGAATTAAGTATGCTGACATCCCCCTATACACAGTATGAGCCCCCACATAGCCCCCACAATCAACAACCAAATCGATAAACCAATGGGGCCCTTATACATGTAAACCATAACAAAGAAAACCTTAAAAAATTCTGTATTTATTTAATTTAAAAACCCAACACATAAAGACATAAATGCACACACATATGCACAGAAAAACAGTGATTTAAAAAACAAACAAACAATAACCCTTCAGATCATAAATGGTTGGTCAAGTGGCAGTGCAAATAAAGGAGTTGTCTACTACTTGGACAACCCCTTCTCATACCCCATGTTTCGCACCGATAAAATAAAAAAAAGCCTATACTCACCCTTCGTTCCCACGCTGTCGGCACTCGCGGTTCCGGGGCTCTCGTGCTGTTGTTATGACACGTGACCTCGGCGCCCAGATAGCGCTGGTGTCACTGTCCCCGCCTTCGGACCAATTGAACATGAAGAGGAAGTCCGGGCTGCAGCTGATCTCTGACTTCCTCTTCATGTTCAGTTTGATAGAAAGCGGAGACAATGATGCCAGCGCTGATTGGGCGCTGGGGTCATGTGTTACAACAACAGCACGAGAGCCCCAGGACCGTGAGTGCTGACACTGCAGGAACGGCGGCGACACCAGTACCTGCGCTGGGGGGATTCATAAGTCTGCAGTCACACAGAGTGACTGCAGACGTAGCTTAAAGGGGTTGTCCGGTCAAAAGTGATAAGTCTGCAGTCACTCTGTGTGATTGCAGACTTATGAATCCCCCCAGCGCAGGTACTGTGCTCTGCGGGGATTTGCCGGTATAGCTACACATAGCCTCCTATATACAGTATTAGCCCCCACATAGTCCCCTATATACAGGATGAACCTGCACATAGCCTCCTGTATACAGTGTGTGCCCCCATATCCCCTCATATTTACAGTATGAGCCCCACATTCCATATGTCTCACCTAGGGGGAATATGGGGGACTCGGTACCCGGGCCTTTACCTTCTGTGGGATGTCATGGCAGTTGGCTCCCGGGCCCGTCCTCTGGGTCACTCTTTAAAAGGGGGTTTTAGTGTTGTTTAACAGTTTGTTTCGTGACGCCACCTGTGGTTTCTGGCAATAGTTACCAGCGCTGCTGCAGACCTCCGGGGGTGATGGGATGGCAGCTGGGATGTTTCTGCTCCCCACAGGCGGAGCGGGCCCCCGGGGCAGAGTTGATAGATGGTATGCAGGGCATTGTAACGTAGGAGGGATGATGGTGCAGCGGCAATAACCGACAGACAGTGGAGTGCAGTCGTCCGATTTTACTCACAGTTCTTTTTGGATTCCTTAGGTACACTGGACAGGTTACCGCTTCCCGCCTCACAAACTGAGCCCCAAGATGGCGTCCTCGGATCCCTCAGGGACACCTGGAGTTCCCTGATCCTACTCGGCTACCCTTCTTGGCTGCTAGAATGCGATTATGGCAACTGCACCATAAAAGTGAGAAGCCTCCTGTTTCCTAGCCGAGGCTTGAAGCGACATGACTAGCCCAGGGACCGGTTCCCTTCTTGGTGCCTGGTCCCTCTGACACTTGACAGAATGAGCGTACGGGTGGCTTCTTGCTCCTTCCATACCCTGGGACCCCTTCAGTTACCGGAGCCTTCCTCCTCTGCTCCTCTCCTCTCCTCCGCTGGGCCTCATTTACTAGGCCCACTCTGGAGCAGAGCTCCTGTAGAGCACCTGCTCCTCTCCTTCTTGCTTACTTTTTCTCTCTCACTCCACAGACTCCCCCTTTTTATACTCCTAACAAATATGCTCCCCTAAACTCCTTCCTCCACCCACACCCACTACTTGGTTCCCCCTCACTCTGGTTCCCCCCACTCCAGCCAGGGACAGGGCTCTGCAGAACACAGTGCATCTTGCCCCTCCAGCCGGCCTGGAGCAGTGTAGTGTTGGATGCATGTGTTGAGGTCCCGGGCTGCACTCCTTTCCTTACCAGAGATGGAGGCAACACCAGTTGTAGTACCCCTGTGGCGACTGAACCCTCAGGGGCACCACACATACACTTATTAATAAAAAAACATGCTCACCTTGCTCCCGTTCCCATGGCACTGTGCTCCGCTCCGGTACCTGAAGCTCCACTGTTACTGGCCAGCGCATACATGCTGGCACGTCACTGCAGAGGGGATGGGAGCTCTCCTGGCACTGTGCTGCCATTATGCATTGTCGGCAGCAGAGCTCCAGGGAAGCTCCCTGCTGGGATATGTGTGCCGCGGATGGCAGCACACAAAGCATTATAATGAGGGTAAACTGGGCGCCTCTGGAGGCTGCAAGATGCTGTGGTAGCTATGCTGGTTCAGTATGCCTTCAATTTTGAATAAATCCCCAACAGTGTCACCAGCAAAGCATCCCCACACCATCACACCTCCTCCTCCATGCTTCACGGTGGGAACCAGGCATGTAGAGTCCATCCGTTCACCTTTTCTGCGTCGCACAAAGACACGGTGGTTGGAACAAAAGATCTCAAATTTGGACTCATCAGACCAAAGCACAGATTTCCACTGGTCTAATGTCCATTCCTTGTGTTCTTTAGCCCAAACAAGTCTCTTCTGCTTGTTGCCTGTCCTTAGCAGTGGTATCCTAGCATCTATTTTACCATGAAGGCCTGCTGCACAAAGTCTCCTCTTAACAGTTGTTGTAGAGATGTGTCTGCTGCTAGAACTCTGTGTGGCATTGACCTGGTCTCTAATCTGAGCTGCTGTTAACCTGCGATTTCTGAGGCTGGTGACTCGGATAAACTTATCCTCAGAAGCAGAGGTGACTCTTGGTCTTCCTTTCCTGGGGCGGTCCTCATGTGAGCCAGTTTCTTTGTAGCGCTTGATGGTTTTTGCAACTGCACTTGGGGACACTTTCAAAGTTTTCCCAATTTTTCGGACTGACTGACCTTCATTTCTTAAAGTAATGATGGCCACTCGTTTTTCTTTACTTAGCTGCTTTTTTCTTGCAATAATACAAATTCTATCAGTCTATTCAGTAGGACTATCAGCTGTGTGTCCACCAGACTTCTGTAAAACACAACTGATGGTCCCAACCCCATTTATAAGGCAAGAAATCCCACTTATTAAACCTGACAGGGCACACCTGTGAAATGAAAACCATTTCCGGTGACTACCTCTTGAAGCTCATCAAGAGAATGCCAAAGCAGTGTGCAAAGCAGTCATCAAAGTAAAAGGTGGCTACTTTGAAGAACCTAGAATATAAGACATATTTTCAGTTGTTTCACACTTTTTTGTTAAGTATTCCACATGTGTTAATTCATAGTTTTGATGTCTTCAGTGTGAATGTACAATTTTCATAGTCATGAAAATACAGAAAAATCTTTAAATGAGAAGGTGTGTCCAAACTTTTGGTCTGTACTGTACATATTCCTTAAAGTGTTTCTTTAAAGTGTCTATCATGGCAGATACACCAGTCACATCCAGGGCCGGCTCCAGGTTTTTGTGGGCCCCGGGCGAAAGAGTCTCTGTGGGCCCTTTTAACACATACCACGCTTCATGATGCACAGATACAGCAGAGAAATATATATATATATATATATAATACAAGGCCAAAGATATCACTTCTTACATTACATGACCGATATCTATTGTAAATTCCACAACAGCTCTGAAACCGATGAATCGCTGCATACAGAATAATGGCCTCCATAAACTGCTCCATACAGGATACTGGCAACCATATTACGCTCTGTACAGGATACTGGCCCCCTTATAATGCTCCATACAGAATACTGGCCCCCAAAAAAAGCTCCATGCAGGATACTGACCCCTATATTACGGTCTGTACAGAACACTGGCCCCCTTATAATGCTTCATACAGAATACTGGCCCCCAAATAATTCTCCATGCAGGATACTGGCCCCCATATTACTCTCTGCACAGGATACTGGCCCCCTTATAATGCTCCATACAGAATACTGGCCCCAAAATAATGCCCCATGCAGGCTGTTCCCCCCCACATAATGCCTCATGCAGTCTGTTCCCCCACATAATGCCCCATGCAGGCTGTTCCCTCCACATAATGCCCCATGCAGGATGCCACCTCTCCCCTCCCTTATAATGCGCCATGCAGGATGTCACCCCCCTTATAATGCGCCATGCAGGATGTCACCCCCCTTATAATGCCCCATGCAGGATGTCACCCCCTTATAATGCCCCATGCAGGCTGTTCCCCCCACATAATGCCCCATGCAGGATGTCACCCTCCCCCCTTATAATGCCCCATGCAGGCTGTTCCCCCCACATAATGCCCCATGCAGGATTTCACCCCCCCTTATAATTCCCCATGCTGGATGTCACCCCCCTTATAATGCCCCATGCAGGATGTCTTCCCTCATTTAATGCCCCATGCAGGATGTCTTCCCTCATTTAATGCCCCATGCAGGATGTCTTCCCTCATTTAATGCCCCATGCAGGATGTCTTCCCTCATTTAATGCCCCATGCAGGATGTCACCCCTCATATAATGCCCCATGCAGGATGTCACCCCTCATATAATGCCCCATGCAGGATGTCACCCCTCATATAATGTCCCATGCAGGATGTCACCTCTCCCCCTATATAATGCCCCACGCAGGATGTCACCTCCCCCCCAAATAATTCCACATGCAGGATGTCTTCCCTCATTTAATGCCCCATACAGGATGTCGCCCCTCATATAATGCCACATGCAGGATGTCACCCCTCATATAATGTCCCATGCAGGATGTCACGTCTCCCCCTATATAATGCCCCATGCAGGATGTCACCTCTCCCCCCTCCCATATAATGCCCCATGCAGGATGTCGCCCCTCATATAATGCCCCATGCAGGATGTCACCCCTCATATAATGCCCCATGCAGGATGTCACCCCCTCTTATAATGCCCCATGCAGGATGTCATCTCTCCCCCCCCCCCCTTATAATGCCCCACGCCTCCATATATTAAAAAACAAAAAAACAAATACTCACCTCACTTCTCACCTGCTGCCGCTGCTCCGGGCTCCAGCGTCGCCGGTGTCTTCCCGCTCTGCGCTGTGACGGCTCAGGAGAGAGCATGGTGTAAAGACGTCACCGCGCCCTCTGACCTGAGACGTCAAGTGCAGCAGCCGCGTAAGAGACCGGACCTGTTTCGGAGGCATGGGGAGAGGTAAGTATTGTGCCGTGGCCCTGAGCAAGCGGGGGGGAGCGGGCGCTGACACCGGCACCGCTCACGGGTCTCATAGCGCGCAGGGGTCCCCGACAGTGAGTGGGCCCCTCCGCCTGCTCAGGGCCCCGACACTTGCCCGGGTGCGCCGGGTGCTGACGCCGGCCCTGGATCTAATACTGTATTCCAAGTTCCTTTTGTATTTGCACAACTGATTTCAACAATGTGGTGGCGCATTCTAGCTAATTTAGACTAATGATTTCCATGTTCTAGTAAAAGTTTCAATCTATATTTTTAGGATATGTGCATATGGAGTATTTTTGAGACAGTCAAGGAAACGCTTCTTCTTTGGGGAGTTTTTTTTATTATTTTCTTTAAGACGTTTTGAAAAGTTTTTGAAGTGTTTTGGAAGTTTTTTTTTGCAGCCTTCTGATTGGACAGTGCCTAGTTTGGATCATTTTCTATCAGGAGCTGCTTTAAATAAATGACATGCACTTTCTTTTTTTCCCACACTTGGAACAAAATATAAATTACATGGAATTTTGCATTCTTATTATAACAGGGGAAGATCGCACAGAACTTGTTCATATGCAGCCAGCTTGACTTAACCCGTTTCGTTAGAAATAAACTTATGGCCAGAAGGTTAGGAGAAGACCCCAAACTGCTTATTAAAAACCTGACGTTTGAAGGAATTCCGGTGAGAGTTTACCAGCCTAAGTCGCCATCTGCAGGAGGAAGGAAAGGAGTCCTGTTCTTTCATGGAGGAGGATGGATGTTCGGGAGCATTGGTAAGAAAGTTCATCATAGATACATTTCATATCTTCAATTGTATGAAACACCAAAATCAGCCGAAATGAAACATGACATTCCTATTAATATACGGTGATTTATGTAACATTCTTTTAATCCAAAGTGCAGCAGAATATGTTGGCGCTATATAATCAGGCATAACATGATCCTTATCCTCTCCATGTTTCCTTATTGCTCAGATTCCTACGATGTCTTATGTCGCTACATCTCAAAGGGAACAGAATCAGTGGTCGTCTCCGTCGGGTGAGTCGTTCACTACGTGATGTTCTTTTACTGACTTTTGACCGGTGAACCTTTTTATCTTTATGTTCAACTTCATTCTGTTATCAATGTGGAAAAAAGGTAATATTCCTATTCTCACGGGCTCAAGGCAATTAAAGGGCTAGTCCAAGATTAGAATGTTCTCCTCGAAAACAGCACCATTGTTATTCGTTGGCCGTGTCCGGTATTGCAATGCAGCCCAAGAGTTTGAAATAACTGCAAACCTTAACTGTTATGTTATATAACCTATCAGATTAGAGCATCTGATGTCCTATCAAAGCTTAAAGAGTAACTAAACTTTTTTTTTATTTAATTATCCTCCAGACAAAGTTCTGAATGTTTGTATTATACTTCATTACCTTATTTTGCTTCCTGTTCTCTTAAACACCAAGCTGAAATGCTGTTTTAATGCCCAGTTTGTGCTCCTTTAGAAGCTGCTTTTAACTGCTGCCTGACAAGATCAATACACTGGATTCAATAAGGAAAATAAAGATGGAGAAATGTGATCTTTGTCTTTAATCCTCATGCTCGGAAGACTCCAGTCCGGTCTCCTCTAGTAGTTTACAAAGAAATAGAAAAATAGGGATCCGGCATCAGTGTAAAAAATATAGAAAGATAAACTTTATTTAATTTCCATCTTCATAAAAAGGTAGATATATAAAAGAGCTAAGGATGCCTTTGACTGGATTACGTATTTCGAACTTGCGAGAGTTCTTAGTCAAAGACCTATGACTAAGAACTTTTGTGAATTTGAAATGCTTAAGGGGTCATATATATCCTTAGCTCTTTTATATATCTACCTTTTTATGAAGATTGTAATTAAAAAACGTTTATCTTTCTATATTATTTACACTGATGCCGGATCCCTATTTTTCTACACTAGATTCAAAACCATTTATGTACAGGACCTTCTAAAATTGCATTTACACGGGAAGATAATCGTGACTGAGTCTTAAAAATTCTCATTTTACGATATGATAATTTTACAAAATAAACCGCGTGCTGATCACCCTATGAATGAACAAAACACTTGTTTGTTGGGCGTAATGATCTTTTGAGCAGCACAAAAAGATCATTGTTCTCGGTAGCACATTTTCCTCTATAAATAGGATTCGCACTGCTGAGAACCATGGCTGCCTATGCGCATTGAATGATTCATTACAGATTCCTTAGTCTGCACTGTTTACTGCGGTTCGCCGGTATAAACAGGCTATTAATTGCCCCCTCGAACGGTAAAGGGCACCGGATCCGCAGTTGTTTAGTGTTGCTGGTCGGTCCATATGAGCAGACCTTAAGGCCACGGTTCATCATTTGCATTTTTTGGGTCCCTTTCCTTCTTTGCTTTGTGCCAAACTCATCAAAATGGCACATGCGATTCATGAATTTGGCACAAAGTTTTGAAGCCAAAACTCACAATTTAGCTCCAAAAGTCTCAAAAATTGCACCAAAATTTTGGCATATTCATGAATAGACCAGGTGGAGTACTGGAGTGAAACTGCGCCAAATTTTGCGACTTTTTGAAAAATCGCAATTTGATGAATCAGGCAAAGGCATCTAAAATTGCTAAAATTGTTAAGGAATAAACCAAGCACATATTTTAAGTAGGCTTCAAAAAGGATGAAAATAGAATTGCAAAGGGCACAAAACTAGACAAAAAAATGCAAAGGAGCAAAGGTAACGATGAATCGGGACCTAATTCTCTATGCTCCTAAATATGGTTTCAGACAGGGAAAGTACCATATGCCGAATATTTGAATATAATGTACCAAACTTGTTGAGCAGCGGGTGAAAGCAGCTTCTAAAGGAGCATGAACTGGATATTGAAACAGCGCTGCAGCATGATGTTTGGTAGAGAAGGATACAAAATAAGATGATGAAATATAATACACAAATTCATAACTTTACAATGCCTGCAGTATATTTAAATAATAAAAATTTTAGTTATTTTTTAACTAGTACGTGCAGTGGAAAAATCTCTAGAAGTGCATTTTAACATCGATGGTCTATCCTTAGAATAGGTCATTTCCGCCTGATCGGCGGGTGTGCGACACCCGACACCCCCCGCCGATTAGCTGCTCCAGGTGTCAGCGGCAGCCAGAACTACTCATTTACGGAGCTGCATGGACAGTATAGTGGCTGCAGCTGGGTACTGCACATCCACCCCCTATTGATTTGACTAGGGGGCTCACGCTGTGCAGCTTCACAATGGAGCAATTCCAGCTGCTGCCGCCAACACCGGGAACAGCTGATCGTGGGGGTGCCTGGTGTCTCACCCCCAATGATCAGACATAGATGACATATCCTAAGGATAGGCCATCAATCTTAAAGTCCTGGACAACCCCTTTAAAGGACCTTTTATGACCTTAGAAAACTGCCTCCATAGCTGGATGCTGACTTAGGTTCACGCCCCTTGGACACTTTATAGTAGAGACCTCCCATTTGCAATGTATTCATCTATTAGCATTTTAGTAACAGAAACTAAGTGGACTGATTTTGGTAAAACATGAAAATTGAGAGGTGAAAAAATGCTCTGCAATCAAAGGGAAGACAGCAATCGGCGGGATGGCGGACAGGACGGGTCCTCTTCAAAAAATATTTTACCTTATTTATATCTAGAATTAGTTATGTAATTAAAAATCATCGCAGATGCAGCTGACACGCCCCCTGGGCTGTGGGATACTCGGTGCCGGGCCGGTCGTTGCTTGGGGAGATGTCACAGTGACGGTGACCCGGTCCGTGACCCAGGGCGGTCAGTAAAAAGGGGATATTTACAGGGGATTTATAGTTCTTGTATAGAGTTCGTGACGCCACCTGTGGTATGCGGCTAGAGAGAGCTGCCGCTGCGGAGCAGGTCCTCTGGAGCTGATGTTGGTGCAGCAGGGTTGGTTCAGCTCTCCACAGGCAAAGCTTAGCTCCTGGGCAGTGTAGAAAATATGGTAGATGTTATAGGTGATGCTGGTGCGTTGTAGTGCAGGGGTGATGGAGCAGATAACAATCACAGAGACAGTGGGGTGCAGTCTTCAGGGTCTTTACTCATGGTTGTTGCAATCCAAGTTACAGGTACCGGTGTAACGTCCCTCGTCGTGCTGCTCTTATTCAGGGAGGGGTTCAGCCAACCCTCAGATATCTCCGGAGTACTTAGCGGGACCCCCTTCTGTGTGTTCTCTCTCTCTGGCCGTCTTCCTACACCTCACACCTAGTGTTCCAATCCAGTAACCGCGGGCCTTGTCGGGCGACTTCTGTTCCGTCCCCTGGGTCCTCTATGGCTACCTTCTTGGTGAGACTGTTATGGACTGTTGGCTGCAGGACTTGAAATACTGCAGCCTCCGGTTTCTAGTTGAGACATAAAGTACTCTGCTAGTTGAGGGACCGGTCCCCTTTGTGCGGCCTGACCCCTCCACCCCCTGGTGGATTCGGGCGTACGGGTGGCCTCAGGCACTGCCCGTACCCCTGGGGTCCCTTCTTAATTCCTGGAGCCTTTCTCTTGCTCCTCTCCTTCCTCAGTCTTGGGCCTCTCACTGGGCCCGCCTCCTGAGCAGAGCTCCCGCAGAGCCTCTGCTCCTTCCACTACTCCTCTGACTGTCTGAACTCAACTAACAAGATGGTTCCCCTTTTATATCACTTCCCTTCCTGTGCTCCCCCAATCTTCTTCCTCCACCCACACCCACTACATTGTTCCACCCTTCAGCTAGGGACCAGGGACTGTGCTCTCCCTTAGGAGCAATCTCACCCTGCACCCACTGAAGTGGAATGTGTTGAATGCAGGTGTTAGTGTCCCGGGCTGTACTCCTTCCTTACCTGAGAGTAAGATACCACACCTCTGGGTGAGATGCAGTACCTCTGTGGCGACCGAACCCTCAGGGGCGCCACACAGCATTGATGAATGCTGCCCAAATTGTTTCCAGATTCCAATATTATATGTGTTTTGACATATAGGAATCTTATATATATGTTTGTTTGTTTAGGTACCGCCTGGCGCCAGAACACAAGTACCCTGCTGCATTTGATGACTGTCTTACGGCCACAAGACATTTTTTGAAGACTGCAAAGGAATATGGTGTAGACCCATCCTCCGTGATAATCAGTGGTGACAGTGCTGGGGGTAATCTCACTGCTGCTGTTTGCCAAGAACTTGTGGGCACAGACCTTCCAAAGCCTCTTGCCCAGGTGCTGATATACCCAATGGTCCAAGGTATAGATTTCCACTTACCGTCCTATACACAAAACTGTGCGGTGCCCGTTCTGTATCGGGAACGAGCAGTGTTCTACATGATAAACTATATTGAAGGTAACCTGCAAATGATGGAAGAAGTTCTAGATGGAGACCATGTTCCTGTTAACTTGAAGTTGAAGTTCAAGAAGTGGTTGGGTCTTGATAATATTCCTGACGAGTTCAAGGTCCGGGGTATTAAGCATCCTCTGATGGCTTCACATTCTGAGGACGTCTACAAAGCCCACAAGCAAGTATTTGAAACACACTTCTCTCCTTTGTTGGCCGAGGACTCTGTCTTCCGTCTTCTCCCCAAAGCTTATGTTCTAACATGTGAGTTTGACGTCTTACGCGACGATGGAATCCTTTATAAGAAACGTCTGGAGGACAACGGAGTCCCAGTCACATGGTTTCATCTCAGAGATGGCTTCCATGGAATAGTCAACTTTTTTGACAATGGAAAACTTTCATTTGAGTCTGGAAAGTTGGCTGCCGACAATATTGTACAGTTCATTAATGATGTTTGACATTTTGTTTTCGCCCACTTCAGTGACAGCTTGGACACTTTCTATTTCTTAAAGACTTTTACTACAAGGGATGTTATCTCATGGAACAATGGAAGCCCAAAAAAAAAAAAACTATGTCCAAACAAAACTGATGTCTTCCCAGATCTAAATTTTAAAATGTCTTATAAAGTTCATTGAAATTAAATGGTTAATCATTGACCACCGCTTTACTAGGTCCTTCTTGTGTGTTTCATGTGTCTCTACTTAATCTCTTGATTTAAAGGGAGCCTCCTGACAGCGGATATGTGGCACCCCAGGGGTCTGGTTGCCACAGTAATAGAGATATTATGTCTGAGAGCAAGTGGGAGGTTTCTCTGGTCATCAAACTGGCGTGATAAATACGTAGGGGGACGTCCGGTCTTGCCTGTGATACTGGACGGCATTCCTATGAGTGCCCTACTGGACACCGGGTCACAGGTCACCACCATCCCGTACGTGCTCTTCAAGAGGTACTGGAATGACTCGGACATAACCCGCTACCCGGATGACAACCTGAGCATTATCGCCAGCAATGGTCAGCCCGTGCCACAGATAGGATTTAAAGAGGTGACCATCAAGGTCGGTAAAGTTGAACTGCCGGCACAAGGACTGATCGTTGTGGACATTGACCGTCGCAAGAGTCACCCAAAAATAACCCTAGGTACTAACGTAATTGAAAACTGTCTTGCAGAGGTGATTCTTATTTTGCAACAGGTTGCCAAGAATGCCAGTTCCAGCCAGCAGCGTGTCCTCCAAAAAGAGATCCGGGCACTGATGAAACGGCAACAGGTGGAACTATCTGGTGGTGAGATAGGTAGCGTGAGAATGTGTGACCCTTTCCCTATTGCCATGCCCCCAAAAAGTGAGATGATGATTTGGTGCCGGGCAGCTATTAGTCTAAGAGGTAGAGACTACCAAGCAATGGTAGAACCCGTCTACTCAGACAGTAGGCCCACCATTTTGACAGCACGGGGGGTGGTCGATGTACGCCATGGGAGGGTGCCCGTCCGCATCATAAATATCGGGGAGAGAGAAGTATACCTGCCCCGGTATGCCACGCTAGCCAAATTGTTCACCATCAACCAGAACTCTGTACAGGCCGTGGAACCCTTGCCTCCATCTCAACCAGAGGAAAGTAAAGGCTCTAAGAAACCAATGGAGGACTGGTGTCAGCAACTGCATTTGGGTACTGACTCCACTCCCTCACACCAAAAACAGGGAGTCTATCGGGTGGTTCAGGAGTACGAGAGAGTGTTTAGTAAACACCCGCTGGACTTCGGGCGAGTAAAGGGGGTAGAACATCACATCCCCACGGGAGACCATCCTCCCATAAAGGAGAGATATCGACCCGTACCCCCTGCACACTATCAACACGCCAAGGGGATGCTAAAAGACATGAAGGAGGCTGGGGTAATTAGGGACAGCTGTAGCCCCTGGGCAGCTCCACTAGTCCTAGTGAAAAAGAAAGACAACACCATGAGAATGTGTGTAGACTACAACCGTATCACACACAAAGATGCGTACCCGTTACCAAGGATAGAAGAGTCCTTAGCTGCATTAAAATCTGCTAACTTCTTCTCTACTTTGGATCTCACTAGCGGGTACTGGCAGGTTCCTGTAGCAGAGGCGGACCGGGAGAAGACCGCATTCACCACCCCGATGGGACTCAGCGAATTTAACTATATGCCGTTCGGACTCTGCAATGCACAAGGAACCTTCCAACGGTTGATGGAATGCTGTCTGGGACACCGGAACTTCGAGACGGTCCTACTATACCTGGACGACGTCATCGTCTATTCCAAGACCTATGAGGACCATCTGGAACACCTGGCAGAAGTGTTTGAAGCCCTGGCAAACTATGGCCTAAAGGTAAAACCCTCAAAGTATCATCTACTGAAGCCAAAGGTACAGTACCTGGGACACATGGTGAGTGCTGACGGAGTAGCCCCCGACCCTGACAAGATCACCGTGATTAAGGACTGGCCAAGACCATCCAGCATAAAGGAAGTGCGGCAGTTCCTCGGGTTGGTAGGCTACTACCGAAGATTCATTCCTGGTTTTACCAAGAAGGCAGCTCCTATGCAGGACCTCCTGATAGGCCAGTCCAGGAAAGCCAAAAACCAGAAGCCACCCTTCAAATGGGAAAAGCTGGAAGAGGAGTCCTTCCGCCAGCTGAAGATGGCCCTCACGGGGGATGAAATCCTGGCGTACCCTAATTATAGCCAGCCCTTTATCCTCTACACGGATGCAAGCAACATCGGGCTAGGAGCTGTACTGTCCCAGATCCAGCAGGGGAGAGAACGGGTAATTGCTTACGCCAGCCGAAAACTGCGACCCACGGAAAAAAACCTTGAGAATTACAGCTCGTTCAAGCTAGAGTTCCTGGCAGTGGTGTGGGCAGTAACCGAACGTTTCAAGCATTACCTTGCCTCTTCCAGGTTCACCGTGTACACGGACAACAACCCGTTGACACACCTGGACACTGCAAGACTGGGTGCCCTGGAGCAGAGATGGAGGGCCCGTCTGTCCAATTTTGAGTTCACGATCAAGTACCGGGCAGGACGCTCCAATACCAACGCGGACGCCCTGTCCAGGATGCCAAACCTACCGGACGAAGGGGAGGATCCAGAAGAATTGGAAGAGATCGAACTCCCTGCGTTTCACCGTCATGGGATTACCCAGTATTCCCACCGTGTGAGGGGCCAGCGATCCGCTACGTTCAACCCCTTACCCCACTACAACTGGGCGGAGACGCAAGACAGTGACCCCGCAGTCCGTCTGGTGAAGGAGATGCTGACCCAGGCTGACGCCCGCCTGGACCCAGACGCTCCGAAAGAGACCAAGCAACTGTGGACGGAGAAGAGCAGACTGTTTCTCTACAAGGAGAAGTTGTGCCGCAGAATGGTCAATTCCCGGACACATGAGCTGATCTGGCACGTGGTGGTACCGAGACGGGATGCAGCTATGGTGCTGGAGGCCTACCACAATGGGGCAGGGCACTTCGGATGGAAGAAGCTGGAGTTCCTGCGTGAACGGTTCTACTGGATAGGCATGAGAGGAGCCATTGAGAGGTGGTGTAGAGACTGTGGCCCGTGCAATCTAAGAAGAAGGGACCGTGCCAGCCAGAGGACTCCCCTGCAGCCCAGCATCACCAGGCAGCCGCTAGATCTGGTCGCTCTGGACCATGTTAAACTGGCTCCAAGCAGAAGCGGGTATGTCTACGCCCTAACCATCGTGGATCACTACTCCCGGTTCCTGGTGGTGGTCCCTGTCAAAGACCTGACGGCTCAGACAGCAGCCAGAGCCTTCCAGCTGCACTTCTGCTGCCCACACAGGTACCCGGACCAAGTGCTGACGGACCAAGGACCAGCCTTCGAAGCGGAGGTCTTCCAGGAGTTCTGCAACCTGTATGGCTGCTAGAAGATAAGAACAACGCCCTATCACCCCCAAACCAATGGACTCTGCGAGAAGATGAACCAGGTGGTGATAGATCTGCTAAAAACATTGCCCCTGGAAGAACGCAGTCTGTGGCCTGAGAAACTGCCCGATCTGGTGGACCTGTATAACCACATCCCGGTAGGTTCCACCAACTGTACCCCGGCTTACCTAATGCGAGCAAGACCTGGTAAGCTGCCTGTTGACCTGGATATGGGAGTCCTGATACCCGAGGACACCTCGCCAGAGGCAGACTGGGATACAGAACGGCAGCAGCAGTACCGGAAAGTACAGGAGAGCGTCGTGCGAAGTCTCTGCAAATCAAGAGAAAGGCAGGAGAGGACTTATAACCAACATGCTCCCGCTGTTCCCCTGGTACCTAGAGAGCAGGTCTTGAAAAGAAAAAGGTGGCTCCATAAGTTGGACGACCAGTGGGAAAAGGACCCGTACACCGTACTGCCCTCAAGCCACAATAATCCAAAGGTGTACGTCATCAGCAAGGATGGAGGAGAGACCACAGCCACTGTCTCCAGAGACCACCTGAAAAAGTGCCCCGAGAAGTTGCAAAGCACGGATGAAGATCAGGAAGACCCTCAACCCGTAGAGGAAAAGGAGGAAATGATCAGCACCGTACTCGGAGACTTTCCCAGGTCCTGGACACAAGTAAACAACGCTATCGTGGTGCCCGTCCTCACCTTTCTCCAGCCAGCCCCTCAAGTGCCTACAGAAGACCAGGTAGAGCTGGAAGAGCAGCCGGCCCAGGAGGCAGAAGAATCCACACCAGCAGCGCAGAAGAATCAACCCTCTGCTAGTAGTGAGCCTGCCGTGCCCCTAGTGAGCCAAAGAGTGCGCAGACAGCTGCCCAGCTTGCCCATAACACCTCCTACACCCTGTAGTGCAGGACCAGTTAGTGAGCTCCGTAGGTCCACTAGAGTCACTAGAGGTCAGATGCCCGCTGGAAAATATAAAATAATGCACTGTAAATTTACCAGCTTCTTGAAAATGTTTATGGTTTATGTTTGTTGCCTGTTATTAATTATGTTTCTCAGTTACCCTGCAGATTTCTTTGGACTAACAGGTTATGGACACTGGATAACCGGAACAGTGCTTGTAGATAGTTGCACATTGTGCCTCTTGCGAAGACGGCCGCGGAAGAGAAAACCTGTCTGGCGCGGCCTACTTGCGGCCCAAAGTAGCTAGCTCCAGCCTTGCAGCCACGCCCAAGGCCAGCGCAAGGGGTTTGCTTTGGACAGGTCCCCTACTTCGCTTAAAGCTTCACCTTGGGTGATATGGACACCCGGTTGCGGACACGCCGTGACCTTTAAAGAACTAAAGCTTCTTGTAAATATGTTATTGTATTATCGTTTATACCCTGTATTTTTGTTTCTTTAAAAAAAAAATGTGTTTAGTCCCGGAGTACTAAAATTTACTAGGGGGGAATGTGGCACCCCAGGGGTCTGGTTGCCACAGTAATAGAGATATTATGTCTGAGAGCAAGTGGGAGGTTTTTCTGGTCAGGAGCCCTAAGCATGCAACACGGCCCACCCAGACCTGGGAGGGGAGAAATCTGCCCTATATAAACTGGGTCTGGGGCGGGATTAGGGAGTGTAGTTCCAGACACAGGGAGAGTTACAACAGGAGCTCTGTAGGAGCAGGAGCGAGTGCCAGAGGCTGGAAGCTAGAAAGCTCGCCTTGGCTGAAGACACTAAACCGGACACGGAGTCCGAGGCTGTGGGGACATCCAGGTCCAGCAGCAGAATCCAACCGGCAGGGGATTCCATGTCCTCTGGCCTTAGAAACCCGAAGGCACGGTCACAAGCAAGGGACCAGCACCGCCATCGTGAAGCGGAGGCTAACGGAAGGCCCCAAGTCACCGGCCATACGGGTGAGCACCACACGGTATACTCAGGGACGTGGGCTACTTCTACCCGCATAGAGCAAGGTAGCCAAGAAAGAGTGCAGATAGTCGGGGAGGCCTACAACTCCACCTGGCCAGGGGAGATCCTGCTTGCTCACAGACTGACCAGACCCCTACTGCTAACCAGTACTCCCAGGAGGGCCTGCTTTATACCATCAGTAAAGACCCTGAACTGACCACACGTCTCTGTGTTTCATCGCCGCACCAGCACCATTACTACTGGGACGCTCACACCATCACTCCCATCTTCCACACTAGCTGCCCTGAGGCAATACTTCTCCCGTGGGGAGTTATTCCATACTCGGCTGCGCAAATTACATCAGCCTCAGCGGTCTGCAGCGCAGTGGCGGTCCCCACTGACCGCAATCCACGGGTGGCGTAGTCGGACATTGTTATTACCTAAGACTGCCACTGGTTTGACCGCCCTGGGCACGGACCGGGTCACCGCCACGGAGGACTACAACCCCCAGCGATCCGGCTCCGGGTATCCCCCTGCACAGCACAGGCCCAGGGGGCGCGTCAGATATATTGTGCCTGAACCACGGGCCGCACGTATCAGAACCTGGCTGTATGAAGTCAGCCATGTATGTTTGAATCTGAAACTTCGCAGCATGAAAAACATACTTTAAGAGCTGCCGTGGATGGAGCCGTGCTGGAAACTAGTTGGACAGGTAGGTCTCCAGTGGCTTCTCCCTGCCCTCTCCCTTTAAGTGACAGGTATCTCCCTGCCTGCCTGTGTGTATAGAGAAAGACCTATCACTCCAGGGGAGCAGGTGGGTAAAGCCGCCTCGGATCCGCCTTTCCAACTTGTCTCCCGTGTGGCTCAGTCCCCAGTGGCTTTCAAAGTATATTTTTCTCTGGATCAGCAGCGGTCATAGTCAAACTAACCTTGCTTAAATCATACAGCTAGGGTGTGAGACATGTGACCTGTGGATCGGGCAACATGAATCTGCTGTCAGGTTCCTTTTAAATCTACAGTAAAATTTGCAAATGGATTTCCATTTTTGAAGACCTAAAAATCTGCCCATACATAATAAGTAAAGTTAGGGCTCGTTGACAACATTTGGCCATCCGCGAGTGATGGTAAAATATCAACATCACTGTGACTGGTATGTGACTTCAGTGCTTCCCTACAGAAATGTATTGTGCCATTTTACCTCTTCTCGTGGGTGACCAATTGTAGCCGTGGACTCTAATGATGAATATATTCGGATGAATATAATCACTGACGTGTAATAAATCAGAGATCTCTTTTGCTTAGGAACCGGCCTGAAAAAGCGCTTAAAAAATACTAAATATAAGAAGTGACTGCTCTATTCTTCAGGCAACGTCCATTTGGAAACCGATCACTATTTTATATTCACATTGTAAAAATAAATAAAATAAAAGGTGGCAAAGCCTTCGAGAAAGTAACCAAGAGGATGACAAAGGAGACGCTTCAGAAAAAACAACGCCGTTGTTTTCCTGAAATATCTTCCTCTGGCAAAACTCAGAAGGTACCTTAATGGTCCCAGCGATCACGTGATCAGGCAGGATGGATATCTCACGTGACCAAGCTGCTTTCCGTTCTCTAGCGCAGTACAAGGGATATGCACTGTTGAAAAAAAATACACTGCTCAAAAAAATAAAAGGAACACTCAAATAACACATCCTAGATCTGAATGAATGAAATATTCTCATTGAATACTTTGTTCTGTACAAAGTTGAATGTGCTGACAACAAAATCACACAAAAATCATCAATGGAAATCAAATTTATTAACCAATGGAGGCCTGGATTTGGCGTCATCCCCAAAATTAAAGTGGAATAACACACTACAGGCTGATCCAACTTTGATGTAATGTCCTTAAAACAAGTCAAAATGAGGCTCAGTATTGTGTGTGGCCTCCACGTGCCTGTATGATCTCCCTACAACGCCTGGGCATGCTCCTGATTGTGATGTTGTTACTACATCTGTGATTGGTTGGCTGTTATCCTTGTTTCAGTTTCTGCCTAGTAACGATGATGTAATGGGGAGGAGGGGACAAGGGGGAAGGGAATGGAAGCAGGAGAATAAAAGTATGGCTGTTTAAACCTACCATCCAGCATCTCTGTGTGGCCTTCTGGAGTTCCTTTCGTCTGCATAACAACACCACAACTGGCGACGAGGAAGCGTTCATCATCAACTAAAGGTATTTCAGCTCTACAACAATGGCCTGTTTACCTGCCTTCCCTGCTTTCGATGTACATCAGTCCCCAGCTAACCTAGCAGCATGTTGGGAGAAATGGCTGAAGCGTTTTGATATATTCCTACAAGCCATGAACATATCAGATGATACCAGAAAGAAAGCCATGCTATTACATTATGCAGGGGAACAAGTCTATGATATCTTCACTACTCTGCCTAATACTGGAGAAGACAAAGACTATGAGCTCAGCAAGGCAGCATTAAGCAAATACTTCTCCCCACACAGAAATGCGGCATTTGAAATCTTCAAGTTTAGACAATTAAAGCAGTCAGCAACAGAAAATATTGATGAATATCATGTCCGACTACGGCACCTTGCAGCTTACTGTGAATTTGCAGATGTCGACAAAGAGATCCAAATGCAGATTTTACAAGGCTGCATCTCCTCTAAATTACGGAGACAAGCACTCAGAGATCCCACCATGACTTTAGCAATATTGCTTGAAACAGCACGTGTAAATGATACCGCCGAAAAACAAGCTAAACTCATAGAGAACATTGAGTGCGAGGCGGAAGCACCATCTTGTATAGCAAAGCTAACACAGAGACCGCCTGTGCCTCGTACGCAGGGGGCAACTTGCTACAACTGCGGAGGGTCGTATCCTCACCAGAATGTCTGCCCAGCAAAAGGGGGGACCTGCCATAATTGTGGAAAACAAAACCATTTTGCAAAAGTGTGTAGATCCAAACCACAATCCACTCATCCCACAGTACAACCCAGGTCACAAAAAGTCCAGACGCTGCAGCTTACTGACGAGCCTCACAGTACTTATCTATTCTCAGTAACTGCAGAGGGATCTCAAACACTGCACGCACTTACCAGTCCAAGGCGACTTATCCTGATAAATGGCAGTCCGGTGGAAGCTCTAGTAGACACGGGGGCGTCAGTAAACGTCATCAGCCGTGCAGTCTATAGCCGACTCCCGAACAGACCTGCTCTGCAAAGCACTAGCCTAAAGATTTTTCCTTATGGTTCAGCATCGGCACTACCCCTGTGCGGCAAATTTCAGTCAGAACTTGCAGCTGACGGGAAGTCCATCACCGACACTGTATATGTAGTAGAGTGCTCCGCAGACACGCTTCTCAGCTGCAGTACTGCTATATCTCTGGGTCTGGTCAACCTGGTCAATAGCGTCACGGGTTCTTCGGCCCAACACATCATGCAGAGGTACCCCAATCTCTTTAAAGGTCTCGGTAAGCTAAAAGACGTTCAGATAAAATTGCATATTGACCAGTCAATACAGCCGTCTGTTCAACCTCACAGGCGCATCCCATTTCATGTCCGCAAACTTGTGGAGCAAGAACTGCAAGATCTGGAAGCGTCTGATGTTGTTGAACGAGTTGAAGGCCCGGCCCCTTGGGTATCGCCCATTGTTGTTGCACCAAAACCAAAGCAGCCTGGTAAAATCCGGCTATGTGTGGATATGCGGCATGCCAATCTGGCTATTCAAAGAGAAAGGCACATCACGCCCACTATTGATGACATTCTCGCAGACCTGAATGGTGCAAAAGTATTCTCTAAAATTGATTTAAAATCAGGTTATCATCAACTTGAGTTGCATCCAGATTCCAGATACATTACAACTTTTAGTACCCACGTGGGTTTACGACGATTCAAGAGGTTGAACTTTGGTATCTCATCTGCGGCAGAAATATTTCAGAACGTTATCAGTCAGGTTCTATCTGGAATAGCAGGAGTCCTAAACGTCAGTGATGACATTCTTATATATGGTACAACCCAAGAGGAGCATGACAGTCACTTAGAGCAAGTGTTTCAGAGACTGCAAGCCTGCAATCTAACTGTCAATCAGTCAAAATGTGAGTTTAACCAAAAGTCATTAAGCTTCTTTGGATATATCTTTTCTGAGCAAGGAGTTTCAGTAGATCCTCAGAAAATTTCTGCCATAAAGTCAGCTAGCCAACCTCAAAATGTGTCAGAGGTTCGCAGTTTTCTAGGACTAGTCACGTACTGTGGACGATTTATACCTGATCTGGCCACGATCTCCGAACCCCTGCGACTACTCACGAAAAAAGACACTCCTTGGACATGGACTACTGAACACCAAGCAGCATTCGACTCCATGAAGTCCAGTCTAACTGGCGACACCGTCATGGCCTATTTTGACCTTCTAAAGTCCACCGAGCTGATCGTGGACGCAAGTCCGGTGGGCCTGGGTGCAATTCTCACACAAGTGTCCAAAGCAGGCAACGTCTCTACCATTTCCTATGCAAGCAAAGCCTTAACAGAGACAGAACAACGCTATTCACAAACTGAAAGGGAAGCTCTTGCGGTTGTATGGGGATGCCTTCATTTTCATCTGTACCTTATGGGACATAAATTCACAGTGATAAGTGACCACAAACCGCTCATTCCGCTTTTCAACAAACATTCTTCAAAGCCTCCCCCACGACTTGAACGCTGGTTGCTCCGCCTACAGAACTACCAGTTTCGGTTGAGATACGAGGCAGGAGCTGGTAATCCGGCAGACTACTTCTCGAGACACCCAACACCACAAACTACCAAGGACGACATCCCAGCAACTATCCTTGCAGAGGAACATATCAATTTTATTGTTGCACATTCTGTGCCAAAAGCCATGACTATGGAGGAAATACAACAAACGGTGGATTCCGATCACCAACTTCAGTTAGTTATAGAGACTGTTAGATCTAAAAATTGGAGCAATTTTCTTGCTGAAGCCCGCCTCCAAACACCAGATCAAACAACCTACTTGACAGCTTTCTTTAATGCACGACATGCTCTCTCCGTGTCTGATTCAAATCTACTGTTGCGTAACAATCGGCTGGTGATACCCCAGAAGCTTCAAAGCAGAGTACTGGATCTGGCCCACGAGGCTCATCAAGGGGTGGTGAAAACAAAGCAATTACTGAGAGAGAAAGTCTGGTTTCCAGGACTAGACAAAAAAGTAGAGGCACTTATTGAAACTTGGATACCTTGCCAAGCAGCTACAATTGACCATAGACGTGCACCTTTACAAATGACACCCCTTCCAGAGGGCCCGTGGACTGCTGTTAGTGTTGACTTCTGTGTTTTACCGGATCACTCCTATCTGCTGGTTGTCATGGATGACTATTCGAGGTTCCCAGTCATTGAACATGTTTCGACAACCTCTGCCAGGGCTGTTATACCAAAATTAGACAAGATCTTCTCGGCATATGGCATACCGGAAACAGTGAAATCCGACAATGGACCACCTTTTAATAGCACAGACTTTCGATCATTCGCAACCTATCTGGGTTTCACTCACAGGAAAATAACTCCTTACTGGCCTCAGGCCAATGGTGAAGTGGAACGGTTCATGCAATCAATCAACAAAACTTTGAGGATCGCTACCATGGAGCACAAGGATTTACAGCAAGAGCTACACAGATTTCTTAGACAGTACAGAGCTACACCCCATTCTACTACCGGGGTACCACCCGCCACTGCGCTGTTCAACAGGCCTATGCGTGTCAAACTCCCAAGTGTTCCGCTGAGTCCTGTTCAAACACCAATTGCTACTAAGGATGCCATATCCAAACAGAAGATGAAGAGGTATGCAGGTAAGAGCAGTCATCGTTGCAAGCCGCCGGAAGTTTTGGTGGGAGATTGGGTCCTTGTAAAAAGACTAAGACCTAATGACAAGTTTGCATCACGATACTATCCTGAACCCTTTCAGGTCACACAAGTCAAAGGCACCATGGTCACTGCTCAAGATCACGGTCGCCAGGTCACAAGGAACGTGTCACATTTTAAAAAACTTTGTGACTATATCCCAGAAACAGACGAGGCAGATGGCGATGACGTCCTGCCGGGTCCCCAGAGCTCAGCAGTTTCAAGGGAGGATACCTCAGAGGACTCAGAAAGTTCATCTGGGACTGAGATGTCTCACCGCTATCCAGCGAGGGCAAACCGAAGACCGCCAGCCCACCTCTTGGACTATGTTCTGCAGTAAAAAGGAAAAAAAACCCTTTGTACTAATGTGAATTTTTGAACTGTTATCCAGTTCTATTGTTGTTTTGTTTTGTGAGAAGAGGAGAGACGTGATGTTGTTACTACATCTGTGATTGGTTGGCTGTTATCCTTGTTTCAGTTTCTGCCTAGTAACGATGATGTAATGGGGAGGAGGGGACAAGGCAGGAGAGGGGAACGGAAGGAGGGGAATAAAAGTATGGCTGTTTAAACCTACCATCCAGCATCTCTGTGTGGCCTTCTGGAGTTCCTTTCGTCTGCATAACAACACCACACTGATGAGGTTGCGGATGGTCTCCTGTGGGATCTCCTCCCAGACCTGGACTAAAGCATCCGCCAACTCCTGGACAGTCTGTGGTGCAACTTGACGTTGGTGGATGGAGCGAGACATGATGTCCCAGATGTGCTCAATCGGATTCAGGTCTGGGGAACGGGCGGGCCAGTCCATAGCTTCAATGCCTTCATCTTGCAGGAACTGCTGACACACTCCAGCCACATGAGGTCTGGCATTGTCCTGCATTAGGAGGAACCCAGGGCCAACCGCACCAGCATATGGTGTCACAAGGGGTCTGAGGATCTCATCTCGGTACCTAATGGCAGTAAGGCTACCTCTGGTGAGCACATGGAGGGCTGTGCGGCCCTCCAAAGAAATGCCACCCCACACCATTACTGACCCACTGCCAAACCGGTCATGCTGAAGGATGTTGCAGGCAGCAGATCGCTCTCCACGGCATCTCCAGACTCTGTCACGTCTGTCACATGTGCTCAGTTTGCTCTGCTTTCATCTGTGAAGAGCACAGGGCACCAGTGGCGACTTTGCCAATCCTGGTGTTCTGTGGCAAATGCCAAGCGTACTGCACAGTGTTGAGCTGTGAGCACAACCCCCATCTGTGGATGTCGGGCCCTCATACCACCCTCATGGAGTCGGTTTTTAACCGTTTGTGCAGACACATGCACATTTGTGGCCTGCTGGAGGTCATTTTGCAGGGCTCTGGCAGTGCTCCTCCTTTTCCTCCTTGCACAAAGGCGGAGGTAGCGGTCCTGCTGCTGGGTTGTTGTCCTCCTATGGCTCCCTCCACATCTCCTGGTATCTGCTCCATGCTCTGGACACTGTGCTGGCAGACACAGCTACCCTTCTTGCCACAGCTCGCACTGATGTGCCATCCTGGATGAACTGCTCTACCTGAGCAACTTCTGTGGGTTGTACTGTAGACACCCCCTCATGCTACTCTACCTCTAGGGGTGAGAGCAATGGCAAAATGAAAAAGTGACCAAAATAACAGCCAAAAAGGATGAGAACAGATAAATGGTCTGTGGTCACCACCTGCAGAACCACTCCTTTATAGGGGGTATCTAGCTAATTGCCGATCATTTCTACCAGTTGTCTGTGGATCAATTTCTCCTGCTGTTGTGCAAATGGAACAATCAGTGTTGCTTCATAACTGGACAGGTAGATTTCACAGAAGTGTTAGGCTATGTGCCCACGATGCAGAAATGCTGCATATTTTTTACGCTTCTCCCTGGCAGGAAAAACGCATGCGGTTTTTACATGCGGTTTTCCCGCCAGGTAGAAGCGTTTGTGAAGCGTCTTTGCATGCATTTCTGCATGCGGGTTATCAAGCGCTTTTCCAAGCGATTTTAGCATCACTTGGAAAAGTGCTTGACAACTTGTTCACACTATATAAATCCATGCAACCGTAGTGTGACCAAGTTAGTTAAAAAAAAGAATAAGAATGGTGAAAAATAAAAAAAATAAAGTTGATACTCACCTTCCGATGTCTTCCCGGTGTTTTGTCTGCTCCGTCCAGTGTCTTCCACAGCTCGCGGTGGTGTGAAGGACCTGCGGTGACGTCATTGAGCCATGTGATGGGTCACATGACTCAGTGACGTCATGGCAGGTCCTTCACAACAACGCGAACATTGCAAGACACTGGACGGAGCAGACAAAACACCGGGAAGACATCGGAAGGTGAGTATAAACTTTATTTTTTATTTTAAATTCTTTTTTTTTACAGTTTCTATGGTACGCAGGTCTGGATGAGAGTCTCCTCTCCTCCAGACTTGGGTACCATCCGCACATTGAAACGCATATAATCCGTGAGTACAAATGTACTGACACGGATATTATGCGTTTCAATGCAAGTCAATGGCGGCGATTACGCTGCGTGTCCGCAAAATTAATGGACATGCTGCGGATTTTTGAGCGCAGCATAAACGCTGCGGAAAAAAACGCAGCATGGGCATTGAAACTGCGGCTTGTCATTGGGGACCATGGGGGGCGGATTACCAAGCGTTTTTGAAGCGTTTATGCTGCGGAAATTCCGCAGCATGAACGCTTGAAAAACGCATCGTGGGCACACAGCCTTAGTGTTCCCTTTATTTTTTTGAGCATTGTGTATGTGTGTGTGTATGTGTGTGTGTGTGTGTGTGTGTGTGTGTGTGTGTATATGACGCGCCCCCTGGGCCACGTGGGGAACCTGGCCTTTTTGTGGATGCTGGGGGTTGTAGTCTCCGTGGCGGCGACCCGGTCCCGTGGCTCAGGATGGTCAAACCAGTGGCAGTCTATTTATGGGGTTTTTGTGGTTTAAATGTCCGACTAAGCCACCCGTGGATTGCGTGCTGCGTCCACCAGGCAGGGGGGCTCGATCAACCCCCAGGCAATTCCGGAGTGTGGCACAGGACTCCCTTCTATCGTTTTCGTCAGCCGTGCCCCACCAGTGACACTACTTCTGTCCAGCTGCCTCGGGTCTTCTCCTGGGAGGACTGGGTGTCCACTTCCCTGACCCTATGTGGTGTGCCTTCCTAGTAGGTGTAGTGAGGGGTCGCACCAGTAAATGATCGCGACCACCGGTTCTTGGTTAAGGATTAGTCACCTCCACCAACTTGGGATCCGGTACCCTGTTCTGCCAACCCGTCACCCGCAATCTCCTGGGTCCTTAGGGTTCCTTCCGCCTTCGTGTCTCTGGGCCTTTCTACACTTTGGGTACTTCTCTTTCTTTGCTGTTCCTTTCTGTTTCTGTTCCCTTCTTTTCCTTTCTGTTTCTGTTCCTTTCTGCTGGCTCTGGCCTTCACCCTAGGCCTGCCTCGTGGAGCTGGGCCCAGACTGAGCCACAGCTTCCTGTCAGCCCTCTCTGGCTGAACTCCTCTTCTCTTCTCCTCCTGACTGAACTGACTTAGAACTAAGATGGTGCCCACCTCTTATACCTCCCTCTCTGTGTATTAGCCCAGGTGACTTGCAACCAATGGGCTCCTACCTATGCCCAGAAACCATCCCCTCCTGCTCCTACATCACTGGGTTTTCCTCCCCCCTCTCCACTCCAGCCAGGGACATGTTCTGTCGTGCCTGCATTACTGTACTAATGGGAGCACCGTTGAGCTGTCCCCCGGAAATGGGGTGTGTGTGATGCATGCAGCTAACTGAGTCCCGGTCCACACACCATCCTTACCTGGGAGTGGGACATCACACCTCTGGTTGAGGTGCAATGCCTCTGTAGCGACCGAACCCTCGGGGCGCTACATATACATACATACATACATACATACATATGTAGCGCCCCGAGGGTTCGGTTGCTACAGGGGTATTGCACTTCAACCAGAAGTGTGATATTCCACTCCTGGGTAAGGATGGAGTGTGGACCAGGGCTCAGTTAGCTGCATACACACACTCACCCCATTTCCGGGGGACAGCTCAACGGTGCTCCCATTTTATGCAGGCACAACTGACCATGTCCCTGGCTGGAGTGGGGAGTGGGGAGAGAACCCAGTGATGCAGGAGCAGAAGGGGACGGTTTCTGGAGCATAGGAAGGAGCTCATTGGGTGCAGGTCACCTGAGCTCAGACAGAGGATAAAAGGTGGGAGCCATCTTAAGAGAGAGAGTCGGAGCAGAGTAGTTCAGTTCAGTCAGAGCTGACAGGGAGCCGAGGCTCAGCCTGAGCTCAGCTCCACGAGGCAGGCCTAGAGAGAAGGCCGGGGCCAGAAAGGAGGAGAGACAGAGGAGTAGAAGGGCTCCAGAAACAAGAAGGCAGAAGGGACCCTAAGAGAGTAGAACGGACAGCAACCGTTGCAAACCCGCGTTATATCGGGTGAAGGGTCAGGCTCTGGAAGGGTACCGGATTCCCAAGTTGGTGGAGGTAAATCATCCCTCAGCCAAGAACCGGAGGTCGTGATCATTTATTGGTGCGACCCCCCACCAAACCTGCTAGGAAGGCACCATATAGGATAGCGGGAAGCGGAGGCCAACGCTTACCCGACACGGTCCGCGGTAGCTGGACAGAAGTTTGGTCACTGGTGGGGCACGAGAGGCCAGAGAAAGGACAGAAGGGGGTCCTGTGCCATACTCCTGAATTGCCTGGGGGTTGACCGAGCTCCTCACCTGGTGGACGCAGCACGGCTTGGGCAGTCATTGCTGACAGAAGTGACATGGATAACAACTGTGAGTAAAAACCCTGGACTGCACCATTGGACTCAGTGTGATCTTTGCTGCGCCTGCACCATCACCCCCAGCATCCACCTACACTGCCCTGAGGCTACACTCTTCCCGTGGGGAGTTATCCTACCCCTGTGCTGCACACCGACACCAGCCTCAGCGGTCTGCCTTGCAGTGGCGGTTGTCCCTGACCGCAATCCACGGGTGGCGTAGTCGGACATTCAAAACACTGATAAATAGACTGCCACAATTTGGTCTGACCACCCTGAGCCACGGGATCGGGTTGCCACTACTACCCCCAGCATCGTACAGAAGCCCGGTTCCGGGTACCCCACGGCCCAGGGGATGAGTCAGCTTTGGCGTAGTCGGCAGGATCGTGACCAACCCGCCACAAACGGGTATTGCGTGCCTGAAAAGAGACTGTTTCACTGTATTGAAAATGGCGCCCGCCCCGGCAGAACAGACGCCATAATGTGCGCGCCAAAAGATAACAGGAAGCCACCTCCCATCGTGGGCCAGGTCCCAGAATGGCGCCAAAGAAGGAGCCCACCCCCAACAACCATGAGTGCGGCTGTAGAGATGTCCATCAAGGTGGGGGGGCAGCCCCTGAGAGTGATTATCAGCAGATTGCCCCAGGACCACCCCCAACAGGGGCGGAAAGAGAAGAAAACCGAGGGGCAGGGTGTGGTTTGGATCAGTCTCGCCAGATCACACCCGGAGATGGAGAGGAGCACCAACTCCAGCACCCTGGCAAGCGGCCTGCTGCAGGCCGAGGCGACCCCGTACAGCCTCACGGAGCTGATGGCTCAGCTCCCCGTAGAAGACCCTGAGTTCCTGCGGACAGCGCTGGAGGAGTTGGACCGGAGGATGGTCCGGGCGCAGAGGGAAGTCATCGCCGGATGGAGGGAGGAGATGGCCCGGCGGGTCGCAACCCGGCAGCAAGAGACGCTGCCAGCACCCGGCAGTGCGCCTGCCGCCGAGGACAGAGAGAGGAGACCGGAGGCCGAGAACAGCACTGCCGCGGAGGCAGGTAAGGAACACACCCCTGCCCCGGGTCCTGACACCGAAGGCTTACCCCTGGATCCCGCCGTGGAGCCAGAAGTCCCGGGAGCCGCTGCAGCTTTCACGCTCCCGCCGCCGGTACGTAGGCCCAAAGCCGTGAACACCACCGCTGAACCATGCCCCACGTTGTGCCCCCTGACCCTGGAGGCGGTCGGAAGCGGCCCGCTCCAGGCCCGGTCGCAAGGCCTAGCCTTCCCAGGCGCCCCCCAGCCGCGTGCGCCCCCGGTCCCAAAGCCACCACCCCTTGGGACTGACCTGTACAGCCAGCTTGCCGGACCCGATGGAGAGCCGGTCCCTGTACCCGAGGGATGGGTTCACCCCAGTCAGTGGAAAAACCTGTCCGCAAAGGTAGAGGCCCCGCTTGCTCCGCTCTTGCCCCTACCACAGCCAGTCGCCGTTTCTCAGCTCCCAGAGGAAGAGGTCCAGGTAGGATGGGACCAAACCGGGGAGGATGTGATGGGGTTTGCACAGGAGACGCGGACGGCCGCAGTCCGCAGGCGGGAGATTTGTGAGCAACTTACGAGAGAGGAGCGGGCACGGCGCCGGAAGAGGGAGCAGCTGCAGGCCCGGAGCGCGGAGGAGAAGACGCGGACTCGTCGAAGCCCCCATGCAGCACGCGGTCTTAAAACAGCTGGGACCGTGGTGAAGTTCCACCAGGAGAAAGGGTGGGGGTTTATCCGGGACTCTGCCACAGCCACAGACCTCCATGTCGACAGGAGGGATGTGGAGGGTCACCTGCCAGCGGGTCACCCGAAGCGGGAGTTGTTGCCGGGAGATCGGGTAATATACACACGACATCGAGGCCTAAAAGGGTGGTATGCCCTCAATGTCCAGAGGGTGGAGGAGGAACAGTACCAGGAGCATTGCTATTCGGAGGACCCGGACGGGTCTGGAGAATATTATGAGGAGGAAGAAGGTGCATCAGGAGGACACCGCTACTGAGGAGCGGCAGCGTATAAATGTATATAGTTACCAGTCAGGGCAAAGAGACTGTTACATAGAGTTACCCAGTATCGGGTCAGTTAGAACCGGCTGAGGACTGGGAGCAGCCAACTTAGTGAACTATCCGGCCGAGGACTGGGAGCGGTCAACTTTGTATATATTTGCACTTCTTAAAGTACCCCCTACTGGTTTTATAAAAAAAACTACAACAACTGACCTCAGAACAAAAACCCGTTAGAGGTGGCCGAAGATGAGGTCCAGCAGCTGGATCAGCTATGCCCTGCAGCCACCCCAGGGCCTACGTTGAGGGTTTACGAACGGGCCCCTCCTGTTAAAAGTTTTGCCAAGTTTGCATTCTATGGAAAAATGGACACCTGGTCGCAAGTTGCACAGTGGCCAGTGAAGAAGAGAATTTACTTAAAAAAAAAAAAAATGTTTTACCTGAAAAAGTTTTATATATAGAATTGTTATATATGCTGCTAGGAGAGCTACATGATATTGAAAATGTTTTGCATGATGGCTGATAAAAGAGTTCCGGAGGTATTAAAGATGCAGTATAATGTTTGGAAAAAAATAAAAAAAAATAAAAATAAAAAAAAAACTTTAATTCCGCATGTCTTGTAAATCAAATGTTTTTACTCTTTTCCAGCCCGAGGACGTGCTGTGGTTTACCAGGGGGGAATGTAGCGCCCCGAGGGTTCGGTTGCTACAGGGGTATTGCACCTCAACCAGAGGTGTGACATTCCACTCCCGGGTAAGGATGGAGTGTGGACCAGGGCTCAGTTAGCTGCATACACACACTCACCCCATTTCCAGGGGACAGCTCGACGGTGCTCCCATTTTATGCAGGCACAACTGACCATGTCCCTGGCTGGAGTGGGGAGGGGGGAGAGAACCCAGTGATGTAGGAGCAGAAGGGGACGGTTTCTGGAGCATAGGAAGGAGCTCATTGGGTGCAGGTCATCTGAGCTCAGACACAGAGAAGCAGATAAAAGGTGGGAGCCATCTTAAGAGAGAGAGTCAGAGCAGAGTAGTTCAGTTCAGTCAGAGCTGACAGGGAGCCAAGGCTCAGCCTGAGCTCAGCTCCACGAGGCAGGCCTAGAGAGAAGGCCGGGGCCAGACAGGAAGAGAGACAGAGGAGTAGAAGGGCTCCAGAAACAAGAAGGCAGAAGGGACCCTAAGAGAGCAGAACAGACAGCAACCGTTGCAAACCCACGTTATATCGGGTGAAGGGTCAGGCTGTGGAAGGGTACCGGATTCCCAAGTTGGTGGAGGTAAATCATCCCTCAGCCAAGAACCGGAGGTCGTGATCATTTATTGGTGCGACCCCCCACCAAACCTGCTAGGAAGGCACCATATAGGATAGCGGGAAGCGGAGGCCAACGCTTACCCGACACGGTCCGCGGTAGCTGGACAGAAGTTTGGTCACTGGTGGGGCACGAGAGGCCAGAGAAAGGACAGAAGGGGGTCCTGTGCCATACTCCTGAATTGCCTGGGGGTTGACCGAGCCCCTCACCTGGTGGACGCAGCACGGCTTGGGCAGTCATTGCTGACAGAAATGACATGGATAACAACTGTGAGTAAAAACCCTGGACTGCACCATTGGACTCAGTGTGATCTTTGCTGCGCCTGCACCATCACCCCCAGCATCCACCTACACTGCCCTGAGGCTACACTCTTCCCGTGGGGAGTTATCCTACCCCTGTGCTGCACACCAACACCAGCCTCAGCGGTCTGCCTTGCAGCGGCGGTTGTCCCTGACCGCAATCCACGGGTGGCATAGTCGGACATTCAAAACACTGATAAATAGACTGCCACAATTTGGTCTGACCACCCTGAGCCACCGGATCGGGTTGCCACTACTACCCCCAGCATCGTACAGAAGCCCGGTTCCGGGTACCCCACGGCCCAGGGGGAGAGTCACATACATACATACATACATACATACATACATTATATATATGTATATATATACCCAAAAGTTCTGTTTTGGCATTTTGAGAAACAAGTTATAATAAAAAAAATCTTTTAAAGGAAAGGGAAGAAGAGAGACTTCATTAATTATTATGGGGACCATTTGATGTCCTGCAAGTGCAACTGCACTTGGGGACACTTTCAAAGTTTTCCCAATTTTTCGCACTGACTGACCTTCATTTCTTAAAGTAATGATGGCCACTCGTTTTTCTTTACTTAGCTGCTTTTTTCTTGCCATAATACAAATTCTAACAGTCTATTCCAAAGGACTACCAGCTGTGTATCCACCAGACTTCTGCACAACACAACTGATGGTCCCAACCCCATTTATAAGGCAAGAAATCCCACTTATTAAACCTGACAGGGCACACCTGTGAAGTGAAAACCATTTCCGGTGACTACCTCTTGAAGCTCATCAAGAGAATGCCAAGAGTGTGCAAAGCAGTCATCAAAGCAAAAGGTGGCTACTTTGAAGAACCTAGAATATAAGACATATTTTCAGTTGTTTCACACTTTTTTGTTAAGTATATAATTCCACATGTGTTAATTCATAGTTTTGATGCCTTCAGTGTGAATGTACAATTTTCATAGTCATGAAAATACAGAAAAATCTTTAAATGAGAAGGTGTGTCCAAACTTTTGGTCTGTACTGTATATTGGTGCGTCACCAAGAAATAAAAAAAGGTTAGGGCTGATAAACCACAATGTGCGCAAAATCTCTAAAAGGTGTCTGTTTATGTAAGGCAAAAAAGCTCTGGTTGTTAAGGGGTTAAAGAGTGATCGCTGTTTAAGTGAACATGACTGGTAAGTATTTTGTTACTTTTCTTATGAGGTTGATACATGGGACACAAGGTATCCATTGGATATCTGCTGATGAATGGAACTGAGCTGTCATTGTGGTTGTCATGGTAACAGTAAACATTCCGACTGCAGACAGAGCAGTGAGATGTGATCTCCAGAGAGCAGACAGGACAGATCCAGTCTCACTATGGCTGCATATCCCCTCTGTGCTAAGACGGGATCTCTGCCGGGATGGAGGATCGAGCAGAGATATTCTAACAAAGTGCTCATTGGAAACTGGGTGGAGGAGAGAAAAAAGGTACTTTCCATGTATCAAGGCTGGGCCAAAGGGTGGCGTCATTGTGGTACAAATAGCAAGGTTATAAATTGGGGAAAGGGAATTTTATCCTATTTTTATAACCCTCCTCTTAGTGTATTATATGTTTACGACCCACCTGCTCTTGTCATTGAAAGAAGCCAAAAAAACCTCACCGTCACCTCTTCGTTTGGTCCCTTTCCATATTCCTTCACTCTCATGACTTGCTAGATGGGCTTCCCCAATCTTTTAATAGATGTAATCCCCCAAAATGGGACTCCCCCCATCAGACATGCCATACTGTACGTCACAAATAGAGGGGCTTTTTTTCCCCATTTAGCCTCTTTTAGTTATGAAGAACAAGAGGGCTTTCCATGTTTTTTTTTGTTTTAAGTTTTTTGATTTCATAAGAGTGAACAGGTGACCAAAAAACTACAGACAAAATTCAGGTAAATGTAAAGTATGTACAAAAAACACGAATACAAATAGGGTTAAACATGTTATAGGTTTAAAGAAGAGTTAACATAAAAAAGCCTGAACTGCACTAAGTCAAATATCAGAGCCATAGGACAGCCATTAATAAAAGGTTTAATTCACTTTAGGTGAATGTGTCATCAGAAAATGACAGGTTTGTATGCAAAACATATATATTTTTTTAAATTTTATAATGTTTTTAATTTTTCCACATTTTTCTGTATCTATAAAAAAAATTTTAGAAATCTTGCAATTTTCATACTGGCCACATCATCTTTTACTAGAAATTCACTCTTGCTGTTCCGTGTAGAAGACTTTTCAGCAGTCTCAATATCATCACAGAAAGGATTTTAAGGATATATAACCTCTATACACAGTAGATGATACAAGATCCAACATTCACAATATGTGATGTCTCACCTCCTCCCTCTTCCTTCATAAGGACCTATTTTGGGCAGGCTCAGATGAAAAGCCCAGAAGGTTTCAATGCAAAAGACAGTGTCTGAGTAAGTCTGTTCCTGCTATGTCTACAAGCCAACAAGAAGTAGGAGTCTTAAAGGGAACGTGTCACCACAGAAAAAAACATTTACCTACAGATAGATGGTCAATCTGCAGGTGAATGACGTTACAATACAGTCTGGCTACTTTACTGAAAGTGCGGCTACCTGGAGAAAATGAATTTATTTCCTCCCAGGAGCCCCTGACTTACGGCCATGGGAGTTGCCCCGAGCGGCTACTGTGGGCAAAATGGAGCAAAAACTTGATCATTGAACAGCGGAAAAACATTGCCTGGTCAGATGTAACCAGATTGCTCTTATATCATGTCCATGGTAGGGTCAGAATTTTGCACGTGCAGCATGAATTTGTGGACCCTTCCTGACAGGTGGCAACAGATCAGGCTTGAATAGGTGAAGTAATGATGTGGGGACCTTTTTTGGGCACATCACTGATCCTTACCTAGAGTTTATCTAAACAAGTACTCGAGGAATCTTATCCCTTCATGGCAGTAGTTTACCCTATGGCAGAAGGATGCTTTCAGCAGGACAAAGCACCATTGCCACAAGACTGGTATAATCATGGATTGGATTAGAGGAATATGATCGTGACTTCTCCTTTCTTCCCTGGTCTTCAGAGCCACCTACAGAATGTCTCAAGGACAAGGTAGAAAGGGCCATTCAGGACATGTCAGTAGTACCTCCATCTAATTTGCTGCTACTGTAAGACTCTGTCCTGTCCTTTGTCATGGGCCAATATTTGTACAGAATGATTTCAACACCTACTGGAATGTAATCTTCATAGCTGCAGTTCTGAAGACCAAAGGAGGTTATTGTGATGGGTAATAGGTGGGTGCCTCTAATAAAGTGACCATTCACTGAATTTTGCCATGCTGTACAAAGATTACCCTCACTCACTTCAGTCCCTGTCCCCAGTGGAGCTCACAATCTAATTTCTAATCTCAGAAAGACAGATTAGGGTAAATTGAACAGAAAGCAGATTAACCAACTAGTATGATTTTGGAATGTGGGGTACATTGGAGAATTTGGGCGAAACCCACTAAGCACAGAAAGCGCATACATAAGCCATGGAGATGTTATCTTTGGTAAACCCCATGATACAAACACTGCCAAGTAACATTGCTAACCATAAGGTCACTGGGCTTTTCATTACATGTTTTTAAAAACTGCCCCGTCTACTTCTCTACAGCACATACTGAGCACCGCGAATCCGCACAGCCCCCTCACTGTCTATGCAATATATCAGGCACTGTCTGATGCCACCACTACCGTCTGCCAGGATCATCGGATTAAAATCGGCAATTATCTATATAACCTAACGACCGGTGCCAACTAGTAACACCACTGTCTGGAAGGCTCCATCAGGAACAATTGAAGAACTGTCATAATAAATCCCAGGGACCTCAGAGTTCTAGAAGTACAATCCTGCACCGCTTGTCATCTAAATTATCCAAATTTCAGAACAGCATTTTCACTGTCATACTCGGTGTGCTCAGATACAAGCAGTCATAAAGCAGAAACACAAATATTATAATATACAAAGGTTAACAGCTATAACCACAAGGTGGCGATATTCATTATACATATTTATGTCATATCCTGGTGAAAGGAATTTTTCTTGAATTAAATCCCTTATAAACTATTTGGGCAGAGTTCGGGCAGTGTTTACAGTGCGGTTGTACACAGTTGTCACTCACCTTTAATTTCTTAAGGAAATCTAGTAAAACACCACCCTATCAAATGGCACATCAAAGTAAAAAAAACCTTGATATAGGGGCAGACCCTGAGAGCAAAGGGCTCCTGTGTGAGAATAATCTATGGTCCCCTTCCCTTAAGTAATACATCATATAATAAAAACAAGTTGTGTTCACATAAGAAAAGCACAGCACACACATTCCACAAGCGCAGAGCACACGTCATACAAACACAGCACACACATCACACAAGCACAGCGCACACGTCACATAAGCATGACACACATTACGGAAGCACAGTGCATACATAATATAAGCACAGCACATACGTTACAAAAGCACAGCACGTACATCACACAAACACAATGCACACGTCACAGAAACACAATGCACACATATCATGCAAGCACAGCGCATACATCACAAAAGCACAGTGCACAGGTCACACAAGCACAGCACATATGTCACAGGAGCACAGTGCACACGGCGCATAAGCATGACACATTGCAGAAGCACAGTGCATACATAACACAAGCACAGCACATACATTACAAAAGCACAGCACATACATCACACAAACACAGTGCACACGTCACAAAAACACAGTGCATACATCACAAAAGCACAGTGCACACATCACACAAGCAAAGCGGACACATCACAAGCACAGTGCACACGTTACACAAGCACAGCGCACACATCACACAAACAGAGCACATATGTCACAAAAACACAGGGCACACATCACAAACACAATGCTCACGTCACACAAGCACAGCGCATGCATCACAAAAGCAAAGCACACACAACACACAAGCTCAGTGCATATGTCACAGAAGCACAGCACACATATCACACAAGCACAGTGCACACGTCACAAGCACAGCACATATGTCACACAATCACAGCACATACGTCACACAAGCACAGCACATATGTCACACAAGCACAGTACATGTCACACAAGCACAGAGCATACGTCACAAAAGCACAGCAAATACATCACACAAGCACAGCACATATGTCAGATAAGTATGGTGCACACATCACACGTCACACAAACACACCACATACTGCATTTTATCGGCTGCACATCTATCAGTTCTCTGAATGCTGAGCTCTGTATAACTCCGCCCACACCACCGATTGGCAGCCTTCTGTGTATACTGTGCATAAGCAGAAATTTGACTGTTGTGGGCGGGGTTAAACAGAGCACAAGAATATGGAGGACAAGATGGCAGCAGATTTACTAGTCCTTTAGCAATAATCTCCTCTTGATAAAACAGGAATTTTACAAAGATTATAGCAAACAGCCCAGTAAGTGACACCGCTGTAATCAGGGTCTCTGCCCCTACATCATGCTGCTCTCAGATTAGGTGGAAAAAAACTGGTGGCAGATCCCCTTTAGGTGAACTATTGTGCAGAGGATCATAAGCATGTGTACCTTTTATTATTTTTTTGCAGGGACAGAGCAATGTAATCATATCAATATATTGAAGCAATAGGAGTTTAAATAGTGGATGCTAACTATGTGTCTTCATTATTACATTTGAGCATCTATCTTTATTATAATGCACTTAATCATTTTTTTACTTGTTTTTATTTTTAGTTTATGAGAAGCAATCTCTCAGCATCCAAGAGCTGCTATGAAAAAGACTTTGTACAGTTCTCAGGCAGTAAGCCGGACCGCATACAGAGGAGATATTTCTTAAAAAGGATGGAGGTAAAAAGTTCCTTCAGATTGAAAATGAGCTTTCTGGATTGGGCTTTTGTATTGTTCGATATTATGATAATAATTAATAGGTGTCAAACATGACACCTATTAACCATGTATAGCTGCAGTTGAGCTTACAGCCACACATGGCTCCTGATAGGGGTGTACTTCTACAGGGTGCAGCGGTTGTGGTTGCACCCAGGCCCCAATGTCTTAGTAAGCCCAAAGGCTCCTCTGCCATATAAGAAAACAGTAACACTAATAATAAAAATGGCTCATTACCGATTTTGCAATGTGGTCCCGGAGCTTTGCGCAGGGCCCCCCCCCCCCGCCTGTCATGAGAAGTTCAACTATATTGGCATCTTGGATCCCAATACAGTTGAAAGTAATGATGAAAAAGGGAGCGTCATTCTTCCTCGGCGACTGATGTCTTAGCGCAGCTGGCGTGATGACGTCACTACAAGGCGCCCACTGCGCTGAGATGTGCGGTGCTTCGGGACACACTCTGCAGAGAATGGAGCAGCAGTGGAACAAGGAGGAGAGTATTTTTTTTTTTAAACCAGTGAGAACATTGTGTTGTCCAGAACACTGTATGGACGATTATGGGGTGCATTATACTGTATGGAGCACTATGGGGAATGCAGTATACTGTATAAGGGACTATGGGGGTGCATTATACTATATGGAGAACTATGGGGGTGCATTGTGCTATATGGATGACTATGGGGTGCATTGTGCTATATGGATGACTATGGGGTGCATTATACTATATGAGGGACTATGGAGTGTGCATTACACTGTATGGAGGACTATGGGGTGCATTACACTATATGGAGGACTTTGGGGTGTGCAGTATACTGCATGGAGGACTATGGGGGTGCATTATGCTATATGGAAGACTATGGGGTGCCTTATACTGCATGGGGACTATGGGGTGGCCATTATACTATATGGGGGACTATGGGGTGCATTATACTATATGGGGGACTATGGGGTGTGCAGTATACTGTATGGAGGACTATGGGGTGTGCAGTGAACTGTATGGAGGACTGTATACTAAATAGAGGACTATGATGAGTGCATTATACTATATGGAGGACTATGGAGTTCATTATACAGTACTATATGGAGGACTATGAGAATGCATTATACTGCATGGAGGATTATGGGGAGTGCAGTATACTATATGGAGGACTATGAGGAATGCATTATACTATATGGAGGTCTATGGGATGCATTACACTATATGGAGGACTATAGGATGCATTACACTATATGGAGGACTATGGGGTGCATTATACAGTACTATATCGAGCATTATGGTGAGTTCAGTATACTGTATGGAAGACTACGGAGAGTGCAGTATACTATATGGAGGGCTATGGCGAGTGCAATATACTATATGAAGGACTGTGGCGAGTGCAGTATACTGTATGGAGGACTATGGGGAGTGCATTATACTATATGAAGGACTATGGGGAGTGCATTATACTATATGGAGGACTATGGGCAGTGCAATATACTATATGAAGGATTCTGGGGTGCATTATACTATACAGAAGGCTAGGTGGAGTCTATTATAATATTTGGGGGGCTATGTGGGAGCCTTTATACTGTATGCAAGCAATTATACAGTGTGAATACTTGTGTTGGGTCCATCATACTATGTGGCAGGCTGTGTTGGGGCCATTATACTATTTGGAGGGCTAGTGCGGGCCATTATACAGTGTAGGGGCCATTATACTGTATGTAGGCCCATTATACTGCATGGAGGGCTCTGTGGGGTTCACAGTTGGGGGGTCATACTGTGTTGGGGTCACCATACTTTTCCAGGGGAGTTGATGAGTGTACAGTAGGGTCACCTTACTGTTCGTGTGGAGGGTACTGTGGAGGAATTCACTGAGGGGGTATCTTACAGTATTTGTGGGGAACTTTTGTTGTGAGATATACTCTTCTGTGACCTCACCGAATATTATTATTTTTTACTTTTTTTGGGGGGAGGGAAGGCAATTAGAAGTTTTGTTATGTGGCCCCATGATTTCTTTGTTCGCCTCTGGTTTTACGCGATGACTTTAGATCCAGATTATCGCAATCCGTTGTAATTAGCGCACATCCAATTATTTCAGTGCCTTGCACTCATGTCCATTGTGACTTTCCTGCTGTAACAGCCGATTCCTAAAAGCTGAAAACTGAGAAAAATGACATATTTGTATTCCATATTGCAGGGTTTACCAGGACATCATTTACTGTCACATCACGGAGAGCTCGGATCTAGACACTTAGTATCACACTATGACGACCATTACATAAGACACGGCAACTCTACTTTGCCTCCTCTTCGGAGTTGGGATGGAAACAGTCTGACCTGGACTCCAGAGAAATCTGACTTTCCTTCTACTGGTAAAATAAAGTTCAATTTTAATATTGTAGTGGAAAGGAGAAGCTTTGAGGTTTGTTTTTTTTTCATTGGTAAAAAATCACTGATGAAACTGATGGTAAAGACTGAAAATGACTAAATTCAGATCCAAAACACTGATAAACAACGGTCCATGTGACGTGCCCCCTGGGCCTGTGCTGTGCAAGGAGATACCCGGAGCCGGATCGCTGGGGGTTGTAGTTCTCCGTGGCGGTGACCCGGTCCGTGCCCAGGGCGGTCAAACCAGTGGCAGTCTATTTGTATTGTAATTGTCCGACTACGCCACCCGTGGATTGCGGTCAGTGGGGACCGCCGCTGCGCTGCAGACCGCTGAGGCTGATGTTATATGCGCTGCCAAGAATGGGATAACTCCCCACGGGAGAAGTATTGCCTCAGGGCAGCTAGAGTAGAAGATGATGGGAGTGATGGTGTGAGCGTCCCAGTGCCAATGGTGCTGGTGTGGCGATGAACCACAGAGACATGCAGTTGCAGTTTTCAATGCTTTACTCACAGTTCTTTATCAGGTCACTTGTGCGCAGTTAGGACCGCCCGAGTCATGCTGCGTCCACCTGGTGAGGGACTCGGTCAACTCCCAGGCAATTCCAGAGCGTGGCACAGGGCTCCCTTCCTTTCCTTTCTCTGGCCGTCCCCACCAGTGACCCACCTTTGTCCAGCTCCCTCGGGCCTTCTGTTGGCGAAACCTGTCTCCGGTTTCCCTGACCCTATACGGTATGCCTTTCTGGTGGATGTAGTGAGGGGTCGCACCAAGATGTGGTAACAACCTCCGGTCTTTGGCTGAGGAATCTGTTGCCTCCACCAATTTGGGTTCCGGTACCCTGTTCTGCCAACCCATCACCCGCAATCTCCTGGGTCCTTAGGGTTCCTTCTTCACTCGTGTCTCTGGGCCTTTCTCTGTGTTCCTGTTCCTTGCTTCCTTTCTTACTGTCCTTTCTATTCCTTCTCCTTTCTTACTTTCCTTTCCGTTCCTTCTCCTCTCTCTTTCTGCTGTTTCTGGCCTCCACTCCAGGCCTGCCTCTGGAGCTGGGCCCAGACTGAGCCACAGCTCCCTGTCAGCCCTCTCTGGCTGAGCTCCTGTCTTCTTCTCCTCCTCTCTGAACTGAACCCTGTCCTAAGATGGTGCCCACCTTATATACCTCCCTCTATGTGTGAGCCCAGGTGACTAGCAACCAATGGGCTCCTATCTATGCCCAGAGACCCACCCCTATCTGCTCCTACACCACTGGGTATTCCACCCCCTCCCCACTCCAGCCAGGAACAGATGCTGTCGTGCCTGCACTTCTGTCTAGTGGGAGCACCGTTGAGCTGTCCCTCGGAAATGGGGTGTGTGTGATGCATGCAGCCTACTGAGTCCTGGTCCACACTCCATCCTTACCCGGGAGTGGAATATCACACCTCTGGTTTGAGGTGCAATACCCCTGTAGCAGCCGAGCCCTCGGGGTGCTACATTCCTCCCTGGTAAACCACAGCACGTCCTCGGGCTGGAAAAGAGCAAAACAATTTAAAACATACAAATTTTTAAAGTGCACTCGCATATAAGACATTAACCAAAACTCATCCCTTTATGGGAGGTACTCTTTTCTTTTTTTTTTTTAACGTTACTGGTATAAAACATTTTACTAATGCCACCGGAACTCTTTTATAAAATACTATATAAAATTTGGCATTATTATTTTAGCAGCATATTAAACTTTTCAATTTAAGACATTTTCAAGTAAAACATTTTCAAACAGATTCTTGAACTCTGGCCGCTGTGCAACTTGCGACCAGGTAAAGGTGCAACAGTCCATTTAATTCCGAGGTAGACGTTGCAGTTTCGTATAAAACCAGTAGGGGCGCTTTAAGAAGCATAACTATGTACAGGGTGGCCGCTCTCAGTCCTCGGCCAGTGGGGATAAGGGAGTGGCTGCTCACAGTCCTCAGCCTGGTTTGGGATTAGGGGCAATTTTTAAACAGTCAACAGTTCACTATTTGTCCCAACGGGGACCACACTTTCACAAACGGGAACAGTTCCATTTTACCGTTTACTGGTAACGGTGTCCTCCTCGCTCTTCCGGGTAGTCTTCAGGTCCGTCCGGGCCCTCTTGGCACTCGGCCTTGCGACCAGGCCGGTGGTCGCTGGTTGGTCGCGCCCGGGGGTGGCACCGCAAAGGTAGGGGGCGCTGGTGAGGCAGCAGCGTCCAGGTGTGCTGGGCCTTGCGTCCCGGCTTGTGACGTCTCCTGCTTTACGGCGCCCGGGTTCAGAGGGCACAGCGCGGGGCGGGGCGTGATGACGGTTCTTGCTGCCTGAGGCCTAGCTGGCGGCGGTGGAGGCGTGGTGTCAGGTACGGTCTCCTGGGCTTCGGGTCCCACAACGGACGGTGAAGGCAGGCTGGTGTTCCCAGGGCTTGGGGTGGTGGCGTCCCCATTACCTGCCTCGGTCTCCGTGGCCTCCTCCGCGGCGTCGTCTGCAGCTGCCGGTCCCTCTTCTCCGCGCCCAGCGGTAAGCACTCTGCCTGGTCCCGGTGGGGTCCTCCACTGGCTGCCTTCGTGCTGCCGGGCCATCTCCTCTCTCCACCCGGCAAACACATCCCGCTGCGCCCGGACCATCCTCCTGTTCAGGTCTTCCAGCGCTGCGCGCGCACTGCCCGGGTCTCTGGGCAGCTGGGCCAGCAATTCTGTCAGGCTGCAAGGTGGCTCCGCTTGCAGCAGGCTGCGGGCCAGGGTGCTGGTGGAGTTCTCTGCTCCCTCCATCTCCGGGTGCAGCAGGTCCAGACTGATCCAGGCCGCACCCAGCCCCTCAGTTTTCTTTCCTATCCGCCCCCATAGGGGTTGGTCTTGGGGGCATCTGCTGACAATCACCTTCAGGGGCAGCCCCCCCATGTTGATGGACATCCCCACTGCTGCGTTCATTGCTGGTGGGGGCGGGCTCCTCCTTTGGCGCCATTCTGGGACCTGGCCCACGATGGGAGGTGGCTTCCTGCTGTCTTTTGGTGCGCACATAATGGCGTCCGCTCTGCCAGGGCGGGAAAAACGGATGAAGACGGCGGGAAACGGTCCAAAATGGCGTCTGATGGCGGGAATCAACTCCGATTGGCGGGAAATGACTCCGGACGGCGGGAAACTTCTGGAAATGGCGGGAGACTTCTTTTCCAGGTACATGTACAATTTTCTTCAGGCACGCAATACCCGTTTGTGGCGGGTTGGTCTCGATCCTGCCGACTACGCCAAAGTTGACGCGTCCCCTGGGCCTGTGCTGTGCAAGGGGATACCCGGAGCCGGATCGCTGGGGGTTGTAGTTCTCTGTGGCGGTGACCCGGTCCGTGCCCAGGGCGGTCAAACCAGTAGCAGTCTATTTGTATTGTAATTGTCCGACTACGCCACCCGTGGATTGCGGTCAGTGGGGACCGCCGCTGCGCTGCAGACCGCTGAGGCTGATGTTATATGCGCTGCCAAGAATGGGATAACTCCCCACGGGAGAAGTATTGCCTCAGGGCAGCTAGAGTAGAAGATGATGAGAGTGATGGTGTGAGCGTCCCAGTGCCAATGGTGCTGGTGTGGCGATGAACCACAGAGACATGCAGTTGCAGTTTTCAATGCTTTACTCACAGTTCTTTATCAGGTCACTTGTGCGCAGTTAGGACCGCCCGAGTCATGCTGCGTCCACCTGGTGAGGGACTCGGTCAACTCCCAGGCAATTCCAGAGCGTGGCACAGGGCTCCCTTCCTTTCCTTTCTCTGGCCGTCCCCACCAGTGACCCACCTTTGTCCAGCTCCCTCGGGCCTTCTGTTGGCGAAACCTGTCTCCGGTTTCCCTGACCCTATACGGTATGCCTTTCTGGTGGATGTAGTGAGGGGTTGCACCAAGATGTGGTAACAACCTCCGGTCTTTGACTGAGGAATCTGTTGCCTCCACCAATTTGGGTTCCGGTACCCTGTTCTGCCAACCCGTCACCCGCAATCTCCTGGGTCCTTAGGGTTCCTTCTTCACTCGTGTCTCTGGGCCTTTCTCTGTGTTCCTGTTCCTTGCTTCCTTTCTTACTGTCCTTTCTGTTCCTTCTCCTTTCTTACTTTCCTTTCCGTTCCTTCTCCTCTCTCTTTCTGCTGTTTCTGGCCTCCACTCCAGGCCTGCCTCTGGAGCTGGGCCCAGACTGAGCCACAGCTCCCTGTCAGCCCTCTCTGGCTGAGCTCCTGTCTTCTTCTCCTCCTCTCTGAACTGAACCCTGTCCTAAGATGGTGCCCACCTTATATACCTCCCTCTATGTGTGAGCCCAGGTGACTAGCAACCAATGGGCTCCTATCTATGCCCAGAGACCCACCCCTATCTGCTCCTACACCACTGGGTATTCCACCCCCCGACCCACTCCAGCCAGGAACAGATGCTGTCGTGCCTGCACTTCTGTCTAGTGGGAGCACCGTTGAGCTGTCCCTCGGAAATGGGGTGTGTGTGATGCATGCAGCCTACTGAGTCCTGGTCCACACTCCATCCTTACCCGGGAGTGGAATATCACACCTCTGGTTTGAGGTGCAATACCGCTGTAGCAGCCGAGCCCTCGGGGTGCTACACATGTCTTTACATGTAAGAAAAATCATGGACAGGTCAATAAGACCTTAGAGATCAATACAGTAAAGTAGTTATAAAACTGTTCAATATTATAAAAAAGGTCTTTGGCAGTGAATACATACTTTTCTTATAAAATATTAATTTGCCGCATATTTTTTGCATTGAGATGTTCCTCTGTTATGCCTCTAGGAAATGTATACAATACTGTGCAAAAGTTTTAAGCAGTTGTGGAAAAAATCCTGCAAAGTAAGAGACCTTTCAAACATAGAAGTGTTAATAGTTTATTTTTTTATCAAATAACAAAATTCAAAGTGAATGAACAAAAGAGAAATAAATCTAAATCGGATCAATATTTTGTGACCACCCTTTGTTTTCAGAACAGCATCAATTCTTCTAGGTTCATTTACACACAGTATTTGAAGGAACTCAGCAGGGAGGTTGTTCCAAACATCTTGGAGAACTAACCACAGATCTTCTGTGGGTGTCGCTTGCGCAAATCCTTCTCTCTTCATGTAATCACAGACAGACTGCATGATATTGTGATCAGGGCTCTGTGGGGGCCATATCATCACTGCCAGGACTCCTTGTTCTTCTTTATGCTGAGGATAGTTATTAAAGACATTGGCTGTAGGTTTGGGGTCTTTGTCCGGCTGTAGACTAAATTTGGAGCCAAAGAGACGCCTCCCTGATGGTATTGCATGATGGATAAGTTAACTGCCCATATTTTTCAGCATTGAAAACACTATTAATTCTGAACAAATCCCCAACTCAATTTACTGAAATGTAGCCCCAAACTTGTAGGACCCTCCACTGTGCTTAACTGTACCAGTAGACACTCATTATTGTACTGCTCTTCAGCTTTTCAGCCTTTCAGTGAGCAAACTGCCTTCTGTGACAACCAAATATTTCTGTAACCCTATTACAGGTGCCCCTGCATGGTTCCCCTTCCACCTCCATGCAGGGTCACCGGCATATTCATTCCCCTGGCCTCTCGTTGTGGTTCTTGGCGTGCTCCCTGTTTTTCTGGTGTAGTGCACACTGCACTTTCCAGCAGCATGCCTAGTGCACAAACGCACACGCTCCCCTGCTCTTAAATGGGCATCATGCGCACGTAGTGAAATGTTCCTAGACAATGTCTGGAAGGAAATTAGTATTAGAGTACACCTGAAAGGTGGCTCCCAACCAATAGCTGTGAGGCATCTTTTTTTAAAAGGCAGCCTCTCCAATGGTGAGGTGCCAATTAACACAGTTAATCATTAGAGAGTGAGGTGGTCTCCTAGAGACTTGTGAGGTCGCCTGGTCCTGGTGTGGCCAGTATCTTGGTCCTCATGCGGCCAGTCCTGGATCCGAAGTCCCTGGTCCTGGTGCGGCCAATCCTGAACCCAAAGTTCCTGGTCCTTGTGTCTAAATCTCGTCCCCTGGTCCGTGCGCGGTCAGTCCCTGAATCGGTATCCGAGACTTGGTAGTCTGAACGGAGCCCGAGTCTGTGTCAGTAACCATTCTGCAGAGGATCCAGAACTTAGTAGTGTGAACGGAGCCCTAGTCCTATCTGTGTCTGCGTACCTGACCCCTGGATCAGCAGCTGCAGTACAGGGGACTGCCTAGGAGTGGTACCTGGCGGCTACCTGCAGACAAGCCTGATTCCACCATCAGGAGCTCCAGTGAATACCTGGTAGCCACTTAGCTACACCCCTCCTAGGTAAGCCCGGCCCCGTGGCTCAGTAGGTCTGCAAAACCACATGCGCCACCTGCGTGCGTAACAATTTCACATTTTGAGTAATTAGTCCAGAGAACCTGATGTCATTTTGCTAGCCAGATACTAACGAACAGTAGATGGGTGTAGCTGGATCCCATTGGTTATTGCTAGTTCTGAGCTGATGGCACTGCTGGACATCTTCCAATTTAGCACTGAACTAAGCATGATGTGTCTTTCACCAGCTGCACTGTTTCCTTGGCCAACTACTGCATCTATGGTCCTCAACGTTGCACATTTCTTGGTGCTTCTTCAACAGAACTTAAACAGCATAACTTTAAACCCCAGTCTGCTTTACATAGTTACATAGTTAATATGGTTGAAAAAAGACACATGTCCATCAACTTCAACCAAGGGATGCTTTTTAATCTTGCCTGCTAGAGACCTTGCTGTTGCAGTATAACTACCTTGTGTATTGCAGCTGTGCTCTTTCTAGCCTTGCTGTATGACTTGTGACGTGAAACTGTCTTCCACAACCTCACCTTTATAGCAGAGTTTGGCTATTCCCCAACCAGTTTTTAAAAGAATAAGTGTGCCTTTACGTAATCTGACATTGGCAGCACTGATTGCTTAGTGTCAGTATGTAGGGACAAGCCACCAACTGGTAACAGTTATCAATTTATTCATACATTTCTAGTAGGAATAACAGAGGAAAACACATTATAAGCCATAAGAATCCTAGAATAGCTATGAAGAATGAAAGTATTTACTGAAACACGTCAGGAGACATGCCCTCTTTAAAGATAACTTGTCACTTACCATAAATACTGTATGTTATTTTTTACCTGGTGTATATGCCGTCCTTCTCCTGAATCCGGTGATGTTTTTCTTTTGTCCCTGCCTCTCTTCCATCCTGAGATATGGCCGTCTCTTCCCTGTATATAAATCTAGTCTTGTTAGTCAAGTGGGCGTGGACCTCAACTCTTTTCTGTGGGAATCTTATTGTAGACACCGCCCAATTGGCTAAATAGACAAAATTTATATACAAGCAAGAGAGGATCATATTTCAGGAAAGGAGAGGCATGGGAACAAAAGAAACACAAAGGCAGAATCAGGAGAACAGTGGCATTGACAACAGGTAATAAAAATTATATATTTATGACAATTTACAGAACTTAAGTAGATTTACATAAAAAGGGAGAAAAAGTGGGTAAAATAATATTTGTCTCTTTTTCAGATCCTCCGACCAATTTTGGTCTTTTGCAAGAAAAACAAAAACTCTGGAGAGAGCAAATCTCCGAAGAGCCGAGAAGCGTTTACTCTTCGTCATACAGGCAACCACCACCCTCCGCACTCATGACCATCCGCTATGGGGTAGCTCCCCGCATCCTGTCCAGCTCCATGCATCAGCCCAATAATACCAATAAAGCTTTAGACTTTAAATGTCAAACGTACCTTCAAGTCCCAGACAACCTAGTTAGTACTAACCACAACCTGACAATAGAGTCATCCTAAAGCACTTCATAGAAATCAGACTATTCCACCGTTAGCAATTTGTCTACATGGATTAACACCAAGATCAATGTGATAATAAATTTTAATTAAAAACTTTGTATGTTCAAAATTATTTTTTATGATTTTTTTTTTTTAATGAAAATATAACCACAGCTTAGGGTGGTGGATGACTGGAATCCTGAAATTTTATCCTATGAAGGTTGTCCTGTGAAATTGACCTAAAGGGAAGGTATATATGCCCCAAGGTGGGCATTTTTGGGTATTGGGAAGTTTTTTTGGGGTAATGCTGGGTTGACAAGTGTAACTTAAAACTGTCATGAAAGAGGATTCAAATGCTAACATAACCTGGACAAATGCATCAATTGTGTTGTGCATACAGCTAATATACACTATATGGACAGAGTATTGGGACACATGTCTTAATTATAGATTTCAGGTTTCTCATTCAGTCTCTTTGCCCCTGATGTATAACATCTGCCCCTTTGCGCACTCCCGCTGTATAACATCTGGCTCTTGCCCCTGGTTTACAACATCCAGACTGGAGCAGTGGAAACATGTTCTGATTGATCTCACTTCCGGCATCTGATAGATGAGTCTGGGTTTGATGAATGCCAGGAGAACGTTACCCCATAACTGTATTGTGTCAGCTGTAATGATTGATGGAGGAGGAATAATACTATGAGGATGGGAAATCTTAATTCTTCAACACAAAAAATTTTGGACAATTGTAGCTTCCATCTTTGTGGGGAAGGCCCTTTTCTGTTCCCTATGACTGTGCCCAATGTACAAGATCCATGGTTGGAGGAGTTTGGTGTGGAAGAACATGGCCAACCGCACAAAACCTGGACCTCAACCACATCCAACACTTTTGGGATGAATGGAGATTGTGAGCCTGGCTTCTCCCCAACATCAGTGCCTGATTTCACAAATGCTCTCCTGGATGAAGGGGTAAAAGTTCCCACCGATGCCTCCAAAATCTTTAGAAAGTCTTCCTAGAAGAGTGGAAACTGTTGTTACATGCACGCCGCTAGGTTCAGATAGGGGCGAGACAGGTTACATGAATTCTTTGGAATCCTGGGGGAACCGTTACTCAGGGCGATCATAAACCATGTGCTGTAGATTCTCTCAGGCACACAGGGGTATTGACCCTCAGGCACAGACACGTAGGTTGTTTCACTTGCTGACCAGACACACTTGACAAGAGTCCTCAGAAGTGGTAGAACAATAGCATTTAATAAGAAGCTGCACAGCCAGTGCAAGTTAAGTCTTATGAGCAGCAGGCTCCAGTGACAAACAGTACAGTTTCCTTAGCAGCACAGCAGTTCACAGTCTTATCAGTAGTACAGAACAGCACAGTTCTAATGCAAAGGCACATTAATGAACACAGCATTCTTTACAGCACAGTGAGATGGAGGAAGAGGGGAGGGTTTGGGGAGGGAGATGATCCCTGTGACACCATTTCTTCCAGTCCTTATCTTTCTGCCTGACAATACTCTGCACTGTTAGTTCAGGAACTCTACCTGACCTGTGCTTAGCTTCACTCCTGACTTGAATCCTTTTCACTTGCAGGGGCACTTCTGTGAGATACAGAACACACACACCACCTTTCTCTTCGGCTCCAGCCAGACAGTAAACAACTTCCCCACAATTTCCCCTGGGGCTCTGCTAAAACACTCGCCTTCTCCTGTGACTGTGTTAACCCCTCTAGTTGCTGGATGCTTCTGGAGCACAACACTTCCTGTCTCATGTGCTTGTGTTACTTCTAATAGTTGTTGAATGTTTGAAAAAGCAACAGCACTACTTCTGCATGTCACATTCTGCAACAGCACTACTTCTGCATGTCACACTCTTCCCTCCTTTTTGAATGTCGTCCTCGACATTCGTTTTAATTGGTCTGACCAATTCTGAGACAGTGGTGAAAGTTAGATAACTTTATATACAAATGGGCATTGTGAAATTAGTATAACGTTCATAAACATTGATAACCTATTCTTACGACCTTTTTCTTGTAGGACTCCTGTAAGAAATAAACAATTAACACAATTAAAACAATCAGCATCTCTTCATCTGGAGCTTTTCGTACGTCTTCAACCAGCTCTCTCTCTCTATGCTTTAACAGTTCTTGTTTCTACAAAGTCTTTTAAGGAAAATCAAAGCATGAAAACAAGTCTTTCCACCAGGCAACATATTCCATACTGCCTCTCGGTGGTGAATAACACTCAAGTGGGCTTACCTAATCCACAGGCAGAGATACTTGTTTCCAGTCGACAGTCCTTGGCACTTGACTCAGTTCACCAAGTGTCTCATACGTCAGCATCACGTGCCTCCTCACTTCTCGAGTCAACATCCTCCTGGTGGGTTGTTCCTCATATACCACGGGTTCTTCGGTCACAGGAGTTTCTTCCGCAGCACTCATTTCCCGTGCTTCCTCAGATGCTCTTGGAGCTGCCTCTGTAAGTTCCTGTACTTCTCCTGAGTCGCTTGTTTCCGCACGGTCTGGTAATTCTGCTCCTCCTGAGTGTGGATCGGTCTCTTCAAGGACCGGTGTTTGATCATCAGATCTGAATTAGACTTCATCTGTACTCCTTGGTATAAACTCTGGAGCCTCAGGACTTAGTCCATTCTCCTGAGGATGGTACATCCCTCTCCTTGCCGGTCCGAGAAACACAACGGTGTGTTCTTCTCCATCGGAACTTTCAAGGTTACTATCCACCTCCGGAGCTTCATTCTGTGGTGGTCCCTTAGTCGATCTCGGACGATGTCCGTCTACTTCTGGGAAGTCTTGTTGGAGTGGGAGATAATCACAAGGTAGCAGTAAATTCCGATGGACTATTCTGGTTTTCTTATCTCCTGTTTCCAATCGGATTTCATACACTGGGCTGTCATCAGCTTTCCTCCCTACGAGCCTTGCCTTCCCAGTACGAACTAAGTTTTCCTGAACCGCCTTTCTCACGTATGTTCTTGACTTGCACTTGGCTTCCCGGTGCCAATTCTGCTCCATAACATTTTCGATCATAGTACTCCTTACTCCTGCTCGGTCCTTGTGTAACCACTTTGGACGCTATGTTGTATGCCTCTGCCATCCGCTCCTTCCATTTACGAACGTACTCCGGATACATTCTGTAAGTCTCTGACACCGGAGTATTGAACATAATGTCGATTGGCAGTCTTGTCGATCGTCCATACAATAGGAAAAAGGGTGAGTAACCTGGTGCATCGCTCTTTGTACAGTTATAGGCATGTACCACTTTTGACAGAGAACTCTTCCAGTCTTTCTTCTCATCAGCTGTTAAGGTGCGCAACATCGACAGTAATGTCCGGTTAAAACTTTCCACTTGTCCATTACCCGTGATAGGTCGTTGTGTTGAATCTCTGAATTCTACAGTACTTTCCTAGCTTGGCAAAGAGTTGGTTCTCAAATTCTCTTCCTTGGTCATGGTGTAACCTCGTAGGGATCCCAAACCTCAAAGCAAAATCATTGAAGATCTGCTCTGCTGCTGTTCGACCCGATTTATTGGTGGTAGCGGTGTATGCTTTAGCAAATCGAGTGAAATGGTCCATCACCACCAATATGTATTTGTAACCACCCTTGCATGTCTCGAGATGTAGAAAGTCTATTGAGACCATTTCAAACGGATACGTAATTTGGATGCTGCCCATAGGTGCCCGGGTTGATGTGTTTGGACATTTATCTTTCAGACACCCACACTCCCTGGTCGCGTACCTCTCAATATCTCTCTGCATGTACGACCAGAAGAAACACTCATGGATCAAGTAGGTTGTCCTTTCCACTCCCAGGTGTCCCATGTTTTCATGGAGTTCTTTGAAGACCAACCTACGGAATACTCTGGTTAGCACCAACTGCTGGTTTTGTCCTCCTTTACGATATAGGATACCGTCTTCACTGAGGTAGAGCTTCGTCCATTCTTTAATTAAAACAAATACTGCTGGTGACTCATTGTCTCTCTCCCGTTTACTTGGAAACCAATTTTGGTCCACATAAAGTAGTATTCTACCAATTATCTGATCTTCCCGTTGTGCTCTATGGGTTTTCCCTTTTGGTAGTTGTTGAATAGACCAGGGGTAATTCATTATTTTTCTATGAGAGGTTAATGAGTCGGTAGAACAATTCTGAAGTACTCTCTTCATTATAGTGCCCTTTTAAAATCATCTTCAGCTGTTGCAAGGTCAATTGATTTTTCATTTCTAACATACTACGGAGGTTCAGTCCTGGGCTGATCGCGTTCACCACCCCCTCAACGATCTCATCTGGCTGGTATTCTTTCTGTAAGCTTGCATCGATCTGGTGCAACAAGTTCCTCTAAGAGAGTCTCTCTTTCTGTTCACACTCTTCAATCTGTCCCAGGGTCTTGAATTCTTTCCTTATGGTGATTTGTGGTGTTAGAGAGGACTGTCTCCCTGATTTATCAAACCCAAGCAGGTTAAAGTTCCTGTCTGAGTCTATCACCTGTTCAGAGGTTTTGGTCGATTCCTGCAGGGCTGTTGTTAGGGTTTTGAATTGTTCTTTCAATTCCTGTAGTTCAGTCTGTGGACGGAGATTCCCGCTTTTGGTAATTGATGCCGCCCCTCCATCCTCCAACTTCAACCTGGTTAGAAACTGTGTTAGTTCCTGGAGGAATGTCCCCATGACGTCTTCAGCTTCTTTCTCGCCCAGCTCATTCATTTTTGCATTAATGGCAGCTAACAGTCAGTCGCCTGCGGTTGTGTGCTTTGGAAATCTGTTTTACTGACATCTTTATATGTTCTGCTACTGTTCTCAATTCTTCACAGGTTAACTGAAGAAGCAGCTCACTAATTCTGTCCATTTGTATTTCCACATCCATTGCTGCTAGTGCGTTTTTCTTTAGGGCTGGTCCCCTTTAACGCTTTAACTGGTGTAGCACAGTTGAGTTGAGGTGCTGTGCTGCTGTGTTTTTCCAGACACTTTTCCCCTTCTCCCTCTACACTCTAATTCCCACTCAGGACTCCCCGTATGGGCCACCAATGTTACACGCACGCCGCTAGGTTCAGATAGGGGTGAAACAGGTTACATGAATTCTTTGGAATCCTGGGGGAGCCATTACTCAGGGCAACCATAAACCATGTGCTGCAGCTTCTCTCAGGCACACAGGGGTATTGACCCTCAGGCACAGACACATAGGTTGTTTCAATTGCTAACCAGACACACTTGACAAGAGTCCTCAGAAATGGTAGAACAGTAGCATTTAATAAGAAGCCACACACCAGTGCAAGTTAAGTCTTATGAGCAACAGGCTTCAGTGACAAACAGTACAGTTTCCTTAGCAGCACAGCAGTTCACAGTCTTATCAGTAGTACAGGACAGCACAGTTCTAATGCAAAGGCACATTAATGAACACAGCATTCTTTATAGCACAGTGAGATGGAGGAGGGGGGAGGGTTTGCTGAGGGAGATGATCCCTGTGAGACCATTTCTTACAGTCCTTATCTTTCTGCCTGACAATACTCTGCACTGTTAGTTCAGGAACTCTACCTGACCTGTGCTTAGCTTCACTCCTGACTTGAATCCTTTCACTTGCAGGGGCGCTTCTGTGAGATACAGAACACACACAACACCTTTCTGTTTGGCTCCAGTCAGACAGTACACAACTTCCCCACAGCCCCCCTGGGGCTTTGCTAAAATACTCCCCTTCTCCTGTGACTGTGTTAACCCCTCTAGTTGCTGGATGCTTCTGGAGCACAGCACTTCCTGTCTCATGTGCTTGTGTTTCTTCTAATAGTTGGTGAATGCTTTCAAAGCAACAGCACTTCTTCTACATGTCACACTCTGCAACAGCACTACTTCTGCATGTCACACTGTTATAGCTGCACAGGGATAAACTCAATGTTTCCACCTATGGATTTAGAATGGAAGGTCATAAAAGCTCCTGTAAGTGTAATCTGGAGGGGGTACATATTTTTGTCAATATAGTTTATGTGTTCACAGACTACAAACTTACTTCATCCGATCCTGCTGTTGGGGTAGTCGTAGACCTTCAAGTCTGCAGACACTTTTATTATTTGCAGTTATGCTAGTAATTCTTTAAAAATTAATGTCTGAAAATCTGTATCACGCCACTGACAGCTGCACCTTTATACTTGATGGACCACAATCAGAATTCCATTGTCTAACCTAGTTCTTTTTAATAGAAAAGTCCCATGAAAAGAAGCTCATTGCAAGGTGTCTTGCTGCTGGTAACCCAAGTGATTGTCTGTAATCCGTAGGGGAATTTGTATTTAATTTCTCTGCATCCCCGCTACAGGAGAAATTAAGGATTACATGTGCCCAATTAACTCAATAGGCTGTCCATGTAATGTATTGATATGCTGGGTCCAGGCCGAATAGGGTGAGAGAAATACCAATTTTGCTGAGCATATTTCTGACGCGCCCCCTGGGCCGTGGGGTACTCGGCAGCCGGGCCTCTGGTTGCTGGGTGATATCACGGTAGCTGGCCCGGTCCGTGATCCAGGGCGGTCAGTAAAAGGGGGAATAGTTATTGGGGATTTAAGTGTTCGTGACGCCACCTGTGGAATGCGGCTAAGGGGTGCCGCCGCTGCGGAGCAGTCCTCTGGAGCTGGTGTTACGGCAGCAGGGATGGTGTGGCTCTCCACAGGTAGAGCTTGCTCCAGGGCAGCGTGGGGTGTAATGGATGGTGGTGCAGGGGAGAGACGGCAGGACGGTCCCGGAGGAAAGACGGACACTCACACGGGGGTAAGCTTCAGTACCTTTACTGGTGATGGTGCAGGCACAGTCCAGGGTACTCCAGGCGAAGGGCGCACTTTTGGACTCTCCCCAGTGAGCGGGTATAGGGCCTCCTGATCCGTTACTTTACTTGCTAAGTTTCTAGACTGCCTGGAACTAGGCCTAGCTTGGTTACTGTCTCTCTTTGCATCTGCTGACCTGGTGGTAGGGCCTTCTCTTTGGAGATCACTCTCCCTGGACGCTGGGGCCTCCATGACTCCTAGCCCTGGTACTGTAGTCAGCGTTTGGTGAACCTGGGACCTGTAGTCCTCCAGGGGTTTCGGTGGTTCCTACTGGGTGTAAAGGGTCCCTGTAGGCGCGGACCCGGTGTCCGGTATATATATTGGGGTGAGCCTGGTATGCTCCTCTGCCCCCTTGCTACTTCTTCCTTCTCCTCTCACCTTCGGCCCACTCAAGGCCCTCACTAGGCCTTCACACGTGCTATAGGCCTTGGCTCGCCTAAGCACAGCAGCCAGGTTGCTGCCTCTTCACTGCTCTCTGACCGTCAGCACGCTCTCTGCTCAACTCTGAGCTGTGTTCCTCTCTGTCTCTGAACACGAATCTGCACTGCCTGGCTCCACCCTCCCTATATATGTCCCTAACGGGCTCCCTCTGGTGGTCTGAGGTGGTAGGGTGGAGGTGTGTGAATGTGTAAGGGCCTCTTGTGGAGAAGTCCATCTATGCACCCTTCTGGGTTCTGTGGCACCAATGCGCAGCAGGGCGCCACATTTCCTATTCAGAAATACTAATAATATTGCCTCCTTTGGGTAAGAATATGATTAATGTTGATATCTGATTGGATTCTGCATAATATTCAAATAGTTAAATTTTTTTTCGAATTGAAATACTGTTTTCTAAGTTGTTAATTGACAAACAAGCTTTTGTCACTAAGAATATTTGCATAGGAGATTAATCTTGACGTTGGCTTCCACGGTTGTCATTTTGATTTCATAATTGTGTGCTCCTTCTAAACTGCACTAAGTGCATCATTTTTCATTATTGTTGTTTTGTCGCTGGACCTATATAGACAAATAAACTTCCTTGTACTCCAGGACATAACTTTACATTTTAGAGCAGAAGTTTGTGCTTCAGAGCTGATTTATACAATTACAAAGGACAGGAAGTTGCAACTTAACTAAAGTCAACCATTATGGGGGCAGCTCTTGGTCAACCAGTCAGTCATTCAGATGCCTCTCTGTGGTCCAGTGCAGTGTTCCTACTCTTACCAGTAGCTCCCAGATGTTTCTGTGCTCTGATCAGCGCCTCCATTAATGTCCTCCTGATCTCTGGTTCCAGTAGCATTTAGATATCATAGTGAGGCCTGGTGTCATCATCTCAAGTGACTTCACCCTCCAGACCTTATCTACAGTAAACTTCAAGTAAGTTATGCTTGTTCCATGGGCTCCATGCCCTGTTTCGGTGAGTCCTGTAACTCAAGTATTTAAAGACATATTAATACCCCTATCCATTCCTCTCTCTATGATGCTTAAGGACTTCACACCAGTTCCAAAAAATGGCTCTATGTAACACATGACTGGGGTAAATTCAAAAGTACTTGACCTTATCTTAATCATTTCAGTGTTCCAGTCTGGTAGTGGGTGGTCCCCAGTGGACATGAGAACATGGCTTGTCTTCATGCTCACCCACGCCTCATTTGGATGTTTCGTTAAATATTTCCATCACTAGTCCTGTCTTCCACAGCATTTCTATTGATTTGGCTCTTCTTGGCAAGAGAGTTTCTGAAGTCTTCGTCCTCATGTGCTCAGGTTATAATCCAGATGGTAGAAAGGTAATAGGGCTGGGCTCTTCTCTACCCTTCCTTTAGTCATGGGGAGAGTAAATGTTTTAGCCAAGTGGAAGACTCTTGGTCGCAATGAATCACTGTCCAGTTTATAAACTAATCGGTGATCTCCAAAGTTTAGAGATTTTTTTTAACTGTGTTATTTCAAAATTTAATAAGATATTTTTAATTTACAAAAACCAAGGTAGAAACATCATGGTGCACAGTGCACGTAAATATGGTTATGTGATTAGGCGGATGCTGCGCTTTTATTGGAATATTGATTATATTAGTAAATAATACTGGGAAATTTCATTTAACTGACTGATTGGTTGCACTTTGTTCCTTTTTGTTTGCTGCGCTCAGTTCTGTGCCCCTTGTGTTTATTGTCGTCTATACAAGAGAGATATTAGATTTGGTCTTGTTTTAAATGTTGGAGCTTTTTTTTTTTTCATTTTTCCAAACCTGCCCCTGGGAAAAGCCTGTATTATCTGAATAAACAGTGCAGCAGGGAGTGCGTGCTTTATGGTAACTGCAATTAATGGAACCCCTGAGGAAGCCACATTTTTGACGATACGCATGCGTTTACCACATTCTCCTTTATTCTCCTTTGACAACCCTTTTTAGTAATATTTACTTTTGGGAATATTTATTATTATTTATATATTGTTACGTTATTTATTGTTACACTTTATTTGGTTTATTTATTTTATTTGGTTTCATTTCTTAAAGTAATGATGGCCACTTGTTTTTCTTTACTTAGCTGCTTTTTTCTTGCCATAATACAAATTCTAACAGTCTATTCAGTAGGACTATCGGCTGTGTATCCACCAGACTTCTGCACAACACAACTGATGGTCCCAACCCCATTTATCAGGCAAGAAATCCCACTTATTAAACCTGACAGGGCACACCTGTGAAGTGAAAACCATTTCCGGTGACAACCTCTTGAAGCTCATCAAGAGAATGCCAAGAGTGTGGAAAGCTGTCATCAAAGCAAAAGGTGGCTACTTTGAAGAACCGAGAATATAAGACATATTTTCAGTTGTTTCACACTTTTTTGTTAAGTATATAAATCCAAATGTGTTAATTCATAGTTTTGATGCCTTCAGTGTGAATGCACAATTTTCATAGTCATGAAAATACAGAAAAATCTTTAAATGAGAAGGTGTGTCCAAACTTTTGGCCTGTACTGTATATTGCACAGATTTTCTTTTAGGAATAATGCACAGAGGGAAGGAAGGAGCGGTTCAAAGTTGTATTTAAAAATAAAAAAAAGAATTGTCTATATAAAAACTGATTAAAATATTGTGCTATTTTCTAACAATACAGGTTATTTAATTGGTGACTCTACGAATACTGTATCACGAGTATACATACTTATCCGATACCCTCTCTCTCGCCCTCCATTGCTTTCTCCATGTACTGGGGTAGCTTAAAAATAAAACTCATCCTATTACACATGATCCCATCCCGGGTATATATAGTCTGAATTACTGAACACAAAGTATAGATGTTTGAGGTCTTCTTGGTATGATGCTCAGCTATTACCATCATGTGTAAGGTGTTCATACCAGTTCTTAAATAAGTTGGACAGTATTGCTTAAAGGGTAAAAGAGAAGGAAACAATAATTCTGGTTGGCAGCCTCCAAAAAAAAAAAAAAAAAAAACAACAACGGGCAACTAAAATGTCATTCCGAAAATGTCTTTCTAAAGTAAAGTACAAGTGTTTGTGAACTCTAATGAAATTAGACTTAATCAAGAGCAAAATCTTCATGGAGCAAATTTCTGTTCTGTCATTGGGGGAACCGTGCACTAAATGGCAAGTACAATGGCCGCTGTTTCTATGGCATATATGTAGTGCTGTTACATTATGAATGTAAATTATATAGGAGAATATTAGAAATGTAAGTTTTCTTGGAAAATATGGAAACTCGACACTGAAAAATCTACACTCAATAATTCAAAAAGTCTGAGAACTTGTTTACAGCACATATTATATAATGTGAAATATCCCCAAACCAGTTGTTGTTTTTTTTTTAGAAAAAGTTGAAATTAATTTAACTCTATATCAAAGTATATTGCCAGTGACGAATTGTCCATAGACCCTTGGCCGTCTCATTCTCCATTGCTTCTCCGCCATACTCTGCTCAATAATGTCTATCTGTGCTAGCGGGTTTAATTCTGGTTACACGGTCAGCCCATATTTATGTGTATGAGTAAATTAACCATTGGTTGCTACCATACCCCATGTTAAAAAACGGTGTCCCCAATGCCATGATAGTGTCTGATGGTCAATCACAGTATCAGACATGTTCTTGACAAAGGGAATGAAAATATGCAGTTGTCAATTAGATCTGGGCTACACGGAGACTTTTTGCCCAGTGGCAATTAACGGTTAATTAATGGCATTAGTCTGCCAGATATAGTGACCTATTCAGATGTTAGCAACATTTTAGTGGTAAAAAGATAATTTTTCATTCCCGTCATTCCAGTTTGCGTTAATTCTTGAAATGTACCTAAGGGGTTAACAAACTACCTGACAGCAGCTTTGAATATGTTTAGGGGTGCTGTTTTTGAAATCCTATCACTTTTGGGTTTTTTCCAATATATAGGTCCCCAAAGTATCTTCAAAACTGAATAGGTCCCTAACAGATACATTTTTTAAATTTCCTTGAAAAATTGCTGCTAAATTTGTAAGCCTTCTAATTTCCCACCAAAATAAAAAGACATTTGACAAATGGTGCTGATGTAAAATGGATATATGGGAAATGTTATTTATTAACTATTTTGTGTGGTGAAACTATCTGGATTAAAGGTGTAAAGATTTAAAGTTTGAAAATTGCTAATTTTTTTGCATTTTTTGTCAAATTTCTGTTTACCACTAACATAAAATATAATGTGTCACAAAAATAGTCTTATCCCAGAATTATTGAAACATAACGTGACTCGTCAGATTTTAAAAATTTGGCTAGGTCACTAGGGGGTTAAATCATTTTACTTACATGTTTTCTCTGATTGTAGGCGTTCTTTTTTCCTTTTCTTTTCTAGACAGCTTTGACAACTTCTCCAGGACAAATCAAAATTTGCGGTTGAGAGATCTTAGGCTCTTCACTTCTACAGCCATCCATAACTTCTATACAGTAACAACATAAATTATTCAGATCCCAGACCAAACTCCTAAATTAATTTAGACCGCAGCACCAGAATGCTAAATTAATGCAGACTTCACACCAGACTCCTAAATTAATTTTAGTCCAGACCCCTAGATTGTTTTGGACCCCCGACCTGACCACTAAATTACTTTGATCCCTAGACGTGACACCTGAATTAATTTAGATCCCAGTTTAAACATCCAGCCCAGACAGCTATAATGACTTCTCCTGACCAATGCAAAGTTTGCTTTTCACACATCTACTATGCAATCATCCCTAACCTCTATGAAGTAGCAGAGCAAATTACTTAGACCCCAGACCAGACTCATAAATTAATGCAGACCTCAGCACCAGACCTCTAAGTTAATAGAGACCCCAGACTAGACTTCTAAATTAATTCAAATCCCAAACCTGACCACTAATTTAACCCAGATCAGACTCCAAAATTCCTAAATTAATTTAGATCCCAGACCAAAACTCGAAATTAATTCAGATCCAACACATACTTTAAAAGCAACCGGCAACTTCTCACTGTGCCCACTGCCAGTCTGACTGACAGTCTCTCCCTATGCACACATGAAGGTAAAGACCTGTCACTCAAGGGGAAAGGATGGGTAGAAGCCTTTGTGGACCTGCCTGTCTGACTAGTCTCACTGATATACTTATCCTACTTGCTCAAGGGTTCCTTTTTGGTTTCTGATTCCTGAACCTGAAGAGGAGCCCAGCAGTGGGGAAGGTAAGCAATAAACTTGGTTTTCACACCAGCAGAATAACTGATAGGCTCTTTGGGCAGCCATAGATATCCAGTGCTCCAGGTGACGACCCAAGTAGTCTATAACATAACCCTCCAGTGCATGTTGCTAACTCCCAAAATATGTAATTGACAAATGTTTTTCCAATCTTTCTGAACAATCTTCTACTTTCCAATAATGCAGTTCATTTATTTTCAGCAATAAGCCCAAGGGTCCAACAAAAGACAACCCCATTTAGAGCTAATGTTCAAACCAATCACTTGCCACTAGGAACACATTTTTTATCTGATTAGCACAAAGTGTATTTGATCTTATTCAGAATATCAGCTATATTTGCAATGATAACAAAAATCATGGCACAACTAAAATCGAACCTACCCATATCCTGCAAAGACAGACGATAGGCCCTAATAATAAATACCTCTGGTGGGCCCAAGAAACTCCAGTCCGACAATGGGCCTAATTATTGGGAAGGCATCAAGTTCGGGTTGTATATCTCCGAATGACTTTATTGGAGAGCGACCATGTACTTGTGAACACTTACCGAATCACCATGAAAAACAAACTGTAACCCCATAGATTCCAACTTTTGATGTTCCATAAAAGTTTATAGTGAGAAACATACAGATTTGTATTGTGCATTTGCTATGGCCTTTCATGCTGTTTTGTATTAACATCAAGATGTCAAATCACAAAGAACAATTTCGGATGTATAGTCAACATTGGCTTCTGAAAGATGACTTTATAGTCATCCCGGAGCAGTGTTGGATCGGCAAGCACCGAGTTCCATCGCTGTATCTGTCAGGCCGTATTAATGAAGTAACGTATTATATTATTCCGGACAATAGTGATATTTTTGTTACCCGCTTCGGTATTTTTGAATAAGCTTCAGGTCATTTCCTAACAAACATATTACAGTAATTTTGAAAATACTACATTTCCCAGGTATGACAGGTTGCCTTCTGTTGTATGGGGTGAAAGGTACAGAAATTCCATATAGAATATATATCACTTGCAAAGCGCTATTTATTATAAAAGGGAATCACTGAACATCACAATGTAAATGAAACATGATTTAAAGATGACCAGTCATTTGCTATAAATGTTTTTTTTTTAACTGGTGTAAATGCCGCTGTTCTCCTGAATCCAGTGATGTTTTTCTTTTCTTTCGGCGCATCTCCATTCCTGAGATATGGCCTCCTCATCCCTATAGGTAAATCTAGTCTTTTTATCCAAGTGGGCGTGGTCATCATTCATATTTTTGGGAGTCTTCTTGTGGACCACACCCAGTTGGCTAACAATACTAGACTGGCTTGTGTGAAGTGGATACTTCGCACAAGCCATATTATCTCCATGTTGATCTACTCATCTGGTAATCGCCCATACACCCTTTTATTTCAATTTTCCACTGCTATTGCCAGTACTATTGACACAGAAGTATTTATATACTTAGGATACATTCTATATGACTAAGGATGTCCATGTACTCAAAATTGAATTTAAAGAGTATCCATCATCTTAATTTGTATTTCATTACTCAATACTACACTTGTAAATAAGAAACTTTGTAATATATCTTATCAGAGAAATCTGCTTCTTTCTCCTCCACTTTGGATCATTCATTATATCAATTCCAGGGTAAAATCTGTATTCAGTGAAGATAGATTTTTCCATTACTGAGATAAGAGATGACAGTTGGTGCATATGAGATTCTATAGAAGGGGGAGGAAATATAGACAGACACAGACATTCTAGGGAGGAGCTAGAGGCAGACACAGACATTCTAGGGAGGAGCTAGAGGCAGACACAGATATTCTAGGGAGGAGCTAGAGGCAGACACAGACATTCTAGGGAGGAGCTAGAGGCAGACACAGACATTCTAGGGAGGAGCTAGAGGCAGACACAGCCATTCTAGGGAGGAGCTAGAGACAGATACAGACATTCTAGGGAAGAGCTAGAGGCAGACACAGACATTCTAGGGAGGAGCGATAGGCAGACACAGAGATTCTGGGGGGAGCTAGAGGCAGACACAGGCATTCTGGGGAGGAGCTAGAGACAGAAACAGACATTCTAGGAAGGAGCTAGAGGCAGAAACAAACATTCTAGGGAGGAGCTAGAGGCAGACACAGGCATTCTGGGGAGGAGCTAGAGACAGAAACAGACATTCTAGGGAGGAGCTAGAGGCAGAAACAAACATTCTAGGGAGGAGCTTGAGGCAGGCACAGGCATTCTAGGGAGGAGCTAGAGGCAGACACAGATATTCTAGGGAGAAGCTAGAGGCAGACACAAACTTTCTAGGGAGGAGCTGGAGGCAGACACAGACATTCTAGGGAGGAGCTAGAGGCAGACACAGACATTCTAGGGAGGAGCTAGAGGAGAAACAAATATTCTAGGGAAGAGCTAGAGGCAGACACAGGCATTCTGGGGAGAAGCTAGAGACAGAACAGACATTCTAGGGAGGAGCTAGAGGCAGACACAGACTTTCTAGGGAGGAGCTGGAGACAGACACAGACATTCTAGGGAGGAGCTAGAGGCAGACACAGACATTCTAGGGAGGAGCTAGAGGAGAAACAAATATTCTAGGGAGGAGCTAGAGGCAGACACAGGCATTCTGGGGAAAAGCTAGAGACAGAACAGACATTCTAGGGAGGAGCTAGAGGCAGAAACAGATGTTCTAAGGAGGAGCTAGAGGCAGAAGCAGACATTCTAGGGAGAAACTGGAGGCAGAAACACATTCTAGGGAGAAGCTAGAAGCAGAAACAGACATTCTAGGCAGGAGCTAGAGGCAGAAACAGACATTCTAGGGAGGAGCTAGAGGCAGAAACAGACACTCTAGGGAGGAGCTAGAGGCAGAAACAGACATTCTAGGGAGGAGCTGGAGGAAGACAAAGACATTCTAGAGAAGAGCTAAAGGCAGACACATACATTCTAGGGAGTAGATAGAGGCAGACACAGACATTCTAGGGAGGAGCTGGAGGCAGAAATGGACAATCTAGGGAGGAGCTAGAGGCAGACACAGACATTCTAGGGAGGAGCTACAGGCAGACACAGACTTTCTAGGGAGGAGCTGGAGGCAGACACAGACATTCTAGGGAGGATCTAGAGGCAGACACATACATTCTAGGGAGGAGCTAGAGGAGAAACAAATATTCTAGAGAGGAGCTAAAGGCAGACACAGGCATTCTGGGGACAAGCTAGAGACAGAAACAGACATTCTAGGGAGGAGCTAGAGGCAGAAACAGATGTTCTAGGGAGGAGCTAGAGGCAGAAGCAGACATTCTAGAGAGAAGCTGGAGGCAGAAACACATTCTAGGGAGAAGCTAGAAGCAGAAACAGACATTCTAGGGAGGAGCTAGAGGCAGAAACAGACATTCTAGGGAGGAGCTAGAGGCAGAAACAGACACTCTAGGGAGGAGCTAGAGGCAGAAACAGACATTCTAGGGAGGAGCTGGAGGCAGAAACAGACATTCTAGGGAGAAGCTAGAAGCAGACACAGACATTCTAGGGAGGAGCTAGAGGCAGAAACAGACATTCTAGGGAGGAGCTAGAGGCAGAAACAAACATTCTAGGGAGGAGCTAGAGACAGAAACAGACATTCTAGGGAGGAGCTAGAGGCAGAAACAGACATGCTAGGGAGGAGCTAGAGGCAGAAACAGACATTCTAGGGAGGAGCTAGAGGCAGAAGCAGACATTCTATGGAGGAGCGATAGGCAGACACAGACATTCTAGGGAGGAGCTAGAGGCAGACACAGACATTCTAGGGAGGAGCGATAGGCAGACACAGACATTCTAGGGAGGAGCAATAGGCAGACACAGACATTCTAGGAAGGTGAGCTACAATGCTCCTTTCATGTGGTGTTGGTGCAGTGTGTCGGCCATTGTTGCTGTGGTTTTGTGATTGTGGGGCGGTGCGGCCTGGAGTCATGGTGACTCGGCCTTGCAGCATGGGTGCTGTGAGGCACCAGGCCGCCCGCCCTGCTGGTGCATTTTCGCTGTGGCGGTGGTTAGCGCACGGCTCCGCTCCCGTTCAGGTAGGAAATGTTAGGACCACTACGAGGTTTGCCGTGATGTGGCAGTGGGCTTCATACAGTCTGATCAGAATGTTAAACTAAGAACCTCATGTTCAGTTATATATATTTTTGCCGAGAGGCATTAGATCAAATGTATGATTTTAGGAGGTGCGGTCCATGCTCCTTTTTTTTGCATTGCAGAAAGGAGATAGAGGCAGACACAGACTTTCTAGGGAGGAGCTGGAGGCAGACACAGACATTCTAGGGAGAAGCTGGAGGCAGACAGACTTTCTAGGGAGGAGCTGGAGGCAGACACAGACATTCTAGGGAGGAGCTAGAGGCAGACACATACATTCTAGGGAGGAGCTAGAGGAGAAACAAATATTCTAGGGAGGAGCTAGAGGCAGACACAGGCATTCTGGGGAGAAGCTAGAGGCAGACACAGACATTCTAGGGAGAAGCTAAAGACAGAAACAGACATTCTAGGGAGGAGCTAGAGGCAGAAACAGATGTTCTAGGGAGGAGCTAGAGACAGAAGCAGACATTCTAGGGAGAAGCTGGAGGCAGAAACACATTTTAGGGAGGAGCTAGAGGCAGAAACAGACATCCTAGGGAGGAGCTAGAGGCAGAAACAGACATTCTAGGGAGGAGCTAGAGGCAGAAACAGACACTCTAGGGAGGAGCTAGAGGCAGAAACAGACATTCTAGGGAGGAGCTGGAGGCAGACACAGACATTCTAGGGAAGAGCTAGATGCAGACACAGACATTCTAGGGAGTAGCTAGAGGCAGAAACAGACATTCTAGGGAGGAGCTAGAGGCAGAAACAAACATTCTAGGGAGGAGCTAGAGGCAGGCACAGGCATTCTGGGGGGAGCTAGAGGCAGACACAGGCATTCTGGGAAGGAGCTAGAGACAGAAACAGACATTCTAGGGAGGAGCTAGAGGCAGAAACAGACATTCTAGGGAGGAGCTAGAGGCAGAAACAGACATTCTAGGGAGGAGCTAGAGGCAGAAGCAGACATTCTAGGGAGGAGCTAGAGGCAGACACAGACTTTCTAGGGAGGAGCTGGAGGCAGACGCAGACATTCTAGGGAGAAACTGGAGGCAGACAGACATTATGGGGAGAAGCTGGAGGCAGACACAGACATTCTAGGGAGGAGCTAGAGGCAGACACGTACGTTCTAGGGAGGAGCTAGAGGCAGACACAGACATTCTAGGGAGCAACTAGAGGCAGACACAGACATTCTAGGGAGGAGCTAGAGGCAGAAGAAGACATTCTAGGGAGGAGTTAGAGGCAGAAACACATTCTAGGGAGAAGCTAGAGACAGAAAGACATTCTAGGGAGGAGCTAGAGGCAGACACACATTCTAGGGAGGAGCTAGAGTCAGAAACAGACATTCTAGGGAAGAGCTGGAGGCAGACACAGACATTCTAGGGAGGAGCTTAAAGTTCTTCATAGAACTTTATGGGCACCAACTGTCATTTCTTATCTTAGTAATGAGAAAATTTGTATTCACCAAAGACAGATTTTTCCAGTGAATTGAGAATTTTGAGACTGAAAGATCAGTCCAGGAGGAGAAAGAAGCAGATTTCTCTGAAAAGAAATAATACAAAGTTTCTTATTTTCATGTGCACTATTGACTTATGAAAGAAAATTTTAATTGATGGCTACTGTTTAAGCTGCAATTGTATAACTTCTTGAAAAGTTTTGCTTTTTGGGATTGAGTTTTCTGATTTTTATGGGTTTTTTGTGTTTTTCCCTATTCATTATATTTGATATCTAGAGCTTTATTTTGATAAGGAGCTTTTTATTGATGTAACCTAAAATGTGGGTAGAAAACAATATCCTGTTGATACTGACTCTTAGGTCTCATGCACACCACCGTATTTTTTATCCAGGTGTGATCAGACAAAACATCTTATCACACTCGGACCATTGTTATTCTATATGGCTGTGCATGTCCGATTGTTTCCTCAGACCGAGATGGTCCGAGGAAGAAATCACAGCATGTTTGAGTTCAATCCGATATTCGGATGACTCTCAGCCATGCAAGTCAATGAGTCCGTGGAAATAATTGACATCTGAGAGCAGTCCGATTCCTGTGCACTGATAGAATGGAGAACATTAAGGAAGAGAATCTGATCACCCTCTGACCACACTCTGATCAGTGTCATTTGCATAATCGGCCCGATTTTGTCTGATGAAAGAATATACGCTGGTGTGACCCTGGCCTTACTTTGCAAAAAAAGAAAGGAGTTCCCCACTCCTGTACCGCAACAGGATAGGAAAAGTGAGGACATCGTTTTACTGATTTTACATCCTGTTTAAATAATAAATTTGCCTAACGAAAAAATATTTTTCCAGGATACAAAAATGTGATATGGATCCAATCTGTTGCTGATTTCCATTGCCTTTTTCGGAATTTAATATATATGGGTCTTTACTGGATGGACTGTTGCACCAGTTTGCAATGCTGTGTTGCCATTACCAACCTGTTCTATGCAAAAAATATCCTCTGTCACCTCCCTTCTAGAAATAAGCGGAGCCGTGGAAGTTCGGGTTCTGGTTCCCGACCTAAACTTCATTTCAAAGTTCGGTTCGGGTACCACAACTGTACCTGAACTTCAACCAGCACCCGAACGTCATTGAAAACAAGGGGGACCCGAACTTTTGAGCTGCAAAACTCTCTCTCTCCTCCCGGACTTCCCCCGGAACTCCGAACATTGCAATGGACTTCCGGGAAAAGTCTGTGTTCGGTGATTAGCACCGGATGCTCACTGTACAGTACGAACCCCAAACTTTTAAGTTTGGGTTCTCTCATCTCTACTCCCTTCCTCCAACATAAATTTATTAGAAGAGATACGATTTTAAGGGCTTGTTCACATGCTGCGTTTCTTCTTTGCTTTTTTTGCCGCTGAAAAAACACAATACCATCAACGTGAATGAGATTTCTGAAATCTCTACATGCTGCTTATTTTTTTCCTTGCAGATTTGACTCATGAAAGCGTTTTTTTTAGTTCTGCAGCACATCAATCATTTCAGTGTGTTTGCAACTTTTTTCACCAATTCAAATGAATGGAAAAAAAACGCAAGTAAAAACGCATTAACACATGGCAAAAACAAGTGTTTTTCCTGCCAACACTTCTGTTTTTGCTGCAGATACTCAGCGTGTGAAAATCAGCTGCAGATACTCAGCGTGTGAAAATCAGCTGCAGATACTCAGCGTGTGAAGATCTGCTGCAGATACTCAGCGTGTGAAGATCTGCTGCAGATACTCAGCGTGTGAAGATCTGCTGCAGATACTCAGCGTGTGAAGATCTGCTGCAGATACTCAGCGTGTGAAGATCTGCTGCAGATACTCAGCTTGTGAAAATCTGCTGCAGTGTATGCTGAGATCTCAATTGCAAAAATGTATTTTTCCCGTGAATAGTTTTCAAAACACAAGTGAGCGATTGGCTGCACTCTGTTCCTTTTCGTTTGCCTGGGTCAGGTCAGTGCCCCCCCGTGCTGCTCACTGTGCCAACCAACTATTGTGTAATGAAATTGTTAATCTTTAAAAGCTTCTATTGGCTGAAAGTTTTACTTTAAAGAGAGACAGAGACAAGCAGAAGCCAAGCTCCAGTGTGACAATGATGCTGCTTTTATTTTTGGTTTTTATTTTTCCATCCTTTTTCCAGCCGGCAGAGTCGGCCTACAATTGCACAGCATGCCAAGAAAGAAAATGTCCACCAATGATAACGCCCTGCCCTGGAAGGGAAGCTATAGATCCATGTGGGTGCTGTCGACATTGTGCCAAGCAAGAAGGAGAGATCTGTGGAGGCCCAGACTGGGAATTTGGTTATTGTGAGAATTATTATAAATGTGCAGCGATCAATGGCACAGGACTGGTAGAAATCCCCAACATAGGAGCCTGCAAAGGTAAATTTGTTGTAAAGGAGTATTAGAACTAATGACTGTCCATATGGCTTCTATAGGGCGCAAATAATTTACTAAGGAACTCTTAGTAGAAGTAAAATTTCATGTTCAGGATCCTCATCCAATTAGCTATCTCTTTCCGTGGAGGACCTGGCACTTCTGTGCAGTAAGGTGATTCTGTAATACTTTAATATTCCTGCGGAGGTGCTGTGGAGAAACTGAACACTTTCTGCTGGGTTTTTCCCTCTGTAGTCATTACTATACCACAGCTACAAGGCTTCAGTCTTGGCCTTAGTGTTTTTTTTATTCTATGTCTAATGATCTTACAATATCATTTAATGATTTATTAAGCTCATTGTGCTTCTTGGTATAGTAGGACATTTACTACAGATTACCAGGAGCCAGGCTTCCACAGGGAAAATGTAGAAAAGGCAAGTTTCCAGTGTTGTGTAGTTAGACCTGGAGTCTGGGGAAAGTGGATGGCTATTGCCTCGTCAGAGTAGATGTTTGTTGCCCTCTTAGTAGGGTCTGTGAGCAAAAAGTCATGTATTAGCTTCTGGTAGGGTGGACACACAGCTCCGAACAATCTATAAGGTCAGATGACATCATACAGAGGGTTTTTTTTGTGGCCTAATCTGAGAGAAGCATAATGTGGTGGCAGAGGCCCTGATTCCAGCGATGTGCCACTTACTGGACTTTCTGCTGTAGTTTTGATAATCTCATACAGATAAAACAGTGATTTTATCACTAAAGGACTAGTAAACCTGCTGCCATGTAGTTCTCCATATTCATGAGCTCTGTATAAGCCCGCCCCCTCCACTGATTGGCAGCTTTCTGTCTATGCAGTGTATACACAAAGCTGCCAATCAGTAGTGTGGGCGGGGTTATATAGAGCTCAGTATTCAGAGAACTGATAGATCCGCAGCAGAGAAAACAGGAATTTTATTAAAACTCCAACAAGCAGCCCAGTAAGTGACACATCACTGGAATCAGGGTCTCTGTCCCTATATTATGCCATTCTTAGATGGGGCAGGAAAAACGTGGTGACAGATTCCCTTTAAATATTACATGAGTTTTATAAAAGGTGCAGATACAGTATACAACAAAATCATTTGAATCTTCTTTTTCTCTTCTACAGATATGCCTGGTTACAGCACACCATCACACTACGCTGAAGATGATGATGAGAACTGTCCAAAGCACTCTGGTTGTTATAAAGTTATGGGGATGTGTGACTGTGTCACTAAGCGTACATGCATACCAGACTTCTCCTTTTCCCATTACGAACCTCTGTATTGTGATCCTAGATATGATTCACGTAAGTTTATAATATGTTTTATTTTTACATATTACCCGAATATTTTATCAGTGTAATCCTCTATCAGAATCATATATATAATTGCAATAAAAATAATTTATACTCAAAATTGATACATTTTCTGCCATTTTTAATAAACCTATGAAACAAGATAAATGTAAAAAGCTCAACACAACTAATATAATGAGGTTTCTCCAAATTCAGCACAAAATGCCTCTTTTATGGACACCTGCAGTCCCAGAATTATTCACCGCTTCATGTCTGGCATCTTTAGTAGTTAGTAGACCCCTCTGGCTGTTATGACCTGATGCAAATGTGATGATTAACCAGCTTCTGGCAATGTTCCTGAGAAATCTCAGCCAATTACACATGGATAATCACTTACAATTCACTAATATTCTTGGGTTGTAAAGAGAGTGATCCAAAAACTTAAAAGAAGAGTAGTGATGAGCGAGCATACTCGCAAGTACTCGGTACTCGCCTGAGCATCTCAGTACTCGAGATGCTCAGAGCTCGCCGAGTACTTGCGAGATGCTCGGGCGGAGGCTCGGGTCCCCTTCCTGCATGTTTGGCGCTCTTTAGAGCCAATCAACATGCAGGGATTGCCTGCCACTCACTGTAATGTCGCAGCCATGTTGGTTGTGGTATTACAGTGATTGGCTGGCCGCACAGCGTCATCAGGTCTATATCAGACCTGGCGCCGCCATGCTCGTCACAGTCACTCCGGATCAGACAGTGTAGGAAGAGGTGCTGCTGAGCTAGGGAGAGATTTGGTTGTGTATTATGTAGTGTAGGGAGAAAAAAAGTACATTACACATATCCATCTCAACAAACAGTCCTTCTGAGGACTAATCCATCTGCAGAGATATCAGTGCTAGGCAGGCAGGCAAGGTATATAGCAGACTGCAGTGCATATAGCACAAGCTCCATTCCAGTTCTGCCTTCTGCTGCTGCTGCTGTTAGATATTTTTAGACAAAGGCCCAGGTCTCAGGGGCCAGGAATATTTTTTTTTGGATCTTAATCCTCATTATTTGCTTAAAAAGCAATCCAGAGAACACCGTTGTTCTGCGCCATTTGCTTGTTGGCACTGCAGAATACAGCCAGGTCCTTTCCATATTACAACGCTAAAAATCCAGCTATTTAAAACTGTGGTTTGTCAGTCACACGGATCACATATAATTGTGCTGAAAATGCTGCCATTTTTGGCCTCCATTAAAAAAAAATTTCAGTGTGTCAGCAAAGTTTTTGACACCGGTTTGCTGTTCAAAGTAGTTACCTATAGGCCAGGTATTTAAAACTGTGGTTTCTCCGTCACACGGATCACATTCACATATAATTGCGCTGAAAATACTGCCATTTTTGGCCTCCATTCAAATTTTTTTTCAGTGTGTCAGCAAACTTTTTGGCACCGGTTTGCTGTTCAAAATAGTTACCTACAGGCCAGGTATTTAAAACTGTGGTTTCTCCATCACACGGATTACATATACTGTAACTTAGCTCCAAATTCAGCCATTTGTAGTGAGCGTGGAAGATATTGTCCTCCATTTAAAATGGGCAAGGCGCATGGCAAGGGACGGGGAACTGGACGTGATGGTGATTGTGCATGCAGAGGCCGAAGCTGAGGCCGTGGGCAAGCTGAAATTGTGCCACAACAAACACCCACATCTTCTCGCCCGACCTTCCTGTCCCAATTCCTAGGGGACCGCAGCACACCACTATTGAACCCAGAGCAGTGTCAAAAGGTTGTTGGTTGGATAGCGGATAATGCTTCCAGTCACTTAGCCACCACCACCCTGTCTTCCACACGGTCAAGTTTCAGTAGCCATGAGTCTGGACCGCATATTTCTCACCCTGATCCTCCTTCCTCCCACCATGTCGAGTGCCCGGAGAACACTGATCCCACACTTGGACACTCTGAAGAGCTGTTCACTTTTCCATTTATAGATTTGGGCCTCTCGCCCGGTCCACTTGAACCGTGGCAAGAGGAGATTGCATGTAGCGATGCCCAAATATTTGAGCAGCCACGGTCACACGAAGGCGACGGTGGGAAAGTGTCACAAGAGGTGGACGATGATGAGACACAATTGCCAGAAACTCTGGAGGAGGACCAGGGTGCGGAAGTGGAAAACAAGGTGGTGGATGATATAGTAACTGACCCAACCTGGCAGGAGGACATGCAAAGCAAGGACAGCAGCACACGGGGGAGTGAGGCAGAGCAACCCAACAGGTAGGAAGAAGCAGTGTGGTGGCCGCAGACAGAAGGCAGGCAACCATTCCCCATAACACCAACACGAAGGAAGTTGCCAGTACAACTGTTCGGTCTTCCCGAGTCTGGTTGTTTTTTAAAGACACTGCCGATAGCCCCAAAAAGGCCATTTGCACCACCTGCCAGGCCAGCTTCAGCAGGGGTGGCAAAACTAGCAGCCTGACCACCACCAGCATGATCACGCACATGGCAGCAAAGCACCCGACTTAGTGGGCTGAACCCCAGGGTCCAGGAACAGTGTCTGTAGGTGGCACCATTGCTTCTTCCACTGTTGTGCATGCAAGCCAATCCCCTGTCCATGGTGCATGTGAAGATGCCTCCTGCCCTGCACCTGTCATTGCACACTCTCAAGTAGCAGCAATAGGAAGCACGTCCACGTCCTTGTCTCAGCGCAGCGTTCAGTTGTCCATACCCCAGTCCTTGGAACGCAAGCACAAATACGCAGCCAGCGCCCTACAGGCCACACTACTAAATTCCCACATTTCACGCTGCTTGCACTTGAAATGTTGCCTTTTAGGTTTGTGGAGACGGAAGCATTCCGCAACCTGATGTTGGTCCCCAGCCGCCACTATTTCTCCCGGTGTGCCGTCCCCGCATTAGACAAGCACATGTCCCAAAACATTAGCCGTGCCCTCAACAACGCAGTTACCGGGAAAGCCCACCTAACCACGGACACATGGACAAGTGCTTGTGGTCAGGGGCGGTACATCTCACTGACGGCACACTGGGTTAACATAGTGGAAGCCGGGACCCAGCCGGGACCCAGTCAGAACATGTCCTCCCGACGCCAAGGATTGCGGGCTCTAGGTCAATCAGGGTTGCCTCCACAGTTTATAGCTCCTGCACTTCATCCTCCTCAGCCTCCTCCTCCTCTTCAGCCTCCATCTCCGAAATCACCACATCAGTCACAAGCTGGAAGCACTGCAGCAGTGCCTCGCCAAGGGGCAACAGGTTGTGCTGAACCTAATATGCTTAGGTGACAAACCGCACAGTGCTAAAGAGTTGTGGATAGCTCTGAAAGAGCAGGCAGATCTGTGGCTTACACCGCTAAATCTACAGCCAGGCATGGCAAGAACCTGGTGGCGGCTCTGAGGTGAGGAGAGCTCACACACGAACTATGCCTCGCCCATGTGCTTAACCTCGTGGTTCAGCGGTTTCTCAAATCCTACCTGGAGCTGCCGGATCTGCTTGTTAAAGTACGCCGTCTGTGTGCCCATTTTAGAAAGTCACCTACAGCTTCCGCCGCCCTTGCCGTGTTTCAGCAGCATTTGCAGCTTCCGGCTCACAGACTGGTGTGTGATGTCCAAATGCATTGGAACTCTACACTGCAGATGTTGGGAAGGATTTGTGAGCTCTTCTTCTGCTCTTCAGTTGTTGAGTACCAGCATCAACAAGGCCGTCGGTATTTAGTTGAGACTCCACACATAAGACCTCAGAAGTAGACATGGATGTCACACATATGTACCATCCTCCAAAACTTTGAGGACTCTACCAAGATGGTGAGCGGCGATGATGCCATAATTAGCGTCACCATCTCGCTTCTCTGTCTTCTGAAATGCTCTCTGCTCACAATCAAAGAGGATGCATTGCAGGCGGAGCACGATGAGATGGAGAAAGGAACCATACAGGGTGATTACACGCAGCCCAGCCTCATCTCATCCCAACGTGGATTGGGTGACAATGAGGAAGAGGAGGAGGAGGAGGAAGAACAGGAGCTAGTTTCATGCGCTATAGATGGTACTACCTGCACAGCTGTCATACTGTCTGTTCAGCATGGATGGCCAGAGGACAGAGAGGAGGAGGAGGAGGAGAGCATGGTCAGTCATCCTCTTGGTGAGGACACGGAAGTCTTGTCTGTTAGCAGTCTGGCCCGCATGGCTGAGTTTATGTAACGCTGCCTTTCCCATGACCATCTTGTTCTCAAAATTTTGGGTGACAGTCATTACTGGTTGGTGACACTTCTAGACCCACGCTACAAGGAGAACTTTATATCTCTTATTCCTGAGGCGGACAGGTCTACAAAAATGGGGCTGTACCAGAAGGCCCTTGTTGCGGAACTATTAAAAAAATTTCCATCTGAAAACGCTGGTGGCAGGGGTCACAGTTCGTTGAACAACCGAGGAGTACAGGCGAGAGAGACAAAACTTCAATGCAGCAGAAGCAGGGGAACACTGTCAAAGTTCTGGGAGAATTTTCTCAGCCCCTCCCATTGCACAAGCCCTGAAACGCGGGGTACTCTCACAAGGAGTGCAAAGTTTGAGAAGATGCTGAGGGAGTACCTTGCCGACCGTACCAACGTCCTCCGTGATTCCTCTGTGCCTTATAATTATTGGGTATCCAAGCTGGATACGTGGAATGAACTGGCTCTCTACGCCTTGGAGTTCCTGGCCTGCCCTGCCACCAGCGTTTTATTAGAGCGGGTTTTTAGTGCCGCTGGTGGAATTATAACTGATAAGCGCATCCGCCTATCAACTGAAAATGCTGACAGGCTGACTCTTCTAAAAATTAACAACGACTGGATTGGGCCAGACTTCTCAACACCACCGAATGATAGCAGCATAACATAAACTCAAATCCAGGTCTTTTTTTGGGAGGTGTATTCCCATGCACCTCTTCACACCCACACATGGGTATACGCTTCCTGATTTTGGCTATTTGCTCTTGTCCTCCTCCTTCTCCTCATCCTCCACCACCATATCACCAGGGTGACCGTGGTCCGTGATGCAACAACCACATAATTTTTTAAAGGGTATTTATGATGCCCATTAAAAAATATTTTTAGACAGTATGTTCATGTATACCCCCAGGGGTAAATGTTTGTCAGCCCATACACTTAGTGCATGGGCATTACAAGTATAGGAGGCCCGCTCCTTTCTAATGGGAACATTTTTTTATGAGGCCCTCCTCCACGTCTCTTCCAAGGGGCATTGGAGTGCCTCCCAATTTTTTGCAGCCCTTGCATTCACTGCATAGGCAAACACAATGGGAGACCCACTTCCTAATAATGGGAACATTTTTTCATGAGGCCCTCTACGTCTCTTCCAAGGGGTATTGAAGTGCCTCCAAATTTTTGGCAACCCTTGCATTCACTGCATAGGCAAACACAATGGGAGACCTACTTCTTAATAATGGGAACATTGTTTTCAGGAGGCCCTCCTCTAAGTCTCTTCAAAGGGGTATTGGGGTGCGTCCAAATTTTCAAGTGGTATTGGGGTGTGTCCACATTTTGGGCAGCCCTGCCACTCACTGCATACCCAATAACAGTATAGGAGACCCACTCTTTAGTAATGGGAACAATAAAACATAGCCGGCTGATGGCTTTCTAAGAATATTGAGGGCCGACTGCTGGCCCTTTATGAATAGTAAAGGCTGCCTGATGGCCCTATAAAAATAGGCTTTGTGACTTTCAGAGTCCCTCCTTCATAAATGAAACATGATATGTCTGATGATGTCTCACACCACATGGCCAGATAAGGTTGTAAAATGTTAGGTTAAGTGCCCACGTAGCGTTTTTGTAGCATTTTTGCGGCGTTTTTATGGCTGCGAAAACACCGCAAAAACGATTGGAAAACAGTCTGCTATGCAAAACAATGTGAATTGGGATGTGCTGTGCACAAGATGCGCTAATTTGCGCGCCGAATTCGCATTGCGTTGCAAAACACAGCATTACCATTTCTACCGCGATTATGCTGCAAATTCACGGCCATTGAGGAACATTGAAACGCAGCAAACCCGCAGGTATATGTGGATTTTCTGCGTTTCAATTAAATTCAATGGCCGCGAATTTGCAGCGTAATCATGGTGCGTGTGGTACCCGGGATGAATAGGAGACTACAACTTCTCTTCATCCCGGCTACCACGCGGTGAAAAAAAGAAATAAAAAAGTTAAAAATAAACAAAACCTGTATATTCACCTCTCCAGCGGCCCCCGCTCTGCTCCCGGCCACGTCCTCTCTCCTTGGCGTCCCGCGATATACTGTCAGGACCTGCGGTGACGTCATTTAGTCACCTGATGGTCACGCGACCGCTGACGTTGGCGGTCAGGTGATGGTCGCGTGACCATCAGCTGACTAAATGATGTCGCCGCAGGTCCTGACAGTACATCGCGGGACGCCAAGGAGAGAGGACGCGGTCTGGGAGCAGACTGGAGGAAACCGGAGAGGTGAGTATACAGTTTTTTTTTATTTTTAATGTTTTAATTCTTTTTTTTTACTATAGATGCTGCATTTAAAGCATCTAAGTTGGTCACACATTATAAATCCATGCCGGTTGCATGGATTTATATTGTGTGACCAACTTGTCAACCACTTTTCCAAGTGATGCTCAAAATCGCTTGGAAAACTGCTTGAAAAATCGCATGCGCAAACGCATGTAAAAACGCTGAAAAAACGCTTCTCCCTGGCAGAAGAAATGCATGTAAATCTGCATGCGTTTTTTTCTGCCAGAGAGAGGCAAAAACGCTCTGCATCAAATCTGCTACGTGGGCACATAGCCTTAAAATGACATTTCCTGATGAATGCATTTGTCACGGTTGAAAGCAATGCAAAAGTGAAAAAAACGCATCAAAAACGCTATGTGTGAACATAGCCCAAGGTGTGGAGGAGCATTTTTGTTTTTGGTTATTTATTTTGCTTGATACACAAGTCATTACCCTGGAAAGGATGTTCCTTAACATATTTCCCAGGAAAATCCATTTTGGTTTTGTTTTTGTATGTTTTATTGTGAGTCCGTAAAAGTGGCATAATACCTCTGACAACGTTGCTGACAGCAGTGATCTGGGAGTCAGAGATGCTTCCAGGGGTCTTCCCCAAGCTGTCCCCATGTCATTTGAGCACTGTTCCCATTGATTTGGGCAATTTTTAGGCCCTCTGCAGACCACCAGGGGGAGCCGCCTGAAAAATGCTTGAGTTTCCCACAGACTTACATTGGGCTCGTTGCTCGTGTCGAGCACCCGAGTATACCAATGTGCTCGACCCGAATAACGAGTACCAGAGCATTTCAGTGCTCGCCCATCACTAAAGAAGAGCTTATTGCCTTGCACGGGCAAGTACAGTAAAAGAACACAAAAAGATAGCAAAGCATTGAATGTTCCTAGAGATGTAGCCGAAGCAGAGTCCATATGTTGAAAGTTAAAGGAGCAATGGCTACTCTACCAGGATGGGGCAGAAGCAAGAATCTGTCACTGGCTGCTCCCAGATTACTGAGGTGACCGGTGGTCAAAAACCCTTGAGTAATTTCAAAAGTCCTGCAGCTTAATTTGCTGCTGACACTGAAGTTTCAGTTTGCACAGGAAGGTGTATACTAAAGGCAGAAGCTTTCCATAACGTACACCTATGCTGACTCAAAATCATAAAAAAATTGACTCCAATATACTCAAAACCATATTAATAAGCCATAAAAGTAGTAAACTGTGTAGAGAACTGTGGAACAGTATTCCGTGGAACAGTGAAATAAAGCTGAAACATTTCAGACTCACGGATTAGCGGATTGTCTGCAGGAGGAAGAATGAAGCATATGCTGGAAAGGAAATCCTGTTTACAGTGAAGCACAGCAGTGGCTCAGTTATGCCTACAGTGAAGTATGGCGGTGGCTCATTGATGCCTACAGAGAAGTATGGCTGTGGCTCTGTGATGCCTACAGTAAAGGATGGCAGTTGCTTAGTGATCCCTATAGTGAAGCATAGAGGTGGCTCCGTGATGCCTACACGGAAGCATGGCAGTGGCTTGGTGATGCCTACAGTGAAGGATGGAGGTAGCTTGGTGATGCCTACAGTTAAGCACGGCGGTGACTCACTGATTCCTATAGTGAAGGATAGTGGTGGCTTGGTGATGCCTACCGTGAAAGATGGCAGTGGCTCGGTGGTGCCTACAGTGAAGGATGACGGTGGCACTCTGATGCCCTACAGTGAAGGATGGCGGTGGATCAATGTCACCTACAGTGAAGGATGGCAGTGGTTCAGTGATGCTTATAGTGCAGGATTCTGGATGTTCGGTAATGCCTACAGTGAAGGACGGTGGTGGCTCGGTGATGCCTACAGTGAAGGATGGCGGTGACTGTGTGATGCTTTGGTGTTGCTTTGCTTCCTCTGGCACTGAAGACCTGCAGAATGTGGAGGGCAAAATGCTTTCAATCAAATATCAGGAAATCATAGGAGAAAACTACCATGATTCTTAAGCAAGATAGTTAAAATATAACATTTATTAGATATATATTAAAATTTTCCTTTGAGTAAAAAAACCTAAATGGGCCAAATAGTGAACCCTGGATCTTCTGAATTACCATCAATAACTTATGATAGTGTATACATGCAAACCACACCTCAACATATCAAATGCCAAGTGCGTGGGGTTTAGAAAAATCAACCTCAATTCATCCAGAGCATTGGATAAAACACTACCCTTGCTAATATTGGTTGGCATTTTTTATAGCAATCATATAGGGATACCATGTGTGCGCTCAAAAAATTAAGTATACAATAAACTCCCATATGCCCTTTAAACACAGAAGGCACTATAGACTATACAGTAAAATCCCACATGACCTCTATTCAATAAGGTACCGTGGACTATGTCAGGGAAAATCAACAAAGCCCCACTAAAAGAATCCTTCGGGTTGTTGTTATACCAAGCAAAATGAAACAATCTCACCCAATCCTAAAGTGCTTCATGGCTTGATTCATCCTGGTGTAATGTCATCCTATTATTCATGACCAAAACATTCTGGAGGTATCCTGCTCCCAACGCGTTTCCTCCTAAAGTAGATTCATCAGGGGAGAAAACTACCATGTTCTACTAATTACTAAAGATGGAGCAGGTAAATAATTCTGAAACTGCAGTAGTCAGTAAAAGTGACATTTTGTGTAAAATTTGATGAAACTACTTGTTGCATAGTGTTCATCATTTAGTTCTCATTGCCTTGATCCTTGATCTGTAATTGCATATATTTAGAGTTGATCAAAAAGATTTGCAGGACCTCTGGTCCAAAGGCCACGTTGGTAATCCGTGGCTTCAGGACCAGAGTACTGTGAACCACCTCGGCACCTCTTCTGAGTTGTAAGTCACCGCCACGTCATGCACGTGAGGACTCTAATCAGAAGAGAGGCCGGAGATGTTGCAGATGAAGATTTTCAGTGCTCTGGTTCGGCGGCCACAGATTTCTGACTGCTGGAGCAGGGTCCTGCAATTAGGGTTGTCCAGGATTATGACATTTTTTGTAAGCATGTAAATATTACTGATGAGGTTCAGCCGCCCTCTATATACAGAAAGCTGAACACGAAGACATATTCCAATAGAGAATTTCTGTAGTCAGGAAGCTCAAAATCTTGATTCTGCCCAATAGGAAGTTCAAGAATAAAATTACGTACAGCTAGACTAAGCTGAAGCAGCACAGAGTTGGGGGTGCGGAATGGGAAAGTGGCCAATTTTTTTTTTTTTATAAAAAGGGCAAATTTTTTGTAAAATGCATTATTTCTGCCATCTGTCTCCAACTATCGGCAACATCTAGTCCAATGATTTAAAAAGATGGAGGCTGTAAAGAAGTAAACCTATTTTACTTATGTTTTCTTTTGTCTTTTGAAGCTGATTATGAACATTTGTTTGAATATCGCTGCACTCGCTATGGCTGCGACCTTGTGGACAACCAGTGTATTTGTGAAAGTAGTGGATGTGACCGTACTTTTGAATACAAAAATAGAAAAAGTTGCTACAAAGTGATAAGTATGATTTTAGCTCTCTACCATTATAATATAAAGCATTATACAACATATGTGTCTATATTACCCTACTATGGTGTCTCAAATCGCCCATGCTGGAATATAGCCCGGAGACAGCTAGCTGGAGTGCAACCCTCAGCATTCAACTCAATGGTGCGATTGCCAACAATATCAGTTAGGTCAATATTTTCATTCCCAGAGCTACACTGGAAAAATTTGCAACTGGGGTGTGATTGGTCACTATAAGGGTACTCTCACACTGGCGTTGGTTCTATCATGCGAGAGAATCGGGCCAATTATGCTAATGACGTACGGCTCAAACTCTGTCAGAGATTGATCTGAGTGTCATCTTACTGTGATCCGATGAGAGAATTGCAGCACAGGTGTGGAGAAGATGGAGAGCTTAATTTTTCCATCTTCTCCATTGTCTCTGTGCATGTACATTGGACTGCACTTGGATAACATCCGAGTAGAGGGCGATGTTTCACACGCACCCATAGACCTGTATGGGTGCGAGTGAGTAGAGTCTCGCTGCCGAATCGGCATGAGAAAATAATTGCAGATCTTCACTGCCCCATAGTATAAAACTGGGCTGAGTGCTATCCGATAAAACATTGCATAGCGCTCAGCCATGTTGTACGCCAGTGTGATTGAGACCTTAGAAGTATTTTCATTTTTGTTGTTCTCATACTATGAAAATTCTCCCATTACCCATTTTCCAGTTTTTCATTGGTGAAAGACTTTAAGTCAAAAAGGAAGGTTCACCTTCAGAACTAATTTTTTCATTGTATCTATTCAAAGACCCATGTGTCTCTATGGTAACAGACTACAAACAAACCTTGTGTAGTCTGATCCTGCAGAGGCAGACAAGCAGATCCTGCCTTTCTACAGGTAGACAAGATTTTTTTGACAACCAAAGTATCATTTTCAGCATGTTCTCCTCATCCTTGATCCCTAACGTTTAGTATCATATATAAACTGCAATGATTGTTTAACATGACATCGACATGTATGGCGCCCCTGAGGGTTCAGTCGCCACAGGGGTACTGCACCTCAACCAGAGGTGTGATATCTCCTTCTCTCAGGTAAGGAGGGAGTGCTGCCCGGAACCCCAACACCTGCATCCAACACTACACTGCTCCAGGCCAGCTGGAAGGGCAAGTTGCAATGTCTTTTCCTGCTGAGCTCTGTCCCTGGCTGGAGTGGGGGGAACCCAAAAGTAGGGGGAACCAGTAGTGGGTGTGGGTGGAGGAAGAAGTTTAGGGGAGCACTATAGAGTGAGATATAAAAAGGGAGGCCATCTTAGGGTGGCAGAACAGAGAGATTAGTAAGAGGGAGAAGTCAGTCAGGGAGCAGAGTCTCTTTAGGAGCTCTGCTCCACAAGTAGGGCCCAGTCCTAGAGGCCCAGGTGGGGAGCAGAGGAGTAGGCTCCGATATAAAGAAGGGATCCCAGGGGGTACGGCGAGTGCGGGACAGCACCCGTACGTCCCGAATCTGTCAGAAGACAGAGGGATCGTAGGCCGCAAGAAGGGGACCGGCCCCTGGACCAGTCGTGTAACTCCAAGTCTCGGCTGGAAAAAACGGAGGCTTCTGGCTTTCAGAGACCAGTTGCCGGAGCCCTATTCTAATCTCCGTGAGGGTCAAGCAGGTCTGGAAACTCCAGTAGGACAGGAGGGACCTCAGAGCACCCGAGCGGGATTGAGAGTGGGGAAGCGCAGGGCAGGAGGGAGAAAGACCCAGCGTGAAGACGGTCTAGCTAGGAACACAAGAAAGCGGGGTTCCGTCAGGTGCTCCTAATCTGCCTGAGGAAGAGCTGAACCCCTGCCTGGTGAGCGCAGCGTGACGTGGGAGGCTGACACCTGTACAGTGCACCAGTGGAACTGTCATAAGAACTGTGAGTAAAAACTCGGATGACTGCACCGTGCTGCCTCCATCCATTCTTTCATCTGCGCCCTCTTGCCTCCCGACACTACAACGCCCAGCGCAACTCACACTACCTATACTACCCTGGAGCTATCTCTACCTGTGGAGAGCCACACCGATCCCTGCTGCCGTAACACCAGCTCCAGAGGACTGCTCCGCAGCGGCGGCTCCCTTTAGCCACATTCCACAGGTGGCGTCATGATGAACACTTTACAAATTCCCTATAAATTTTCCCCTTTTTGTTGACCGCCCTGGGCCACGGACCGGGCCAGCCACCGTGAAATCCCCCACCGGCATCCGTAGGCCCGGTTGCCGAGTACCCCACGGCCCTGGGGGCGCGTCACATGCTACTTCTGTCAGATCTTCTTACTCATGTGTCTCAATGCTCATTGCTGAAACAATTGTCACAGGCTAAATAGTGGTTTCCACTCTATACCTTTATATAGCAGTAAGGATAAAAAGTTTTCCAAAGCAGAACAGCTATGCTGCAATGATTTTCCACTGGAACGCATATTCCTCCAGTGCAGCTTAATAGAAATCTGGTCTTGATAATTCTAAGGATATATTAAGCGCAATATCATAGAGCAGCAGACCTCACTCTTGGATAATCAAGAGGTTATTTATACTTGTAATATGTGAAGACCCGGGGTCTTCTGTGGGCGTAACACTACTCAGATAACACAGAGTGAGGGTAAAACAGCATGGCAATACTTTTTTTGAACCAAAAGCGGACAATAAACAGATAGAACAGTCCCAGCAAGTACCCAAGATGGTGCAAATTACAGAATCCTCACACTTCTGCTGGTCCGCTGAGAATAGAGTAGCTGCGATTTCGGGGCTTCCAGGGCCGACTACCCTCACCAGTGGCACCTCACTTTTGGCGGGCCCCCAAAGAGAGAAGGTAACGACAAACTTAGGAAACTAGCTGAGAGCAATGGAGTCTGGGACCAGGTGACATGATTGTCTCCCAACCTGAATTCTTCAAGACGTCTCTGAGGGTTCAGTAATGGTCAATGGAGCCGATCTGTATTCCTCCAGCTGAGGCCGAAGTCCCCTAAGCTGACATTCTGTAGAATGACACTGAATAGAGGCAGAGACACCCTTTTTATAGATCACAGTTGTCCTTTCAGCCATCATTCACAGGTCAAGGGTCAGGGATCAAGGCGAAAGTGGCTCATGACTCATTGTTTGAGCATTTAATCAATTTGCATAGTTTGCCCTTCATTGCTCAGCAAATCAAGAACTCCCTGGGCTGGTATAATACGTAATCAGCATATTATCAAACAGTATTGCTCCATGACCCTATCTTGCAAGATTTGCAGACAATATGTTAGAGCAGAGGTCCCCAACCGCCGGTCCGCGGACCAGGACCGGGCCGTTGGGGTTTTTCAGCCGGTCCGCGGCGCCGCTGACAGCTAGCTCCGCGGCCCTGCGCCTGGTCAGAGCTCGCTCTGTGTGGATTTATAATGTTTTCTGCCATAGCCGTGACAGCTCGCAGCTCCTGGCAGAGAACATTATGCAGGACGGGGTGGGGCGTCGGGCGGGTCTTAGTGACGCAGCCCTCCACAGCACAGCATGGTACCTGTTGTACGTCACGGGGCGGGTCTTAGAATCGTGCCCAACTGTAGGTTTCGCTTGCACAGCTTCTTCTTCTCCAGCATGTCTAAGGTGCCACAGCTTAAATAGACCTTCTACAAATTGTTTTCCCTACTACCACTTGCAAAATATAGAAGTTAAGATTCGTTAATTAATATCTATTGATATTAATCCTTTTACAATTCCTTAAAAATTTTCCATCTCATAATCTAACAAAATAGGTCACACTTCAATATTCACTCCCAAAGATTAATAAAAGAAATATCAGATACAATGTTATGTATTTATGTTTTCAAAATATTATATTAAAAAAAAACTATAAAAACATAATATCTTGTAATACTTTTCTGCTTCACAATATTGACATGCTACTGTTCTCATGCAATTCTAATGGCAAGTGTAATAGAGCATACCAATATAATAGCATTACACAATTTTTGGCAATGAAATTTAAAGTCAGAGCATTTTTTTAACCCATTAATGTGCCAATGGCACTCTAGGTTTCTGCTAAGTAGGAATCCCTGATTGAGCACGGAGTACCGAAGAAAAAATAATTAGTGCTCAGTCAGCCTAAGAAAACATTTATTTCTTCTGTTGACACAGCCCTTCTTTGGCAGCTACTGTATAAGTGCTTACAGTACCGCCCTTCTGTCAGTTGAGATACAGGTCTCGGGAGCTGTGTTTTTTCAGACTGCAGCCCATCTTGGCACATGACCAGGATAGACTGCTGTTTGAATTATGTAACAGATGCCATTTTATTACAATCTTGGAGAATCCCTTTAAGAATAATCCCAAGGTTTTATTACTTTGTATTTTCTCTAACTCCACATCGCACATAAGGAACAAAAATAATCACGTTTCTCCTTACGACGCTATGATGCATAACTCCAAAGCACTGAAAATCACAGCCGATTCTTACTGTTAATGGCTAAGTGCTGTTAAAAATATAGAAAAGTAGGAAGAATTTGGAGCTATTCAAAACACTTACTCTAGTTGCCATGTAGATACATGGTTAAATTGGCAAACCGCACAATCCTCGCCTTCTTCAGTTTCGCAGTGAATAAGACACATGGATCCGACATATACCAGTTACAGCAACCTCAAGTAATGCCAGCCCACTAGTATCCATCTGTACTGTCTGGGCTCTCAGATGGAACCAATAGATCACTAACATTATTTTTCTTCTTGAGAAGACTCTTGTTGTTTTCTGGATTTGCCTTTTATTTGTTGTTGTGTTGTTTAGTTTGTGGTGTTTATTCTTTTCTATATATTTGTAGAATGTAAAACTAATATTAATAAAAAAGAAATGTTAGGGGACATGCTAGCTAGGATATGACTTTATCTGTTCTGTAACATTACAGGAGAGCGTCTGTGTGCCAATGTGACCTGTCCTGAAGAAGAGCCACTGAAGTGTCCACATGATTCGGTGGCCACAAAACCCCATACACCTTATGGGCAGTGCTGTCTGACTATACCCAGCGAGTGCACGTGCAACTTCAAATTATGCAACTACAATTGCCCAGATGGAAAAAGAAAAGTGATGGCTTGGGAATCAGATGGTATTCCTGGAAGATGCTGTGATAAATTTCTATGTCTGCTATAAAACGAGAAAAGGGACACGTGTGGGTCTCCTCCTCCGCCACACCAGAAATACAAGGAGAGTGAAGAATTTGAATCCATCAAATACTTATAAAATGGAATGTCTTTAGTATTGTAGATGCCAGCACGATAATTCATTTTTGGCATTCATAGAAGGTCATCTATGTATCCTCCAACCCCAACACTCACTGGATCAAAGGATAATCCCTAAACTAGACCCTTAGGTTCTAATGGGTAATGTTTCCCCTTGTGGAAAGTGATCCGTGAGGCCTAGCATGTCAGAGTGAGGAGACTTATACACAATGCATACTCCTCTGGGAAATTAATTATGCAAATTTCCTCTTCAGAGAGGAAGAGGACTTGAACTCTAGTGCCACCAATTGAAAGTAGCAATCCTAAAAGTCAATATCGACCCTTTAACTAGCCTTGCAATATGACTTAGGATAAAAGCCAAACCAGAATCTCAATTTAAAGACAGTGTTCTGGGGTGTTGCCCCTCGTCAGTGCAAAGTACGATACCTGATTTGGCTAGGTGAAAGGAGTTTGACTGGGATCCAAGGGTAACGTTTCTCCTTGTGGAGAGTGACTAGTCAGGCCTGGCATGTCAGAGTGAGGAGACTTAGGCTGCGTGCCCACTATGCGTTTTTCAAGCGTTTTTGCTGCTGAATTTCTTGTTTGGTAATACGTGCCACATGGTGCCCAATGATAATCCGCATGTGCTGTGCACATGCTGCGGAAATTTCCGCTGCGGATTATCATTGCGGAAAAATACGCAGCATGTCCATTAATTTTGCGGACACGCAGCGTAATTGCCGCCATTGCCTTGCATTGAATCGTTTAATATCCGCATGACTACATGTGCACATGTGGATATTAAGCGATTCAATGTGCGGATGGTACCCGGGTCTAGAGAAGAGGAGACTCTCCTCCAGACCCGGGTACCATGGTACCTGTTAAAAAAAGAATTTAAAATAAAAAATAAAGATTATACTTACCTTCCAATGGCCCCCGGCCTCCTCAGCGATGCGTCCGGTGTGTTGGGCGGCTCGCGATGGTCTAAAAGGACCTTCCATGACGTCATTTAGTCATGTGACAGGTCACGCAACCTCTGACGTCGGCGGTCGCGTGACCTGTCACATGACTAAATGACGTCATGAAAGGTTCTTTTACACCACCGCGAGCCGTACAAGAGACCGGACGCAGCGGAGAAAAGACCGGGGGCCATCGGAAGGTAAGTATAATCTTTATTTTTTTTTTATCATTTTTATTCTTTTTTTTAACTAACTATTACTTGGTCACACTATATAAATCTATGCCGGTTGCATGGATTTATATAGTGTGACCAAGTTGTCAAGCACTTTTCCAAGTGATGCTAAAATCACTTGGAAAAGAGCTTGATAACCCGCATGCAGAAATGTATGCAAAAACGCTTGACAAACGCTTCTACCTGGCAGGAAAAACACATGTAAAATTCACATGCGTTTTTCCTGCCAGGAAGATGCAGAAAAAATCTGCAGCATTTCTGCATCGTGGGAACATAGCCTTATACGCCATTCATGCTACTCTGGAAAATTAAATATGCAAATTGTTTCTCAGTGAGGAAGAGGACTACAACTCTTGTGCCATCTATTGGAAGTAGGATATTGAATCTATCCACAAGGAGAAACGTTACCCCTAAGATCCCATTCTTAAGTCTCTCACCTAGCCAAATCAGATCTCATATCTTGCACTGATGAGGGGCAACACCATATCTGAAAATTGAGATTCTAGCTTTGCTTTTATCCTAAGTTGTATGGTAAGGCTCGTTTCAGGGTCAATATTGACTTTTAGGATTGCAATTTCCAATAGGTGGCACTAGAGTTCAAGTCCTCTTCCTCTCTGTAAAGGCAGTTTGCAGACCCTTAGGTCGCACATCATGATTGGCTTGTTTGGTTACCTTGTTGTATCTCTCAGACATATTCAATGATGTGAAAGGTTTTCTACATGTCAATAAAACATAAAGGGGTATTCCCGTCTTTATGGCATGTTCAGAGGATATGCCATAAATGTATAGTAGATGCGGATCCCATCAATGGAATTAAGATCTCTCTTGGGAAAGAGGTCTCATCATGTGCAGCCGTCAGTCAGTATTTCCATGTAAATTAATGGAGGGAACTGTACTCGTTCTTGGGAATTCTTACCACCTCTCCACCGATAGCTCCCTTCTTGAGAGCGATTTGTGGGATCCACATCTGCTATACATTAATGGTGCATCTTTTGGATATGCCATAAATGTATGAGATGACAGTACCCTTTAATCATGGTGTACTAAAAAAGTTCTAAAATATTTTGTGTTTCAATCTCTTAGTAATTCCTCTGCGTGCTGCCAATGAATGGATGCATTCTTGTTTATATTTAGCCCTGATCGAGTACATCGGACTGAGGGCGGATTATGGTGCATATACTGGTTATTTTGTACTGTAATTATCATGTTACTATTTACAGTGAATGCAGCTGTAGACATGGATCAATTATAATCATAATCATTTATTATGGTTTTCCAATGTGTCCATAAAAAATATTGTATATCCATGATTTTGTGAGCCATCCAGAAAAAATAAAAATTCAAGTTGGCAACCCTGATCACAGGTATTTTACCAACATTTGTAAACCTGGGTCTATGGTCAGGTCGGTTTAACTACAAAAGTAAATACTTTGTTAACATTGTGCAAACTTTGAAGAACTATTTACATCAGAATTTAACATTTGTTATTGGGCGAGTCTTTGGACTTAGGTACAGAAGCGGAGACAAACAGACATTGTAAGAACAGAGTATTGACAGGAAAAACTCTGTGGAAAATACATGTGTTTTTGCACGTTTTTCATGTGTTTTAGTTTTACTTGTCTATTTTTCCCCATTCATTTGAATGGATGAAAAATACTGCAAAAATGTTGAAATAATTGGCGTGCTGCAGATTTAAGAAAACGCTTTAAAGTTCAAATCTGCAAGGAAAAAAACAAGCAGCCTGTGCATACGATTTTAGAAATCTCATTCACTTTGCTGGTACTATAAAATACTACGTTTTTTCAGCGTTAAAAACCCATCGTGTGAACAAGCCCTACAGTTTCATAGAATATCTTAATGACAATGTGCACAATTTGCAGGTTACACATCGTTCTTCTATTTGATTCTAACAGATCTTAACTTCTCCACTCAAAATAACTGCGAGTATTACTATTGTACCCCTCCTTAGTGATCACCAGCACCATATAATTAAAGGAAACAGCAGTTTACATTTTTGAGTAGTGGTATGGCTTCATCGGCGCTTGTCCTGTAATGAAAATGATATATTTTTTGTAGAGATTCGATGTGCCAGTTGTGAGAAGTATAATGTTGAAGCCATATGCGAATCAGGCTGGAAGTGCACTGGGGCGTGTCAATGCACTTAGAAGAAGCTATCCAAGTGCATTGAGCCGCCACTAGTGCACTTCCAACCTGATTTACATATGACTTCTACACTAGATTTCTCGAGACTGGCACAAGTGACAAGTCTATTTTGTATGAACAGCGTCTAGGAAATAGGGGATACCCAACCTAAATGCTCAGCAGAGCACAGTATATTGTCACCATAAAAAAACATAGATATTTAAGTTTTGAGGATAAGAGGAAGATAAGGGAAGCTTCACAAGAGGTTTTTTTTTCCTGTGGGTCCATCCCATGCAAAATGTGACAATTTGCTGCACCTTACAAAGCACTTTGCAACTTTACTGAGCACAGCAGCTATCTCTGTGCAGTGTGAATGGGAGCTGAGCTGCCGTACCTGAGAAACATCACTACGCAATCTACAGAGATCTGGTGTTTTGGCTTTGTGTAATCAGTACTTTTTGCTTCTTCAGGACCTGCTAAAAGCTGATCAACAGGAGTTTCGGACCGTCATCAGTTTGATATGGATGACCGACAGCTGCAATCAAAATTATTCAACCTTCATTGTAAATTAGCAAAAGTGGTTTCTTTAAATTCACCACAAACTACCATTTTTACTAACTCTCCTCAGTCTCAGAATTATTCAACCACCTGAATCAAATCCCTCAAAAGTGCAAACATTTTTCTCCAGAAACTGATAGGTCTTCACTAGTGACATCAAATGTGCTTGAGATATAAAACATCAAATACCTGGACTAGCTAGAGGATTTGTTGTCTTTGATGTTTGATGTCATGTTAGAAAAATGGCTAAAGTCTTGATATAATGATATAAATGATATAATGATATAATTGATATAATGATATAAAATTTGAAAGGGACTAAAATGCATGTATTTGGAGCCATAGATAATTTTTGCAATTGGATCTCATTAAAAATGTTGCACCATTTGGCTTTTGCAGACTTTGATTTCCTTAACATTCAACTTTTCTGTGGTGTGTGGCCATAAAACAACTGAAAGGAGCTCAAAGAAAGACAGATAAAAAAAAAGCGACAAGCTTCCCTTCAGACCATCATATCGGGCTGACTGATGGATGTTCAGTTAACTCATTCTGCAGCCAGCAATGGACAGTGCAACACAGAGGCTATAGAAAGAAAACTATGCAAAATATTTAGCGAAACCCAATTCCAAAAAAAATAATTTTAACCCCAATTACATGCATATAAGTAAAAAAATATCCCAACGGGAGGACAACCAATGTAAAAGAAGAGAAAAGGATTCAAAATAAAAAGGATACATAAAGATTCAAAGGTATTGAATGTTCCTGCGGATACTGCTGGAACAGTACAGCTCAAAGTTACAGGAACACTGGCTGCACTACCTGGAAATAGCAAGAAAATAAGATGTCACCAGCTGTCACCAGATTCCTGATAAGGCAAGTGGTAAAACTGTTGAGTGACAAGACCTGCAGTAAGACATGGTGGCTGCAGGCACTGAGACTTCAGTTTATAGATTAGGAGCTTCCTAAATGCTGAAGGCCTCCAAGCATCAGAGGTATGTCTGAAGGAGGAAGAATGAAGCATAAGCTGAAAGGTACACCCTGCCTACAATGAAGCATGACAGTGACTCAGTGATGCCTACAGTGCAGCATGGCCATGGCTTGGTGATGCCTACAGTGAAGCATGATGGTAGATTTGTGATGTCTACAGTGCAGCATGATAAGTGGCTCAGTGATGCCTATAGTGAAGCATGGCAGTGGCTTAATGATGCCTATAGTGAAGCATAGCGGTGGCTCGGTGATTCCTACAATGAAGCATGATGGTAACTCAGTGATGCCTACAGTGAAGCATGGCTGTGGCTCAGTGATACCTATAGTGAACTATGGCAGTGGTTTGATGATGCCTACAATGAAGCATGGCAGCGACTTGGTAATGTCTACTGTAAAGCATGGTCATAGCCCAGTCATGCCTATAGTGAAGCATAGTGGTAGCTTGGTGTTGCCTAAAGTGAAGCATGGTGGAGGCTCATGATGCCTATAGTGATTGTTAGAGTAAAGCATTGCCGTGGCTCAGTGATGCCTACAGTGAAGCACAATGGTAGCTCAGTCATTTCTACAGTGAAGCCTTTCAGTGGCTCCGTGATGCCTACAGTGAAGCATGGTGGTGGCTTGGTGATGTCTAGAGTGAAGCATGGTGGTAGCTGGGTGATGATTACAGTGAAGCCTGGTGGCAGCTTGGTGATGTCAACAGTGAAGTATGGCGATGGCTCAGTGATGCCTACAGTAAAGCCTGGCAGTAGCTTGGTGATGTCTACAGTGAAGCATGGCAGTGGCTCAGTGATGGCTACAATGAAGCATGGTGGTGGCTTGGTTGTGTTCTGAGGCTACTTTTTTTATTCAGCATGTGGAGAATATGGATTACCGTATATACTCGAGTATAAGCCGACCCGAGTATAAGCCAATGTCCCTAATTTTACCACAAAAAACTGGGAAAACTTATTGACTCGAGTATAAGCCTAAGGTGGGAAATGCAGCAGCTAATGGTAAATTTCCCCATTCTGGTACGCATTGCTCCCTCATCGCAAATCCTGGTATGCATGGCTCCCTCATCCCCAATCCTGGTATGCATGGCTCCCTCATCCCCAATCCTGGTATACATGGCTCCCTCATCCCCAATCCTGGTATGCATGGCTCCCTAATCCCCAATCCTGGTATGTATGGCACCCTCATCTCCAATCCTGGTATGTGTGGCACCCCTCATCCACAATCTTGGTATGTATGGCATCCTCATCTCCAATCCTGGTATGCATGGCACCCCTTATCCAAATCATGGTATGAATGGCCTCCTCATCCCCCAATCCTGGTACAGTGGCATGTAAAAGTTTGGGCACCCCTGGTCAAAATCACTGTTATTGTGAACAGTTAAGCAAGTTGAAGATGAAATGATCTCTAAAAGGCATATTGTTAAAGATGACATATTTCAGTTGTATTTTAGGCAAATAAGTATATAGATGTTCTTTTTTTTTCATTTAAAAAAATTACAATAAGTCAAATTGGCCTATGCAAAAGTTTGGGCACCCTTGGAGATTTGTGTGCTTTGATAATTTTGACCAAGGTTTCTGACCTTAATTAGCCTTTTAGGGTTATGGCCTGTTCACTACCATCGTTAGGAAATGCCAGGTGATGAAAATTTCCCAGCTTTATAAAAACCAAGCCTCCTCTAACTTTATGCCAAAAAAACAGCAGCCATGGGTTCTTCTAAGCAGCTTCCTAGCACTCTGAAAATGAAAATGGCGGAGGCCCATAAAGCAGGAGAAGGCTATAAGAAAATAGCAAAGTGTTTTCAAGTTGCCCTTTCCTCAGTTTAAAATGTAATTAAGAAATGGCAGTTAACAGGAACAGTGAAGGTCAAGATAAGGTCTGGAAGACCAAGCAAAATTTCAGTGAGAGCTGTTCGTACGATTGCTAGAGAGGCAAATCAGAACCCCCGCTTGACCTCAAAAGACCTACAGAAAGATTTAACAGACTCTGGCTTTGTGGTTCATTGTTCTACTGTTCAGAGACACCTGCACAAATATGACCTTCATGGAAGAGTTATCAGAAGAAAACCTCTCCTGCAGCCTCACCATAAAATTCAGCATCAGAAGTATGCAAAAGAACATCTAAACAAGCCTGATACGTTTTGGAAACAAGTTCTGTCGACCGAAAAGGTTAAAATAGAAGTCTTTGGCCACAATGATCAAAGGTATGTGTGGAGAAAAAGGGCCACCAAATTTCAGGAAAATAACATCTCGCCAACTATTAAGCATGGGGGTGGATCAGTCATGCTTTGGGGTTGTGTTGCAGCCAATGGTACAGGGGACATTTCACGAGTAGAGGGAACAATGGATGCAATGAAATTTCAACAAATTCTTGATGCAAACATAACAGCATCTGTAAATATGCTGAAGTTGAAAAGAGGATGGCTTCTACAAATGGTTAATGATCCTAAACAAACATCAAAATACACAATAGGCTACCTCAAAAGGTGCAAGCTGAAGGTTTTACAATGGCCCTCACAGTCGCCTCTTCTGAACATCAATGAAAATCTGTGGCTAGACCTCAAAATAGCAGTGCATGCAAGATGACCAAGGAATCTCACAGAACTGGAAGGATTTTCCAAGGAAGAATGGATGAAAATCCCTCAAACAAGAATTGAAAGACTCTTGTCTTGCTACAAAAAGCTTTTACAAGCTGTGATACTTTCAAAAGGGGGTGCTACTAGGTACTAACCATGCAGGATGCCCAAACTTTTGCATTGGTCCATTTTCCTTTTTCGTCATTTTTAAAATGTAAAAGATTAAAAAATATATATTTTTTGCTTAAAATACAAAGGAAATCTGTTATCTTTAACTTTAGGCCTTTTAGAGATCATTTCATCTTCAACTTGCTTAACTGTTCACAATAACACTAACTTTGACCAGGGGTGCCCAAACTTTTACATGCCACTGTATGTATGGCACCCCTCATCCCCAATCCTGGTATGTATGGCACCCCTCATCCCCAATCCTGGTATATATGGCATTCCTCATCCCCTATCCTGATATGCATGGCCCCCTAATCCCCAATCCTGGTATGCATGGCCTCCTCATCCCCCAATTCTGGTATGTATGGAAACCTCATCCCCCAATCTTGGTATGTATGGCACCCCCATCATTGCACACATAAAAAAGTAAACACTTATACTCACCTTCCTTCCTCACCGCTGCTCCAGTGCTGCGTCATTTTCTGCTGCAGCAGCTCATGTCAGCATCTGAGCAGCGCATGGCGTCACTGCCATGAGAGCTGCCGGCATATTCACTCCTCTCCACGCCGGGGCTATGTGCGTGGAAAAGAGTGAATATGCATTATCTTTAGTAGTGGGCACTGTCAGCAGGAGCTGCGACTCAGCGCTCATCTGTGCCCGCTACTAAAGAGAATGAATATTCCTTCTTCTCCACGACCATGAGAGTGGAGAAGGGTGAATATTCACTTCCCTTTAGCAGAGGGCACACGTGGTTGCTGCAGCAGGCGGCTTCTGCATGTACACCGCTCCTCCGCCGCAGTTTCCCCCCACCACTATCCACCACCAGAATTTCTATATACTTGAGTATATACCTGAGTATAAGTTGAGGGGGGCTTTTTCAGCACAAAAAATGTGCTGAAAAACTCGGTTTATACTCGAGTATATACGGTAGGTCTAATACCATTAAATCCTAGGAGGAAATATCATGCTTTCTATGAGGAAGCTGAAAAGTAGGCGGCATTGAACCTTCCAACACGACAATGATCCAGTGCATACCTCACAGTCCACCAAGGCTTTGTTTCAGCAGAAGTCCTGAAAGATTCGGGGGAGGCTGTTATAGTTGCTTGACTTGAACTGCATAAAAAAATCTTTGTTGAGATTTGAAGAATGATGATTATCATAAAGGGGATAGTTCTGAGACTGCAGTAGTCGGTAAAATTTGTAAGTAATTTGGAGAAACCACTTGTTATGTTAGTTCTGTTGAAATATTTAAATTGTAATTGTTTGATTGCTTTATTGCAAACAGCAGAAAGTTTGTACATTTTGTTAATAAACTAGATTTCCAATGGGGATTTGAATCATTTTAATGATATCTGTCCCTAAAGTTTTCCGGATTTCAAAGGAAATGTAAGTGTGACCTATATTTTACTATTGCTAAATTGCAAGTAGTGGTTAAATTATAAGGAATGTATTGTGGGTTAGTGTATGATAATATTTGTGGGGGAAATGATGTCCTAATTTAAATTCAATTTATAGATGACATGGCCAGTGATAGCATAAAATCTCCATTTAATATTACCTGCTTAACCCAGTGTAGGGATTGTACTCTCAGGTGCGATGTGAGGCAAACAAGAGGCATGTTCCTTTAAATGTCCAGTACGATTTATTGGCTTCATAAAATGGCCAGAAAGTAAAATGCAAATGACTCGCCCCCTGGGCCATGGGGCACTCGGATCCGGACAATGGGGGAACGATGGGGGTAGTGGTGGCGACCCGGTCCGTGGCTCAGGGTGGTCAGACCAGTGGTAGTCCCTTTATAAGTTTTAAGTGATGTCCGACTACGCCACCCGTGGATTACGGTTATTAGGAACCGCCGCTGCAAGGCAGACCGCTGGGGCTGATGATGTATGCAGCTGGGATGGTGTGACTCCCCACGGGAAGAGTGCGGCCCCAGGACAGTGTAGTGGATGGTGGGAGTGATGGTGGTGAAAGTCCCGGTACCAATAGTGCTGGAGGCGCAAAGGAGCACACAGACAACAAGTTACAGTCCAGGGTCTTTACTCACAGTTCATTTGTTCCGGGTCACTTCTGTACAGGTAGTGACCACCCAAGCCGGACTGCGTCCACCAGGTGTGGGGCTCGGTCAACTCCCAGGCAGCTCAGAAGTATGGCTCAGGACCCCCTTCAATCCTTCCTCTGGCCTGCCTCACCAGTGACCCACTTTTGTCCAGCTGCCGCGGACTTGTGCGGTTAAACGTGGATCCCGTTCTCCGCTGTCCTTTATGGTGCCTTCCTAGCAGGTTTGATAAGGTGCAAAACCAATAAATGGTCACAGCCTCCGGTCTTTGGCTGAGGGTTGTTTCTCCTCCACCAGCTTGGGATCCGGTACCCTTAATCTGCCTGACCCTTCACCCTGTATTCTCGTGGGTTCTTAGGGTCCCTTCCACCTTCTTGTTCCTGAGCCCTTCTGTTTCTCTCTCTCTCTTCTTCTTCTTTCCTGTTCCTTCTTCTTCTCCTTTCTCATGGAGCTGGGCTGAGAAGAAACCACAGCTCCCCTTCACCTCCTCTCTCTCTCCACTCCACTCTCTTCCTCGGCCTCTCCCTAGGCCCACTCTGGAGTAGAGCTCCTACAGAGCCTCTACTCCCTGTCTTCTCCTCTCTCTGCACAGACTGACTCACTGTCCTAAGATGGTGCCCACCTTTTATACCTCCCTCTAGCCATGAGCCCAGGTGACCAGCAACCAATGGGCTCCTACCTACGCTCAGGAACCGCCCCCTATCTGTCCCTACAGCACTGGGTGTTCCACCCCTCCCTCCCCACTCCAGCAGGGACATGGTCGGTCGTGCCTGCACTTATGTCTAGTGGGAGCACCGTTGACCTGTCCCTCGGAAATGGGGTGAGTGTGCTATATGCAGCTAACTGAGCCCTGGTTCATACTCCATCTTTACTCGGGAGTGGAATATCACACCTCTGGCAGAGGTGCAATACCCCTGTAGCGGCCGAACCCTCGGGGCGCTACACAAACAAACAGTCTTCAGTGCAGACAAAAAGCAAAGTAAACAGTCCCTTTAGCAAAAGTCTCTGGTTAGCCAGCGCTGTGGTCTCACAGGCTGGTGTAGCATCCAGTACACGGCCTAGTCTGGAGCAACCACACACAGGAGACCTTCTCCCTCCAGACACACAGACCATGTGCCAAACAACAGCCTCCATTATATAGGCGGGTAACCCCACCCAGAGGTGAGGGAGGTTGCTGGATCCACCCATTCTCTCCTAGCAACCCATAACCCGTCTCCCAGGTGCACCAATTAGACCTCTTAGTGCATGCGTGCACTAGAGAAATACTCCGGGTTACATCACAGAGACCAGCCATGTCTGTGATACATACCTCCCATCGACTACGCAAACATTAGCCACCTTACACCAGCAAGAACTTTGTCACTGCTGCACAAACATTAAAATAGATGAATCACTACGTCTGGATGGCATATATGGCGCCCCTGAGGGTTCAGTCGCGACAGAGGTACTGCATCTCACCCAGAGGTGTGGTATCTCACTCTCAGGTAAGGAAGGAGTGCTGCCCAGGACCCTAACACCTGCATCCAACACTACACTACTCCAGACCAGCAGGAGGGGCAAGATGCGTCGCTTTCATGCTGAACCCTGTTCCTGGCTGGAGTGGGGGGAACCAAAGTAGGGGGAGCCATGTAGTGGGTGTGGGTGGAGGAAGTAAATCAGGGGAGCACTTGTTGGGAGTAGTATAAAGTGGGAAGCCATCTTGAAAGGACAGATCAGTCTGAGAGGAGAAGTAGTGGGAGCAGGAGCTCTGCAGGAGCTCTGCTCAGGGAAGCAGGGGCCTGAGTGAGGAGGCCCAGAAAAAGGAGAGAAGGAAGGAATGGGAGCAGAGAGAAAGGCTCCAGGAGTGAAGAAAGGATCCCAGGGGTACGGGCAGTTCTGGAGGCCAAGTCTGCCAGGAGGTGGAGGAATCAGGTCGCACAGAGGGGACCGGTCCCTAAACTAGCGGAGTTCTTTAAGTCTCAACTAGGAAATGGAGGCTGCAGTATTTCAGGTACTGCAGCCAAAAGCCACATCTGTCTCACCAAGAAGGTGGCCATAGAGGACCCAGGGGACAGAGAAGACGTCGCCCGGCAAGGTCCGCAGTCACTGGATTGGGACACTAGGTGTGAGGTGCAGGGAGACGGCCAGAAGAAACACACAGAAGGGGTTCCTGTTATGTACTCCGGAGGTACCTGAGGGTTGGCTGAGCCCCTGCACGGTGAACGTAGCATGACGTGGGAAGTTATGATCTGCAGTTGTAACTAGGAGCAAAATAAGAACTGTGAGTAAATCCGGAAGACTGCACCCCACTGTCTCTGTCAATTATTACTGCTGTGCCATCAACCCCTGCACTACACTGCACCACGAGCACTACTTTCATAACAGCAACATCTACACTGCCCTGGAGCTAAGCTCTACCTGTGGAGAGCTAAACCAACTCTGCTGCATTAACAACAGCTCCAGAGGATCTGCTCCGCAGCGGCGGCTCTCCTTAGCCGCATACCACAGGTGGCATCACAAACTTTATATAAGAACTTTAATTCCCCTGTACATATCCCCTTTTATTGATCGCCCTGGGTCACGGACCGGGTCACCGCTACTGTGACATCTCCCCTAGCAACGACCGGCCCGGCACAGAGTACCCCACGACCCAGGGGGCGCGTCACATACACCCCTAAGTTCCGTGTGATTTAAGTACCATGATAGATGACGCGCCCCCTGGGCCGAGTGTGGACGTGTGTGGGATACCCAGAGCTGGGTCTCTAGGGGTTGTAGTCTCCGTGGCGGCGACCCGGTCCCGTGGCTCAGGGTGGTCAAACCAGTGGCTGTCTTGTATAAGTTTTAGGTTAATTGTCCGACTACGCCACCCGTGGATTGCGGTCAGGGTGTACCGCCGCTGCGAGGCAGACCGCTGAGGCTGGTGTTGTATGCGCAGCAGAGAATGGGATGACTCCCCACGGGAGGAGTATAGCCTCAGGGCAATGAGTGTGAATGATGGGAGTGATGGTGCATGAGCGCAGCAGGAACAACTTAGAGGCTTTACAGTGCAGTTCAGGGTCTTTACTGATGATGATAAAGCAGACCCTCCCGGGAGTACTGGCTAGCATAAGAGGCCTGGTCAGTCTGTGAGCAAACAGGAGTTCCCCTAGCCAGGTGGAGTTGTAGGCCTCCCCGTCTGTCTGCACTCTTCCTGGCTACCTTGCTGTAAGCGAGTGGAAGTAGCCCACATCCCTGAGTGTACCGTGTGGTGCTCACCCGTGTGGCTGGTGACTTGGGGCCTTCTGTTAGCCTCTGCTCCTCGATGGCGGTGCTGGTCCCTTGCTTGTGACTGAGCCTCCGGGCTTCTATGGCCAGAGAACCTGAAATCCCCTGCCGGCTGGTTTCTGCTGCTGGATATATAAGTCCCCACAGCCTCGGACTCCTGTATCCGGTTCTTAGATTCTTCTGCCAGGGCGAGCTCTGCTTAGCTCCAGCCCCAGGTCTTCTGCTCCTAGCTCCTACAGAGCTCCTTGCTGTCACTTGCCCTATGCCTGGAACTGTCTCCATGCTCTGACTTCACTAACCCCGCCCCAGACCCAGTTTATAAGGGCAGATTCCTTCCCTCCCAGGACTGGGCAGGCGGTGTTGCATGTTTGAGGGCTCCTGACCAGGAAACCTCCCACTTGCTCTCAGACGTAATATTTCTATTACTGTGGTAACCAGACCCCTGGGGTGCCACATAGACAGAACATTATTATTAATATTTCATGATTTCGTAATGACAGGGTCTGTATCACAGGATTGGTGCATAGCAAATGTGATGCCAATATTCAAAAAGGGGTCAAAAAATGAGCCTGGAAATTATAGGCAGGTAAGTTTAACCTCTACTGTGGACAAATCTTTGAGGGTTTTCAAAGAGATGCTATTCTGGAGTATCTCAATAAGAATAGCCTCATGACCCAACATCAACATGGGTTTATGAGGGATCAGTTCCATCAAACGAATCTGATCAGTTTCCACAAGGAGTTTAGCTAGTCCATAAGGAGGAGTAGTAAATATGTGTAATTGGGTTAATAACTGACTCTGTGATAAAAAACAAAGAGTGGTTATTGTAGCATCGGCGTCTCTGCCTCCTGCCGGGCAGAGACACCGTTCCCCTCACCGCCGTGGTCCAGGTCCGGCGTCCTCTCACTACCCCGCTGCTGTGGCGCGCACCGCGCGCAGCTTCCCAGGCTCTGTGCTTAGGGCGCGCGCGCTCCCTCCCTCTTAAAGGGGCCGCGCGCGCCGTCCTATAGAGTCCTCGGCCAATGGCCGGAGGACTGACCCTATATAAGGCACCTCCTCCAAAATGGAGGTGCCTGTCCAAGGTTGCTGTTCTGTGTGCTAACACTTGCTTCAGCCCTCAGGTCCCGCTGCCTGTCAGTCCTGCTCGTCAGTCTGTCTATAGTTCTGCCCACCAGCCTGCTTACCTGGAAGCACCTGCCAGTTACCTGCCGTGCCCGCCAGCCTGCTTACCTAGAAGCAACTGTCTGTTACCTGTAGTGCACACCAGCCTGCCTACCTGGAGCACCTGCCTGTTACCTGTCGTGCCCGCCAGCCAGCCTTCCTGGAGCACCTACCTGTTACCTGTCGTGCCCGCCAGCTTGCCTACCCGGAGCACCCGTCTGGCTATCTGTGAACCAGCCTGCTTATCTACCCGGACCACCCGTCAGCCTTCCTGCCATCCTCATCCGCTGTACCGGTCAGTTCCTGCCATCTGACCCTTGGGAGTCACCTGCTCTCACACAAGGTCGGTCCCAGAGTGGCACCTGGTCCCCCTGCTCGGTCCCTCCCTGGTTCACGGAGTCGATTGAGCCGCCGTGCGACCTTGGTCAGGCCGAGTAGGCACTTAGTCACGCCCCTTTGGTCCCTCCTTGCACCACAGCACAGAGGTTCCACCACCCGGACCCGTAACAGTTATTAATGGAACACACTCTGATTGGGTCACGGTTAACAGTGAGGTACCAGAGGGGTCAGTATTGGGCCCTCTTCTTTTTAACATATTTATTAATGACCTTGGAGAGGACATACAGAGTAAAATTTCAATATTATCAGATAATACTAAATTCTCCAAGGTAATCAACATAGAGGATGATAATTTGATATCACAGAGAGATTTAAGTAAGTTGGAGGCTTGGGCTGAGAAATGGCTGTTGAAGTTTAATGTTGATAAATGAAAGGTCATGAACTTGGGCAGAGGAAATAAAATGTACAATTATTTACAAAATGGTAAAGCACTGGGTAAAACTGTCAGTGAAAAGGACGTGGGTGTATGGGTGGATGGCAAACTCAACTTTAGCGACCAGTGCCAGGTAGCTGTTGCCAAGGCAAATAAAATCATGGGATGTGTTAAAGAGGCATAAATGCTCATAAAAGAAATTAGTTCTGTCTTAATACAAATCAATTGTGAGGCCACACTTAGAATACTGGGTATAATTTTTTTATCCGGTGTATAAGAAGGACATAGTTGAACTAGAGCGAGTGCAGAGAAGAGCCACCAAGGTTATTACCCTTTGAGGACCTAGGGACTTATTTGTCCCATAGTATTAATTTGAAACCAATTCAATTGAATAAACTTTGGATCTTCAAAAGTTTAAGGGAGTAGGTGAACTGCAGTACCAACACAGGTTATCAAACTTGGGATTTTTCAGTTTAAACTAAGGCTTAGGGATGATCTTATTACAATGTACAAATATGTCATCTTTTTACACGTAGGTTTGCAATGATGACAAGGGCGCATCCTCTACGTCTAGAGGAAAGAAGGTTTAATTATCATCAGCCGGCAATTCTTTACTGTTCAAGAAGTGAGACTGGATTCTTTACTGTTCAAGAAGTGAGACTTTGGATTCTTTACTGTGTGAGCAGTAAGACTATGGATTCTTTACTGTGTGAGCAGTAAGACTATGGAACTCTTTGCCACATGATATTGTAATGGTTGATTCACTAAACAAATTCAAGGAGGGTCTGGATTTATTTACTGATTAAATATAATATTATAAGTTATGGGATAGATTGTGCCTCATGGGGTTTTTGCCTTCCTCTGTATCAACATGTCAGGTTATAGGTTGATTTAGATGGACTTGTATCTTCTTTTAACCTTATAACTAAAAAACTATTTGCATTTGTATAAAAGTAATGTTAACAAATGTGAAGGAAATGTGAATGATAGGAATGACCACAACATACCTTATGTTTGGAGAAAAGAACTTCAATCTCTAAAACATCTTCAGCGTGAATAGTATTAATCTGAGGAACAGCCAACCTCAGGAGCTGGACACAACGGGAACACTCTATGGCTTAAAACAAAACTTCATCTCTTATGTAAATGTTTAGGATTCTGATTCAGTCTGATTGACACTAGGGATCAGAAGGCAACATTTTCCCTTTTTTTGGTTCATGCATTATGGTTTTATTTTGCCTTCTTCTAGGACTGTAAGAGGGAACAAATCTCTAAAATATTTATCCATATCGGTCCCTTTCATTCACATTCGTCACTTGGACTAATATCTTACTTTCTAATAAATCTGAACCACGCTGCTGGATGAGGACTGATCTGTGCCCTGGAAAACATTATTTGGAGGGAAAGTTTCTTTTAAGCTTTCCAATATTAAGAAATACGTAATACAGAGCATAACATGAGATGGGTCTCGGGAATAATCAATAATAGTCAGATTAGTGGCTGCACTTTGTTCCTTTTTGTTTGCCTGGGTCAGTTCAGTGCACCCTGTGGTTCTTAATGTGCCAGCTATTGTGCAATGATACTTTAAAGGCTTCTTCAGGCCAAATGTTTTACTAGTGAAATCAAGACAGAGAAGCTTCCCACCAGCAGAAAAACCAAGCTCCAGTGTGACAATGATGCTGCTTGTATTTTTGTTTTTTATTTTTCCATCCTTTTTCCAGCCGGCAGAGTCGGCCTACAACTGCACAGCATGCCAAGAAAGAAAATGTCCACCAGTGATAACGCCCTGCCCTGGAAGGGAAGCTATAGATCCATGTGGGTGCTGTCGACATTGTGCCAAGCAAGAAGGAGAGATCTGCGGAGGCCCAGACTGGGAATATGGTTATTGTGATAACTACTATAAATGTGCAGCGATCAATGGCACAGGACTGGTAGAAATCCCCAACATAGGAGCCTGCAAAGGTAACTTCATCTGTGCGTCCTGCTCATCTCTTTGTGGGACCTGGGGATTATTTTTTTGTTCCTTCACTCACAGTCGGAGCCGCCAGAACTTTCTCATCTATATGTAGTTTCACTATACGACGTCTGGCTTTTTTGTGTTTATAAGGCCACGTTCACACGTTGCATAAATACTGTATTTTTGTTTTCTGCATGATCCATGCCAAACTACACAAGAACAATCTTCTCTGATTATTGCATTTTTGCTGCATTTTTTAGGCCTTTTCCCCTGTATTTGATACGTTTCTGGTGCAGATGTGAAGCCGCATTTTGAATGTGTTTTTTTATAGTACAGAAAAGCTTTGATTCTGCACTTAAAAAAGTATCTGCAGTTTTTTTTACATGTGTTTTTTTTTAGGGTCCACATAGAAGCCAAGAGAAAAAAAAGCATCAAAACCGCTCAGATCAGCAGCGTCTTCGGAGTACAAAGGGCGCAGTTGTCATGAAATCACATCCACTCTGCTTGCACAGTTAAACACAGTAAAATTTCTGTGCAAAAACAGCAGTAGAAAAAACGCAGCATTTACGCTACGTGTGAACACGGTCTAAATGTCAAAGCAAAGTAGATGTGATTTCATGAAATCTCCGCCCCCTGTGCGTATCAAAATGCTGCTGAACTCTGCGGTTTTGGTGCATTTTTTCTCTATAGGTTTCTAGTTGGAGCCTGAAAAAAACACATTTTTAAGTGCGGAATCAAAGCTTTTCTGTAGTATTAAAAACGCGGATTCACATCTGCACCAAAAAACGCATCAAATATGATGAAACATAAAAAAAATACAGCCAACACTCAATAATCAGAGAAGATTGTTATTGCGTTGTGTGGTGCAGACACCTGCAGAAAACATGCAGAAAAAAAGCAGTAGAAAAAACAAAGCATTTATGCGACGTGTGAACACGGCCTCAACGTTACATTTTTTATGTGTTTAATAGAGAAAAACACTAATCACGCCATTTTTTTTGCGCCATTTACCGATTCCCGTAAATAATCTGAATCCGATTACAGGGACACCAAATATGTCCATGTTATTTGCTGATGTTTATTATTTTTTTTAAAAAGCATTAAACCTGACATTATTGTAAGTTTTTTTCATTATATTTTAGTAATTTTATAGGAAGAAAAAAAATCTCTTTTATTCTTGCTCTACAATAGAGACTTCAAATACACTGCTGAGTATTAGTGTAATCTGCCTGTGGAGTCAGAGCCTGCAATACAGATCAAGTATACAAAATTCTCCCAGTGACATCACGAGAGTCTGTGGCTCAATTACTTTAGCACTTGCCTATAATTTGAAGGTTGTTTGTTTTTTCTAACTGCTTTTTATTATTTTTAGTAATTTTATAGGAACAGAACATTTTTTCTTCACCTCAGTACTCAAGTACAAAGAAATACACTGTTGTATACACATTAATTTTTGGGCTCACTGCCTCCAATACATCTTAAGATTACCAACTTCTCCTATATTTATCATTATGGGCTGTGGATCATAGCTAGAGCTGCTACCTGAGAGCATGGAGATGCAAGTTGGAGACCTGATCAAGGGAGAAGCAGTAAATAGTATAGTATGATTTCATTTATGTCAGTGCGATGAAGACGTCGGAGAGAGGCGAGTATTAAAAGCCGTGTTAAAGACTTGACGTGTCGGGACAGTCCCGCTGAATCTGGGATGCTTGGGAGCGATGGTATAACTACCTTGTGTCTTGTTGCTGTGCTCAGTCTTGCTATTATGTATGACGTGTAATATGAAACTGTCATCCACATTCTCACCTTTTTAGCAGAGGTTAGCTATTACTTACCCAGTTTTAAGCCCCCTACACAGCTGTTTCTGTTTCAGTTAATTACACACAAAAATGACAATCATTATCACTTGTCTGGTATAATTGTTTAGTCATACACCTGTCTATAATCCTACAAAGTACTTCATTTTGAGTAAGTGTCTGAAAAAATTGGTGCTGTTTTGAAGACAAAGGTTGGTCATACCAAATATTCTATCTATGTGATCTAGATTTCTCTTTTGTTTATTCACTTTGCAATTTGTTAATTGATTAAAATAAACTATTAACTCAGGGATCCTCAAACTTTTTAAACAGGGGGCCAGTTCACGGTCCCTCAGACCATTGGAGGGCCGGAATATAGTTTTTAAAAAAATCTATGAACAAATTCCTACGCACACTGCACATATCTTATTTTGAAGTAAAAAAAACAATGCAGGAACAAATACAATATTTAAAATGAAGAACAAATAAAGTTAAATCAACCGGTATTTCAATAGGCAGGTAAATGTCCCCAATGCGCAGCATAGGTCCCCAATAGGCAGGTAAATATCCCCAATAGGCAGCATAGGTCCCCAATAGGCAGGTAAATATCCCCAATAGGCAGCATAGGTCCTCAATAGCCAGGTAAATGTCCCCAATAGGCAGCATAGGTCCCCCATAGGCAGGTAAATGTCCCCAATAGGCAGCATAGGTCCCCAATAGGCAGGTAAATATCCCCAATAGGCAGCATAGGTCCCCCATAGGCAGGTAAATGTCCCCAATAGGCAGCATAGGTCCTCAATAGGCAGGTAAATGTCCCCAATAGGCAGCATAGGTCCCCCATAGGCAGGTAAATGTCCCCAATAGGCAGCATAGGTCCTCAATAGGCAGGTAAATGTCCCCAATAGGCAGGTAAATATCCCCAATAGGCAGCATAGGTCTCCAATAGGCAGGTAAATGTCCTCAATAGGCGGCATAGGTCTCCAATAGGCAGGTAAATGTCCCCAATAGGCAGGTACATGTCCCCAATAGGCAGCATAGGTCCCCAATAGGCAGGTAAATGTCCCCAATAGGCAGGTAAATATCCCCAATAGGCAGCATAGGTCTCCAATAGGCAGGTAAATATCCCCAATAGGCAGCATAGGTCTCCAATAGGCAGGTAAATGTTCTCAATAGGCAGGTAAATGTCCCCAATAGGCAGCATAGGCCCCATGCAGGATGTCACCCCCCTTATAATGCCCCATGCAGGATGTCCCTTTCTCCCACCATATAATGCCCCATGCAAGATATCACTCCCCTGTCTTTATAATGCCCCATGCAGGATGTCACCCCCCCATATAATGCCCCATGCAGGATATCACTCCCCTGTCTTTATAATGCCCCATTCAGGATGTCACCCCCCCAAATATAATGCCCATGCTGGATGTCACCCCCCATATAATGCCCCATGCAGCATGTCACCCCCCCATATAATGCCCCATGCTTGATATCACTCCCCTGTCTTTATAATGCCCCATGCAGGATGTCACCCCCCTCCCATATAATGCCCCATGCTGGATGTCACCCCCCATATAATGCCCCATGCAGCATGTCACTCCCCCATGTAATGCCCCATGCAGGATGTCACCCCCCCATATAATGCCCCATGCAGGATGTCACCCTCCCATATAATGCCCCATGCAGGATGTCCCTTTCTCCCACCATATAATGCCCCATGCAAGATATCACTCCCCTGTCTTTATAATGCCCTATGCAGGATGTCACCCCCCATATAATTCCCCATGCAGGATGTCCATTTCTCCCACCATATAATGCCCCATGCAAGATATCACTCCCTTGTCTTTATAATGCCCCATGCAGGATGTCACCCCTCATATAATGCCCCATGCAGGATATCACTCCCCTGTCTTTATAATGCCCCATTCAGGATGTCACCCCCCAATATAATGCCCATGCTGGATGTCACCCCCCCATATAATGCCCCATGCAGCATGTCACCCCCCCCATATAATGCCCCATGCTTGATATCACTCCCCTGTCTTTATAATGCCCTATTCAGGATGTCACCGACCCATATAATGCCCCATGCTGGATGTCACCCCCATATAATGCCCCATGCAGCATGTCACTCCTCCATATAATGCCCCATGCAGGATGTCACCCTCCCATATAATGCCCCATGCATGATGTCACCCCTAATATTATGCCCCATGCCTCCATACATTAAAATGAAAAAAAAATACAATACTCACCTCACTTCTCACCTGCTGCCGCTGCTCGGGTCCGTCTCCGGCATCTTCCCGCTCTGCGCTGCCTGTGACGGCTCAGGGGAGGGCGCGGTGGAAAAACGTCACCGCACCCTCTGACCTGAGAAATCACAGGGAGCGCACAGCAGGAAGACAGCGGATCTGCGGAGGCACGGGGAGAGGTAAGTATCCGGCTGCCGGGGCCCTGAGGAAGCGGGAGAGAGCAGGCGCTGACACCGCTCTCTCCCGCCCACAGCCCGGCGGGCCGGATAAAAATCCTCAGCGGGCCGCATGTGGCCCGCGGGCCGTAGTTTGAGGACCCCTGTATTAACTCTTCTATTTTTGCAAGCATTAATGTTTTGGAGCATTTTTTCTACTTGTTTAAAACTTTTGCACAGTACTGTATATGTGCAATATACGTCCAAATCATTTACTCTTATTTTTCTCTGCTACAGATATGCCTGGTTACACAAGAGCATCAGTTTACTTTGAAGATGATGATGAGAACTGTCCGGAGCACTCTGGCTGTTATAAAGTCATGGGGATGTGTGACTGTATCACTAAGCGTACATGCATACCAGACTTCAGCATGTCCAAATACACTCCTCTATATTGTGACCGCAGATTTGATTCACGTAAGTTTATTAAGGGAAACCCATCAGCAACTTTTACCTACCAAATAATTTATATGACTGTGTAGCCTTTGTGACAAAGTCACTGGCAAAGTACTTGAGGGGAGATATGTAGCACTGAGATTGTTAGCTCCAATAATATAAACAAAGAAAAAATGTTCCAGCACACGAAATGATGAGAGAGGTTAATCTGCCATGTTTAGTACTAGGGTGATTAAACACCTGTAGAGAGGGAGGAATTCAAAGGATAAATTCAAAGCCTTTTAGAGCATTTGGTGTGGGTGGGTCTGGATTCACAAGCTCTGGAGCTGTATTATCATGTGAAGGAAAGCTAAACCTTGGATTGTTTGTTCCTGAAGTGGGTGGTTTACCGTAGCAACAAGGACCGTGCCATACGTTATGTTTTGTTTTTTTTCTATTAGAAGGAAGGCTGTGTTTGTTTTCTAACATTGCTGTGGTTTATGTAGTACTCTTAATAAACCAGAGGAAGCTTTAAAGAGACAAAGTTCCTGTGTCAAACCAAGTAGGATCCCGACAATGACATGTGAAATAATTAGCCGTTTATTGTTGTCTCAACATACAAGTCATCAGACGTTTCAGCGTCTGAGGACTTGTATGTTGAGACAACAATAAATGGCTAATTATTTCACATGTGAGTGTCGGGATCCTATTTGGCTTGATCTGCATTTCTTCTACGTGCACCACAACAACCATATGGAGTGCCGACTAGCCTGCTTTTTCCAGTGTTTCTATGTCTACCTTCATTTGCAGCCGAGTGAACTGATCTACCACAGTTGGTGTTAGAAATACGGGCAACATCCCCAGGAAGCAAGTGTGATGGCTGGGAATAAACTTCATGTCTTGGGGGAAAGGCAGCTGTAAGGATAGGACAGTGGTCAGACAAAATCAAGGTGCTGATTAAGCACCTGGTCTAAAGCCAGCAGCAACAGCAGCTGCAGCAGCAACAGCTGGCACAACAGGAGACAAGTAAGCTGCTTATGCAACAGCTGCGACAGCAGCAACAGCACCAGCACTGACAACAGCAGCAGCAGATTGATTTACTCACAGAAGCGGTTCGTAGCACGGGGGCAGCTCCGATTTCCAATGTAAGCTGATGATTTCTCTGTCAAGAAGACGGTACGGAGAGCCTTGCAGAAAATGACCCCGAGTGGTGACATAGAGGCCTTTTTAACCGTTTTTGAAAGAGTCGCCGATAGAGAGAAACTCCCGCCAGAGTAGTGGGTGTAAGTCCTGGCGCAATACTTAACGGAGGAGCCACAAAAAGCCTACTATGATTTGAACTTACAAGATGCCAAAGAATATGTAAAAATTGGAAACAAAAAATTTTGGCGCTTGGGGGGGACAATGTCTGTCAGGGCACAATGGCTCCACCGCTGAGCATATCACCGTGACAAACCCCCTTGCTTCCAAATGTTTAATCTGCTGCACCTCATCTAAAAGTGGTTACAGCCGGAGTCCTCTACACCAGCACGGATGGTGGAGTGAGTTGTAATGAACTGGTTGGTGCACTCCCTTCCAAGCCCGATGCTGATTTGGGTTGCCCAAGGAGATCCCCGGAACGCCGATGACTTGGTCAGACTGGTCAAAAGGTATCAGGGGGTCAACGGATCCTTGGGGAGGCAACCCACTCCATACTGGGGGACGGAGGTTAAAAAAGGGATGGGGCATCCAAAGTCCAAGGGGGCAACTGAGGTCATGCTGAGGGCCTCATTGGGGGATGTAATTTGCTGGAGATGTCACGGCCCAGGACATATAGCTGTCCATTGTCCCCTAACCACAAATGGACTGCAGCATGGGATGCTGGTGTTTATTCTATCCATATCCAGCTTGCAGTGTTGACTGTTCACCCGGCAAGGGGCCTCAAACTTGTCCTGTAAAAGTGAATGGCCTGCATATGACTGGACTATTAGACTCAGCGAGATGGGTGACCATCGTGAGAGCCACACACCCTCTCCAATTGATCCTTGGGAAGAAGGTGGGCATTCGCTGCATTCAGGGGGATGCTAAAGACTATCCTCTGGCCAGAGTGGTCACTGAGTCCCATGAGGTCGGCGTGGTCCAGGATTTATTGCACCCAATTGTCATAGGTTGAGACTTTGTGTTTGTTTTGGACTTGTGGGGGAGGAGCGGAGACGGGTTGGCCCCAAAAAAGTTTCACCAACCCCAGAGTATGATGAGTTTCCCTTCTGTGTAATGGGTGAAGAGGAGAAGATAGTATCCCCTGAGGCTGACATTCCTGAGATAGGGATGACCAGAGAAAATTTTTGGTTCACCCAACCTAACTTTGAAAGAGGCATTCAATAAGGTAACCGTTATAAACGACATAACACAGGAGTCGGGTGTGGACACTAGGTTTCGTTATTTCATGTTGAGTGGGGACTTATTCTACTGGGTTACTAAGGTGAGATAGTAGATAGTAGAGCAATTGTTAGTACCAGGACCCTATAGACAAGGGGTGTTGGACAAGGCCCATTCACATGTCTTGGGTGGCCATCTAGGGTTAGACAAAACTCAAGAACGGGTCATGCAGAGGTACAATTGGCCCAGATGTCACTGTGAAATCCTAAGGTATTGCAAGTTCTGTCCCACCTGCCAGTTAATCGCTACCACCTCTCCCTTCCAGAATCCTCTCTTGCTGCTATCCGTCACGGCAGGGCCACAGATAAACCATGTTGAAACTCCATGTTGGCTGGACAGACCAGAAGGGGACACTAAGGGTGTCACAATGGCAGAAACAGCCCAGAAACAACAGTGCTGAGAACTGGTTCAGCGGAACCAGGACCTGTTTTCGGAGTTGCTAAGACATACGCAGGTTGGTGAACATAGAATCCTTGAAGCCCGCCGCAAAGTGATTTCGAAGGAGGGGGCTAAATTTGACACGTATCTGATACCCGGTAACGATGAACTCATAGAGAAGCTAGGGTCAGCCGGATACATTACCTCCCTGGACATAACGAAAGGTTACTGGCAAATCCTCCCCTCTCAAAGTGCCAAGAAGAAGATGGCCTCTTTTACACCTGACGGTTGCTTTCAGTGTACCAGAAGCCCATTCGGGCTGCCAAGAGACCCAGCTACCTTACGGAGGGCCATGGACCAGATCTTAGCCCCTCACAAAAAGTACACCACAGTTTACCTCAATGATATTGTGATATTCAGCCCGGATTGGGGAAGTCATCTGCAGAAGGTCCAGGCCATGCTAGATGTGCTGAGGAAAAGGGGGTTTACCATAAACCCAAAGAAGTATGCCATCATGAAAAAGAAAGGGAAAATTGTCCGAAACCGGTCTCCAAGGAACAGGTTCGGGCATTTCTGGGAATGGTGAGATACTATCAGTGGTAAATCCTGAATTTTGCCATGATAGCCACACCCATGACTGACCTTCTTAAGGGTACGAAGACATCAATGACCAAATGGCCCCTTGAAGCAGAGATGGTGTTCCAAGGATTGAAACTCAGGGCTACTGGTCTTCATGTTTCATGTGGAACACAAGCCTGGGAAGCTGCATGGTAATGCAGATGCCCTGTTTAGGCTTCCCTGTTTGGTGACTGAAGGTGCCAAAACCTACGGCTTTGGGCAGAGGGGGGGTATGTGACAAAGTCACTGGCAAAGTACTGGAGGGGAGATATGTAGCACTGAGATTTTTAGCTCCAGTAATATAAACGTTGAAAAAATATTCCAGCACACGAAGTGATGACAGGGGTTAATCTGGCATGTTTAGTGCTAGGATGATTAAACACCTGTAGAGAGGGAGGAGTTCAGAGGATAAATTCCCAGCCTTTGAGAGCATTTGGTGTGGGGTGGGTCTGGGCACACAAGCTCTGGAACTGTATTGTCATGTGAAGGAAAGCTAAACCTTGGGCTGTTTGATCCTGAAGCGGGTGGTTTCCCGTAGCAACAAGGACTGTGTCATACGTTATGTTTTGTTTTCCTGTTAGGCCGGGAAGGCTGTGTTTGTTTTTTATCATTGCCATGGTTTATGCAGTACTTTTAATAAACCAGTGGAATCTTTAAAGAGACAGTGTTCTACCTCCATGTGCAGCCGAGTGAACCGATCTACCACAACCTTTAAAAGATAAACACCACCAAGAAATTGTGTTTTGAACTTCAGTCTGGAAGTGCATTGTTGCTAACTAGCAGCATCTTAAACTGGCTGATTGACAGGTCAGTGAACAGTGTACCAGAGCAAATGAACTGTCAATCAGCCAGGGGGAGGGTGCTACTTGTTTGTTGCTTGGAAATACAGCGTGCGTTTGAGAAGCTGTAAGTGAATCATCACGCCCCAATGTCCTTCCAGAACTTAAAAACACAATTTCCTTCTGCTAAAGCAGCACTTTGGGGTCATACAGCGATTAATTGGCTTATCTATTAAAGGACTACACAGTCATATAATTGTTATCAATATTTGTCCCAATATAGTACATTGCACTTCAGAAACACATATGAACCAATTAGATATGTGATACTATACATCCCAGAAATAAATAAGAGGTCTATGACATAATAAAAACTTCAAAGTTTATTAGAAAAATTAATAAAAATTAAAAATAAAATCATGTAAAACAAGGAATGCCTCTAAAGGAACTTCACACACCTGCATATATTAATATTGCTTGTAAAACCACAGAAACAGTAAGGTATATATCATAGTACCTTGCCAGTGCATAGCATTTTTACTACCTGTATAATTAAGGTTTTCTCTCTGGTTCACAGACTACAGTATATCATATCACCCACGAATCAACTAAATTCCATATTGAGCATATAAATGTATAAAGAATTTTACCTGAACATTAGCTATTAACTGTCGCGGTGGGTCTAATTGAGCGTAGCAGGTCTGGGGCAGTGGGACATATCAGACCTGTTAAACTGAATTAGACACACAGCGACATTTAACCGCTTCTTTCTTGAAGCGGCTTCATTGGTGGTTTTGCTGTCATTCTTGTGGCGGCTCTGCTACTTTTGCTCTATTTTCAAGTATAGAGCGTGGGTGGCTTCTTAGCGGAACCCGCCTGGAAAATGAACATGTCACTCCTTTTGACTTCTTCAAGGTTTCCGAACCCAGAAGCGGATAAAAAAAAAAATGACATAAGACAGAACTGGTGCACAGCAATGTCTTTTTGACGTTGTTGTGCATTATGTTCTTTTTTTGGGCAATTTTACATCTTTTTCTTAGGTGGAATCCAGGAGGCATCCACCTGAAAATGATGCTTCGTGCACATACTTTCAAGGGTATGTTCACATGGAGTTATTTGTTGTGTCAAAAAAAGTTGATGTGTCCAAGCAGCAACCCTAAAAGTCAACATCGACTCTTTAACGAGCCTTGCCATGTGACTTAGGATAAAAGCCAAAACAGAATCTCAATTTGCAGATTCATGTTTTGGGTTGTTTGCCCCTCATCGGTGCAAAGTATGATATCTGATTTGGCTGTATGAGAAGCTTCTGACTGTAGTCTAAGGGGTAACGTTTCTCCTTGTGGAGAGTGACAAGCAATTCCTGACATGCCAGAGTGAGGAGACTTATATGCCATGCATACATGGAACCTATAGCTGTTCAGTTTAATTACATCTGATCATCATTACATGCAGAGGCCAAATAATCCAAATAGTCTAATAAATTATTTGTTAAAAATGTAAAAAATAAGCAAGTCTTCCGGGTTACGAGAAGGCATGACTGTTCTTCTGAGCTTCAAAAACAATGTGGAGGGAGGAGCAAAACGAATTTTTATATATATAACGTGTTTTATTTTTTCTTTAGCTGATTATGATCATTTGTTTGAATATAAATGCACCCGCTATGGCTGCGACCTCGTGGACAACCAATGTAAATGCGAAGGTAGCGGATGTGACCGTACATTTGAATATGAGGATAAAAAGAGTTGCCACAAAGTGATAGGTATGATTTTACTTCTCTACCTGATGTAAAGCATTGTACTAAATATGTGTCCATGTTACCCTATTATTGTTGGTCAAATAAGGACGCTTTTTTACCTTGCTCGTTCCAGAAGAGCGTCTATGTGCAAATGTGACCTGTCCTGAAGAAGAGCCAATGAAGTGTCCACGTGATTCGGTGGCCACAAAACCCCATACTCCTTATGGCCAGTGCTGTCCGACTATACCCAGCGAGTGCACGTGCAACTTCAAAGTATGCAACTACAATTGTCCGGACGAAAAAAGAAAAGTGATGGCTTGGGAATCAGATGGTATTCCTGGAAGATGCTGCGATAAATTTCTATGTCTGCTATAACCGAGAAAAGGGTCAAGTGTGGGTCTCCTCCTCCGCCACACCAGAAATATCAGGAGAGTGAAGAATTAGAATACATCAAATGCTTACATAAAGGAATGTCCTTAGCATTGTACAAGCCAGCACCATAATTCATTTTTGGCATTCATAGAAGGTCATCTATGTATCCTCCAACCCCAACCCTCACTGGAACGAAGCATAGTCCCCATGCTAGACCTTTAGGTCGCACATTACAACCGACCTTTGTGGTCACCTCTTAGCTTTCAGATATATTCAATGATCTGTAAAGTTTTCCACATGTGAATAAAGCTTTAATATAATTGTATGATACAAAGTTCTGCAGCTTTCTTATATAGTTTGGGTTCAATTTCTTACTTATTCCCTTGGAAGTTGTCAGTAAGTAGATGCATTGACAGTAGAGATGAGCGAACCTTTTCTAAATTCATATTTATCTGCTTTGGTGAAAATGTACGAAAAATTAGATTTGCAGTGAACTGCTTCGTTGCAAATGGCAAGCACAGCGGAGTAGAGACGTGCTGATTAATCAGCGGAGAATCGACTTTGCAGTACCCAGCAAGTTCAAATACTTTACGAACAAATACTGTACATTTTTTCAGTGTTTTATAGCTTTTCCCCTCTATTTATATGGTTAAGGTGCGACATTCTCTCACTATCCAGATTCACCGCAAAATGGCTGCTGCATTCCCTTCCTCTGCTTTTATATAGTTTTTATACAATTGTACACAATATTGTAAATGTGGCCGGCTAGTGACTTGTATAGAAGCAAAACTATGTTCTTGCCATGGGTATCTATGCCTCTTTTAATGAATCCCATGATTTTATTTACCTTTTCAGCAGCTGCCTGGCACTGGTCACTAAAGTTGGCTTTATTGCCCACCCAAACACCCTCTGTTTCAGTCACAATGAGATGAACAGATTGATCAGTGGAGGATCAACTTCGCAGTACCCAGAAAGTTCAAATACTATGTGATCAAATACTGTACAGTTTCTTTGGTGTTTTATTACATTTTCTTCCTATTGATATGACTAAGTTATGAGGTATGATGTCCTGTCATTATTCAGATTCACCACAAAATGGCTGCTGCATTCCCTGCCTCTGTTTTTATACAGCTTTTTATAAAATTGTACACAGTATTCTAAGTGTTGCCACACTAGTGACTTGTATAGAGGCAAAACTATGTTCTTGCCATGGGCATCTAGGCCTCGTTTAATGAATCCCATGGTTTTAATTGCCTTGGCAGCAGCTGCCTGGCACTGATCACTAAAGTTGACTTTATTGCCCACCCAAATACCCTCTGTTTCATTCTCAATTTTACCCAGGGGTTTACCATTTAGTACATAATTGTACATTTTATTTCCTCTGCTCAAGTGTATGACCTTACATTTATCTACATTAAACTTCAATTGCAATTTCTCAGTCCATGTCTTCACCTTACCTATACCTCTCCATAATATTAAATTATCCTCCTCTCTGTTAATCACCTTGCTTACTATCATCTGCAAATATCATACTATATATTATAAAATGAAATATTATGATAAAGTTTATAAAAAAAAAAAAAATTGTGATACACTCTTCTTTAAATGTAATTATACTGCAATACCAAATATGATCTATAGACAGAAGTGGCGCTGTTCTGGAAAAAAAAATCTAATCTTGAACAACCCATATACTAATTTCATAGTATGTTAGATTTGTAGATAAAATCAGATACACCTGATCTAATTTGATAGAACAGAAATTTGGGAAAATTGTCAATGAAATATGAATGATACACAAGAAACTCATCACAACATACACAGAACAGAACATTATTTTATTAAATTAAGTCAGACAAATATGTACAACATATTTGTGACCCCAGAAGTAATAAATACAGAGAACGACAATCACACAAGATTGCATTGTGCAATATAAACATATACAACACATGTATAACACAGCAGGGTAATAAAATACTGGGGGTCGTAGTACAAAACATTTCTCATATATAAATATTGTTTAAATATCTCACACATGGCACGAGAGTAATAGACAAGTTCTTCAAAGAAAATCTGACGCCACTTGTTTCCCTAAGAAATAGACATTCATTGTCTATAAAAAAAATCTACTCCCTCCCATTGGACTTTACCCTATTTTTGAGTAACATCGTTGATTCACCAGAGATGTAATGAGGCTTTTTTAATGAAGATCAACAGGAAATGGTTCTTTAATGACAAACAAATCTCTACAAAATGATTTACATTATGATAAACATGAAATAGAAATTAATTGAATGCAGAATTATTCATGCCCATTGGGTTGTAAGTTTGCATAGATGGTACTCTATGAACTAGGGTTAGAGCTGTGGTTAGGACTATGTTTTCGGCTCGGGTTAGGGGTAGAGCTAGGGCTGCAGTTAGGGCTATGGTTAGTGCTGGGATTAGGGGTAGAGTTAGGGTTGAGGTTAGGGCTATGGTTAAGGTTCAGATTAGGGCTAAGGTTAGGGCTGAGTTTAGGGCTATGATTAGGGCTAGGGTTAGGACTATGGTTAGGACTAGGGTTAGGACTATGGTTAATGCTGGGGTTAGGAGTAGAGTTAGGACTGAGGTTAGGCTTATGGTTAAGGCTCGGGTTAGGGCTATGTTTAGGTCTCAGGTTAGGTCTATGATTAGGGCTAGAACTAGGGTTAGGGCTATGGTTAGGTCTCTGGTTAGGGCTATGGTTAGGTCTGAAGTTAGGGCTATGATTAGGGCTAGAGTTAGGGCTTTGGTTAGGGCGGGGGTTAGGGCTAGGGTTAGAGCTATGGTTAGGCTCGGGTTATGGGTAAATTTAGGGCTGAGGTTACGACTATGGTTAGTGCAAATGTTATGGGTAGAGTTAGGCCTGGGGTTAGGGCTAGGGTTATGGCTAGGGTTAGGGCTAGGGTTAGGGCCGGGGTTAGGGCTATGATTAGGGTTAAGGCTATGGTTAGGACTAGGGTTAGGGCTATGGTTAATGCTGGAGTTAGGAGTAGAGTTAGGACTGAGGTTAGGGCTATGGTTAAGGCTCGGGTTAGGGCTATAGTTAGGTCTCAGGTTAGGTCTATGATTAGGGTTAGGACTAGGGTTAGGGCTATGGTTAGGTCTCAGGTTAGGGCTATGATTAGGGCTAGGGCTATGGTTAGGACTAGGGTTGGGGCTATGGTTAGGTCTGAAGTTAGGGCTATGATTAGGGCTAGAGTTAGGGCTTTGGTTAGAGCGGGAGTTAGGGCTAGGGTTAGAGCTATGGATAGGGCTCAAGTTAAGGGTAGAGTTAGGGCTGAGGTTAGGACTATGGTTAGTGCAAGGGTTATGGGTAGAGTTAGGCCTCGAGTTAGGGCTATGGCTAGGGCTCGGGCTAGGAGTTGAGTTAGGGTCTCTGTAAAGTATTATTAATTTTTATTGTTAAAGGTCAACCAATAAGATGGGTCAGATTTGCCAAAATGAGGGTGTCTTTGTATAGATCGCTCTCTATAAAAACTATCTGCCTTCATAGTCATCATCAACTTACATTCGAGCCCAAGGATGAAGAGATAAACTCTAGACCCTAATCCAACAAAGTTGTTATAGATAGGTCCACAGCTCATTTCGACACCCCAAAACTTAAAGGCTGTGGCTACATGACGACTTTGGTTGTGACACCTGTTGCACGGCGCAAGTCCGCTATGTGTAATCATCGCAGTGTAATACAAGTGAGTGGGGTCGCATTGTTATTCCACAATTCTAACCGCATGGGACTTCTTGTGACTTCCAGTATCCTCAGGATCGCAATGCGACGCCATTCATTTATATTGTGCTGCCATGTATCACACCTATCAAACTGATGTAGCCCCAGCCTAATGGTCTATTCTCATTCATGTGCTTCTGCAGAATTTGTGCATTGAGTGTACTTTATTCAGGAGTACTCTCTAGATAATTGTTTTCCATTAAAAAGGGATTCTTCACCTTTTGGTGCATTTTTTTTTACTTACATACTTGTCTTTAGGGTTAAAAATAATTTTTGGATTTTATTAAAAATGTTGCACCCTTTAACTTCTATAGCTTCTGTGTTGCACTATGTATGCGGAATGAGTTCACAGAGAATCCATCAGTGAGCTCATGCTGACGGGAGCGTTTGTAACTCTGTTATGTCTTTTTCTGAGCTTTCCTCAGCTAATTTATGACCACAGGCCACAACAAAGTTAAATGAGCAAGAAAACAAAAAGCCTGTAAAAGCCTTTAAAAGCCAAACTGTGCAACATTTTTTTAATGAAACCCAATTGCAAAAAATAATTTTTTAGCCCCATTTAAGTGAAAACAATGTTATTAAATGTGGGCAACCCCTTTAAATTGACTCGTCACCCATCACAGGTTAATTTGACTCCATTTACGAATCAATTTCTTGATGTGATCAATTGATGATCACATTAATAGGGAGCTAATACTTATGCATTCAATTAGCTTATATTTAATATCAGTGTAATGATTAATTGATATTAAATAGTATTTAAAGACTCATTCATGTAAGTCTAACTAAAGAAGCTTTCTGAGATTAGAAAAAAAAAAGGACCGGAAACAGCACCACTCTAGTCTATAGGCTGTGCCCGGTATTGCAAAACCAAAGAAACAAGGCGGAGCATAAGTTACTATAGGGTATATGCTCATTTTGTTTTTTCCTTGGGTTTTGTCTGTGAAATGGCCACAGTGTGAACATGCTCTTACACATTGCACGTATACCAACTTATGCTCCGGCTCATTTGTTTGGTTTTGCTGTAGTTTCTTGAACATTCTACAAACAGGGGTGTGGCTCCTCCTTTTTGAGCTAGGCATATCATCTATATAACTTCCATTACACAGGTGGCTGATCAGTCGGCCCCTGTCCGGCTCTGCCCTCATTCACATTGAGGTCGGCTGACACATGGTAAGGTTTTAATACTAGAAACAGGATAGGACCATCCCGATTGGGTACACCTTGTCGCGGTGGGATGACTTTTATACTTTTTGATCAAAATAGTGTTTATTAGGTACCCTATATTATTTCCGTGGACTATTACTATTTACTTATTTACTTACTATAGGGTATATGCCCATTTTTTTTCTAGGGTTTTGCCTGGTATTGCGCCTAAGTCCCATTCACTGCAATTCAGCGCACGGCCCTTTGACAAGACTGGTTCTGTTTTGGAGAATAAAGACAACCCCTTTAAATCCACTGTTTATTTCATAGCAGAATGGAGGCAGGTGCTCTTTAAATATTTCCCTGCCCATAAAATCTAAATAAAGACAAAAGGTGATTGAGATCTGGACTCAATATATGATATTATCCTGCTGTCTGAGATATATAGGGTTCCTGCCATACATGTAGATATATATTCTATGTATGTATTGCACTATTTCTCCCCTATTAATAGCATCGGTGGATGCTAATGGGTTAACAATCACTGCATTTATAATACATGCAGCAGCACCCTTGAGATCTACAGGGTTCCTGTGCATATTAACAATATAAATGGCAGGTAGAGTACTAGTTGGTGGCAGGTGGATGGGTTAATGAATTAAAGGGGAACTCCACCTTGGAGATTTCTTTGATTTATCCAGAATATACTCTTGCCTGCAGGTAAAATCTATAAAGCGATATCTATTCTAGTGGAGAATATCTGTGTTTTTCTGTAAAAGTAGATTCAATATTCCCCATAGGACAGGTGAGTGGCTGGTGACTACTGGCCACAATCATAAGCTCATATTGTTCTCCCACAGCTCCCATTTATACTTGATGATGTCTGTAGGATAATGTGACGATGACGCCGGGACATAATGTCTGCAGTACCAGGTTTTTAGGAACATCCCAAAATTACAAGTGGAAATTTTGCCTTCAGCTAAGCGAGGCTCAGTTAACGGAAATGTGTCATCAGAAAATGTCCTATTGTATAAAGTGTAACTGTCGGTTCAGGAGAACTTGGAGTAGAATGTCCGTGTCTTCCTCTAGCTCCATCTCCATAGAATGTTATGAGCACCAACTGTCATTTTCTTCTAGCTCCTCCTCCTTTTCTCACTCTATAGAATGTTATGAGCACCAACTGTCATTTTCTTCTAGCTCCTCCTCCTTTTCTCACTCTATAGAATGTTATGAGCACCAACTGTCATTTTCTTCTAGCTCCTCCTTCTCTTCCTTCTCCATACAATTTATGAGCACCAACTGTCATTTTCTTCTAGTTCCTTCTCCTCTTTCCTCCCCATAGAATGTTATGAGCACTTAATGTAATTTTTTTCTAGCTCTTCCTCCTCTTCCCTCTCCATAGAACTTTATGAGCACCAACTGTCATTTTCTTCTAGCTCCTTCTCCTCTTCCCTCTCCATAGAACTTTATGAGCATCAACTGTCATTTTCTTCTAGCTCCTCCACCTATTCCCTCTCCATAGAATGTTATGAGCACCAACTGTCATTTTCTATCTCAATAATAGAAAATTTTAATCATTTTTTTGTGTGTTAAATATAGTCTTTTTAAATGTTTGCTAATGTTATTTTTTTAGATTCCATATCATAATCTTTATTAAAAATACAAATTAGAAGTTTTGTAATTTTCATACTGGCCTCCAGGGCTTTTTTGATATTAATAATTGCTGTTATTTCAGAAAATGCACATGTACATTAGCCACAATGAACAGAAATATCTTTTGTATTGAAGCATCTAATGAGCGTGTGCAAAAGTAATTGTGAAGGGAGAAGGAGCAGCTGTGACATCACCTATTGTGATTGTTGGATCCTATGTTATCAGCTGTGTATAGAGGTGTTACCTGTCATTGCAAGTCTGTCTGTGATGATAATGTAAGTGCTGAAAACTCTTCCTGAAACGATAGGAGGTATAGGTCTAAAATAATGCCAGTGGCCAGTGTGAAATTTTTGCCAACGTTTTTAAAAAATACATAGAATACAAAAACCTGATTCAAACAACAGGTCATTCTCTGACAACACATTCCCTTTAAAGGGGTTGTGCCAAGTTTTAAAGGTATCCCCTATCAATAGGATGCCTCACTTATTCTCAATGGGACTGCTGGTACTCTGATCCATAGAGAAAGAATGTAGAGTAGGTATGCACACTCCACCTCTGCTATGGTCAGGGAATCAATGGGGGTCCAAGTGGGTGCGCCCCCAGCGATCATTAGGTTATCCCTTATTATAAGAATAAGGGATAACTTTAAAGTTTGGCACAAATCCTTAATCACTTCTTTTGTTGGGGGTCAGTTCTTTTTGACTGTTAGTAAAGCACAATGTGATGCTCTATTCTAACCAGTGAAACTGGACAGAACCAACAGAAGTCAATAGTAAAAAAATAAAATTGGTCATAATGGACCTTGACGGATCAGATCAACTTTGTCTTCATGGATCCTGTAAAAATGGAAGCCATGGAGGCAGTGAGAAGAGAGGTTAAATGGGTTGTCTCATGAACACAATTCTTGTCGTTAAATCCAATTATGAACATATGGATGCTATAGAGGGGGCTTAGGACCCCCCTTTATAATCCAGAATGGAGCACTGCAGTGGAAATATCTGGCTTACAACTTCAACAGATGCCAAAAAAATGATGAGTTGGTTATGGGAATGTCACTCGTTAATTTTCCATGGATTATAATTTTGAAATTCCTCATTGAAGCAAAGTCATTGCAGGAATCACTTGTATTTTTGCATATAAAAAGTGATAATCAATAACCTAAACATTCCAACAAGATTCGAAGAGATGGCTGAAATGACATAACATGCTGTCTGCCTTTCATTATTTTCCTGCGTGCACTGCCTGGTGGGGCACTAGAGAAGAATCTGGGGAAAGTTTTGGGCTTATATAAGAATGTAGAAAATGATTTTAATAAATGGGAAGTCGGCAATGATTTAATCAGAAGAACTACGGTAAGAACAATGGAAGTGATTGGGAAGGTCATCTGCTGTCCTCATTTGCATGTAGTAGTCACAGGCTAAACCCCTATTGCAGAAGGATTAAGTGTTAAAGCTGTTCACATAGTGGAAGCGAGGTGGTAGATCTGTTCATGGTTTACTGTGAATTGCTGCTTTACATCAGTATTTACTGCAAAACTGCGGCAAATTTAGGTTACCCACGTGTGGAACGCTACAGCCGCTCTACCGCTATGTGAAAATCCAGCCATGTGCACATGACATCGTTCAGACACCGCGCTGTGAACCCGCAGCATTGTTTGAAGCAGAAGACACTTCAGTAAAACTCCGGCAGTGTTTTTCCTAAAACTTCTTCTTTAACGTTTCTTGCTACATTGTTGCGGTTATTTTTGTTATTTATGTCATATCTAAGATAGTTGTTGCTTCTTTGCGGAAGTCATCTGAAGAATGGTGGGGGTCAGTTCTTTTAGCTGATTTACGGCTTTCGAAGGCTGAAGCAGTTACAAGAAGTGAAAAAAGACAGAACATATGTCTGTGAAAATGTTCATTCTTTTTTATGTTTTTTTAAGCACTTTTTTTCAGGTGGGTTCCAGGGTTCCATTGGGGTATCTGCACACAAAGTCTTTTTCTGGCGGCTCCACTTTGAAATCGGCTCACCGCAGACCTGGGTCCTGGTTGTTCCTGTCTGGGGGAATCCCACCACACAGCCTAGACCCCTTTCAACTATAAGCATTGAACATAGCCTATACGTCTGATGAAGGGTCTTCACCCGAAACGTTAGCGTAATACTGTACTTCCTGCGGTGCAACCAATGGATATGAAATACTGACAATAAATCCTGTTTTGAAGCACCTCCAAGTGCCTTTAGGTGTGCAGCTCCTTCACTCTGTCCATTATTGGTCTATAGGAGCTCAGTGGTTGGCTCCAGAGGAACTAGCACCCTTCTCAAGCTAAGGCCATGGCCCCACTATCAGTATTTGGTCAGTATTCGGTCAGTATTTTTTCTCAGGAGTAGGATACAAAACCAGGAGTGGGTGATAAATGCAGAATTGGTGACTTGTTTCTATTATACCTTTTCTATGATTGCTCCTCACCTGGTTTTGGCTTCCACTCCTGAGAAAAAATACTGACCGAATACTGACCAAATTTCACTGGGTGTGCCAAACTACCCGTTTGATTTCCACTTTGAAACCAGTCTAAAAAAAAGTCCTCAGAAAAACCTCAAAAGAATGAACATATGCATTTGTATGTACAAACAGCTTGTTATTCATACATTCAGGCTTTTGAGCATTTTCTTAATTGCTTCAGGTTGCCAAAGAAGCCCGATGGTTAAAAAAAGTGACCTGACCGTTCTTCAGGTGTTTTACACTCCAAAGACGCTGTATACTTTGCAATATAATCAATGAGAAGGTTTAAATGATGCCCGGAAGACTTCTTGGAGTCTTTTTTGGACATTTTTACAGCAGTAAAAAAAGAAAAGCACAGGCAGTCAAAAAATTCAAAAAAGAGGTCAGGATCCCTAAAAACATCCTTCTCTTTAAAAACTTGGCTGATTTGCCTGGAGCAGATGTCGTGTGCACAAACCCTTAGAAGGTTTTATTTTTTAGGATAGGGTTATGCTTGTGTGTAAATCAGATCCAGGAAGCACTTTCAGAATTTATTAGCACAAATGTTCTGGCCTTTTGGATAACCCATAACGCATTACCCTTTTCGATGGAGTTAAATAAGATCACGAGTAAGAGGACATGATTTTGAGCACCTCCTTCTCAGAAATGGTGGTGGTACCAGAGGTTTGGGCCCCTATCTTACATACTTTTATGATCTGGTCATAGATGATGCAAGAATCAGAACCTATACTGAGTATACCAAGATCAGGTGAGGAGCGTAGACTAGGTCGGGGCAGGTCTGTTTTGGGTTCTTGGACCTCATCATCGTTCTTGTTAGCCATGCGAGTTGGCGTTTAACACTGAAGTATGGTTTCTCCTTAAGGAACTAAAGGGGAAATCCACCTTAAAACATTTTCTTACATGCCATGAAGACATTTCAAGTAGTTGGCATCTTCCCAAACTGAAGAGGCCCATGGCGCTCTGTAAAGTGCTTGGACACCTGTAGACCGTATTGGAGATCTTCATCACAGGAAGCCACCAGAAGCCAAATAGTTGGACTTTTATGTATTTTAAGTAGCGTTACCTTATACGTAGACCTTGTAGGTAACCAGTCCTATCATTCTTTTATGAAATTAAGACAACCAGTGGCCCATTGTGGATGTTCGTGGTCCAACAAGGTAATGTCCAGGTCATCGCCAGGTTCTTAGTTATCATCATCATCCTCATCTTCATCCTTGCTTGGGGCACATCTTTGGAAACAGTGCACAGTGGTAGCCAGGAAGAAGCTTGAAAAAATGGCAGCAATGGATACAGCGACTCCAGAAAATATAATGATTAAAAAATCAGTCAACGATAAGGTGAACTTGCATTCGCTGAAGCTGATGTCCGACAGCTCGTGAAGGAAGACTTTCCGATCCTCTAATGTGCACTGAATTTCTTCAACACCTGAGAAGAGTGGAAAAAAAGGGGAGTAAACTGTTAAATTTATCTTCATACATGCAGGGTTTTAAAAGATTAGGAAGATTTATTTTTCCAAAAAACAGCGCCACTCTTGTCTAATGGCTGTGCCTTGTACTGCAAGTGAATGTGGTCAGACTGCAATACCAGACACAGCCAGTGGACAGGAGTGGCGCTATTGCTAGAAAAAAAATCTAATCTGGAAATCCCTTCAAGGTTGCTGTTCTGTGTATAGCACCTGACTCCTTAGCCAGCAAATATTACCAGAAAGTAGGGTAAAAGGACACCCTTTTGCCTTCTGTCAGGTATATAGGAGCCTACATCTATGTTTGGTGCACACAAAGTTTGGCACATATGGATTTGCATTATATACCGTACTTACTTAATGTTGCACAAATCAGTTGCATCGCTAGGTCCTATCAGCTATCTTTTAAAAAAAAAAACGGTCACTTGCCATATGTAATTTTTCTACCTGGTGTAAATGCCGCTGTACTCCTGAACCCGGCGATGTTTTTCATTTGCTCCTGCGCCTCTCCGTTCCTGAGATATGGCCCCTGTTTCCTATATATAATTCTAGTCTTGTTAGACAATTGGGCAGGTCATTAAATTCTTTAAGGAAATCATCTCGGTGACGACGCCCACTTGGTTACCAAGACTTAAATTTATAGAGAGGGAAGAAGGGGCCATATCTCATTAACGGAGAGGTGTAGAAACAAAAGAAACACAACGCCGGATTCAGGAGAACAGCGGCATTTACACCAGGTTAGAAGAATGACATATTTATGACAAGTGATAGGTCCTCTTTAAAACCCAACGAGCAAACACGAGACAGCACACAACCCACAAGGACACACGTCGACAAACCGACTGTGTATGGATTTGATGTGTAATAGATTATGTTTACTTGCTGATGGGTACTGAGATATTTGGATATCAACACAACCACATATATATATCAATTTCTACCTCTTGTAGCATTTACAGTCCATTAATTTACAATGTTATAGTGATACTTAAGTTAATGACACAGTTTTTATGAGTTTTGGTCTCGAAAAATGTTTGTAGTTAATATTCATCATCTGTCATATTTCCCAGGGTGTTGTGTTCGGCAGCTTATCCTTACATCATAAAATTCTTTTGCAGTACGTTCTTCCACCACCAGAGGTCACTTTAAGTTAGGAAAGTATGGAAAGAAGAGTTTATTATTTACCCCATTGGAGAGTAAGCTCACATGGGACATATTTCAGCTAAGTTTCCTGCAGTGAAAATCCACAATAGACTTCACCTTTTGTATTGACTAGTGTTAAATCCACGGTGAATATCCGCAGCATAAATAACCATTTTATAAAATCTCATGTACAATACTGTCACTGTAAAATCCATTGTGTGAACATACCCTAAGCCTCTGTTCACATTTGCAGCTTCTTTTTCTGTTCTGTGCTGAATGTACAGAACTGAATGTTCCACATTATATTTCTATGGAATTTTGAGCTGTGTCAGTATTCATCATGCAGTAAACCTGGCAGAGCGTTGTGCCTTCTGTTATAAATGAAGCCATGATGCCGATGTGGACACAGCCTCAAAGGGAATTTTTCTGCACATTTTTATAAAAGGAAGTAGTGGTACGGCTGCATAGATGCTTGCCCCCCAATAAAAATGATACCTTATTTGTTGCGATCCGATGTGCCAGACAGGAGATATAAAGTGTAGAAGATATATGGAAATCAGACTCGGGGCGTGTCACTGACACTGTACACTGACACGCCCCCAGTCTGATTTGCATATATCTTCTACACTTTATATCTCACGTCTGGCACATCGGATCTCTACAAATAAGGTATCGTTTTTATTGGGGAACAAGTGGCTACACAGCCATTCCACTATTTCCATAAGTAAAAACCTGCTGAAAGTTCCCTTTAAAAGGGAGGTCCACAAGTTTTAATTAGTTTAAAAAAGACCCTATATTGTTCTAAACTAATAAAAACGCATACTTACCTACCGGACCTCCGTCAGACCTCTGTACTGCTGTCATTGCCCACTGATGGTCTCCTGGCTTTCTTTCCCATCAAGTGACCGCTGATTGGCTGCAGTGGTCATGATCCATCTGAGCCATGAGAAAGAGCTGGGAGACAGGTTCTATCTGGGCAGGAAGAAGGAAGCAGCATTTACCAAATGCCCCTCCCCCATCCTCTAAACAAAGGGAATCAGACACTTGGAACCTTACACGCAATATATATAAATGAAAGTCGTCTAGTAAGATGCCGCCACATTTATCTCTGCCTTGTACTGTAACATATGAGATCGGTCATCTGCACATAGAAATTTCTTAACGACAACTACACAAAAGACGGAAGAAAATCTGTTCTGACCGGTCCTGCCTATGCAACTGGGGTTTGTTACAATGTATCAGTTTAGAGGATTTTTGTGGCACTTGGACTTCAGACTAAGGCCTCATTCACATGTCCGATTTTCGCATACGAGTGCTGTCCGTGGTAGTCTATGGAGCCATTCATAAACCCACAATTTTTCACAGACTGAGAGGTCAGCGGAATATTTTGGAGACATGTCAGATTTTGATCCGAGGGTTGGATCAAAGTCGGCAATGCAAGTTTATAGGTCCGGGAAAGAATCACACCGCACTTGTGGTCCGATTTTCACGGACTGTCAGAAAGGGGAAGGTGGAGAAACTTTTTTTTTTTTTTTTAATTTCTCCACACATGAGAAAATTGGATGACACTTATACTACACTCTTATCAAAGTCTGATCAGAATAATCAGTCCGTTTTTCTCGTATGTGGAAAAATCGAATATGTGTTATTTTTTACAATGGGCCTAAGAACAAACAAGCTGGTAGTTGCTAACTACCTGCCTGTTCTGCCCGGCTCCGATATCTGCCCGCACAGAGTGGTCACTGTCAGCTTGTACCAGCGTTTCTGTGGCTTCTGCTGACGTTATTTCGACAGAGCAGCGGCTTCTCTTCCTCTCTGCTCTGTTGACGGGACGTGAATGACAGGGAGCTGGCTGTCAATCAGCATGAAGTCAGCAGTCATGCCCTGTCGACAGAGCAGAGTGGAAGAGGAAGAGCTGCTCTGTTGATGCTGAGCAGCTGAATTGCCAACAGGAGCGATCTATGACCATTCTGTGCCGGCGCTGGGTAGAACAGGCAGATAGTTATCAACTACCTGCCTATTAGTTTTTTTTTTAAAAAGTCCTGGATAAACCCTTTAAGGAAGACCTATCATCCACAAAAAACACTGCACAGACTGCTAATGCAATATATAATGTTTGTTACATAAAAGGGAATGTGTCTTCCAGAATATTACCTCTTGCTTAAATCAGCTTTTTGTGTAAAATGCATTTTGTTCTTCATTTTTGGCATTTTTTTTTTCATATCATGATTTGTATTAATAATAAAAACTGGAAATCTTATACCTTTCATATTGGCCTCTAGGACTATTCTAGACTGTAGCTCCCTATTGCTTCAGGAAATCCACATGTACATTAGCAGCAATGATCAGACTCTGACCCTATCTTTTATATTGAAGCATCTAATGAGCATGTGCAAGAATCATTGTGAATGGAGGGGGAGCAGAGTCAGCTGTGACATCAGCTATTTTGATTGGTGGATCTGTGTATAGAGGTGTTACCTGTCATTGTAATCCTGCCTCTGCTGATAATGAACCTGCTGAAAACTCTGACGGCCTGTGTTATCAGCTATATATAGAGATGTTACCCTTCATTGTAATCTTGCCTCTGCTGATAATTAACCTTCTAAAAACTCTTACTGCCTGTGTTATCAGCTACATATAGAGGTGTTATTGTGTCATTACATTCCTGTCTGTGATGATAATGAACCTGCTGAAAACTCTTACTGCCTGTGTTATCAGCTGTGTATAGAGGTGTTACCAGTCATTGCATTACTGCCTCTGATGATAATGAACCTGCTGAAAACTCTTACTGAAATGGTAGAAAGTATGAGTCTAAAATAGCCCTGTGTCCTCAATGCTGAGAAATACAGGCAGATACTTACCCATTATGCAGTACCGTCAGGGAGGCATCTGATTGGCTCCAGATTTCTTGAACTATGCACAAATAACACAAAATCCCGATTTAAGCAAAAATGTTTTATCTGTTAAAAAAAGAACCCTCCATACACGTTTTTTCCTAATGTGGGACCTCTGGACGGTTTATGACACACGGAATGCGTCCTTTAATTATCACCCGATTCTTGAAGCTAGAGTTTCTTTGGCAGCAGGATCGATCCTGAGTGTCTGATATAAGGAATTAGTGTCTACGTGTAAAGGATTCTCGAATAATAAGATTTATTTGGCATCTGTATAACATGGGGATGGAGAACATAAACTACATTCCTGATTAATACTCAGTGCGACGTAGAGCCGGGGATCAGGGGATTGTGTGACTCGGCGCTGATTCTATTCAGCTTCATCATCATTTAATGACTATTTATAAATTGAAGCAGAGAAACGTGAGGAAAGTGTAATACACCTACCCGGGGGGGTGACTGTCCTCTTTTCTCCTGTGACATGCCCTCTGCAATTTACAGAGAGGTCAGCAGTGTGTTTTACAAACCTGAATCCTAAAGAAGCCCAAATGTCTTAAAGTGTATCTGACATCTCAGGAGACTTTTCACGATAAGTTGTCATGTGTGTATATGAGGAATAACACCTTCTGGACATTATATGACCAGGGTCGGACTGGCCTGGCGGGGTATTGGGGACATCCCGGTGGGCCCTTGATGCAGAGGAGAGGGAGAAGAAAAAGAAGTAAAAAAAAAAAAAAAAAAAGCCTGCGGTTTTTAGGGGCAAGGGCCCTTTAAAAGCGCAGGCAGAGTATGTGCATGGATGCGTGCACGCAGCGTTCATTACCTGAACTGCCATGTCGCATGTCCCGATGAACACTGACAATCTGGCGTCGCCGGCGTATCATGTCACTGTCATGCATTGGCTGCGACAGATGCACTCAAGTCAGCCTCTGCTAGGTCTGCGGCCATTTTAACAAGAGCGCTCCGGATCTATAGAGGAGGACTTCTCACGGTGCAGGAAGATAAGAGGAATCTTCTTTTTAATCCTTTTGCGAATGTGGCATGATGCGGGGGCCAGGTGTCACGGGTGTGTCAGATGTAACAGATGGTCACTCTGGATCTGGCTGCAGAAGGTCACTGCGTTTGGCATTGCAGACGCCTTCTTAATCCTTCCTACTTTTGGACACAGCAGCAACCTTCCTCCTGCTCTGATTGACACACCCTGGTTTGGGTGTTTATAAGCTCTCAGTCTGCTTCAGGGAGTTGCTGGTGATATTCTCATTTTCCCTTGGGAAGGCTTGGAGCAATAGCTGTCAACTAACTTCCTCTCTGGTGCCCTTGGAGGATGTTTGGTGTTATCTCTCTGGTGTCTGCTCAAGCTAAATTTTCCCCCTTTGTTTGTCTCCCTTGTTGTCTTTAGTTTATAATGGGGACTGACCAGTGCTCACCCCCCTCCCTATCTCTAGGGCCTAGCTCTAGGGATATACAGGGATTAGGTTTCTTGTTTGGCTATAGGTGCGGAACCTATATAGGGACGGTAAGACAGGATGATATTAGATCTGCCTAGGGGTCTCCACTCCCTCTTTCCCTAGTGTTTGGGCTACCCTCCCCTCATCCCTTCATGTTGCACTTAGTCTTTCCCACAGCATGGATATATGGGAGGGGGCATGATGGCTATATGAAGGGGCATGACAAGGGTTATGGGGGCCAGCATGGATATATGGGGCGGCAGGATAGCTATATGAAGGGGCAGGACAAGAAATATGGGAGCCAGCATGGATATGTGGGGGGGGGGCAGAACAAGGGATATGGGGGCCAGCATGGATATATGGGGGGGCAAGATGGCTATATGAAGGGGCAAGACAAGGGATATGGGCGCCAGCATCGATATATGGAGGCAGGACATGGGATATGGGGGCCAGCATTGATATATGGGGGGCCAGCATGGATATATGGGGGGCTAGCATGGATATATGTGGGGGCAGGACAAGGGACATGGGGGACAGCATGGATATATGGGGGGCCTAGCATGGATATATGGGGGAGCCAGGATAGCTATATGCAGGGCAGGACAAGAGATATGGGGGCCAACATGGATATATGGGGGGCCAGGATGGCTATATGTGGGGGCAGGACAAGTGGGTCAGCATGGATATATGGGGGGCAGAACAAGGGATATGGGGGCCAGCATGGATATATGGGGGGCCAGGACAACGGATATGGGGGCCAGGATGGCTATATGGGGGGCCAAGACAATGAACATACGAGGGGAAGCAGGACAAGGGGTATGGGGGCCAGCATGGATATATGGGGGTGCCAGGACGATGGACATATGGGGACCCGGATGGCTATACGGGGGGGAAGTAGGACAAGAGATATGGGGGCCAGGATGGATATGGGGGGGCAGGACAAGGGATATGGGGGCCAGTATGGATATATGGGGGGCCAGGACACGGGACATATGGGGGCCAGAATGGATATTTGGGGGGCCAAGACAGTGAACATATGTGGGCCAGGAAGGCTATATGAAGGGCAGGACAAGGGATATGGGGCCAGGATGGACATATTGGGACCAGGATGGATAAATGGGGGGGGGCAAGAAAAGGGACATATGGGGGGGGGGAAGGACAAGGGATATGGGGGCCAGGATGGACATATGGGGGCCAGGATTGATATATGGGGGAGCAGGACAAGGAGTATGGGGGCCAGGGTGGATATATGGTGGGGCCAGTACAAGGGACATATGGGCGTCAGGATGGATATATGGGGGGCCAGGACAAGGGATATATGGATATATGGGGGGTCAGGACAAGAGACATATGGGGGCCAGGATGGATATCTGGGGACCATGATGCAGATATGGGAGCTAGGCTGGACAAGAGACATAGTGGGCCAGGCTGGGGCACATTATTAAATAAAAGGGGCCAGGATGAGGTACTTAATTACTGTTTGGGGGCCAGATTGAGGAACATACATTATTAGTTTATGGTGGCAAATGGGGAACATAATTACTTTTTAGGGTCAAATTAGGGACATTTTTACTACTGTAATATAATTTACTTTTTAGGAAACTGTTTTTCATGGGGGGGACAAAAAGGGAGGTCATGTTACTGTGCAGGGTGGCACTGTGTAATTTTTTTTATTCATCTGGCGTAGTGTAGAAGTTGGGGAAAAAGTGGAGAATGTGTTCTAGAAGCGATCAGCTATTGATAACTGTGTTATTTTCTGCATAGGCGAGTCCTGGATGGAAGAAGTAATGGTGGTCTGTGCCAGATGAAGAAAAAAAAGCGAAGATGAAGGACTTCACCTAGAGACGTCACTGGTAAGTCAGTGTATTACATGTACACGCACATTATACACTATATACAGAGCTCTTGCGTATAATGTCACTGGTGATCCCTGTATTACCTGTACACTTAAACTATATACAGAGCTCCTGTGTATAATGTCACTGGTGATCACTGTATTACCTGTAAACTATATACAGAGCTCCTGTGTATAATGTCACTGGTGATCACTGTATTACCTGTACACTATACACTATATACAGAGCTACTGTGTATAATGCTGGTATGTGGTATTATTCGGTCACTATGTGGTGGTAATATGTGGTCTAGTCATGATGTGGTGGTATTTTTCCCTTGTATGTGGTATTATTCAGTCACTATGAGGTGGTTATTTTTTGATCTGGTCATGGTGTGGCTGTATTTGTTCCTTGTATGTGGTATTATTCAGTCACTATGTGGTTTGGTCATGGTGTGGCGGTATTTATCCCTTGTATGTGGTATTATTCGGTCACTATGTGGTGGTAATATGTGGTCTGGTCATGGTGTGGCAGTATTTGTCCCTTGTATGTGGTGTTATTCGATCATTATGTGGTGGTAATATGTGATCTGGTCATGGTGTGGCAGTATTTCTCCCTTGTATGTGGTATTATTGGTGTTGGTATAGTGGATTGTGTTGTGTATGGCGGTCATTTGTTCTCTCTGATATTAATTAGGAGAAGATTCTTTATTTCCATTAGTGATTAAATACTTGGAACAAGATGCACTTACAGGGGTTCTCCGGGGAAAACAAGTAATCACCTCTCCACAGGGTAAGTGATAAAATATTGATTGGAGGGGTCCGACTGCTAAGACTTGCACCGATAGGCAGAATGTGGAGCTTTTCTTCCCATTAGAATGGAGCGGCATGTGAGACTTAAGCACTGATTCATTCATTCCCTCAGTGGCTGCGAGCGCTGCGTTTTTTTCTTTCTGGAAGCCCCAAAGACAACGAATGTTTCTGTGGTCAGATGTCCTACCTGCCGCTCCACTATAACAGGGATAACGGCTAACAGGTGTTTGCATATAGCTGAAGGGTGGGCCCTGAGGATCAATTCCTCCTGTGGGCCCCAGACACCCCAGTCCGATCCTGTATATGACCACCACACTTACTGGCCATAACAGAGATGTTTGCATGTGTGGTGATGACCACTGATCCAGTGATTGACTCCATCAGTGACATGGATGATGATCTGGATGTCATCATAGGTAATGGTCATTTATTTTATAGTATTCCCTACTTTGGGACAAGTTTTTAAAATTATGGAAAATCCCTTTCATTACTGTACAGATCTAATCATTTTTATGGATAACATTTGACTCTAGGTAACACTGATACATTATAGCAAAGTATCAGTATAGCAGTCTGCTGTAGCCACCACTAGAAGGCGCTTTGGATCATACTGCATACTGTTCATGCATTGAACTCAGTACTAAATCATTAGTGCCCTCTAGTGGTGGCTGAAGGCAGACAGACTTTTATCATTTACATCTTTATTCAGTTCTCATTTTTACCACCATCTGGTCATTTCTTGGAGATGCAGGAATTTTAAAGACCTTAAGTGATGTCAAAATTAGATTGGTTGTCTCCCTAACATAAGTTTTTCACTACCTTAAAAAAAGGCCCTACAGTGGTCATAAAATGGAAAACAAAACAGTCTACTAAGCTTTTTTTCCGGCTCAAATGGAATGCGACTGGTGCAGCCAATCAGCATTTATTGATTGGCTGCAGTGGTCATCTGAAGACTCATGTTGGTAGAGGAAGCCAAGAGACATCAGATCATTGGGGGACATCTGAAGCAGTAATAAAAAAAATATATAAGAAGTGGACAATCCCTTTAAGTGTCAACTTTTATACCCAACGCTGCAGGGCAGATATCACTGCATAAAGAGATCTGCTCCATTGACAGCCATATTTGTCATCATCCAACTTTTCCTGGAACTGATAGGGATAACAACTACATTTTTAACAACTTCAAGGAGAGGATCAGTGTAAAATATTGACTTGCAGGAAAGGGGACACCGCAGACGACTGCAGTGGGTGCTAAGATTTTCTTCTTCCTCAGGTGTCTACTTATAATTGTAAAGGGGAATGTGAGAAATGCGGGTTCCTCCTGACCTGGGATTGTATTTTGTAGTTGCTCCCAGGTAACTGGATTCTTAGAAATCGAGGAAAGGTCTCTGGTATAAATGTGTCCGGTCTATGACTCACCTGAATTTGCATTTCTTAGAAAGACCGGATTAGTGGTTAAGAGCGCTGATGAGCATAACAGAGACCAAAAACCTGAAGCTGAATCCGGAATTTTGAGAAATATCTATTTTAATATATTTAAAAAACAAATTTTTTGTTCATCCGTGACTTAAATCTTATATGCTCTGCAATGATGGTCTTCCGAAATGACCACTAAGGTTGGCTAATCACCGAAGATCGATGCCTGAAGAATGCAATGAATTCTGCCGTCCCTGATAATCACTGCTTCTCATAAGTACTGGAAATAGATATATGAACATAACTGTAACCTTCACTGTATCAGGCAGAGAAGATATTACCGGCCCCCCACTACCAAGAGAGTCCATTTCCACACAGAATAAAGGTTCCATGGTTTGCAGAAAACACAAAAAATGATGTCACAGAAGAAGCCAAAAGGGCGAAACCCTGAGTTGGCCAGGCTGTTTTAACAGGTTCTTTCTGCAAGTTTTGCTATAGAGCCCAAACTTGCCAGTTACGTCCCTGCTGTGTGCATTATCCCTTTTTGCATCTTTGTATTATTTTCCATTGCTGTGATTTGTATGTATATTATTCCTGCGCTATGATCTTATCATGGGCTGTACCTCTGTGCATGATTTATGTGCTATGACATCACTTTGTGCATCATGCTTATACTATGATATTACCAGGGGCGGACATATCATTGGTGCAATCTGTGCAGCCGCACAGGGACCCAGGAGATAAGGGGGCCACTGTCACCTCCAAAGTTGTAAATAGAGGGGGCATTATTTTAAATTAATGGACTGCAAAAGACCCACATACTGTTCTTGCACAGGAGCCTTATTCTGTCTCCGTCCGCCCCTGGATATTACTGTACATACATAGTGTAAGGCAGCACTAGTCATCATAATGGGGGATACTCGCTGCACCGGGTAAATTAAGCACACGTGCAATGTCCTTCCAGTATTTCTCAATTCAGCAGTTTATTATTGCACTTCATAAACCGCAGTTCACACATACAAAGTCCACGAGCCTTTCCAGTGGCAGCTATGCCCACTTGGCTCCAGGTAAACTATAACACTTGGCTTCAGCAAACGATAACAATGTCCATATATCACAATGTCCATATAACGTACCGCTTTTACCTTTTGCAGGGTCTTAACGGTTCCAGGTTTAGTTTGCCACCACTTTCACTTTTAGGCTTCCCAGGTGGGGGTCTCCAGCCCTCGTACCTTCGAAGTCTACTGGTATGTTTTCACTTACATCCAGACTGCACCTTTCAGGACTCTTGTATGCCAAGCCGGCTCTCCCTCCAAGGTCACTGGCATCCAGGCACAGGATCCAGGCTCGACCTTTCAGGCTGCCAGGCTTCACTCTCGGCCTCACTAGGCCTCACACGAACGGTGTCCCACACACATGGGGAACAGGCCTCATGCCTCTCACAGAACACACCTGTCTCCCATCAAGCAGGGTTTATATATGCATCCCGTGCACACACACACACATGCTGACAGGACCTTGCTGATGTCACAGTCATGTGATCAGACAGACATTCTGTGCGCGCAGGACCTGTGCTATGTCACAGTCATGTGACCAGTCACCTGAGGGGGAAGGTACATGGTCAGGTAAAACACATCCTGGATCATTACCGTAATGCCAGCAAGTCGCTGCATTACATATCTCCCCCCTCTGTTCAAACTTGTGGGGTTGAACACATAATATACACAATCACCTCATATCCCACAGCTCATACAGAGACCATGTACTTGTCAATTGCGCTGTTCAGCCCCTGGAATATTAGTCAATGACATTAGCCCATTCCTTAGGGACCTACCATTTGTCACTGTCACTGACTTCATCAGGTCACCTTTCCGGGTCGTAACCTTGTCAGAGCTCCCCCGCTCCCAGCGGTCAGTTGTAACCTTATCAGGTCTCCCCCGCTCCCAGCGGTCAGTCATACAGCTGTGTGACTCACTGGGTTTGTAGCAACTCCTTGAGCTGCTTGATCTCGGCTCCGACATCCACCGAACCCTCCGAGCCCACATCACTCGAGGAGGTAGCTGCTTCATACCTCCCATCACCAGCGGTCAACTCCTGGCCCTGGTCTGTGGCTTTTCCGATGGACTCCTCCATCCTCTCTCGCTCAGCTTCCATCTTGCTGACTGTTTCCTTAAGGTACATCTCCGCCTTCTGGAGAGTATCACAGGACATCTGTAGCTCCTTCACCTGAGCTTCCAGATCTAGGGTCTTTCCCCGGAGATCATCATTCTCCTCACGGGTGTCTTGCAGAGTGGTCTCAACCACTTGGCGCACTTGCTCTGCACCCGCCTTATCCTCCTCTAGTTTTTTCTTCACCTTGAGGAGATCCTCATAATCTCTCTTACTCTGTTGCAGTTCCCTACTGCGTTCACCACACTCCTTCTTGGAGTCACACAGCTCCTGGTTGAGCTGTTTGCGCAGTCATTCTAGGATTTGTTCGCGTCCAGAAACACCATCCTGCCGCTCCTCCTTCTCAAGCTTCAACTGCAAAACCTCTTCCTTGATTTTGCGGCGGTCCTCCTTAATTGCGTAGAACATTTCCTTCCACTGGATAATTTCCGCGTGGCTTTGCTCCACGTCTCGCTGCCAGTTCCTCATAAGCTGGTGTATTTTCTGCTGTTCAGACTCCAGGATCAACTGGTCTGAGGACACGTTCCCCAGGTTTTCACATAATTGCTGCACGTCACTCTGACCCTGCTGGCCGATAGGCTCCAGCTCTTGGTCACGATTGGCCGCCTCCTCTTTCAGGGCTGTCAGATCCTTCTGAGTCGGTACCGTACCGGAGGTTGCTACTGGCAACGTCACCTCCTCTTCTACCTCTAATGGAGGATCCACACTTGAAGCAAAGGCACACAGTACTACATTCTCTTTATTTTAATTTTCAGCCAAGTCTACAGGAGCAACCTTTTTGTGGCCCTTGCGCCGTCTATGAGATGGGGACTTTCTCACCTCGTCTAGCCCCTACTGACTGACCTCTCCTTCTACTTTCGTAGTGTCACCGTCAGCTACGGGGTCTGTGTCACTCCCCATGGTGTTGAGGACTAACAGGTCACCTCCCACTTTGACGTCACCCCCTTCTACTGGAGCTACCCCGTTATCAACGGTCACATTGTCATTTTTAGGAGGTACCAACCCACCACCAGTAATTTTTTTTTATTTTCTTTCCTCCACGCTATTTTGAACAACCGGCCCTTTTTTAGACTCCGCCCCCTTTTTAACAACCACACCGGCAGGGGAATTTTTACAAGAAAAATCAGCAATAGTCTTAGGACTTAGTTCACAACAGCTCTTACCACCTCCCCGGGCACTCTGGGACAACACTGGCGCCCCCGGAGAGTTCATAGAATGGTCCACTGGCGCCATTCCATATGGTGCCCACAGCTCCTGTGGTTCCTGCACCATGTCCAGTTTCATGTCCAGTAGACGTTTCTCAAATACCTGCTCCGGTTTTAACAGGCACTTTAATCGCTCTAATCGCTCAATAGCTTCAGACTCAGTTGCTGCTCCTTTCACAGCCATTTTTATCTGCTCCTGCATTTCCTCAGGACACTATTCACACACCGCTCTCCCCGGAAAAATCTTCGTGGCCCCGCCGAGCCACAGCAAAACCGGATTTGAGTGCGACGACAACCTTCGCAACCCCGCCGAGTTGCAGCCAGATGCTTTAAACTTCGTGAGCCCCGCCGAGCCACAGCAAACCAGGTTTGAGTGCGACGACAATCTTTGCAACCCCACCGAGTTGCAGCCAGATGCTTTAATCCACACTCGTCGTCCTGTGCCATTGCCCCTAGCAACCGGGCTGCAGATGCCCCTAGCAACCGGGTTGTCGTTACCCGCATTCTCAAACCATATGTAAGGCAGCACTAGTCATCATAATAGGGGATACTCGCTGCACCGGGTAAATTAAGCCCATGTGCAATGTCCTTCCGGTATTTCTCAATTCAGCAGTTTATTATTGCACTTCATAAACCACAGTTCACACATATAAAGTCCACGAGCCTTTCCAGTGGCAGCTATGCCCACTTGGCTCCAGGTAAACTATAACACTTGGCTTCAGCAAACGATAACAATGTCCATATATCACAATGTCCATATAACGTACAGCTTTTACCTTTTGCAGGGTCTTAATGGTTCCAGGTTTAGTTTGCCACCACTTTCACTTTTAGGCTTCCCAGGTGGGGGTCTCCAGCCCTCGTACCTTCGAAGGCTACTGGTATGTTTTCACTCACATCCAGTCTGCGCCTTTCAGGACTCTTGTATGCCAAGCCGGCTCTCCCTCAAAGGTCACTGGCATCCACGCACAGGATCCAGGCTCGACCTTTCAGGCTGCCAGGCTTCACTCTCGGCCTCACTAGGAACGGTGTCCCACACACATGGGGAACAGGCCTCATGCCTCTCACAGAACACACCTGTCTCCCATCAAGCAGGGTTTATATATGCATCCCGTGCACACACACACACATACTGACAGGACCTTGCTGATGTCACAGTCATGTGATCAGACAGACATTCTGTGCGCGCAGAACCTGTGCTATGTCACAGTCATGTGACCAGTCACCTGAGGGGGAAGGTATATGGTCAGGTAAAACACATCCTGGACCATTACCGTAATGCCAGCAAGTCGCTGCATTACAATAGATACTTGTCAACCTTTAGGGGCTGCAGTCCAGGAGGGAAAGATTGCAAAAAATGTTTTTTCTGTGTATCCATTCTGTTGCCTTGTCCACACCCTATGAATTTGGGCACCAATAAATCCTTCCAAAACCTGTTTTTCAGGGGTTCTGAGGGGCTTCATCATCATCTGGGATTTTCAGGAGAGCCGGCAAGTATGTTCAACAAACATGACATCACTGTGTGCATTTATTCTTTTGTTCTGACATCACTGTGTGTATTTATTCTTTTGTAGTGACATCACTGTGTGCATTTATTCTTTTGTAGTGACATCACTGCGTGCATTTTTTCTTTTGTTGTGACTAGTGATGGGCGAGCACTAAAATGCTCGGGTGCTCGATGCTCGGGTCGAGCACATTGGAATACTCGAGTGCTCGACCCAAGCAACCAGCCCAATGTAAGTCTATAGGAAACTCGAGCATTTTTCAGGCGGCTCCCCCCGGCGGTCTGCAGAGAGCCTAAAAATTGCCCAAATTGATGGGAACAGTGCTCAAATGACATGGGAACAGCATGGGGAAGACCCCTGGAAGCATCTCTGACTCCCAGGTCACTGCTGTCAACAACGTTGTCAGAGTATTACGCCACTTTTACGAGCTCACAATAAAACATACAAAATCGAGTTATGTTCACACGTAGTGTTTTTGATGCATTTTTGCACTTTTGCATTGGTTTCAACCGTGACAAATGCATTCACCAGGAAATGTCATTTTAACATTTTACAACCTTATCTGGCCATGTGGTGTGTGAGATATCATCAGACACATCCTGTTTCATTTATGAAGGAGGGACTCTGAAAGTCACAAAGCCTATTTTTATAGGGCCATCAGGCGGCCTTTACTATTCTTAAAGGGCCAGCAGTTGGCCCGCACTATTCTTAGAGAGCCATCAGCCGGCTAGGCTTTGTTGTTCCCATTACTAAAGAGTGGGTCTCCTATACTGTTATTGCGTATGCAGTGAGTGGCAGGGCTGCCCAAAATTTGCATGCACCCCAATGCCCCTTTGAAGAGACTTAGAGGAGAGCCTCCTGAAAACAATGTTCCCATTATTATGAAGTGGGTCTCTCATTGTGTTTGCCTATGCAGTGAATGCAAGGGTTGCCAAAAATTTGGAGGCACTCCAATGCCCCTTGGAAGAGATGTGGAGGTCAGAGGGCCTCCTGAAAACAATGTTCCCATTATTAAGAAGTGGGTTTCCTATTGTGTTTGCCTATGCAGTGAATGCAAGGGTTGCCAAAAATTTGGAGGCACTCCAATGCCCCTTGGAAGAGACGTAGAGGAGGGCCTCATAAAAAAATATTCCCATTAGAAAGGAGCGGGTCTCCTATAATTGTAATGCCCATGCACTAAGTGTATAGGCTGACAAACATTTACCCCTGGTGGGTATACATGAACATACTGTATAAAAAATTTTTTACGGGCATCATAAACTCCCCTTAAAAAAAATTATGTGGGTGTTGCATCACGGACCACGGTCACCCTGGTGATATGGTGGTGGAGGATGAGGATGAGGAGAAGGAGGAGGACAAGATCAAATAGCCAAAATCAGGAAGCGTATACCCATGTGTGGGTGTGAAAAGGTGCATGGGAATACACCTCCCAAAAAAAGACCTGGATTTGAGTTTATGTTACGCTGCTATCATTCAGTGGTGTTGAGAAGTCTGGCCCAATCCAGCCCCTGTTCATTTTTATAAGAGTCAGCCTGTCAGCATTTTCAGTTGACAGGCGGATGCGCTTATCAGTTATAATTCCACCAGTGGCACTAAAAACCCGCTCTGATAAAACGCTGGCGGCAGGGCAGGCCAGGACAAGGCATAGACAGCCAGTTCATTCCACGTATCCAGCTTGGATACCCAATAATTATAAGGCATAGAGGAATCACGGAGGATGTTGGTACTCCCTCAGCACCTTCCCAAACTTTGCACTACTTGTAAGAGTACCCCGCGCCTCAGAGCCTGTGCGATGAGAGGGGCTGAGAATATTCTCCCAGTGTTTCCCTGCCTCTGCTGGAGTGGAATTGTGTCTCTCTCGCCTGCAGTCCTTGGTTGTCCAACGAGCTGTGACCTCTGCCGCCTGCGTTTCCAGATGGGAATTTTTTTAATAGTTCCCCAACAAGGGCCTTCTGGTATTGCCCCATTTTTGTAGACCTGTCCACCTCAGGAATAAGAGATATAAAGTTTTCCTTGTAGCGTGGGTCTAGAAGTGTCACCAGCCAGTAATGACTGTCACCCAAAATTTTGAGAACGCGAGGGTCATGGGAAAGGCAGCGTAACATAAACTCAGCCATGCGTGCCAGACTGCTAACAGGCAAGACTTCCGTGTCCTCACCAAGAGAACTGACCATGCTCTCCTCCTCCTCCTCTCTGTCCTCAGGCCATCCATGCTGAACAGACGGTATGATAATTGTGCAGGTAGTACCGTCTATTGCACATGAAACTAGCTCCTGTTCTTCCTCCTCCTCTTCCTCATTGTCACCCAATCCACGTTGGGATGAGATGAGGCTGGGCTGTGTGTAATCACTCTGTATGGTTCCTTGCTCCATCTCATCATGCTCCGCCTGCAATGCATCCTCTTTAATTGTGAGCAGAGAGCGTTTCAGAAGACAGAGCAGCGGGATGGTGACGCTAATTATGGAGTCATCGCCGCTCACCATCTTGGTGGAGTGCTCAAAGTTTTGGAGGATAGTACATATGTCTGTCATCCATGTCCACTCCTGAGGTCTTATATGTGGACTCTGAACTGAATACCGATGGCCTTGTTGATGCTGGTACTCAACAACTGCCCTCTTCTGCTCACAAATCCTTCCCAACATCTGCAGTGTAGAGTTCCAACGCGTGGGGACATCACACATCAGTCTGTGAGCCGGAAACTGCTAATGCTGCTGAAACACGGCAAGGGCGGCGGAAGCTGTAGGTGACTTTCTAAAATGGGCACAAAGGTGGCGTACTTTAACAAGCGGATCCAGCAGCTCTGGGTAGGATTTGAGAAACCGCTGAACCACGAGGTTAAGCACATAGGCCAGGCATGGTACATGTGTGAGCTCGCCTCACCTCAGAGGCGAGAGCCGCCACCAGGTTCCAGCCATTGTCACATACGACCATGCCTGGCTGTAGGTTTAGCGGTGTGAGCCACAGATCTGCCTGCTCTTTCAGAGCTGTCCACAACTCTTCAGCATTGTGTGGTTTTTCACCTAAGCATATTAGCTTCAGCACAGCCTGTTGCCACTTGGCCGAGGCAGTGCTGCAGTGCTTCCAGCTTGTGACTGATGTGGTCATTTTGGAGATGAATGCTGAAGAGGAGGAGGAGGCTGAGGAGGATGAGGAGCAGGAGCTGTAGACTGTGGGGGCAACCCTGATTGACCTAGGGCCCGCAATCCTTGGCATCGGGAGGACAAGGTCTGACTGGGTCCCAGCTTCCACTATGTTAAGCCTGTGTGCTGTCAGCAAGATGTACCGTCCCTGCCCACAAGCACTTGTCCACGTGTCCGTGATTAGGTGGACTTTCCCGGTAACGGCGTTGTTGAGGGCACGGCTAATGTTTAGGGACACTTACTTGTGTAATGCGGGGACGGCACACCGGGAGAAATAGTGACGGCTGGGGACCGAGTGCCGCCATCAGGTTGCGGAATGCTTCCGTCTCCACGAGCCTAAATGGCAACATTTCGTGTGCAAGCAGTCATGAAATGTGGGAATTTAGTAGTGTGGCCTGTGGGGCGTTGGCTGCATATTTGCGCTTGCGTTCTAAGGACTGAGGTATGGAATACTGAACGCTGCGCTGGAACAAGGACGTGGACATACTTCCTGATGCTGCTACTTGAGAGTGTGCAACGACAGGTGCAGGGCAGGAGGCATCTTCGCATGCACCATGGACAGGAGATTGGCTTGCATACACAACAGCGGAAGAAGCAGTGGTGCCAACCGCAGACACTGTTCCTGGACCCTGGGGTTCGACCCACAAAGTCGGGTGCTTTGCTGCCATGTGCCTGATCACGCTGGTGGTGGTCAGGCTGGTAGTTTTGCCACCCCTGCTGATGCTGGCCTGGCAGGTGGTGCAAATGGCCTTTTTGGGGTTATTGGCAGAGTCTTTAAAAAACAACCAGACTCGGGAAGACCTAACAGTTGTACTGGCAACTTCCTTTGTGTTGGTGTTATGGGGAACGGTTGCCTACCTTCTGTCTGCAGCCACCACACTGCTTCTTCCTACCTGTTGGGGTGCTCTGCCTCCCTCCCCCTGTGTGCTGCTCTCCTCGCTCTGCATGTCCTCCTGCCAGGTTGGGTCAGTTACTATATCGTCCACCACCTCGTCTTCCCCTTCCGCACCCCGGTCCTCCTCCTGACTTTCTGGCAATTGTGTCTCATCATCGTCCACCTCTTGAGACACTTTCCCACCATCGCCTTCGTGTGACCGTGGCTGCTCAAATATTTGGGCATCGCTACATGCGATCTCCTCTTGCGCCGCTTCAAGTGGACCGGACGAGAGGCCCGAATCTATAAATGGAAAAGAGAACAGCTCTTCGGAGTGTCCAAGTGTGGGATCAGTTGTCTCTGGGCACTCGGCATGGTGGGAGGAAGGAGGTTCAGGGTGAGGAATATGCGGTCCAGACTCACGGCTACTGAGACTTGACCGTGTGGAAGAAAGGCTGGTGGTGGTGGTGGTGGCTAAGTGACTGGAAGCATTATCTGCTATCCAACCAATAACCTTTTCACACTGCTCTGTGTTCAATAGTGGTGTTCTGCAGTCCCCTATTAATTGGAACAGGAAGTGAGAAGATGCGGGTGTTTGCTGTGGCACAATTTCAGCTTGTCCACGGCCTCTGAATGCACCATCACCATCACGTCCAGGCCTGTAGGTAACTATTTTTAACAGCAAACCGGTGTCAAAAACTTTGCTGACACACTGAAACAAATTTTTAATGGAGGCCAGAAATTGCAGTATTTTCTGGAAACGTATATGTGATCCGTGTGACGGAGAAAACACAGTTTTAAATACCTGGCCTGTAGGTAACTATTTTTAGCAGCAAACTGGTGTCAATAGCTTCACTGACACACTAAAACAAAATTTCAATGAAGGCTAGAAATGGCAATATTTTCAGCGCAATTATATGTGATCTGTGTGACGGACAAACCACAGTTTTAAATAGCTGGATTTTTAGCACTGTAATATGGAAAGGACCTGGCTGTATTCTGCAGTGCCAACAAGCAAATGGCGCAGAAAAACAGTGTTCTCTGGATTACTTTTTAAGCAAATAATGAGGATTAAGATCCAAAAAAAATTATTCCTGGCCCTTGAGACCTGGGTCTATGTCTAGAAATGTCTAACAGCAGCAGCAGACAAAACTGGAGCCTCTTGTGCTATATGCACTGCAGACTGCTATGCACACGTGGTCAAAATTGCTGGTACCCCTCGTTTAATGAAAGAAAAACCCACAATAGTCACAGAAATAACTTGAATCTGACAAAAGTAATAATAAATTAAAAATCTTTGAAATGAGCAAATTAAAGTCAGACATTGCTTTTCAACCCTGCTTCCACAGAATTAAAAAAAAATGAAACTCATGAAATAGGCCTGGACAGAAATTATGGTACTCTTAACTTACCGTATTTTTCGGACGCACCGGACCATAAGACGCACCTAGGTTTTAAAGGAGGAAAATAGAAAAAATGTAAGCCAAAAATGTGGTCATGATGCCCTGTTATGGGAGAGGAGGTCTGCTGCTGACACTGGTATTTGGGTAATGTCCCCCAATTCTGTTAACATCTTCCATCCTGGTATGTATAGCCCCTCCTTCCTAGTATAAGTGGCCACCATCCCATCCTGGTATACCTGGCCCTCATCCCCATCCTGGTATGCATGGTATCCCTTGATCCCCCATCCTGGTATGCATGGCACCCATTTATCCCCCATCCTGGTATGCATGGCACCCCTTTATACCCCATCTTGGTATTCATGGCACCCCTTGATTCCCCATCCTGGTATGCATGGCACCCCTTTATCCCCCATACTGGTATGCATGGCACCCCTTGAGCCCCCATCCTGTTATGCATGGCACCCTCTGAGCCCCCATTGTGGTATGCATGGCACCCCTTGATACCCCTATCCTGGTATGCATGGCACCCCTTGAGCCCCCATCCTGGTATGCATGGCACCCCTTGAGCCCCCATCCTGGTATGCATGGCACCCCTTGAGCCCACATCCTGGTATGCATGGCACCCCTTGAGCCCCCACCCTGGTATGCATGGCACCCTCTGAGCCCCCATACTGGTATGCATGGCACCCCTTGAGTCCCCATCCTGGTATGCATGGCTCCCCTTGAGCCCCCATCCTGGTATGCATGGCACCCCTTGATACCCCATCCTGGTATGTATGGCACCCCTTGAGCCCCCATCCTGGTATGCATGGCACCCCTTGAGCCCCCATCCTGGTATGCATGGCACCCCTTGAGCCCCCATCCTGGTATGCATGGCACCCTCTGAGCCCCCATCCTGGTATTCATGGCACCCCTTGAGCCCCCATCCTGGTATGAATGGCACCCTCTGAGCCCCCATCCTGGTATGCATGGCACCCCTTGAGCCCCCATCCAGGTATGCATGGCACCCCTTGAGCCCCCATCCTGGTATGCATGGCACCCCTTGATCCCCCATCCTGGTATGCATGGCTCCCTCTGAGCCCCCATCCTGGTATGCATGGCACACCTTGAGCCCCCATCACGTTGCCTACAAAAAAAAATAAACACTCATACTCACCTCCTCTCTCCTCCAGCACTGTCCCGCTTTGCTGCCGACACTCTCACTGTGTGAGCCGCGCATGGCAGTGTGGGACGCTGTGCTGGAATAGTCACTGCTCCCCATGCCGGGACTCGTGGGGAGCAGTGACTATTCAGTCTGTTCAATAGCCGGCACACTGTATCGCAGCGTGGCTCCTGTAGCGGCTCTGCTGTCTCGTGTACACGCTATTAAAGACCATGGATATTCACGACAACCCATGGGAGTGGGTTGTAGGGAATATTCATGAGCTTTAATAGCGGGCACACACACCGCAGAGTGGCAGCAGGAGCCACGCTGCGGCTCCAGTGTGCCGGCTATTAAGAAAAATGAATATTCATTGCTCTCCACGCCCATGGGCGTGGGGAGCAGGGAATATTCATTTTCTTTAGCAGCGGGCACAGGGTAGGCTGCAGCGGGCTGCTGCTGCCTCCTTTGCCCCGCTGATCCCCCGCTGCCGCTCACCCACACCCACCACCATGCACAGCCATGTATATAGTATTCGGACTATAAGACGCACCCCCCACTTTCCTCCAAAAGTTTGGAGGAAAAAAGTGCATCTTATAGTCCGAAAAATACGGTAATATTTTGTTGAACAACCTTTTGAGGCAATCACTGCAATAAAACGATTCCTGTAACTGTCAAGAAGACTTCTGCACCTCTCGACAGGTATTTTGGCAAAGTCTTCATGAGAAAACTGCTCCAGTTGTCTCGTGTTTGAAGGTTGCCTTTTCCAGACGGCATGTTTCAGCTCTTTCCAAAGATGCTCAATAGGATTTAGGTCAGGGCTCATATAAGGCCACTTCAGAATAGTCCAATGTTTTCCTCTTAGCCATTCTTGTGTGTTTTGGGTCATTATCCTGTTGCAAGACCCATGACCTGCAACTGAGACCAAGCTTTCTGACACTGGGCAGCACATTTCTCTTAAGAATCCCTTGATAGTCTTGAGATTTCATAGTACCCTGAGTCAAGACACCCTGTGCCTGATGCAGCAAAGCAGCCCCAGAACATAACAGAGCCTGCTCCATGTTTCACAGTAGGGACAGTGTTCTTTTCTTGAGAGGCTTCATTTTTCCATCTGTGAACATACAGCTGATGTGCCTTGCCAAAAACTTCCATTTTTGTCTCATCTGTCTATAGGACATTTTCCCAGAAGCTTTGTGGCTTGTCAACATGTAGTTTGGCAAATTCCAGTCTGGCTTTTTTATGATTTTTTTTCAACAATGGTGTTCTCCTTGGTCGCCTCCCATGAAGTCTACTTTGGATCAAACAACGACGGATGGTGCGATCTGACACTGATGTTCCTTGAGCTTAAAGTTCACCTTTAATCTCTTTGGAAGTTATCCTTGGCTCTTTTGTTACCATTTGTATTATCCGTCTCTTTGATTTGTCATCAATTTTCCTCCTGCGGCCACGTCCAGGGAGGTTGGCTACAGTCCCATGGATCTTAAATTTCTGAATAATATGTGCAACTGTAGTCACAGGAACATGAAGCTGCTTGGAGATGGTCTTATAACCTTTACTTTTACCATGCTTGTCTAGAATTTTCTTTCTAATCTCCTGAGACAACTCTTTCCATTGCTTCCTCTGGTCCATGTTGAGTGTGGTACACACCATGTCACCAAACAGCACAGTGAGTATTTGTAGCCCTATATACAGGCCCACTGACTGATTACAAGATTGTAGACACCTGTGAGGCTAATTAGTGGACACAACTTGATTTAACATGTCCCTTTTGTCACATTATTTTCAGGGGTACCATCATTTCTGTCCAGGCCTATTTCATGAGTTTAATTTTTTTTTAAATTCTGTGGAAGCAGGGTTGAAAAGCAATGTCTGACTTTAATTTGTTTATTTTCATAGATTTTTAACTTATTATTACTTTTATTAGATTCAAGTTATTTCTGTGACCATTGTGGGTTTTTCTTTCATTAAACGAGGGGTACCAACAATTTTGACCACGTGTGTATATCCTGCCTGCCTATATACACTGCCTGCTTGGCATTGATATCTCTGCAGATAGATTAGTCCTCAGAAGGACTGTTTGTTGAGATGGATATGTGTAATGTACGGTTTTTCTCCCTACACTACCTAATAAACAAGCAAATCTCTCCCTAGCTCAGCAGCACCTCTTCCTACACTGTCTGATCCGGAGTGACTGTGACGAGCATGGCGGCGCCAGGTCTGATATAGACCTGATGACGCTCTGCGGCCAGCAAATCACTGTAATGCCACAACCAACATGGCTACGGCATTACAGTGAGTGGCAGGGAATCCCTGCATGTTCATTGGCTCTGTAAAGAGCGTCAAACATGCATGGAGGAGACCCGAGCTCCAGCCGAGCAATCCCGGAAATACTCGGCGAGCGCTGAACATCTCGAGCAGTGAGATGCTCGGGCGAGCACAGAGCAGTAGCGAGCATGCTCGCTCATCACTAGTTGTGACATCACTGTGTGCATTTCTTCTTTTGTTGTGACATCACTGTGTGCATTTTTTCTTTTGTTGTGACATCACTGTGTGCATTTCTTCTTTTGTTGTTGTAACTAGTGTTGAGCCACCCCCGTAGTGTTCGAGTTCGGTTCGGTTCGTCGAACACCCGTGTGTTCGCCGAACTGTTCGTCGAACTGTTCGTCGAACACCTTCGAACACCGTTAAAACCAATGGCAGGCAAACAAAAACACATAGAAACACATAGAAAACACCTTCAAAGGTGTCCAAAAGCTGACAAACTGCTCAGAAGACATAACTAACACATGGAAAAGTGACAAGTACATATAGTCATGCGAAAATAAAAGAGGTGGAGGAGTAAAAGGAGGGGGAGACACAGATATAGGCATGTCATGCCCTTCTAAAATCCAAAAAGTGAGAAGCCGACACGGCCAGTCCGCTCCTGCCCGTGCCACCTCCGTGTCGCCGGGTTTGTGCCAGAGCCGCGGTGAACCCTGATGGCCAGCCCCCCTCTCCCAATACTGGTGCCTGTCCGCTGGTGGGTCGAGCGAGCCCCCCTGTGGTGGAGGCAGCTCTAAGCTTTTTAATTTAAATTGTCTCTCTAATTTGAATGAATACACTTTAAATCCATTTACAAGGATCTATTGGAGGGCAAGTCTCATGCCAGCAGCCGCGTAATTCCAGCTCCAGTAGCGTCCACTAAAGCTGCTGCAGTTAAAAAGCTTTTATAAGGATCGAGCTCGGCTGTCCACCGCAAGGCATCCTACTGCCAGTCCCAGCCCCTATGCCTTGGGGTGCCTCCTGATGCTCTTCACTGAGTATCCCGTGGTCCCGAAGCATTTCCTTTGAAAAAATGAAGTGTCCAAACTACAGGTGGTGTAGCTTGCTTAACAGCCGGGATAATCCGCTGACTAGCAGACCCTGCTACTAGGCACAAAGTATTTCCTGGGCTAGATGCAGTTAAAAATTTGTAATTAGACACTCTCGTTGGATGCTGAGAAAGCATTCCATAGAGTCTCCTGGCACGCCATATATGATTCTCTTAAAAAGCTTGGGGTAGGGGTCTAGGGGACCCTTTTATAGCCAAAATCATGGCCCTGTATCGCAATACGTCACCTAGGCTGAAGATAAATGGAACTGTAGCACCCTGAGGGCTCGGTTGCTACAGAGGTATTGCACCTCACCCAGAGGTGTTGACGCGCCCCCTGGGCCAGTGTTGTTTGGGGGATACCCGGAGCCGGATCAGATGGGGGTTGTAGTCTCCGAGTGGCGGTGACCCGGTCCGTGCCCAGGGTGTCAAGCTCAGTGTGTGGCAGTCCTACAGATGTTGCTGGATGTTCTTTAGTGTCGACTACGCCACCCGTTGATTTGCGGTCAATACGGCCGCCGCTGCAGCAGAGTCCGCTGAGGCTGGTGGTGTGTGTGCAGCTTCTGGTAGTATAACCCCCAACGGGAGGGGTATAGCCTCAGGGGGTCAGTTGTAGAGGATGGTGGTTGTGGTGGTGCAGTGAGGATGGTAATAAGACTCAGAGTCGGGCTGTGCAGTTCAGGGTTTTTACTTACTGCTGTTGTGCTGGTCACTCCGGCCTTGAGTGACTGCCCGAGCCGTGCTGCGTCCACCAGGTCCTGGACTCGGCCAACCCCCAGGTAATTCTGGAGCGTGATCCTGAGCTCCCTTTCTGACGTTCCTTTTCTCTGGCCTTCCCCACCAGGGATCCACTTATGTCCGGCTCCCTCGGGCCTCTTGTTGGTAAAACCCTTGTCTCTGGGTTCCCTGACCCTATACTCGGTGTGCCTTCGCAGTGGATTTAGTGGGGGGTCGTGGCAGATCCTGCCCACAACCTCCGGTCTCTGGCTGAGGATTAGTGCCCTCCACCAGCTTGGGATCCGATACCCTTGTGCCAACCCTTCACCCTTCTGGTTGTTTTTGGGCTCTTGGGGTTCCCTCTTCTTCCCCTCTGGGTCCTTCTCTTCTCCTCTCTCTCTTCTTTCAGGACTGCTTGACCCTCTACAAAAGACTGACTGGTAACTGTCTGCCTGTCTGACCCTGATCTAAGATGGTTCCCACCTTATATACTCCCTCTATGTGTGAGCTCAGGTGACCAGCACCCAATGAGCTCCTAGCATTACCCAGACTGCTCCCCCTATCTGCCCCTACACTACTGGGATGTTCCACCCCCCTCCCACTCCAGCCAGGGACAGACACTGTCATACCTGCACATATACCTAGTGGGAGTACCATTGATCTGTCCCCCGGAAATGGGATGTATGTAGTGCATGCAGCCTACTGAGCTCAGTTCCACACTCCATCCTTACCCGGGAGTGGAATACCACACCTCTGGCTTGAGGTGCAATACCCCTGTAGCAGCCGAATCCTCAGGGTGCTACATTCCCCCCTGGTAAATCACAGCACGTCCTCGGGCTGTAAGAGAATAAAAACATCAAACATACAATTTTTTTTTTCATAAACATAAACAAATAAAACAATATATATACTATCAGCATAAAACTTTTTCATATAAACATTTTTCATAAATAACACTCTTGTTCCTCCGGCCACGGTGCAACTTGTGACCGGGTAAAGTGCGACAGTCTCTTGTAGTAAAAACAACAGTTTCCTATAAAACCGGTAGGGGGCGCCTTAGAAAGCGCAACTATATACAAGGGGATATGGCCGCTCTCAGTCCTCGACCAATGGGGAAAAGGGATGGCTGTTCACAGTCCTCAGCCTGTGGGGAGATGGGACACACTGGAACAGTTCACACTTGTCCCAACGGGGAACATATTTAACTTAGCAGCATGGCATATACCCTGACGGGTAACTATGTACAGTCTCTTTACCGTACTTTAATGACGGCGTACTCCTGCTCCTCCTTTGTCTTCAGACCCATCCGGGTCCTCTTGCTCCTCCTCACACCGCAGCTCCTCCTCCGTCAGGCGATGCACATGGAGGGCGTAGGGTCCTTGGGCACACTTGTGCCGAGTGAACGTGACCTCGTCCCCTACGTACAGGTCACGACCTCTGTGTCCCTCCGGCAGATGGCTCTCTACGTCTCTGCGGGTGACAAAGACGTCGCCGGGGGTGTGGTGGTCTCTTATGAAGCCCCACCCATGCTGCAGGTTGAATTTAATCACAGTCCCGGTGGTACGGGGTTCATGAGCTGCACGGGGGTTCCTCCTGGTCCGGCTCTTCTGCCCTGCGCTCTGTTCCTGTAGCCGCTGCTCACGGATCCGCCTCTCTTTCCGCTCTTGCTCGAAGGCTGCCAACTGCTGGCGGCAGCACTCCACTCGCTCTGCTGCGGCTGCCCGCGTTTCTTGAGTGAACCCCATGAGGTCTCCTCCGGTGGGGTCCCACTCGAATTGTGCTTCTTCTAGCGGGAGCGGGGTTCTCCTGACGGGCTTCGGAGCCGGAATCAGGGGCTCGCACAGGGGCCTTGCTCTTTGGAGTTCCAGTTGGTAGTACTCCTGGGGCCATACAAAGGGCTGCCCCTCCGGGCACGTGTGCTGGGCAAATAGATCTTCGCCCAGGTACGGCACTCGAGATGTTGAGGGCGCGTTGATGGTAGCGGCGCCCGGGTTGACCAGGCCTTGCGACCAGGCTTGGGGCACCCTAAAGGTAAAGGGCACCGTAAGGACGGCGGCGCCCGGGGGTACTCGGCCCTGCGACCAGGCCGGTGGCTCCGCGGAGGTAGGGGGCGCTGTTGGAATTGCGGCGCCCGGAGGTACTAGACCTTGCGACCAGGCCGATGGTATTTCCTGCTTTGCCGCGCTCAGGGTTGAGGCGCGTGACGTCACAGGGGTCGCGGCCGCGGCTTCTGCTTGAGGCCTTGTCTGGAGCGGTGACGATGCAGCGACGGGCACGGCAGGGGGAATTTCGGGCTCTGCGACGGGGAGCTGGGGCAGGCACGCGGTTTCTCGGCTCGGGGTAGTGACGTCCCCTTTACCTGCCTCCATCTGTCCAGCTCCCTTCTCGGCGCCGTCTCCGGCCTTCACTCCTCCTGCACCATCCTCAGAGGCGGTCTGTCTCCTCATCTCGGGTGGCGTGCTTCGCTGGCGGGTTCTTGCCTGCAGGGCCATCTCTCGGCTCCACTCCGTCAGCGTGTCTTGCTGCACCTGGGCCATCCTCCGTGCGAGGCCCTCCAGCGCGATCTGTGCACACTCCCGGTCTCGGGGGAGCTGTGCTAGGATCTCCACTAAGCCTAGTGGGGTTGTTGCTTGCAGCAGGCTCCTGACCACTGGGTCGGTGCTGCCTGTCTCTCCCTCCATCTCCGGGTACGCTTTCTCTGGACTCCTCTCCAGACTTCTTGTCTCCGGGTGCGCTCTCTCCAGACTCCTCCAGGCTGCACCCATCTTCGCTCTTTTGTTCCGTCTCCGCCCACATTGAGGGTGGTCCCGGGGCAACTTTGTGATTGTCAGTTCCAGGGGCAGTTCTCTCACGCTGATGGACACTTCCAGCATCACAGTCTCTGTTGGTGGGCGCGGTTTCCGCTTTTGGCGCCATTCTTCGACCTGGCCCACGATGGGAGGTGGCCTTCTGCCACCCCCCGGCACGCCCATAACGGCGTCCGCTCTTCCAAGGCGGGAAATCTTTGGAAATGGCGGGAATCGTCTCCCAGTGGCGGGAAACTCCATGGATGGCGGGAAAAAGCTGCAAATGGCGGACAACCGGCGGGAAACGACCTGTGATGGGGTCCGTTGGCGGGGACCCTCCGGAACCGGCGGGAGACTTCTTTTTGAGGTAACGGTGAACTTTTCTTCAGGCACGCAGTACCCGGTTGTTGCGGGCACGTAATCCTGCCGACTACGCCAAAGTTGACGCGCCCCCTGGGCCAGTGTTGTTTGGGGGATACCCGGAGCCGGATCAGATGGGGGTTGTAGTCTCCGAGTGGCGGTGACCCGGTCCGTGCCCAGGGTGTCAAGCTCAGTGTGTGGCAGTCCTACAGATGTTGCTGGATGTTCTTTAGTGTCGACTACGCCACCCGTTGATTTGCGGTCAATACGGCCGCCGCTGCAGCAGGGTCCGCTTAGGCTGGTGGTGTGTGTGCAGCTTCTGGTAGTATAACCCCCAACGGGAGGGGTATAGCCTCAGGGGGTCAGTTGTAGAGGATGGTGGTTGTGGTGGTGCAGTGAGGATGGTAATAAGACTCAGAGTCGGGCTGTGCAGTTCAGGGTTTTTACTTACTGCTGTTGTGCTGGTCACTCCGGCCTTGAGTGACCGCCCGAGCCGTGCTGCGTCCACCAGGTCCTGGACTCGGCCAACCCCCAGGTAATTCTGGAGCGTGATCCTGAGCTCCCTTTCTGACGTTCCTTTTCTCTGGCCTTCCCCACCAGGGATCCACTTATGTCTGGCTCCCTCAGGCCTCTTGTTGGTAAAACCCTTGTCTCTGGGTTCCCTGACCCTATACTCGGTGTGCCTTCGCAGTGGATTTAGTGGGGGGTCGTGGCAGATCCTGCACACAACCTCCGGTCTCTGGCTGAGGATTAGTGCCCTCCACCAGCTTGGGATCCGGTACCCTTGTGCCAACCCTTCACCCTTCTGGTTGTTTTTGGGCTCTTGGGGTTCCCTCTTCTTCCCCTCTGGGTCCTTCTCTTCTCCTCTCTCTCTTCTTTCAGGACTGCTTGACCCTCTACAAAAGACTGACTGGTAACTGTCTGCCTGTCTGACCCTGATCTAAGATGGTTCCCACCTTATATACTCCCTCTATGTGTGAGCTCAGGTGACCAGCACCCAATGAGCTCCTAGCTTTACCCAGACTGCTCCCCCTATCTGCCCCTACACTACTGGGATGTTCCACCCCCCTCCCACTCCAGCCAGGGACAGACACTGTCGTACCTGCACATATACCTAGTGGGAGTACCATTGATCTGTCCCCCGGAAATGGGATGTATGTAGTGCATGCAGCCTACTGAGCTCAGTTCCACACTCCATCCTTACCCGGGAGTGGAATACCACACCTCTGGCTTGAGGTGCAATACCCCTGTAGCAGCCGAATCCTCAGGGTGCTACAGTGTGATATCTCACTCTCAGGTAAGGATGTAGTGTGGATCAGGACCCGACACCTGCATGCATTACACCACATTGCCGTGGGGCAGGGCGACCAATATGCCCCTGAGATGGGCACGACAGTCCCTGTCCCTGGCTGGAGTGGGGGGAGGGAACACTGAGGAAGGGGAACCCTGTAGTGCAGGAGCAGGGAGGAAGCAGTTCCTGGGTGCATTGAGAAGGGAGTATAAAAGGTGGGCACCATCTTAGTTCAGTGCAGAGAAGTCTGAGCAGAAGTGGCAGGGAGCAGGGGCTCTGCATGAGCTCTGCTCCGGAGGCGGGCCTAGTAACAGAGGCCCAGGCCTGGAAGAGGGAGAAGGAAGGAAGAGGAGCGGAGAAGGCTCCAGGAACGAGGAACGAAGGGATCTCAGGGGTGCGGACGGGCGAGTCGCCACCGCACGCCAGAATCCACCTGCGTGGAGGGGTCAGGCCAAAGGGGGAGACCGGTCCCCGAAACTAGTGGAGGCAGGAAACGACCCTCAGCTAGAAACAGGAGGCTGTGACATTTTATGTGGCGCAGCCCCTCGCTACACCCGCTAGGAAGGCACCACATAGGGTCAGGGAAACTGGCGCCAAGTTTACCAAGAGGAGGCCCGAGGCAGCCGGACAGAAGGGTTGGTAAGAAAGGCCAGACAAAGGACACACAAAGGGGGTCCTGTGAAGCGCTCCAAAGTTATCTGGGAGTTGTCTGAGCCCCTCACCTGGTGAGCACAGTACGACGTGGGCAGCCGTTACCTGCAGACGTGGTCTGGATAATAAGAACTGTGAGTAAAGGCCCTGGACTGCATCACTGACTCCGTGTCATTACTGCTGCTGCCCTGCACCATCACCCCCATCCTCCGCATACACTGCCCTGAGGCTATACTCCTCCCGTGGGGAGTTATGCTACGCTCTGCTGCACCCACAACACCAGCCTCAGCGGTCTGCCCTGGAGCGGCGGTTCACTCTGACCGCAATCCACGGGTGGCGTAGTCGGACATTTAAACATCAAAACCACATAAATAGTTCCGCCACTGGTTTGACCGCCCTGAGCCACGGAACCGGGTTGCCGCCACGGAGACTACAACCACCAGCATCCACCAAAAAGGGTCCGGCTCCGGGTGTCCCAAGGCCCAGGGGGCGCGTCAGAACATTTTCATCACCTTTCACAATCACCAATGGGACAAGGCAGTGATGTCCTCTGTCCCCTCTCTTATACATCCTAGTGACGGAGCACCTGCTCTCATCAATTCGCCATAACCCCAATATTAGGTGGATTGAGGTGGGAGGCACCGAGTACAAGTGCTCTCTATTTGCTGATGATGTCCTAGTATATATCACTCAATCACATATATCCATCCATGCTGTTATGGCTGAAATAGATCACTTTGTTACATGGTCAAATTTTAAAATCAATGCAGCGAAGTCTGAGGCCCTCGATGTCTCCCTCCCCAAATCCATATAGGATTCCATCCAGTCCAACTTTCCCTTTGCCTGGCCCTCACAGGGTATCAAATACTTAGGAATTCCTATTCATAGAGACCTCTCCCATCTATGTTATCTTAATTTTGGGCCCTTTATTGAACAACTCCATACAGACCACGGTTGGCAAGTTAGAACTGTAAGATTCACTACGTGAACCACTGGTGTTTTGTGGAAAAGCACATGTACACTGTGTTCCAAATTATTATGCAAAAAGTGTTTAGGAGTGATAAGGGAAGAATTTGTTTGTTTGTCAGTTAAACTCATTGATGGTGATGTGTGTCAGGGCTCTTTCTATCACTGTAAGCAATTGCAGACACCAGTGCTAATTAGTTTGGCAGGTGTGTCCAATGAAAGGCAAGACTACTTAAGAAGGCTCTCTCACATTATTCAGCAGCCTACATTTTCTGCCAAAATGGGAAAGAAAAAGGATGTGTCGGCTGCTGAGAAGCAACAAATTGTGGAGTGTTTAGGTCAAGGCATGACTACAATCAACATTGTGCGATGATCAGGATGAAGTGTCTTGGCAATCAAGAAGTATGTAGCTGATTCACAGTACACACGTGTGCGTGCTGATAAGGGCAAATTGAGGACTCTTTCCTACAGGCAATTACGTCAGGTTGAAAGAGCAGCGGCAAAAAAGCCTTGTCATAGCAGCAGACAAGTTTTTGAAGCTGCTTGTGCCTCCAACGTCCCCCGAACAACAAGATGCAGGGTCCTTCAGAGGTTTGCAGCTGTGCATACGCCATCCTGTCGACCTCCTCTATCCACTTCACACAAGCAGAAACGGCTCCAGTGGGCCAAACATTACATGAAGACTGATTTCAAAACTGTTTTGTTCACGGATGAGTGCCGTGCAGCGCTCGATGGTCCAGATGGATGGAGTGGAGGATGGCTGGTTGATGGACACCCCACGCAAACACGGCTACAGCGCCAACAAGGAGGAGGTGGAGTAATGTTTTGGGCTGGAATCATGGGGAGAGAGATTGTCGGCCCCTTTAGGATCCCTGAAGGCGCTAAAGATGAACTCCATAATGTATGTGGATTTTCTCAAACAGCACTTCCTGCCATGGTTCAAGAAGAAGAACCGTGTATTTCACAGCAAGATCATTTTTCTGCATGATAATGCACCATCTCATGCTGCACATAAAACATCTGCATCTCTGGCTGATATGGGCATAAAAGGGGACAAACTTATGGTGTGACCCCCATGCTCCCCTGACCTCTACCCCATTCAGAACCTTTGGAGCATCATTAAAAGGAGTGTCTATGATGGCGGGAGGCAGTTCACATCTAAGCAACAGCTCTGGGAGGGTATTCTGTCCTCATGCAAAACAATTGAAGCAGAAACCATCCAAAACCTGACAAATTCAATGGACGAGAGAGTTCAGAAGCTCCTTTCGAACAAGGGGTCCTATGTGAAAATGTAACATCACCTAGAATAAAGTTTTGAGTTGAAAACTGTTTGATTTCAGTTTCTAACAACCTGCTAATGCTTATAATTTCAAAAATGACCATTTTTTTGGTCTTTATTAAAATGAAAAGGTTGATCGAAAAGTTTGGGGGATCTAAGAGTGTGGCAACCCAGTAGTCATGATTACTTCGAATTCTGACAATATGAGGGTCATGCTGCAGGTAGTGCAGCAAGAAGGCACTTATGTGTCTTGCGCATCTCGGAGCCCCAAAATTATTTTCCGGGCTAGATGCAGCTAAAAATTATTTTTAATTTTAAATCTGGTGGAGCTTATTATAGATGGCCTAATAGGATCAGTGCTGCACACTGCTACAAAGCCCAAATTATTTTCCAGTCAAGATACAGATAAACATGATTAGTAATTTGAAAGCTTAAAACGGTTGGTAGGGTGATTTTAAACAATCATCAAGCTTTTACTCTCCCCAGGATGACACAGGGGTAGAAAAGTCGTTTCGGATCCATGATTTGTTCATCTTTATGAACGTGAGTCTGTCTACATTATCAGTGGAGAGCCGCGTGCGCTTATCTGTCAGCACACCACCAGCAGCGCTGAACACACATTCAGACAGAACGCTGGCTGCGGGGCATGACAAGATCTCCAAGGCGTAAGTGGCTAGCTCCGGCCATTTATCCAGATTGGAAGCCCAAAAAGAGCAAGGGTCCAGTGACACAGTCGTGGCTTCAATGTTTACTTGGAGATACTCCTGTACCATCGTCTCTAGGCGTTGACTATGTGTCAGACTTCTTGTCTCCTGTGGCCTTGCAAAGGATGGGCTAAAAAAGTGGTATTTTGTGGAAAAGCACATGTAAGATTCTGCAACAGTCTCTGCTGATACTCCTGCATGCGTGCATCCCTTTCTATGGCAGGAATAATTTCTGCAAATTTACTTTTGTACCGGGGATCTAACAGTGTGGCAACCCAGTAGTCAGGATTATTTCTAATTCTCACAATTCGAGGGTCATGTTGCAGGTAGTGCAGCAAGAAGGCACTCATGTGTGTTGCGCATCCAGGAGCACCAAGTCCCTGTTGTGTTGGTGGCGAGGTAACAATCATGCTTCCTTCCTCTGTCCTCTCCCCCCAACCTCGCACAACAGAAATGTGATCAAGGTCTCCCTCATCTGATGAGTCTTCCATCAGTTCGTCCTCCACTTCTTCCTGGGCTCCTGCACCTTCCTCACTAGTTTGGCTGCTACCATGCGCCCTGGTAAAACCATCTCCCCCACCCTCACATGCCTGCCGCCTTGGTGCTGCCCGCCGTCTGGACCTTGCAGATGTTAGCCCTTCCGCATACAACTCCTCCTCCTCTACTTCCTCCACCTCCTCTTGTGCCACCACCTGACTCCGAATTCTGTTTAACATGTGCTCCAGCATGTAAATCACCGGAATAGTCATGCGATAATGGCATCGTCAGCACTAAACATCTTCGTCGCCATTTCAAAACTGTGCAGAAGGGTGCATAGGTCCCTGATCTGAGACCACTCCTCCAGCGTGATTTGCCCCACCTCTGAATCTCGTTGGCCCAGGCTATATGTCAGAACGTATTGCACCAGGGCTTGTCGGTGCTGCCACAGTCGCTGCAACATGTGCAGAGTTGAATTCCACCGGGTAGGCACATCGCATTTTAGCCGGTGAAGTGGCAGGCCCAACGACTTCTGTAGAGATGTAAGTCGCTGAGCTGCGGGATGCGAACGGCGGAAGTGAGCACACAGCGACCGTGCCCTCTGCAGAAGGCCATCTAGTCTGGGATAGTGGGCTAAAAATTGCTGGACAACCAGGTTCAACACGTGAGCCATACAAGGCACGTGTGTGACATTGCCCCGGCGAAGGGCCGCACCCAGGTTTGCAGCATTGTCGCACACGGCCTTCCCTGGTTTCAGGTCCAGTGGAGACAACCATTCATGAAATTGGTTCTCCAGAGCTGACCACAACTCCTCAGCTGTGTGACTCACATTTCCCAGACATTTCAATGTAAAAACCGCCTGATGACGTTGAGCCCTACTGCCAGCATAGTAAGGAGGTGTGCAGGATCCCTTCTGCGCAGTTAGAAAGCTTGTGGCATGACCAGACAGGCTTTGGGTGCAGGTGGAAGACCGAGAGGAGGTTGAGGAGGCAGAAGCAGTGGAGGAACTTTGACATAAAGAGGATTGACGCACAACTCGTGGGGACGGCAAGACTTGGACAGCAGCCCCTTGTCCTGCTGTCACCATAGTTACCCAGTGCCCAGTCAGCGACATGTAACGCCCCTGTCCATGCCTACTCGTCCAAGTGTCTGTGGTGAAATGCACCCTGTCACACACAGAGTTTCTCAAAGAAGCGGTGATGTTGTGTGCGACATGCTGGTGGAGCGCAGGCACACCTTTCTTTGAGAAGTAGTGCCGACTGGGCATCTGGTACTGGGGCACTGCGATGGACATAAGGTCTCGAAAATCCTCTGTGTCCACCAGGCGGAAAGGCAGCATTTCTGTAGCCAAGAGCTTGCAGATGGTGAAATTCAACCTCTTAGCTTTCTCATGGCTAGGAGGAAATGGTCTTTTACTTGTCCACATCTGAGGGACCGAGGGCTGGCTATTGTGCTTAGACGGGGTTGATAAGGGTGTCTGTAGCACCCTGAGGATTCGGCTGCTACAGGGGTATTACACCTCAAGCCAGAGGTGTGGTATTCCACTCCCGGGTAAGGATGGAGTGTGGGACTGAGCTCAGTAGGCTGCATGCACTACATACATCCCATTTCCGGGGGACAGAACTACGGTACTCCCACCAGTATATGTGCAGGTACGACAGCGTCTGTCCCTGGCTGGAGTGGGAGGGGGGGTGGAACATCCCAGTTGTGTAGGGGCAGATAGGGGGAGTAGTCTGGGTAAAGCTAGGAGCTCATTGGGTGCTAGTCACCTGGGCTCACACATAGAGGGAGTATATATGGTGGGCACCATCTTAGGACAGGGTCTTTTTAGCCTGAGGAGCAGAGCAGAAGAGTTCAGCCAGGAGGGCTGACAGGGAGCTGTGGCTCCGGCTGGGCCCAGCTCCAGAGCTAAGCCTGCAGAGGAGAGAGGAGAAAGAAGGACCCAGAGAGAAAGACAGAGGGAACCCCAAGAACCCAGAAACAGACCAGAAAGGGTGAAGGGTTGGCGGACACGGGTACCGGAACCCGAACTGGTGGAGGCCACTTATCCTCAGCCAGGAACCGGAGGTCGTGGTCAAGATTTGCCATGACCCTCACCAAATCCACCAGAAAGGCACACCAAGCATAGGGTCAGGGAACCCAGAGGAGGTTTGACAACTAAGAGACCCGAGGGAGCCGGCCAAAGGTGGATCCCTGGTGGGAACGGCCAGAGACAGAGAGAGAGAAGGGAGCTCAGGACCACGCTTCAGAACTGCCTGGGGGTTAGCCGAGTCCAGGACCTGGTGGACGCAGCACGGCTCGGGTGGTCACTCAAGGCCAGAGTGACTGAGAGAACACTTGTGAGTAAAACCCCTGAAACTGCATCTCCTGACTCTGACTCTTCTTACTGACCGTCACAACCCCCATCATCTTCACCTGCTGCCCTGAGGCCATACCCCTCCCGTTGGGGGTTATACCATCATCGCTGCACCCATACCACCGGCCTCAGCGGACTGTTCTGCAGCGGCGGCTGCAAAGCCGCACTCAACGGGTGGCGTAGTCGACATCCAAGTTAACATCTACTGCCATAGACTGCCACTTAGTTTGACACCCTGGGCACGGACCGGGTCACCGCCACAAGGACTACTACCCCTATCCAGATCCGGCTCCGGGTATCCCCTGAACATGGCCCAGGGGGTGCGTCAACTTTTGGCGTAGTCGGCAGGATAACGTGCCCACAACCACCGGGTACTGCGTGCCTGAAGAAAAGTTTATCTGTACCTCAAAAAGAAGTCTCCCGCCGGTTCCGGAGGGTCCCCGCCATCGGACGCCATCTCGGATCGGTTCCCGCCATTTGCCCGTCATCTGCAGTCTTTTCCCGCCATCTGCAGTGTTTCCCGCCACTGGGAAGCGATTCCCGCCATCTAAGAAGATTTCCTGCTCTGGCAGAGCGGACGCCATTATGGGCGTGCCAGAGGGTGGTAAGAGACGACCTCCCATCGTGGGCCAGGACCAAGAATGGCGCCAAAAACGAAGACCGCCCCCACCAGCAGAGACTGCAATGATTGAGATGTCCATCAGCGTGGGGGGTCTGCCCCTGGAACTGACAATCACCAAGTGGCCCGAGGACCGCCCTCAATGGGGGCGGAGACAGAACAAAAGAGAGAAGATGGGAGCAGCTTGGAGAAGTCTGGAGGAGCCGTACCCGGAGATGGAGGGAGAGGCAGGCAGCACCGACCCTGTGGTCAGGAGCCTGATGCAAGCAACCACCCCACAAGACCTGGTGGAGATCCTGGCACAGCTCCCCCGAGACCGGGAGCGTGCACAGACCGCGCTGGAGGGCCTCGCACGGAGGATGGCCCAAGTGCAGCGAGAAACGCTGATGGAGTGGAGCAGGGAGATGGCCCAGCAGGCTGGAACCCGCCGGCGGAGCACACCACCCGCAACGAGGAGCACGCCTGCCCCTGAAGAGGATGCAGAAGGGACGGAGGCCGGAGACGACGCCGCAGAGGGAGCTGAAGAGACGGAGGCAAGTAAAGGGGACGTTACTACCCCGAGCCCAGCCACCGTAAGCCTACCCCCGCTCCCCGTCGCAGAGCCCGAAGTCCCACTGATCGTGCCCGTTGCCGCACTGCTACCGCTCCAGACTAGGCCCCAAGCAGGAGCCGCGACCATGCCCCCTGTGACGTCACGCGCCTCAACCCTGAGCACGGCCAAGCAGGAGACGCCACCGGCCTGGTCGCAAGGCCGAGTGCCCCCGGGCGCCGCCGTCTTCACGGTGCCCTTTACCTTCAGGGTACCCCAAGCCTGGTCGCAAGGCCTAGTGATCCCGGGCGCCGCTGCCACCACCGCGCCCTCAACTTCCACTGTGCCGCACCTGGGTGAAGACTTGGTTGCCCAGCACACTTGCCCGGATGGGCAGCCCTTTGCGTGGCCACCGGAGTACTACCATCCCCGACTCCGGAAAGAAAGACCCCTGGATGAGCCCCTAATCCCTGTTCCGGCGCCCGTCAAGATGACCCCGCTCTCGTTAGAGGAGGCGCAGTTTGAGTGGGACCCCGCAGGAGGAGACCTCATCGGGTTCACTCAAGAGACCCGGGCGGCTGCAACTGAGCGTGCGGAGTGCTGCCGCCAGCAGTTGGAAGTCTTTGAGCGAGAACGGAGAGAGAGAGACGGGTCCGCGAGGAGCGGCTGCAAGTAAAGAGTGCAGAACAAAAGAGCCGGACCCGAAGGAACCCCCGTGCAGCCCACGGTCCCCGTACCACCGGGACTGTAATCAAATTCCAACTGCAGCACGGTTGGGGCTTCATCAGAGATCATCACACCCCCGGCGACGTCTTTGTGACCAGAAGAGATGTCGAGTCCCACCTACCGGAGGGACACAGAGGTCGTGACCTTTACCTGGGTGATGAGGTCACCTTCACCCGGCACCAATGTGCCAAAGGACCCTATGCCCTTCATGTACACCGACTGACAGAGAAAGAGCTGAGGTGTCAGGAGGAGCAAGAGGGCCCGGACGGGTCTGAAGGGTACACGGAGGAAGGAGCTGGAGGACATCGCCACTGATGTACAGTAGGAACACTGTAAATAGTTACCCGTGAAGGTACAATAACTGTTACCATTATAGTCCCCGTTGGGACCAGTGAACTGTTCCAGTGTGTCCCATCTCCCCACAGGCTGAGGACTGTGAGCAGCCATCCCTTTTTCCCCACTGGCCGAGGACTGAGAGCGGCCATATCCCTTGTATATAGTTGCGCTTCCTAAAGTGCCCCCTACCGGTTTTATAGGAAACTGTTTTTTCTACCAGAGACTGTGGCACTTACCTGGTCACAATTTGCACAAGTGGCCAGAGGTCAAAAATGTTTTATATGAAAAGTTTTATTATGATGAAAGAGTTAATATTATTTTATGATGTGTCCGTAACATTTTAAAAGAGAAGTACCTCCCATAAAGGGATGATTGAAGGTTACTGTTTATATATTTTATATGTAGTGCACTTTAAAAAGCTTGTATGTTTTATGTTTTTGCTCTTTTACAGCCCGAAGACGTGCTGTGATTTACCAGGGGGGAATGTAGCACCCTGAGGATTCGGCTGCTACAGGGGTATTACACCTCAAGCCAGAGGTGTGGTATTCCACTCCCGGGTAAGGATGGAGTGTGGGACTGAGCTCAGTAGGCTGCATGCACTACATACATCCCATTTCCGGGGGACAGAACTACGGTACTCCCACCAGTATATGTGCAGGTACGACAGCGTCTGTCCCTGGCTGGAGTGGGAGGGGGGGTGGAACATCCCAGTTGTGTAGGGGCAGATAGGGGGAGTAGTCTGGGTAAAGCTAGGAGCTCATTGGGTGCTAGTCACCTGGGCTCACACATAGAGGGAGTATATATGGTGGGCACCATCTTAGGACAGGGTCTTTTTAGCCTGAGGAGCAGAGCAGAAGAGTTCAGCCAGGAGGGCTGACAGGGAGCTGTGGCTCCGGCTGGGCCCAGCTCCAGAGCTAAGCCTGCAGAGGAGAGAGGAGAAAGAAGGACCCAGAGAGAAAGACAGAGGGAACCCCAAGAACCCAGAAAAAGACCAGAAAGGGTGAAGGGTTGGCGGACACGGGTACCGGAACCCGAACTGGTGGAGGCCACTTATCCTCAGCCAGGAACCGGAGGTCGTGGTCAAGATTTGCCACGACCCTCACCAAATCCACCAGAAAGGCACACCAAGCATAGGGTCAGGGAACCCAGAGGAGGTTTGACAACTAAGAGACCCGAGGGAGCCGGCCAAAGGTGGATCCCTGGTGGGAACGGCCAGAGACAGAGAGAGAGAAGGGAGCTCAGGACCACGCTTCAGAACTGCCTGGGGGTTAGCCGAGTCCAGGACCTGGTGGACGCAGCACGGCTCGGGTGGTCACTCAAGGCCAGAGTGAATGAGAGAACACTTGTGAGTAAAACCCCTGAAACTGCATCTCCTGACTCTGACTCTTCTTACTGACCGTCACAACCCCCATCATCTTCACCTGCTGCCCTGAGGCCATACCCCTCCCGTTGGGGGTTATACCATCATCGCTGCACCCATACCACCGGCCTCAGCGGACTGTTCTGCAGCGGCGGCTGCAAAGCCGCACTCAACGGGTGGCGTAGTCGACATCCAAGTTAACATCTACTGCCATAGACTGCCACTTAGTTTGACACCCTGGGCACGGACCGGGTCACCGCCACAAGGACTACTACCCCTATCCAGATCCGGCTCTGGGTATCCCCTGAACATGGCCCAGGGGGTGCGTCATGTCCCCGGCAAACTGCCGGTCTGTGAGGAAGATGCAGGCGGACATGTTAGGTTGCCTTGATCCAAAGGTGGTGCTATCGATGTCGGACAGCGCTCAACACCAGCTGCTGTTACCACCTCCAAAGAAAATGATGACCTGCCAATCACGCTGGCTGTTGCGGGTAAAGAGGTGGCAGGTCTGCGCCCCAAAACAGGTGTGACTGCTGTCCCCCCAGTCACAGAGGATGAAGAGGCCGCGGATGCACAAGATATGGCAGACGGTGGTTGGCCCGGCCGGCTAGGCCGCATTGTAGCACACTGAGCTTCCCACTGCAACTTATGCTTCATGTCCATGTGCCGGTTCATGCATGAAGTACTCAAACTATGTATTTTTTGGCCTCTACTTAGCTTTTGCTGACAAATGTTACAGATAACACGAGTTGGGTCATCTTTATCGATCTGAAAAAATGCCCAGGCTATGCAAGGCTTAGCACCCATGCGACCTGAAGAGCCACCACGACTTGTGGTGAGAGGCAGAGTTGTGTTTGAGGATGCAGTTGTTGACGTGCTTCCAGTACTACGTCTCTGTCCAGGAAGGCGCAACCTGACCTCGTCGTCACTAGCATCTTCCTCCACCTCCTCTGCTGACCTCATCTCTTGGCTGACTGTGGGTTGACAGTAAGTGGGATCTCCAACCTCATCATCATCACCCTGTGTGTTATCACACCCGTCGTCCTCAGAGCCAACCTGTTCCTGCCCTGACAAAAAACTAAAGTTGTCGCTCCAATCAGGTATTTGAGTCTTATCATCGTCTTCCTCATTGTCTCCACCAACAGGAGTTACAGTTTGGGAATGAGGGTCTACATTATGGTCAGAACCTTCTGCGTCTGGTCCTGGATCCGACTCATAAAGATTCTGGGCATCAGTGCAGATCATTTCCTCGTCTGGATTCACAGAAGCGCTGGAGTCGACCTCTGATTCCCAGGCTATAGTATGAGTAAACAGCTCTGCAGACTCAACCATCTGTTCTACCTCATACTCAGACGGGCAGCTGGAGATTTGGGAGCTGTGAGGAAGCAAGTGCGATTTGGGTGACACCTTTGAGGACTGGAGTATTTGTGATGTTGAAGTTGATGTGGAGGAGAGCCCACTTAAAGGAGCACTTGATATCCGTTGAAGCACCTGCTGTTTTTGTGCCTCATCTGGAATTTGTAGCGATTGGCGTGGCCGTAAGAAAGGGATCTTATCACATTGTCCGCTAAAAGAAGTAGACATTTTAGTTTGGCTGGAAGATGGTCTTTCTTCTGCAGATGTTACTGTTGCTTTAACACCTACCCCACGGACACAACCTTTTTTCCCCTTCCCAACATGCCTATTCCCCTTTCCACCAGCAGCAGGCCTTTTTCCACTCATTTTGGTGGTTAACTAATTCACAACTCTGGAGTTGTTTGCACAAAAAAACAATGGATGGGAACCGAGCAGAGCTGAGTGGCCAAACCGTGGTATTAGGCCAAAACTATTGGCTGGGTTAGAAGCAGAAAAAAATATATTCAGTTTGCAACCTGATGGAGGTCAGTATAGATGGACTAATAGAGAAAGTCCGACACACTGCTACCAGGCCAAATATTTTTTCAGAGGTAGATGCAGAAAAAAATTATATTCAGTTTGCAACCTGATGGAGGTCTGTATAGATGGATTAATAGAACAAGACCCACACACAGCTAGAAGCCCAATATTTTTTCAGAGGTAGATGCAGAAAAAAATATATTCAGTTTGCAACCTGATGGAGGTCAGTATAGATGGACTAATACAACAAGTCCCACACACAGCTAGAAGCCCAAATATTTTTTCAGAGGTACTGTAGATGCAGATAAAAATTATTTTTAATTTGCAACCTGATGGAGGTCAGTATAGATGGACTAATACAACAAGTCCCACACACAGCTAGAAGCCCAAATATTTTTTCAGAGGTACTGTAGATGCAGATAAAAATTATTTTTAATTTGCAACCTGATGGAGGTCAGTATAGATGGACTAATAGAGAAAGTCCGACACACTGCTACAAGGCCAAATATTTTTTCAGAGGTAGATGCAGAAAAAAATTATATTCAGTTTGCAACCTGATGGAGGTCTGTATAGATAGATTAATAGAACAAGACCCACACACAGCTAGAAGCCCAATATTTTTTCAGAGGTAGATGCAGAAAAAAATATATTCAGTTTGCAACCTGATGGAGGTCAGTATAGATGGACTAATACAACAAGTCCCACACACAGCTAGAAGCCCAAATATTTTTTCAGAGGTACTGTAGATGCAGATAAAAATTATTTTTAATTTGCAACCTGATGGAGGTCAGTATAGATGGACTAATACAACAAGTCCCACACACAGCTAGAAGCCCAAATATTTTTTCAGAGGTACTGTAGATGCAGATAAAAATTATTTTTAATTTGCAACCTGATGGAGGTCAGTATAGATGGACTAATAGAGAAAGTCCGACACACTGCTAGAAGGCCAAATATTTTTTCAGAGCTAGATGCAGAAAAAAATTATATTCAGTTTGCAACCTGATGGAGGTCAGTATAGATGGATTAATAGAACAAGACCCACACACAGCTAGAAGCCCAATATTTTTTCAGAGGTAGATGCAGAAAAAAATATATTCAGTTTGCAACCTGATGGAGGTCAGTATAGATGGACTAATACAACAAGTCCCACACACAGCTAGAAGCCCAAATATTTTTTCAGAGGTAGATGCAGAAAAAAATATATTCAGTTTGCAACCTGATGGAGGTCAGTATAGATGGACTAATACAACAAGTCCCACACACAGCTAGAAGCCCAAATATTTTTTCAGAGGTACTGTAGATGCAGATAAAAATTATTTTTAATTTGCAACCTGATGGAGGTCAGTATAGATGGACTAATACAACAAGTCCCACACACAGCTAGAAGCCCAAATATTTTTTCAGAGGTACTGTAGATGCAGATACAAATTATTTTTAATCTGCAACCTGATGGAGGTCAGTATAGATGGACTAATAGAGAAAGTCCGACACACTGCTAGAAGGCCAAATATTTTTTCAGAGCTAGATGCAGAAAAAAATTATATTCAGTTTGCAACCTGATGGAGGTCAGTATAGATGGATTAATAGAACAAGACCCACACACAGCTAGAAGCCCAAATATTTTTTCAGAGGTAGATGCACAAAAAAATATATTCAGTTTGCAACCTGATGGAGGTCAGTATAGATGGACTAATACAACAAGTCCCACACACAGCTAGAAGCCCAAATATTTTTTCAGAGGTACTGTAGATGCAGATAAAAATTAGTTTTAATTTGCAACCTGATGGAGGTCAGTATAGATGGACTAATAGAATGATGCTATGCCCAAAAGATTTTACTTCACTAGGTGCAGTAAAAAAATTGGTATTCTATACACAGGTGGTATATCTTGCAGCACAGATAGGCTACTCCACTGACTAACACACACTGCAATAGGCCAAAAAGGATTAGCTTTGCTAGATTCAGCCAAATGCTGTGAAAAAAACTTGCACAGCACTGGCACAGACCTGCCTGGCAAAAACTGATAGGAACTGATGTAACCTAGTCCTGAAAAGGACTCCAATTACAATTAGTCTTTACTCCCACAACCTATCTATTTAAGAGCACAGACCTCCCTGATAAAAGTCGTAGGAAATGCTGTAACCTAGTCCTTAAAAGGACTGCAATCACAACTATTCCCTACTCCCAAGCTATCTGTAGATTTGTGCGAAAATTGGCTTCAAATTAACAAGGTATAGCGCACACAGCAACAGCGGTGCCGTCTAACACGCAGCTGCAGCAGTGAGAAAATGGTGGCGACGGGGAAAATGGCTTGGTCTTATAGGGCAAGGACATGTGACATACACTGCCAATGACACATGCCCTTGCTTGTGTGAAAAAAAGCACTTCGCTCCGTGTGTGCGCTGCTGATAGGCTGACAGATTGCACCTCCCCACTGCAAATGCGGGAAAGAGAAAAAAAAATGGAGATCTTCATTGTTCCTGCAGAGATCCATCCCCTGCCCCTCCCCCCACCCCGCTGTACACTCAAACTGCGTATTAACATTAATTTTCATCATTACTAAGAAAAAATCCAGTTATGATTTTGGTGCACGAACAGTTATCGAACATAACCTCGAACAGCCGAATTTTTATCAAATTGTTCGTGTTCGCCGAACGGCTCGAACACCGCCCAAAACTGCTCGAATTTGAGATTGGCGAACAGTTCGAGTAGAACAACGCTCATCTCTAGTTGTGACATCACTTTCTCATAGTTGCCTGTTAGTACAGTTACATGAAAAAGTTTGGGCACCCCTATTAATCTTAAGCTTAATGTTTTCTTAAAATTGTTGTTTTTGCAACAGCTATTTCAGTTTGATATATGTAATAACTGTTGGACACAGTAATGTTTCTGCCTTGAAATGAGGTTTATTGTACTAACAGAAAATGTGCAATCTGCATTCAAACAAAATTTGACAGGTGCATAAGTATGGGCACCCTTATCATTTTCTTGTTTTAAATACTCCTACCTACTTTTTACTGACTTACTAAAGCACTTTTTTTGGTTTTGTAACCTCATTGAGCTTTGAACTTCATAGCCAGGTGTACAGTATGCAATCATGAGAAAAGCTACTTAAAGTGGCCACTTGCAAGTTGTTCTCCTGTTTGAATCTCCTCTTAAGAGTGGCATCATGGGCTCCTCAAAACAACTGTCAAATGATCTGAAAACAAAGATTATTCAACATAGTTGTTCAGGGGAAGGATACAAAAAGCTGTCTCAGAGATTTAACCTGTCAGTTTCCACTGTGAGGAACATAGTAAGGAAATGGAAGAACACAGGAACAGTTCTTGTTAAGGCCAGAAGTGGCAGGCCAAGAAAAACATCAGAAAGGCAGAGAAGAAGAATGGTGAGATCAGTCAAGGACAATCCTCAGACCACCTCCAGAGAGCTGCAGCATCAACTTGCTGCAGATGGTGTCACTATGCATCGGTCAACTATACAATGCACTTTGCACAAGAAGAAGCTGTATGGGAGAGTGATGCGAAAGAAGCCGCTTCTGCAAGCACGCCACAAACAGAGTCGGCTGAGGTATGCAAAAGCACATTTGGAGAAGCCAATTTCTTTTTGGAAGAAGGTCCTGTGGACTGAAGAAACCAAGATTGAGTTGTTTGGTCATACAAAAAGGTGTTATGCATGGCGGCAAAAAAACACAGCATTCCAAGAAAAACACTTGCTACCCACAGTAAAATTTGGTGGAGGTTCCATCATGCTTTGGGGCTGTGTGGCCAATGTCGGCACTGGGAATCTTGTTAAAGTTGAGGGACGCATGGATTCCACTCAGTATCAGCAGATTCTTGACAATAATGTTCAAGAATCAGTGATAAAGTTGAAGTTTCGCAGGGGATGGATCTTTCAGCAAGACAATGATCCAAAACACCGCTCCAAATCTACTCAGGCATTCATGCAGAGGAAAATTACAATGTTCTGGAATGGCCATCCCAGTCCCCAGACCTGAATATCATTGAACATCTGTGGGATCATTTGCAGAGGGCTGTCCATGCTCGGCGACCATCAAACTTAACTGAACTGGAATTGTTTTGTAAAGAGGAATGGTCAAAAATACCTTCATCCAGGATCCAGGAACTCATTAAAAGCTACAGGAAGCGACTAGAGGCTGTTATTTTTGCAAAAGGAGGATCTACTAAATATTAATGTCACTTTTCTGGTGAGGTGCCCATACTTATGCACCTGTCAAATTTTGTTTGAATGCAGATTGCACATTTTCTGTTAGTACAATAAACCTCATTTCAAGGCAGAAACATTACTGTGTCCAACAGTTATTACATATGTCAAACTGAAATAGCTGTTGCAAAAACACCAATTTTTATAAAACATTAAGCTTAAGATTAATAGGGGTGCCCAAACTTTTTCATATAACTGTATCTGCAGTTCAGCTCATTTGCATGAATGGGAATGAGCTGCAATACCGTACACTGCCATTTACACATAGGTGGCGCTTTTTCTGAAAACATTTTTTTTTCTTATCTTGTTTTATTCCTTTAAGTGTCTGGATCACATACATTTCATCTAATGACTGATATTCGATGTTAAAAATTTTTGATGCCTGTAGTGATGTATAATGGAAAACTTTCTATATTGCGCTCCGTGATGGTGCGAGAACAGCGGTGTAATTAACTAAAAGAAGTCAAAGTTCCTTGAGATGTGACAGAACAGCCATGTTCAGCATCAATAATTCACCAGTCGGCCTCCATTCCCTGTAGCAATCTCCAGACCTGCAGTTCTGACCAAGTCTGTTTTTCTCCTTCATCCACACAAATCTGCTCTGCTCTACCTGGACTCATGTGCGCAGACTGTGACAGTATGAGAATGATGAATGTCATTTAAAAACTCATTAAAACAGTTATACAGTATTAGAAAAATATTGGCCTAAATCTTCCAGAAACAGTGCCACCCCTGCCCATTGGTTGCGTCCGGTACTGCAGGTTATCTCCGCTGAATGAATCGGGCTGAGCTGCAATAATGCACACACAACCTGAGGATATATGTGCTAAGCGTGTGCAATTTACACCTTGGAGAATTTTGTACACAAGGAATAGCCATGAAAATAATACAGACTTTATAAAAATAATGGGAGAACTTTACTGGCAGTCTCATAAATATTTCAAGAGAGATTTGCTATAAAATATTTATGAATTAATATGAAAAGCCCAATGGTTCAGATATTATCAAAAATGAAAGAGAAAATAAATATAGGTTATAAAGTTCAGCAAAAATAGTAATAAAATACAAGTTAAAAACGAAAATTAAATGATAGATGTGAGATAGAAGAAATAGATAAATACGTATATAGAAGTATGATGTAGATAGATAGACAGGCAGACAGACATAGATAGATAATAGATATACTGTATAATAGATAGATAATAGATATATAATAGATAGATAGATAATAGATAGATGATAGATAAATAGATAGATAGATGATAGATAAATAGAAAGATAATAGATAGATGATAGATAAATAAATAGATAGATGATAGATAATAGATAGATAATAGATAGATATATCAATAGATGATAGATAATGGATAGATAACAGATAATAGATAGATAGATAATGGATAGATAGTTTAAAGGAGAGCGGAACAGCAGCAGAAGCTAGAAAGTTGGGTGCAAGGCCTTCCAGACAGTGATCCTGTTTGTCATGTCAATATATAGTCAAAAAGAGAAGTAGGCAGCACTCCAAAAATTATGAAAAAATAGGGACTTTATTAGCACATCAGATGTGGCAACATTTTGGCTGAGAACAGCCTTTATCAAGCTAAGTCAAGCTTGATAAAGACTTCTCTTTTTGACTAGATAGATAGCTAATAGATAGATAGATTAATAGATAAATAGATAGATAACAGACAGATAGATAGATAAAAGATGGATAGATAATAGATAGGTAGATACATTTGAGATAGATAGATAGATAATAGATAGATAGATAATAGATAGATAATAGAGAGATAGATTAATAGATAGATAAATACATGTGAGATAGATAAATAGATAATAGATAGATAGATAGATAGATAATAGATAGATTAATAGATAGATAGATAGATAATAGATAGATAGTAGTGATGAGCGAGTATGTTTTGTTAACCCTTTCGCCGAGTATGCCAGGGCGAGCACCAAGTAGTTACAGCTGCTCGGTGTTAAGTTTGAATCACTCCCATGTGCATGATTTGTGACTGTTTGACAGCTTTAATACATGTTAGGAATGTGTAAGAAATAGAAAGTGTGAAGCAACTGAAAATATGTCTTATATTCTTGGTTCTTCAAAGTAGCCACCTTTTGCTTTGATGACTGCTTTGCACACTCTTGGCATTCTCTTGATGAGCTTCAAGAGGTAGTCACCGGAAATGGTTTTCACTTCACAGGTGTGCCCTGTGTTGGGACCATCAGTTGTGTTGTGCAGAAGTCAGGTGGATACACAGCTGATAGTCCTACTGAATAGACTGTTAGAATTTGTATTATGGCAAGAAAAAAGCAGCTAAGTAAAGAAAAAACTAGTGGCCATCATTACTTTAAGAAATGAAGGTCAGTCAGTCCGAAAAATTGGGCAAACTTTGAAAGTGTCCCCAAGTGCAGTTGCAAAAACCATCAAGCGCTGCAAAGAAACTGGCTCACATGAGGACCGCCCCAGGAAAGGAAGACCAAGAGTCACCTCTGCTTATGAGGATAAGTTTATCCGAGTCACCAGCCTCAGAAATCACAGGTTAACAGCAGCTCAGATTAGAGACCAGGTCAATGCCACACAGAGTTCTAGCAGCAGACACATCTCTACAACAACTGTTAAGAGGAGACTTTGTGCAGCAGGCCTTCATGGTAAAATAGCTGCTAGGAAACCACTGCTAAGGACAGGCAACAAGCAGAAGAGACTTGTTTGGGCTAAAGAACACAAGGAATGGACATTAGACCAGTGGAAATCTGTGCTTTGGTCTGATGAGTCCAAATTTGAGATCTTTGGTTCCAACCACCGTGTCTTTGTGCGACGCAGAAAAGGTGAACGTATGGACTCTACATGCCTGGTTCCCACCGTGAAGCATGGAGGAGGAGGTGACACTGTTGGGGATTTATTCAAAATTGAAGGCATACTGAACCAACATGGCTACCACAGCATCTTGCAGCGGCATGCTATTCCATCCGGTTTGCGTTTAGTTAGACCATCATTTATTTTTCAACAGGACAATGACCCCAAAACACCTCCAGGCTGTGTAAGGGCTATTTGACCAAGAAGGAGAGTGATGGAGTGCTATGCCAGATGACCTGGCCTCCACAGTCACCAGACCTGAACCCAATCGAGATGGTTTGGGGTGAGCTGGACCGCAGAGTGAAGGCAAATGGGCCAACAAGTGCTAAGCATCTCTGGGAACTCCTTCAAGATTGTTGGAAGACCATTTCCGGTGACTACCTCTTGAAGCTCATCAAGAGAATGGCAAGAGTGTGCAAAGCAGTCATCAAAGCAAAAGGTGGCTACTTTGAAGAACCTAGAATATAAGACATATTTTCGGTTGTTTCACACTTTTTTGTTAAGTATCTAATTCCACATGTGTTAATTCATAGTTTTGATTCCTTCAGTGTGAATGTACAATTTTCATAGTCATGAAAATACAGAAAAATCTTTAAATGAGAAGGTGTGTCCAAACTTTTGGTCTGTACTTTATATAGATAGATAATAGATAGATATATGATAGATAGATAGATAGATAGATATATGATAGATAGATAGATAGATAGATAGATAGATAGATAATAGATAGAGGGTTAGATACATACTGTAGATAGATACTCTAATGTACTTGGATCTTCCCCTTTAGCAGGTAATTACACTACTATTTGCGGCGGCGTCGTCCTTTCTCGCCGTGTTGGCAGGATCGCACCTGACGCCCGGGCGGCTGATACCATCTGATGAGCAGATTGTGTTCCGCTCTACTTTATCCACAAACAGAATTTGCTCAAGGTTGAACCCACTGACCCAACCTCTATAAAGCAGAGCACACAATGTTCCTGTAAGACCCTGGATGTATATTTATATGAAATGCTTAAGTAGCAAAAATAAAACATATTGCCAAAACAACGCTGCCATATAGTGATTATAGTATCCTATAATAATATTACACATTACCCTAACAATACCACCCTGCCCATAAAACCATCAAAGTACCCAAATAATACAACCAGGCGTGGAAACAAATACCAGGGTCCTACTCATTATGGGGTTGAGCCACCTGCATTATATACTGAATATTAATAATTTTCCAGTAAAAAATGCCATAATAACCACTCATTGCCTGAAAACGATCTGTGCCCCAATGTCTCTCTTCCTAACTTTGGCAATGTCACAGAGAAGATATAACTGTAATGTCATTGTGAGCCACAATCCTATTACAGAAGACCGTTTATGGGATAATTGCAATACGAGGCTGCACATAGGATTTGGCTTCTGTTGTTTCTAAATCTTTTCCTGTATCTGATTTCAAGTTTGACCGTTGATTATTTTGCCCTATAATGTGTTTTAGGAGCTTTAGATGCACGACATTTAGTATGGTGCTGTATGAGGCTGTCATCAGCGTTGGACGGTCCCAGAACAGTATGTGAAGATCCTGCAAGGACCGCGCTCTTAATCCTACAGGCTCACATAGATCCAGCAGAAGACAAGTCCGTCTGGAGGTGACTTTGGAGCAATCACCACTAGGATCTATAACTGATGAGATGATCTTCAAATACCCTGTTAGTTCTTATTGAAGACATGTTGATTACAATGTGATTGATAGTGGACATGTACAGGGTTGGACTGGTCCACCAGAGAACGAGAGAATCCTCCGGTGGGCCCTGGCTTTTCCTTCAGGAGAGTTCATAGTGCAAACCTTGCAGCTGCTATGGGGCTCTTGAGTGGGGGAGAAAGGTGGGCTCTCAGAATCAAATCCTTTGGTGGGCCCAATGTTCTTCAGTCTGATACTGGACGTGTACATGTTCTGGATAGATGGTGGAGACCCTCAGGAGCTTCTCCTCTGGGGGGCACATGGTGCCAGTCCTGGATGTCGTTCATATAGTCTTTACAAAACTATTGGGTGTTATGTCTCCATCAATACCATTCACTATGGCCACCCCTGTAGACAATATTGACTAATACTTAGCTTTCAAGCTTGTCCTTTCTCACAAAACCCATATAAAAGCACGGTCTTGCTTCCCTCACCCCACACAGAGAGACAATTTGCATATTTAATTTACCAGAGGAGCATTGCAAGGCTTAAAAGTCTCCTCGCATTATTGGCATGCCAGGCTTGGTATGTTACTCTCCACAAGAAGAAATGTTACCCCTTGGATTATTATCATAATTTTACCAAATAAGCAAATTTGTGGCTCCAGACTGTAAAAAGCCATAAGAGGTAAGAGATTATTGTACGAATAATCAAATTATAGAACGTATAAATTGGACTAATTAGTCAGTTCAAAATATATATGTGTATATATATAAATATACACTATTCATCCCAAGAAGTGACTAGCGAACATCATTTATGTGCGGAGGAAACATTATCATCGCGGTAAGAGTAGGCAAAGCTCGAAATGCTATACCGCAAGAGACAGTAATCAATACCGGAATTTAAACAAGGTTAAGGGGTCATACACATGGCACTGCCGTGTGCACAGTACCTTGTAATGAATGAGTCCTTTTGGACCATTAAAGAGAAGAGATGAGGCCAAGTAACAAAAACTTTAAAGTGCCCCCAAATTGTATCTGATTTTGACATAAAAAACAAGAGGTTCCCCTCATTTCCATAACCAACTTGTTTACTAGCAATTCTAGAGGTCTGCCCCACTTCTAATATCAAAGAGGAAGAACCTACTTCCCAGATCTTCCCGGGAAGAGCATGATTGGCCTCGATGGTCCGCTCTCCGCAGTGGCGTAACTTACAGCTCTTGGGTCCCAATGCAAAATCTCTAATAGGGCCCCCAATTATTGCAGGTCTTTAATATTAATAGTCTTTTCATATGGACCAAAGAGACCTTTTGGGCTCTCTAGGCTACGGGGCCCAAATGTGATTGCAACCCCTGCACCTATACTTAGGCCCCTCATTCTCCATACCAATGTATGATACCTCAATGAGCATTACTTTTAGGGGAGCAGGGATACAAATATGGCTGTGGCAGCCATGACAGCTGCTACGGGGCATGTGGCTGTAGTGGTTCCCGAGATGCTAGACAACCAAAAAAAAAGTCTGACTACAACAGCCTGTCATTACAGTCATCCTTGATGCCTCAACTGGATTCCAAAAAGGCAGAGGATCATTGATCACATGACAAACCTGAGGTGAATCAAACAAAAGACGAGGGACTACCAGAAAAATCTCTACCTGTGATTCATTGATTGTATCAAGGCTTTTGACTGTGTTGAGGATGATTGTTACGCTCACGCCCGGACTGACTGGCGTGAGCGTGGTTAGTGGTCCCACTGGGCCACGAATCGAGGAGTGCCTGGAGGGGCGTGACTAGGGGACTCGCCAGATCCGACCCCGAACACACGGCGGCTTAATTGTCTCCGTGGTCTGAGGAGGGACGTGGGAGGTGTCCCAGGTGCTAGTCTAGGTCAGACCCCGGTCACAGCTGTTGACCAACACCGGGGAATGCAGGAACGGGCAGGCACGGCTGGTATGCAGACAGATGGATACTGGCAGGCACGGCTGGTATGCAGACAGGCGGGTACTGGCAGGCACGGCTGGTATGCAGACAGGCGGGTACTGGCAGGCACGGCTGGTATGCAGACAGGCAGATACTGGCAGGTAGGAACGCAGGCTGGATAGGGACCAGTACAGACTGGGATACAGGAACAGAGCCGCAGGTGCGATGGACAAGCAGAGCAGAACAGCCGGCGCGGAGGACAAGCGGAGCAGAGCAGAGCGAAACCACAGGTGCGGTGGACAAGCAGAGAAGATCGAAACCGCGGGTGCGGAGGACAAGCAGAGCAGAGCGAAACCACAGGTGCGGTGGACAAGCAGAGCAGAACGAAACCGCATGTGCGGTGGAAAAGCAGAGCAGAGCGAAACCGCAGGTGTGGTGGACACGCAGAGCAGAGCAAAACCGCAGGTGCGGTGGACAAGCAGAGCAGAGCAAAACCGCAGGTGCGGTGGACAAGCAGAGCAGAGCAAAACCGCAGGTGCAGTGGACAAGCAGAGCAGAGCGAAACCGCAAGTGAGGTGGACAAGCAGAGCAGAGCGAAACCGCAGGTGCGGTGGACAAGCAGAGCAGAGCAAAACTGCAGGTGCGGTGGACAAGCAGAGCAGAGCGAAACCGCAAGTGCAGTGGACAAGCAGAGCAGAGCGAAACCGCAGGTGCAGTGGACAAGCAGAGCAGAGCGAAACAGCAGGTGCGGTGGACAAGCAGAGCAAAGCGAAACTGCAGGTGCGGTGGACAGGCAGAGCAAAGCGAAACCGCTGGTGCGGTGGACAAGCAGAGCAGGGCGAAATCGCAGGTGCCGTGGACAAGCAATGCAGAACAGAGCAGAGCGAAACCGCAGAGCAGAAGGTGCAGGCAGACAGGACAGGGCTCTGTTCACATGGAACAGACTGGGAAACACAGGAAGATAGCTACAACACAGGAGGTAGATACGGAGGCAGGGAAACGGGACAAGCAGAACCAGATACACATTAGATACTTGCAATGAAGTAGCGAGTGGACACAAAACTCACAAACAGAAGTACAGAGACAACGAGTTGGAGTTAGGTGCAGGTTCAGTCACTGCAGGAAAAGGGAAGGTTCGGACATAGAGACAAACAGGTAACGGGCTAGGACACAGTTCAGACAGGAACTGAACCAGGAACAAGATACAGGAACGAGCCTAGGAACTCAGCCCCCAGGGTGTCAGAAACAGACTAGAAGTCACAGATACATGTAACGGGCCTGGGTATACAGCCCCCAGGGTGGCGGAAACAGACTAGAAGTCACAGATACAGGTAACAGGCCTGGGTATACAGCCCCCAGGGAGGCGGAAACAGACAAGATGCAGGACAGGACCTGGCAACTGAGTTGCACAGAACACACTGAAAGAAAGTGTTGCTCAGGCACCTCCTACTGGGTGGAGGGGGTTTAAGTATCCAGAGGCTCACAGCAATAGGCTGGAGAGGCATTAGGACTGTGCACACTGTAACTTTAAGAATCAGGCAGTAACAGCGCCGCCGCCCTAAGCAATCAGACAAGAGACATGCACACAGCAAGTACTGGAGCAAAGTGTGCAGCCTGGACCGATAGGTAAGTTGGCAGTCTTGCATGGTGGGAGATGGTAAGCCATGCCAGCACGCCGCCAGGGATGTTACAATGATAAGCTTTGGGAAGCCCTGAGTGAGGTAGGAGTGCCGGCACAACCAGTTAGGTTAATCCGGTCACTCTACGACGATCAAGAAGCTACAGTGTGAATTACGAATGGAGATACAGAATGGTTCAAGATCAAAAAAGGACACAAGTCAAAGATGCGTCCGCTCTCATTTCCTTTTCAACGTCTAAGCAGAAGTAGTCACGCGGAGACTGGACTTCAATCATTCAAGTGTTGTGTTGAAAATAGGTGAAAGAACCAACAGCGATCGAAGATACGCAGATGATACAACCCTGTTGTCAAAGAGTGAGAATGACCTGAAGAAACTGATCCTGAAGTTGAAAGAAAAAAGTGAGAAGATGTCACTTTACCTGAACATCAAAAAGACCAAAATTATGACTACCACCAATGAGGAGTCCATATAAGGATCAACAATGAAGAAATAGAAGTCATGGTTGACAGCTTCGTTTTCTTGGGTCACTCATTAATCATAGAGGCAGTTTGACAACAGATGAAGCACCATGATGAAAATGGTCCAAATATGGAAGTGGGTGTCTCAATCACAGTCAAACAAAGACTGATCACTGAATGTCCTTCATTGCGATATATAGCTGTGAGACGTGAACACTCAGGAAAGCAGACAGAAGAAAAGTTTATGCCTTTGAGCCATGGTGCTGGAGGAGACTTCTACGAACCCCAAGGACAGCTAGGATCACCAACAAAGATCATATAAACTCAGAGTTATCCCTGGGAGGTGAGATCACCAGACAGAAACTGATCTCTTTTGGACATGTGAAGAGGGCAAATTTATTAGATAAGAAGATGCTACTTAGAATGGTCAGTGGTAAAAATGGGGCATTAAAGGCTCGTTGGCTGGATACAATAAGAATGACATGGGAACGAACATCAAGCAAATGAAAGAAGTAGTAGAAAACAGGAAAGCATCGTGAGAACTGGCCTACAGAGTATCCAAGGGTCCGACACGACTGAATGCATAGGATCAGAAATCAGAATTGTCATCCGTATGTCATCCGTGTTGCAACAATTTATTTTTACATCAGCATTCATTAAAATTTACAAGACCAAATATAGTTTCCTATGTTAAAAAATTGTGATGTATCCATAAAATTCGGATGCTATATAGTTGATCCTTATGGGATCCAAAATACGGAAGAGAATGGTGCTTGTTGCCATTTTTTCCACACAGACATTTGGTTCATGTTTAAAAATGGTTGAATAACATTGGGTCCAAGTGCTGTTCATTTTTTTCTCACGTTTTTCTGACCATAGACATTGGGTATAGGTATAAGGGCATGAGGAGACTTATCGGCCATGCAATGCTCCCTGGGAATTTAAACATGCAAATAGCCTCTTCAAAGAAGAATCGGTCAGGAATTCTTTTGAATGTATCAATTCTAAAAGTCAATATTGACCCTTTAACGATCTTTGCTGCATGACTTAGGATAAGAAGCCAAACCAGACCCCACATTTTCAGACATTTATCTGGTTTGGCTTCTTATCCTAAGTCATGCAGCAAAGATCGTTAAAGGGTCAATATTGACTTTTAGAATTGATAAATTCAAAAGAATTCCTGTGCGATTCTTCTTTGAAGAGGCTATTTGCATATTTAAATTCCCAGGGAGCATTGCATGGCCGATAAGTCTCCTCACACCCTTAGATCCAATGATGGTCAGGTTAAGTTCTGAAAAAGACAAGCATTAATAGACGCCTTCCTTTACCTAAGTAACCATGTAACTAATGATAACATTCCTCCTCATAATAAACACGACAGAATGGAACATGAACAAGCCCTTTAAGTCTGGCGTTCTTCGCGGCTGTACAGATGCTTACATGTGTCTCTGATGAATATTTTATGAGAAAAAACAAAATAGATATAATTAAATATTTCATAACCTAAAACTGTTCCCAGAGTTTGATTATCTGTTTCCCCCTCTGTAGCCGGCACTTTATTAGGGACCATGCAATAACAATGTATCAAAAGATTTAGCAACATAAAACTTGTCACATCTCCTTGACGGTTTCCACGGCAACTGCAGCTCAGCCGAACTTTGCATGCAATTGATCTCTCACAGGGGTCTTAAGTCTGCACCAGCTGAATATGAAACACAGAGCGCTCACTATACCCAAGGCGATGCGGCGAATCTTTTTTCTATAGTTAAATGGCGATTTAGCACCAGCATTTTATGGCTTCTACTATGAATGTTTCGTTGGAATAAAGGACAGTTCCAATGGAGGAAAACACAGGAAAAATCAGTATAGACAACATATAGAAGTACAGATAAAAGCCTCTGCCCATGTACCTACTGAAGAAGCAGGTTAGACAACAACCATGGGGCACCAGGTGGGATGGCGCATGGCACTGATGAGTTCTTTGCTTGTTGTAGCACTGTTAATGTGGCACTCGCTGCATGAATCCATATACGGAGAGCTCCACCTAGTGGTGGTTTCAACCTTGCAGAATTATGTCATTTATCAAGTGTCATGGGGGCTCTTTGAGTGGCAATTCTTAATAGGACTTCCAGAGACTTGCTTTGCACTAGAATACTCCATCTATTAGATTACAGAGGTTTCCCCAGCCTTAACCCTTTATGCCCTCAACAGGGATCTAGCGCCCCTGTGTTGGGTCCCCGGAATAGCGGCTGGCTGGTTGAGCAGGCTGGCTGGTTGAGTTGGCTGGCTGGTTGAGCAGGCTGGCTGAGGATGGTCATGAAACCATGTCAATACCAGGAGGTCCAGAAGGGGAACAGGACTGTCTGGTAAAAGAGTGGTAAATATAATGGCCCAGGTCATACAACAGGAATCAACTTAGCAAGGCAGAGTGTGAAAACAACGTGTGAACCAGGTCAAGTTGTGCTTATAACTGGCAGAGGAGATAGAGATTAAGGAGAATAAATGGCTAGCAGCCTCACTTCGGGCTCATGGCAAGGAGTTAATATTGGCATGAGACAAGAGTTAATCCCTATCTCCCTTCCTGGACAGTACCACAAGTTTCAGGACCATTGCGATGTTGCCAGCAATGATGGTGCATCAACGCCTGGGAATAGAGGAGCAGGCACTGACACGGATGTCAAATCAAGTCAGAGAGCAGCTATATTATGGAGTTAAAGAAGTTGTCCTTACCTAATAATAATATTGAGTTATCCTTAGAATAGGTCATCAATATCAGATTGGGTGAGGTCCGATAAATGGCACCCCCATGATCAGCTATTAGCTCAGTTGATGGCTGGGTGTAAACCATGAATGAAGATGTTGTATAGGAGCTGATCTGCAGGTCTCAACAGTGGCTGCTACAAGAGAACTTATCAGACATTTCCACACCCCAAACCATTTATGCGTCTGTGTAGCCCTTTATAAGATAAATGGGCTGATCTCATTATATCCCCAAAGTGATGCTCCAGCAGTGAGAAATCGTGTTTTTGAAGTTCTGTATACATGTGTCTGGAAGTACATTGGGGCCTGATAATGCACTTATAGCTCCTCAACCTCACGCTGTACTGTCTGCCTTGCTCCAAACTCCTCTAGTTGATTGACAGGTCATGGGCTCCAGTACATGGCAGGGAATACGGCTTGAGGTTAAGAAGCTGTAAGTGCGTTGTCACACCCAAATGCACTTCCAGATGCACTTCTGCAGAAGAATCGCTTTTGGGTCATAAAGAGATCAACTTGCTTATCTTTTAAAGGGCTGTACAGACACATAAATGGTTTGGGGGCATAAAAGTTTCTGACAGGTTGTCTCTCAGTTCAATTAAACAGAAGTATGCAAAAAGCTCCCTCTAGTGGAGGCGGCAAGCAACCGCAAAGTACTTTGTGTATCCAAGTTAAAGAAATATTTATACATTGATTAACACAAAATTTGGAACTTATTGAGAGTAACCAAAATGGTGTTCTGATGGGCTGTACATGAACTTTAAAGGGAACTCCATTATTAAGACTAAATAGGCTAGGAAGGTAGGGGGTGTTGATGCAGGTAAATAAAAAAGTTCTAAAATGTTTAAATTCCTGTTGCTCCAGCATTGCCGCTCCCGTGCTCCCCGTTGGTCTGGAATTAATGTTTCTTTTCTAATTTTATTGAATATGGGAATCACTTCCTTTAAAAAAAAAATCTATCAAGAGGACCTTTCACCAGATTTCTCCTCCAATTGCTATTGCTCCACTGATTCTGGAACAGTTTTTCTTTTTCTTCTGTGCCCCTCTGTTCCAAAGTTATACCCCCCTGGTAATAATGGTGCAAATTTTCCAGTTCAACAAACTGGGCGTGTACCACTGAACTTCTCTGTGTTTTGATTGGTCATTGTCAGCAAACATAGAACAGAGAAGTTCTATGGTACACTCCCATTTCATTGAAGGGAAAATTTGCATCTTTATTACCAAGGGGAATAACTTTAGAATGGAATGGCACAGACGAAAAAGAAAAACTGTTCCAGAATCAGTGGAGCAATGGAAATTGGAGAAGGGATTAAGTTAAAATTTTAAAAAATCCAGTGAAATATCCCCTTTAAGCAGCACAAAAGTCGAAAAATAATTTTTAAGTAACAGCAAACATGTTCTCAATGGAGGAGTGGGAGCATTAAAGGACGCGATTAACATTGCTTTAATTAATATGTCCAGTGAGCCGGTGGATATCCATTTATCATGGGGGTTGTGTGAGGGTCATTGAGCTGACATTGGGATACGGGATTTACACAACTTGTAACTATTGGGCATTCAATCTTTGGAGCTTCCTTCAGGTAATTGGATAATATAATTGGGATCTATATACACAGCTGGCTGTTATTTAAAGGGGTAATAGTACGTCAAGAATATAATGATTTTCCATCCCGCATCCCTTGGCTTTGCTGATTTATATATCCATGGCTGAGACAGATGGCTGACCCATTCCTGTACAAGCGCAAAAATGATTATTGCAGCTGCTTTTCTATAACACGCTGTGAAAATGGGAAAAAAAATGTAGTCACAAATATAGCAGAGTTGAATTTCAGCTGTTACAGAGGTTTACCTGCATCCCCATGGAAAACCAATGATAGTACATTGTAAGACACGAGTTGTGGAAAGTGACCAAGTCAGACTTAGAAGATACATGTCAGGTTTAAGAGGGCTCAGACCCCGGAGTCTGTGGAGGTGGATGTCAAATTAGATGTTAGGTATATATTCACCTTTGCTGTGTTAATGCATTCACTACTGCCACACCACCAGGGATGCTGGAATTACCGTAATACCTAAGATCACCAAGGATGATTTATTATTGCATTCACTATCCCCCAGACCACCAGAGATACTGGAATTAATACCTTAGATCACCAAGGGTGATGTATTATTGCATTCACTATCCCCCAGACCACCAGGGACGCTGGAATTAATACCTAAGATCACCAAGGGTGATGTATTATTGCATTCAATATTCCCCAGACGACCAGGAATGCTGGAATAAATACCTTAGATCACCAAGGGTGATGTATTATTACATTCACTATCCCCCGGACCACCAGGGACGCTGGAATTAATACCTTAGATCACCAAGGGTGATGTATTATTACATTCAGTATCCCCCAGACCATCAGGGATGCTGGAATTAATACCTTCGATCACCAAGGATGATTTATTATTGCATTTACTATCCCCCGGACCACCAGGGATGCTGGAATTAATACCTTAGATCACCAAGGGTGATGTATTATTGCATTCACTATTCCCCAGACCACCAGGCATGCTGAAATTAATACCTTAGACCACCAAGGATAATGTATTATTGCTTTCACTATCCCCCCGAACACCAGGGATGCTGGAATTAATACCTTAGATCACAAAGGGTGATGTATTATTGCATTCACTATCCCCCAGACCACCAGGGATGCTGGAATAAATACCTTAGACCACCAAGGATAATGTATTATTGCTTTCACTATCCCCCAGACTCCCAGGAATGCTGAAATTAATACCTTAGACCACCAAGGATAATGTATTATTGTTTTCACTATCACCCAGACTCACAGGAATGCTGAAATTAATACCTTAGACCACCAAGGATAATGAATTATTGCTTTCACTATCCCCCCCGAACACCAGGGATGCTGGAATTAACATCTTAAACCACAAAAGATGATGTATTATTGCATTCGCTATCACCTAGACTCCCAGGGATGCTGGAATTAAAACCTTAGACCACCAAGAATGACATATTATTGCATTCACCATCCCCCAGACCACCAGGGATGCTGGAATAAACACCTGTTGTTGGCAGATTGGCTCACACAATTTGAACAAACTGTGCACTGTGTACCTTAATGTCATATTTATAGTTTACATGGCAGTAATGCAATTCAGAATTGCTATATTCATTGCTCACACATACTTTAGCATGTAGTTGAACTTCTTTGTATTCTGGGGATGCAGATATTAACCCCTTAATGACCTCTGATGTACATTTTTGAAAGGTATAAAGCAATCGCAAGAGTTGAGCCAGCTTCATACCAGGCAGACGCCAGTCATCATTTGCCTGTAACTACAGTGGACAAAGTGCACTTCGATTGCTGAAGTTTAATCACTAAAATGTCTCTGTCAATCTCTCGTAACAGCGCCAATGAGAAAAGAACATGGCTGCTGCTCATCAGCATGACAATGTGGATATCTCTGTAAGGTTTTTTTTGTGTTTTTTTATTCTAAATATCGTAGGTAGGGATGAGCGGACCCGTGGAAGTTTGGGTTCTGATACACTACCCAAACTTTTTATTAACGTTCGGTTCGGGTACCAGAACGTTACACGAACTTAAACCAGTTCCCGAGCCCAACTGAAAACAATAAGGACCCAAAATTTTGAGCTGGAAATTTTTTTCTCTCTCTCTTTCTCCTCCCGGAATTTCCGGAACTCCAATTGCATTCCGTTAGAAGTCCGTGTTCGGCATTTAGCACCAGACACCAACTGTTCAGTACGAACCGTGAACTTTGGGTTTGCTCATCTCTAATCATAGGCTCGGAAGAGGCATTCATACCCCTGGAGTAGTTCGCTTTAATTGTAATTTTTTTTTTTTTATTGCAGCATTGTGGGTCATTTTTTTGGGTTTCAGAAAAGCTAAACTTAATGGGCTTGCCTTGTCTTGAATGATCCAACACCAATAATGCCTTATCCTAGTGGAAAACCCCTTTACAGGCCATTTTTGGGCCCTGCTAATCTAATGGGGATGTCCCTACCTAGAATTCCCCATAGTCAAGATAGGCAGTATAAATTCCATCCATAAGATATAGCGGAGCTGCTTCAGTCTTGTATGGATGATCCCCTAAAATCAGATGAACATATTATATTTGTGATTTACAGATGGAGCATAGTAAATAATGAGCCGTTTGCTTTGATATCAGTATATTCTATGCATAGTCATCACACATGTTCCAGCCAAGGTTATGACTACAGATGACTGTCCCGAAGTTAGTCTGCGTAAGCAACAGGAACTTTGCTGATGAGTAGGAACATCTGAACACACTATACTCAGAAGGAATTAAGTGTTCCTTTATCTCCTTTATGCAGATCGCCTCTTCAGAGCCGAAGAGGACTAGAACTCTAGTGCCACCTATTGGAAGGTGGCACTGGAGTTCTAGTCCTCTTCCTCTCTGAAGAGGCAATGTGCATATGTAATTTCCAAAAGAAGCACTGCATGGCTTATAAGTCTCCTCAATCTAACATGCCAAGCCTGGGTTCTCACTCCTCACAAGGAGAAATGTTACCCCTTAGATCCTTTATCTCCTTTAGCACATGCTCACTGAGCTAGGCTGGCACACCGAGCCTTCATTTAAGGAATAAGAATATTCAGTTGAACATAAGGTTATCGTTAATGTAAGTAATTAATTTAATGACTCTGTCAATGGGCCACCAACTAGTCCAGAACCAAGATAATGTGTGAACCTCACAAATCAAATCCTCCATGACTTTGGTATAATATGTAGTTAGGATGTCCGAAGATGCTTTGGGCTAGGTAGCTATAGAGACTTTGGCATACTACTCTGCAAATCTGCCATAAATTGACAGATGGTGACATCCTGATCTACCATGGTAGAAAAGTATCATAGACTCGCACAGCCACCTTGTCCTCCTTTCAAGCTATTTTCAAAGCACAAGGACGTTGAGCATCGAGCTACTTGTCTTTGTAGTGTAAATTAATCACCCAGAGATGTATTAGGATTGTATAAAATGGAATAAAATGACAGTGATTAATGTTTTTAAGCAATGATCTAAGTGTAATGTAAAAACAATCCTCACGCCTCCTGTATTGGGTCCTAATCCTCAACACTTATACGGGAACCAAGTGGCAAAACTCAAGGGCTTGTCCAATAGACCCCATACAGTATCCACTGGATAGGTGAAAAATGTATGACCACTGGAGGTTCAATTGCTGGAGGTCTAATCACTGGAAAACCAACAGAGTTTCCTGTGTATGAAAGCAGCAGTGTGAGCATGTGCGAACTGTTTATAGATGTAGTATTTTCACATGCTCACTACAGATTCATTTGTGGCGTCCCTGAGGGTTCAGTCGCCACAGAGGTACTGTACCTCAACCAGAGGTGTGGCATCTCCTTCTCTCAGGTAAGGATGGAGTACTGCCCGGGACAACAACACCTGCACTCAACACTACACTACTCCAGGCCAGCTGGAAGGGCAATATGTACTGCTTTCTTCTCGCCCCGTCCCTGGCTGGAGTGGGGGGAACCAAAGTGAGGGAGAACCATGTAGTGGGTGTGGGTGGAGGACGCAGACTAGGGGAGCACTTGAAGAAGATACATATACAGTGGGTACGGAAAGTATTCAGACCCCTTTAAATTTTTCACTCTTTGTTTCATTGCAGCCATTTGGTAAATTCTAAAAAGTTATTTTTTTTTCTCATTAAAGGACACTCTGCACCCCATCTTAACTGAAAAAAAACAGAAATGTGGAAATTTTTGCAAATTTATTAAAAAAGAAAAACTGAAATATCTCATGGTGATAAGTATTCAGACCCTTTGCTCAGTATTGAGTAGAAGCCCCCTTTAGAGCTAGTACAGCCATGAGTCTTCTTGGGAATGATGCAACAAGTTTTTCACATCTGGATTTGGGGATCCTCTGCCATTCTTCCTTGCAGATCCTTTCCAGTTCCGTCAGGTTGGATGGTGAACGCTGGTGGACAGCCATTTTCAGGTATTTCCAGAGATGCTCAATTGGCTTTAGGTCAGGTCTCTGGCTGAGTCAGTCAAGAATGGTCCCAGAGTTGTTCTGAAGCCACTCCTTTGTTATTTTAGCTGTGTGCTTAGGGTCATTGTCTTATTGGAAGGTGAACCTTCGGCCAAGTCTGGGGTCCAAAGCACTCTGGAAGAGGTTTGCATCCAGGATATCTCTGTACTTGGCCGCATTCATGTTTCCTTCAATTGCAACCAGTCGTCCTGTCCGTGGAGCTGAAAAAAAAACCATAGCATGATGCTGCCATCACGATGTTTCACTGTTGGGATTATATTGGGCAGGTGATGAGCAGTGCCTGGTTTTCTTCACACTTATTGCTTAGAATTATCACCAAAAAGTTCTATCTTCGTCATATCAGACCAGAGAATCTTATTTCTCATAGTTTGGGAGTCCTTCATGTGTTGTTGAGCGAACTCTATGCAGTCTTTTATATGTCTTGCACTGAGGAGAGGCTTCCGTCGGGCCACTCTGCCATAAAGGCCCGACTGGTGGAGGGCTGCAGTGATAGTTGACTTTGTGGAACTTTCTCCCATCTCCCTACTGCATCACTGGAGCTCAGCCACAGTGATCTTGGGGTTCTTCTTTACCTCTCTCACCAAGGCTCTTCTCCCACGATTGCTCAGTTTGGCTGGATAACCAGGTCAAGGAAGACTTCTCGTGGTCCCAAACTTCTTCCATTTAAGGATTATGGAGGCCACTGTGCTCTTAGGAACCTTGAGTAATGCAGAAATTCTTTTGTAACCTTGGCCAGATCTGTGTTTTGCCACAATTCTGTCTCTGAGCTCCTTGGGCAGTTACTTTGAGCTCATGATTCTCATTTGGTCTGACATGCACTGTGAGTTGTGAGGTCTTATATAGACAGGTGTGTGCCTTTCCAAATCAAGTCCTATCAGTTGAATTAAACACAGCTGAACTCCAATGAAGGAGTAGAACCATTTCAAGGAGGATCACAAGGAAATGGACAGCATGTGACTTAAATAAGAGTGTCTGAGCAAAGGGTCTGAATACTTCTGACCATGTGATATTTCAGTTTTTCTTTTTTAACAAACTTGCAAAAATTTCTACATTTCTGTTTTCTTCAGTCAAGATGGGGTGCAGAGTGTACTTTAATAAGAAAAAAAATGAACTTTTTAGAATTTACCAAATGGCTGCAATGAAACAAACAGTGAAAAATGTAAAGGGGTCTGAATACTTTCTGTACCCACTGTATATAGGGAAGCCATCTTTTTAGAGAGTCGTACGGAGGGAGAGAGAGAGTGAGGACGAAGGGAGCAGAGGCTCTTCAGGAGCTCTGCTCGGGAGGCAGACTCGGCCTGTCATGCCCAAGACTGAGAGAGGAGTGGGAGCAAGGGAGGAAGGCTCCAGCAACTGAAGGGATCCCAGGACGGCACCCGTACGCCCGAATCTGCCAGGTGGTAGAGGGATCAGGCCGCAAGAAGGGAACCGGTCCCTGGACTAGCCGAGTTACTTTAAGTCTCAGCTGGAAAACGGGAGGCTTCTGCACTTTCAAAGTGCAGTTGCCACATCCGCACCTAAGCCGCCGAAAAGGGCACCAAGCAAGGTCCGGGAACTCCAATTTGCCCAGAGGGATCTCAAGGTACCTGATCGGGACTTTGTGTGGCTGGCGCAGGGCAGGAGGGAGAGACCCAGCGCGGGAAGTCGGCTAAGAAAGGAACATACAGGGAGGGGTCCCGTTAAGTGTTCTTGAGATACTTGAGGGAGTGCTGAACCCCTGCCTGGTAAAAGCAGCGCGAAGTGGGAGACTGCCACCTGTATAGTGCCACCTGAAGAACCTAAATAATTGTGAGTAAACTCGGATGACTGCACCCCACTTATTTCTACCACGTTATCGCTCCTGCACTACAACACCCAGCATCACCATCTGCACCTACACTGCCCTGGAGCTGTGCTCTGCCTGTGGAGAGCCGCACCAACCCAGCTGCCCTAACATCTGCCCCAGAGGTCTGCAGCAGCGCCGGTACCCATTCACAGGTGGTGTCACGAGACAAAACTGTTATTCACCCCTTCAAGCAACAACCCCCTTTTCAAGAGTGACCCCAGGGTACGGGCCCGGGAGCCGACCACCGTGACATCCCAAGAAGGTAAAAAGGCCCTGGTACCGAGTCCTCCCCATATCCCCCCTGGGCGAGTCACATTCATACAGAGGACTTTGGACCAGTGGGTTTCTCAGTAACCAGACCACCAGTGATCATAGATTTATCATTTGTCCTGTCGATACATGATACAGACTGATAACATTTATTGTTCTTTAATCCGTCGCCATTGTAAATCTACAGCGTGAGATTAAAGCTCCTGCAATCTCGCGTGACCCCAAGAGGAAAACGGAAGCGGTTTATAACTGGTTCTGTCTTCTCTTTTGCCCTGGTTCAAATGAACACTATTGAGCCTTTATTGAACCCTTTATTGAACCCCATCACCACATGATCTCAAGGTGTCTGCCTGGGATAGCAGAGCTGACAGTACTAGCAGACCCAGATCAGCTACAGTATACTATTGACTTGTGTCACTGTACAGATCTGTTTTCCCATGTAACTGAGGCTTCAATTTTTGGGGAATTTTTTCACTTAGGTAACCAATATGTGTAGATTTTTTGTTATACATATGTAATAAATTTAGTATTTCTTTTACTTACAAAACGCCATTAATTTCCTCTAGGCTATACAGTCATTATCATCACTGTCCCCATTGGGGCTCACAATCTAGATTCCCTATCAGTATTTTCTTTGGAGTGTGAAACCAGAGAATCCGGAGGAAACCCATACAAACACGGGGAGAACATACAAACTCTTTGCAGATGTTATCCTTGGTGGGATTTGAACCCAGGACCCCAGTGCTACAAGGGTGCAGTGCTAACCACTGAGCCACCGTGCTGCCCATGTACATGTATATTTTTCATTTTAAAAACAAACAATGGAACTTTAAAGGGGTTGTGCGGAACTTTAACATTGATGACCTATCCTTAGGATAAGTCATAAATGTCTGATCAGTGGGGATAACACACAGCACCCCACCGATCAGCTGTTCCCGGTGTCGGTGGTGACCAGAACTGCTCAGTTGCGAAGCTGCAAAGCATAGCTCCGTCAACTGTATACTGGCCGCGGCCGGGTACTTTACATCCGCCACCTGTTCAAATAAATAGGGGGCAAATGTGCAGAACCCAGCCGCGGACACTATTCCATCCACAGAGCAGCTCCGTAACTGAGCAGTTCTGGCCGCCACCAACACCAGTAACAACTGATTAACTGAGGGGCTGGGGGTCACACCCCCACTGATCAGACATTGATGACCTATCTTAAGGATAGGCCATCAATGTTAAAGTCCCAGACAATCCCTTTACCAAAAATTGCATTCCCCAAAACTGATGAAAACTATGTTATATAAATTATCGGAAAGCAGTGCCAAAAATAACAGAATTTTTTCCTGCCACGTCAGTAAAACAGTAGAAAAGTTCTAGCTGCTGACATGTGGAAAGGCAAAAACGAAAACAAACAAAAAAAAAGAAATATTGGCTGATCCGTTTGGCTCTTTCAGCTGGGTGCTTATGGCCTGAAAGCACCACCTCAGTACTATCTCTCTACTAACCTGAGTTGGGAGTCATCTCCTCATGGCTCCTAGCACTGTGGACTGTTTTAATGGTATGGACACTTTTTGCAGATGGAACATGGCAAACATTTTGTTATTTTGTTGTTTTGGGGTATCTGAGATCAGTGAGCTCATATCTTTCTTTAACTGAGACATTTATGATCAAGGTTTGCCAATTTTGCCATAAAAGTAAGATAGGTGGGGATGGACACCTTGCCAAACTTTTCACCCAACCTAGAGACTCGTAATATCAAAGATGCAAGTGTAAAATAATCAGTGTATGCCTTGGTCTCGGGTTTCCACAACTCCGGCAGAATTTTATGAAGGGGACTGGTCTTGTGCTTCTACTTCTCTTATGAAAAACAGAACTTGGATCCCCTTCAATTTTAATTTTAGTTGGAATCCCTTTCACTAGCTCTTCACGAAATCGATATCTATCATTTTTGTAATTGAGGTGCAATCACATTTGGATATGCTTCTTTCGATAATTAAAGGAAATGTATAGATTGACCATAGGATTAGCCTGGCATGGATGTCGTCTATGAGATAATTAAAGTAATTCTTACAAATATGGAGTAACATAATTCATTAACTATAATAACAAAAAAGGTAATCTCTACCAGACGGAGCCTCCTCTCACATTGTTGGATGTTTCGGATTTTCTTACAGACATAATATAAATGCTTCTGTAAATGTGGAAAGTTATTTTCTGAATGTTTGGTCCAGTGAATTGACAATTGGAATAAACAGGGAAAGATTAGTTTTTGTGGGGGGTGGACTGGTTCATGCATTGTGGTAGAATGTGGGCCCCTTGCCTTTACCCTTTCCCATCCTTCGGTTGAACTTGATAGACATTTGTCTTTTTTCAACAATAACTATGTAACAACTAGCCACAGCCATTTTTATTCTGTATATTTATATGGCACCCACATATTCTGCAGTTCTATCACTCATACACTAGGACGAAAATCGGAAAAAGCCAATTTCATCAGTATGTTTTTGAGAGGAACATACAAAACTCCATGCAGATGTTGTCCTTGGTGGGATTTGAACCTAGGACCCCAGCGTTTGAAGATGATGATGAGTACAAATAATATAGATATTTTACACCCACCTTTTTGTAGTTTATTAGAATTTTCATCGATCCAAAAAAAGAGGTTGGCAAATTCACAGTCACATGCCCAGGGGTTCCCCTCTAAGCGGATAGTCCGAAGAGATGGCAAGGATTCTAGTGTACTGACACTTAAACTTTGTAAGTTATTGTCATTCAGTTCCAAAACTTGTAGGGACTCCAAGTTCTCAAAGGCATCTTCGTGCACCTCCGAAAGATTGTTGTTCCCCAGACTTAACTTTATCAGCTTTTCCGCAGACTTAAAAATCCCGGCATCGAGCTGTGTCAGATTATTGTAACTTAAATCCAGGAACACCAGCCTGGTGGAGGTGCTGAAGGTGCCCTCTTCCAACGAGGTCAATGAGTTGTTCCGAAGATCCAGATAGATCAAATCTGCGTAAAATAAGAAAAGATCCCCCGGGATCGATTGTATGTGGTTGTTGGCTGCGAGGAGTTTTCTTATATCCAAGGGGAAGAGGTTGGGGAGGCTTGGAAGTCCTTGGTCCCTGCAGTCTATTGTGTGATAGTCCAAACATACACAAACAGAAGGGCAAAGAAGACCTAGAGGCAAAATGAGCAGACAGCAGAAGCAAAAAAGAGGTGAAATGCAAAAATGGAAGCATGGCAGCATTGTAAAGGATTTAAAGCAGAGAGTGGTACTAAGACAGAGACATGGTGCATTGCTGAGCAGCAATACCCGGTACTTGTGTGTGAGTGTATCCTAGAGATCACATATCATCATAGATCAGATAGCAGCAGACTTGGGGGAGGGGAAACAAACAGTGGGAATGTTCTATGCATGGAAAATGTATCTCCACTATTGTCGAAATGCAGCCTGAGTCTGTGCCTCGCTGCTGACCAGCTCTCCTCCTTGCACGCGTCTGCTCATGTTCCAAGGATCCTTTTCTTCTCGCCACAAGTCCACATTCGCATCATTTGATCACCTGTGCTGACATTTAGGTTGACATTGTGCTTTGTACGCAGCAATTAAAGTAGAAAAGTGATAAAACAAATCACACAGCAAAGCCTTGATAATTCATAAGATAACGATTCGGAACAGATCTGTAGCTCCCAGGGTTCAGAAAATTATCAGTAATGGGTGGAAAATAATTGGGTTTGGTTATCGACACCTCTATCGTAGAATAACAACGTCATCTTTTCCTGTATGTTATTCGAGGTCAGTGGTGTACCACAGAAGAAGAACGTGATACTGCGATGGAGGACTGTGTAGCCAGGGTTATTTTTGATATCAGATGTTTTACTCCACAAGTCCCTCTACAGTCACCGGAACAGCCCCAACTTCACGTGCCGTTACTTGACTAGTGATTCTGTGGGGGAAGAAGAAGGAAAGATCCATCTTCCAATCCAGGTATATATAAAACAAATTCCTTTATTGGCAAAAAGTAAAAAATATTTGGTAAAAAAGATGAACAAATGCACACCAACAATCTAAGCTGTGAGAGAGGGACTTGAAGGTCCCATCACCACACGCGTTTCGAGTGCTACCTGTGCTCTTAACTTTTTGCCAATGAAGGAATACATTTTATATATACCTGGATCGGAAGCTGGATCTTTTCTTCTTCTCCTGCATATCCTGGACCTGAGCAGTGGTGTCGACCGCGAACTTCCGTGCCGATTGTTGCTTGAAAGGATGAGTTGGACTTTTGCTTTCTACATGTTTTGTGAGGGGGACAGACTTGAGGCTATTACTTGTTGTGTTGCTGAGAGATGGTCTGTATCAAGGATTGGACAATCTTTTTTCTTAGGATATAGGTACACAAGAACCTCCCGTAGTGAAAATGCCACCTCGAAATTCGCAAAGGATAAAGTGGAGTAAAATCGGAAGCATTCAGCATGACGTCCGTTAGCTTGTGCTGCGGATGTTCTCGGCAGCATGAGCATGAGAATTCTTAGAATACCATACACAGCATTGGTACTGGAATATACGACGCTAAATATACAGCACGATACAAGGAAACTTAAGGTTTTATGATAATTGTGCAGTCTAAACTGTTGCCGATCACCCGATGAATAAGCAAATTGATCGTTCATTGGGTGAAATTATCTTTTCGTTTGAACAAAAGATCATCGTTCTCAGCAGCACATTGTGTGTGTAAACAGGAATTGTGCTGCCGAGAACAATGGCAATCTATTTTCACAGAGCGATCTAATATAGTTTGTTTAATTTGCATCTGAAGCCGAGTCGGCGAGTGGACATAGGCTATTTAATGACCACCGCGTGTTACCGGCTAGCAGTCGGTTAACGCTGCGTATTGAGCAATGTAAATACACCTTTACACTTAGGGTGCTTTACTTTGGCAGACTTTCTGCAAGATATGATCGCTGATCGACAATGAAGCAAGCCGATCGACACCATATCAGACAGAATGATCGTTAGTGCTATCACTAATTATCATACAGGTTCACTACTGTCGGCAGCACATCCCAGTTTACACTCTGCAATGTGCTGCCGATAATCCATAATTTTAATGTTCGGAATCCGTACAAACGATGCGATCAAATAACAAACAAGCATTTGTTCTTATGTCATTTCATCAGTGCACGATTACAAGGGACAGTGCTTGCAAATCAATTCTTGTACAAATGTCTTTTCACCCAATCATCGAAAGGACCTTTAAACTGTGCTTTACACGATGACTTCCGATGATCAAAAAAATGCATCTTGAACGTATTTATCAGCATGGCCTTACAGGAATGTCTACAATTTGTAGAGCTAGATCAAAAATTTGCATTCATTACAATATATTAAATGAAAAACTCTGAGTTGAGACAACTCAATTAGCAAATTATCTATTCTTGATTTATATTCTCCATACGTTTTCTGTATACAGCTCCGACATAAACTGATGTGTCTTGGTGTTTTCATACTTTAAATAAACCTTGTTTGCATGTGGATCTTGCGGTTATGTGTTACTCCGCTTTCTTCTTTCTCCTGTTACTAACCTACAGACATTAGAGTTGACAACTGACACAATTTAATTGAAAGGAAACCCAATGAGGAGTTTACATTTCTAGCCAACATGGAGGTTGCCATGTGATCTCTAATTCAAGTAGGCACGGAGTATATGTGTCTGCCTGTATGATGCGTCTTCTGAGACTGGGTGACAAAATATAGCCCCAGTTCCTCCAAAATGGCTGCCTGTAATTGAAACTTGTTGCCACCGATACAGTGGAATGAGAAGATATAGAGCTCCCGATGTATAACATCTGGCCCCTTGCTCCCCGGTGTATAACCTTCACCCCCTCGCCCCTGGTGTATCACATCCCGTCCCTAGCCCCTGGTGTATAACATCCGGCACCTCGCTCCCTGGTGTATAACTTCCGCCCCCTCTCCCCTGGTGTATAACATCCAGTCCCTAGCTCCCGGTGTATAACCTCCGCACCCTCGCCCCCGGTGTATAACATCCGGCCCCTCCCCCCTATGTATAACATCTGGTCCCTAGCCCCCGGTGTATAACCTCCGCCCCCATCGCTCCCGGTGTATAACATCTGGCCCCTCGTGCCATGGTTTATAACCTCCGCCCCCTCGCCCCTGGTGTATAACATCCCGTCCCTAGCCCCCGGTGTATAACCTCCGCCCCCATCGCTCCCGGTGACTCGCCCAGGGGGATATGGGGGACTCGGTACCCGGGCCTTTACCTTCTTGGGATGTCACGGCGGTCGGCTCCCGGGCCCGTACCCTGGGGTCACTCTTAAAAGGGGTTGTTGCTTGAAGGGATGATAAACGGTTTTGTCTCCTGACGCCACCTGTGGTTCCTGGTAATGGGTACCAGCGCTGCTGCAGACCTCCGGGGGGTGATGGGATGGCAGCTGAGATGTTTCTGCTCCCCACAGGCGGACATGCACGCAGGGGATTCGCTTCAGTACCTTTACTGGTGTAGACGGCAGGTACGGTCCAGGGTACTTGGTAGGAAGGGTGCACTTCTGGACTCTCCCCAGTGAGCGGGTATAAGGCCTCCTTGTCTGTTTCTTTCTCTCTCTCTCTGAAGCTCCTGACCTGCTTGGGACTAGGCCTAGCTTCTGTACTCTTTCTCACTCTCTCACCTGTCTGCTTGGTGGTAAGAACTTTCCTCTGGCTACCACTATCCCTGGATGCTGGGGCCTTCGTGGTTCCTAGTTCTTTGGATGGTTGCAGCTTCAGGTTGACCAGGGGTCTAGAATCCCCTTGGTATACCGGTTATTCCTACTGGGCATAGAAGACCCTGTAGGCGCGGACCCTGTGTCCAGCTTGTGTTCTGGGGTAAGCCTAAGATGCTCCTCTTCCCCCCATCACTTCTCTCTCGTCTCCTTGCCTCCGGCCACGCTCTAGGCCCTCAGGCTTCAGCACATGCTTTAGGCCTTAACTTGCCCTCAGCACAGCAGCTAACATGTGCTGCTTCTTCGCTGCTCTAAAGTGTCAGCACACTCTGCCTACCTAATTCCACCCTCCAGTATATATATCCCTAACAGGGCTCCCTCTGGTGGTATGAGGTGGAAGGGTGGAGGTGTCCGTGTGTAATGAGGACCTCTTGTGGAGAAGTCCGTCCATGCACCCTTTTGGGTCCTGTGGTACCTGTGGGTAGCAGGGTGCCACACCGGTGTATAACATCTGGCCCTTCACCCCCAGTGTATAACATACGGCCCCTTGCCTCTGGTGTATAACATCCAGTCCCTAGCCCCCGGTGTATAACCTCCGCCCCCTCACTCCCGGTGTATAACATCCGGCCCCTCGCCCCCAGTGTATAACATCTGGCCCCTCACCCCCGGTGTATAACATCCGGCCCCTCGCCCCCGGTGTATAACATCCAGCCCCTCAACCCCAGTGTATAGAATCCAGCCCCTCGCCAACTGGAATATGACATCCGGCCCCTCACAACCCGGTGTATAACATCCGGTCCCTTTCCCACCAGTGTATAACATCCAGCCCCTCTAAATCCGGTGTACAACATTCGGTCCCTCGCCCCCCAATGTATAACATTCGGCCCCTTGCCCCCGCAGTGTATAACATCTGCCCTCCCAACCAGTGTATAACATCCAGCTTCCCCCTTGCCATCTGCCTTTACTAACATGAAAGAATGTCTGGTGGTGCAGAGCTCACTGATACCAACGCGGCCCTGTTATAGGACTCCCCGTTGTAACAAGTCTGTTCTTGACATTTTTTCCCTCCTAAATATTACCCCATCACCTGTGAGTGATATTGGGCAATTAAAAAAGAGGAAGGTTGGTAAAGCTAAGAGTGTTCATGATTGGGGATAGTTATCTCCACATATAACTAAATATATCTTCATATAGTGAGGCAAGTCCAAGGTAATGTTGAGGTGAAGCATAATCGAGCCTTCTTCTTGATCACACATGTAATTCGCCCAACATACAACACAATATTGTCCACCATATCTGACACGTGACACCAGACTTTATTGCTTATCCATCAATAAAGAAAACTACATTATGGTATTTATCAACAACCCTCGAATTCAGGAGAAATATCTTAAAAATTATTTAAAAAATAGATAAACTTACATTTAAGTATTAAGAATTGTTCATGGATGTCTACAAGCTTTGTAAAAAAATTCTATTCTTGGTTCTCTTTCTTCAAATGTATGTATGGATGTCAGGAACAAAACAGCCTCAACCCTGTCCCCTTTTTCCCAAAACCCATTATTAAATCCTGTAAACAAAGCGGAGGGAGAGATAAAAGGAATTATACAGATGAATAAATTATAATAATAATTAATTTTACAGACATTTTTACAATGAAATTAAGGCTATTCAGGCATTTTTTTTTCTATAAATATGCAATAAATATACAAAGAATATATAAGTAATATATGTATGTAATATATATGTGTATGTAATATATGTACATACTGTATGTGTGTAAGGTGCAATACTTCACTAAGCCACTAGCCAAGACTTGTTGGCATTGGAAAAAAATAGACAGGAGCGGCCTCAGTAATTTTCCATTAACCCTTTGAACTGTCTCCTACCTGCCGGCATCTGTGGCTCTTCTTTAGGTTAGCCGACCCCGTGAGTTGTTATTGTTGTGCCGTGAATCAAATACAATGTAGTACCAGGCTGGCTAATCAGAAGAAGAGCTGGTAGGAGATGTTTTGTAGGGTTCCCGTAAAAAAATGACCACGGACTACTAACTTGGCCACTAGCCCAGGGTCCTGCAAATTTTTTGCTCATCTCATGTTGGACAATCATTTTTGCATTTCAAAAATTACTACAAACTACAGTGATGGAGGATTGTCTATATGTACAGTATGTTGAGAGGGTTGGGACAATTATGGTTTATGTGTATAAATAGAAACCTACAAAGTCTATATGATAGGCCTGATTACATGGTGATTTCAGTGAGACCAGTTGACTATTGAATGGTAATGGAGACCTCCAAACTCTCCCTGGAATAAGGCTGTAAGAGGAGAAAAGGATCAGACATATTGAATTGCAATCCACCTACGGCAAACCTCCACAATAATATGACTCCCTACAACATAACACAGTATCCACAAACACCAGAAGGGTAATAGCCAAGATCTGTCCGGGGACTATGAGAATAGATGAGACAAGTCTCGTGCTTTCCCCCTGCCGACTTCTCCCTGCACCCTCTAGTTGATTGACAGGTCTCTCTGATGTGTGTACATAGAGAGAGATCTGTCAATTAACTAGATTGAAGAAGCCAGTTGGGGGCCATGTTGGACTTGTCTCATTTATTCCTATGGGCCCCGGCCGGATCTTTTAACTACATATTTTCTGAAAGGTTTCATAGTAAAACATACCCGGCTGCAATCACGCAGCCAGGCTCTAATCCTTGCTTCCTATGGTTTGGGCAGTATAAATTAACTGACAGATTCCCCTTAAATATACAAAATTATTAAGAAACCTGGTGGCAGAAATGACTTCCCAGGCATGACACTAAAAAAATACAGAAGCATAGTCTCCCCATCCTAACTGGCCATCCAGACTGAGCATGACACAATATCAATTACCAGGAGAAATATCCCATAAGAATTCATGTATGCATCCATTAAAAGACAATCTATCTGAGAATGATTGATATATTAATTAAGCCAATCACCCAATAGTAAATCTGTCACATAAGAGTGAATGGCTTTTAATGGATGTATACATGAATTATTATTATTAAGAGATATTCTGACTTTTAACTGATATTGTGTCCTTACTCTGGATGGCCATTTAGGGTAGGGGAAAGCGGGAAGTCAATTCAGCCCACCTCATTGTCAGTAATTTTGTATGTTTAAAATTTGTAACTTATAGAATAATAGTTATAAAATAATGATAAAAAGAACATATTTTAAGTAAATTGGTTTTTGTACCCTTCCGATGTTTGTAGGTACTGGGTTATGTTGGATCAAATTGCTGGATACTTTTCTTCCTGTGGAAGGTACAGTGCCTTGAAAAAGTATTCATACCCATGAGGTATTCCACATTGTTTCATGTTACACCCACAAACTTAAATGTATTTTTGGGGGATTTTATGTGATATAGCAACACACAGTTGCAAGTATTTCTTAAGTGTAAAGGAACATACGAGTAGTTTTCTAATTATTTTACAAATATAAATCTGAAAATTGTGACATAGAATGGTAGAGTTGGAAGGGACCTCCTGAGTCATCTGGTCCAACCCCCTGCTCAAAGCAGGATTTGTGCATTTGACGTGCATTTGTATTCAGTCCCCCCCCCTCTGAATTAATACTTTGTAGGACCACGTTTATCAAATTAATGCTACAAATCTTTTGAAGTCTGTATCTACCAGCTTTGCACATCTACAGGTGACATTTTTGCCCATTCTTCTTTGCACACTCGCTTTCGATCAGTGAGATTGGATGGAGGCGCCTGTGAACAGCAATTTTCAAGTCTTGCCACAAATTCTCAATTTTATTTAGGTCTGGACTGTGACTGGGCCATTCACACACATGAATATGCTTTGATCTAAACCATCCATTGTAGCGCTGGAAGTATGTTTAGGGTCGTTGTCCTGCTGGAAGGTGAACCTATGCTCCAGTCTCAATTCCTTTGCAGCCTTCAACAGGTTTTCCTCCACGATTTCCCTGTATTTAACTCCATCCATCTTTCCCTCAACTCTGCCCAACTCCCTGTCCCTGCTGAAGAAAAGCCTCACCACAGCATGACACTTCCACCACCATGTTTGACGGTGGGGATGGTGTTTTCACGGTGATGTGCAATGTTAGTTTTCCACCACACACAGTGCTTTGCATTTAGCCTGAAAGTTTTCCTTTATTCTCATCTGACCAGAGCACCTTCTTCCACAAACTGTGCCCCCTGCATGACATGTGGAAGGTGCTACATAGAGATACTGTACATTCTACATACATCATATTACATACACACATCATACTACATAAAGTGCATACTTTAACATCAAATAATTGGATATCAATATGCAAAGAATGACACTTCAAACAAATCCATAAACCACCACATCTACACTAAATTACCAGTGCAGAAAAACAAAGAGAACCATTAGTATGTAAAAGTCAATTTTATTTCATCAATAAATTAAAAATATAACAAACAAGTTTTCAAAACAACATATAACTAAAAAAACAGAGTGCCCAGTATGGGGGACTAGCTCCTGCCCGGAGATATAATATAATGTCAATGAAGGCTCATAAGTGACTACCCTAATATAGTATTGCTATAATCCTAAAGACTTCCTTAAAGTAAATATTTCTGCATGATTTCTATAATATAATTAATGGCTACATCTTAATATAGTGGGTATGAACCAATAAAGGGCCACCAATTAACCATTTCCTTTGATCCACATACATAAAGCCCAATATACAGAAGCCAAAATGACACAATGACCGTTCATACAAAAGGAGCCATATACCTGATAAATGTTATGCCAGGAGATGAGCCACGATGAGAAGCAGCCAAAATCAGAGCAGGACGCTGTCCCCCTTCAACCCCTTCATTGTGTCATTTTGGCTTCTGTATATTGGGCTTTATGTATGTGGATCAAAGGAAAGGGTTAATTGGTGTCCCTTCATTGATCCATACCCACTATATTAAGATGTAGCCATTAATTATATTATAGAACTCATGCAGAAATATTTACTTTAAGGAAGTCTTTAGGATTATAGCAATACTATATTAGGGTAGTCACTTTATGAGCCTTCATTGACATTATATTATATCTCCGGGCAGGAGCTAGCCCCCCATACTGGGCACTCTGTTTTTTAGTTATATGTTGTTTTGAAAACTTGTTTGTTATATTTTTAGTTGATTGATGAAATAAAATTGACTTTTACATACTAATGGTTCTCTTTATTTTTCTGCACTGGTAATTTTGTGTAGATGTGGTGGTTTATACAGTACATACTGCATACATATTACATAGTACATGCATAACACATACATACTTCATACTACAACTATTCATCATCAAAATACAGGGTGATTATAAAAGATTCATTGGGTTTTGCATTCATATTACTGTAAAGATATAAATCTTACCTGTTTGTAATATATTAATAACGTATCGAAAGGCGACATCTCAGAGTTTGTAACTCGCGCATGCAGACTCACTTGTGACTCACCAGGTGGCAAGGAGGTATCAGATCCCAAAATGGTGTTTTGTGTTTTAGAGTATGAGAATTGTAAATCAATTGTTACCGTGCAGCGAGCGTTCTGAAAGCAGTATGAATGTGACCCACCTGGTCACCAGAGCATTCTGTCGTGGTATAGACAATTTACAGACATATGATGCTTGTGTAAACGTAAAACCCCCGGACGAACGAGTGTTATAGGCGAAGCAGTGGAGAGGGTCCGAGAGACCTTTGCATGTAGCCTATAGAAATCAACACATCACACAAGTCATGCATGAATTTGGCATTCCTCAGCAGACTGTTTGGAAGATTCTGCGACGGTGACTGTTCCAGAAACCATATCACATACAGCTATTGCAACATTTGTGGCCAGACCACCACAGCATCTGATACGATTTCTGTGCACTTTTTCAGCCAGCATTGGAAGATGTCGAATTTGCTTCCCGGCTAGTTTTCAGTGAATAGGCAATCTTCCACGTAAGCGGAAAGGTGAACCATCACAATGTCCGAATATGAGGAATGGAAAATCCCAATGCCACTGTGGAAGTCAAAACAGATTCTCGAAAATTAAAGATTGTCTGTGCAATCTTGAAAACAAAGGTGTACGGGTACTTTTTTTCTCTGAAAAGACTGGCGCGTACATCGTAACTTGATATGTTACAGTCATGTTTTTTTCCGCAACTGACAATTAATTGTAGAAACTTTGTTTTTCAACAAGATGGAGCTCTACCCTACTATCATTCAGAGGTACGTCGCTATCTCAAGGAGGAACTCCCAAACCGGTGGATTGGGCACTGTACTGGTGTTGACTTGGCACTCTTCAGATGGCCCTCCAGGTCTCCCAATCTGACAGTGTGTGACTTCTTCCTTTGAGGGTGCATCAAAGACATTGTTTACATGCCACCTTTGCCAACAACCATGGATGAGCTCCAGGACCGCATTATCGCCGCTCTAATGACCATCGACGCTGAAATGCTGCAGCATGTTTGGGTCGAACTGGATTACTGCATAGATGTGTGTTGTGTGACAAAAGGAGGACACAGACCATTTGTAAACATTGTGTGATAAACTTGGAGAGTTTATGTTCATTATCATGTGTCACTCAATATTGTCATGTAATACATTTTGAAATATACCTCTTTGAAACCCAATGAATCTTTTATAATCATTCTGTACGTCATTCGGGCAGCACTGTCTCAATTATTTTAACTTTCAGTCATCCCACCAACATTGAATCCATGGCCTCCTTTTTCCAACGTCCTATTATAACACCAAACAGGAGGCACATATTTGGTGGGAGCCACCCCTTGGTTTTACATATGTAAAATTCAGTCACAATATTAAAGGGGTTGTCTCATCTTGGGTAAAATTACAAAGTGCTTGTAAATCAAGGAGATGCAATGTACTGTAAATTGGACTAGAGATAGTCATGACCGAGCTGCAGTCCGATTACGTTCTGGCACATTACAGGAATACAGTGTCCCGGTCAAAGTGTACTGTCAGGTGTGGGCTGCATCACACTCACTTGTAGGCCGCAGGCCTCCTCTGTCTCCAGGCCTCCATACTCAGGAGCTACAACACACAATTCAGGGGACACCAAGTTCACTGCAACAAGCAAACATTTACTAGTCAGTTCAAGTTCATCAAGCAGTAACATGTGGGATAGGGTACAGCACTTCATATTCCTTACTTTCTTAATTATTTCTGTGCTGCACTTGCACTTTATTTGTGAACTATTTGAGTATGTCCTTTCTCACATTATACTGTATGTATCTGTGTACTGACCCACATATACTTTCTTCATATGCTTCAGCTAATTGATTGTCACTGTCTCTGTATAAATTATGTGCCTAATTTTTAGGGATTGATGCATATCCATGTGTTGCACTTGCACTTTACTTTTATTCAATTTGTATAGGCATTTATAGACTTTTATCATTTTAGCCATTAATTGCATCCTACCTACCGTTTAATTTTATTTTATTTATTTATTTTTTGTTTGGGTCTCTCTTTTTATCCCATGTCTGTTTTAGTGATTTTTGAATAAAGATCTACCATATTTCATATGGCTTTACATTCTTATACGCTTACACTTTACATTCTTGTATGCACTGTACATTCCCATCACACAATTTAGAAGATGCTCATCACTATTCACATTAAATAGAGAAAGCGCATAACACTGTAAACATAGCGCAATTTTGTCTTCAGGGGTAGGAACACAGCAGAATAGTCCATCATTATTACAGTACATCTTATTAAAAAATATCTCTTTTATTTTAAAGTTTTCTGTTTGTTGCATAGGTTACCGGCCTCCTCTGCAGTCTAAAAGGACCCCTACGCTACTCTAATGCTGCACAGGCAAAGCTGACTCAGCATGGGAGAGTATTCAGTTTGGATTAGCAGCAAGACCATGCCGCTTGTCAGAACTGTCAATCTTCAGGAGCACAGTGCTCCCCCGTCATACAGGAAGCTGGGAGGCCGGGAAGCAAAGTGCTCCTGAAGATTGAAAATGTAGAAAGCCCTTTAACCCTTTTAATGTAAGTCCTTGTCTGCAATAAAGAAACAGTTTAATGTACAGTGTACCCATAAAACATAATAATAATGATACAACTTGCCCCGAGGATTTCTAATATTGATTGAAAACCTTGTTGTCTCTGGAGAGCACACTGTCACTTCATGAATTGACCTTGCTGGAAACAGCCGGGTGCATTTGACAGTGACATGCGAATGCAAAAATGACAGAACAAACCATTACTGCAGTTTTTACTTGCATTTTCTCTATTTGTAGATGAACCCCACTCAGAAGGAGACTGATGACATCCTGGCAGATCATTAAAGCCGACCCTGAAATATGCTGGTGCATGTAACTATAAAAAGCAGCTTGTCATTAACCTCTGTGATGGCTGAAACAAGCCAGGTCATGGTGGCTCTGCAGTGATTGATAGGCCTGTGTACATTTGGGAAACTGAAGGTAACACCATTTTCCGACATTCACTGGTCAAATGAATGAGGCTGCCGAATCATTAATAGAGATGGGGATTTGTATTAGGAAATGTTCCAGTATGTGTTTGGATTATGAAGATAAATGAGTGAAATAACCCTGCTTGTTCAGGTGCACCGCATAGGAAGGCTCATCCATCCCATGCAAGTGACAGCTTATTGAAGAACTCGACCTGATCAATTAAATTATAAAGTTACCAACAATCCTGGGGGAAAAGATCATGTAAAGGACCGAGAGATCCCAGCGTTTACAATGCAAGGTGAGAAGGACAGCAGAAACAGTACCCAGTATTGTAGCCTAAACCAATCGAAACCTAGAAGGTCAGCGGTGGCCACCAAAATCACCAACCCAAAATTCACAGGAAACTGACATATGAGGTTCTTTATCAGGGTCCTATCAAGGGCACGCTGGTGGAAACTTATGATGTTCTTTCCCAATAAAACAGTGGATACACAGAGTTAAGACTGTTGAATCATGGGGTTCTCCACTGTGGACAAACCCTACTTATTAGAATGGCCTCTTGACAAATAAGCTGATCACAAAATGTCACTCTACTGAAACCCCCAGTGATCAGCTCTAATCTGTGGGAAACCTGGCAACAAGGGGCCGATTTATTAGAGGGAATCTGTCAGTAGGATAAACCCTCCTAAGCAATCTAGTTGAATAAACTGATACTTATGAAGGTGAGTCACTACTCACGGGCACACACCGTGAGAAAGGGTAGTCAGGAGATCTGAGGTCAGATACCAGGAAGGCTCGTAGTGCAGAGGGGTAAGTTAAAGGCGTGGTCAGGAAACAATCTGGGATCAAACACCAAAAGGGTAAGTCAAAACCAGGTAGTATAACAAATGGATAGTCAGAGGCCAATTCTGGGGTCAAATACCTGAAGTCAGTGAGAGTCAAACGCAGAAGGGAAAATCCACGAGAATAGTCACAACAGATCCAAGGTCATTCACAAGATCAGAAGTCAGACACAAGGCTAAGCACACATGCCTACTTAAAGCAGAGCTACAACTGATACTGAGTACTAATGTGGCACCCCAGGGGTCTGGTTACGACAGTAATATAAATATTACATCTGAGAGCAAGTGGGAGGTTTCTCTGGTCAGGAGCCCTTAAGCAAGCAACACTTCCTGCCCAGACCTGGGAGGGGAGGAATCTGCCCTATATAAACTGGGTCTGGGGCGGGATTAGTGAGTTGAGTCAGAGCCTGGAGACAGTTCCAGAGACAGGGAAAGAAACAGCAGGAGCTCTGTAGGAGCTAGGAGCAGAAGACCAGGGGCTGGAAGCTAAGCAGAGATATAGCTCGCCCTGGCAGAAGAATCTGATAACCGGACACCGGAGTCCGCGGCTGTGGGGACTGATATCCACCCAGCAGCAGAAACCAGCCGGCAGGGGATTCCAGGTCCTCTGGCCATAGAAGCCCGGAGGCTCAGTCACAAGGAAGGGACCAGCACCGCCATCCAGGAGCGGAGGCTAACAGAAGGCCCCAAGTCACCAGCCATACGGGTGAGCATCACACGGTATACTCAGGGACGTGGGCTACTTCTACCCGCTTACAGCAAGGTAGCCAGAAAGAGTACAGATAGACGGGGAGGCCTACAACTCCACCTGGCCAGGGGAACTCCTGTTTGCTTGCAGACTGACCAGGCCCCTTATGCTAGCCAGTTCTCCCGGGGAGTCTGCCTTCATATCACCAGTAAAGACCCTGAACTGCAGTGCAAAGACTCTGAGTCGTTCCTGCTCATCGCCGCACCAGCACTACTAGTGCTGGGACTCCCGTGCACTATCACCCCCACCATCAACTACACTGCCCTGGGGCTGCACTCTTCCCGTGGGGAGTCACACTACCTCAGCTGCATACACCATTAGCCCCAGCGGTCTGCCTTGCAGTGGCGGTCCTCACTGACCGCAATCCACGGGTGGCGTAGTCGGACAATTAACCTAAAACCCCCCATAAAAGACTGCCATCGGCCTGACCACCCTGAACCACAGGACCGGGTCACCGCCATGGAGACTACAACCCTCCAGAGACCCGGCTCCGGGTAACCCACACACGTCCACACTAGGCCCAGGGGGCGCGTCAGCTTTGGCGTAGTCGGCAGGATTTCGTGCTCGCAACCACTGGGTACTGTGTGCCTTCAAAAGACTGTTCTACCTGCCGTGGTGAAGGTTTCCACCATCCGGAGCCGTTTCCCGCCATCTTCAAAAGTTTCCCGCCATCTTCAAAAGTTTCCCGCCATCCGCAGTCATTTTCCCGCCATCGGACGCCATCTTCGGGACGCCGCGCGGGAAGAAGAGGGGCGTCGACGCCGAAAGCGCGCGAGACCCGAAGCTCCGCCCCACGCATCGACACTGCGCAAGGTCTTGGAAGGGAGAGAGAGCGACGCTGACGTCACCAGAGCGCGACGCAAGGTCCTCCACCCTGACGATCGTCTGCGGAGCCGCGGCCTACGGAGAAGAAGCTGCAGAAGGTAGGCCACACTTAACTAGGGGGGAGGAAGATGATGGATACGGAGGGACCCTCTACCACCAGCGCGGCCGCTGCCGCAGTAATGCCATTTACAATGCCCTATATCCCCGGAGCGGCCTGGCTGCCCCAGTACTCAGGGGAGTCGCATACCCTAAGCGACTTTAAAGAGAGACTGTACAGCCTGTTTAAGGTATACCCCCTGACAGAAGGACAAAAAGTGAGCATACTGGTAGGCCAGCTAACTGGGGCTGCCCAACGTGAAGTAAAGTCCTGGTCAGTCAGGGACAAGAAGACTGTAAAAGAGATCTTAACCCGTCTGAGAGACACTTTTGATACCCGCACCTCAGCAGAGATCAAAATTAAATTTTATGGGTTCAAGCAGCGGGCCCAAGACAGTATAAGAGACTATGCTTTGAACTTGCAAGAGGCCCTTGGAGCCATTAAACAGGCAGACCCTGACAGTGTGCGGAATACAGATGAACTGTTAACTGAGCAATTCATTGAGGGTCTGCTGTCCAATGCTCACCGAACCCAGTTACGTGCAATGGCCTTGCAGAACCCTGGTTTGGACTTTGCAAAGTTCAAAGACAGTGCCATCCGGGTGCTCCGAGAACCGGCACCGGGTAGTGCTGTAACCCACCGGCGCCCTGCTATTACCTATCACCAGGAGGCGGCGCCCTTGTCTGCAGAGTCTGTAGGAGCTGGTGCGCAGGCTTTGGATACCAACCCGGCTACCGACCTGCACCATCAGGTCCAAGAGCTAACCAAAAGTGTAGCCGCGCTAACCAGAACTGTGTAGTCTTTACAGGTCTCTCCTCCAGGGAAAATCCAGCTGGCATCCGGACCGGAGGACGTCCCGTGGCGCCGACAGAGGAGGTTCCCAACGTCGAGAGGAAGACCCAGCGACAGATACAACGAGGACGGACAACCCATCTGCCGCGGCTGCAATCAACCCGTACACATGGCAAGGTACTGTCATTTAAACGGGCACAACCTGGGGTAGAGGGCCAACCCCCAGGCATAAGATCATCAGGCCCATCGAACTGGCGTGATAAATACGTAGGGGGACGTCCGGTCTTGCCTGTGGTACTGGATGGCATTCCTATGAGTGCCCTACTGGACACTGGGTCACAAGTGACTACCACCCCGTACGTGCTCTTTAAGCGGTAATGGAATGACTCGGACATAACCCGCTTCCCAGATGACGACCTGAGTATCATCGCCAGCAATGGTCAGCCCGTGCCGCAGGTGGGGTTCAAAGAGGTGACCATAAAGGTCGGTAAGGTCGAACTGGCGGCACAAGGACTGATCATTGTGGACATTGACCGTCATGAGAGTCACCCTAGAATAACCTTGGGAACTAACGTGATTGAAAATTGTCTTGCAGAGGTGATTCTCATTTTACAGCAGGTTGCCAAGAACGCCAGTTCCAGCCAGCAGCGTGTGCTCCAAAAAGAGATCCGTGCACTGATGAAGCGGCAAGTGGAACTATCTGGTGGTGAGATAGGTAGCGTGAGAATGTGTGACCCGTTCCCTATTGCCGTGCCCCCGAAAAGTGAGATGATGATCTGGTGCCGGGCAGCTATTGGTCTAAGAGGTAGAGACTACCAAGCAATGGTAGAACCCGTCTACTCAGACAGTAGGCCCACCATTTTGACAGCACGGGGGGTGGTCGATGTACGCCATGGGAGGGTGCCCGTCCGCATCATAAATATCGGGGAGAGAGAAGTATGCCTGCCCCGGTATGCCACGCTAGCCAAATTGTTCACCATAAACCAAAATTCTGTAAGGGCCGTGGAACCCTTGCCTCCATCTCAACCAGAGGAAGGTAACAGCTCTAAGAAACAAATGGAGGACTGGGGTCAGCAACTGCATGTGGGTACTGACTCCACTCCCTCACACCAAAAACAGGGAGTCTACCGGGTGGTTCAGGAGTACGAAAGAGTCTTTAGTAAACACCCGCTAGACTTCGGGCGAGTAAAGGGGGTAGAACATCACATCCCCACAGGAGGCCATCCACCCATAAAGGAAAGATACCGACCTGTACCCCCTGCACACTATCAGCATGCAAAGGGGATGTTGCGGGACATGAAGGAGGCTGGGGTAATCAGGGACAGCTGTAGACCCTGGGCAGCTCTACTAGTTCTAGTGAAAAAGAAGGACAACACAATGAGAATGTGTGTAGACTACAGAAAGGTCAACCGTATCACACACAAAGATGCGTACCCGTTACCTAGAATAGAAGAATCTTTAGCTGCATTAAAATCTGTTAACTTCTTCTCCACTTTGGATCTTACTAGCGGGTACTGGCAGGTTCCTGTAGCAGAGGCAGACAAGGAGAAAACTGCATTCACCACCCCGATGGGCCTCAGCGAATTCAACTGTATGCCGTTCGGGCTCTGCAACGCACCAGGAACCTTCCAACGGTTGATGGAATGCTCTCTGGGACACCGGAATTTTGAGACGGTCCTGTTATACCTGGACGATGTCATCATCTATTCCAAAACCTATGAGGACCATCTGAAACACCTGGCAGAAGTGTTTGACGCCCTGGCAAGCTACGGCCTAAAGGTGAAACCCTCCAAGTGTCACCTCCTGAAACCAAAGGTGCAGTACCAGGGACAGGTGGTGAGTGCTGACGGAGTGGCTCCCGACTCCGATAAGATCACCGTGATTAAGGACTGGCCAAGACCCTCCAGCATAAAGGAAGTGCGGCAGTTCCTCGGGTTGGTAGGCTACTACCGATAATTCATTCCCGGTTTCACCAAAATGGCAGCCCCTATGCAGGACCTCCTGATAGGTCAATCCAGGAAGGCCAAAAACCAGAAGCCGCCCTTCAGGTGGGAAAAGCTGGAAGAAGAGTCCTTCCGCCAGCTGAAAATGGCCCTCACGGGGGATGAAATCCTGGCGTACCCTGACTACAGCCAGCCCTTTATCCTCCACACGGACGCGAGTATCATCGGGCTTGGAGCCGTACTGTCCCAGATCCAGCAGGGGAAAGAACGGGTAATCGCTTACGCCAGCTGAAAACTACAGCCCACAGAAAGAAACCCTGAGAATTATAGCTCATTCAAGCTAGATTTCCTGGCGGTGGTGTGGGCAGTGACCGAACGTTTCAAGCATTACCTTGCCTCTTCCAAGTTCACCGTGTACACGGATAACAACCCATTGACACACCTGGACACTGCAAAACTTGGTGCCCTGGAGCAGAGATGGATGGCCCGCCTGTCCAACTATGAATTCACCATCAAATACCGGGCGGGACGCTCAAATGCCAACGCAGATGCCCTGTCCAGAATGGCAAACTTACCGGACGTAGGGGAAGATCCAGAAGAACTGGAAGAAATCGAACTCCCTGCGTTCCACCGTCATGGGATTACCCTGTATTCCCACCGTGTGAGGGACAGGCGCTCTGCTACGTTCAATCCCTTACCCCACTACAGCTGGGCAGAGACACAAGACAGTGATCCCGCAGTCCGTCTGGTGAAGGAAATGCTGAGACAGGCTGATGCCCATCTTGACCCGGATGCTCCGGAAGAGACCAAGCAACTGTGGAAGGAGAAAAGCAGGCTGTTTCTTCACAAGGAGAAGCTGTGCCGGAGAATGGTCAACTCTCGAACACATGAGCTGACCTGGCAGGTAGTGGTCCCAAGACGAGACGCGGCTTTGGTTCTGGAGGCATACCACAACGGAGCCGGACACTTCGGATGGAAAAAGCTGGAGTTCTTTTTGCGTGAACGGTTCTACTGGGTAGGCATGAGAGGAGCCATCGAGAGGTGGTGCAGAGACTGTGGGCCGTGCAGCCTAAGAAGAAAGGACCGTGCCAGCCAAAAGAGTCCCCTGCAGCCCATCATCACCAGGCAGCCACTGGAACTGGTAGCCCTGGACCATGTGAAACTGGCTCCAAGCAAATCTGGGTACGTCTACGCCCTCACCATCGTAGATCACTACTCCCGGTTTCTGGTGGTGGTCCCTGTCAACGGCCCAAACAGCAGCCAGAGCCTTCCAGCTGCACTTCTGTCGTCCACACGGGTATCCGGAGCAAGTGCTGACGGACCAAGGACCAGCCTTCGAAGCGGAGGTCTTCCAGGAGTTCTGCAACCTGTATGGCTGCAGGAAGATAAGAACAACGCCCTATCACCCTCAGACCAATGGACTATGTGAGAAAATGAACCAGGTGGTGATAGATTTGCTAAAAACGTTGCCCCTGGAAGAACGCAGTCTGTGGCCTGAAAAACTGCCTGATCTGGTGGACTTATATAACCACATCCCCGTAGGTTCCACCAACTGTACCCCGGCTTACCTAATGAGAGCAAGACCTGGTAAGCTGCCTATTGACCTGGATATGGGAGTCCTGACACCTGAGGACTAGAGATGAGCGTTGTTCTACTCGAACTGTTCGCCAATCTCAAATTCGAGCTGTTTTGGGCGGTGTTCGAGCCGGTCGGCGAACACGAACAATTTGAGAAAAATTCGGCTGTTCGAGGTTATGTTCGATAACTGTTCGTGCACCAAAATCATAACTGGATTTTTTCTCAGTAATGATGAAAATTAATGTTAATACGCAGTTTGAGTGTACAGCGGGGCGGGGGGAGGGGCAGGGGATGGATCTCTGCAAGAACAATGAAGATCTCCATTTTTTTTTCTCTTTCCCGCATTTGCAGTGGGGAGGTGCAATCTGTCAGCCTATCAGCAGCGCACACACGGAGCGAAGTGCTTTTTTTCACACAAGCAAGGGCATGTGTGATTGGCAGTGTATGTCACATGTCCTTGCCCTATAAGACCAAGCCATTTTCCCCGTCGCCACCATTTTCTCACTGCTGCAGCTGCGTGTTAGACGGCACCGCTGTTGCTGTGTGCGCTATACCTTGTTAATTTCAAGCCAATTTTCGCACAAATATACAGATAGCTTGGGAGTAGGGAATAGTTGTGACTGCAGTCCTTTTAAGGACTAGGTTACAGCATTTCCTACAACTTTTATCAGGCAGGTCTGTGCTCTTAAATAGATAGATTGTGGGAGTAAAGACTAATTGTAATTGGAGTCCTTTTCAGGACTAGGTTACATCAGTTCCTATCAGTTTTTGCCAGGCAGGTCTGTGCCAGTGCTGTGCAAGTTTTTTTCACAGCATTTGGCTGAATCTAGCAAAGCTAATCCTTTTTGGCCTATTGCAGAGTGTGTTAGTCAGTGGAGTAGCTTATCTGTGTTGCAAGATATACCACCTGTGTATAGAATACCAATTTTTTTACTGCACCTAGTGAAGTAAAATCTTTTGGGCATAGCATCATTCTATTAGTCCATCTATACTGACCTCCATCAGGTTGCAAACTGAATATAATTTTTTTCTGCATCTAGCTCTGAAAAAATATTTGGGCTTCTAGCGGTGTGTGGGACTTGGTCTATTAGTCCATCTATACTGACCTCCATCAGGTTGCAAATTAAAAATAATTTTTTTCTTCATTTATCTCTGAAAAAATATTTGGGCTTCTAGCAGCGTGTGGGACTTGTTCTATTAGTCCATCTATACTGACCTCCATCAGGTTGCAAATTAAAAATAATTTTTTTCTGCATGTAGCTCTGAAAAAATATTTGGGCTTCTAGCAGTGTGTGGGACTTGGTCTATTAGTCCATCTATACTGACCTCCATCAGGTTGCAAATTAAAAATAATTTTTTTCTTCATTTATCTCTGAAAAAATATTTGGGCTTCTAGCAGCGTGTGGGACTTGTTCTATTAGTCCATCTATACTGACCTCCATCAGGTTGCAAATTAAAAATAATTTTTTTCTGCATGTAGCTCTGAAAAAATATTTGGGCTTCTAGCTGTGTGTGGGACTTGGTCTATTAGTCCATCTATACTGACCTCCATCAGGTTGCAAATTAAAAATAATTTTTTTCTGCATCTAGCTCTGAAAAAATATTTGGGCTTCTAGCAGTGTGTGGGACTTGGTCTATTAGTCCATCTATACTGACCTCCATCAGGTTGCAAATTGAATAAAAAAATTTTCTGCATCTAGCTCTGAAAAAATATTTGGGCTTCTAGCAGTGTGTGGGACTTGGTCTATTAGTCCATCTATACTGACCTCCATCAGGTTGCAAATTGAATAAAAAAAATTTCTGCATCTAGCTCTGAAAAAATATTTGGGCTTCTAGCAGTGTGTGGGACTTGGTCTATTAGTCCATCTATACTGACCTCCATCAGGTTGCAAATTAAAAATAATTTTTTTCTGCATCTAGCTCTGAAAAAATATTTGGGCTTCTAGCAGTGTGTGGGACTTGGTCTATTAGTCCATCTATACTGACCTCCATCAGGTTGCAAATTAAAAATAATTTTTTTCTGCATCTAGCTCTGAAAAAATATTTGGGCTTCTAGCGGTGTGTGGGACTTGGTCTATTAGTCCATCTATACTGACCTCCATCAGGTTGCAAATTAAAAATAATTTTTTTCTGCATCTAGCTCTGAAAAAATATTTGGGCTTCTAGCAGTGTGTGGGACTTGTTCTATTAGTCCATCTATACTGACCTCCATCAGGTTGCAAATTAAAAATAATTTTTTTCTTCATTTATCTCTGAAAAAATATTTGGGCTTCTAGCAGCGTGTGGGACTTGTTCTATTAGTCCATCTATACTGACCTCCATCAGGTTGCAAATTAAAAATAATTTTTTTCTGCATCTAGCTCTGAAAAAATATTTGGGCTTCTAGCAGTGTGTGGGACTTGGTCTATTAGTCCATCTATACTGACCTCCATCAGGTTGCAAATTAAAAATAATTTTTTTCTGCATCTAGCTCTGAAAAAATATTTGGGCTTCTAGCGGTGTGTGGGACTTGGTCTATTAGTCCATCTATACTGACCTCCATCAGGTTGCAAATTAAAAATAATTTTTTTCTGCATCTAGCTCTGAAAAAATATTTGGGCTTCTAGCAGTGTGTGGGACTTGGTCTATTAGTCCATCTATACTGATCTCCATCAGGTTGCAAATTAAAAATAATTTTTTTCTGCATCTAGCTCTGAAAAAATATTTGGGCTTCTAGCAGTGTGTGGGACTTGGTCTATTAGTCCATCTATACTGACCTCCATCAGGTTGCAAATTAAAAATAATTTTTTTCTTCATTTATCTCTGAAAAAATATTTGGGCTTCTAGCAGCGTGTGGGACTTGTTCTATTAGTCCATCTATACTGACCTCCATCAGGTTGCAAATTAAAAATAATTTTTTTCTGCATCTAGGCCAGCCAATAGTTTTGGCCTAATACCACAGTTTGGCCACTCAGCTCTGCTCGGTTACCATCCATTGTTTTTTTGTGCAAACAACTCCAGAGTTGTGAATTAGTTAACCACCAAAATGAGTGGAAAAAGGCCTGCTGCTGGTGGAAAGGGGAATAGGCGTGTTGGGAAGGGGAAAAAAGGTTGTGTCCGTGGGGTAGGTGCAGAAGAAAGACCATCTTCCAGCCAAACTAAAATGTCTACTTCTTTTAGCGGACAATGTGATAAGATCCCTTTCTTACGGCCACGCCAATCGCTACAAATTCCAGATGAGGCACAAAAACAGCAGGTGCTTCAACGGATATCAAGTGCTCCTTTAAGTGGGCTCTCCTCCACATCAACTTCAACATCACAAATACTCCAGTCCTCAAAGGTGTCACCCAAATCGCACTTGCTTCCTCACAGCTCCCAAATCTCCAGCTGCCCGTCTGAGTATGAGGTAGAACAGATGGTTGAGTCTGCAGAGCTGTTTACTCATACTATAGCCTGGGAATCAGAGGTCGACTCCAGCGCTTCTGTGAATCCAGACGAGGAAATGATCTGCACTGATGCCCAGAATCTTTATGAGTCGGATCCAGGACCAGACGCAGAAGGTTCTGACCATAATGTAGACCCTCATTCCCAAACTGTAACTCCTGTTGGTGGAGACAATGAGGAAGACGATGATAGGACTCAAATACCTGATTGGAGCGACAACTTTAGTTTTTTGTCAGGGCAGGAACAGGTTGGCTCTGAGGACGACGGGTGTGATAACGCACAGGGTGATGATGATGAGGTCGGAGATCCCACTTACTGTCAACCCACAGTCAGCCAAGAGATGAGGTCAGCAGAGGAGGTGGAGGAAGATGCTATTGACGACGAGGTCAGGTTGCGCCTTCCTGGACAGAGACGTAGTAGTGGAAGCACGTCAACAACTGCATCCTCAAACACAACTCTGCCTCTCACCACAAGTCGTGGTGGCTCTTCAGGTCGCATGGGTGCTAAGCCTTGCATAGCCTGGGCATTTTTTCAGATCGATAAAGATGACCCAACTCGTGTTATCTGTAACATTTGTCAGCAAAAGCTAAGTAGAGGCCAAAAAATACATAGTTTGAGTACTTCATGCATGAACCGGCACATGGACATGAAGCATAAGTTGCAGTGGGAAGCTCAGTGTGCTACAATGCGGCCTAGCCGGCCGGGCCAATCACCGTCTGCCATATCTTGTGCATCCGCGGCCTCTTCATCCTCTGTGACTGGGGGGACAGCAGTCACACCTGTTTTGGGGCGCAGACCTGCCACCTCTTTACCCGCAACAGCCAGCGTGATTGGCAGGTCATCATTTTCTTTGGAGGTGGTAACACCAGCTGGTGTTGAGCGCTGTCCGACATCGATAGCACCACCTTTGGATCAAGGCAACCTAACATGTCCGCCTGCATCTTCCTCACAGACCGGCAGTTTGCCGGGGACACCCTTATCAACCCCGTCTAAGCACAATAGCCAGCCCTCGGTCCCTCAGATGTGGACAAGTAAAAGACCATTTCCTCCTAGCCATGAGAAAGCTAAGAGGTTGAATTTCACCATCTGCAAGCTCTTGGCTACAGAAATGCTGCCTTTCCGCCTGGTGGACACAGAGGATTTTCGAGACCTTATGTCCGTCGCAGTGCCCCAGTACCAGATGCCCAGTCGGCACTACTTCTCAAAGAAAGGTGTGCCTGCGCTCCACCAGCATGTCGCACACAACATCACCGCTTCTTTGAGAAACTCTAATTGTGACAGGGTGCATTTCACCACAGACACTTGGACGAGTAGGCATGGACAGGGGCGTTACATGTCGCTGACTGGGCACTGGGTAACTATGGTGACAGCAGGACAAGGGGCTGCTGTCCAAGTCTTGCCGTCCCCACGAGTTGTGCGTCAATCCTCTTTATGTCAAAGTTCCTCCACTGCTTCTGCCTCCTCAACCTCCTCTCGGTCTTCCACCTGCACCCAAAGCCTGTCTGGTCATGCCACAAGCTTTCTAACTGCGCAGAAGGGATCCTGCACACCTCCTTACTATGCTGGCAGTAGGGCTCAACGTCATCAGGCGGTTTTTACATTGAAATGTCTGGGAAATGTGAGTCACACAGCTGAGGAGTTGTGGTCAGCTCTGGAGAACCAATTTCATGAATGGTTGTCTCCACTGGACCTGAAACCAGGGAAGGCCGTGTGCGACAATGCTGCAAACCTGGGTGCGGCCCTTCGCCGGGGCAATGTCACACACGTGCCTTGTATGGCTCACGTGTTGAACCTGGTTGTCCAGCAATTTTTAGCCCACTATCCCAGACTAGATGGCCTTCTGCAGAGGGCACGGTCGCTGTGTGCTCACTTCCGCCGTTCGCATCCCGCAGCTCAGCGACTTACATCTCTACAGAAGTCGTTGGGCCTGCCACTTCACCGGCTAAAATGCGATGTGCCTACCCGGTGGAATTCAACTCTGCACATGTTGCAGCGACTGTGGCAGCACCGACAAGCCCTGGTGCAATACGTTCTGACGTATAGCCTGGGCCAACGAAATTCAGAGGTGGGGCAAATCACGCTGGAGGAGTGGTCTCAGATCAGGAACCTATGCACCCTTCTGCACAGTTTTGAAATGGCGACGAAGATGTTTAGTGCTGACGATGCCATTATCAGCATGACTATTCCGGTGATTTACATGCTGGAGCACATGTTAAACAGAATTCGGAGTCAGGTGGTGGCACAAGAGGAGGTGGAGGAAGTAGAGGAGGAGGAGTTGTATGCGGAAGGGCTAACATCTGCAAGGTCCAGACGGTCGGCAGCACCAAGGCGGCAGGCATGTGAGGGTGGGGGAGATGGTTTTACCAGGGCGCATGGTAGCAGCCAAACTAGTGAGGAAGGTGCAGGAGCCCAGGAAGAAGTGGAGGACGAACTGATGGAAGACTCATCAGATGAGGGAGACCTTGATCACATTTCTGTTGTGCGAGGTTGGGGGGAGAGGACAGAGGAAGGAAGCATGATTGTTACCTCGCCACCAACACAACAGGGACTTGGTGCTCCTGGATGCGCAACACACATGAGTGCCTTCTTGCTGCACTACCTGCAACATGACCCTCGAATTGTGAGAATTAGAAATAATCCTGACTACTGGGTTGCCACACTGTTAGATCCCCGGTACAAAAGTAAATTTGCAGAAATTATTCCTGCCATAGAAAGGGATGCACGCATGCAGGAGTATCAGCAGAGACTGTTGCAGAATCTTACATGTGCTTTTCCACAAAATACCAGTGGTGCACGTAGTGAATCTCACAGTTCCAACTTGCCAACCGTGGGACCGTCAAGTGTTCAGCACTCAAACCGTAACAGAACCACAGTATCTGCTGGTAACATCAATTTTGCGGAATCATTTCACCACTTTTTTAGCCCATCCTTTGCAAGGCCACAGGAGACAAGAAGTCTGACACATAGTCAACGCCTAGAGACGATGGTACAGGAGTATCTCCAAGTAAACATTGAAGCCACGACTGTGTCACTGGACCCTTGCTCTTTTTGGGCTTCCAATCTGGATAAATGGCCGGAGCTAGCCACTTACGCCTTGGAGATCTTGTCATGCCCCGCAGCCAGCGTTCTGTCTGAACGTGTGTTCAGCGCTGCTGGTGGTGTGCTGACAGATAAGCGCACGCAGCTCTCCACTGATAATGTAGACAGACTCACGTTCATAAAGATGAACAAATCATGGATCCGAAACGACTTTTCTACCCCTGTGTCATCCTGGGGAGAGTAAAAGCTTGATGATTGGTTAAAATCACCCTACCAACCGTTTTAAGCTTTCAAATTACTAATCATGTTTATCTGTATCTTGACTGGAAAATAATTTGGGCTTTGTAGCAGTGTGCAGCACTGATCCTATTAGGCCATCTATAATAAGCTTCACCAGATTTAAAATTAAAAATAATTTTTAGCTGCATCTAGCCCGGAAAATAATTTTGGGGCTCCGAGATGCGCAAGACACATAAGTGCCTTCTTGCTGCACTACCTGCAGCATGACCCTCATATTGTCAGAATTCGAAGTAATCATGACTACTGGGTTGCCACACTCTTAGATCCCCCAAACTTTTCGATCAACCTTTTCATTTTAATAAAGACCAAAAAAATGGTCATTTTTGAAATTATAAGCATTAGCAGGTTGTTAGAAACTGAAATCAAACAGTTTTCAACTCAAAACTTTATTCTAGGTGATGTTACATTTTCACATAGGACCCCTTGTTCGAAAGGAGCTTCTGAACTCTCTCGTCCATTGAATTTGTCAGGTTTTGGATGGTTTCTGCTTCAATTGTTTTGCATGAGGACAGAATACCCTCCCAGAGCTGTTGCTTAGATGTGAACTGCCTCCCGCCATCATAGACACTCCTTTTAATGATGCTCCAAAGGTTCTGAATGGGGTAGAGGTCAGGGGAGCATGGGGGTCACACCATAAGTTTGTCCCCTTTTATGCCCATATCAGCCAGAGATGCAGATGTTTTATGTGCAGCATGAGATGGTGCATTATCATGCAGAAAAATGATCTTGCTGTGAAATACACGGTTCTTCTTCTTGAACCATGGCAGGAAGTGCTGTTTGAGAAAATCCACATACATTATGGAGTTCATCTTTAGCGCCTTCAGGGATCCTAAAGGGGCCGACAATCTCTCTCCCCATGATTCCAGCCCAAAACATTACTCCACCTCCTCCTTGTTGGCGCTGTAGCCGTGTTTGAGTGGGGTGTCCATCAACCAGCCATCCTCCACTCCATTCATCTGGACCATCGAGCGCTGCACGGCACTCATCCGTGAACAAAACAGTTTTGAAATCAGTCTTCATGTAATGTTTGGCCCACTGGAGCCGTTTCTGCTTGTGTGAAGTGGATAGAGGAGGTCGACAGGATGGCATATGCACAGCTGCAAACCTCTGAAGGACCCTGCATCTTGTTGTTCGGGGGACGTTGGAGGCACAAGCAGCTTCAAAAACTTGTCTGCTGCTATGACAAGGCTTTTTTGCCGCTGCTGTTTCAACCTGACGTAATTGCCTGTAGGAAAGAGTCCTCAATTTGCCCTTATCAGCACGCACACGTGTGTACTGTGAATCAGCTACATACTTCTTGATTGCCAAGACACTTCATCCTGATCATCGCACAATGTTGATTGTAGTCATGCCTTGACCTAAACACTCCACAATTTGTTGCTTCTCAGCAGCCGACACATCCTTTTTCTTTCCCATTTTGGCAGAAAATGTAGGCTGCTTAATAATGTGAGAGAGCCTTCTTAAGTAGTCTTGCCTTTCATTGGACACACCTGCCAAACTAATTAGCACAGGTGTCTGCAATTGCTTACAGTGATATAAAGAGCCCTGACACACATCACCATCAATGAGTTTAACTGACAAACAAACAAATTCTTCCCTTATCACTCCTAAACACTTTTTGCATAATAATTTGGAACGCGGTGTACATGTGCTTTTCCACAAAACACCAGTGGTTCACGTAGTGAATCTTACAGTTCTAACTTGCCAACCGTGGTCTGTATGGAATTGTTCAATAAAGGGCCCAAAATTAAGATAACATAGATGGGAGAGGTCTCTATGAATAGGAATTCCTAAGTATTTGATACCCTGTGAGGGCCAGGCAAAGGGAAAGTTGGACTGGATGGAATCCTATATGGATTTAGGGAGGGAGACATCGAGGGCCTCAGACTTCGCTGCATTGATTTTAAAATTTTACCATGTAACAAAGTGATCTATTTCAGCCATAACAGCAGGGATGGATATATGTGATTGAGTGATATATACTAGGACATCATCAGCAAATAGAGAGCACTTGTACTCGGTGCCTCCCACCTCAATCCACCTAATATTGGGGTTATGGCGAATTGATGAGAGCAGGTGCTCCGTCACTAGGATGTATAAGAGAGGGGACAGAGGACATCCCTGCCTTGTCCCATTGGTGATTGTGAAAGGTGATGAAAATGTTCTGACGCACCCCCTGGGCCTTGGGACACCCGGAGCCGAACCCTTTTTGGTGGATGCTGGTGGTTGTAGTCTTCGTGGCGGCGATCCGGTTCCGTGGCTCAGGGCGGTCAAACCAGTGGCGGAACTATTTATGTGGTTTTGATGTTTAAATGTCCGACTACGCCACCCGTGGATTGCGGTCAGAGTGAACCGCCGCTACATGGCAGACCGCTAAGGCTGGTGTTGTGGGTGCAGCAGAGCGTAGCATAACTCCCCACGGGAGGAGTATAGCCTCAGGGCAGTGTATGCGGAGGATGGGGGTGATGGTGCAGGGCAGCAGCAGTAACGACACGGAGTCAGTGATGCAGTTCAGGGCCTTTACTCACAGTTCTTATTATCCAGACCACGTCTGCAGGTAACGGCTGCCCACGTCGTACTGTGCTCACCAGGTGAGGGGCTCAGACAACTCCCAGATAACTTTGGAGCGCTTCACAGGACCCCCTTTGTGTGTCCTTTGTCTGGCCTTTCTTACCAACACTTCTGTCCGGCTGCCTCGGGCCTCCTCTTGGTAAACTTGGCGCCAGTTTCCCTGACCCTATGTGGTGCCTTCCTAGCGGGTGGAGCAAGGGGCTGCGCCACATAAAATGTCAGAGCCTCCGGTTTCTAGCTGAGGGTCGTTTCCTGCCTCCACTAGTTCGGGGGCCGTGATTTTGGCTATAAAAGGGTCCCCTAGACCCCTACCCCAAGCTTTTTAAGAGAATCATATATGGCGTGCCAGGAGACTCTATGGAATGCTTTCTCAGCATCCAACGAGAGTATCTACTTACAAATTTTTAACTGCATCTAGCCCAGGAAATACTTTGTGCCTAGTAGCAGTGTCTGCTAGTCAGCGGATTATCCCGGCTGTTAAGCAAGCTACACCACCTGTAGTTTGGACACTTAATTTTTTCAAAGGAAATGCTTCGGGACCACGGGATACTTAGTGAAGAGCATCAGGAGGCACCCCAAGGCATAGGGGCTGGGACTGGCACTAGGATGCCTTGCGGTGGACAGCCGAGCTCGATCCTTATAAAAGCTTTTTAACTGCAGCAGCTTTAGTGGACGCTACTGGAGCTGGAATTACGCGGCTGCTGGCATGAGACTTGCCCTCCAATAGATCCTTGTAAATGGATTTAAAGTGTATTCATTCAAATTAGAGGGACAATTTAAATTAAAAAGCTTAGAGCTGCCTCCACCACAGGGGGGCTCTCTCGACCCACCAGCGGACAGGCACCAGTATTGGGAGAGGGGGGCTGGCCGTCAGGGTTCACCGCGGCTCTGGCACAAACCCGGCGACACGGAGGTGGCACGGGCAGGAGCGGACTGGCCGTCTCGGCTTCTCACTTTTTGGATTTTAGAAGGGCATGACATGCCTATATCTGTGTCTCCCCCTCCTTTTACTCCTCCACCTCTTTTCTTTTCGCATGACTATATGTACTTGTCACTTTTCCATGTGTTAGTTGTGTCTTCTGAGCAGTTTGTCAGCTTTTGGACACCTTTGAAGGTGTTTTCTATGTGTTTCTATGTGTTTTTGTTTGCCTGCCATTGGTTTTAACGGTGTTCGAAGGTGTTCGACGAACAGTTCGACGAACAGTTCGGCGAACACACGGGTGTTCGACGAACCGAACCGAACTCGAACACTACGGGGGTGGCTCAACACTACTGAGGACACCTCGCCAGAGGCAGACTGGGATACAGAACGGCAGCAGCAGTATCGGAAAGTACAGGAGAGCGTCGAGCGAAGTCTGCCTCAAGCAAGAGAAAGGCAGGAGAAGGCTTATAACCAGTATGCTCCCGCTGTTCCCCTGGTACTTGGAGAGCAGGTCTTGAAGAGAAAGAGGCGGCTCCACAAGTTGGACGACCAGTGGGAGAAGGACCCGTACACCGTACTGCCCTCAAGCCATGAGAACCCAAAAGTCTGTGTCATCAGTAAGGATGGAGGAGAAACCACAGCCATTGTCTCCAGACACCACCTGAAAAAGTGTCCCGAGCAGCTGCAAAGCCCTGACGAAGATCAAGAGAACCCTCAACCCGCAGAGGAAAGGGAAGAAATGATCAGTACCGTACTCGGAGACTTTCCCCGGTCCTGGACTCAAATCAACAACGCAGTTGTGGTACCCGTCCTCACCTTTCTCCAGCCAGCCCCTCAAAGGCCTACAGAAGAACAGGGAGCGTCAGAAGAGCAGCCGGCCCAGGAGGCAAAAAGAATCCATACCAGCAGACCAGGAGAATCAACCCTCTGCTAGTAGTGAGCCTGCCGTGCCCCTAGTGAGCCAAAGAGTACGCAGAAAGCTGCCAGGCCTGCCCGTAACACCTCCTACACCCTGTAGTGCAGAACCAGATAGTGGGTTAAGTAGGTCCACCAGGAGCACTAGAGGTTTGATGCCCGCTCGCTGGAGAATCTAAATGTAATGTGAATTTGCTTGTAAATTGCCAATGTTGAAAATGGTTTATGTTTTGTTACCTGGTTACTAATTATGTTTCTCTAGTTACCCTGCAGGTTTATTTGGACTGACAGGTTATGGACGCTGAGTAACCGGAACTACATTGTAGATAGTTGCACCTTGGTGCCTCTTGCGAAGATGGCTGCGGAAGAGAAAATCTGTCTGGCGTGGCCTCCTTGTGGCCCAAAGTAGCTAGCCTCAGCCTTGCAGCCACGCCCAGGGCCAACGTTTGGGGTTTACTTTGGACAGGTCCCCTACTCTGTGCCAAAACTTCACCTTGTTGGGTGACATGGACACCCGGTCACGGACACGCCGTGACCTCTAAAGACTAAAGCTTCTTGTATATATGTTATTGTATTATTGTTTATACCCTGTATTTGTGTTTTCTTAAAAATTAGTTTAGTCCCGGAGTACTAAAATTTACTAGGGGGGAATGTGGCACCCCAGGGGTCTGGTTACCACAGTAATAGAAATATTACATCTGAGAGCAAGTGGGAGGTTTCTCTGGTCAGGAGCCCTTAAGCAAGCAACACTTCCTGCCCAGACCTGGGAGGGGAGGAATCTGCCCTATATAAACTGGGTCTGGGGCGGGATTAGTGAGTTGAGTCAGAGCCTGGAGACAGTTCCAGAGACAGGGAAAGAAACAGCAGGAGCTCTGTAGGAGCTAGGAGCAGAAGACCAGGGGCTGGAAGCTAAGCAGAGATATAGCTCGCTCTGGCAGAAGAATCTGATAACCGGACACCGGAGTCCGAGGCTGTGGGGACTGATATCCACCCAGCAGCAGAAACCAGCCGGCAGGGGATTCCAGGTCCTCTGGCCATAGAAGCCCGGAGGCTCAGTCCCAAGGAAGGGACCAGCACCGCCATCCAGGAGCGGAGGCTAACAGAAGGCCCCAAGTCACCAGCCATACGGGTGAGCACCACACGGTATACTCAGGGACTTGGGCTACTTCTATCCGCTTACAGCAAGGTAGCCAGAAAGAGTGCAGATAGACGGGGAGGCCTACAACTCCACCTGGCCAGGGGAACTCCTGTTTGTTCGCAGACTGACCAGGCCCCTTATGCTAGCCAGTACTCCCAGGAGAGTCTGCCTTCATATCACCAGTAAAGACACTGAACTGCTCTGCAAAGACTCTGAGTCGTTCCTGCTCATCGCCGCACCAGCACTACTAGTGCTGGGACTCCCGTGCACTATCACCCCCACCATCAACTACACTGCCCTGGGGCTGCACTCTTACCGTGTGGAGTCACACTACCTCAGCTGCATACACCATTAGCCCCAGCGGTCTGCCTTGCAGCGGCGGTCCGCACTGACCGCAATCCACGGGTGGCGTAGTCGGACAATTAACCTAAAACCCCCCATAAAAGACTGCCATCGGCCTGACCACCCTGAGCCACAGGACTGGGTCACCGCCACGGAGACTACAACCCCCCAGAGACCCGGCTCCGGGTAACCCACACACGTCCACACTAGGCCCAGGGGGCGCGTCACTAACAGCTAGTCAGCTAAATACCCTGCAAATGATTAATGGGGAACCTTCCACAGGCCAGACCAGATTGAGCAGCAGGGCTGTCAATCAAAATGCTGACATCCCAGCATGCTTCAGGATCAGTTTGGGTGATTGGACTGTCACTCACAAAACCAACAGTCCAGCACACTCCAGATCCCATAGGGCAGCTGAGCTGTCACTCACAGCATCCCTAGACCACCATTCTGGAGTAAATACCTTAAGGAATAGGCCCCTAAGTGTGTATTTTCCCTCCAGCGCCACCACAGGTAAAATAAAGCATTAGATAATGCTCAGTAAAATCCATAGGTTACCTGTGTAATGCAGGAAAGGACAGCTCCTTCAGAGATGTAGAGAATAGAGATAAAGGAACTGGGTATTAAATTTTCCCTAGAACCCCAAATTGGTGGAGGTCCTAGCCCCTTATGATCGCTCTACAATCCAACTCTGTATGAAGTTCGAAAGTTATAATTCACCAGACTGAATGAGGAAAAAAAAAAGTAAACTTCATTCACAAATGTTGATTTTTTTGTAAATTTTTGCTGTCCTGTTAACTTTTGATGTCCTGTTAACTTCACATCAGGCACATAGAAGTTTCCCTGTGTATTCATACATTTTTTTTCCATCTTCTGCCTGAGTAGCTGCCGTATTTGCAGGACCCTTTACTGGCGCGGAACATTGTGACATTACTTAATTTGACATTTCATTCGCTTTGCTAATAAAGTGAGTGAAATGTCAGGAAAAATTAGATCAGCTTGTTAAATGATCTCAGCACAAAGAAGTCGGAGTTACCTATTTATAGTGCATGCGATTCTGCCATGCTAATCACACAAAGTCATTAAAATTTAGCTGAAGTATAGAAGCAAAGAATTAATGCAGCGTTAAAGTTTTTAATTGCAAATCTCTTGACACCGACCATTATCTGACCATCAATCCCATTAACTGTAATGAAAACATTGTTTGCCTTATGCCAGTACCGGGCTGACTTATCACAATCACTTCCACGGTGGAGACCTTTAAATCCAGCACCCTGGAAACATTTAATAAAATAGTTAACTGGATTGAAAGTTCTCCAATGAATTCTTGATTAGCAGATTAGATTTTATGGGGGCACCCCCAAACATCTTTTCTGGTAGCATACTCCATTAGAAATTTTGAAACATGACCTCTTCAAAATTCTCTATCTTTTAGCATATGTAAACTCCAGAAACCTGAAAACTGTCCATTTGTATTAGAGTACCTCTACCAGCACCCCCATATTACCATGCATGATGCCCATGTGGCTATTATAGCGTCCCTGGTTTGTGTCATTCTTTTTGTTAATAGGTGGTGACCAACTGGACTACTATCTTCAGAAAAATTGCATTGTCAGCAAACAAGGAGTCAGGGAATTGGCCAAAGAGTCTGGGAGATTGGGTGTAGGAGGAAACAAGCCTTCTTCAGCCCTGGTGGCAAAATCATAGCTTGATAGGGCTCCCACAACTTTATATTCTACTACCCACATTGCCCAGTGAGCCCTATGTGCCAATCTGTAACATTAGAGTAACCCTATCCCTTAGACCGTACTCACCATCTTTTTTCTTTTTTTGATCCAGGACTTTTTTCCTATAGCCATAACACTTTTTAATGGCTATGCGCCCAAGAGTTTGACAAATTTTCCAACTTCCACCAAATACTCTGTGAATTTTCTCCAAACTGGTGGAAAATTTGCATATGTTTCACAGAAATTTTGGTGGAACTTGGAAGATTTGTCAAACTCTTCCCGAGTCCTGTGATGTCTCCCATTTTTCTGGGAGTCTCCCGGATATTCCAGGACATTTGGCAAGTATGCCTTAGACTCTAGCACTACAGGGCTCAGTAAGAGGCAGACTTTTGCTTTAACACATATGGCGCTCTTTAGTTTCAGATCCATGTTGGTTTTCTTGTATGTGGGGAGGAGAGAGGGTTGTATCAACATTTGAAATAAAAAAAAGGTATCTAGGTTGGTTGCCAAGATTTTTTACTTTTTTTTTATCTAATTTAAGGTTGAAATATTCTTTATTTCCTTTTACACACAGTAAAAAGAAATGGAGATCTCCCAGTCAGTGAAGAGGACTAGGGCTACTATCAGTTCTGATCTTACCTATGACCAGGGAAAACAGATGTAGTAATCCCACCATATTGGTTTCTGAAGGGGACACACTAGCTTTGGATGTTTCCATGCTGATCTGCGCACCATACTCTCCACCTATCAATCCAAGGTATTACAAAGGTAAGTCTGTCGCCCAGATTCTTATATTTACTTAGAGATGGGCCTGATCTGGACCTATCAAGATCAGGAGAATGTTACGCACCTGTCTCCACTCCAGGGCTGGCCCAGCTCCCTTCCTTTATGGCTGTCACTCTTTGCTTTGCTGCATGTCGGGTTTGGCAAATTGTCTAGTGAAACTCACTGACATCATCATCTAAGGCCTTTTAAGGTTAACTTAGAAACACATGTGTATTTGAGTATTGAGTCAGCGCTGTGTTTAGTTACCATTTCCTTAGGGGTTTGCCACTATCCAGTTCTCTCAGTTACAATCATCTCTGCAAACTACTGTGGTTTCTACAACTTGCATTTTCTTCCTGGCTCTTACCTGCTGTTTAACCCTGGAATTGTTTACATTATGCTGCAATCATCTCTGTAAACTCCTGTGGCTTATACAACCTGCATCTACATCCCAGACCAGACCTGTTTAACCCTTCATCTGCTGTAAGCATAAAAAACTGTTATCTGAACTTGCTGACATTATGCTGCAGTCATCTCTGCAAACTCCTGTGGCTTCTACAACATATATCTTCATCCCGGCCCAGACCTGCTATTCAACCGTTTATCTGCTGTAGGCATAACAAACTGTTATCTAGACTTGTTCACATAACACTGCGGCAATTCCTGGACTGTTATACTTCTTCAGCTCCATTGTTTGTCTACACTGCTGGCTCTGTAGTTTTTGGCATGTCCTGCTCCACTAGTCTGCCTGCTGTCCAGTATAGCCTATTGTTTTATTCCTGATTGTTCCATCAGGAAAAATCTAGTCCGATGTGCCACAGCCCTTGGTCCTACATCGCCCTTCACACTTAGCTGCAGTTTATTAAATCTATCTCACTAAGTGAGCCCTAACAGAGAAGAATGGAGCACACAGCCCAAATTATCATTCATATGACGAATTTTAACACAATGAAAAAATACATTTATGAGTAATATTGAAAATTACCCTAATACGAAGATGGATAGACGGATTGATTGATAGATAGCTCTTTTATCACAGTTACATTTGTGGGTCAAAGCATCACATTTGATGTTCTCACCTCTTTTTTGACGGGAAGTGTCAGCTGAATCAACAGCTAAAATTGCGAAGTGCTGGTGTTGTCACTGTGCTGCGGCTCGAAAAATTGCTTGATCTAAGATGACACCATTGCTGATGTCCCTGAAAACTGAAAGACGCCTGTGTAGCTGTGAATGGCTGTGAAAACGCTAAAGTGATGGGGAAAATGATGGTTTAAATAATCAGATGTCACTTGCTTTTCCTACTCTGTGGTCCAATAAAGACCTAAAAAGATGAGGCAATTAACATTTTGTGGAATTCTAATTTCTATGGGGAACCCTAACATTTTACACAATTGTCCTCAGTGGCACATTCTCCAACTTTGAACATTTTCTACTATAGTCCTCCAGAGTAGGGGCAGATTTTTTCACAACGCTCCACTATAGCTTATAGTATGTATTCCCCTATACGACATCTACATGCAATTAGCTAATTCTAACATAATCTGCTTTTATGAGTGGGAACACTATAAAAATAGAAGAGCAGCCAGTGTGCTCCCTAGGTTCCAGTATATTTATATTTCACACCTTAAGGTACAATATTAACCACTTAGATGTTAATGTTACTTTCAGAAAACCTGAATTTTAACATTGCCCAAAAAATACAGCAATTTAGGGTCCATGTTATATACTAAATCACCATATCACTGTTATGCGGTGCCTAAATAAGGCTGGGTTGACGCTGAGACTTTTCAGGAGGATTTTGAAGCGGATCCATTGCAAAATCCTCCTAAAAAATGCTTCAAATACGCTTTGATTTGGACGCTATGTTGTATGCCTCTGCCATCCGTTCCTTCCATTTCCGAACGTACTCCGGATACATTCTGTAAGTCTCTGACACCGGAGTATCGAACATGATGACGATTGGCAGCCTTGGCGATCGTCCATACAATAGGAAAAAGGGTGAGTAACTCGTTGCATCGCTCTTTGTACAGTTATAGGCATGTACCACTTTGGACAGAGAACTCTTCCAGTCTTTCTTCTCATCAGCTGTTAAAGTGCGCAACATCGACAATAATGGCCGGTTAAAACGTTCCACTTGTCCATTACCTTCTGGGTGATAGGGCGTTGTGTGGGATCTCTGAATTCTACAGTACTTTCCTAGCTTGGCAAAGAGCTGGTTCTCAAATTCTCTTCCTTGGTCATGGTGTAACCTCGCAGGGAACCAAAACCTCAAAGCAAAATCATTGAAGATCTTCTCTGCCGCTGTTCGACCTGATTTATTGGCGGTGGCATATGCTTGAGCAAATCAAGTGAAATGGTCCATCACCACCAAGATGTATTCGTAACCACCCTTCCACGTCTCGAGATGTAGAAAGTCTGTTGAGACCATCTCAAACGGATACGTAGTTTGGATGTTGCCCATAGGTGCCCGGGTTGATGTGTTGGAACGTTTATCTTTCAGACACCCCCACTGCCTGGTCACTTACCTCTCAATATCTCTCTGCATGTAGAGCCAGAAGAAACATTCACGGATCAAGTTGGTTGTCCTTTCCACTCCCAGGTGTCCCATGTTTTCATGGAGTTCTTTGAAGACCAACCTACGGAATACTCTGGGTAGTACCAACTGCCGGTTTTGTCCTCCTTTACGATACAGGATACCATCTTCACTGAGGTAGAGCTTCGTCCATTCTTAAATTTATACAAATACTGCTGGTGACTCATTGTCTCTCTCTTGTTTACTTGGAAACCGATTTTGGTCCACATAAAGTAGTATTCTACCAATTATCTGATCTTCCCGTTGTGCTCTATGGATTTTCCCTTTTGGCAATTGTTGAATAGACGGGGGTGATCTTGTTCTCTCGCTTTTATGGTTGTTTTCACAGTCAACGGACACCACAATGGTGTGTCTTCCTCCTGATAAGCTTGTACTGCTTGGGTAGTGCTCTCAATTGCTTCCAGACTGACTTCCTCCAAGCATTCTTGCATGAACTCCTCAGGCTCTAGTGGCATTCTTGACAATCCGTCAGCATCCGCATTGCATTTTCCTGGCCTGTACTTGATGCTGAAATTGAAGTCAGCTAGTTATGCAACCCATCTCTGACCCATTGCATTCAGTTTGGCTGTAGTAAGGACATAGATCAAAGGGTTGTTGTCAGTGTTTACCTCAAACTCTTTGCTGTAGTAGAGATAATCTCTAAATCGTTCACAGATAGCCAATTTCAATGCCAGGAACTCTAATTTTCCGGAATGTACATGGTAATTCTTCTCAGCGTCTGTCAACGTTCTAGAACCGTAACCGATGACTCTCATTTTTCCATCTTGATGCTGATACAGGGCAGCTCCCAGTCCAACTTAAGAAGCGTCACAATGAAGAACAAATGGTAAATTGAAATCAGGATATCCCAAGATGGGTGGTTTTACCAGGTAGTCTACTAGTTCTTCCAATACCTCCTGGTGGTCTGCTGTCCAGAGAATGGGCTGTTGGAACAAAACGGCGTTGTTTCTTTTAAGCGCGGTCCTACCCGCGTTCTTCTTTTTCTCCATGGGTGTTGTTGTCTCTGTCGTCCCCCCCAAGAGGAGGTATAGTGGAGCGGCAATCCCGAAGAAGTTCCGAACGTAAGTACGATAGTAGGAGAGGAATCCTAATATCTGCCTCAACTCCCTGACGGTAGAGGGCCGAGTCCTAGAAATCGGACTTGTCTTTTGAACAGTTCACACTACTTTGGGGTCAACTTAACTCCGTGTTGTTGATATCGTTGTAATACGGTCCTCACGTGTTCAACATGCTCCCGGAAGGTTTTGCTGTGTATCACATTGTCACTCAAGTACGGCTTGCAGATATCGTCCCTCAATCCTTCGAAACATGTCTCCATGCTCCTCTGGAATTCTGCTGGAGCTGAACTGATCCCAAACGGTATGCGGATCCACTCATATAATCCCCATGGTATGATGAATGCTGTCAAGGGTCTACTGGATTCTTCAACAAACCCTTGGTGGTATGCCTTACCCTGATCGAGGACAGAGAACCAGGTGCTTCCGGATAGGCTATCCAGCATATCTTGGATCTTTGGTATCGGATGTCGATCGGGTACAGACTTTCGGTTTAGTTCCCGGTAATCACAACAGAGTCTCAGTGTACCGTCCTTCTTCCTAACACAGACAATAGGAAAGGAATAAGATGACTTCAACTTTTGGACCCAACCTCTGTTGATGAGATCTTGTAAATATTCTTTCACTTCATGGTGTAATGGTTTTGGCATAGAAATGTAACTTCTGGTTACTGGGGTCGTGTCTTTCAAATTGATTTTCAACTACAACGATGGGATACAGCCTATATCAGAGTCATCTTTGGAGAACGCATGACACTCTTCTCTCAGCATCTGTTTTGCTACTGCTAGATCTTCAGCACACAAGTGTTCCATGGGTACTTCGGGATCCAAGGACTCCGAGGTGGGTCGTGCAATTTCTTCCCCTGAGCAACTCCTGTTCCTTGGTGGGGAGACTGAATTCACTGTAGACCCCTGGGTGGATCTCACCCTGGCTGGATATACCGTTTTAACGGTTTCAATGTGACCTAACACAGTCTTTGGATCCAGTTTAATTTCATGTCTCGTAGTATCCATCACCGGTATTGTCACTTGAGCAAACCCACTAGTAGGAATCGTAAGCACAGTATCACCTTGAAATAGGCCTTCCGGAAGTTCTGAGGAGTCTTTTGGCAAGAACAGTATTTTCTGGACTTTTTTTCCTGGTTCTACCCAGACTACACACCTCACCCCCACCAATTGGTTTGTAGGGATGATGGTTGGGTGCCAGCCTACCTTGACTTCTTTTAGGTCCATTGTATTCTGTGCTTTCTTTACTCTATGAATCACATTTTCCGCCACGTCGTTGGGTATGGCAAGCGATGTGGCAATTGCATCCACCACTGGTGTCCCTGACTTGTGTTTCGTGATGACCTCACTGATTACATTATAACCCAGGATAGGATCCTCTGCCACGTTCTGATCACTGGTCACGAGAAAAGGTACCAAGACCTCAATGGTGTTGCTGTTCTTCGTGGCCCTGAGTTGGAAAGTCACTTCCACCCAGCCTATGAAAATGATGTCGGTCTGGTTGACGGCTATGCCGTGGAGTTCCACTGGTCTCAAGAGTTCTTTTAGTGACCGAAGTCAAGTGTGTGGCAGGTAGCGCCTTCTCCATTCTTCATTTAAAAGGCTCGCTTGGGCTTCTGTGTCCCACAGTGCTTTTACTAGGAGTACATCTAGCTGGCACTGTATAAAGCACCTTTCACCGATTAGGCTGATGAGGCTATCATTACTGACTGAGGAATCCTCCTCCCAGAAGTACATATTTTGATCTCCGCACTGGGCATTAAGTAACTGATGCCCCTGTCTCCCATGCAGCTGTTGTAGACGGGAACACACTTGGGGATAGTATTGACGCAGCCATTTTAACTCATGCCGTTCTGGGGTTTGGTGAGATTTGGATTTGCTTCTGGGGCCTACTCCGTGTCACGGTTACCAGTCGCCCCACACTGGCAACCTCCTGTCTTTTAACCCAAACGACTGTGACCATTGGCACTCCTTGGCATAATGTCCTTCCTCACCACATCTTAGACAGTGAACATATACCGTACTCGAATTTGATGAACGGCACGCTTCACAAGCCGGGTATCTTTTGTTTTGGAACCCACTCCTGGGTCTGAGGGATACAGGTTTTTGCCTAGAACGAATCAACTTTTTCACCTCAATCAACTCGGCTCGCAGTTCTCCTATTACTTCCTCACAGTCAGCGCTGGTAGGCCTCTCTTTTGTTGGTGATTTAATGTTCTCTCTCAGAGGTGGCACTGGAGGGTCTCTATGATGATCTTCGGACTGGCTACCTGGGGTCTCCAACTTCAGCTGACTCATTTTGGTGATTTCAGGAGCAGAGCCTTTCTTTAACTTCTGTTCACTCTCTGGCTCCAAACTAGCGGCCTCGTTCATTTTTTCAATTAGGACTTCATCCAAAATGCCGCGATCTTCTAGGTAGTGTTTCAGCTGCAACTTGATGTCTTTGCTGATTAATCCCATTCCCAATGATCTCAAGAACTTCTTCTGGACTAGTCCAGCATCAAACTTCTCTTCTGCTTCTACATCTCTTGATGTAAACAACAGTCTATCCTTCAGTTCAATTGCTCTGAACAAGAAACTTTGGGGTGATTCATTATTTTTCCGTGAGAGATTAATGAGTCTGGTGCAACAAATTTATATAAGACAGTTTCTCTTGCTGTTCACACTCTCCAATCTGTCCCAGGATCTCAAATTCTTTCCTAATGGTGATTTGTGGTGTAAGAGAGGACTGTCTCCCTGATTTATCTAACCCGAGCAGGTTAAAGGTCCTGTCTGAGTCTATCATCCGTTCAGAGGTTTTGGTCGATTCCTGCAGGGCTGTTGTTAAGGCTTTGAATTGTTCTTTTAATTCCTGTAGTTCAGTCTGTGGACAGAGATTCTCGCTTTTGGTAATTGGTGCAGCCCCTCCATCCTCCAACTTTAACCTCGTTAGAAACTGTGTTAGTTCCTGGAGTAATGTCCCCATGACGTCTTCAGCTTCTTTTTCCCCCAACTCATCCATTTTTGCATTAATGGCAGTTAACAGTTGTCTGTGATTGTGTGCTTTGGAAATCTGTTCTGCTGACAGCTTTATATGTTCTGCTACTGTTCTCAATTCTTCACAGGTTAACTGAAGAAGCAGTTCACTAATTCTGTTCATTTGTATTTCCACATCCATTGCTGCTAGTGAGCTTTCTTTAGGGCTGGTCCCCTTTAACTGGTGTAGCAGAGTTGAGTTGAGGGGCTGTGCTGCTGTGTTTTCCAGACACTTTTCCTCTTCTGCCTCTGTACGCTAATTCAGGATTCCCCGTACGGGCCACCAATGTTACACACACGCCGCTAGGTTCAGATAGGGGCGAGACAGGTTACATGAATTCTTTGGAATCCTGGGGGAACCGTTACTAAGGGCAACCATAGAACATGTGCTGCAGCTTCTCTCAGGCACACAGGGGAATTGACCCTCAGGCATAGACACGAAGGTTGTTTCACTTCCTGACCAGACACACTTGACAAGACTCCTCATAAACGGTCAAACAGTAACATTTAATAAGAAGCTGCACAGCCAGTGCAAGTTAAGTCTTATGAGCAACAGGCTACAGTGACAAACAGTACAGTTTCCTTAGCAGCACAGCAGTTCACAATCTTCTCAGTAGTACAGGACAGCACAGTTCTGATGCAAAGGCACATTAATGAACTCCGCATTCTTTACAGCACAGGGAGATGGAGGAGGGAAGGGTTTGCTAAGGGAGATGATCCCTGTGACACCATTTCTTCCAGTCCTTATCTTTCTGCCTGACAATACTCTGCACTGCTAGTTCAGGAACTCTACCTAACCTGTGCTTAGCTTCACTCTTGACTTGAATCCTTTTCACTTGCAGGGCCTCTTCTGTGAGATACAGAACACACCCCACCTTTCTCTTCGGCTCCAGCCAGACAGTAAACAACTTCCCACAATCCCCCTGGGGCTACGCTAAAACACTCCCCTTCTCCTGTGACTGTGTTAACTCCTCTAGTTGCTGGATGCTTCTGGAGCAAAACACTTCCTGTCTCATGTGCTTGTGTTACTGCTAATAGTTGCTGAATGCTTTTAAAGCAACAACACTACTTCTGCATGTCACATATCTATCTATCTATCTATCCCCTATTTATCTATCCCCTATCTATCTATCCCCTATTTATCTATTTATCTATCTATCCCCTATTTATCTATCCATCCATCCATCCATCTATCCATCAATCCATCTATCTATCTATCTCTCTATCCCTTTATCTACTTATCTATCCCTTTATCCATCTATCTATCTCTTTATCTATGCCATCTGAGATAGATGACACAAGACTGTTCAGTCCAGTGATTGGCTGCAGCGGTCATATACTGTAGTTATGACATCACTGCTTCTACCATGTCAAGAAAGAAAAATTGGGTTTTTGTCCTGAAAGCCCTTTTGCTCGCAACATAGTCTTTAGGTGCTGTTCTATTAGAATTTTTCTCTTCATCTATCCATCCATCTATCTCATGTCTATCTATCTACCAACCCATCCCTCTATCTATCTATCTATCTATCTATCTATCTATCACTTTAGCCCTTCATCTATCTCTTTATCTATCCCTCTATCTATCTTTCCATCTATCTATCTATCTATTATCTATCTATCTATCCCTCTATCTATCTATCTATCTATCTATTATCTATCTATTTATCCCTCTATCTATCTATCTATCTATCTATCTTTCCATCTATCTATCTATCTATCTATCTATCTATTATCTATCTATCCCTCTATCTATCTATTATCTATCTATCTATCTATCTATCTATCCCTCTATCTATTTATCTATCTATCTCTATCTATTATCTATCTATTATCAATCTATCTATCTATCAATCTATCTATCCCTCTATCTATATATCTATCTATCTATCTATTATTTATCTATCTATCCCTCTATCTATTTATCTATCTATCTCTCTATCTATCTCTCTATCTATTATCTATCTATCTATCTTTCCATCTATCTATCTATCTATCTATTATCTATCTATCCCTCTATCTCTCTATCTATTATCTATATCAATCTATCTATCTATCTATTATCTATCTATCCCTCTATCTATCTATTTATCTATCTATATATCTATTATCTATCTATCTATCTATCTATCCCTCTATCTATCTCTCTATCTATTATCTATATCAATCTACCTATCTATCTATCTATCTATCTATCTATCTATCTATCTATCTATCTATCTATCTATCTATCTATCTATCTATCTATCTATCTATCTATCCATCCATCCATCTATCCAGTACATACACAAACAATAAACCCAGTGTTATTTACAGAAGTTACTTCTTTCTCTTGCTACCAAGAAGGTGGAATACAGTATACTTTGTATATTTTATACACTCGCCACTTACAGCGTTTATCAAACCAATAAATCAGTACAGATAACGCTGTGGACATTTTTATGAATCTTAGTATAATTGCAGTGTTCACTTATTCTCTGGGGAAAGTGTTGACATTATTCATTTGTTTCATTAAGTAGAGCAGCAAGTGCCGGAGTGTAGACACAACACTGCTCTTCCCAGTACAGCTTACATCTAGAAAAAGAGGTTCTCCGCCTCTTGTAATATTTACCTGGTTATAATAGTAATAATTAATAGAAGAGATTGTAATTGATTAAACAGTCTGTGATTATTCCAGAAACATGCCACCTTTGTCCATGGGTATGAATGGTATTACAACACAGCTAGATTAAACTGAAATGCAATACCAGTCACTGCCACTGGACAAGAGTGGCACTGTTTCTCAAAAGAAATCTCTTATTTTTAACTGTATAAAACCTTTTATTGCCTTCAGTTTAGTGACGGTTCGCCTATGGCAAAAAAAAAAATAAAAATTTGGTTCAAAATAAAGTGTTGGTATATCCTTAGAGTTAAACGGAAGATGTCATCAGAAAATGACCTATTTTTTAATCAGACTTTTATATCAAATGTATTTTTTGTTACATTTTTGATATTTTATAAAATGTTCTATATATATTAAAAAGAATACATTCTGAGATGTAGAAATTTTTACACTTGCCACTAAGCCTAATACTAAGCTCCTACTTCCTGTTATCAGTGACTGATAACACCTTTATATAAAGCAGGTAACTCACCATTCACAATAAGTGATGTCGCAGCTCGCCTCCTTCCCGCTCTCTGCACAGAACAAAGTCATAACCAGTCTATTGCTTCCTATTAGTGATGAGCAAGCGTGGTCATTTAACCTTTTCGCTGAGCACGCTCCAATGCTTCCCGAGTATCTTCGGCGTGCTCTTATATTAAGTTTGAATCCCTTCCTCTGCATGATTTATGGCTGTTAGTCAGCCTCAACAAATGTGAGGATTCCCTAACAAACAGGCAATCTCTGCATGTGTTTGTCACTCACTGAGATCAGCGCAGCTCCGGGGCTTGTTTGCTGGGGGGAGTCATTCTCCCAGGCTTCTCTGCCTGAGCGGTCAGGTGGATTACAGCGGGGGATATCTTCAGACAGGTGAGTATAAGCATTTTTTATTGTTATTTTTACACCAGGACACAGCTGGAGCAGAATACTACTCTCATCATTGTCTCTTGCTCGCGCTGATCGCAGCGCAAGCAGGGGACAATGATGAGGGCAGGGTTCAGCACCTGGCGCTTGGGAACAGCACTAACTCTACACAGGCACCGGTAAATGTCACACTGATGACACACGGATGTTAACTATGTGGGAAGTTTTGCAGCCCGTGCAGCCCAAAAAAACGGACATGTCAACGTGTTTTGCCCACATACATACGGTCCGTGGAAACACACTGACATGTGCACAGACCTATTCATTTGAATGGGTCTGTATGTGTCTCCGGTACATGTGGAAGCTGTCACCACACGTACCGAACACACTGACGTGTGAAAGATGCCTAACTCTGCTGCCTCATTATAGTGAATGGATCCCTCAGGGGTTTCATCTGAATTATATAGGAGCTATGTATATGGAGTCAACAAACTATTCTTGGAAAATCTGTGCTCCATGAGGCAAATAGCGCTCTGTCCCTCCCAAGTCTCGCCGTGTGGCTAAGCAGGACTGTACAGCCATATATTGGGTATTTCTACATTCAGCAAAAATTGTGTGCCAAATTTTGTTGCCATTTTTATCGATTTCCCGGTGTGAATATGTAAAATCTGGGGCTAAAACAAAACTTTGTGGTAAAAATGTAATTATTCTTTCCATCGCCCAATGGTGTAAAATTCTGTGAGGCACATGTAATGTCAACATGCTCACTGCACCCCTAGATGAATTCATTGACAGGTGTAGTTTGTAAAATGGGGTCTCTTATGGGGGGTTCTGCTGTTCTGGCACCTTAGGGGCTCTGCCAATGTGACATGGCACCGTCAAATCAGCCCAGCAAAATATGAACTCCAAAATGGAGCTTCTTCCCTTCTGCACTGTGCCTTAAAAGTAGTTTTCAACCACATATGGGGTATCTTCGTGCTCAAGAGAAACTGCACAACAAATTTTGCTGTCCACTTTCTCCTGTTACCCTTGTGAAAATAATTTTATTTTGGATAAAATAACATTTTTGTGGAAAAAATGTGTTTTTTTAATTTTCACAAGTCAACGTTATAATTTTCTGTGAAGCACCTGGGGGTTCAATGTGCTCACCACACGTCTAGATTAATTCATTGGGGGGGGTCTAGTTTCCAAAAAGGGGGCACTTGTTGGGCATTTCCACAGTTTTGGCATATAAGGGGCTCTGCAAACGCGACATGATGCCTGCAGACCATTCCATCAAAGTCTGAGTTCCAAAACGTCACTCCTTCCCTTCTGAGCCCTGACGTGTGCCCAAACAGTAGTTTTCTCCCACATATGAGGTATCAGCATACTCAGGAGAAATTTCACAACAACTTTTCGGGTCCAATTTCTTCTGTTACTCTTGTGAAAATGAAAAATTGGGGAAAAAAAGTGATTTGTTTATTTTCCCGGCTCTACGTTATAAACCTTCTTGAAACACTTGGGGGTTCAAAGTGCTCACCACATATCTAGATAAGTTCCTTAAGGGTTCTAATTTCCAAAATGGTGTCACTTGTGGGGGGTTTCCACTGTTTAGGCACATCAGGGGCTCTCCAAATGCGCCATGGCATCCGCTAATTATTCAAGTAAATTTTACATTCAAAAAGTCAAATGGCGCTTCTTCCCTTCTGAGCCCTGCTGTGCCCCCAAACAGTGATTTTCCCCCACATATGGGGTATTGGCTTACTCAGGAGTAATTGCACAACAAATGATATGGGGCAATTTCTCCTGTTACTGACGCGCCCCCTGCGCCGTGGGGTACCCGGTGCCGAGCAGGTAGATACTGGGGGATGTCACAGTGGCGGTGACCCAGTCCGTGACCCAGGGCGGTCAATAAAAGGGGTTATTGATAGGGGATTTATAGTGATTGTATAAAGTTCGTGACGCCACCTGTGGTATGTGGCTAACGGAGCCGCCGCTGCGGAGCAGGTCCTCCGGAGCTGATGTTACTGCAGCAGGAATGGTGTGGCTCTCCACAGGTAGAGCTTAGCTCCAGGGCAGTGTAGATGTTATAAGTTATGCTGGGCGTCGTAGTGTAGGGGTTGATGGTGCAGCAATAATCAGTCCACAACTTAATGGCGGTTTCCTCTTATCTTTACTGATAGTGATTAGACAAGCCGGGACTAGGGTACTGACTAGAAATGGAAGTCCGGGCAGCCTGGAAGCAAGTAAAGAATCCTCCTTGCCAGGTGAAGTTGGAGGCCTTCCCTTTCCACTCATCTCTTTGGCCCCGCTGCTTGTAGCTGTGCGGTGGCCCTCGTCCCTGAGTGCAACGTTTCTGTGCTCACCCGTATGGCAGGCAGCTCGGGCCTTGCTGGTGCGTCGCTCCCACGTGGCGGTGCTGGGCCCTGCAGTGCTGCTGAGCCTCCGGGCGTCTGATGGGGCCAGGAGACCTGCAATCTCCTGCCCTCCAGTTTCTACTGCTGGGCTTTCAGTGCCCCACAGCCTCGGACTCCGATGTTCGGTTCTCTGTGTTTGCTCCTTCTGGGGTGAGCTTCCGCGCAGCTCCACTCCCCAGCTCCTCTCTCCTTGACGTCCTGACTTCAACTCCTCACACTAAAGCCCCCGTCTCACATAGCGATATCGCTAGCGAGATCGCTGCTGAGTCACGGTTTTGGTGACTCACCAGCGACCTCACCAGCGATGTCGCTATGTGTGACACTTTGCAACGATCAGGCCCCTGCTGTGAGGTCGCTGATCGCTGCAAAGTGTCCTGGACCATTTTTTGGTCGTTGGCCTCCCGCTGGCCAGCACACATCGTTGTGTGTGACCAGCGGGACCAACGATCTGGCTGGTAACTATGGTAAACATCGGGTTACTAGGGGCACGCGCGCACTTAGTAACCCGCTGTTTACCATGGATACCACTCTGCTACGGTGCGCGGAGGCTACCGTTCACCTTAGCAGAGTCGTATCCATGATAAACATCGGGTTACTAAGTGCGCGTATGCCCCTAGTAACCCGATGTTTATCATGGATACGACTCTGCTAAGGTGAACGGTAACCTCCCGCGCACCGTAGCAGAGTGGTATCCATGGTAAACAGCGGGTTACTAGGGGCACACGCGCACTTAGTAACCCGATGTTTACCATAGTTACCAGCCTGCTCCTGCTTGCAGCAGGCTGGTAACTGGAGCAGGACATCGTGGAACGATTCTTTCCACGATATCGCTGCTCCCCTGATCGCTGGTGAGCCTGCCTGTTTGACAGCTCACCAGCGATGTATTAGCGATGCAGCAACAATCCCTGACAGGTCGTATCGTTGTTGGGATCGCTGCTGCATCGCTTAGTGTGACGGGGCCTTAAGACTAACTAACCCCGCCTCCAGATCCAGTTGCTAAGGGGAGGAACTCCCCTTGCTGGTCTGGAGCCAGGAAAGTGTTGCATGCTTAGTAAAACCTGATTAGGGGACCCCTGCTTGCTTCTAGGCATGGCATCACCTCTTGTGAGGGAGGCAATGCCACTGTGGCAACCGGATCCCTGGGGTGCCACATTACCCTTATGAAAATACAAAATTGGGGTCTGAAAAACATTTTTGTGAGAAAAAATGTGAAAATTTTATTTTTACGGCTCAATGCTATAAACTTCTGTGAAACACCTTGGGGTTTAAGGTGCTCACCACACATCTAGATAAGTTCCCTGAGGGGTCTAGTTTCCAAAATGGTGTCACTTGTGTTTTTTTTTCACTGTTTATGCACATCACGGGCTCCCCAAACGTTACATGGCGTCCGCTAATTATTCAAGCAAATTTTACATTCAAAAAGTTAAATGGCGCTCCTTCTCTTCCAAACCCTGCCGTGCGCCCAAACAGTGGTTTTCCCCCACATATGGGGTATTGGCGTGCTCAGGAGAAATTGGACAACAAATTTTGGGGTCCATTTTATCCTGTTACCCTTGCGAAAATAAAAAAAATATTGGGTCTAAAGTATCATTTTTGTGAAAAAAAAGTTAAATGTTCATTGTTTTCTTCCAGATTCCACATTTCTGTTTGTGCAAGTGTTACATTTGCAAGTATCAGAAAAAACTCTTTCTTTCATTCTCTCTCTCGTTCTTTCTTTCTCTCATTCTTTCTCTCTTTCTTTCTCCCTCTTCTTCCTTCCCTCCATTTCCTTCCTTATTTTTTTCCTTTTTTCCTTCTTTACCTCCCTCCTTCCTTCCTTCCCTCATGCATTCCCTCCCCCTTCCTTCCTTCCATCCCTCATTTTTCCTTCCCTCCTTTTTTTCCTTTTTTTTCTTTCTTCCTTCTTTCCTTCCTTCCCTCCTTTCTTCCATTCCTCTGTCCCCTCTCCTTCCTTTTTCCATCCTTCTTTCCTTCTTTCTTCCTTCCCTTCCTCCCTCTTTCCTTTCCCCTCCTTTCTTCATTCCTTCCCTCCTTTTTTCTCCCTCCCTCTTTCCTTCCCTTCCTGATTTTTTTCTTTGTTTCCTTCCTTCCATCCTTTCTTCCTCCCTTCCACTCCTTCTCTCCCGTCTTCCCTCCTTTCTTTCCCTCCCTCTCACTCTCCTTCCTTTCTTCCTTCCTTTTTTCCTCCCTCCCTCTTCCTTCCTTTCTTCCTCTCTCCCTTCTCTCTCTCCCTTCTTCCTTTCTTTCTCTTCCTTCCATACCTGACCCAAGGCTGTTCATGATTGAATGTTTAGAAAGAATAGAAAAAAATGCGCGAGAAGGAGAAATTGAAATTGCAACTGCTCAACAAGGTCAATAAATATTTTAAGAGCCTTTTCCACATAAATGAAAACTCTCTGATAAATAAGTCACTGAATTTTCCACTTTGTCACAATTCTATGTAATCATTTATTTAATATGATTCTTTCTGGAAAGACTTGCTGACAACCAACATGAACACCATTACCATTTCCAGTGAAGGTGCGGGGGTTACCACCAAGCTTTCCATGGGCCCAAAAATGTAAGTCAGCCCAAATTTACTGTTTGTGTCATGGCTGCAATGCCCATTCCTCCCATGAATCTACTAGTTACCCTGAGATGTGCTACTAAGTACAGAGCAAAGTTCTGTAGTTCGCCGGCGTCGACTTTACTTCTGGTCAATAGGAGCCAGCAGATTACAGGTTTTCGCTTTGCTGCTAGTAGCGCAAATCAAAGTGTGCCTGCGCAAGACTGTGCTTTAACTGCGCAGGCACAAGAGTTGCATTGATCTGTGGAAGACGCAGTACATGCCATCCACATCAATCAAGGCAGGAGTAGCACAATTCTGCTGATAGATGAGATGCAGACCACAGACCACCAATGCCCTGATTAGCATACAGCGCTAGAGACTTACAAAAGATATTTTTTAGGATATGCAGGTGGAGTTGGGGGCTTATAAACAGGTTGGTGGACTGCGGTAACAGAGCAATTTAAGGTGGTAACTTTAGGTTATACCTGATGACAGGCTCCCTTTAAATCTTGGGAAAAACCCTTTAAAGACAAGCTGTCTCCTTCCATAAATATGTCACTTTCTTTACCTGGTGTAAGTGGCGCTTTTCTACTGAATCCAGCGATGTTTTTCCTTTGTTCCTGTGCCTCTCCTTTCCTGGGATATGGCCTCCTCTTCACTGTATATAAATCTAACCTGGGTAGCCAACTGGGTGTGGTCTTTAATAAGATGTCCCAGAGGAGAATGAGGACTATGCCCACTTGGATAAAAACGCAAGACTTATATACAAGAAACAGAGAGCCATATCTCAGGAATGGAGAGTCGCAGGAACAAAAGAAAAACATCGCCGGATTCAGGAGAACAGCGGCATCTACACTAGGTAAAAATATTACATATTTATGGCAATTGACAAGTCAGAATTAAACAATATTAAGGTTATGTGTCACAAAATAACAATGCAGAATTTTGCTGTTGGTGACTCTAGGAAAGTTTTAATGTAATAGGAGCCATACAAGTACCAGCAATAATGGAGTGGGGAAGTATTACAGCATAATTGGGCTGATTTTCCAATCGTTGGCGGTTATGAAGGTTGTAACCCAGCTTTACATTGCACTTTAAAAGGCAGTTTTGCGTTGGCAATAATCAGCAGTGGCGCATTCAGGTTTTTCACTTCTAAGGAACTATCTATGTTGACATCGCCCTCTAGTGGTAATTTGATGTTATTTTGGATGCCAATTTACATAGACTGTTGTTCTTTTTTTTTATTACAAATAACCGCAAGAGAAATGGAAAGATGTGTGAGGTTATAATATTCACAGCTGATAAGGACAGGAGAAAGAACAGAACGTGCATGTCTGATGAAATGGAACAATAAACCTAATATTCCAAGGTTATAAAAGTGCTGCTAATAAAGAGAACGGCTGATATTCACATGTACATATATACACCGCTCAAAAAAAGGGAGCACTTAAATCACACATTGGATCTATATTAAAAAAGGATTCACGTTGAAAATCTTTAATTATAGAAATTGTGAAATTCGTTGTATCGACAATCAATGGAAACAAAATCAACAACTGAAAGCTCAATGCAGAATCGCCCCGAAAATCAATGTAAAAAATGTAAAATAACAAGAGGATCAGACACAATCACGGCTCAATCACCGCCCATACACAGTTCGTTACTACAGACAGATTCCCGGTAGCACCTGTCGTACCGACTTCCTGCAGGAACCGTGAGACAAAGAGACGGTAGTGTTATAGGTCCTATCAGACATAGACCGTTGCACCCTAATTCCTTAAGGCTATCTTCACAAGTTGCAATATTGCATAATTTTTTTCTACAGCGTTTTTTATACAAATTAAAAGCTGCGTTTTACACTACCAGGAAAAGCTGCAAGACTTCAGAAATCTCATGCACACGCTTGTTTTTTTTCCTGACTTGATTTGGAAAACTGCTGCATTTTTTTAAATCTGCCGCATGTTAATTCTTTCAGAATTTTTACAGCGTTTTTGCACAATAGAAAACAACGAGGAAGTGAAAAGGCTGCAAAAAAAACACAACCATGCGTTTTTGCTGCCTTTTGGGTGAATAAAACTAACTTTATTAAACATGTACTGTGGACAAATGACGCATATATAATCAGCAACTAAAAACGCACCAAAAACAGCAGCAAAAGCGCACCAAAAACAGCAGCAAAAATGCACTAAAACCAGAAGCAAAAACGCACCAAAACCAGAAGCAAAAACGCACCAAAACCAGAAGCAAAAATGCACCAAAACCAGAAGCAAAAACGCACCAAAACCAGAAGCAAAAATGCACTAAAACCAGAAGCAAAAACGCACCAAAACCAAAAGCAAACATGCACTAAAACCAGAAGCAAAAACGCACCAAAACCTGCTTTTTGTAAGCAGCTTCTTTACTGCCAAGAGAGCAGGTTTTGCCTGCAGAAAATAAAAAACGCTGCAAAAATGCCACGTGTGAACATCTGTTTATGCTATCATTGATATACATCATACAGAATTGATTCCAGTTAAAGTTGCAGACTAAAACACAAAGAAAAACTTGGCTCCCTGTGTACAAGGTTAAGATGCAACATTGTTAATAGTCTGGAAAGTATTAAATAGAAATGCTGAAGGCTTAGGAGGCGGAAGGGGGTGTAGGGGAAATTGAAAACAACATTATTACAAACGTATCACAATATAGAATGGATGAATAACGTGTAATTCTGATATCGTTTTATACATGAATATTCAAGATAATGACAAATCTAGGTGTTATTGTGCCCTCTACTGGGGTATGATTATAAGAGCTAAACGTAGACATTTTCAAGTTAAAGAAGCCTTTATATTTAATTCAACCAATAATGAAATTATTAATTTAATCAATTTAATCAAATATTTACTTTACCAGGAAATTCCTAGTGAAAATGAGTTTTCCCTTATTATAAATAAAAGACACAGCCACAGAAGACAACAACAATCCTCCATGTGACGCGCCCCCTGGGCCATGTTGTGTAGCGTTGCGCACGCGGGGAATACCCGGAGCCGGATCCGATAGGGGTAGTAGTCCTCGTGGCGGTGACCCGGTCCGTGCCCAGGGTGTCAAACTAAGTGGCAGTTATTGGTATGATGGTATTAGTGTCCGACTACGCCACCCGTTGAATGCGGCTATGAAGCCACCGCTGCAGGGCAGTCCGCTAAGGCCGGTGGTACGGATGTGCAGCGTGGATGGTATAACCCCCAACGGGAGGGGTATAGCCTCAGGGCAGCTGATGAAGCAGGAAAAGATGATAGTGGTAGTGGTGGTGTGACAAGGAAGCTCAGAGACGTGCAATTGCAGTTTTCACAGCTTTACTCACAGTTCTTTATCAGGTCCCTTGTGTACAGCTAGGACCACCCGAGCCGTGCTGCGTCCACCAGGTGCGGGACTCGGCCAACTCCCAGGCAGTTCCAGAGCGTGGTCCTGAGCTTCCCTCTCTTCCTTTCTACTGGCCGTCCCCACCAGGGATCCACCTTTGTCCAGCTCCCTCGGGCCTTCTGGTGGTGAAACCTTTCCCGGTTTCCCTGACCCTATATGGTATGCCTTCCTGATAGATATGGCGAGGGGTCTCGCCAAAACTTGTCCACGACCTCCGGTTCCTGGCTAAGGATAATTGGCCTTCACCAGTTTGGGATCCGGCACCCTGTTCTGCCAACCCTTCACCCGTTATTTCGTGGGATCTCAGGGTTCCCTCTCTCTTGCGTCTCTGGGCCTTTCCTGGTGTTTCTGTTCCTTCTTCCGCTGGCTTCGCTCTCTCTCCCTCTCTCAGCTTCAGGCCTCCACTCCAGGCCTGACTCTGGAGCTGGGCCCAGACTGAGCCACAGCTCCCTATCAGCCCTCTCTGGCTGAGCTCCTCTCTGCACAGAACAGACCCTGTCCTAGGATGGTGCCCACCTTATATACTCCCTCTGACACCCGAGCCCAGGTGACGAGCAACCAATGGGCTCCTACCTCTGCCCAGAGTCCCTCCCCTCTCTGCTCCTACACCACTAGGATGTTCCTCCCCCCTCCCCACTCCAGCCAGGGACAGAAGCTATCGTACCTGCACATCTATCTGGTGGGAGTACCGTTGATCTGTCCCCCGGAAATGGGGTGAGTGTGGTGCATGCAGCTATCTGAGCCCAGTTCCACACTCCATCCTTACCCGGGAGTGGAATACCACACCTCTGGTCTGAGGTGCAATACCCCTGTAGCAGCCGAGTCCTCGGGGTGCTACACATGTACAGATCCACTCTTGTCACGTACTTTGAACAGAGGTGCTGGTTGTCGCTATTTACGGTGAAAAAAAGACACAGGTCCATCAAGTTCTACATTCGATTAAACATTATTTATCACGAGATGATTTATAACGCTCAATAACATTTGTTTTTATATAATCTATAATATTTCAATGCCTTAATATGCCATCACCACCACTGTAGAGAATCCTTTCCTATACTGATATCTAAATCACCACATAGTAAAAGTTCCCAATCATATACAGTCCTCAGCAAAAATGAGTACACCTCCTTTGAAACTTAAGATTTTAATCAATATCTCACTGAACACACAAACAATTTCCAAAATTAGATTAAATTTCATAGAATGTTTCTTTAACCCCTAATATGAAAGTAAGATTAATCATATAACTTTCATAGAATCATAGAATGTTAGAGTTGGAAAGGACCTCCAGGGTCATTAGGTCTAGAGATGAGCGAATGTTTCAGTATTTGATTCGGATTACGATCACCGAGTTTGCAATATTCGGCAATTTATTTGTCGAATGATCGTCGAACGTTACCGAACGCCATAGGATTTAATGGGGGGGCCAAAAAAAATGCATACACAACACCTTAAAACAGGCCCAAAAGCTGCCAAAACACATCAAATTAGGGGTAGACTCCTGGAAAGTGCCATCAATTGACCCAGAGTACAAGTACTATAATTATTATTACTATTACAGCGACATTTATTCCATGGCGCTTTATATGTTGAAAGGAGTCACCTTCGGTGACTCATCGACTGGTACAGGAGGAGAGAGGACCCTGCCTGCGAGGGCGCACAAACAATCTACAAAGTATGGGTGAGGATACAGTGGGTCAGGGTACAGCTGGTCGTGCAGCGGTATGCTGGAGCAAGGGTTATCGCAGATTGCACGCTTGTCACAAGAAGTGGGTCTTCAGCTTCCTTTTCAAGGTTTGCATGGTAGGCGAGAGTCTGATGTGTTGGGGTACAGCGTTACACAGTAGGGGGGATGCACGGGACAAATCTTGTATGCAATTGTGACAAGAAGAGATAAGAGGGAAGTAGAGAAGGAGATCTTGGAAGGATGGGAGGTTGCGTGCAGGAAACTAGTACAGGGAGACTAGGTCACACATGTATGGAGGAGACAGGTTTTCGATGGCTTGGTATGGTATGTATCTGGGCAACAGGGAGCCAGCACAGGGATTGACATGGAAGCATTTCTGACTCCCAGATCACTGCTTCCAACAAAGTTGTCAGAGGTATTACGCCACTTTTGCGGACTAGCAATAAAATATACAAAAACGAAACCAAAATAGATTTTCCTGGGAAATATGTTAAGGAACATCCTTTCTAGGGTAATGACTTGTATATAAGTCAAAATAAATAACCAAAAACAAAAAATGCTCCTCTACACCTTGGGCTATGTTCACACGTAGCGTTTTTGATGCATTTTTGCACTTTTGCATTGCTTTCAACTGTAACAAATGCATTTACCGGGAAATGTAATTTTAACATTTTACAACCTTATCTGGCCATGTGGTATGTGACACATCATCAGACACACCCTGTTTCATTTATAAAGGAGGGATTGTGAAAGTCACAAACACTATTTTTGCAGCCTTACTATTCTTAAAGGGCCAGCAGTCAGATATGCTTTGTTGTTCCCATTATTAAAGAGTGTGTCTCCTATACTGTTATTGCGTATGCAGCGACTGCAAGGCCTGGAAAAAATGTGGATGCACCCCAATACCCCTTTGAAGAGACAGAGGAGGGTCTCAGTAAAAAAAATGTTCCCATTATAAAGGAGCAGGTCTCCTGTAGTGGTCTTGCCCATTATGTGTCAGCAAGGGCTGTCAAAATTTAGGAAAAACCCCGCTAACAATTTAAACACACAGAGCTGGGCCACAGTAACGACATGTTCCTATTAGAAAGAAGAGGGTCTGCTATACAGTTATAGGGTATGCAGTGAGTCCAACGGCTGCCAAAATTTAGGAAAAACCCTACTAACAATTTAAAGACACATAAGGCTGGGCCACAGTAATGAGTACGACATGTTTGCATTAGAAAGGAAAGGGTCTGCTAAACAGTTATAGGGTATGCAGTGAGTCCAACGGCTGTCAAAATTTAGGAAAAACCCCACTAACAATTTAAAGACACGTAGAGCTGGGCCACAGTAATGACATGTTCCCATTAGAAAGGAGAGGGTCTGCTATCCAGTTACACGGTATGCAGTGAGTCCAACGGCTGCCAAAATTTAGGAAAAACCCCACTAACAATTTAAAGACACATAGAGCTGGGCTATAGTAATGAGTACGACATGTTACCATTAAAAAGGCATGGGTCTCCCACACTGTTTGCCTATGGAGTGAATGCAACGGCTGCCAAAAATGTGGAAGAACTCCAGTGTCCTTTGCAAGAGACATAGAGGTCAGAGGGCCTCCTGAAAACAATGTTCCCATTATTAGGAAGTGGGTCTCCCATACTGTTTGCCTATGCAGTGAAGCAACGGCTGCCAAAAATTTGGAGGAACTCCAATGTCCCTAGCAAGAGACGTAGAGGTCGGAGTGCCTCCTGAAAACAATGTTCCCATTATTAGGAAGTGGGTCTCCCATACTCTTTGCCTCTGCAGTGAATGCAACGGCTGCCAAATATTTGGAGGAACTCCAATGTCCCTTGCAAGAGACGTAGATATGGTGATATGGTATATATGGTGGTGATATGGAGGAGGATGAGGAGAAGGAGGAGGACAAGAGCAAATAGATAGAATCAGGAAGCATATACCCATGTCTGCGTGTGAAGACAGAGGTGCATGGGATTAGAGTTATACCTCCCAAAAAAAAGACACTGGATTTGAGTTTATGTTACGATGCTATCATTCGGTGGTCTTGAGAAGTCTGGCCCAATCCAGTCCTTGTTCATTTTTATAAGAGTCAGCCTGTCAGCATTTTCAGTTGACAGGCGGATGCGCCTATCGGTTATAATTAGTGATGAGCGAGCACTAAAATGCTCGGGTCGAGCAAATTGGAATACTTGGGTGCTCGACCCGAGCAATGAGCCCAATGTAAGTCTATGGGAAACTCGAGTATTTTTCAGGCAGCTCCCCCCGGCGGTCTGCAGAGGGCCTAAAAATTGCCCAAATCGATGGGAACAGTGCTCAAATGACAATGGGAACAGCATGGGGAAGACCCCTGGAAGCATCTTTAACTCCCAGATCACTGCTGTCAACAATGTTGTCAGAGTATTACGCTACTTTTACGGACTCACAATAAAACATACAAAAACTAAACCAAAATGTATTTTCCTGGGAAATATGTTAAGGAACATCCTTTCCAGGGTCATGACTTATATATAAGACAAAATAAATAACCCAAACCAAAAATACTCCTCCACACCTTGGGCTATGTTCACATATAGCGTTTTTGATGCGTTTTTGAACTTTTGCATTGCTTTCAACCCCCAAAAAAATTAGCTATTCAAGCAATAGTACCGACTGTTTGTGTGTCAATCAGAAATATATAACCTATAATTAGACACATCAACCCAAGAATATGTAATTAAAATTATTAGATTTATTAGGTAATAAGAATAAAATACAAAATATAACAAATAGGGTAAAGGGAATAAAAGACTAAATCAGAGAACACGGAGGGGTGTACATGTATGGCCGCATCAGTGATGGACTAGTATATATGATTAATAGCAGTACATATAAATATATCACATTTAAGATTTGGGGTGATCAAATAACAATTTAATTAAATATAAGTATATAAATAAAGTGCACAGTGCTATAAATGAGTAAATTAATTAATTAATATTAGCCACAACCAAATATCAGAGAAATATAATGATAATACAGCTATTAATCATTTAATAGTATTTTAGGAGCAGCCAAAATCACAATAAATAAATACATGAATAAATAGCATATAGAAGCCTGTATATACGTATACTAACCCCAGAGGTATCGTGTCTCACATCCGACGCGCGTTTCGCTGTTGCTTTGTCAAGTGTGAGGCAGTGACTGGGATCGTATACGAGGGACGTTATATATCCCCCAGAATGTGTACAGAGACCTATTAAATCCATTGGAGTGCATTGCAGTCACAGACACAGCTGCGGCTGCAATGTAGGAATGAAGGTGAGCAATGACCTGGTCAGACTACCTGGCTAAGGCAGATTAAGTAAAACCCGGCAGGGCCTTCATTTCTTGGAGGAGGCTACAGGAAGGCAGTGGGGCGGCCTCCTCCCTCCAACCCGGGTTTTCCAGTGGCTCTTGCCACAGGTCCTTTAAAACCCCTGCAGTAAGGATTAGTGTTGTTCTATGTTGGAACCTGCTAGGAGCACAGCAGGAAAGCTCAGCAGGACTGAGGGTGGCTGAACCCACGCCTGGGGTCCCTCTGCACCTGTCAGGCTCTGAGCGGCCCGGCGCGGCTGTTGCCCACGGCAACCGTTGTTTAGAGACTTGTGTTAACCCGGCTGCGAACCGGAGGACTTTTCTGTTTACCCGTGAGTTGCTGAATAAAGCTGTTTATGTTGGACTTGCTTAGGTCACTGCCTCAGTTACTGCACGGTGTGAACACCGCCGCCTTACACAAGGATATAGAGAGACCGAATGTGTGTGTATATATATACACACGGAGCAAATAGCTCATTAGTATGGGCAGGTGGTGCGGAAGGAGGAACAGCGCGTACCATGCATGGTAGTTCCGGCGCGACCTTCTCCCAGGCAGACGTGTCTCCATGGAGCGCGGTCACCCAGGAAGAGGTAACGCCGGCGTGCGTGTCAGAGTGGACCGGAGAAGGAGAGAAACCGGAAGTGACGTCGACTTGAATGACGATGTGAGTGGGAGAAGCCCCAGATGAATATGTACACAAAAGACAATGTAACTGTGAGTATAATGCGCAGAATGAGTGGTGCATAACCTTAAAAAATGAATAAATAAATAAATAGGTAAATAAATAAAAAATAATAAATGAAGCATGTGTGAGAGAGAATAAGCCTCTCCTAGTGACAAAATAAAATATATATCAAAGTATATGTATAGCATGAAGAAATAAAATAAAATATATATATATATACATATAATGTATATATATAAAAATATAAATATAGAAAAGAGAAAAAAAGAAAAACAATAAACAAATAAAAATAAAAAATAATAAATAATGAATAATAAATAAATAATATATAATATATAATATAAAAATAAAAAATAAATAGTATAAGGTATAGAAAGTATACAAAAAATAAAAATAAAGTGAATAAGAGCATAGACATAATAAAAAATGTGTAAGTGAAAAATGCTCCAACGGCAAGACTTGACGTGAAGTACAGAAATATGCACAAATGTGCGCAAATATTAGGGGTTCCTCCATCTTACAACTAGGACATGCAATGGACTAGCCACCTCCATAAATATTTCTTCATAGACCACTCGGATGAAACAGGGAAACTAGGAAAATAGGAAAAGTGAATTAAAAACACATAAAAACTACAATATTAAAAATAAGCAGCATAAGACAAAAGGAATGAATAGAGCGCACAAGGACCATTCAAAGGAAAGGAGCAAAGCTATAAGATTCATTTAGACCAAGAGGGGATATGGAATTTAAAATGGTGATCCATTTTACCTCCTTTTGTGCTAACAGTTTTTTCCAATTATCACCCCGAATGCCCGGATAGACACGGTCAATGCCACTTACCTTCAATGTCGAAGGATCACAATTATGAAATTTCTTGAAATGACGAGGGATGGTCTTCTTCAATTCTTCAAGATTATCATTTTCACTGGCTGCCCTTATGTCTAGGACATGTTCACGTGTCCTCCTACGTAATTCCCTCGTTGTCATCCCGATGTAAATTTTATTGCATGGGCACCTGGCACTATAAATAACTCCAACTGTACTGCAGGACACCGTGTGGGTGATCTTAAAAGTCCTAGAACTATCCGCATTCGTAAATATCTTTGTTGGTTCAATATTAGGGCAAGCTACACAGCCACCACAAGGCCGGCAGCCCCATTGTGGGCCCTTAGAATCAAACAGATATTTTTTGTTGCATGTTAGATGGCTATGGACCAACATATCTCGTAAATTTTTTGACCTTCGATAGGTAATCATAGGACTTTTGGAAATATAGGGCGCCAATGACTGGTCGAGTTCCAAGATTCGCCAATGTTTTTTCAATGCAGCCCAAATTTCAGAACTTCTGGCATTAAAGGTAGAAATAAATCTCACTGAATCGAGTGTTTCTGGCATTCATTTCTTATATAATAGGTCCTTCCTTTTGGAAAATTTGGCCCTTCGATAGCTACGTTGAATTGTTTTTTCACTGTAGCCTCTGTCACAAAATCTAGTTTTCAATAGTTTTGCTTGAGTCTCAAATTTTGTATCACTTTAACATATACGGCGTATTCTCAGAAATTGTCCAGTTGGAATGCTCTCCACAAGACTCCTGGGGTGTGAAGGGAATTCACTGAGGTCGACTTTCGATATACATCTGCTTGGATAAAACCATCCCGATCGATGTCTAACAAGACATCCAGGAAATCCATTAGATGTTGTCCACACTTGAAGGTAAGTCTGATGTTGAGGTCATTATCATTGAGGGCAGTCATAAATGATGCAAGGTCCTCATTGGATCCCTGCCACAGAAAGAAGATATCATCAATGAAGCGACCCCAATGTAAGACCTTTTCAACATTGAAAACTGGATCAATCATAAATATCTCCCTCTCCCACAGCCGCAGGAACAAGTTAGCATATGAAAGGGCACAAGCTGCCCCCATTGCTGTTCCCTGGAGCTGTAGGAAGAAGGCGTCCATAAAAATGAAAAAATTATGCTTCAGAACGAAGTCTAAGAGTATGGTAATCAAATCACCAAAATCTTTACTTATGTTTGACATCTCCAAAAAAGCTGTTACTGCCTTAATCCCATCAGTATGGCGTATTGATGTATAGAGGGATTCGACATCACATGTGACCATAGTCACATTCTTGTCCACCTGAATCCCATCCAACCTCTTCAGAAGATCTGAGGTGTCCTTCAAATATGACGGTAGGGTTTCCACGATGGGTCGCAGCGTGTGATCAATCAATTTACAAAAATTGTCAACTCCAGAAACTATAGGCCTACCTGGAGGGTCAGTGAGGTCCTTGTGGGTCTTTGGAAGAATGTAAAACGTTGGAATTTGTGGATCCTTTTTAAAAAGATAGAACATTTCCTGTTTAGTCAGGACCCCTTTCTGAACTGCATAACTAAGAATAGTGTGTCACCCTGGCCTGGATGCCACAAATATAATAAAGCTGTGTCTGAGAGCTAGGGGGAGGTTCTCTAGTCAAGGAACGTTAGCATGCAATACCTCCTGTCTCAGGCCAGTAGGTGGAGCAGGCTGCCCCTATAAAAGCTGGAACTGGGGGCAGGGTTAGGGAGTACTGGACGACCTGTCTCTGGATAGAGAGGTGTCCCAGAGCAGGGAGAGACAGTTGTATTGCAGCCTAAGAGGACGTGTGGCAGTAGGAGAGCCACGAGACAGGGACAAAGGCGAAGTGAGCCTGTCCTGGCAGATAAAGAGACTAATCTACCAGACTTTGGTGTCTGAGGCTGTGAGGATTCCACGTCCTACAACAGATAACCAGTCCGCAGGGGACTGTATGTTCCTTGGCCAAAGAAGCCCGGAGGCTCCGCCACAGCAGAAGGGACCAGCAAAGCCGTACCAGGCCGGGAGTAGAAAGGGGCCCAAGTTGCAAGCCATACGGGCGAGAAGACACGGTGAGCTCAGGAACGTGGGCTGTACATTACCAGAAGGGAAATAGCCAGAAGGAGCACAGAGAGCACGGTAGGCCTACACCCTCACCTTGACCAGGGCCAGCTTCCCACTTGTTCTCAGATATCCAGGCCCCCTCCTAGCCAGGCCTGTTTCTGGGTCGTTTTACCTGTTATAATAAAGACCCTGAACTGTTGAAGAGGCCTTCGTCTCCTGGCTATCACGGTCGGAATCATCCCCTCCGTCATCTGTCATACACTGCCCTGGGGCCCTACTCTTCCCGTGGGGAGTTGTACTATTCTGAGCTGCACATTCACATCTGCCCCAGAGGTCTGCGCTGCAGCGGCGGTTAGCACTGACCGCAATCCACAGGTGGCGTAGTCGGACATCACTTAAAACTTATCAAGGACTGCCACTGGTCTGACCACCCTGAGCCACGGACCGGGTTGCCACTACTACCCCCATCATCTCCCTATTGCCCGGTTCCGAGTGCCCCACGGCCCAGGGGGCGAGTCAATAGTCTCAAGAGAGCTCTGAAATTTAGACAAAGGATTAAATGTTAATTTCTTATAAGTAGTTTGGTCAGTTAGATGACGTTTCACTTCTTTCTCATATTTGGACAAAGGGAGCAAAACAATGTTGCCCCCCTTGTCCGAAGGTTTAATAATTATATCTGAAAGAAGTCGTAATTCTTTGATCGCCTTCCTCTCCTCTCGACTGCAGTTATCAAAAGGGACCGACATCGGTATCAGTTTGAATTCATCACTCACCAATTGGACGAATAATTCGATATTGGGATACAGTGAGAGGGGAGGGAAGCGCTGGGACTTCGGGATAATAGATTATGGAAATTTACCCGTTGATTTGACAGTTTGTTCTTCCAAAAGACTCTCAAGGGTCCTCAAGGCCTCACGTTCCTCTGCAGTAGAAAAAATGTTATCATCATCAGACTTTTTGTGAAATAATTTTTTAAAAATCAATTTGCGGGCAAAAAGATGAAGATCTTTAAGCCCAGTAAATAGATCAAAACCACTAGTTGGTGAGAATGTCAGACCCTTCATTAAAACATCAATTTGGGAAGCAGTAAGGACATGATCGGTCAGATTGATTACCTTCAATGTGGACTTCGAAGTATTGGTTTCCGTCAAAATGGTCTGTTTGGGGTGATTTCTCCAGTTGTCCTGCTTCCTCTGACCCCCTCTTGTGTTGTAATTAGATTTAGAAGAGAAGGAGTCAGTAGATTCGTTATCAGTTGACATGTGAGATGAAACTGATCCTTTATGTTCACCATGAGGCAATTTCATGGATTTCCATTTGTAAACCCTATTGTTGTTTTTATCAGATTGATCGCGTTGGTATTTATTGGTCTTAGTTGTTTTAATTTGCTTTTCCCATAGGGAGAAGCAATCCTCCATTTCCTCACTAAATTTTTCAAAGTCCGTTGTTGAAATCAAGGATTTAAGTTTTACTTCTTTTGCAGTGATCTCTGAATCGATTTCGTTCAAAGTGGTCCCATTTTTGTTAATGATTAAACCCAAAAATTCACAAGAGCATATATCACATGATTCTTCCCACCGGTTTACAAAGTCTGAGTCCTCTTTCCCATAAGAGGGGAAGACCTGTATCCGCAAGCCCCGTGGTATGAGCTTCTCTTCGACATATTTCTCCAAAGTGAATTGATTCCACCATGCTTTGATGCGACGGTGATAGAGCAATTTCAAGGTGCGCTTGCATTCATTGATGTCGGCTTGAGTAGTATTATCTAGTTGAGTCCCCTTCCCCTTAAAGACTGATATGGCTTGTGAGTGCCAAGCGGCCTCTTTGGCTTTAAAATCCATATTGGAAAACAAGAACCCTCTGTAAATATACAGGATATCTAACCACAAAAAATTAGCTATTCAAGCAATAGTACCGACTGTTTGTGTGTCAATCAGAAATATATAACCTATAATTAGACACATCAACCCAAGAATATGTAATTCAAATTATTAGATATATTTTGTATTTTATTCTTATTACCAAATAAAACAAATAAGGGAAAAGGGAATAAAAGACTGAATCAGAGAACATGGAGGGGTGTACATGTATGGCCGCATCCGTAATGGACTAGTATATATGATTAATAGCAGTATATATAAATATATCGCATTTAAGATTTGGGGTGATCAAATAACAATTTAATTAAATATAAGTATATAAATAAAGTGCACAGTGCTATAAATGAGTAAATTAATTAATTAATATTAGCCACAACCAAATATCAGAGAAACATAATGATAATGCAGCTATTAATAATTTAATAGTATTTTAGGAGCAGCCAAAATCACAATAAATAAATACATGAATAAATAGCATATAGAAGCCTGTATATACGTATACTAACCCCAGAGGTATCGTGTCTCACATCCGACGCGCGTTTCGCTGTTGCTTTGTCAAGGATATAGAGAGACCGAATGTGTGTGTATATATATATGACGCGCCCCTGGGCCTGTGTCGCGCTGCGCTGCGCATGCGGGAGCTTACCCGGAGCCGGATCTGTGGAGGGTTGTAGTCTCGTGGCGGTGACCCGGTCCGTGCCCAGGGAGTCAAACTAGACGGCAGTCCATTAGTAGTAAATGGTTGATGACTACGCCACCCGTTGAGTGCAGCCAGGGGGCTGCTGCTGCAGGGCAGACCGCTGAGGCCGATGGTGGGATTGTGCAGCGTGATAGTATAACCCCCAACGGGAGGGGTATGGCCTCAGGGCAGCCGACGTGGATGATGGGGGTAGCAGGAACCACTCAGAGACGGTACGGTGTAGTTCAGGGTCTTTACTGGTAACAACAAAAGACCCTCCCGGAGTACTTGCTAGCGGATGGGGCCTGGTCAGTCCTTGAGCAGATGGGATCTCCCCTGGCCAGGCGTAGTTGTAGGCCTCCCAAACTGACTGTACTCTTCTGGCTACCTTGCTAGGAGCTGATGTAAGTAGCCCACGTCCCTGAGTGTACCGTGTGGTGCTCACCCGTATGGCCGGTGACTCGGGGCCTTCTAATGGCTTCCGCTCCACGATGGCGGTGCTGGTCCCACGCGTGTGACCGTGCCTTCGGGCTTCTGGGCCAGAGGACCTGAAATCCCCTGCCTGACGGATTCTGCTGCTGGGCAGGAATTAGTCCCCACAGCCTCGGACTCCGGGTCCGGTAAAAAGTCTTCTTAGTCAGGGCGAACTCTGCAGCTGCCAGCCCCTGACTCCTTGTAACTGCTGTTTCTTCCTATGCTGTCTCTACTTCTTCTCTTCTTCTACTCACTCACCCTGCCTCAGCCCCAGGTTTATATAGGGGAAGTTCTTCCCCTCCCAAGACTGGGCAGGAGGTGTGGCATGCACAGGATCCCTGACTAAAGGACCTCCCACCTGCTCTCAGACATAACATTACGTTACTGTGGCAACCAGACCCCTGGGGTGTCACATTCCCCCCTAGTAAAATTTAGTACTCCGGGACTAAACACATTTAGAAAACATAACAAGGCAAAACATTAATAATACAATAAGAAAACACATAAAGATGGTTACGGCGTGTCCGCAACCGGGTGCAGTCTCTGAAGAAAGCAAGGTGTCCATTTCACCAACACAGGGAGACGTAACCAGGTAGGGGTCTGTTCTACCCCGAGTCCTTGACAGTCTTTAGTCCATCCTGGGTTACGCTCCAACTATATACAAGGATTCCCGGTAAATCCACCAAGGATTCCTAAAACAACTAGAAATACAAAATTACACACAAGCAACTATAGACAGGTGAACATTATAAAATAGCTTAAACATTTAGATCCTCCAACGTGCGGGTAACTGGCCTCTAGTGGCCCTAGTGGACCTACGGAGCTGACTGTCTGGCCCTGAACTACAGGGTGTAGGAGCTGTCAAGGGTAAACTGGGCAGCTGTCTACCGGCTCTTTGTCTCACTAGGGGTACGGCAGGCTCACTATAAGCAGAGGGTTGATTCTCCTGTTCTACTTGTGTGGAGTCTTCTGCCTCCTGGACCGGCTGTTCTTCCAGCTCTACCCGTTGCTCCGTAGGTTCTTGGGATGATGGTTGGAGGAAGGTGAGTACGGGTACCACAACTGCACCATTGACTTGAGTCCAAGACCGAGGGAAGTCCCCGAGCACGGTACTAACCATATCTTCCCTTTCTCCCACGGGTCGATGGTCTTCTTGTTCCTCTTCAGGGTTCCTCAGTTGTTCGGGACACTTCTTCAGGTGGTCCCGGGATACAATGGCTGTGGTTTCCCCTCCGTCTTTACTGATGGTACAGACCTTCGGGTTCTCGTGGCTTGAGGGCAGTACGGTGTACGGGTCCTTCTCCCACTGGTCATCCAACTTGTGGAGCCGTCTTTTCCTCTTCAAGACCTGCTCTCCGGGTACCAGGGGAACAGCGGGAGCATACTGGTTGTAAGTCTTCTCTTGTCTTTCCCTAGCCTGACAGAGACTTCGCTCCACGCTCTCCTGTACTCTCCGGTACTGCTGCTGCCTCTCTGTGTCCCAGTCTGTTTCTGGTGAAGTGTCCTCAGGTGTCAGGACTCCCATTTCCAGGTCAACAGGTAACTTACCAGGTCTCGCCCTCATTAGGTAAGCCGGGGTACAGTTGGTGGAACCTACCGGGATGTGGTTGTATAGGTCCACCAGATCGGGCAACTTCTCAGGCCACAGACTGCGTTCTTCCAGGGGCAATGTTTTTAGAAGATCCATTACCACCTGGTTCATTTTTTCACAAAGTCCATTAGTTTGCGGATGGTAGGGTGTCGTCCTTATCTTCCGGCAGCCATACAGATTGCAGAATTCCTGGAAGACCTCCGCTTCAAAGGCAGGTCCCTGGTCCGTCAGCACTTGGTCCGGGTACCCGTGTGGACGGCAGAAGTGCTGCTGGAAGGCCCTAGCTGCTGTTTGAGCCGTTAAGTCCTTGACGGGGACGACAACCAAGAACCGGGAGTAATGATCCACGATGGTTAACGCGTAGACGTAGCCACTTCTGCTTGGGGTCAGTTTTACATGATCCAAGGCTACCAGTTCCAACGGTTGCCGGGTGACGATGGACTGCAGGGGAGTCTTCTGGCTGGCCCGGTCCTTCCTTCTCAGATTGCACGGGCCACAGTCTCTGCACCACTTCTCGATGGTTCCCCTCATGCCTACCCAGTGGAACCGCTCGCGCAGCAGGAACTCCAGCTTTTTCCACCCGAAGTGTCCAGCTCCGTCGTGGTATGCCTCCATCACCATGGCTGCGTCTCTTCGGGGCACCACTACTTGCCAGAGTAGTTCATGCGTCCGGGAGTTGACCATTCTGCGGCACAACTTCCCCTTGTAAAGGAATAGTCGACTCTTCTCCGCCCATAGTTGTTTGGCTTCCTCCGGAGCGTCTGGTTCAAGGCGAGCCTCCGGCCGAGTCAGCATCTCCTTCACCAGTCGGACGGCAGGGTCGCTGTCTTGCGTTTCCGCCCAGTTGTAGTGGGGTAAGGGGTTCAACGTAGCAGCCTGCTTACCCCTTACCCGGTGGGAATACTGGATAGTCCCATGACGGTGGAACGCAGGGAGTTCAACTTCTTCCAGTCCCTCCGGATCTTCTCCTTCGTCCGGCAGGTTGGGCATCCTGGACAGGGCGTCCGCGTTAGTATTGGAGCGTCCTGCCCGGTATTTGATTGTGAACTCGTAGTTGGACAGACGGGCCATCCACCTCTGCTCCAGGGCACCGAGTCTTGCCGTGTCCAGGTGTGTCAACGGGTTGTTATCCGTGTATACGGTGAACCGGGAAGAAGCGAGGTAATGCCTAAAGCGCTCGGTGACTGCCCATACCACGGCCAGGAACTCTAGCTTAAATGAGCTGTAATTTTCGGGGTTCCTTTCGGTGGGTCGCAGTTTTCGGCTGGCATAGGAGATTACTCGTTCTCTCCCCTGCTGAATCTGGGACAGTACGGCTCCTAGCCCGATGTTACTGGCGTCGGTGTAGAGGATGAAGGGCTGGCTATAGTCCGGGTACGCCAAGATTTCATCCCCCGTGAGGGCCATCTTCAGCTGGCGGAAGGACTCTTCTTCTAGCTTTTCCCATTTGAAGGGCGGCTTCTGGTTCTTGGCCTTCCGGGACTGGCCTATCAGGAGGTCCTGCATAGGTGCTGCCTTTTTGGTGAAACCGGGAATAAACCTTCGGTAGTAGCCTACCAACCCTAGGAACTGCCGCACTTCTTTTACGCTGGAGGGGCTTGGCCATCCCTTAATTGCGGTGATCTTATCGGGGTCGGGAGCCACTCCGTCAGCGCTCACCACGTGTCCCAGGTATTGCACCTTTGGTTTCAGGAGGTGACACTTGGAGGGTTTCACCTTTAGGCCGTAACTCGCCAGAGCTTCGAACACCTCCGCCAGGTGTTTCAGGTGGTCCTCATAAGTTTTGGAGTATACGATGACATCGTCCAGGTACAACAGGACCGTCTCGAAGTTTCTGTGGCCCAGACAGCACTCCATTAATCGTTGGAAGGTTCCTGGGGCGTTGCAGAGTCCGAACGGCATGCAGGTGAACTCGCTAAGTCCCATCGGGGTGGTGAATGCGGTCTTCTCCCGGTCCGCCTCTGCTACAGGAACCTGCCAGTACCCGCTAGTGAGATCCAAGGTAGAGAAGAAGTTAGCAGATCTTAAAGCAGCCAATGACTCCTCTATCCTTGGTAAGGGGTACGCATCCTTGTGTGTGATACGGTTGATTTTCCGGTAATCTACACACATCCTCATGGTGTTGTCTTTCTTTTTGACTAAAACTAGTGGGGCTGCCCAGGGGCTACAGCTATCCCGGATTACCCCAGCCTCCTTCATGTCTCTAAGCATCCCCTTGGCGTGTTGGTAATGTGCAGGGGGTACGGGTCGATACCTCTCTTTTATGGGAGGATGATCTCCCGTGGGGATGCGGTGTTCTACCCCCTTGACTCGCCCGAAGTCTAACGGGTGTTTACTAAACACTCTCTCATACTCTTGAACCACCCGATAGACTCCTTGTTTCTGATGTGAGGGAGTGGAGTCAGTACCCAGATGTAGTTGCTGACACCAGTCCTCCATGTCTTTCTTAGAGCCGTTACCTTCCTCCGGGTGACATGGAGGCAAGGGTCCCACAGATTGTATAGAATTTTGATTAGTGGTATATAATTTGGCTAGCGTGGCATACCGGGGCAGGTACACTTCCCTCTCCCCGATATTTATTATGCGAACGGGCACCCTCCCATGGCGTACATTGACCACCCCCCGTGCTGTCAAAATGGTGGGCCTACTGTCTGAGTAAACTGGTTCTACCATTGCCTGGTAATCTCTACCTCTCAGACCAATAGCTGCCCGGCACCAAATCATCATTTCACTTTTTGGGGGCATGGCAATAGGAAAAGGGTCACACATTCTTACGCTACCAATCTCACCGCCGGAGAGTTCCACTTGTTGCCGTTGCATCAGTGCCCGGATCTCTTTCTGGAGCACCCGCTGCTCGCCGGAGCTGGCGTTCTTGGCAACCTGCTGTAAAAGGAAAATCACCTCTGCAAGACAATTTTCAATTACGTTAGTTCCTAGAGTTATTTTTGGGTGACTCTCATGTTTATCAATATCTACAATGATCAGTCCCTGTGCGGCCAGTTCGACTCTACCGATTTTGAGGGTCACCTCTTTAAATCCGATCTGTGGCACGGGCTGGCCATTGCTGGCGATGATACTCAAGTCGTCGTCAGGGTAGCGGGTAATATCCGAGTCATTCCAGTACTGCTTGAAGAGCACGTACGGGATGGTGGTGACCTGTGACCCGGTATCCAGTAGGGCACTCATGGGAATGCCATCCAGTACCACAGGCAAGACTGGACGTCCTCCCACATATCTGTCGCGCCAGTTCGATGGGCCTGGTGATCTTTTTCCTGGGGGTTGGCCCTCTACCCCAGGTTGTGCCCGTTTAAAGAACAGTACCTTTCCATATGTCCGGGTTGATTGCAGCGGCGGCAGATGGGTCGTCCGTCCTCGCTGTATCGGTCACTGGGTCTTCCTCTGGCCGGTGGGGTCCTCCTTGGTCGACGCCACGGGATGTCCTCCGGTCCGGATGCCAGCTGGATCTTCCCTGGGGTGGAAACCTGTAAAGACTGCACAGTTCGGGTTAGCGCAGCAACGCTCTTAACTAGCTCTTGGACCTGATGGTGTAGGTCTGGAGCCGGGTCATTGTCCAAAGCCTGCGCATGAGCTCCCACAGGCCCTGTCGACAAGGGCGCCGCCTCCTGGTGGTAAGTGATAGCTGGGCGCCTGTGGGTCACAACGCCACCCGGTGCTGGTTCTCGGAGCACCCGGATAGCTCTATCCTTGAACTGTGCAAAGTCCAGATGGGGATCCTGTAAGGCCATTGCCCGCAACTGGGCTCGGTGGGCATTGCAATATAAACCCTCTATAAATTGTTCAGTCAACAGCCTGTCCTCGTTTCCCACCCCATCAGGGTCGGTCTGCTTTATGGCCCTCAGGGCCTCTTGTAGGTTTAGTGCATAGTCCCTTATACTCTCATGCGCTCGCTGCTTGCACCCGTAGAATCTAAGCTTGATCTCGGCTGAGGTGCGGGTATCGAAGGTGTCCCTCAGCCGGGTTAGTATCTCTGCGACAGTCCTCCTCCCAGGTGGCCAAGATTTTACTTCTCTTTTGGCTGCCCCGGTTAGTTGGGCCACCAGGATGCTCACTTTTTGCTCTTCTGTGAGGGGGTACACCTGGAAGAGGCTATCCAGCTTTTCTCTAAAGTCATGCAGGGTATGTGACTCCCCTGAGTACTGGGGTAGCCAAGCTGCTCCCGGGATATAGGGCATGGTGAAGGGCATAACTGCAGCAGCGGTAGCGCTGGCGGGGGTTGAGGCAGTGAAGCTCTCCTCCGTATCCGACATCTTCCTCCCCCCTAGTGGACCGTGGCCTACCTTGCGATGATCCTCTTCCGTAGGCCGCGGCTCCGCAGTGGATCATCAGGGTTGAGGACCTTCCGTCGCGCTCCTGTGACGTCGGCGTCTGCTGGGCTCCTTCCAGGACCTTACGCAACGTCCGGACGTGAGGCGGGGCTTCAGTTCTCGCGCGCTTTCGGAGTCCACGCCCCTCTTCTTCCCGCGCGGCGTCCTCAAGATGGCGTCCAATGGCGGGAAAACTCCACGGATGGCGGGAAGAAGGTCGAAGATGGCGCCGGATGGCGGGAAAACTTCGCGGATGGTGGGAAGAAGGTAGAAGATGGCGCCGGATGGCGGGAAACCTCCACGGATAGCGGGAATCTTCACCACTGGTAAGTTTGAACAGTCTTTGCTTTTCAGGCACGCAGTACCCGGTGGTTGCGGGCACGAAATCCTGCCGACTACGCCTAAGTTGACGCGCCCCTGGGCCTGTGTCGCGCTGCGCTGCGCATGCGGGAGCTTACCCGGAGCCGGATCTGTGGAGGGTTGTAGTCTCGTGGCGGTGACCCGGTCCGTGCCCAGGGAGTCAAACTAGACGGCAGTCCATTAGTAGTAAATGGTTGATGACTACGCCACCCGTTGAGTGCAGCCAGGGGGCTGCTGCTGCAGGGCAGACCGCTGAGGCCGATGGTGGGATTGTGCAGCGTGATAGTATAACCCCCAACGGGAGGGGTATGGCCTCAGGGCAGCCGACGTGGATGATGGGGGTAGCAGGAACCACTCAGAGACGGTACGGTGTAGTTCAGGGTCTTTACTGGTAACAACAAAAGACCCTCCCGGAGTACTTGCTAGCGGATGGGGCCTGGTCAGTCCTTGAGCAGATGGGATCTCCCCTGGCCAGGCGTAGTTGTAGGCCTCCCAAACTGACTGTACTCTTCTGGCTACCTTGCTAGGAGCTGATGTAAGTAGCCCACGTCCCTGAGTGTACCGTGTGGTGCTCACCCGTATGGCCGGTGACTCGGGGCCTTCTAATGGCTTCCGCTCCACGATGGCGGTGCTGGTCCCACGCGTGTGACCGTGCCTTCGGGCTTCTGGGCCAGAGGACCTGAAATCCCCTGCCTGACGGATTCTGCTGCTGGGCAGGAATTAGTCCCCACAGCCTCGGACTCCGGGTCCGGTAAAAAGTCTTCTTAGTCAGGGCGAACTCTGCAGCTGCCAGCCCCTGACTCCTTGTAACTGCTGTTTCTTCCTATGCTGTCTCTACTTCTTCTCTTCTTCTACTCACTCACCCTGCCTCAGCCCCAGGTTTATATAGGGGAAGTTCTTCCCCTCCCAAGACTGGGCAGGAGGTGTGGCATGCACAGGATCCCTGACTAAAGGACCTCCCACCTGCTCTCAGACATAACATTACGTTACTGTGGCAACCAGACCCCTGGGGTGTCACATATACACACAGAGCAAATAGCTCATTAGTATGGGCAGGTGGTGCGGAAGGAGGAACAGCGCGTACCATGCATGGTAGTTCTGCCGCGACCTCCTCCTATTTATTTTTATATTATATATTATATATTATTTATTTATTATTCATTATTTATTATTTATTTTTAATTTGTTTATTGTTTTTCTTTTTTTCTCTTTTCTATATTTATATTTTTATATATATATATACATTATATGTATATATATATATTATTTTATTTTATTTATTTTTTTCATGCTATACATATACTTTCATATATATTTTATTTTGTCACTAGGAGAGGGTTATTCTCTCTCACACATGCTTCATTTATTATTTTTTATTTATTTACCTATTTATTTATTTATTTTTTCATTTTTTGAGGTTATGCACCACTCATTCTGCGCATTATACTCACAGTTACATTGTCTTTTGTGTACATATTCATCTGGGGCTTCTCCCACTCACATCGTCATTCAAGTCGACGTCACTTCCGGTTTCTCTCCTTCTGCAGTCCACGCTGACACGCACACTGGCGTTACCTCTTCCTGGGTGACCGTGCTCCATGGAGACACGTCTGCCTGGGAGAAGGTCGCGCCGGAACTACCATGCATGGTACGCGCTGTTCCTCCTTCCGCACCACCTGCCCATACTAATGAGCTATTTGCTCCGTGTGTATATATATACACACACATTCGGTCTCTCTATATCCTTGACAAAGCAACAGCGAAACGCGCGTCGGATGTGAGACACGATACCTCTGGGGTTAGTATACGTATATACAGGCTTCTATATGCTATTTATTCATGTATTTATTTATTGTGATTTTGGCTGCTCCTAAAATACTATTAAATGATTAATAGCTGCATTATCATTATGTTTCTCTGATATTTGGTTGTGGCTAATATTAATTAATTAATTTACTCATTTATAGCACTGTGCACTTTATTTATATACTTATATTTAATTAAATTGTTCTTTGATCACCCCAAATCTTAAATGTGATATATTTATATATACTGCTATTAATCATATATACTAGTCCATCACGGATGCGGCCATCCATGTACACCCCTCCGTGTTCTCTGATTCAGTCTTTTATTCCCTTTTCCCCTATTTGTTATATTTTGTATTTTATTCTTATTACCTAATAAATCTAATAATTTTAATTATATATTCTTGGGTTGATGTGTTTAATTATAGGTTATATATTGCTTTCAACCAAGACAAATGCATTCAACAGGAAATGTCATTTTAACATTTTACAACCTTATCTGGCCATGTGGTGTGTGACACATCATGTGACACATCATCAGACACATGCATACAGTGCTGAAAAGACATGGGAACAGCATGGGGAAGACCACTGGAAGTATCTCTAACTCCCCGGTCACTGCCTAAAAGTGTGCCCATCATAAGTGATCCTTGGTGCATGCGAAGATGCCTCCCGCCATGCACCTGTCATTGCAGACTTGCAACAATCATCGTCCACGTTCTTGTCCCAGTGCAGCGTTCAGTTTTCCCTACCCCATTCCTTGGAATGCAAGCGCAAGTTTGCAGCCAGCCAAGGCAGGCTGCAATACTATACTGCCAAATTTTTGACAGCTGCTTGCACTTGAAATGTGGCCTTTTAGGCTCGTGGAGGCAGAAGCTTTTCATAACCTCATGCCGGCGGCGGCCGGGTGTCCATACTCGGTCCCCAGCCGCCACTGTTTTTCTCGGTGTCATCTCCTCCTTCCACTAGTACCGGTCCCACAACATTACCCATGTCCTCCCCAGTGCACTTACTGGGAAGGACCACCTAACCACAAACACGTGGACAGGTGAATGTGGCCAGGGACGGTACGGAGCCAGTCCACAGCTTTTTTTGCTGAGTTGTATTTCACCACAGCCATATTCTTTAGCTTGGTGAAAGGACTTGGGAAACCATATCTACCCAGCTGTCATTTCTCCCAGGAAGTCCTCTAAAGCTGCTTTCACTTGAAATGTGGCCTTTTAGGCTCGTGGAGGCGGAAGCTTTTCATAACCTCATGCAGGCTGCGGCCAGGTGTCCATACTTGGTCCCCAGCCGCCACGGTTTTTCCCGGTGTCGTCTTCGCCTTCCACAAGCACGGGTCCCACAACATTACCCGTGCCCTCCCCAGTGCACTTACTGGGAAGGACCGCCTAACTACAGACACGTGGACAGGTGAATGTGGCCAGGGATGGTACGGAGCCAGTCCACAGCTTTTTTTGCTGAGTTGTATTTCACCACAGCCATATTCTTTAGCTCAGTGAAAGGGCTGGCATAGAGGGAAACCGTATCTACTCTGGGTGTAATTTCTCCCAGGAAGTCTTCTAAAGCAGCTTTTGCAGAAGCAATGGCAGCCTGTCCAACATCAACTCGCACTTCTCGGTGGTGCTTTGACACACAAACATCTTTCTTTGCGCATTTAATTTCATGACTACAGAGTGGGGCAATGGCCTGATCTGTAATCCGGTTTGAGAAATAACATGCATAAGCACGTCTGATTCACATTAGAAAAACAGCCATAGAGTGTCCGGCAGCCTTCCCCCACAATTTTCTTAGCCAGGGCTGCTTCTCGGCAGGTTTGGACGGACCCACCAGAAAACCGGAGACTCCTCCGGTGGGCCCTGGCTTCTCCTTCAGTAGAGTTCATAGTGCCGAGGTGAGGCCATGATGATGATAGAGGCCAATATCTGCTTAGTTTTCTGTTAATTGGAATGCAAGCGCAAGTATGCAGCCAGCCACCCACCCACCCACAGGCTGCAATACTACACTGCCAGATTTCTGCGCAGCTGCCTGCACTTGAAATGGGGCCTTTTAGGCTCGTGGAGGCGGAAGCTTTTCACAGCCTCATGCCGGCGGCAGCCGGGTGTCAATACTCGGTCCCCAGCCCCCACTATTTCTCCCGGTATCGTCTCCGCCTTCCACAAGCACGGGTCCCACAACATTACCCGTGCCCTCCCCAGTGAACTTACTGGGAAGGACCATCTACCCACAAACACGTGGTCAAGTGAATGTGGCCAGGGACGGTACGGAGCCAGTACACAGCTTTTTTTGCTGAGTTGTATTTCACCACAGCCATATTCTTTAGCTTGGTGAAAGGACTTGGGAAACCATATCTACTCCAGCTGTCATTTCTCTCTGAAAGCCCTCTAAAGCTGCTTTCACTTGAAATGTGGCCTTTTAGGATCGTGGAGGCAGAAGCTTTTCACAACCTCATGCCTCGTGTCCATACTCGGTCCCCAGCCGCCACTATTTCTCCCGGTGTTGTCTCTGCCTTCTACAAGCGCGGGTCCCTGAACATTACCGCTGGTACTTTCTGTGGGAATCTGCTTGCCTCCTACCAGCCTGGAATATTTCCAGTAAACTATGGTACGACGCCATGGTATTAGCACTGCCCCCAGTACCAGTAGCGAAGCCTTCCCCAATTTCCTTCTCAGGAATTTTATTTGGTAGATTGAGTGGCTGCCCAAATACATTAGTGTAATGCACATGCCCGGGCTGAGCGGCATGTGCGTGTGATTCCACTGGACCGTGTCGGAGAGTGAATGCCTGGAGGGGCGTAACTAGGTATTCACCCAATCCGACCAGGGTCGCACGACGGCATACGACGCCAGTGCACCAAGGAGGAACCGAGCAGAGGGACCAGGTGCTACTCCAGGACAGACCCCGGACACGGCTGTTGACCCACACAGGGGAATACAGGAACAGACAGGTTAGGCTGGCACACAGACTGGTGGGTATAGGCAGGCACGACTGGTATGCAGGCAGGCGGGTATGCAGGCAGGGGGGTACAGGCAAGCACGGCTAGAGTGCAGACAGGGAGGCACTAGCAGGTAGGAACACAGGCGGGATAGGACCCAGTACACACTGGGACTCAGGAACAGAACCACAGATGTGGGGGACAAACACAGCAAAGTAAGGCCGCCCAGAGTGGTGAGCGAGAGCAGGGTAAGACGAGACCGCCTAGAACGGTGAGCGAGAGCAGGGCAAGACGAGACCGCCTGGAGCGGTGAGCGAGAGTAGAGCAGGACGAGGCCGCCTGGAGCGGTGAGCGAGGGTAGAGCAGGACGAGGCCGCCTGGAGCGGTGAGCGAGAGTACAGCAGGACGAGGCCGCCTGGAGCGGTGAGCGAGAGTACAGCAGGACGAGGCCGCCTGGAGCGGTGAGCGAGAGTAGAGCAGGACGAGGCCGCCTGGAGCGGTGAGCGAGAGTAGAGCAGGACGAGGCCGCCTGGAGCGGTGAGCGAGAGTAGAGCAGGACGAGGCCGCCTGGAGCGGTGAGCGAGAGTAGAGCAGGACGAGGCCGCCTGGAGCGGTGAGCGAGAGTAGAGCAGGAAGAGGCCGCCTGGAGCGGTGAGCAAGAGTAGTCAGAGCAGAGCAAGACTGCCGGAGCAGTGAGCAAGGCAGAGCAGGCTAGAACCGCCGGAGCGGTGAGCAAGACAGAGCAGGCTAGAACCGCCGGAGCGGTGAGCAAGGCAGAGCAGGCTAGAACCGCCGGAGCGGTGAGCAAGGCAGAGCAGGCTAGAACTGCCGGAGCGGTGAGCAAGGCAGAGCAGGCTAGAACCGCCGGAGTGGTGAGCAAGGCAGAGCAGGGGGGACAGGGCTCTGTTCACACGGAACAGACAGGAAGGGAAAGGCAGAACCAGATACCCACAGGGTACTTGCAGTGAAGTAGCGAGTGGATCACAAACTCACAAACGGGAGTACAGAGACAACGAGCAGGAGTTAGGTACGAGTTCAGACTCTGCAGAAAAAGGAAAGGTACGGACATAGAGAAACACAGGAAACAGGCTAGAAGAGTATACAGACAAGAACAGACACAGTAGCAAGATACAGGAGCGGGTCTAGGTATGCAGCCCCTAGAAGGCGGGAGGAACAGGCCAGGAGCGTGTTCAGACAGGACAGACAAGATACAGGAGCGGGTCTAGGTATGCAGCCCCTAGAAGGCGGGAGGAACAGGCTAAGAGCGTGTTCAGACAGGACAGACAAGATACAGGAGCGGGTCTAGGTATGTGGCCCCTAGAAGGCGAAACGAACAGGCAAGGAGCGTGTTCAGACAGGCCTGGAAATACAGCCTCCAGGATAGGCAGACAAGCAAACACAGAAGGGGACCTGGCACATTCAGAGTGAAAGAGCACACTGAATGAAACACAATGCTCAGGCATGGGTTAATTGGAGCAGCTGGTTTAAATACCAGGTGACAGACAGCAATAGGCTGAGGACGCACAAGGGGTGTGCCTGCAGCAGGTACAAAAATCAGGAAGTGATCGGGCGCCGCCCTTAAGCAGCAGAAACAGAAGCAAACAGACAGCATGGAGTGAAGCCAGAGAGACATTCTGGATTGGAGATCAAGTGCGCGCTCTTGCACAGTGGGAGATGGACCACTATGCAAGGACGCCGCCAGGTATGTTACAATTAGTTTATCACAAAGGAGCTGAAGATAGAGTGGCAGTAGGTGCAAGTGTTTGCTTGGGCTTCCACCTCAGTAAAAAAGCAGCCATAGAGTGTCCGGGAACCTTCCCAGACACTTTTCTTTAGCCAGGACTGCTTCTCGGCAGGGTTGAACGGTCCCACCAGAGAATCCTCTGGTGTGCCCTGGCTTCTACATCAGGAGAATGCATGATAGCACTAACTTTGCAGCTGCTATGGGGCTCTTGAGTGGGGGAGAAAGGTGAGCCCTCAGAGTCAAATCCTCTGGTGGGCCCAATGTTTTTCAATCTGAAACAGCTTCTCAGTGGGAGTTGTATTTCACCACAGCCACATTCTTTAGCTCGGTGAAAGGACTGGCATAGAGGGAAACCGTATCTACTACGGCTGTCATTTCTCCGTCACCAGGTTCCGCCCATTGTCACACACGACCATGCCTGGCTGTATGTTCAGCCGTGAGAGCCACAGATCAAGCTGCTGTGTTAAAGCTTTCAACAACTCTGCAGCGCTGGGTTTGTCACCTAAGCATTAAGTATGTTATCTTCAGCACAGCCTGTTGCCACTTGGCCAAGGCAGTGCTGCAGTGCTTTCAGCTTGTGACTGATGTGGTCATTTCGGAGATGGAGGAGGAGGTGGAGGAGCTGTACAATGTGATTACATTGCGGTTACACTGGCGACTCTGTTTTTATACTAAAGAAAGATCCTACTGTTTCTTTTTTTTTACGTTATTTTTTAAGGCAAATGCATTCACCGGGAAATGTCATTTTAACATTTTGCAACCTTATCTGGCCATGTGGTGTGTGACACATCATCAGACTCATCCTGTTTCATTGATGATGGAGGGACTCTGAAACACACATAGAGCAGGGCCACTGTAACTGTTAGAACCCTCCTGTTAGTTTTTTTTCTATTTTGTTGGTCACATGACTTTCTGTCTATATAATTCAGCTCCGCCCTTCTGGCTTTGCTGGACTTCAGTGTTACATTTACTCTTAAGCTAGCCAGGTGCTTTGTACCTATCTCTGTAGTTTGCTTGGTCCTTGGACCACTTGGGGACACTTTCAAAGTTTTCCCAATTTTTCGCACTGACTGACCTTCATTTCTTAAAGTAATGATGGCCACTTGTTTTTCTTTACTTAGCTGCTTTTTTCTTGCCATAATAGAAATTCTAACAGTCTATTCAGTAGGACTATCAGCTGTGTATCCACCAGACTTCTGCACAACACAACTGATGGTCCCAACCCCATTTATAAGGCAAGAAATCCCACTTACTAAACCTGACAGGGCACACCTGTGAAGTGAAGACCATTTCCGGTGACTACCTCTTGAAGCTCATCAAGAGAATGCCAAGAGTGTGCAAAGCAGTCATCAAAGCAAAAGGTGGCTACTTTGAAGAACCTAGAATATAAGACATATTTTCAGTTGTTTCACACTTTTTTGTTAAGTATATAATTCCACATGTGTTAATTCATAGTTTTGATGCATTCAGTGTGAATGTACAATTTTCATAGTTATGAAAATACAGAAAAATCTTTAAATGAGAAGGTGTGTCCAAACTTTTGGTCTGTACTGTACGTTGTAACCTTCAAGAGGCTAACAAAAAATCCAAGAGGTACTTTGACAGGAAACGTCAAGAGGTTTTGTTTACGGTTGGTGACATGGTTTGGTTGTCCTCAAAGAATCTGCTGTTGAGGATTCCTTCTAAGAAATTGGGCCCGAAGTTTGTAGGGCCGTTTAAGGTGCTTCAGATAGTTAACCAATCTGCCGTTAGGTTGGAGGTTCCTACCTCCTGTAAGATTAATCCGGTGTTTCATGTTTCCTTTTTGAAAAAAGCTGATGTTTCTGATCGGGACGCCACTGTCTCTGTTCCTCCCGTGGTGGAAGACGGTGAATATGAAATTTCTCACATTCTTAATTCTAGATGGCATAGAGGGAGATTGCAGTATCTCGTCGCTTGGAAAGGTTTCGGTCCCGAGGATAACTCCTGGGTAAGGGCGGATGATGTCTCTGCTCCTAGACTTGTCGGAGCGTTTCACAGGAGGTTTCCTGATAGACCTGGGCCTGGAGGATCCGGAGGATCCTCATAGAAGAGGGGGTACTGTTAGAACCCTCCTGTTAGTCTTTTTTCTATTTTGTTGGTCACATGACTTTCTGCCTATATAATCCAGCTTCGCCCTTCTGGCTTTGCTGGACTTCAGTGTTACATTTACTCTTAAGCTAGCCAGGTGCTTTGTACCTATCTCTGTAGTGTAGCTCCCCGAGGGTTTGGCCGCTACAGGGGTATTGCACCTCAAACCAGAGGTGTGATATCCCACTCCCGGGTAAGGATGGAGTGTAGACCAAGACTCGGTAGGCTGCATGCATCACACACACCCCATTTCCGAGGGACAGCTCAACGGTGCTCCCACTAGACAGAAGTGCAGGCACGACAGCATCTGTCCCTGGCTGGAGTGGGGAGGGGGAAGGAAAACCCAGTGATGTAGGGGCATAGGTAGGAGCCCATTGGTTGCAAGTCACCTGGGCTCATACACAGAGAGGGAGGTATATAAGGTGGGCACCATCTTAGAACAGTGTTCAGTCTGAGAGAGGAAGTGACAGAGCAGGGCCTCTGTGGAGCTCTGCTCTGGAGGCGGGCCTAGCCTGTGAGGCCAGCCAGCACTGAAAGAAGAGCTGTTCAGACAGTCAGTGCAGAGAGAAGAGGAGTTCAGCCAGAGAGGGCTGACAGGGAGCTGCGGCTCAGTCTGCGCCCAGCTCCACGAGGCAGGCCTAGAGTGAAGGCCAGAGCCAGAGGAGAGGAACAGAAACAGCAAGGAACAGGAACAGAAAGGAAAGGAAGAAAGGAACAGAACACCCAGAGAGGCCCAGAGACACGAAGGCAGAAGGAACCCCAAAGGCCCAGGAGATTGCGGGTGACGGGTTGGCAGAACAGGGTACCGGATCCCAAGTTGGTGGAGGCGACTAATCCTCAACCAAGGACCGGCGGTCGCGATCATATCTTGGTGCGACCCCTCACTACACCTACTAGAAAAGCATACCACATAGGGTCAGGGAGGTGAGCACGAAGCCCTCCCAAGAGAAGGCCCGCGGGAGCTGGACAGACGTAGTGTCACTGGTGGGGCACGGCCAGAGAAAGGAGTAGAAGGGAGTCCTGTGACACACTCTGGAATTGCCTGGGGGTTGACCGAGCCCCCCCCCTGCCTGGTGGACGCAGCACGGCTTGGGCAGTCATTGCCCGCGGAATGACTTGGGACATAAAGAACTGTGAGTAAAGAACTTGAACTGCAACCCCACGTCTCTGTGCTTCATCGCCGCACCAGCACGACTAGTGCTGGGACGCCCGTGCACCATCACTCGCATCATCCACATTCTCTGCCCTGGGGCTGCACTCTTCCCGTGGGGAGTCACACTACCTCAGCTGCATACACCATCAGCCCTAGCGGTCTGCCTTGCAGCGGCGGTCCGCACTGACCGCAATCCACGGGTGGCGTAGTCGGACAATTAACCTAAAACCCATAAAAGACTGCCATCGGCCTGACCACCCTGAGCCACGGGACCGGGCCACCGCCACGGATACTACAACCCCCCAGAAGCCCGGTTCCGGGTGCCCCTCGGCCCAGGGGGCGAGTCAGTAGTTTGCTTGGTCCTTGGACCACTAGTACTTTTTGTTTGTCTTTTCTCTGCTACATTTTCTGCTAGGATGTGTCCAACTATTTCCCAGTCCTTAGTTCTTGTAGGGACCCCTCCCTTATATCTATAGGTCTGCGTTCAGACTAGCCGAGGACTTAGGCGGGTCTGTTCACAAGGAACAGGTCCCCCGCTGCATCGTAGGGAATCAGCTTAGTCCTATTGTAGGGACAGTCTTCCTATCTTTCCTTAGTGCTTGTAGTAGTTCATAACAGTAACGAGTGCGACATGTTCCCATTAGAAAGGAGAGAGTCTGCTATACAGTTATAGGGTATACAGCGAGTCCAACGGCTGACCAAATTTAGATAAAAACCCCACTAAGAAACTAAAGACACATAGAGCAGGGCCACAGTAACGACAAATTCCCATTAGAAAGGAGAGAGTCTGCTATACAGTTATAGGGTATACAGCGAGTCCAACGGCTGACCAAATTTAGGAAAAAACCCACTAAGAAATTAAAGACACATAGAGCAGGGCCACAGTAACGACAAATTCCCATTAGAAAGGAGAGAGTCTGCTATACAGTTATAGGGTATGCAGTGAGTCCAACGGCTGACCAATTTTAGGAAAAACCCCACTAACAATTTAAAGAGACATAGAGCAGGGCCACAGTAATGACAAATTCCCATTAGAAAGGAGAGAGTCTCCCATTTTGTTGGCCTATGCAGTGAATGCAAGGGCTGCCAAAAATTTGGAGGCTCTTCAATGCCCCTTGGAAGAGACGTGGAGGAGGGCCTCATAAAAAAATGTTCCCATTAGAAAGGAGCAGGCCTCCTATACTTGTAATGCCCATGCACTAAGTGTACCGCTGAACAGACGGTATGACAGCTGTGCAGGTAGTACCATCTATAGTGCATGAAACTAGCACCTGTCCTTCCTCCTCCTCCTCTTCCTCATTGTCACCCTATCCACGTTGGGATGAGATGAGGCTTGGCTGTGTGTAATCACCCTGTATGGTTCCTTGATCCATCTCATCGTGCTCCGCCTGCAATGCATCCTCTTTGATTGTGAGCAGAGAGCGTTTCAGTAGACAGACAAGCGGGATGGTGACGCTAATTATGGCGTCATTGCCGCTCACCATCTTGGTGGAGTCCTCAAAGTTTTGGAGGATACATATGTCTGACATCCATGTCCACTCCTGAGGTCTTATGTGTGGAGTCTGAACTGAATACCGACTGCCTTGATGATGCTGGTACTCAACAACTGCCCTCTACTGCTCACAAATCCTTCCCAACATCTGCAGTGTAGATTACCAATGCGTTGGGACATCACACACCAGTCTGTGAGCCGGAAGCTGCAAACGTTGCTGAAACACGGCAAGGGCGGCGGAAGCTGTAGCTGACTTTCTAAAATGGGCACACAGACAACGTACTTTAACAAGCAGATCCAGCAGCTCTGGGTAGGATTTGAGAAACCGCTGAACCACGAGGTTAAGCACATGGGCCAGGCATGGTACGTGTGTGAGCTCGCCTCGCCTCAGAGCCGCCACCAGGTTCTGGCCATTGTCACACATGACCATGCCTGGCTGTAGGTTCAGCGGTGTGAGCCACAGATCTGCCTGCTCTTTCAGAGCTGTCCACAACTCTTCAGCATTGTGCGGTTTGTCACCTAAGCATATTAGCTTCAGCAAAGCCTGTTGCCGCTTGGCAGAGGCAGTGCTACAGTGCTTCCAGCTTGTGACTGATGTGGTCATTTCGGAGATGGAGGCTGAAGAGGAGGAGAAGGCTGAGGAGGATGAGGTGCAGGAGCTGTAAACCGTGGGGGCAACCCTGATTGACCTAGGGCCCGCAATCCTTGGCGTCTTGAGGACGTGTTCCGTCCCAAGGTCCAACTGGGTCCCGGCTTCCACTAAGTTAACCCAGTGTGCCGTCAGCGAGATGTACCGTCCCTGCCCATAAGCACTTGTCCACGTGTCCGTGGTTAGGTGGACTTTCCCGGTAACTGCGTTGTTGAGGGCACGGCTCATGTTTTGGGACACGTGCTTGTGTAATTCGGGGATGGCAAACCGGGAGAAATAGTGGCGGCTGGGGACCGAGTACCGAGGGACGGCCGCCGCCATCAGGTTGCGGAATGCTTCCATCTCCATGAGCCTAAAATGCAACATTTCGAGTGCAAGCAGTCGTGAAATGTGAGAATTTAGTAGTGTGGCCTGTGGGGCATTGGCTGCATATTTGTGCTTGCATTCCAAGGACTGGGGTATGGACAACTGAATGCTGCGCTGGGACAAGGACATGGACGTGCTTCCTGATGCTGCTACTTGAGAGTGTGCAACGACAGGTGAAGGGCAGGAGGTAGCTTCGCATGCACAATGGACAGGGGATTGGCTTTCATGTACAACAGCGGAAGAAGCAATGGTGCCTCCTGCAGACATTGTTCCTGGACCCTGGGGTTTGGCCGACAAAGTCGGGAGCTTTGCTGACATGTGCCTGATCATGCTGGTGGTGGTCAGGCTGGTTGTTTTGCCACCCCTGCTGATGCTGGCCTGGCAGGTGGTGCAAATGGCCTTTTTGGGGTTATCGGCAGAGTCTTTAAAAAACAACCAGACTTGGGAAGACCTAACAGTTGTACTGGCAACTTCCTTTGTGTTGGTTTTACGGGGAACGGTTGCCTGACTTCTGTCTGCTGCCACCAAACTGCTTCTTCCTGCCTGTTGGTGTGCTCTGCCTCCCTCCCCCTGTGTGCTGCAGTCTTCGCTCTACATATCCTCTTGCCGGGTGGGTCAGTTACTATATCATCCACCACCTCGTCTTCCACTTACGCACCCTGGTCCTCCTCCTGACTTTCTGGCAATTGTGTCTCATCAACGTCCACCTCTTGTGACACATTCCCACCGTCGCCTTCGTGTGACCGTGGCTGCTCAAATATTTGGGCATCGCTACACGCGATCTCCTCTTGCACCGCTTCAAGTGGACCAGGCGAGAGGCCCGAATCTATAAATGGAAAAGTGAACATCTCTTCGGAGTGTCCAAATGTGGGATCAGTCGTCTCTGGGTACTCGGCATGGTGGGAGGAAAGAGGATCAGGGTGAGGAATATGCGGTCCAGACTCACGGCTACTGAGACTTGACCGTGTGGAAGATAGGGTGGTGGTGGTGGCTAAGTGACTGGAAACATTATCCGCTATCCAACCAACAACCTTTTGACACTGCTCTGGGTTCAATAGTAGTGTGCTGCGGTCCCCTAGAAATTGGGACAGGAATCTCAGTCGAGAAGATGTGTGTGGCACAATTTCAGCTTGCCCACGGCCTTGTCCTCGGCCTCTGCATGCACCATTACCATCACGTCCAGTTCCCTGTCCCTTGCCACATGCCTTGCCCATTTTAAATGGAGGACAGTATCTTCCACGCTCTCTACAAATGACTGAGTTTGTAGCGAACTTATATGTGATCCGTGTGACAGAGAAAACAGAGTTTCAAATACCTGGCCTGTAGGTAAGTATTTTTAACAGCAAACTGCTGTGAATTGCTTCACTGACACACTAAAGGGAATTTTTAATGGAGGCCAGAAATGGCAGTATTTTCTGACAACGTATATGTGATCCGTGTAACGGAGAAAACACAGTTTTAAATAGCTGGATTTCTAGCGCTGTAATATGGAAAGGACCTGGCTGTATTCTGCAGTGCCAACAAGCAAATGGCGCAGAAAAACGGTGTTCTCTGGATTGCTTTTTAAGCAAATAATGAGGTTTAAGATCCAAAGAAAAGTATTCCTGGCCCCTGAGACCTGGGCCTTTGTATAGAAATATCTAACAGCAGCAGCAGAAGGCAGAATTGGAATGGGGCCTCTTGTGCTATATGCACTGCAGTCTGCTATATACACTGCCTGCCTATACACCCTGCCTGCCTGATATCTCTGCAGATGGATTAGTCCTCAGAAGGACTGTTTGTTAAGATGGATATGTGTAATGTACGGTTTTTCTACCTACACTACCTAATACACAAGCAAATCTCTCCCTGACGCAGCAGCACCTCTCCCTACACTGTCTGATTCCGGAGTGACTGTGACGAACATGGCGGCGCCAGGTCTGATATAGACCCGATGACGCTATGTGGCCAGCCAATCACTGTAATGCCACAACCAACATGGCTACGGCATTACAGTGAGTGGCAGGCAATCCTTGCATGTTCATTGGCTCTGTAAAGAGCGCCAAACATGCAGGGAGGAGACCCGAGCTCCCGCCGAGCAACCGCGGAAATACTCGGCGAGCGCCGAGCATCTCAAGCAGTGAGATGCTCGGGCGAGCACTGAGCAGTAGCGAGCATGCTCTCTCATCACTAGCTATAATTCCATCAGCGGCATTAAAAACCCGCTCTGACAAAACGCTAGCGGCAGGGCAGACCAGGACCTCCAAGGCATAGAGATCCAGTTCATACCACATGTCCAGCTTAGATACTGTAAGGCAGCGCTAGTCATCATACTGGGGGTAACTCGCTTCGCTGCGTCAATCAGTGCACACGTGCAATGTCTTTACGTTTTTCACACAGTGTTGCAGTTTATTATGGCACTTCATAAACCGCTGTTCACACACAGTTCATCTTAGTCCGCCACCGGCATGTTTACACACATAAACACAATGTTCATGAGCCAAGTGGCACACCGGCCCACTTGCTCCAGGGTACAGCTTACGGCAAGGTAATAAAGTAGCAATGTTCGTATCACAATGTCCATATAGCACAGGGTATTACCTTTGCCGGGTATAGCTGTCTCAGTCCGTTACTCTGCCACCACTGTGGCTCTGCGGCTTCCCAGGTGGGGGTCTCCAGCCGTCGTTCCGTCTAAGGCTACTGGTATGTCTCCACTCACATCCAGCCTGCGCCTTTCAGGACTCTTCCACAAGCCGGCTTTCCCTCAAAGGCCACTGACATCCATGCACCGGATCCAGGCTTGGCCTTTCAGGCTGCCAGGCTTCACTCTCGGTCTCACTAGGCCTCTCACAAACGGTGTCATGGTATCCCACACACATGGGGAACAGGCCTCACGCCTCACACCGAACACACCTGTCTCAAATTAAGCAGGTTTATATATGCTGTGCACAGACAGCCACATACTGACAGGACCTTGCTGATGTCACAGTCATGTGATCAGTCAGCTGTGTGTATAGGTCCTGTGTGCTGTCCCAGTCATGTATACAGAGCTTTACTGTGCATGCAGGACCTGGGTGATGTCACAGTCATGTGACCAGTCAGATAAAGGGGAAGGTACATGGTCTGGTAAGCACATCCTGGACCATTTACAGTAATGCTAGCAACCTGCTGCATTACAATACCCAATAATTATAAGGCTCAGAGGAATCACAGAGGACGTTGGTATGGTTGGCAAGGTACTCCCTCACCATCTTCCAAAACTTTTCCTTCCTTGGGAGAGTACCCCATGCCTCAGGACCTGTGCGATGGTAGGGTCTGAGAAAACTGTCCCAGAACTTTGATTGTGTTCCTCTGCCTCTGCTGGATTGCATTTGTGTCTCTCTCGCCTGTACTGCTTGGTTGTCCAACGAACTGTGACCTATGCGGCCAGAGTTTTCAGATGGGAATTTTTTTAATAATTCCGCAACAAGGGCCTTCTCGTACTGCACCATTTTATTAGGCCTGCAAGGGAATAAGAGACAGAAAGTTCTCCTTGTAGTGTGGGACTAGAAGTGTCACCAACCAGTAATGACTGTTACCTAAAATTTGGACAACGCGAGGGTCACGGGAAAGGCAGCGTAACATAAATTCAGCCATTTGTGCCAGACTGCTAACAGGCAAGACTTCCGTGTTCCCACCAAAAGGACAACTGACCATACCCTCCTCCTCCTCCCTGTCCTGAGGCCATCCACGCTGAACAGACGGTATGACAGTTGTGCAGGTAGAACCGTCTATAGCGCAGGAAATTAGCTCCTGTTCTTCCTCCTCCTCCTCCTCCTCTTCCTCATTGTCACCCAACTCATGTTGGGATGAGATGAGGCTGGGCTATGTGGAATCACTCTTTTTGGTTCCTTGCTCCATCTCATCGTGCTCCACCTGTAATGCCTCCTCTTTAATTGCGAGCAGAGAGCATTTCAGAAGACAGGGAAGCGGGATGGTGACGCTAATTATGGCGTCATCGCCGCTCACCATCTTGGTGGAGTCCTCAAAGTTTTGGAGGATGGTACATATGTCTGACATCCATGTCCACTCCTGAGGTTTTATGTGTGGAGTCTGACGTGATTACCGACTGCCTTGTTGATGCTGGTAGTCAACAACTGCCCTCTTCTGCTCACAAATCCTTCCCAACATCTGCAATGTAGAGTTACAACGTGTGGGGACATTGCAGATCAGTCGGTGAGCCAGAAGCTGCCTACGCTGCTGTAGCATGGCAAGAGCGGTTGAAGCTGTAGCTGACTTTCTAAAATGGGCACACACATGGCGTACATTGACAAGCAGATTCGGGTAGGTTTTGAGAAACCGCTGAACCACGAGGTTAAGCACATGGGCCAGGCATGGTACGTGTGTGAGCTCGCCTTGCCTCAGAGCCACCACCAGGTTTCGGCCATTGTCACACACGACCATGCCTGGCTGTAGGGTCAGCGGTGTCAGCTACAGATCTGCCTGCTCTTTCAGAGCTGTACAAAACTCTTCAACGTTGTGTGGTTTGTCACCTAAGCATATTAGCTTCAGCACAGTCTGTTGCCGCTTGGCAGTGCTTCCTGCTTGCGACTGATGTGGTCATTTCAGAGATGGAGGCTGAAGAGGAGAAGGAGGTGCAGGGGCTGTAGAATGTGGGGGCAACCCTGATTGACCTAGGGCCAGCAACTGGGTCCCAGCTTCCACTATATTAACCCAGTGTGCCGTTAGCGAGATGTACCGTCCCTGCCCACAAGCACTTGTCCACGTGTCCATGGTTAGGTGGACTTTCCCAGTAACTGCGTTGTTGAGGACACCGCTAATGTTGTGGGACACACGCTTGTGTAATGCGGGGACGGCACACCGGGAGAAATAGTGGCGGCTGGGGACAGAGTACTGAGAGACGGCCACCGTCATCAGGTTGCGGAATGTTGCCGTCTCCACAAGCCTAAGAGGCAACATTTCGAGCGCAAGCAGTCGCGAAATGTGGTAATTTAGTGGTGTGGCCTGTGGGGCGTTAACTGCGTATTTGCGCTTGCGTTCCAAGGACTGGGGTATGGACGACTGAACACTGCGCTGGGACAAGGCCGTGCTTGCTGATGGTGCTAGTTGAGAGTGTGCATGACAGGTGCAGGGCAGGAGGCATCTTCACATGCACTATGGACAGGGGATTGGCTTGCATGCACAACAGCGGAAGAAACAGTGGTGTCACCCGCAGACACTTCCTGGACCCTGAGGTTCGGCCCACAAAGTCGGGTGCTTTGCTGCCATGTGCCTGATCATGGTAGTGGTCAGGCTGGTAGTTTTGCTACCCCTGCTGATGCTGGTCTGGCAAGTGGTGCAAATGACCTTTTTGGGGTTATCGGCAGAGTCTTTAAAAAACAACCAGACTTGAGAAGACCTAACAGTTGTACTGGCAACTTCCGTCGTGTTGGTATTACGGGGAGCGGTTGCCCGTTTTCTGTCTGTGGCCACCACACAGCTTCTTCCTGCCTGTTGGGGTGCTCTGCCTCTCTCCCCCTGTGTGCTGCTGTCCTCGCTTTGCATGTCCTCCTGCCAGGTTGGGTCAATTACTATATCATCCATCACCTCGTCTTCCACTTCTGCACCCTGGTCCTCCTCCTGACTTTCTGGCAATTGTGTCTCATCATCGTCCACCTCTTGTGACACTTTCCCACCGTCTCCTTTGTATGACCGTGGCTGCTCAAATATTTGGGCATCGCTCTATGCGATATCCTCTTACCCTGCTTCAAGTGGACCAGGTGAGAGGCCCGAATCTTTAAATGGAAAAGTGAACAGCTCTTCGGAGTTTCAAAGTGTGGGATCAGTCGTCTCTGGGCACTCGGCATGGTGGGAGGAAGGAGGATCAGGGTGAGGAATATGCAGTCCAGACTCACGGCTACTGAGACTTGACCGTGTGGAAGGCTCTGTGTTCAATAGTGGTGTTCTGCGGTCCCCTATTAATTGGGACAGGAAGGTCAAGCGAGAAGATGTGGGTGTTTGTTATGGCACAATTTTAGCTTGCCCATGGCCTCGGCCTCTGCATGCACCATCACCATCACGTCCAGTTCCCCATCCCTTGCCACGCTCCTTCCCCATTTTAAATGGAGGACAATATCTTCCACGCAAATGGCTGAATTTGGAGTGAACTTATATGTGATCCATGTGACGGACAAACCACAGTTTTAAATAGCTGGCCTGTAGGTAACTATTTTTAACAGCAAACTGGTGTCAATAACTTCACTGACACACTGAAACAAAATTTTGATGGAGGCCAGAAATGGCTGAATTTGGAGCGAACTTATATGTGATCCGTGTGACGGACAAAACACAGTTTTAAATAACTGGCCTGTAGGTAACTATTTTTAACAGCGCCGACCTCGTGTCAATAAGTTCACTGACACACTGCAACAAAATTTCAATGAAGGCCAGAAATGGCAATATTTTCAGCGCAATTATATGTGATCCGTGTGACCGGCAAACCACGGTTTTAAATAGCTGGATTTTTAGCGCAGTAATATGGAAATGACCTGGCTGTATTCTGCAGTACCAACAAGCAAATGGCGCAGAAAACGGTGTTCTCTGGATTGCTTTTTAAGCAAATAATCAGGATTAAGATAAAAAAGAAAATTATTCCTAGCCCCTCATACCTGGGGCTATTTCTACAAATATCTGTAAAATCACCAGCAGACAGAACTGGAATGCCTGCCTAGCACTGATATCTCCGCAGTTGGATTAGTCCTCAGAAGGACTGTTAGTTGAGATGGATATGTAGAGAATCTTGTAGAATACCTACACTAACTAATAAACAAGCAAATCTCTCCTTAGCTCAGCAGCACCTTTCCCTACACTGACTGATTGTGGAGTAGACTGTGACAAGCACGGCGGCGCCAGGTCTGATATAGACATGATGACGCTGTGCGGCCAGCCAATCACTGTAATGCCACAACCAACATGGCTGTGGCATTATAGTGTGTGGAAGACAATGCCTGCATGTTGATTGTCGCTCTAAAGAGCGCCAAACTTGCAGGGAGGGGACCCGAGCTCCCGCCGAGCAACCCCGGAAAAATTCGGTGAGCGGTGAGATGCTCGGGCGAGCACCGAGCAGTAGCGAGCATGCTCGCTCATCACTACAAACTATTTCATGCTGAAGGGAGAGACCCCCCTGTGATGACATCACAGGGGCTGGGCTCCACCCTTCAGATTTGTATTAAAAACCTGTTTTTTAGGATAACTCATTGCGCGTTGATCCCAGAAGCCAAAAAGTGATATCATATTTTCTATTATGATTTTACCTTCATTTAGAGACCACGCATCGCATAGTTGCAGTCTGCTATTCTGGTGTTTTTGCGCTACACCTCTACGTAGCGTTTTTCAGCGACAGAAAAATATCCCTATCATTCCCTAGCTGGTCCTACCGCTAAAAATATGGGTCTCGTATGGGACTTCAGTTATTCCATATTTCATATTGGAGTTGGCGTGTCTATATATTTCTTTTTGAAGCTCAGTAAGCAAGCTTTCCCAGTTACACGCAAATTATTGTAATCCTGCCACTAATTACCCCCCTGCGTCTGCCAGGGACAAGATGCTCGCATTTGAACTAAGTTATAACACTTCTTGGCTGGCATTTGTTTGTGTAAGTTATTTTGGCTGTGGGTGATAATTTGCAGGGAGACACTGTAGATTGTCATCTCTGGACTGTCAGCTCTCAAAAGATGGATAAGGGAGGGGTGAAGAGAGGCTTGGGAGAAATGGTCAATATCTATGACAAGGGGAGAAAACTATTTTCAATATTCCTCAATATTTCCCTGACATCTCCCCCTCTTTGAGGTGGCGTGGGGGGTGACTTACAGGTCACCCCTTAAGCCCACCTCCTGGTCCACCCTTCCTGCCTATCCGACAAGCCGTGGACCCAACTTGCCCACCACCCTGACCGACTGGGGATCCAGCTTTCCGATCACCCTGACCGGTTCGGTATACATTTTCCCCACACCTCTGACAGGCTATGGGAACCTTCCTCCCCTACTCCTGACAGACATGGGAACACATCTTCCTGTTACCCTGCCTGGTTATGGGGCCTATCTTTTTACCTGTCATTTTTACCCTGGTAGCTGTGCTCCCCATGGGGCAGCTACGATCGGCCATGTCACAGTCTGTCATAAAATTGGTCAGAGGCACGGTACCACTTCCCATATGTTCCCTATGTTTCTCCCCATCCATCCTCATCACCTCTGGAGCCGTGCTAGTCATGGGGCAGCTACGGGTTCAAAAAATGCACACCAGGACGCAGCCGGCCCCCTTTTGTGAGAAGGAGGTAACACAGGTGCAGAATGCTGAAAACAATCACTCTCAACCTCTCACTGGAGGAGCGACTGCCCAGCATTAAAACTGCGCAAGATGAGACTTGCAATAGGGTGCAATTCACACAATTGCGGCACCGTGCCTGCTCAGCATCCAGATTTCTTTTTGAAGCTCGGGAAGCAAGCTTTCCCAGTTACACGCAAATTATTGCAATCCTGCCACTAATTACTCCCCTGCGTCTGCCAGGGACAAGATGCTCGCATTTGAACTAAGTTATAACACTTCTTGGCTGGCATTTGTTTGTGTAAGCTATTTTGGCTGTGGGTGATAATTTGCAGTGAGACACTGTAGATTGTCATCTCTGGACTGTCAGCTCTCAAAAGATGGATAAGGAAGGGGTGAAGAGAGGCTTGGGAGAAATGGTCAATATCTATGACAAGGGGAGAAGACTATTTTCAATATTCCTCAATATTTCCCTGACACAGGCCTGTAATTTACTAATATTATTCTACACAGATGTAGCACCCCGAGGGTTCGGTTGCTACAGAGGTATTGCATCTCATCCAGATGTGCGATATCTCACTTCCAGGTAAGGATGGAGAATGGATCAGGACCCTGACACCTGCATGCATTACACCACATTTCCGGGGGGCAGGGCGACCGATATGCTCCAAGCAGAACATGACAGTCCCTGTCCCTGGTTGGAGTGGGGGGGGGAACACCGAGGAAGGGGGGACCCTGTAGTGCAGGAGCAGGGAGGAAGTAGTTCCTGGATGCACTGTAAGGAGGTATAAAAGGGAGGAGCCATCTTAGAGCAGTGTTCAGTTCAGTGTTGAGTCTGAGGAGAGAGGTGACAGGGAGCAGGGGCTCTGCACGAGCTCTGCTCCAGAGGCGGGCCTAGTAAAGAGGCCAGAGCCTGGAGGAAGCAGGAGGAAGGAAGAGGAGCGGAGGAGCTCCAGGAACAGGGAACGAAGGGATCCCAGGGGCATGGACCGGCGAGTCGCCACCGCACGCCCGAATCTACCTGAGTGGAGGGGTCAGGCCAAAGGGGGAGACCGGTCCCCAAAACTAGTGGAGGCAGGGAACTACCCTCAGCTAGAAACCGGAGGCTGTGACATTTCATGTGGCACAGCCCCTTGCCATACCCGTTAGGAAGGCACCACATAGGGTCAGGGAAACGGAGGCCAACGTTTGCCCGCCAAGGCCCGAGGCAGCTGGACAGAAGCGTGGTCACTGGTGGGGTACGACAGGCCAGAGGAAGGACACATAAAGGGGGTCCTGTGAAACACTCCGGAGATATCTGGGAGTCGGCCGAGCCCCTCACCTGGTGAGCACAGCGCGACGTGGACAGCCGTTACGTGCAGAAGTGGTCTGGATAATAAGAACTGTGAGTAAAGACCCTGGACTGCATTATAGAGACTCTGAGTCATTATTCCCGCGCACCACCATCACCCCCAACATCTACACTTGCTGCCCTGAGGCTATACTCCTCCCGTGGGGAGTTATACTACACTCTGCTGCACCCACAACACCAACCTCAGCGGTCTGCCCTGCAGCGGCGGTTCACTCTGACCGCAATCCACGGGTGGCGTAGTCGGACATTCGGAATAGATAGACGGCCATTTGGTTTGACCACCCTGAGCCACGGGAGCGGGTCACCGCCATGCAAGGACTACAACCCCCAGCATTCATCCTAAAAGGCCCGATTCCGGGTTCCGCACGGCCCAGGGGGCGCGTCACAGAGACCTAGTGTGAATAGCTTGACCGACACACTGCAACGAAATGGAAGGCAGAAATGGCTGTTTTTGGAACACTGTTATATGTGATATGTCTGACAGAGAACCACAGTTTTAAATAGTAGACCTGTAATTTACTAATACTATTCTTCGCTACAGTAGAATTTGTAGAATTTGGAACAACACCTCTTCCACTACAGCCCAGCGAGTAGATGGAGAGGCCCAATCAGGATTCTCCACATTTCAAAAAATTAGAGCCTAAACCCACCAAAGTGGCATCAATTTCAGTACAGTACAAATTGTAGAATTAGGATCGAAACCTCTTCCCCTACAGCCATCCCATTAGATGGGAGATCCTATCAGGATTCCCCACATTTCCAAAAATTAGTGGCAGACACCAGCAAAGTGGCATCAATTTCACCAGAGTAGAAATAGTTTAATGGAGACCGAAACCTCTCCCATTACAGCCAACCCAATAGATGGAAACCCAATCAGGATTCCACACATTACCAAAAATTAGTGGCAGACACCAGCAAAGTGGCATCAATTTCACTACAGTAGAAATTGTAGAATGAGGAACGACACATTTTCCCCTAAAGCCAACCCAGTATATGGAGACTCAATCAGAAGTGTTTACATTTCCCTAAATTAGGGCCAAACACCAGCAAAGTGGCATCAACTTCACCAGAGTAGAAGTAGTTTAATGGAGATAGAAACCTCTTCCACTACAGCCAACCCAGTAGATGGAGACCCAATCAGGATTCTCCACATTTCCAAAAATTAGTAGCAGACACCAGCAAAGTGGCATTAATTTTACTACAGTAGAAATTGTAGAATTAGGAACCAAAACCTCTTCCACTAAAGCCAACCCAGCAGATGGAGACTCAATCAGGAGGGCACCATCCTCTCCAGTCATTCACCACATGTCAGACTAGTACTCTGTTGTGCAGGTGCACAAGCTGGCCTAAAAAATGTGTGAAAGGACTCACAGAAATTGCTTCTGCCACTTACACTACTGCTGCTGCTAATATTTTGGCGTTGACTAATTGACGTGCCGGAGGTTGGAAGTGTAGAGCTGCGATGAACTCTGTGTGCCTCACTGCTGACTTGGGGAAAAAATATCTTAAAGTTGTGTAAAAGCGTGTTTCGATACTCCGGCATTCGTGGGTCCCTTTCCAGGGTGGGAAGCATCTGGCAAAATGTACTCTTATAATGTGGATCTAACAGAGTGGCAACCCAGTCGTCAGCACTATTTTGAATCATAACTATATGGGGATCATGTTGCAGATAGTGCAGCAAGAACTCATATGTCGGCCTCTTTCTTGAGGTTCAAGCCCATGTTGTGTTGGTGGCTTGGTAATTGTGATGCTTGTTTCCTCCATCTCCTCCCGCCAAACACGAACAGAGAAGGGATGATTATCCTTTTCATGTTCTGACTTTTGCTCGCCCATCACCTCTTCCTCTTTCATTTGTTCCTCGCCTTCACTAACACCCTCACTAACAGTTTTTCTGGTATCGCCAACCCCCTTCGATCGCAGTGAACAACCCTCCCTTGGCACCCTGAGATGTCCCCTAGTGTATGACGTTAGTAACAGAAGAAAGTATTTTTTTAGTGTGGATGAGGCCTGTATAACAAATGAGATATGCTTCGAACAATTTCAAACTGAGATGCCCCCTACTGTATCACATTAGTAACAGAAGAAAGTATTTTTTTTATTGTGGATGAAGCCTGTATAACATACAAGATATACTCCAACTAATTCAAACTGAGATATCCCCTGCTGTATAACGTTAGGAATCGAAGAAAGTATTTTTTGACTGTGGATGAGATCTGTATAACATAGAATATATGCTCCAAGATATTTCAAACTCAGATCTAGCTTGCTGTATCACATTAGTCACAGTAAAAAATTTATTTATTTACTCTGCATAAGCTCTGAAAACAGCTGAAGTTCACCGCCACTAACATAGTAGCTGACGTATAGCAAAGTGTATGACGTTTGTGACACAAAAAAATCTTTGGTGGACTGTGGCTAGCAACAGAAAAAATCTACTTTTTGACTCTGAAAACAGCTGAATTTCACCGCCACTAAAAGCACTAGGTGGCTTATAGCAGAGTGTAACACGTCTGCGACACAAAAAAATCTTTGGTGGACTGTGGCTAGCAACATAAAAAATATAACACAGCTTGCACTATCACAATAGCAAATGAAAAAAAAAGGTTTTTTGTGCTCTGCACTCAGAAGCTCTGCACTGACAAGCTCTTCAGACAGTTGAATTTCAACCCGACAAAATCAAAAAGTGGCCTACAAGGGCTTGCTTGCTTTATCACATTAGCAAGTGCAAAAATAGATTGAAGGTCCGCATGGAGCACAGACAGTACAAGCGGTGCACAACACTGTTCTATGCCATAGGCCCTGCTCTTTCTGTCAGAATCTCAGTAATTGCACAAAAACAAAAAAAAAAGGGGCTGCAAGGTCGATTGAACAGGTACACAACACAGGACTTATCTACACTATCTGACTTCCACAGAAGCGCCCATCTATCTAGCTAATATCTCTCATTACACAGGACAGAGCACACTCAGCAGCGTCTATCTCCTTCAGTGACATGCATAAAATGGCGCTGAGGAAACATGGCCCGTTATTATATGGAGAGGACATGTGATTTCAGCAGCCAATTGCAGAAGGCCTTGTGTCTGGGACACTGTGGATGCTTCCGGCGCTCTGATTGGCTAGCCGCGCTTTCCTGACTTAAAGTTACTGCCTACAGGGAAAAAAAAAAAAAAGCGTGTCGGTGATCTGACCTGTTCTGAGCTATCACCAGCCCCCTCACCCATCTGCCACGTCGCCCCGCTCATCATACACAAGCACTATGCTAGCAAAACAGTAAAAAATCCTGTAGTTGGCCCACAATCACGTAACCACGGAAATTCGCCGAACGTTACCGATTTTACCGAATTTAACAAATTTTGCTTGCCTTTACGATCACGAATCTGAATGTGCCACATTCGTGTCGAACTTAAGTTTGGAGATCGGATCTCGAACATATTCACTCATCACTAATCAGGTTCAACACCCTGCTCAATGCAAGGTTCACTAAACCACCTCAGACAGGTGTCTGTCCAGCCTCTTTTTGAAGAGTTCCATTGCAGGAGAACTCACCTTCATAGAGTCATAGAAAATTTTCATTACAAAATTTTTTGTTTTACTCAAATTAGTTGATGCAGAAATGAATACACCCCACATCAAACACAAGTACATATAGTATTTTGTGTAACCTCAATGATTTTTAAGGACAGCACCGAGTCTTCTAGACATGAAATAAACAAGTTGGCGAAATATTGCAATGCCTATCTTTTTCCATTCTTCAAGAATGACCTATTTTAGAGCCTAGATGCTAGATGGAGAGTGATAACAACTTGTCTCTTCACAATTCCCCATACGTGTTCGGTTGGGCTCAGATTAGGAGACACTTGGCCACTGAAATCACTTTCACCCTGTTCTTCTTCAGAAATGAAACAGGTGTGTATTTTGGATCATTGTCATGTTGGAATGTGTACGTCTACCAAAGGCATGGAGTGATTGCAGCATCTTCTCTTTCAATATAAAGCAGTACATCTGTGAATTCATGATATCATCAATTAAATGTAGCTCCCCAACACCAGCAGCACTCATGCAGCTCCACGTCAGGACACTGCCACCACCATGTTTCACTTTAGGCACCATGCCTTTTCTAAATTCATTTTTCTAGGAGCGTAACAGTTTGCTAAGACTATGGAATTTGATGATCCCAAGATTCCCTGGGTTGCAGACCTGTACCAAGAATTCTCCAGTCAGCGTGATCAGCAAGAATTTTTTTTTTATATTTGAGGACTGTTAATACCCGACTGGATGCTCTGACCACGGACGCTTACTCCCCTCCAGCTCAAGCTGCTGAAGCTACAGCGAGTCTACCCCACCTGCGACTTATGTTCCAGGTGTTAACGTTCGTTTATCGGCTCCACTATGATAAAGCGGAGACCCTAAACAGTGCAGTGGATTCTTGAACCAGTGCACCCTGCACTATGAACTTTTGGTCCGTCAGTTCCCTACTGATCGGGTTAAGGTGGGATTACTGATGTTCCACCTTGCTGGAGAAGCCCTTACATGGATTAACCCATTATGGGAGAGAGAGGATCCTGTAACCATGGACCTACAGGCCTTCCTGGCAGGCTTCATAAAGGTCTTTGACGAATCTGATCGTCCTTCCTCCACTGCATCCTCCCTGCTCAGACCAGCTCAGGGAGAATTGTCCATCAGTCAGTATGCCATCCGGTAGATCAAGGACGAGTTGGCTGGACGTGCATTTCGACATCCCTGGACAAATTAATCTCCCTGGCAATCTGAACCGACCTCCGTTTTGAAGAGCGAACCAAAGAGGTAACTTGTGAAAGGAGACTGACATGTCTGGCTCCGTCATTCCAAAGACCACTCTTTCCTCTGCCTTCTGAAACATCCGTAATGGCCGAAGCAATGCAGGTCGATCGTGTCAGGCTGGCAGAGCAGCAACTGGAGAATGGACGTGCCAAGGGAGTGTGCTTTGGCTGCGGTAGCGGGGAGCACTTTGAGACTGTCCAAAGAGGTCTAAACTCCTAAACCTAGGGCCTGTGGTTGAAGCATCCCTAGGTGAGAGAGGAGGTTCTTCACCACTGACTTTGAATGTTTCTGTGTTCTGTGGAGGAATCCAATTCAACGAATCAGCTGTTTTTGATTTTCATACAATGGGCAGTGATGGATCAGTATCGCATTCCCGTTCGACGCCTCCTGAATCCACTGACAGTATCATCTGTTGAGGGGAAGGATCTACCTGAAATTGCTCAAGTCATCACAGAACCAGTAAAGCTACAGATTGGAGCAATCCATTCGGAGTAGATTGCTTTCTTTGTGCTTACTAACATTTTTCACCCCCTTCTCTAAGGTCTTCCATGGCTGAGAGCTCATGAGCCTGTGCTAGATTGGAAGTCTGGTGAGGTACTTCAATGGGGAGGGTCGTGTCACGAGATGTGTCTGGTTCCTGTGCTTCCGGGTGGATCGCCTGTGTTGCCATCCTCTCAGGTGGGCGATGATTCCTATGGCCGGTATCCACCTATAAGATGTATCCTGGGTGAGACCAATGTGACGATCGACCCTGTGAAGATATCTTCTAGTTCCAGGTGGTCGCAGGATGACAACGACAAGGCGGAGGTATCTTCTGAATTTCTACTGTCCATCTACCAGGAGGAGGAGTTCCAGTCCATCTTTGTGTCTTCCAAGGGGACAGTTATTCCTGTCGGATGTAGAGAGGCATGGCAAGTGAAAGTCCCTGTTTCCATATCTGCTCTGTTCTGCTCCGATGATGCCCAGCCGGAGAGAGGCATTCTGGTCTAGAAGAAGGTGGGAGATGTGACTTTCATCCCAGTGGCTCATAGTGGTCCTGATGAGAGGTCGTGGAAGTTCTGGAGGAAGAATCTGGATCCATCTTCTTGAAGAAGACGGGGCGTAAAGGGGGGGGTACTATAGAGCCATGGCCAGAGTCCCTGCATGGCGTCTCCATTCCTGACTCATGCAGGGTCGCCGGAGTACTCACCTCCCCGGTCCCGCGGCATGGTCCCCAGCGCGCTCCCTGCTTCCCGGCGTGCTCCTAGTCCTGTCACTTCCCAGTTTGCATGCCACATTGTACCAGCAGCATGTCTAGGTCGTGTGTGTGTTCCCCTGTTCTTATAGGGGCTGCACATGCACATGGTAAATGCACCCTGCAACAACTGGGAAGCATTTAGGCATATGTGTGTTCACTTGCAAAGTGCCTTCAAGCCAATAGCAGTGACATATCTTGTATAAAAGGCACCTTCCCCAAATGGGATGTGCCTGAGCAACCCCTATAGTTCAGTTAGGTGATTTGGTAGCAACTGTAGGTTACCAGGTCCCCCATCCCTGACCTGTTATAGTTGCCCGTATCCTATCTCCTGTCCCTTTATTCCAGTATAGTTGTCCCTGCTTCCGGTGACCGCTTCAGTGGTGTCCGTATCCCGAAACCGCATATGCGGTACCTGTACCCTGTGGCCGCATCTGCGGTAACCGTCAGCTATCCCGAGACCAATGTGTCTGAACCTGTCCCTGTGGCCATCCAGTTGGCATAGTCAGTACCAATCCCAGTGGCCTTCCTGCCTGCACAGTGTGAAGAAGTCCCAGTGGCCATCCTGCCCTATTGAGTATTGGAAGTTCCGTCTCTGCCCGTTGGGGTCAGCATCTACAGCCGGACACCTCCCTTGAGTGGCATTTGGCAGCTACCTGCCACACAAGCCTGACCTCACCACTAGAGGTTCCAGTGAACACCAAGGTAGCTGCTTAATCATGCCCCTCCAGGGTACGTCTGGCTCATGGCACAGTGGGTCCACGAACCACATGCGCCAGCTAGTAGCATAACAATGGACATTGCAATATTTCGCCAACCTGTTCATTCCATACCTAGAAGGCTAGGTGCCATGCTTAAAGATCATGGAGGTCATACAAAATACTGGATGTAGTAGTTTTTGATGTGGGGTGTATTTATTTTTCCTATCAACGGAAGAGGATATAAATACATGCAAGACCAAATATTATATTCACTGTCTAAACACTTGTATTAGAAAATTACATAAAATATAACCTCTATTATGCATATTAAAAACAATAGATATAAGAAAAGATAAAATATAGAAGCCTACAGGTCATCTCCCAATTGGACAGATTAACTCAATAAAAGTGACTTCCTATACCCTATTTTATTGCTATTGTGTCCCTTCCTTGCCACAGAGGTTGGCACTAGTGTTGAGCCACCCCCGTAGTGTTCGAGTTCGGTTCGGTTCGTCGAACACCCGTGTGTTTGCCGAACTGTTCGTCGAACTGTTCGTCGAACACCTTCGAACACCGTTAAAACCAATGGCAGGCAAACAAAAACACATAGAAACACATAGAAAACACCTTCAAAGGTGTCCAAAAGCTGACAAACTGCTCAGAAGACACAACTAACACATGGAAAAGTGACAAGTACATATAGTCATGCAAAAATAAAAGAGGTGGAGGAGTAAAAGGAGGGGGAGACACAGATATAGGCATGTCATGCCCTTCTAAAATCCAAAAAGTGAGAAGTCGACACGGCCAGTCCGCTCCTACCCGTGCCACCTCCGTGTCGCCGGGTTTGTGCCAGAGCCGCGGTGAACCCTGATGGCCAGCCCCCCTCTCCCAATACTGGTGCCTGTCCGCTGGTGGGTCGAGCGAGCCCCCCTGTGGTGGAGGCAGCTCTAAGCTTTTTAATTTAAATTGTCTCTCTAATTTGAATGAATACACTTTAAATCCATTTACAAGGATCTATTGGAGGGCAAGTCTCATGCCAGCAGCCGCGTAATTCCAGCTCCAGTAGCGTCCACTAAAGCTGCTGCAGTTAAAAAGCTTTTATAAGGATCGAGCTCGGCTGTCCACCGCAAGGCATCCTACTGCCAGTCCCAGCCCCTATGCCTTGGGGTGCCTCCTGATGCTCTTCACTGAGTATCCCATGGTCCCGAAGCATTTCCTTTGAAAAAATTAAGTGTCTAAACTACAGGTGGTGTAGCTTGCTTAACAGCCGGGATAATCCGCTGACTAGCAGACACTGCTACTAGGCACAAAGTATTTCCTGGGCTAGATGCAGTTAAAAATTTGTAATTAGATACTCTCGTTGGATGCTGAGAAAGCATTCCATAGAGTCTCCTGGCACGCCATATATGATTCTCTTAAAAAGCTTGGGGTAGGGGTCTAGGGGACCCTTTTATAGCCAAAATCACGGCCCTGTATCGCAATACGTCACCTAAGCTGAAGATAAATGGAACTGTAGCACCCTGAGGGCTCGGTTGCTACAGACGTATTGCACCTCACCCAGAGGTGTGATATCTCACTCTCAGGTAAGGATGGAGTGTGGATCAGGACTCGACACCTGCATGCATTACACCACATTGCCGTGGGGCAGGGCGACCAATATGCCCCTGAGATGGGCACGACAGTCCCTGTCCCTGGCTGGAGTGGGGGGAGGGAACACTGAGGAAGGGGAACCCTGTAGTGCAGGAGCAGGGAGGAAGCAGTTCCTGGGTGCATTGAGAAGGGAGTATAAAAGGTGGGCACCATCTTAGTTCAGTGCAGAGAAGTCTGAGCAGAAGTGGCAGGGAGCAGGGGCTCTGCATGAGCTCTGCTCCGGAGGCGGGCCTAGTAACAGAGGCCCAGGCCTGGAAGAGGGAGAAGGAAGGAAGAGGAGCGGAGAAGGCTCCAGGAACGAGGAATGAAGGGATCCCAGGGGTGAGGACGGGCGAGTCGCCACCGCACGCCCGAATCCACCTGCGTGGAGGGGTCAGGCCAAAGGGGGAGACCGGTCCCCGAACTAGTGGAGGCAGGAAACGACCCTCAGCTAGAAACCGGAGGCTCTGACATTTTATGTGGCGCAGCCCCTCGCTACACCCGCTAGGAAGGCACCACATAGGGTCAGGGAAACTGGCGCCAAGTTTACCAAGAGGAGGCCCGAGGCAGCCGGACAGAAGTGTTGGTAAGAAAGGCCAGACAAAGGACACACAAAGGGGGTCCTGTGAAGTGCTCCAAAGTTATCTGGGAGTTGTCTGAGCCCCTCACCTGGTGAGCACAGTACGACGTGGGCAGCCGTTACCTGCAGACGTGGTCTGGATAATAAGAACTGTGAGTAAAGGCCCTGGACTGCATCACTGACTCCGTGTCGTTACTGCTGCTGCCCTGCACCATCACCCCCATCCTCCGCATACACTGCCCTGAGGCTATACTCCTCCCGTGGGGAGTTATGCTACGCTCTGCTGCACCCACAACACCAGCCTCAGCGGTCTGCCCTGTAGCGGCGGTTCACTCTGACCGCAATCCACGGGTGGCGTAGTCGGACATTTAAACATCAAAACCACATAAATAGTTCCGCCACTGGTTTGACCGCCCTGAGCCACGGAACCGGGTCGCCGCCACGAAGACTACAACCACCAGCATCCACCAAAAAGGGTCCGGCTCCGGGTGTCCCAAGGCCCAGGGGGTGCGTCAGAACATTTTCATCACCTTTCACAATCACCAATGGGACAAGGCAGGGATGTCCTCTGTCCCCTCTCTTATACATCCTAGTGACGGAGCACCTGCTCTCATCAATTCGCCATAACCCCAATATTAGGTGGATTGAGGTGGGAGGCACCGAGTACAAGTGCTCTCTATTTGCTGATGATGTCCTAGTATATATCACTCAATCACATATATCCATCCATGCTGTTATGGCTGAAATAGATCACTTTGTTACATGGTCAAATTTTAAAATCAATGCAGCGAAGTCTGAGGCCCTCGATGTCTCCCTCCCCAAATCCATATAGGATTCCATCCAGTCCAACTTTCCCTTTGCCTGGCCCTCACAGGGTATCAAATACTTAGGAATTCCTATTCATAGAGACCTCTCCCATCTATGTTATCTTAATTTTGGGCCCTTTATTGAACAATTCCATACAGACCACGGTTGGCAAGTTAGAACTGTAAGATTCACTACGTGAACCGCTGGTGTTTTGTGGAAAAGCACATGTACACCGCGTTCCAAATTATTATGCAAAAAGTGTTTAGGAGTGATAAGGGAAGAATTTGTTTGTTTGTCAGTTAAACTCATTGATGGTGATGTGTGTCAGGGCTCTTTATATCACTGTAAGCAATTGCAGACACCTGTGCTAATTAGTTTGGCAGGTGTGTCCAATGAAAGGCAAGACTACTTAAGAAGGCTCTCTCACATTATTAAGCAGCCTACATTTTCTGCCAAAATGGGAAAGAAAAAGGATGTGTCGGCTGCTGAGAAGCAACAAATTGTGGAGTGTTTAGGTCAAGGCATGACTACAATCAACATTGTGCGATGATCAGGATGAAGTGTCTTGGCAATCAAGAAGTATGTAGCTGATTCACAGTACACACGTGTGCGTGCTGATAAGGGCAAATTGAGGACTCTTTCCTACAGGCAATTACGTCAGGTTGAAAGAGCAACGGCAAAAAAGCCTTGTCATAGCAGCAGACAAGTTTTTGAAGCTGCTTGTGCCTCCAACGTCCCCCGAACAACAAGATGCAGGGTCCTTCAGAGGTTTGCAGCTGTGCATACGCCATCCTGTCGACCTCCTCTATCCACTTCACACAAGCAGAAACGGCTCCAGTGGGCCAAACATTACATGAAGACTGATTTCAAAACTGTTTTGTTCACGGATGAGTGCCGTGCAGCGCTCGATGGTCCAGATGGATGGAGTGGAGGATGGCTGGTTGATGGACACCCCACGCAAACACGGCTACAGCGCCAACAAGGAGGAGGTGGAGTAATGTTTTGGGCTGGAATCATGGGGAGAGAGATTGTCGGCCCCTTTAGGATCCCTGAAGGCGCTAAAGATGAACTCCATAATGTATGTGGATTTTCTCAAACAGCACTTCCTGCCATGGTTCAAGAAGAAGAACCGTGTATTTCACAGCAAGATCATTTTTCTGCATGATAATGCACCATCTCATGCTGCACATAAAACATCTGCATCTCTGGCTGATATGGGCATAAAAGGGGACAAACTTATGGTGTGACCCCCATGCTCCCCTGACCTCTACCCCATTCAGAACCTTTGGAGCATCATTAAAAGGAGTGTCTATGATGGCGGGAGGCAGTTCACATCTAAGCAACAGCTCTGGGAGGGTATTCTGTCCTCATGCAAAACAATTGAAGCAGAAACCATCCAAAACCTGACAAATTCAATGGACGAGAGAGTTCAGAAGCTCCTTTCGAACAAGGGGTCCTATGTGAAAATGTAACATCACCTAGAATAAAGTTTTGAGTTGAAAACTGTTTGATTTCAGTTTCTAACAACCTGCTAATGCTTATAATTTCAAAAATGACCATTTTTTTGGTCTTTATTAAAATGAAAAGGTTGATCGAAAAGTTTGGGGGATCTAAGAGTGTGGCAACCCAGTAGTCATGATTACTTCGAATTCTGACAATATGAGGGTCATGCTGCAGGTAGTGCAGCAAGAAGGCACTTATGTGTCTTGCGCATCTCGGAGCCCCAAAATTATTTTCCGGGCTAGATGCAGCTAAAAATTATTTTTAATTTTAAATCTGGTGGAGCTTATTATAGATGGCCTAATAGGATCAGTGCTGCACACTGCTACAAAGCCCAAATTATTTTCCAGTCAAGATACAGATAAACATGATTAGTAATTTGAAAGCTTAAAACGTTTGGTAGGGTGATTTTAACCAATCATCAAGCTTTTACTCTCCCCAGGATGACACAGGGGTAGAAAAGTCGTTTCGGATCCATGATTTGTTCATCTTTATGAATGTGAGTCTGTCTACATTATCAGTGGAGAGCCGCGTGCGCTTATCTGTCAGCACACCACCAGCAGCGCTGAACACACGTTCAGACAGAACGCTGGCTGCGGGGCATGACAAGATCTCCAAGGCGTAAGTGGCTAGCTCCGGCCATTTATCCAGATTGGAAGCCCAAAAAGAGCAAGGGTCCAGTGACACAGTCGTGGCTTCAATGTTTACTTGGAGATACTCCTGTACCATCGTCTCTAGGCGTTGACTATGTGTCAGACTTCTTGTCTCCTGTGGCCTTGCAAAGGATGGGCTAAAAAAGTGGTGAAATGATTCCGCAAAATTGATGTTACCAGCAGATACTGTGGTTCTGTTACGGTTTGAGTGCTGAACACTTGACGGTCCCACGGTTGGCAAGTTGGAACTGTGAGATTCACTACGTGCACCACTGGTATTTTGTGGAAAAGCACATGTAAGATTCTGCAACAGTCTCTGCTGATACTCCTGCATGCGTGCATCCCTTTCTATGGCAGGAATAATTTCTGCAAATTTACTTTTGTACCGGGGATCTAACAGTGTGGCAACCCAGTAGTCAGGATTATTTCTAATTCTCACAATTCGAGGGTCATGTTGCAGGTAGTGCAGCAAGAAGGCACTCATGTGTGTTGCGCATCCAGGAGCATCAAGTCCCTGTTGTGTTGGTGGCGAGGTAACAATCATGCTTCCTTCCTCTGTCCTCTCCCCCCAACCTCGCACAACAGAAATGTGATCAAGGTCTCCCTCATCTGATGAGTCTTCCATCAGTTCGTCCTCCACTTCTTCCTGGGCTCCTGCACCTTCCTCACTAGTTTGGCTGCTACCATGCGCCCTGGTAAAACCATCTCCCCCACCCTCACATGCCTGCCGCCTTGGTGCTGCCGACCTTCTGGACCTTGCAGATGTTAGCCCTTCCGCATACAACTCCTCCTCCTCTACTTCCTCCACCTCCTCTTGTGCCACCACCTGACTCCGAATTCTGTTTAACATGTGCTCCAGCATGTAAATCACCGGAATAGTCATGCTGATAATGGCATCGTCAGCACTAAACATCTTCGTCGCCATTTCAAAACTGTGCAGAAGGGTGCATAGGTCCCTGATCTGAGACCACTCCTCCAGCGTGATTTGCCCCACCTCTGAATCTCGTTGGCCCAGGCTATACGTCAGAACGTATTGCACCAGGGCTTGTCGGTGCTGCCACAGTCGCTGCAACATGTGCAGAGTTGAATTCCACCGGGTAGGCACATCGCATTTTAGCCGGTGAAGTGGCAGGCCCAACGACTTCTGTAGAGATGTAAGTCGCTGAGCTGTAGGATGCGAACGGCGGAAGTGAGCACACAGCGACCGTGCCCTCTGCAGAAGGCCATCTAGTCTGGGATAGTGGGCTAAAAATTGCTGGACAACCAGGTTCAACACGTGAGCCATACAAGGCACGTGTGTGACATTGCCCCGGCGAAGGGCCGCACCCAGGTTTGCAGCATTGTCGCACACGGCCTTCCCTGGTTTCAGGTCCAGTGGAGACAACCATTCATGAAATTGGTTCTCCAGAGCTGACCACAACTCCTCAGCTGTGTGACTCACATTTCCCAGACATTTCAATGTAAAAACCGCCTGATGACGTTGAGCCCTACTGCCAGCATAGTAAGGAGGTGTGCAGGATCCCTTCTGCGCAGTTAGAAAGCTTGTGGCATGACCAGACAGGCTTTGGGTGCAGGTGGAAGACCGAGAGGAGGTTGAGGAGGCAGAAGCAGTGGAGGAACTTTGACATAAAGAGGATTGACGCACAACTCGTGGGGACGGCAAGACTTGGACAGCAGCCCCTTGTCCTGCTGTCACCATAGTTACCCAGTGCCCAGTCAGCGACATGTAACGCCCCTGTCCATGCCTACTTGTCCAAGTGTCTGTGGTGAAATGCACCCTGTCACACACAGAGTTTCTCAAAGAAGCGGTGATGTTGTGTGCGACATGCTGGTGGAGCGCAGGCACACCTTTCTTTGAGAAGTAGTGCCGACTGGGCATCTGGTACTGGGGCACTGCGACGGACATAAGGTCTCGAAAATCCTCTGTGTCCACCAGGCGGAAAGGCAGCATTTCTGTAGCCAAGAGCTTGCAGATGGTGAAATTCAACCTCTTAGCTTTCTCATGGCTAGGAGGAAATGGTCTTTTACTTGTCCACATCTGAGGGACCGAGGGCTGGCTATTGTGCTTAGACGGGGTTGATAAGGGTGTCCCCGGCAAACTGCCGGTCTGTGAGGAAGATGCAGGCGGACATGTTAGGTTGCCTTCATCCAAAGGTGGTGCTATCGATGTCGGACAGCGCTCAACACCAGCTGGTGTTACCACCTCCAAAGAAAATGATGACCTGCCAATCACGCTGGCTGTTGCGGGTAAAGAGGTGGCAGGTCTGCGCCCCAAAACAGGTGTGAGTGCTGTCCCCCCAGTCACAGAGGATGAAGAGGCCGCGGATGCACAAGATATGGCAGACGGTGGTTGGCCCGGCCGGCTAGGCCGCATTGTAGCACACTGAGCTTCCCACTGCAACTTATGCTTCATGTCCATGTGCCGGTTCATGCATGAAGTACTCAAACTATGTATTTTTTGGCCTCTACTTAGCTTTTGCTGACAAATGTTACAGATAACACGAGTTGGGTCATCTTTATCGATCTGAAAAAATGCCCAGGCTATGCAAGGCTTAGCACCCATGCGACCTGAAGAGCCACCACGACTTGTGGTGAGAGACAGAGTTGTGTTTGAGGATGCAGTTGTTGACGTGCTTCCAGTACTACGTCTCTGTCCAGGAAGGCGCAACCTGACCTCGTCGTCACTAGCATCTTCCTCCACCTCCTCTGCTGACCTCATCTCTTGGCTGACTGTGGGTTGACAGTAAGTGGGATCTCCGACCTCATCATCATCACCCTGTGCGTTATCACACCCGTCGTCCTCAGAGCCAACCTGTTCCTGCCCTGACAAAAAACTAAAGTTGTCGCTCCAATCAGGTATTTGAGTCTTATTGTAACATACCTGGCGGCGTCCTTGCATAGTGGTCCATCTCCCACTGTGCAAGAGCGCGCACTTGATCTCCTGTCCAGAATGTCTCTCTGGCTTCCCTCCATGCTGTCTGTTTGTGTCTGTTTCTGCTGCTTAAGGGCGGCGCCCAATCACTTCCTGCTTTTTGTACCTGCTGTGGGTCACACCTCTTGTGCGTCCTCAGCCTATTGCTGTCTGTCACCTGGTATATAGCTCAGCTGCGCCCATCAATCCCTGCCTGAGCATAGTGTTTCTTTCAGTGTGTGCTTGCACTCTGAAGGTGCCAGGTCCCGTTCTGTGTTCTCTTTTCTGCCTATCCTGGAGGCTGTATTTCCAGGCCTGTCTGAACACGCTCCTAGCCTGTTCCTCCTGCCTTCTAGGGGCCGATTACCTAGACCTGTTCCTGTATCTTGTCTGACCTGTCTGAACACGCTCCTAGCCTGTTCCTCCTGCCTTCTAGGGGCCGATTACCTAGACCTGTTCCTGTATCTTGTCTGACCTGTCTGAACACGCTCCTAGCCTGTTCCTCCTGCCTTCTAGGGGCCGATTACCTAGACCTGTTCCTGTATCTTGTCTGACCTGTCTGAACACGCTCCTAGCCTGTTCCTCTCGCCTTCTAGGGGCTGATTTCCTAGACCCGCTTCTGTATCTTGTATGTCCTGTCTGAACACGCTCCTTGCCTGTTCGTCCTGCCTCTCTGGGGGCCGTATTCCCAGACCCGCTCCTGTATCCCGCTGCAGTGTCGGTCTCCTCCGTACACTCAGTTCCAGTCTGAACTCTCTCCTATCCTTTACCTGTTTTGCCTCTATGTCCGTTCCCTTCCTTTTTCTGCAGAGTCTGAACTCGTACCTAACTCCTGCTTGTTGTCTCTGTACTCCCGTTTGTGAGTTTGTGGTCCACTCGCTACTTCACTGCAAGTACCCTGTGGGTGTCTGGCTCTGCCTTTCCCTTCCTGTCTGTTCCGTGTGAACAGAGCCCTGTCCCCCCTACTCAGCCTAGCCTGCTCTGACTCCTTTGCTCGCTGCTCCGGCAGTCCTGTCCTGCCCTGCTTCTGCCCGCTGCTCCGGCAGTCCTGTCCTGCCCTGCTTCTGCCCGCTGCTCCGGCAGTCCTGTCCTGCCCTGCTTCTGCCCGCTGCTCCGGCAGTCCTGTCCTGCCCTGCTTCTGCCCGCTGCTCCGGCAGTCCTGTCCTGCCCTGCTTGTGCTCGCTGCTCCTGCAGCCCTGTCCTGCTCTGTTCTTGCCCACCGCTTCGGGCGTTCCCTCTCTGCTGTGGTTGTCTACCGCATCTGCGGTTCTGTGACTGTCTGTCTGTCTGTCTGTCTGTACTGGGTCTTAACCTTTCTGTGCTCCAGCCCGTCCTTTCGGCCAGTACCTCCCTGCCTGCATACTCGCCTGTATCCACCCATCTGCATACCTGCCGTGTTTGCTTATATCCACCAGTCTGTGCCAGCCTAACCTGCCTGTTCCTGAGTCCCAGTGTGTACTGGGTCCTATCCCGCCTGTGTTCCTACCTGCTAGTGCCTCCCTGTCTGCACTCTAGCTGTGCTTGCCTGTACCCCTCTACCTGTATTGTTCCTGAGTCCCAGTGTGTACTGGGTCCTATCCCGCCTGTGTTCCTACCTGCTAGTGCCTCCCTGTCTGCACTCTAGCTGCGCTTGCCTTTACCCGCCTGCCTGCATACCAGTCGTGCCTGCCTATACCCTCCAGTCTGTGCGCCAGCCTAACCAGCCTGATCCAGTAATCCCTGTGTGGGTCAACCCCCGTGTCCGGAGTTTGACCTGGAGTAGCACCTGGTCCCTCTGCCCGGTTTCTCCCTGGTGCACTGGCGTCGTATGCCGTCGTGCCATCTTGGTCGGATCGGCCAGATACTTAGTCACGCCCCTCCAGGCACTCTCCTGTTCATGGTCCAGTGGAATCACTACAATCACACGCACACGCCGCTCAGCCCGGGCGTGTGCATAACACTTATCATCGTCTTCCTCATTGTCTCCACCAACAGGAGTTACAGTTTGGGAATGAGGGTCTACATTATGGTCAGAACCTTCTGCGTCTGGTCCTGGATCCGACTCATAAAGATTCTGGGCATCAGTGCAGATCATTTCCTCGTCTGGATTCACAGAAGCACTGGAGTCGACCTCTGATTCCCAGGCTATAGTATGAGTAAACAGCTCTGCAGACTCAACCATCTGTTCTACCTCATACTCAGACGGGCAGCTGGAGATTTGGGAGCTGTGAGGAAGCAAGTGCGATTTGGGTGACACCTTTGAGGACTGGAGTATTTGTGATGTTGAAGTTGATGTGGAGGAGAGCCCACTTAAAGGAGCACTTGATATCCGTTGAAGCACCTGCTGTTTTTGTGCCTCATCTGGAATTTGTAGCGATTGGCGTGGCCGTAAGAAAGGGATCTTATCACATTGTCCGCTAAAAGAAGTAGACATTTTAGTTTGGCTGGAAGATGGTCTTTCTTCTGCAGATGTTACTGTTGCTTTAACACCTACCCCACGGACACAACCTTTTTTCCCCTTCCCAACACGCCTATTCCCCTTTCCACCAGCAGCAGGCCTTTTTCCACTCATTTTGGTGGTTAACTAATTCACAACTCTGGAGTTGTTTGCACAAAAAAACAATGGATGGTAACCGAGCAGAGCTGAGTGGCCAAACTGTGGTATTAGGCCAAAACTATTGGCTGGGTTAGATGCAGAAAAAAATTATTTTGAATTTGCAACCTGATGGAGGTCAGTATAGATGGACTAATAGAGAAAGTCCGACACACTACTAGAAGGCCAAATATTTTTTCAGAGCTAGATGCAGAAAAAAATTATATTCAGTTTGCAACCTGATGGAGGTCAGTATAGATGGACTAATAGAGAAAGTCCGACACACTACTAGAAGGCCAAATATTTTTTCAGAGGTAGATGCAGAAAAAAATATATTCAGTTTGCAACCTGATGGAGGTCAGTATAGATGGATTAATAGAACAAGACCCACACACAGCTAGAAGCCCAATATTTTTTCAGAGGTAGATACAGAAAAAACTATATTCAGTTTGCAACCTGATGGAGGTCAGTATAGATGGACTAATAGAACAAGTCCCACACACTGCTAGAAGCCCAAATATTTTTTCAGAGGTACTGTAGATGCAGATAAAAATTAGTTTTAATTTGCAACCTGATGGAGGTCAGTATAGATGGACTAATAGAGAAAGTCCGACACACTACTAGAAGGCCAAATATTTTTTCAGAGCTAGATGCAGAAAAAAATTATATTCAGTTTGCAACCTGATGGAGGTCAGTATAGATGGACTAATAGAGAAAGTCCGACACACTACTAGAAGGCCAAATATTTTTTCAGAGGTAGATGCAGAAAAAAATATATTCAGTTTGCAACCTGATGGAGGTCAGTATAGATGGATTAATAGAACAAGACCCACACACAGCTAGAAGCCCAATATTTTTTCAGAGGTAGATGCAGAAAAAACTATATTCAGTTTGCAACCTGATGGAGGTCAGTATAGATGGACTAATAGAACAAGTCCCACACACTGCTAGAAGCCCAAATATTTTTTCAGAGGTACTGTAGATGCAGATAAAAATTAGTTTTAATTTGCAACCTGATGGAGGTCAGTATAGATGGACTAATAGAGAAAGTCCGACACACTACTAGAAGGCCAAATATTTTTTCAGAGGTAGATGCAGAAAAAAATATATTCAGTTTGCAACCTGATGGAGGTCAGTATAGATGGACTAATAGAACAAGTCCCACACACTGCTAGAAGCCCAAATATTTTTTCAGAGGTACTGTAGATGCAGATAAAAATTAATTTTAATTTGCAACCTGATGGAGGTCAGTATAGATGGACTAATAGAGAAAGTCCGACACACTACTAGAAGGCCAAATATTTTTTCAGAGCTAGATGCAGAAAAAAATTATATTCAGTTTGCAACCTGATGGAGGTCAGTATAGATGGACTAATAGAGAAAGTCCGACACACTACTAGAAGGCCAAATATTTTTTCAGAGGTAGATGCAGAAAAAAATATATTCAGTTTGCAACCTGATGGAGGTCAGTATAGATGGATTAATAGAACAAGACCCACACACAGCTAGAAGCCCAATATTTTTTCAGAGGTAGATGCAGAAAAAACTATATTCAGTTTACAACCTGATGGAGGTCAGTATAGATGGACTAATAGAACAAGTCCCATACACTGCTAGAAGCCCAAATATTTTTTCAGAGGTACTGTAGATGCAGATAAAAATTAGTTTTAATTTGCAACCTGATGGAGGTCAGTATAGATGGACTAATAGAGAAAGTCCAACACACTACTAGAAGGCCAAATATTTTTTCAGAGGTAGATGCAGAAAAAAATATATTCAGTTTGCAACCTGATGGAGGTCAGTATAGATGGACTAATAGAACAAGTCCCACACACTGCTAGAAGCCCAAATATTTTTTCAGAGGTACTGTAGATGCAGATAAAAATTAGTTTTAATTTGCAACCTGATGGAGGTCAGTATAGATGGACTAATAGAGAAAGTCCGACACACTACTAGAAGGCCAAATATTTTTTCAGAGGTAGATGCAGAAAAAAATATATTCAGTTTGCAACCTGATGGAGGTCAGTATAGATGGACTAATACAACAAGTCCCGCACACTGCTAGAAGCCCAAATATTTTTTCAGAGGTACTGTAGATGCAGATAAAAATTATTTTTAATTTGCAACCTGATGGAGGTCAGTATAGATGGACTAATAGAGAAAGTCCGACACACTACTAGAAGGCCAAATATTTTTCAGAGCTAGATGCAGAAAAAAATTATATTCAGTTTGCAACCTGATGGAGGTCAGTATAGATGGATTAATAGAACAAGACCCACACACAGCTAGAAGCCCAATATTTTTTCAGAGGTAGATGCAGAAAAAAATATATTCAGTTTGCAACCTGATGGAGGTCAGTATAGATGGACTAATAGAACAAGTCCCACACACTGCTAGAAGCCCAAATATTTTTTCAGAGGTACTGTAGATGCAGATAAAAATTAGTTTTAATTTGCAACCTGATGGAGGTCAGTATAGATGGACTAATAGAATGATGCTATGCCCAAAAGATTTTACTTCACTAGGTGCAGTAAAAAAATTGGTATTCTATACACAGGTGGTATATCTTGCAACACAGATAGGCTACTCCACTGACTAACACACTCTGCAATAGGCCAAAAAGGATTAGCTTTGCTAGATTCAGCCAAATGCTGTGAAAAAAACTTGCACAGCACTGGCACAGACCTGCCTGGCAAAAACTGATAGGAACTCATGTAACCTAGTCCTGAAAAGGACTCCAATTACAATTAGTCTTTACTCCCACAACCTATCTATTTAAGAGCACAGACCTCCCTGATAAAAGTCGTAGGAAATGCTGTAACCTAGTCCTTAAAAGGACTGCAATCACAACTATTCCCTACTCCCAAGCTATCTGTATATTTGTGCGAAAATTGGCTTGAAATTAACAAGGTATAGCGCACACAGCAACAGCGGTGCCGTCTAACACGCAGCTGCAGCAGTGAGAAAATGGTGGCGACGGGGAAAATGGCTTGGTCTTATAGGGCAAGGACATGTGACATACACTGCCAATGACACATGCCCTTGCTTGTGTGAAAAAAAGCACTTCGCTCCGTGTGTGCGCTGCTGATAGGCTGACAGATTGCACCTCCCCACTGTAAATGCGGGAAAGAGAAAAAAAAATGGAGATCTTCATTGTTCCTGCAGAGATCCATCCCCTGCCCCTCCCCCCACCCCGCTGTACACTCAAACTGCGTATTAACATTAATTTTCATCATTACTGAGAAAAAATCCAGTTATGATTTTGGTGCACGAACAGTTATCGAACATAACCTCGAACAGCCGAATTTTTCTCAAATTGTTCGTGTTCGCCGAACGGCTCGAACACCGCCCAAAACAGCTCGAATTTGAGATTGGCGAACAGTTCGAGTAGAACAACGCTCATCTCTAGTTGGCACCCTAGGTAATACGCAAATGGCCCCCCAGCTATCCCTTACTGGAGCTATAAGGCCCTCTAATAAGTAAAGGAAAAGGTCCATGGCCAGAAATTACCTATTGCTAAAAAATCAATCACCAATAGGGAACTCCAAGCAATAAATAACACTAGGTGGAAATCTATATACACCTCTGCAGATCTCAGTAGATACACCAGGAAAATTTAGCATTGAGGTATATGTAAATTGCAGTGAATATGATGTCATACGTCACTGAGGTATGTGTGAGTCTCAAATATAATGTTATGTGGAATAAAAGTATGTGTAAGTCTCGACGCGTTTCCCCTAGGTAGGTTCATCAGGAGAACATTTTAGTAATTCGTCAAACATTGTTGCACGTAATAAAGTTTATACTTTAGAGATCAGTGTTAACTACCAGTAAGTTTAGAAAAGTGTGTGTATCTCATAGGTCTGGGGGACCAGTGTCCATCCTAAGCAGACCTTAATGGATCGATGTCCTGTGTTTATCCAATATTGTTGCATAATACTTGCACACCTTATTGGCATATGTTGGTGCTTATTTTCTTAAACTCTGATATCTAGCACATACCATAAGAACTTAGTTCCATAGGTACTTGTGGTCATTTCTAGCGGTAGACCTTTTCCTTTACTATTATAGGGCCAGTAAGAGATGGCCGATGGTGAGCGGGGGCCCAATTTGCATATTACCTAGGGTGCTAACCTTTGCGGCAAGGAAGGGAAGCAATAGCAATAAAATAGGGTATTGGAAGTCCCCTTTATCGAGTTAATCTATCTGATTGGGAGATGACCTGTAGGCTTCTATATTTTATTTTTTCTTATATATATTGTTTTTAACCCTCCGTCACATACAATATCGGTTCTAACGAGTTCACATACAATGTGACTGTCAGGCGCAGGCTAGAAAAATACCTATAATATCTAATGTTTGCAATTTCAGTGCTCTAAAAGTGATCAGTGACCTTCATAGGGATGTAATAAAAGAGACTACACATAATCAGGTGCAAAAAAACCCCATTTACTTAACATAAAACTAATAACTCTGAAATACAAACATTTCAAAACTCCCGCCAAATAGTCCCCAGTTCGACTCTGTCAAAAAACTCTACAAAGAAAATTTATGGAAACAAACTTAATTTTAAGGTACCGAAAGTACTATTAAACACATATTCAATCAGAATTAGATCCTGAAGTTTCCCCAGAAAAATTACACTTGCAGAGCAAAGAGCAAGAATTACGCATCATTTTTGCATGTGTCAGGCAGATTGCATTATGACATTTGTGACATTCATAATTAGAAAGCCTTCTGATTCCGCTTTCCGTGGTGCAGGTGGTGCATCTCCTTCTTTTGGGAGATGGTGCAGGTGGTGAATTTTCACTATCATCTTCTGGGCGGAATCTTTTGAGCTGAACTTGAAGGCGAGAGGGACATTTCGTCAATAGTGAGATTCTCCCCAGGGCAATAGCTTTTTTTACAGTTTTCAACAAATTTTTGGAATATATCATGAATTGGAGCAAGTCGGTCATGTGTTTTACGTTCGATTCGGGTAGTTCTGTCGTCAAACCGAAGGCAACGAATTAGAAGCTTGAATCTGTTTATGGACATAACAAGGCCAAATTTTTCAACTCCATCCCCATCTTTACTCCAAAGTTCCTCCAAACTTTGTCTATTTGCCCTATAAGCTCCTGCAAGGTATAATAATCCAAAAAAAAGCACGCAGTTCTATTTCATCTGTGGCCTTGATGGTTCTGTTGCAGATGAACTTGTCCTTTATAATGTCTATATATTGGTTGGTATATGTGACAATAGAGTCCAGAATGTCATCTGTGAATAAACTATTCCAGCATTCAACTACAGTTTTTGCATTACTTGCAGTTCCTATAACTGCAGGAAGGTGAGTAATAATGTTTTGAGGTTCCCTACGTTTTTTCTGGAGTGGCTTCTTGTTCCATTGGTTTTTTTTTATCTTTTCCCATATAATAATATTCTACATCTTCATCCTCATCACTGTCACCATCTTGCTCTGTTTCAGAATCCACTTCACATACTTCGATCTCATCATGAGAATCAATCCTCTCCTAAATCCTCATTCAGTGTGGGGTCTGCATCATCTAACAGCATGTTTGTTACTTCCTCAACATCAAGGTTTTTTGATAAATTGTACATTTTCCTCTCCATTTCAGCAGATAATCTGAAGCAAGAGAAGGAATATGTGTTAGGGAACTACTGTATATGCCTGAGCAGCACACTTTCTTTTTTAATCTGCCTTATTTCTATGAAATATCCTCACACTTTGTGCTATACATTCATAAAACAAGCTAAATAAACAATTGTGATGAATAAAAACATAAAACACAAACCTTATTGAGTGTGACGTGTTCACATACAATGAGCCTGAGAGATTAGCGCAGTTATATCTCTCCTCCTGAAGCTCTGCAATCCAACTGTGGTATGAGGTTTCACAGAGCTGCTAGAGACAGGAGACTACCTGGAGGGAGGGGATTTCCTCACAATCTGGTGAGGAAGGAGAAATGAAAGTAAAAGAGATGTGCCTGTCAGGCCTATTGTATGTGACGGAGGGTTAATATGCATAATAAAGGTTATATTTTATGTGATTTTTTAATACAAATGTATTTATTTTTGCATCAACTACGTAAAAGTAAAACTGAAAATTTTGCAATGAAAGTTATATAATTAACTTTTCATGTTATGGGTTAAAAAAATGTTCTATGAAAGTCTTGTCAACATTTTGGAAATTGTTCTTGTGTTCAGTGAGATATTGATAAAAATTAGCATTGAGCGAGCACTAAAATGCTCGGGTGCTCGAAGCTCGGGCCGAGCTCACCGTGATACTCGGGTGCTCGACCCCAGCAACGAGCCCAATGTTAGTTTATGGGAGACCCGAGCATTTTTGCGGCGGCACCCCCGGCAGTCTGTAGAAAGTGTAACATACCTGGCGGCGTCCTTGCATAGTGGTCCATCTCCCACTGTGCAAGAGCGCGCACTTGATCTCCAGTCCAGAATGTCTCTCTGGCTTCCCTCCATGCTGTCTGTTTGCCTCTGTGTCTGCTGCTTAAGGGCGGCGCCCGATCACTTCCTGCTTTTTGTACCTGCTGCAGGCACACCCCTTGTGCGTCCTCAGCCTATTGCTGTCTGTCACCTGGTATTTAAAACAGCTGCTCCAATTAACCCATGCCTGAGCATCTTGCCCTGTCAGTTGGCTTTTGTCTCTGACATGCCAGGTCCTGTCTATGTTACCTGTCTTGCAGTATCTGTTTCCATGTCTGTACTGTGTCCTATCTGTGTACCTTAACCTGCAGTCTGTACTCATTCCTTGCCTGTTCGTTCCGCCTTCCTGGAGGCTGTATTTCCAGGCCAGTCTGAACACGCTCCTTGCCTGTTCGTCCCGCCTCTCTGGGGGCCGTATTCCCAGACCCGCTCCTGTATCCCGCTGCAGTGTCGGTCTCCTCCGTACACTCAGTTCCAGTCTGAACTCTCTCCTATCTTTTACCTGTTTTTTCTCTATGTCCGTTCCTTTCCTTTTTCTGCAGAGTCTGAACTCGTACCTAACTCCTGCTCGTTGTCACTGTACTTCCGTTTGTGAGCTTGTGGTCCACTCGCTACTTCTCTGCAAGTACCCTGTGGGTATCTGGTTCTGCCTTTCCCTTCTAGTCTGTTCTGTGTGAACAGAGCCTTGTCCACCGGGTCTGCGGTTTTCGCTTTGCTCAGCTCTGTCCACCGCGTCTGCGGTTTTCGCTTTGCTCAGCTCTGTCCACCGCGTCTGCGGTTTTCGCTTTGCTCAGCTCTGTCCACCGCGTCTGCGGTTTTCGCTTTGCTCAGCTCTGTCCACCGCGTCTGCGGTTTTCGCTTTGCTCAGCTCTGTCCACAGCGTCTGCGGTTTTCGCTTTGCTCAGCTCTGTCCACCGCGTCTGCGGTTTTCGCTTTGCTCAGCTCTGTCCACCGCGTCTGCGGTTTTCGCTTTGCTCAGCTCTGTCCACCGCGTCTGCGGTTTTCGCTTTGCTCAGCTCTGTCCACCGCGTCTGCGGTTTTCGCTTTGCTCAGCTCTGTCCACCGCGTCTGCGGTTTTCGCTTTGCTCAGCTCTGTCCACCGCGTCTGCGGTTTTCGCTTTGCTCAGCTCTGTCCACCGCGTCTGCGGTTTTCGCTTTGCTCAGCTCTGTCCACCGCGTCTGCGGTTTTCGCTTTGCTCAGCACTGTCCACCGCGTCTGCGGTTTTCGCTTTGCTCAGCTCTGTCCACCGCGTCTGCGGTTTTCGCTTTGCTCAGCTCTGTCCACCGCGTCTGCGGTTTTCGCTTTGCTCAGCTCTGTCCACCGCGTCTGCGGTTTTCGCTTTGCTCAGCTCTGTCCACCGCGTCTGCGGTTTTCGCTTTGCTCAGCTCTGTCCACCGCGTCTGCGGTTTTCGCTTTGCTCAGCTCTGTCCACCGCGTCTGCGGTTTTCGCTTTGCTCAGCTCTGTCCACCGCGTCTGCGGTTTTCGCTTTGCTCAGCTCTGTCCACCGCGTCTGCGGTTTTCGCTTTGCTCAGCTCTGTCCACCGCGTCTGCGGTTTTCGCTTTGCTCAGCTCTGTCCACCGCGTCTGCGGTTTTCGCTTTGCTCAGCTCTGTCTACCGTGTCTGCGGTTTCGAATTTGTCTCCCAGTCTGTACTGGACCCTACCCAGCCTGTGCTCTAGTCTGCCTGTTCCTGTATTCCCCGGTGTGGGTCAACAGCCGTGTCCGGAGTCTCACCTGGAGTAGACCCTGGTTCCTCTGCTCGGTTCCTCCCTGGTGCACTGGCGTCGTATGCCGTCATGCGACCTTGGTCGGATCGGGCAGATACTTAGTTACGCCCCTTCAGGCACTCTCCGGTTCATGGCACAGTGGAATCACTACATAAACACGCACACACCAGTCAGTCCGGGCGTGTGCATTACAGCATGCTCAGGCCATGGTTCCCGTTGAGCCCCACGGCCTTCGCTCTCTGAGATGTTTTCCAGCGAATACGTGCATTAAAAATAAATGAATACTTTTTTTTTTTTTTTTTTTCCTTATCTGAGTTCCAGGCGAATTACGCACCCGTCCAGATGGATCTATCAGCTCTCGTTCCTGCGGATCCGCCACGTTACTATGGGGATCCAAGACAGAGTCGTGCATTTGTGGAGCAATGCATGCTACACTTCAAGTTCTACCCTCTATGTTTTCCCACAGATCGGGTTAAGGTGGGATTCATGATGTCTTACCTAGCGGGTGATGCCTTGAATTGGATCATTCCCCTATGGGACGCACAGGATCCTATCGTCCTAGACATAATGGCCTTCCTGGTGGCCTTTCTAATGGTCTTCGATGATCCTAACCCGGAGGCTCCTGCTGAAGCTTCATTTCCCAGTATCCCGGAGCAGCCCCGATGGGTAATGTGTGTGGGTAGCGCAATAGTCCTCCAGCCCAATGAGACTACTGCCCACCCAGAATCCTCACAGGGTGACTACACTCTCCGGAATACTTCTCCCAACCTCAAGAGGCAGTCCAGACGTGCTAGACGTAGAGGCAAGCCGTCACGCCAGGGTCTGTCCTCCCTGAGACCTCCTGACCCCAACCTTGAAGTCCCTACTGAAGCTTCATCTCCCTGTATCCCGGAGAAGCCCCAACGGGTAATGTGCGTGGGTAGTGCACCAGTTCTCCTGCCCGAAGAGACTGCTGCCCACCCAGAATTCACACCGAAGGACCCCCTGTTGCCTCCTGAATCTCCCTGGATACCACTTGAGGACAATTGGAGAGAGACTTCCCTATACCCTGCACCTGATACCTCGCCCGCTTCGTCCAGTGAGTCCGACCTAGTGTTCTCCGTAGCAGAGGTTACCCCTGAGTCTCTACACCCCTCCGATCAGGCGGAGGATCTCCAGTTGTCTCCTGAACCCTTCGGGGTGCTACCTGGTAGCGAATGGACAGAGACTTTCCTATACTCGGTACCTGATACCTCGGTTGCTTCATCCAGTGAGTCCGACCTAGTGTACTCTGAAGCAGAGGTTACCCATGAGTCTCTTCACCCCTCTGACCTGGCGGAGGACCTCCAGTTGTCTCCTGAACCCTTCGGGGTGCTACCTGATAGCAAATGGACAGAGACTCTCCTATACTCGGTACCTGATACCTCGCCCGCTTCTTCCAGTGAGTCCGACCTAGTGTACTCCGAAGCAGAGGTTACCCCCGAGTTTCTACACCCCTCCGACCAGGCGGAGGACCTCCAGTTGTCTCCTGAACCCTTTGGGGTGCTACCTGATAGCGAATGGACAGAGACTCTCCTATACTCGGTACCTGATACCTCGGCCGCTTCTTCCAGTGAGTCCGACCTAGTGTACTCCAAAGCAGAGGTTATCCCCGAGTCTCTACACCCCTCCGACCAGGCGGAGGACCTCCAGTTGTTTCCTGAACCCTTCGGGGTGCTACCTGATAGCGAATGGACTGAGACTTTCCTATACTCGGTACCTGTTACCTCGGCCGCTTCTTCCAGTGAGTCTGACCTAGTGTACTCCAAAGCAGAGGTTATCCCCGAGTCTCTACACCCCTCCGACCAGGCAGAGGACCTCCAGTTGTCTCCTGAACCCTTCGGGGTGCTACCTGATAGCGAATGGACTGAGACTTTCCTATACTCGGTACCTGTTACCTCGGCCGCTTCTTCCAGTGAGTCCGACCTAGTGTACTCCGAAGCAGAGGTTACCCCCGAGTCTCTGCACTATTCCGACCCGGCGGAGGATCCCCAGTTGTTTCCTGAATCCTCCTGGGTACCACCAGATAACAAGGTAACAGGGACTTTTCTACACCTTGTACCTGATACCTCGCCCATTTCATCCTGTGAGCTTGACAAGATGTACCCCGAAGCAGAGGTTACCCCCGAGTCTCTGCACCCCTCCAACCCGGCGGAGGACTTCCAGTTGTCTCCTGAACCCTCTGGGGTGCTACCTGATAATAAGTGGAGAGAGACTTCCCTGTGTGCTGTTCCTGGTACTCCACCCTTTTCGTCTGTTGCTGAGGATGGCTGGATAGGAGGTAGCATCCTAGCTAACCAGATGAGACCAGTTTCTCCAGTGGACAGTGGAAGTGATCTCCTTGAAGTGAAGGATTGGCCCTCGAATTCCCTGCGGAACATTCTGGCAGGCCTGAAGAAGAGGGGGCGTAAAAGGGGGGTACTGTAACATACCTGGCGGCGTCCTTGCATAGTGGTCCATCTCCCACTGTGCAAGAGCGCGCACTTGATCTCCAGTCCAGAATGTCTCTCTGGCTTCCCTCCATCCTGTCTGTTTGCCTCTGTGTCTGCTGCTTAAGGGCGGCGCCCGATCACTTCCTGCTTTTTGTACCTGCTGCAGGCACACCCCTTGTGCGTCCTCAGCCTATTGCTGTCTGTCACCTGGTATTTAAAACAGCTGCTCCAATTAACCCATGCCTGAGCATCTTGCCCTGTCAGTTGGCTTTTGTCTCTGACATGCCAGGTCCTGTCTGTTACCTGTCTTGCAGTATCTGTTTCCATGTCTGTACTGTGTCCTATCTGTGTACCTTAACCTGCAGTCTGTACTCGTTCCTTGCCTGTTCGTTCCGCCTTCCTGGAGGCTGTATTTCCAGGCCAGTCTGAACACGCTCCTTGCCTGTTCGTCCCGCCTCTCTGGGGGCCGTATTCCCAGACCCGCTCCTGTATCCCGCTGCAGTGTCGGTCTCCTCCGTACACTCAGTTCCAGTCTGAACTCTCTCCTATCTTTTACCTGTTTTTTCTCTATGTCCGTTCCTTTCCTTTTTCTGCAGAGTCTGAACTCGTACCTAACTCCTGCTCGTTGTCATTGTACTTCCGTTTGTGAGCTTGTGGTCCACTCGTTACTTCTCTGCAAGTACCCTGTGGGTATCTGGTTCTGCCTTTCCATTCTAGTCTGTTCTGTGTGAACAGAGCCTTGTCCACCGCGTCTGCGATTTTCGCTTTGCTCAGCTCTGTCCACCGCGTTTGCGGTTTTCGCTTTGCTCAGCTCTGTCCACCGCGTTTGCGGTTTTCGCTTTGCTCAGCTCTGTCCACCGCGTCTGCGGTTTTTGCTTTGCTCAGCTCTGTCCACCGCGTCTGCGGTTTTCGCTTTGCTCAGCTCTGTCCACCGCGTCTGCGGTTTTCGCTTTGCTCAGCTCTGTCCACCGCGTCTGCGGTTTTCGCTTTGCTCAGCTCTGTCCACCGCGTTTGCGGTTTTCGCTTTGCTCAGCTCTGTCCACCGCGTCTGCGGTTTTCGCTTTGCTCAGCTCTGTCCACCGCGTCTGCGGTTTTCGCTTTGCTCAGCTCTGTCCACCGCGTCTGCGGTTTTCGCTTTGCTCAGCTCTGTCCACCGCGTCTGCGGTTTTCGCTTTGCTCAGCTCTGTCTACCGCGTCTGCGGTTTTCGCTTTGCTCAGCTCTGTCCACCGCGTCTGCGCTTTTCGCTTTGCTCAGCTCTGTCCACCGCGTCTGCGCTTTTCGCTTTGCTCAGCTCTGTCCACCGCGTCTGCGCTTTTCGCTTTGCTCAGCTCTGTCCACCGCGTCTGCGCTTTTCGCTTTGCTCAGCTCTGTCCACCGCGTCTGCGGTTTTCGCTTTGCTCAGCTCTGTCCACCGCGTCTGCGGTTTTCGCTTTGCTCAGCTCTGTCTACCGCGTCTGCGGTTTCGAATTTGTCTCCCAGTCTGTACTGGACCCTACCCAGCCTGTGCTCTAATCTGCCTGTTCCTGTATTCCCCGGTGTGGGTCAACAGCCGTGTCCGGAGTCTGACCTGGAGTAGACCCTGGTTCCTCTGCTCGGTTCCTCCCTGGTGCACTGGCGTCGTATGCCGTCGTGCGACCTTGGTCGGATCGGGCAGATACTTAGTTATGCCCCTCCAGGCACTCTCCGGTTCATGGCACAGTGGAATCACTACATAAACACGCACACGCCAGTCAGTCCGGGCGTGTGCATTACAGAAAGCCTAAAAAGTGCCAAAAACGATAGTAACAGTGCTCAAATGACATGGGGACAGCATGGGGATTGCCCCAGGAAGCATTTCTGACCCCCAGGTCACTGCTGTCAACAGCGTGGTCAGAGGTATTAAGCCACTTTTACGGGCTCACAATAAAACGTTCAAAAACGAAACTGAAACTGTTTTCCTGTGAAATATGTTAAGGAACATCCTTTCCAGGGTAAAGGCTTGTGTATAAGGTAAAATAAATAACCAAAAACAAAAATACTCCTCCACACCTTGGGCTATGTTCACAAGTAGCATTTTTTATGCGTTTTTGCACTTTTGTATTGCTTTCAACTGTGACAAATGCATTCACCGGAAAATGTCATTTCAACATTTTACAACCTTATCTGGCCATGTGCTGTGTGACACATGCATACAGTGCTGAAAAGACATGGGAATAGCATGGGGAAGACCCCTGGAATCATTTCTGACACCCAGGTCACTGCCTAAAAGTGTGCCCATCAGAAGTGATCCTTGCCGCATCAGAAGATGCAGACTTGCATTTATTCCCGTGCAAGTCCTTATCCAAGGGCAGTGTTCAATTGTACCTCCCCCATTCCTTGCAATGCAAGCTCAAGTATGCAGCCTGCCACCCACCCACCCACCCCCAGGCTGCAATACCATACTGCTTGCTTGCTTGTGTAGCATTGGCGTCTCTGCCCCCTGCCAGGCAGAGACGCCGTCCCTCTCACCTCCCCGCTCCCCGCGCGGCGTCCTCCTGCGCTCCTCTTCCTGCTGCTGCCGGCGCGCGCAGCTTCCCAGGCACTGTGCTTAGGGCGCGCGCGCACGCCCTCCCTCTCTCTTAAAGGGGCCGCGCGTGCTGTCCTAAGGAGTCCCCAGCCAATAGCCGAGGGTCCTCCCATATATAAGGCACCTCCTCCAAAATGGAGGTGCCCGAGCAAAAGTTGATGCACAGCATACTCACCTCTGCTTCAGCCCTCAGGTCCAGTTGCCAGCCTGACTACTGTTCCAGTCCGACAGTCTGACTTATCTCCAGCCCGTCAGTCTGCCTTCCGTTCTACCCGCCAGTCTGTCTATGGGCAAGTCCACCTGCTTACCAGGAAGCACCTGCCTGTTACCTGCCTGCTACCTGCCGTGCCTGCTAGCCCGCTCACCTGGGAGCACTCGCCTGTTACCTGCCTGTTACCTAATAGCCTACCTGGAGGCTCCTGCTGTCACTTGCCGTGACTACCCGCCTGCTAACCTTGAGACTTCAGCCTGCCTGGCCGTCACTTGCCGTAGCCTACCTGGAGGCTCCTGCTGTAACTTGCCGTGACCACCTGTCTGTTACCTAGAGACTTCAACCTGCTCTGCCGTCACGTGCCGTGACCACCTGTCTACTATCCAGTGACTTCTGCCTGCCTGTTGTGTCCATCTGCTATACCGGTCAGTCCCAGTCTGCTGACCCGTGGGAGCCACCTGCTCTCTTAGAAGGTCGTCCCCAGAGTAGCACCTGGTCCCTCTGCTCGGTCCCTCCCTGGTCACGGAGTCGTTAGCCGCCGTACGACCAGGGTCGGTCTGAGTTGATGCTTAGTTACGCCCCTCTGGGTCCCTCCTTGCACTGCGGCACAGAGGTTCCACCACCCGGATCCGTAACAGTTTGCTCGGGCCATGGAACCCGGTGGCCTCAAGGCTCCTTCGCTTGCTGACCTTACCAGGAGGTTTCTCGTCAGAGATCCCAATAAGAAACCATCCGGACCTACCTGCAGTCTGTCAACACTCGCCTGGACACGCTGTCCATACCACCTGTGTCCGCCTCTAGTCGAGCAACACCAGCTCCGGCAGCGCCGCTGCCCACCAATACCACGGCATCCAACCCAGGCCCCCGGCTTTCTGCACCTCCTCGTTTTGGAGGCGACCCTGCTCTAGCTCGGGGTTTCATAAACCAGTGCACCCTGCACTTTGAACTCTTGGCATATCAGTTCATCTCCGACCGGGCCAAAGTGGCATTCATCATGTCCCATCTCACTGGGGAAGCACTGGCGTGGCTAAATCCCCTGTGGGAGAGAGGGGATCCCCTTGTGTCCGACCTATCGTCTTTCCTCGCGGCTTTCCGGAAAGTCTTCGATGAGCCAGGACGAAAATCCTCTTCAGCCTCCTCTCTGCTACGTCTCCGCCAAGGGAGTCTCACCGTGGGCCAATATGCCATACGGTTCCATACCCTCGCTTCTGAGCTTGCCTGGGATAACGAGGCTCCGGTGTCCATCTTCTGGGAGGGTCTTTCCGGTCGGATTAAGGATGAGCTAGCTGGTCGGGACATTCCTACTAGAGATGAGCGGTGTTCGACTCGAACTGTTCGCCAATCTCAAATTCGAGCTGTTTTGGGCGGTGTTCGAGCCGTTCGGCGAACACGAACGATTTGAAAAAAATTCGGCTGTTCGAGGTTATGTTCGATAACTGTTCGTGCACCAAAATCATAACTGGATTTTTTCTCAGTAATGCTGAAAATTAATGTTAATACGCAGTTTGAGTGTACAGTGGGGAGGGGGGAGGGGCAGGGGATGGATCTCTGCAGGAATAATGAAGATCTCCGTTTTTTTTTCTCTTTCCCGCATTTACAGTGGGGAGGTGCAATCTGTCAGCCTATCAGCAGCGCACACATGGAGCGAACTGCTTTTTTTCACACAAGCAAGGGCACGTGTCATTGGCAGTGTATGTCACATGTTCTTGCCCTATAAGACCCACCCATTTTCCCCGTCGCCACCATTTTCTCACTGCTGCAGCTGCGTGTTAGACGGCACCGCTGTTGCTGTGTGCGCTATACCTTGTTAATTTCAAGCCAATTTTCGCACAAATCTACAGATAGCTTGGGAGTAGGGAAGAGTTGTGATTGCAGTCCTTTTAAGGACTAGGTTACAGCATTTCATACGACTTTTATCAGGCAGGTCTGTGCTCTTAAATAGATAGGTTGGGAGTAAAGACTAGTTGTAATTGCAGTCCTTTTCAGGGCTAGGTTACATCAGTTCCTATCACTTTTTGCCAGGCAGGTCTGTGCCAGTGCTGTCTAGTTTTTTTCACAGCATTTGGCTAAATCTAGCAAAGCAAATCCTTTTTGGCCTATTGCAGAGTGTGTTAGTCAGTGGAGTAGCTTATCTGTGTTGCAAGCTACACCACCTGTGTATAGAATACAATTTTTTTTACTGCACCTAGTGAAGTAAAACCTTTTGGGCATAGCATCATTCTATTAGTCCATCTATACTAACCTCCACCAGGTTGCAAATTAAAAATAATTTTTATCTGCATCTAGCTCTGAAAAAATATTTAGGCTTCTAGTAGTGTGTGGGACTTGTTCTATTAGTCCATCTATACTGACATCCATCAGGTTGCAAATTCAATATAATTTTTTTCTGCATCTAGCTCTGAAAAAATATTTCAGCTTCTAGCAGTGTGTGGGACTTGTTCTATTAGTCCATCTATACTGACCTCCATCAGGTTGCAAATTCAATATATTTTTTTCTGCATCTAGCTCTGAAAAAATATTTAGGCTTCTAGCAGTGTGTGGGACTTGGTCTATTAGTCCATCTATACTAACCTCCACCAGGTTGCAAATTAAAAATAATTTTTATCTGCATCTAGCTCTGAAAAAATATTTCGGATTCTAGCAGTGTGTGGGACTTGGTCTATTAGTCCATCTATACTGACCTCCATCAGGTTGCAAATTCAATACAATTTTTTTCTGCATCTATCTCTGAAAAAATATTTAGGCTTCTAGCAGTGTGTGGGACTTGGTCTATTAGTCCATCTATACTAACCTCCACCAGGTTGCAAATTAAAAATAATTTTTATCTGCATCTAGCTCTGAAAAAATATTTAGGCTTCTAGCAGTGTATGGGACTTGTTCTATTAGTCCATCTATACTGACCTCCATTAGGTTGCAAATTCAATATAATTTTTTTCTGCATCTAGCTCTGAAAAAATATTTAGGCTTCTAGCAGTGTATGGGACTTGTTCTATTAGTCCATCTATGCTGACCTCCACCAGGTTGCAAATTAAAAATAATTTTTATCTGCATCTAGCTCTGAAAAAATATTTAGGCTTCTAGCAGTGTGTGGGACTTGGTCTATTAGTCCATCTATACTAACCTCCACCAGGTTGCAAATTAAAAATAATTTTTATCTGCATCTAGCTCTGAAAAAATATTTAGGCTTCTAGCAGTGTGTGGGACTTGTTCTATTAGTCCATCTATACTGACCTCCATTAGGGTGCAAATTCAATATAATTTTTTTCTGCATCCAGCTCTGAAAAAATATTTGGGCTTCTAGCAGTGTGTGGGACTTGGTCTATTAGTCCATCTATACTAACCTCCACCAGGTTGCAAATTCAATATAATTTTTTTTTGCATCTAGCTCTGAAAAAATATTTAGGCTTCTAGCAGTGTGTGGGACTTGTTCTATTAGTCCATCTATACTGACCTCCATCAGGTTGCAAATTCAATATAATTTTTTTCTGCATCTAGCTCTGAAAATATATTTCAGCTTCTAGCAGTGTGTGGGACTTGTTCTATTAGTCCATCTATACTGACCTCCATCAGGTTGCAAATTCAATATAATTTTTATCTGCATCTAGCTCTGAAAAAATATTTCGGATTCTAGCAGTGTGTGGGACTTGGTCTATTAGTCCATCTATACTGACCTCCATCAGGTTGCAAATTCAATATAATTTTTTTCTGCATCTAGCTCTGAAAAAATATTTAGGCTTCTAGCAGTGTGTGGGACTTGGTCTATTAGTCCATCTATACTAACCTCCACCAGGTTGCAAATTAAAAATAATTTTTATCTGCATCTAGCTTTGAAAAAATATTTAGGCTTCTAGCAATGTGTGGGACTTGTTCTATAAGTCCATCTATACTGACCTCCATCAGGTTGCAAATTCAATATAATTTTTTTCTGCATCTAGCTCTGAAATAATATTTAGGCTTCTAGCAGTGTGTGGGACTTGGTCTATTAGTCCATCTATACTAACCTCCACCAGGTTGCAAATTAAAAATAAATTTTATGTGCATCTAGCTCTGAAAAAATATTTCGGCTTCTAGCAGTGTGTGGGACTTGTTCTATTAGTCCATCTATACTAACCTCCACCAGGTTGCAAATTCAATATATTTTTTTTCTGCATCTAGCTCTGAAAAAATATTTAGGCTTCTAGCAGTGTGTGGGACTTGGTCTATTAGTCCATCTATACTAACCTCCACCAGGTTGCAAATTAAAAATAATTTTTATGTGCATCTAGCTCTGAAAAAATATTTCGGCTTCTAGCAGTGTGTGGGACTTGTTCTCTTAGTCCATCTATACTAATCTCCACCAGGTTGCAAATTCAATATATTTTTTTTCTGCATCTAGCTCTGAAAAAATATTTAGGCTTCTAGCAGTGTGTGGGACTTGGTCTATTAGTCCATCTATACTAACCTCCACCAGGTTGCAAATTAAAAATAATTTTTATCTGCATCTAGCTCTGAAAAAATATTTAGGCTTCTAGCAGTGTGTGGGACTTGTTCTATTAGTCCATCTATACTGACCTCCATCAGGTTGCAAATTCAATATAATTTTTTTCTGCATCTAGCTCTGAAAAAATATTTAGTCTTCTAGCAGTGTGTGGGACTTGGTCTATTAGTCCATCTATACTAACCTCCACCAGGTTGCAAATTAAAAATAATTTTTATCTGCATCTAGCTCTGAAAAAATATTTAGGCTTCTAGCAGTGTGTGGGATTTGTTCTATTAGTCCATCTATACTGACCTCCATCAGGTTGCAAATTCAATATAATTTTTTTCTGCATCTAGCTCTGAAAAAATATTTGGGCTTCTAGCAGTGTGTGGGACTTGGTCTATTAGTCCATCTATGCTAACCTCCACCAGGTTGCAAATTAAAAATAATTTTTATCTACATCTAGCTCTGAAAAATTATTTAGGCTTCTAGCAGTGTGTGGGACTTGTTCTATTAGTTCATCTATACTGACCTCCATCAGGTTGCAAATTCAATTTTTTTTTTCCGCATCTAGCTCTGAAAAAATATTTCGGCTTCTAGCAGTGTGTGGGACTTGTTCTATTAGTCCATCTATACTAATCTCCACCAGGTTGCAAATTCAATATATTTTTTTTCTGCATCTAGCTCTGAAAAAATATTTAGGCTTCTAGCATTGTGTGGGACTTGGTCTATTAGTCCATCTATACTAACCTCCAACAGGTTGCAAATTAAAAATAATGTTTATCTGCATCTAGCTCTGAAAAAATATTTAGGCTTCTAGCAGTGTGTGGGACTTGGTCTATTAGTCCATCTATACTAACCTCCATCAGGTTGCAAATTCAATATAATTTTTTTCTGCGTCTAGCTCTGAAAAAATATTTCAGCTTCTAGCAGTGTGTGGGACTTGTTCTATTAGTCCATCTATACTGACCTCCATCAGGTTGCAAATTCAATATAATTTTTTTCTGCATCTAGCTCTGAAAAAATATTTAGGCTTCTAGCAGTGTGTGGGACTTGGTCTCTTAGTTCATCAATACTAACCTCCACCAGGTTGCAAATTAAAAATAATTTTTATCTGCATGTAGCTCTGAAAAAATATTTCGGATTCTAGCAGTGTGTGGGACTTGGTCTATTAGTCCATCTATACTGACCTCCATCAGGTTGCAAATTCAATATAATTTTTTTCTGCTTCTAGCTCTGAAAAAATATTTAGGCTTCTAGCAGTGTGTGGGACTTGGTCTATTAGTCCATCTATACTGACCTCCATCAGGTTGCAAATTCAATATAATTTTTTTCTACATCTAGCTCTGAAAAAATATTTAGGCTTCTAGCAGTGTGTGGGACTTGGTCTATTACTCCATCTATACTAACCTCCACCAGATTGCAAATTAAAAATTATTTTTATCTGCATTTAGCTCTGAAAAAATATTTAGGCTTCTAGCAATGTGTGGGACTTGGTCTATTAGTCCATCTATACTGACCTCCATCAGGTTGCAAATTCAATATATTTTTTTCTGCATCTAGCTCTGAAAAAATATTTAGGCTTCTAGCAGTGTGTGGGACTTGGTCTATTAGTCCATCTATACTAACCTCCACCAGGTTGCAAATTAAAAATAATTTTTATCTGCATCTAGCTCTGAAAAAATATTTCGGATTCTAGCAGTGTGTGGGACTTGGTCTATTAGTCCATCTATACTGACCTCCATCAGGTTGCAAATTCAATACAATTTTTTTCTGCATCTATCTCTGAAAAAATATTTAGGCTTCTAGCAGTGTGTGGGACTTGGTCTATTAGTCCATCTATACTAACCTCCACCAGGTTGCAAATTAAAAATAATTTTTATCTGCATCTAGCTCTGAAAAAATATTTAGGCTTCTAGCAGTGTATGGGACTTGTTCTATTAGTCCATCTATACTGACCTCCATTAGGTTGCAAATTCAATATAATTTTTTTCTGCATCTAGCTCTGAAAAAATATTTAGGCTTCTAGCAGTGTATGGGACTTGTTCTATTAGTCCATCTATGCTGACCTCCACCAGGTTGCAAATTAAAAATAATTTTTATCTGCATCTAGCTCTGAAAAAATATTTAGGCTTCTAGCAGTGTGTGGGACTTGGTCTATTAGTCCATCTATACTAACCTCCACCAGGTTGCAAATTAAAAATAATTTTTATCTGCATCTAGCTCTGAAAAAATATTTAGGCTTCTAGCAGTGTGTGGGACTTGTTCTATTAGTCCATCTATACTGACCTCCATTAGGGTGCAAATTCAATATAATTTTTTTCTGCATCCAGCTCTGAAAAAATATTTGGGCTTCTAGCAGTGTGTGGGACTTGGTCTATTAGTCCATCTATACTAACCTCCACCAGGTTGCAAATTCAATATAATTTTTTTTTGCATCTAGCTCTGAAAAAATATTTAGGCTTCTAGCAGTGTGTGGGACTTGTTCTATTAGTCCATCTATACTGACCTCCATCAGGTTGCAAATTCAATATAATTTTTTTCTGCATCTAGCTCTGAAAATATATTTCAGCTTCTAGCAGTGTGTGGGACTTGTTCTATTAGTCCATCTATACTGACCTCCATCAGGTTGCAAATTCAATATAATTTTAATCTGCATCTAGCTCTGAAAAAATATTTCGGATTCTAGCACTGTGTGGGACTTGGTCTATTAGTCCATCTATACTGACCTCCATCAGGTTGCAAATTCAATATAATTTTTTTCTGCATCTAGCTCTGAAAAAATATTTAGGCTTCTAGCAGTGTGTGGGACTTGGTCTATTAGTCCATCTATACTAACCTCCACCAGGTTGCAAATTAAAAATAATTTTTATCTGCATCTAGCTTTGAAAAAATATTTAGGCTTCTAGCAATGTGTGGGACTTGTTCTATAAGTCCATCTATACTGACCTCCATCAGGTTGCAAATTCAATATAATTTTTTTCTGCATCTAGCTCTGAAAAAATATTTAGGCTTCTAGCAGTGTGTGGGACTTGGTCTATTAGTCCATCTATACTAACCTCCACCAGGTTGCAAATTAAAAATAAATTTTATGTGCATCTAGCTCTGAAAAAATATTTCGGCTTCTAGCAGTGTGTGGGACTTGTTCTATTAGTCCATCTATACTAACCTCCACCAGGTTGCAAATTCAATATATTTTTTTTCTGCATCTAGCTCTGAAAAAATATTTAGGCTTCTAGCAGTGTGTGGGACTTGGTCTATTAGTCCATCTATACTAACCTCCACCAGGTTGCAAATTAAAAATAATTTTTATGTGCATCTAGCTCTGAAAAAATATTTCGGCTTCTAGCAGTGTGTGGGACTTGTTCTCTTAGTCCATCTATACTAATCTCCACCAGGTTGCAAATTCAATATATTTTTTTTCTGCATCTAGCTCTGAAAAAATATTTAGGCTTCTAGCAGTGTGTGGGACTTGGTCTATTAGTCCATCTATACTAACCTCCACCAGGTTGCAAATTAAAAATAATTTTTATCTGCATCTAGCTCTGAAAAAATATTTAGGCTTCTAGCAGTGTGTGGGACTTGTTCTATTAGTCCATCTATACTGACCTCCATCAGGTTGGAAATTCAATATAATTTTTTTCTGCATCTAGCTCTGAAAAAATATTTAGTCTTCTAGCAGTGTGTGGGACTTGGTCTATTAGTCCATCTATACTAACCTCCACCAGGTTGCAAATTAAAAATAATTTTTATCTGCATCTAGCTCTGAAAAAATATTTAGGCTTCTAGCAGTGTGTGGGATTTGTTCTATTAGTCCATCTATACTGACCTCCATCAGGTTGCAAATTCAATATAATTTTTTTCTGCATCTAGCTCTGAAAAAATATTTGGGCTTCTAGCAGTGTGTGGGACTTGGTCTATTAGTCCATCTATGCTAACCTCCACCAGGTTGCAAATTAAAAATAATTTTTATCTACATCTAGCTCTGAAAAATTATTTAGGCTTCTAGCAGTGTGTGGGACTTGTTCTATTAGTTCATCTATACTGACCTCCATCAGGTTGCAAATTCAATTTTTTTTTTCTGCATCTAGCTCTGAAAAAATATTTCGGCTTCTAGCAGTGTGGGACTTGTTCTATTAGTCCATCTATACTAATCTCCACCAGGTTGCAAATTCAATATATTTTTTTTCTGCATCTAGCTCTGAAAAAATATTTAGGCTTCTAGCATTGTGTGGGACTTGGTCTATTAGTCCATGTATACTAACCTCCAACAGGTTGCAAATTAAAAATAATGTTTATCTGCATCTAGCTCTGAAAAAATATTTAGGCTTCTAGCAGTGTGTGGGACTTGGTCTATTAGTCCATCTATACTAACCTCCATCAGGTTGCAAATTCAATATAATTTTTTTCTGCGTCTAGCTCTGAAAAAATATTTCAGCTTCTAGCAGTGTGTGGGACTTGTTCTATTAGTCCATCTATACTGACCTCCATCAGGTTGCAAATTCAATATAATTTTTTTCTGCATCTAGCTCTGAAAAAATATTTAGGCTTCTAGCAGTGTGTGGGACTTGGTCTCTTAGTTCATCAATACTAACCTCCACCAGGTTGCAAATTAAAAATAATTTTTATCTGCATGTAGCTCTGAAAAAATATTTCGGATTCTAGCAGTGTGTGGGACTTGGTCTATTAGTCCATCTATACTGACCTCCATCAGGTTGCAAATTCAATATAATTTTTTTCTGCTTCTAGCTCTGAAAAAATATTTAGGCTTCTAGCAGTGTGTGGGACTTGGTCTATTAGTCCATCTATACTGACCTCCATCAGGTTGCAAATTCAATATAATTTTTTTCTACATCTAGCTCTGAAAAAATATTTAGGCTTCTAGCAGTGTGTGGGACTTGGTCTATTACTCCATCTATACTAACCTCCACCAGATTGCAAATTAAAAATTATTTTTATCTGCATTTAGCTCTGAAAAAATATTTAGGCTTCTAGCAATGTGTGGGACTTGTTCTAATAGTCCATCTATACTGACCTCCATCAGGTTGCAAATTCAATATAATTTTTTTCTGCATCTAGCTCTGAAAAAATATTTAGGCTTCTAGCAGTGCGTGGGACTTGGTCTATTAGTCCATCTATACTAACCTCCACCAGGTTGCAAATTAAAAATAATTTTTATCTGCATCTAGCTCTGAAAAATTATTTAGGCTTCTATCAGTGTGTGGGACTTGTTCTATTAGTTCATCTATACTGACTTCCATCAGGTTGCAAATTCAATTTTTTTTTTCTGCATCTAGCTCTGAAAAAATATTTAGGCTTCTAGCAGTGTGTGGGACTTGGTCTATTAGTCCATCTATACTAACCTCCACCAGGTTGCAAATTAAAAATAATTTTTATTTGCATCTAGTTCTGAAAAAATATTTAGGCTTCTAGCAGTGTGTGGGACTTGTTCTATTAGTCCATCTATACTGACCTCCATCAGGTTGCAAATTCAATATAATTTTTTTCTGCATCTAGCTCTGAAAAAATATTTCAGCTTCTAGCAGTGTGTGGGACTTGTTCTATTAGTCCATCTATACTGACCTCCATCAGGTTGCAAATTCAATATAATTTTTTTCTGCATCTAGCTCTGAAAAAATATTTAGGCTTCTAGCAGTGTGTGGGACTTGGTCTTTTAGTCCATCTATACTGACCTCCATCAGGTTGCAAATTCAATATAATTTTTTACTGCATCTAGCTCTGAAAAAATATTTAGGCTTCTAGCAGTGTGTGGGACTTGGTCTATTACTCCATCTAAACTAACCTCCACCAGGTTGCAAATTAAAAATAATTTTTATCTGCATCTAGCTCTGAAAAAATATTTAGGCTTCTAGCAATGTGTGGGACTTGTTCTATTAGTCCATCTATACTGACCTCCATCAGGTTGCAAATTCAATATACCGTAATTTTTTTCTGCATCTAGCTCTGAAAAAATATTTAAGCTTCTAGCAGTGCGTGGGACTTGGTCTATTAGTCCATCTATACTAACCTCCACCAGGTTGCAAATTAAAAATAATTTTTATCTGCATCTAGCTCTGAAAATTTATTTAGGCTTCTATCAGTGTGTGGGACTTGTTCTATTAGTTCATCTATACTGACCTCCATCAGGTTGCAAATTCAATTTTTTTTTTATGCATCTAGCTCTGAAAAAATATTTAGGCTTCTAGCAGTGTGTGGGACTTGGTCTATTAGTCCATCTATACTAACCTCCACCAGGTTGCAAATTCAATATAATTTTTTTCTGCATCTAGCTCTGAAAAAATATTTAGGCTTCTAGCAGTGTGTGGGACTTGGTCTATTAGTCCATCTATACTAACCTCCACCAGGTTGCAAATTAAAAATAATTTTTATCTGCATCTAGCTCTGAAAAATTATTTAGGCTTCTAGCAGTGTGTGGGACTTGGTCTATTAGTCCATCTATACTAACCTCCACCAGGTTGCAAATTAAAATAATTTTTATGTGCATCTAGCTCTGAAAAAATATTTCGGCTTCTAGCAGTGTGTGGGACTTGTTCTATTAGTCCATCTATACTAATCTCCACCAGGTTGCAAATTCAATATATTTTTTTTCTGCATCTAGCTCTGAAAAAATATTTAGGCTTCTAGCAGTGTGTGGGACTTGTTCTATTAGTCCATCTATACTGACCTCCATCAGGTTTCAAATTCAATATAATTTTTTTCTGCATCTAGCTCTGAAAAAATATTTAGGCTTCTAGCAGTGTGTGGGACTTGGTCTATTAGTCCATCTAAACTAACCCCCACCAGGTTGCAAATTAAAAATAATTTTTATCTGCATCTAGCTCTGAAATAATATTTAGGCTTCTAGCAGTGTGTGGGACTTGGTCTATTAGTCCATCTATACTAACCTCCACCAGGTTGCAAATTAAAAATAAATGCTATGTGCATCTAGCTCTGAAAAGATATTTCGGCTTCTAGCAGTGTGTGGGACTTGTTCTATTAGTCCATCTATACTAACCTCCACCAGGTTGAAAATTCAATATATTTTTTTTCTGCATCTAGCTCTGAAAAAATATTTAGGCTTCTAGCAGTGTGTGGGACTTGGTCTATTAGTCCATCTATACTAACCTCCACCAGGTTGCAAATTAAAAATAATTTTTATGTGCATCTAGCTCTGAAAAAATATTTCGGCTTCTAGCAGTGTGTGGGACTTGTTCTCTTAGTCCATCTATACTAATCTCCACCAGGTTGCAAATTCAATATATTTTTTTTCTGCATCTAGCTCTAAAAAAATATTTAGGCTTCTAGCATTGTGTGGGACTTGGTCTATTAGTCCATCTATACTAACCTCCACCAGGTTGCAAATTAAAAATAATTTTTATCTGCATCTAGCTCTGAAAAAATATTTAGGCTTCTAGCAGTGTGTGGGACTTGCTCTATTAGTCCATCTATACTGACCTCCATCAGGTTGCAAATTCAATATAATTTTTTTCTGCATCTAGCTCTGAAAAAATATTTAGGCTTCTAGCAGTGTGTGGGACTTGGTCTATTAGTCCATCTATGCTAACCTCCACCAGGTTGCAAATTAAAAATAATTTTTATCTGCATCTAGCTCTGAAAAATTATTTAGGCTTCTAGCAGTGTGTGGGACTTGGTCTATTAGTCCATCTATACTAACCTCCACCAGGTTGCAAATTAAAAATAATTTTTATGTGCATCTAGCTCTGAAAAAATATTTCGGCTTCTAGCAGTGTGTGGGCCTTGTTCTATTAGTCGATCTATACTAATCTCCACCAGGTTGCAAATTCAATATATTTTTTTCTGCATCTAGCTCTGAAAAAATATTTAGGCTTCGAGCAGTGTGTGGGACTTGGTCTATTAGTCCATCTATACTAACCTTCACCAAGTTGCAAATTAAAAATAATTTTTATCTGCATCTAGCTCTGAAAAAATATTTAGGCTTCTAGCAGTGTGTGGGATTTGTTCTATTAGTCCATCTATACTGACCTCCATCAGGTTGCAAATTCAATATAATTTTTTTCTGCATCTAGCTCTGAAAAAATATTTAGGCTTCTAGCAGTGTGTGGGACTTGGTCTATTAGTCCATCTATGCTAACCTCCACCAGGTTGCAAATTAAAAATAATTTTTATCTACATCTAGCTCTGAAAAATTATTTAGGCTTCTAGCAGTGTGTGGGTCTTGTTCTATTAGTTCATCTATACTGACCTCCATCAGGTTGTAAATTCAATTTTTTTTTTCTGCATCTAGCTCTGAAAAAATATTTCGGCTTCTAGCAGTGTGTGGGACTTGTTCTATTAGTCCATCTATACTAATCTCCACCAGGTTGCAAATTCAATATATTTTTTTTCTGCATCTAGCTCTGAAAAAATATTTAGGCTTCTAGCAGTGTGTGGGACTTGTTCTATTAGTCCATCTATACTGACCTCCATCAGGTTGCAAATTCAATAAAAAATTTTTCTGCATCTAGCTCTGAAAAAATATTTCAGCTTCTAGCAGTGTGTGGGACTTGTTCTATTAGTCCATCTATACTGACCTCCATCAGGTTGCAAATTCAATATAATTTTTTTCTGCATCTAGCTCTGAAAAAATATTTAGGCTTCTAGCAGTGTGTGGGACTTGGTCTTTTAGTCCATCTATACTGACCTCCATCAGGTTGCAAATTCAATATAATTTTTTTCTGCATCTAGCTCTGAAAAAATATTTAGGCTTCTAGCAGTGTGTGGGACTTGGTCTATTACTCCATCTATACTAACCTCCACCAGGTTGCAAATTAAAAATAATTTTTATCTGCATCTAGCTCTGAAAAAATATTTAGGCTTCTAGCAATGTGTGGGACTTGTTCTATTAGTCCATCTATACTGACCTCCATCAGGTTGCAAATTCAATATACCGTAATTTTTTTCTGCATCTAGCTCTGAAAATTTATTTAGGCTTCTATCAGTGTGTGGGACTTGTTCTATTAGTTCATCTTTACTGACCTCCATCAGGTTGCAAATTCAATTTTTTTTTTATGCATCTAGCTCTGAAAAAATATTTAGGCTTCTAGCAGTGTGTGGGACTTGGTCTATTAGTCCATCTATACTAACCTCCACCAGGTTGCAAATTAAAAATAATTTTTATCTGCATCTAGCTCTGAAAAAATATTTAGGCTTCTAGCAGTGTGTGGGACTTGTTCTATTAGTCCATCTATACTGACCTCCATCAGGTTGCAAATTCAATATAATTTTTTTCTGCATCTAGCTCTGAAAAAATATTTAGGCTTCTAGCTGTGTGTGGGACTTGGTCTATTAGTCCATCTATACTAACCTCCATCAGGTTACAAATTAAAAATAATTTTTTTCTGCATCTAGCTCTGAAAAAAAAATTCAGCTTCTAGCAGTGTGTGGGACTTGGTCTATTAGTCCATCTATACTAACCTCCACCAGGTTGCAAATTCAATATAATTTTTTTCTGCATCTAGCTCTGAAAAAATATTTAGGCTTCTAGCAGTGTGTGGGACTTGGTCTATTAGTCCATCTATACTAACCTCCACCAGGTTGCAAATTAAAAATAATTTTTATCTGCATCTAGCTCTGAAAAATTATTTAGGCTTCTAGCAGTGTGTGGGACTTGGTCTATTAGTCCATCTATACTAACCTCCACCAGGTTGCAAATTAAAATAATTTTTATGTGCATCTAGCTCTGAAAAAATATTTCGGCTTCTAGCAGTGTGTGGGACTTGTTCTATTAGTCCATCTATACTAATCTCCACCAGGTTGCAAATTCAATATATTTTTTTTCTGCATCTAGCTCTGAAAAAATATTTAGGCTTCTAGCAGTGTGTGGGACTTGTTCTATTAGTCCATCTATACTGACCTCCATCAGGTTTCAAATTCAATATAATTTTATTCTGCATCTAGCTCTGAAAAAATATTTAGGCTTCTAGCAGTGTGTGGGACTTGGTCTATTAGTCCATCTAAACTAACCCCCACCAGGTTGCAAATTAAAAATAATTTTTATCTGCATCTAGCTCTGAAATAATATTTAAGCTTCTAGCAGTGTGTGGGACTTGGTCTATTAGTCCATCTATACTAACCTCCACCAGGTTGCAAATTAAAAATAAATGTTATGTGCATCTAGCTCTGAAAAGATATTTCGGCTTCTAGCAGTGTGTGGGACTTGTTCTATTAGTCCATCTATACTAACCTCCACCAGGTTGAAAATTCAATATATTTTTTTTCTGCATCTAGCTCTGAAAAAATATTTAGGCTTCTAGCAGTGTGTGGGACTTGGTCTATTAGTCCATCTATACTAACCTCCACCAGGTTGCAAATTAAAAATAATTTTTATGTGCATCTAGCTCTGAAAAAATATTTCGGCTTCTAGCAGTGTGTGGGACTTGTTCTCTTAGTCCATCTATACTAATCTCCACCAGGTTGTAAATTCAATATATTTTTTTTCTGCATCTAGCTCTAAAAAAATATTTAGGCTTCTAGCATTGTGTGGGACTTGGTCTATTAGTCCATCTATACTAACCTCCACCAGGTTGCAAATTAAAAATAATTTTTATCTGCATCTAGCTCTGAAAAAATATTTAGGCTTCTAGCAGTGTGTGGGACTTGCTCTATTAGTCCATCTATACTGACCTCCATCAGGTTGCAAATTCAATATAATTTTTTTCTGCATCTAGCTCTGAAAAAATATTTAGGCTTCTAGCAGTGTGTGGGACTTGGTCTATTAGTCCATCTATGCTAACCTCCACCAGGTTGCAAATTAAAAATAATTTTTATCTGCATCTAGCTCTGAAAAATTATTTAGGCTTCTAGCAGTGTGTGGGACTTGGTCTATTAGTCCATCTATACTAACCTCCACCAGGTTGCAAATTAAAAATAATTTTTATGTGCATCTAGCTTTGAAAAAATATTTCGGCTTCTAGCAGTGTGTGAGCCTTGTTCTATTAGTCCATCTATACTAATCTCCACCAGGTTGCAAATTCAATATATTTTTTTCTGCATCTAGCTCTGAAAAAATATTTAGGCTTCGAGCAGTGTGTGGGACTTGGTCTATTAGTCCATCTATACTAACCTTCACCAAGTTGCAAATTAAAAATAATTTTTATCTGCATCTAGCTCTGAAAAAATATTTATGCTTCTAGCAGTGTGTGGGATTTGTTCTATTAGTCCATCTATACTGACCTCCATCAGGTTGCAAATTCAATATAATTTTTTTCTGCATCTAGCTCTGAAAAAATATTTAGGCTTCTAGCAGTGTGTGGGACTTGGTCTATTAGTCCATCTATGCTAACCTCCACCAGGTTGCAAATTAAAAATAATTTTTATCTACATCTAGCTCTGAAAAATTATTTAGGCTTCTAGCAGTGTGTGGGACTTGTTCTATTAGTTCATCTATACTGACCTCCATCAGGTTGCAAATTCAATTTTTTTTTTCTGCATCTACCTCTGAAAAAATATTTCGGCTTCTAGCAGTGTGTGGGACTTGTTCTATTAGTCCATCTATACTAATCTCCACCAGGTTGCAAATTCAATATATTTTTTTTCTGCATCTAGCTCTGAAAAAATATTTAGGCTTCTAGCAGTGTGTGGGACTTGGTCTATTAGTCCATCTATACTAACCTCCACCAGGTTGCAAATTAAAAATAATTTTTATCTGCATCTAGCTCTGAAAAAATATTTAGGCTTCCAGCAGTGTGTGGGACTTGTTCTATTAGTCCATCTATACTGACCTCCATCAGGTTGCAAATTCAATATAATTTTTTTCTGCATCTAGCTCTGAAAAAATATTTCAGCTTCTAGCAGTGTGTGGGACTTGTTCTATTAGTCCATCTATACTAACCTCCATCAGGTTGCAAATTCAATATAATTTTTTTCTGCATCTAGCTCTGAAAAAATATTTAGGCTTCTAGCAGTGTGTGGGACTTGGTCTATTAGTCCATCTATACTAACCTCCACCAGGTTGCAAATTAAAAATAATTTTTATCTGCATGTAGCTCTGAAAAAATATTTCGGATTCTAGCAGTGTGTGGGACTTGGTCTATTAGTCCATTTATACTGACCTCCATCAGGTTGCAAATTCAATATAATTTTTTTCTGCATCTAGCTCTGAAAAAATATTTAGGCTTCTAGCAGTGTGTGGGACTTGGTCTATTAGTCCATCTATACTGACCTCCATCAGGTTGCAAATTCAATATAATTTTTTTCTGCATCTAGCTCTGAAAAAATATTTAGGCTTCTAGCAGTGTGTGGGACTTGGTCTATTACTCCATCTATACTAACCTCCACCAGGTTGCAAATTAAAAATAATTTTTATCTGCATCTAGCTCTGAAAAAATATTTAGGCTTCTAGCAGTGTGTGGAACTTGTTCTATTAGTCCATCTATACTGACCTCCATCAGGTTGCAAATTCAATATAATTTTTTTCTGCATCTAGCTCTGAAAAAATATTTAGGCTTCTAGCAGTGTGTGGGACTTGGTCTATTACTCCATCTATACTAACCTCCACCAGGTTGCAAATTAAAAATAATTTTTATCTGCATCTAGCTCTGAAAAAATATTTAGGCTTCTAGCTGTGTGTGGGACTTGGTCTATTAGTCCATCTATACTAACCTCCACCAGGTTGCAAATTAAAAATAATTTTTTTCTGCATATAGCTCTGAAAAAAAAATTCAGCTTCTAGCAGTGTGTGGGACTTGGTCTATTAGTCCATCTATACTAACCTCCACCAGATTGCAAATTCAATATAATTTTTTTCTGCATCTACCTCTGAAAAAATATTTAGGCTTGTAGCAGTGTGTGGGACTTGGTCTATTAGTCCATCTATGCTAACCTCCACCAGGTTGCAAATTAAAAATAATTTTTATCTGCATCTAGCTCTGAAAAATTATTTAGGCTTCTAGCAGTGTGTGGGACTTGGTCTATTAGTCCATCTATACTAACCTCCACCAGGTTGCAAATTAAAAATAATTTTTATGTGCATCTAGCTCTGAAAAAATATTTCGGCTTCTAGCAGTGTGTGGGCCTTGTTCTATTAGTCCATCTATACTAATCTCCACCAGGTTGCAAATTCAATATATTTTTTTTCTGCATCTAGCTCTGAAAAAATATTTAGGCTTCGAGCAGTGTGTGGGACTTGGTCTATTAGTCCATCTATACTAACCTTCACCAAGTTGCAAATTAAAAATAATTTTTATATGCATCTAGCTCTGAAAAAATATTTCAGCTTCTAGCAGTGTGTGGGACTTGGTCTATTAGTCCATCTATACTAACCTCCACCAGGTTGCAAATTAAAAATAATTTTTATCTGCATCTAGCTCTGAAAAATTATTTAGGCTTCTAGCAGTGTGTGGGACTTGGTCTATTAGTCCATCTATACTAACCTCCACCAGGTTGCAAATTAAAAATAATTTTTATGTGCATCTAGCTCTGAAAAAATATTTCGGCTTCTAGCAGTGTGTGGGACTTGTTCTATTAGTCCATCTATACTAATCTCCACCAGGTTGCAAATTCAGTATATTTTTTTTCTGCATCTAGCTCTGAAAAAATATTTAGGCTTCTAGCAGTGTGTGGGACTTGGTCTATTAGTCCATCTATACTAACCTCCACCAGGTTGCAAATTAAAAATAATTTTTATCTATATCTAGCTCTGAAAAAATATTTAGGCTTCTAGCAGTGTGTGGGACTTGTTCTATTAGTCCATCTATACTGACCTCCATCAGGTTGCAAATTCAATATAATTTTTTTCTGCATCTAGCTCTGAAAAAATATTTAGGCTTCTAGCAGTGTGTGGGACTTGGTCTATTAGTCCATCTATACTAACCTCCACCAGGTTGCAAATTAAAAATAATTTTTATTTGCATCTAGCTCTGAAAAAATATTTAGGCTTCTAGCAGTGTGTGGGACTTGTTCTATTAGTCCATCTATACTGACCTCCATCAGGTTGCAAATTCAATATAGTTTTTTTCTGCATCTAGCTCTGAAAAAATATTTAGGCTTCTAGCTGTGTGTGGGACTTGGTCTATTAGTCCATCTATACTAACCTCCACCAGGTTGCAAATTAAAAATAATTTTTTTCTGCATCTAGCTCTGAAAAAATAATTCAGCTTCTAGCAGTGTGTGGGACTTGGTCTATTAGTCCATCTATACTAACCTCCACCAGGTTGCAAATTCAATATAATTTTTTTCTGCATCTAGCGCTGAAAAAATATTTAGGCTTCTAGCAGTGTGTGGGACTTGGTCTATTAGTCCATCTATACTAACCTCCACCAGGTTGCAAATTAAAAATAATTTGTATCTGCATCTGACTCGCCCCCTGGGCCGTGGGGCATTCGGATCCGGGCAATAGGGGAACGATGGGAGTAGTAGTGGCAACCCGGTTCCGTGGCTCAGGGTGGTCAGGCCAGTGGTAGTCCGTTACGTGTTGTTGATTATGTCCGACTACGCCACCCGTGGATTGCGGTTATTAGGAACCGCCGCTGCATGCAGACCGCTGGGGCTGATGAGGTGTGCAGCTAGGGTAGAGTGACTCCCCACGGGAAGAGTGCGGCCCCAGGGCAGTATAGTGGATGGTGGGAGTGATGGTAGTGAGAGTCCCAGTGCTGGTAGTGCTGGAGGAGCAAGGAGCACACAGACAACAGGTTGCAGTCCAGGGTCTTTACTAAACAGGTAAACTGACCCACAAACAGTCCCAGCTAGGAGGGGACCTGGATGTCTGAGAGCAACGGGGAAATTGGCCCTGGTCAGGGTGAGGGTGTAGGCCTACCGTGCTTTCTGCGCTCCTTCTGGCTATCTCCTCCTGATAGGGTAACAGCCCACGTTTCCGAGCTTTCCGTGTATTCTCGCCTGTATGGCCTGCGACGTGGGTTCCTTTCTGCTCCCAGCCTTGTACGGCTTTACTGGTCCCTTCGGTTGTGGCAGGACCTCCAGACTTCTTAGGCCAAGGAATGTACAGTCCCTTGCGGACTGGTTCTCTGCTGGGGGATGTGGAATCCTTCCAGCCTCAGACACCAAAGTCTGGTAAAATTAAGTCTTTTCTCTGCCAAGACAGGCTCACTGCGCCTCTTGTCTCTGGCTTGTGGCTCTCCTCCTGCCACACTTCCTCTTAGGTGCAACACAACTGTCCCTCTCTGCTCTGGGACCTGAATCCTCAGATAGGTCGTCCAGCTCTCTCTAACCCTGCCCCCAGCACCAGCTTTTATAGGAGCAGCCTGCTCCCCCTACTGGCCTGAGACAGGAGGCATTGCATGCTAATGTTCCCCTGACCAGAGAACCTCCCCCTTGCTCTCAGACACAGCTTTAATACATTTTGTGGCATCCAGGCCAGGGTGACACATTCCCCCCTAATGAAATTTAGTACTCTGGGACTAAACAATAAACAAAGACAATATGCATAACAATAAAACATTAATAGACAGACGACGCACAAATTGAGTTCTTAAGGTCACAGTGTGGCCTGTGACCGGGTGTCCATATCACCAACACAACGGGGAGCCTTAACCAGGTGGGGGTCTGTCCTACCCCAAGTCCTTTACAGTCTTAGTTCATTCCTTGGTTAGGCTCCGAACGCAGTCCATACAAGATTCCGGTTATAAAAAGTCCATAACCTGTGAGTCCTTACGGTAGCTGCAAGAAACTGAAACACAGAATTACCAAACATGCATGTAACTTTGCAAACAATTCAACATTTGGCAACAGGGTCATTTACAAGTTTAGCGCGCTCTATATTCTCCAGCGAGCGGGTATCTGTCCCTTTGTGCTCCTGGTTGACCTCCTTAACCCACTGTCTGGTGGTGGACCAACCTGGCTTTCCCCACTAGCGTTAGGGGTACAGCTACCAGCTGGGTGTACAGGCAGGGCAGGCAGCTGTCTGCGGGTCCTTTGGCTTACCGCAGGCATGGCAGGCTCACTGTCAGCAGAGGGTTGACTCTCCTGGGCTGCTGGTACAGGCTCTTCTGCCTCTGGAACCGCTTGCTCCTCTTCACCTTCCGGCTCTGGTGTTGGTTGTTGCTGTGCCGGTTGCAGGAAATGCAGGACAGGTACCACTATGGCATCATTTATGCGAGTCCAGGACTGAGGGAACTCTCCGAGAACGGTGCTGATCATTTCTTCCTTGTCCTCTGCGGGTTCAAGGTCACTCTGATCCTCTTCTGCACTACGGAGTTGCTCGGGGCACCTTTTGAGGTGGTCTCTGGAGACGACACTAGTGGTTTCTCCTACGTCCTTGGTGATTACGCACACCTTTGGGTTGTCGTGGTCAGACTGCAGTACGGTGTAGGGTTCCCTTTCCCACTGGTTGTCCAACTTATGTAGCCTTCTCTTCCGCTTTAGGACTTGCTCACCAGGTTCTAGGGGACCAGCAGGGGCGTGTTGATTGAAGAGTTTTTCTTGCCTCTCTCTCACCTGGGCCAGGCTCTTCTCCACACTCTCCTGTACCTTCTTGTACTGCAGTTGCCTTTCCGTATCCCAGTCCGCATCCGGGGAGGTGTCCTCAGGTATTAGGACTCCCATCTCCAGGTCTACGGGCAGCTTACCTGGTCTAGCTCGCATCAGGTAAGCCGGGGTGCAGTTTGTAGCATTCACCGGGATATTGTTGTATAGGTCTATCAGGTTCGGCAGTGTTTCTGGCCACAGGCTGCGTTCCTCCAGGGGCAACATCTTCAGGAGATCAATGACTATATTGTTCATCTTCTCACACATCCCGTTGGTTTGGGGGTGGTAAGGCGTTGTACGAATCTTCTTACAGCCATAGAGGTTGCAGAACTCCTGGAAGATTTCAGCCTCGAACGCTGGACCCTGGTCTGTCAGGACCTGTTCCGGATACCCGTGTGGATGGCAGAAATATTGCTGGAAGGCTCTGGCCGCTGTTTGGGCTGTCAAGTCCTTTACCGGCACCACCACTAGAAAACGGGAATAGTGGTCCATGATTGTCAGGGCATAGATGTATCCAGACCGGCTTGGAGCCAATTTGACGTGGTCCAGAGCTACCAGCTCAAGAGGCTGCGTGGTGACGATGGGCCTCAAGGGTGTCTTCTGGCTGGTGCGGTCCTTCCTCCTCAGGTGACAAGGGCCACAATCTCTGCACCATTTTTCTACAGCTCCTCTTATGCCGACCCAAAAGAACCTTCCTCTTAGCAGGAACTCCAGTTTCTTCCAACCGAAGTGCCCCGCTCTGTCATGGTAAGCTCCCAGGACCATAGCTGCATCCCGCCTTGGAACCACGACTTGCCAGGTCAGCTCGTGCGTCCGGTGGTTGACAATCCTTCTGCACAACTTGCCTTCGTAGAGGAACAGCTTGCTCTTCTCCTTCCACAGCTGCTTGGCTTCCTCTGGGGCATCTGGATCTAGGCGGGCGTCTTCCCGGGTCAGCAGATCTTTCACCAGGCGGACTGCAGGGTCACTATCTTGGGTCTCGGCCCAGCTGTGGTGAGGTAGGGGATTGATCATCACAGTTGTTAGATCCTCCTCCTTCACGCGGTGAGAGTGTTGAGCGGCTCCATACCGGTGAAATGCGGGGAGTTCTACCTCCTCCAGCTCTTCTGGGTCTTCGTCACCTTCAGGTAAGTGAGGCATTCTTGATAGGGCGTCCGCGTTGGCATTGGTTTTGCCTGCCCGGTACTTGATCACGAAGTCATAGTTGGAGAGACGGGCCATCCACCGCTGTTCCAGGGCACCCAGTCTTGCATTGTCCAGGTGTGTCAACGGGTTGTTGTCCGTGTACACGGTGAACTTTGCGGAGGCCATGTAATGCTTGAAGCGTTCTGTCACGGCCCACACCACTGCCAAGAATTCTAGCTTGAAGGAGCTGTAATTCTCCGGGTTCCTCTCGGTGGGCCTCAGCTTCCGACTGGCGTAAGCTATCACTCTTTCTCTGCCCTGTTGGTTTTGGTACAGTACGGCTCCCAGCCCCACATTACTGGCATCTGTGTGGAGAATGAAAGGCTGGCCATAATCAGGGTAGGCCAGGATCTCGTCCCCTGTGAGGGCCATCTTTAGCTGGCGGAAGGACTCCTCTTCCGGTTTATCCCACTTGAAGGGTGGCTTTTGACTTCTGGACTTAGACTGTCCGATCAGGAGGTCCTGCATACGAGCTGCCATCTTAGTGAACCCGGGGATGAACCTTCGGTAGTAGCCTACCAACCCGAGAAACTGTCTCACCTCTTTGATATTCGAGGGGCTTGGCCAGCTCTTGATTGCCGTGACCTTGTCAGGGTCGGGGGCCACTCCTTCCGCGCTTACCACGTGCCCTAGGTACTGGACCTTTGGTTTCAGCAGGTGACACTTCGATGGTTTCACCTTCAGGCCATAGCCTGCCAGGACTTCGAACACCTCGGCCAGGTGCTTGAGATGGTCCTCGTAGGTCTTCGAATAGATGATCACGTCGTCCAGGTAAAGGAGGACCGTCTCGAAGTTTCGGTGCCCTAGACAGCATTCCATCAGCTGCTGGAAGGTCCCTGGTGCGTTGCAGAGCCCGAAAGGCATACAGTTGAACTCACTCAGTCCCATCGGGGTGGTGAAGGCGGTCTTCTCCTTGTCAGCCTCTGCCACAGGAACCTGCCAGTACCCGCTAATAGGGTCCAAAGTAGAAAAGAAGTTAGCTGATTTTAGTGCGGCTAAAGACTCCTCTATTCTAGGCAGCGGATATGCGTCTTTGTGGGTGATACGGTTGATTTGTCTATAGTCGACGCACATTCTCATGGTGCCGTCTTTCTTTTTGACCAGAACCAAGGGGGCTGCCCAGGGGCTACAGCTGTCTCTAATGACCCCAGCTTCTTTCATCTCTCTTAGCATGCCCTTTGCGTTCTGATAATGTTTAGGGGGTACAGGCCTGTGTCTCTCTTTTATTGGTGGGTGGCTCCCTGTGGGGATGTGGTGTTCTATCCCTTTTACTCTGCCGAAGTCTAGCGGGTGCTTACTAAAGACTCTCTCGTACTCCTGTACCACCCGGTAGACTCCTTGTTTTTGGTGCAGGGGAGTGGAGTCAGCACCCACATGGAGTTTCTGGCACCAGTCCTCCTTTTGTTTCTGGGAGCCATTACCCTCCGCCTGAGGAGATGGAGGCAAGGGTTCCACGGCCCTGATAGCTTTGTGTTCGACCACAAACAGCTTGGCGAGTGTAGCGTACCTGGGTAAGTGTACCTCCCTCTCCCCAATGTTGAGGATACGGACGGGCACCCTCCCATGACGGACATCAACCACCCCCCGGGCTGTCAAAATGGTGGGCCTGCTGTCTGAGTACACGGGTTCTACCATGGCTTGGTAGTCTCTACCTCTCAACCCGATTGCAGTCCGACACCAGATCATCATTTCACTTTTGGGAGGCATGGAAATGGGGAATGGGTCACTCATTCTTACGCTACCGATCTCACCACCAGACAGTTCTACCTGCTGCCGTCTCATCAGGGCTTTTATCTCCTTGTTGAGGACTCTCTGTTGGCTGGAACTAGCATTCACCGCCACCTGTTGTAAGATTACAATTACCTCTGAAAGACAATTTTCAATTACGTTAGTACCCACAGTTATTTTAGGGTGACTTTCATGACGGTCAATGTCCACAATAATCACTCCCTGTGCCGGCAGTTCAACTTTACCAATTTTAATGGTCATCTCCTTGAACCCCATCTGCGGCACGGGTAAGCCATTACTGGCGATGATGCTCAAGTTACTGTCTGGATACCGTGTGAGATCAGCATCAGTCCAATACTGCTTAAAAAGTACATAAGGAATAGTGGTTACTTGTGACCCAGTATCCAGCAAGGCGCTCATGGGGATACCGTCCAGCACCACGGGTAAAACCGGGCGCCCCCCAACGTACTTATTACGCCAATTGTAAGGGCCTGGTGATCTTATGCCTGGGGGTTGGCCCTCTGCCCCAGGTTGGACCCATTTAAATTACAGTACCTGGAAATGTGTCCGGGCTGGTTGCATCGACGGCAAATGGGCTGTCCATCGTCTGCGTAGCGGTCTGTGGGCCTCCCTCGGAACGACGGGATCCTCCTCTGTCGACGCCACGGGACATCCTCCGGACTTGAAGCCAGCTCGATGGGTCTTGACGGGTCCACTTGCAACGCCTGGACGGTCCTGGTCAACGCCGCGACGCTCCTGGTCAGCTCCTGAACTTGGTGGTGCAGATCTTTCGACGGGGCTTGGTTCAGGGCCTGTGCATCAGCCTCCACGGAGTCCATAGAGGAGGGCGCCGCCTCCTGGTGGTAAGTGATAGCAGGGCGCCGGGGGTTTATAGCGCCACTGGTTGCAGATTCACGGAGCACCCTTATGGCCCTGTCCTTAAATTGGGCAAAGGTCAGGTCGGGGTTCTGAAAGAACATGAGGCGCAGTTGGGCCCTGTGGGCGCTAGACAGCAGTCCTTCTATGAATTGTTCTGTTAGCAGCTTATCCGTTTCCTGCACACTGCCAGGGTCAGTTTGTTGGATAGCCCTCAAGGCTTCCTGCAAATTTAGGGCATAGTCTCTGATGCTGTCCTGTGCCCGCTGCTTACACCCATAGAACCTCATTTTAATTTCAGCGGAGGTACGTGTGTCAAAGGTACCCCGCAGCCGGGCCAGAATACCCTTCACAGTAATTTTCTCCTCAGTGGGCCATGATTTTACCTCCCTTTGGGCTGCGCCAATTAACTGCCCTGTCAATTTGCTGACCTTCTGTTCCTCTGCCAGGGGGTAAACGTGGAACAAACTGTATAGCCTTTCCTTGAAGTCAGTTAGGGCATGGGGCTCCCCTGAGTATTTGGGCAGCCAGGCCGCTCCAGGGATGTAGGGCAGGGAAAAGGGCATCACTGCTGCTGCAGCTGCGTTGGTGGTAGTGGGGGCCTCTGTGTCCGACATCTTCCTCCCCCCCCAGTGGACCGTGGCCTACCTTCCGAAGATCCTCTTCTGTAGGCCGCGGCTCCGCTGCTGCTGCTATGGACGAGGACCTGGCGTCGCGTCCTGATGACGTCAGCGTCGCTCTCTCTCCCTTCCAGGACCTTGCGCAGCGTAGGTGCGTGGGGCGGAGCTTCGGATCTCGTGCGGTTTTGACGTCCACGCCCCTCTTCTTCCCGCGCGGCATCCAGGAGATGGCGTCCGATGGCGGGAAACAGCTGCAGATGGCGGGAAGACGGCAGAAGACGGCGGGAAAAGGTCCAAGATGGCGTCTGATGGCGGGAATCGGCTCCGGATGGCGGGAAACGACTCCAGACGGCGGGAAACTTCGCCACAGATAAGTTACAAAAGTCTTTTTCTGGCACGCAGTACCCGGTGGTTGCGGGCACGAAATCCTGCCGACTACGCCAAAGCTGACTCGCCCCCTGGGCCGTGGGGCATTCGGATCCGGGCAATAGGGGGAACGATGGGAGTAGTAGTGGCAACCCGGTTCCGTGGCTCAGGGTGGTCAGGCCAGTGGTAGTCCGTTACGTGTTGTTGATTATGTCCGACTACGCCACCCGTGGATTGCGGTTATTAGGAACCGCCGCTGCATGCAGACCGCTGGGGCTGATGAGGTGTGCAGCTAGGGTAGAGTGACTCCCCACGGGAAGAGTGCGGCCCCAGGGCAGTATAGTGGATGGTGGGAGTGATGGTAGTGAGAGTCCCAGTGCTGGTAGTGCTGGAGGAGCAAGGAGCACACAGACAACAGGTTGCAGTCCAGGGTCTTTACTAAACAGGTAAACTGACCCACAAACAGTCCCAGCTAGGAGGGGACCTGGATGTCTGAGAGCAACGGGGAAATTGGCCCTGGTCAGGGTGAGGGTGTAGGCCTACCGTGCTTTCTGCGCTCCTTCTGGCTATCTCCTCCTGATAGGGTAACAGCCCACGTTTCCGAGCTTTCCGTGTATTCTCGCCTGTATGGCCTGCGACGTGGGTTCCTTTCTGCTCCCAGCCTTGTACGGCTTTACTGGTCCCTTCGGTTGTGGCAGGACCTCCAGACTTCTTAGGCCAAGGAATGTACAGTCCCTTGCGGACTGGTTCTCTGCTGGGGGATGTGGAATCCTTCCAGCCTCAGACACCAAAGTCTGGTAAAATTAAGTCTTTTCTCTGCCAAGACAGGCTCACTGCGCCTCTTGTCTCTGGCTTGTGGCTCTCCTCCTGCCACACTTCCTCTTAGGTGCAACACAACTGTCCCTCTCTGCTCTGGGACCTGAATCCTCAGATAGGTCGTCCAGCTCTCTATAACCCTGCCCCCAGCACCAGCTTTTATAGGGGCAGCCTGCTCCCCCTACTGGCCTGAGACAGGAGGCATTGCATGCTAATGTTCCCCTGACCAGAGAACCTCCCACTTGCTCTCAGACACAGCTTTAATACATTTTGTGGCATCCAGGCCAGGGTGACACACATCTAGCTCTGAAAAAATATTTAGGCTTCTAGCAGTGAGTGGGATTTGTTCTATTAGTCCTTCTATACTGACCTCCATCAGGTTGCAAATTCAATATAATTTTTTTCTGCATCTAGCTCTGAAAAAATATTTAGGCTTCTAGCAGTGTGTGGGACTTGGTCTATTAGTCCATCTATACTAACCTCCACCAGGTTGCAAATTAAAAATAATTTTTATCTGCATCTAGCTCTGAAAAAATATTTAGGCTTCTAGCAGTGTGTGGGACTTGTTCTATTAGTCCATCTATACTGACCTCCATCAGGTTGCAAATTCAATATAATTTTTTTCTGCATCTAGCTCTGAAAAAAATATTTAGGCTTCTAGCTGTGTGTGGGACTTGGTCTATTAGTCCATCTATACTAACCTCCACCAGGTTGCAAATTAAAAATAATTTTTTTCTGCATCTAGCTCTGAAAAAAAATTCAGCTTCTAGCAGTGTGTGGGACTTGGTCTATTAGTCCATCTATACTAACCTCCACCAGGTTGCAAATTCAATATAATTTTTTTCTGCATCTAGCTCTGAAAAAATATTTAGGCTTCTAGCAGTGTGTGGGACTTGGTCTATTAGTCCATCTATACTAACCTCCACCAGGTTGCAAATTAAAAATAATTTTTATCTGCATCTAGCTCTGAAAAAATATTTCGGATTCTAGCAGTGTGTGGGACTTGGTCTATTAGTCCATCTATACTAACCTCCACCAGGTTGCAAATTAAAAATAATTTTTATGTGCATCTAGCTCTGAAAAAATATTTCGGCTTCTAGCAGTGTGTGGGACTTGTTCTATTAGTCCATCTATACTAATCTCCACCAGGTTGCAAATTCAGTATATTTTTTTTCTGCATCTAGCTCTGAAAAAATATTTAGGCTTTTAGCAGTGTGTGGGACTTGGTCTATTAGTCCATCTATACTAACCTCCACCAGGTTGCAAATTAAAAATAATTTTTATCTATATCTAGCTCTGAAAAAATATTTAGGCTTCTAGCAGTGTGTGGGACTTGTTTTATTAGTCCATCTATACTGACCTCCATCAGGTTGCAAATTCAATATAATTTTTTTCTGCATCTAGCTCTGTAAAAATATTTAGGCTTCTAGCAGTGTGTGGGATTTGTTCTATTAGTCCATCTATACTGACCTCCATCAGGTTGCAAATTCAATATAATTTTTTTCTGCATCTAGCTCTGAAAAAAAAATTCAGCTTCTAGCAGTGTGTGGGACTTGGTCTATTAGTCCATCTATACTAACCTCCACCAGGTTGCAAATTCAATATAATTTTTTTCTGCACCTAGCTCTGAAAAAATATTTAGGCTTCTAGCAGTGTGTGGGACTTGGTCTATTAGTCCATCTATACTAACCTCCACCAGGTTGCAAATTAAAAATAATTTTTATCTGCATCTAGCTCTGAAAAATTATTTAGGCTTCTAGCAGTGTGTGGGACTTGGTCTATTAGTCAATCTATACTAACCTCCACCAGGTTGCAAATTAAAAATAATTTTTATGTGCATCTAGCTCTGAAAAAATATTCCGGCTTCTAGCAGTGTGTGGGACTTGTTCTATTAGTCCATCTATACTGACCTCCATCAGGTTGCAAATTCAATATAATTTTTTTCTGCATCTAGCTCTGAAAAAATATTTAGGCATCTAGCAGTGTGTGGGACTTGGTCTATTAGTCCATCTATACTAACCTCCACAAGGTTGCAAATTAAAAATAATTTTTATCTGCATGTAGCTCTGAAAAAATATTTCGGATTCTAGCAGTGTGTGGGACTTGGTCTATTAGTCCATTTATACTGACCTCCATCAGGTTGCAAATTCAATATAATTTTTTTCTGCATCTAGCTCTGAAAAAATATTTAGGCTTTTAGCAGTGTGTGGGACTTGGTCTATTAGTCCATCTATACTAACCTCCACCAGGTTGCAAATTAAAAATAATTTTTTTTCTGCATCTAGCTCTGAAAAAAAAATTCAGCTTCTAGCAGTGTGTGGGACTTGGTCTATTAGTCCATCTATACTAACCTCCACCAGGTTGCAAATTCAATATAATTTTTTTCTGCATCTACCTCTGAAAAAATATTTAGGCTTGTAGCAGTGTGTGGGACTTGGTCTATTAGTCCATCTATACTAACCTCCACCAGGTTGCAAATTTAAAATAATTTTTATCTGCATCTAGCTCTGAAAAATTATTTAGGCTTCTAGCAGTGTGTGGGACTTGGTCTATTAGTCCATCTATACTAACCTCCACCAGGTTGCAAATTAAAAATAATTTTTATGTGCATCTAGCTCTGAAAAAATATTTCGGCTTCTAGCAGTGTGTGGGACTTGTTCTATTAGTCCATCTATACTAACCTCCACCAGGTTGCAAATTCAATATAATTTTTTTCTGCATCTAGCTCTGAAAAAATATTTAGGCTTCTAGCAGTGTGTGGGACTTGGTCTATTAGTCCATCTATACTAACCTCCACCAGGTTGCAAATTAAAAATAATTTTTTTTCTGCATCTAGCTCTGAAAAAAAATTTCAGCTTCTAGCAGTGTGTGGGACTTGGTCTATTAGTCCATCTATACTAACCTCCACCAGGTTGCAAATTCAATATAATTTTTTTCTGCATCTACCTCTGAAAAAATATTTAGGCTTGTAGCAGTGTGTGGGACTTGGTCTATTAGTCCATCTATACTAACCTCCACCAGGTTGCAAAATTTAAAATAATTTTTATCTGCATCTAGCTCTGAAAAATTATTTAGGCTTCTAGCAGTGTGTGGGACTTGGTCTATTAGTCCATCTATACTAACCTCCACCAGGTTGCAAATTAAAAATAATTTTTATGTGCATCTAGCTCTGAAAAAATATTTCGGCTTCTAGCAGTGTGTGGGACTTGTTCTATTAGTCCATCTATACTAATCTCCACCTGGTTGCAAATTCAATATATTTTTTTTCTGCATCTAGCTCTGAAAAAATATTTAGGCTTCGAGCAGTGTGTGGGACTTGGTCTATTAGTCCATCTATACTAACCTCCACCAAGTTGCAAATTAAAAATAATTTTTATCTGCATCTAGCTCTGAAAAAATATTTCAGATTCTAGCAGTGTGTGGGACTTGGTCTATTAGTCCATCTATACTGACCTCCATCATGTTGCAAATTCAATATAATTTTTTTCTGCATCTAGCTCTGAAAAAATATTTAGCCTTCTAGCTGTGTGTGGGACTTGGTCTATTAGTCCATCTATACTAACCTCCACCAGGTTGCAAATTAAAAATAATTTTTTTCTGCATCTAGCTCTGAAAAAAAATTTCAGCTTCTAGCAGTGTGTGGGACTTGGTCTATTAGTCCATCTATACTAACCTCCACCAGGTTGCAAATTCAATATAATTTTTTTCTGCATCTAGCTCTGAAAAAATATTTAGGCTTCTAGCAGTGTCTGGGACTTGGTCTATTAGTCCATCTATACTAACCTCCACCAGGTTGCAAATTAAAAATAATTTTTATGTGCATCTAGCTCTGAAAAAATATTTCGGCTTCTAGCAGTGTGTGGGACTTGTTCTATTAGTCCATCTATACTAATCTCCACCAGGTTGCAAATTCAGTATATTTTTTTTCTGCATCTAGCTCTGAAAAAATATTTAGGCTTCTAGCAGTGTGTGGGACTTGGTCTATTAGTCCATCTATACTAACCTCCACCAGGTTGCAAATTAAAAATAATTTTTATCTATATCTAGCTCTGAAAAAATGTTTAGGCTTCTAGCAGTGTGTGGGACTTGTTCTATTAGTCCATCTATACTGACCTCCATCAGGTTGCAAATTCAATATAATTTTTTTCTGCATCTAGCTCTGAAAAAATATTTAGGCTTCTAGCAGTGTGTGGGACTTGGTCTATTAGTCCATCTATACTAACCTCCACCAGGTTGCAATTTAAAAATAATTTGTATTTGCATCTAGCTCTGAAAAAATATTTAGGCTTCTAGCAGTGTGTGGGATTTGTTCTATTAGTCCATCTATACTGACCTCCATCAGGTTGCAAATTCAATATAATTTTTTTCTGCATCTAGCTCTGAAAAAATATTTAGGCTTCTAGCAGTGTGTGGGACTTGGTCTATTAGTCCATCTATACTAACCTCCACCAGGTTGCAAATTAAAAATAATTTTTATCTGCATCTAGCTCTGAAAAAATATTTAGGCTTCTAGCAATGTGTGGGACTTGTTCTATTAGTCCATCTATACTGACCTCCATCAGGTTGCAAATTCAATATAATTTTTTTCTGCATCTAGCTCTGAAAAAATATTTAGGCTTCTAGCAGTGTGTGGGACTTGGTCTATTAGTCCATCTATACTAACCTCCACCAGGTTGCAAATTAAAAATAATTTTTATTTGCATCTAGCTCTGAAAAAATATTTAGGCTTCTAGCAGTGTGTGGGACTTGTTCTATTAGTCCATCTATACTGACCTCCATCAGGTTGCAAATTCAATATAATTTTTTTCTGCATCTAGCTCTGAAAAAATATTTAGGCTTCTAGCTGTGTGTGGGACTTGGTCTATTAGTCCATCTATACTAACCTCCACCAGGTTGCAAATTAAAAATAATTTTTTTCTGCATCTAGCTCTGAAAAAAAAATTCAGCTTCTAGCAGTGTGTGGGACTTGGTCTATTAGTCCATCTATACTAACCTCCACCAGGTTGCAAATTCAATATAATTTTTTTCTGCATCTAGCGCTGAAAAAATATTTAGGCTTCTAGCAGTGTGTGGGACTTGGTCTATTAGTCCATCTATACTAACCTCCACCAGGTTGCAAATTAAAAATAATTTTTATCTGCATCTAGCTCTGAAAAATTATTTAGGCTTCTAGCAGTGTGTGGGACTTGGTCTATTAGTACATCTATACTAACCTCCACCAGGTTGCAAATTAAAAATAATTTTTATGTGCATCTAGCTCTGAAAAAATATTTCGGCTTCTAGCAGTAAGTGGGACTTGTTCTATTAGTCCATCTATACTAATCTCCACCAGGTTGCAAATTAAATTTTTTTTTTTTCTACATCTAGCTCTGAAAAAATATTTAGTCTTCTAGCAGTGTGTGGGACTTGGTCTATTAGTCCATCTATACTAACCTCCACCAGGTTGCAAATTAAAAATAATTTTTATCTGCATCTAGCTCTGAAAAAATATTTAGGCTTCTAGCAGTGTGTGGGACTTGTTCTATTAGTCCATCTATACTGACCTCCATCAGGTTGCAAATTCAATATAATTTTTTTCTGCATCTACCTCTGAAAAAATATTTAGGCTTCTAGCAGTGTGTGGGACTTGGTCTATTAGTCCATCTATACTAACCCCCACCAGGTTGCAAATTAAAAATAATTTTTATCTGCATCTAGCTCTGAAATAATATTTAGGCTTCTAGCAGTGTGTGGGACTTAGTCTATTAGTCCATCTATACTAACCTCCACCAGGTTGCAAATTAAAAATAATTTTCATGTGCATCTAGCTCTGAAAAAATATTTCGACTTCTAGCAGTGTGTGGGACTTGTTCTATTAGTCCATCTATACTAACCTCCACCAGGTTGCAAATTCAATATATTTTTTTTCTGCATCTAGCTCTGAAAAAATATTTAGGCTTCTAGCAGTGTGTGGAACTTGGTCTATTAGTCCATCTATACTAACCTCCACCAGGTTGCAAATTAAAAATAATTTTTATCTGCATCTAGCTCTGAAAAATTATTAAGGCTTCTAGCAGTGTGTGGGACTTGGTCTATTAGTCCATCTATACTAACCTTCAACAGGTTGCAAATTAAAAATAATTTTTATGTGCATCTAGCTCTGAAAAAATATTTTGGCTTCTAGCAGTGTGTGGGACTTGTTCTATTAGTCCATCTATACTAATCTCCACCAGGTTGCAAATTCAATATATTTTTTTCTGCATCTAGCTCTGAAAAAATATTTAGGCTTCTAGCAGTGTGTGGGACTTGGTCTATTAGTCCATCTATACTAACCTCCACCAGGTTGCAAATTAAAAATAATTTTTATCTGCATCTAGCTCTGAAAAAATATTTAGACTTCTAGCAGTGTGTGGGACTTGTTCTATTAGTCCATCTATACTGACCTCCATCAGGTTGCAAATTCAATATAATTTTGTTCTGCATCTAGCTCTGAAAAAATATTTAGGCTTCTAGCAGTGTGTGGGACTTGGTCTATTAGTCCATCTATACTAACCTCCACCAGGTTGCAAATTAAAAATAATTTGTATCTGCATCTAGCTCTGAAAAAATATTTAGGCTTCTATCAGTGTGTGGGATTTGTTCTATTAGTCCATCTATACTGACCTCCATCAGGTTGCAAATTCAATATAATTTTTTTCTGCATCTAGCTCTTAAAAAATATTTAGGCTTCTAGCAGTGTGTGGGACTTGGTCTATTAGTCCATCTATGCTAACCTCCACCAGGTTGCAAATTAAAAATAATTTTTATCTGCATCTAGCTCTGAAAAATTATTTAGGCTTCTAGCAGTGTGTGGGACTTGTTCTATTAGTTCATCTATACTGACCTCCATCAGGTTGCAAATTCAATATAATTTTTTTCTGCATCTAGCTCTGAAAAAATATTTAGGCTTCTAGCAGTGTGTGGGACTTGCTCTATTAGTCCATCTATACTAACCTCCACCAGGTTGCAAATCAAAAATAATTTTTACCTGCATCTAGCTCTGAAAAAATATTTAGGCTTCTAGAAGTGTGTGGGACTTGTTCTATTAGTCCATCTATACTGACCTCCATCAGGTTGCAAATTCAATATAATTTTTTTCTGCATCTAGCTCTGAAAAAATATTTAGGCTTCTAGCTGTGTGTGGGACTTGGTCTATTAGTCCATCTATACTAACCTCCACCAGGTTGCAAATTAAAAATAATTTTTATGTGCATCTAGCTCTGAAAAAATATTTCGGCTTCTAGCAGTAAGTGGGACTTGTTCTATTAGTCCATCTATACTAATCTCCACCAGGTTGCAAATTCAATTTTTTTTTTTCTACATCTAGCTCTGAAAAAATATTTAGGCTTCTAGCAGTGTGTGGGACTTGGTCTATTAGTCCATCTATACTACCCTCCACCAGGTTGCAAATTAAAAATAATTTTTATCTATATCTAGCTCTGAAAAAATATTTAGGCTTCTAGCAGTGTGTGGGACTTGTTCTATTAGTCCATCTATACTGACCTCCATCAGATTGCAAATTCAATATAATTTTTTTCTGCATCTAGCTCTGAAAAAATATTTAGGCTTCTAGCAGTGTGTGGGACTTGGTCTATTAGTCCATCTATACTAACCTCCACCAGGTTGCAAATTAAAAATAATTTGTATCTGCATCTAGCTCTGAAAAAATATTTAGGCTTCTAGCAGTGTTTGGGATTTGTTCTATTAGTCCATCTATACTGACCTCCATCAGATTGCAAATTCAATATAATTTTTTTCAGCATCTAGCTCTGAAAAAATATTTAGGCTTCTAGCAGTGTGTGGGACTTGGTCTATTAGTCCATCTATACTAACCTCCACCAGGTTGCAAATTAAAAATAATTTTTATCTGCATCTAGCTCTGAAAAATTATTTAGGCTTCTATCAGTTTTTGGGACTTGTTCTATTAGTTCATCTATACTGACCTCCATCAGGTTGCAAATTCAATTTTTTTTTTCTGCATCTAGCTCTGAAAAAATATTTAGGCTTCAAGCAGTGTGTGGGACTTGGTCTATTAGTCCATCTATACTAACCTCCACCAGTTTGCAAATTAAAAATAATTTTTATCTGCATCTAGCTCTGAAAAAATATTTAGGCTTCTAGCAGTGTGTGGGACTTGTTCTATTAGTCCATCTATACTGACCTCCATCAGGTTGCAAAATTCAATATAATTTTTTTCTGCATCTACCTCTGAAAAAATATTTAGGCTTCTAGCAGTGTGTGGGACTTGGTCTATTAGTCCATCTATACTAACCCCCACCAGGTTGCAAATTAAAAATAATTTTTATCTGCATCTAGCTCTGAAATAATATTTAGGCTTCTAGCATTGTGTGGGACTTGGTCTATTAGTCCATCTATACTAACCTCCACCAGGTTGCAAATTCAATATAATTTTTTTCTGCATCTACCTCTGAAAAAATATTTAGGCTTGTAGCAGTGTGTGGGACTTGGTCTATTAGTCCATCTATACTAACCTCCACCAGGTTGCAAATTAAAAATAATTTTTATCTGCATCTAGCTCTGAAAAATTATTTAGGCTTCTAGCAGTGTGTGGGACTTGGTCTATTAGTCCATCTATACTAACCTCCACCAGGTTGCAAATTAAAAATAATTTTTATGTGCATCTAGCTCTGAAAAAATATTTCGGCTTCTAGCAGTGTGTGGGACTTGTTCTATTAGTCCATCTATACTAATCTCCACCAGGTTGCAAATTCAATATATTTTTTTTCTGCATCTAGCTCTGAAAAAATATTTAGGCTTCGAGCAGTGTGTGGGACTTGGTCTATTAGTCCATCTATACTAACCTCCACCAAGTTGCAAATTAAAAATAATTTTTATCTGCATCTAGCTCTGAAAAAATATTTCGGATTCTAGCAGTGTGTGGGACTTGGTCTATTAGTCCATCTATACTGACCTCCATCAGGTTGCAAATTCAATATAATTTTTTTCTGCATCTAGCTCTGAAAAAATATTTAGCCTTCTAGCTGTGTGTGGGACTTGGTCTATTAGTCCATCTATACTAACCTCCACCAGGTTGCAAATTAAAAATAATTTTTTTCTGCATCTAGCTCTGAAAAAAAATTTCAGCTTCTAGCAGTGTGTGGGACTTGGTCTATTAGTCCATCTATACTAACCTCCACCAGGTTGCAAATTCAATATAATTTTTTTCTGCATCTAGCTCTGAAAAAATATTTAGGCTTCTAGCAGTGTGTGGGACTTGGTCTATTAGTCCATCTATACTAACCTCCACCAGGTTGCAAATTAAAAATAATTTTTTTCTGCATCTAGCTCTGAAAAATTATTTAGGCTTCTAGCAGTGTGTGGGACTTGGTCTATTAGTCCATCTATACTAACCTCCACCAGGTTGCAAATTAAAAATAATTTTTATGTGCATCTAGCTCTGAAAAAATATTTCGGCTTCTAGCAGTGTGTGGGACTTGTTCTATTAGTCCATCTATACTAATCTCCACCAGGTTGCAAATTCAGTATATTTTTTTTCTGCATCTAGCTCTGAAAAAATATTTAGGCTTCTAGCAGTGTGTGGGACTTGGTCTATTAGTCCATCTATACTAACCTCCACCAGGTTGCAAATTAAAAATAATTTTTATCTATATCTAGCTCTGAAAAAATGTTTAGGCTTCTAGCAGTGTGTGGGACTTGTTCTATTAGTCCATCTATACTGACCTCCATCAGGTTGCAAATTCAATATAATTTTTTTCTGCATCTAGCTCTGAAAAAATATTTAGGCTTCTAGCAGTGTGTGGGACTTGGTCTATTAGTCCATCTATACTAACCTCCACCAGGTTGCAATTTAAAAATAATTTGTATTTGCATCTAGCTCTGAAAAAATATTTAGGCTTCTAGCAGTGTGTGGGATTTGTTCTATTAGTCCATCTATACTGACCTCCATCAGGTTGCAAATTCAATATAATTTTTTTCTGCATCTAGCTCTGAAAAAATATTTAGGCTTCTAGCAGTGTGTGGGACTTGGTCTATTAGTCCATCTATACTAACCTCCACCAGGTTGCAAATTAAAAATAATTTTTATCTGCATCTAGCTCTGAAAAAATATTTAGGCTTCTAGCAATGTGTGGGACTTGTTCTATTAGTCCATCTATACTGACCTCCATCAGGTTGCAAATTCAATATAATTTTTTTCTGCATCTAGCTCTGAAAAAATATTTAGGCTTCTAGCAGTGTGTGGGACTTGGTCTATTAGTCCATCTATACTAACCTCCACCAGGTTGCAAATTAAAAATAATTTTTATTTGCATCTAGCTCTGAAAAAATATTTAGGCTTCTAGCAGTGTGTGGGACTTGTTCTATTAGTCCATCTATACTGACCTCCATCAGGTTGCAAATTCAATATAATTTTTTTCTGCATCTAGCTCTGAAAAAATATTTAGGCTTCTAGCTGTGTGTGGGACTTGGTCTATTAGTCCATCTATACTAACCTCCACCAGGTTGCAAATTAAAAATAATTTTTTTCTGCATCTAGCTCTGAAAAAATAATTCAGCTTCTAGCAGTGTGTGGGACTTGGTCTATTAGTCCATCTATACTAACCTCCACCAGGTTGCAAATTCAATATAATTTTTTTCTGCATCTAGCGCTGAAAAAATATTTAGGCTTCTAGCAGTGTGTGGGACTTGGTCTATTAGTCCATCTATACTAACCTCCACCAGGTTGCAAATTAAAAATAATTTTTATCTGCATCTAGCTCTGAAAAATTATTTAGGCTTCTAGCAGTGTGTGGGACTTGGTCTATTAGTACATCTATACTAACCTCCACCAGGTTGCAAATTAAAAATAATTTTTATGTGCATCTAGCTCTGAAAAAATATTTCGGCTTCTAGCAGTAAGTGGGCTTGTTCTATTAGTCCATCTATACTAATCTCCACCAGGTTGCAAATTAAATTTTTTTTTTTTCTACATCTAGCTCTGAAAAAATATTTAGTCTTCTAGCAGTGTGTGGGACTTGGTCTATTAGTCCATCTATACTACCCTCCACCAGGTTGCAAATTAAAAATAATTTTTATCTATATCTAGCTCTGAAAAAATATTTAGGCTTCTAGCAGTGTGTGGGACTTGTTCTATTAGTCCATCTATACTGACCTCCATCAGGTTGCAAATTCAATATAATTTTTTTCTGCATCTAGCTCTGAAAATATATTTAGGCTTCTAACAGTGTGTGGGACTTGGTCTATTAGTCCATCTATACTAACCTCCACCAGGTTGCAAATTAAAAATAATTTTTATCTGCATCTAGCTCTGAAAAAATATTTCGACTTCTAGCAGTGTGTGGGACTTGTTCTATTAGTCCATCTATACTAACCTCCACCAGGTTGCAAATTCAATATATTTTTTTTCTGCATCTAGCTCTGAAAAAATATTTAGGCTTCTAGCAGTGTGTGGAACTAGGTCTATTAGTCCATCTATACTAACCTCTACCAGGTTGCAAATTAAAAATAATTTTTATCTGCATCTAGCTCTGAAAAATTATTAAGCCTTCTAGCAGTGTGTGGGACTTGGTCTATTAGTCCATCTATACTAACCTTCAACATTTTGCAAATTAAAAATAATTTTTATGTGCATCTAGCTCAGAAAAAATATTTTGGCTTCTAGCAGTGTGTGGGACTTGTTCTATTAGTCCATCTATACTAATCTCCATCAGGTTGCAAATTCAATATATTTTTTTCTGCATCTAGCTCTGAAAAAATATTTAGGCTTCTAGCAGTGTGTGGGACTTGGTCTATTAGTCCATCTATACTAACCTCCACCAGGTTGCAAATTAAAAATAATTTTTATCTGCATCTAGCTCTGAAAAAATATTTAGACTTCTAGCAGTGTGTGGGACTTGTTCTATTAGTCCATCTATACTGACCTCCATCAGGTTGCAAATTCAATATAATTTTTTTCTGCATCTAGCTCTGAAAAAATATTTAGGCTTCTAGCAGTGTGTGGGACTTGGTCTATTAGTCCATCTATACTAACCTCCACCAGGTTGCAATTTAAAAATAATTTGTATTTGCATCTAGCTCTGAAAAAATATTTAGGCTTCTAGCAGTGTGTGGGATTTGTTCTATTAGTCCATCTATACTGACCTCCATCAGGTTGCAAATTCAATATAATTTTTTTCTGCATCTAGCTCTGAAAAAATATTTAGGCTTCTAGCAGTGTGTGGGACTTGGTCTATTAGTCCATCTATACTAACCTCCACCAGGTTGCAAATTAAAAATAATTTTTATCTGCATCTAGCTCTGAAAAAATATTTAGGCTTCTAGCAATGTGTGGGACTTGTTCTATTAGTCCATCTATACTGACCTCCATCAGGTTGCAAATTCAATATAATTTTTTTCTGCATCTAGCTCTGAAAAAATATTTAGGCTTCTAGCAGTGTGTGGGACTTGGTCTATTAGTCCATCTATACTAACCTCCACCAGGTTGCAAATTAAAAATAATTTTTATTTGCATCTAGCTCTGAAAAAATATTTAGGCTTCTAGCAGTGTGTGGGACTTGTTCTATTAGTCCATCTATACTGACCTCCATCAGGTTGCAAATTCAATATAATTTTTTTCTGCATCTAGCTCTGAAAAAATATTTAGGCTTCTAGCTGTGTGTGGGACTTGGTCTATTAGTCCATCTATACTAACCTCCACCAGGTTGCAAATTAAAAATAATTTTTTTCTGCATCTAGCTCTGAAAAAATAATTCAGCTTCTAGCAGTGTGTGGGACTTGGTCTATTAGTCCATCTATACTAACCTCCACCAGGTTGCAAATTCAATATAATTTTTTTCTGCATCTAGCGCTGAAAAAATATTTAGGCTTCTAGCAGTGTGTGGGACTTGGTCTATTAGTCCATCTATACTAACCTCCACCAGGTTGCAAATTAAAAATAATTTTTATCTGCATCTAGCTCTGAAAAATTATTTAGGCTTCTAGCAGTGTGTGGGACTTGGTCTATTAGTACATCTATACTAACCTCCACCAGGTTGCAAATTAAAAATAATTTTTATGTGCATCTAGCTCTGAAAAAATATTTCGGCTTCTAGCAGTAAGTGGGCTTGTTCTATTAGTCCATCTATACTAATCTCCACCAGGTTGCAAATTAAATTTTTTTTTTTTCTACATCTAGCTCTGAAAAAATATTTAGTCTTCTAGCAGTGTGTGGGACTTGGTCTATTAGTCCATCTATACTACCCTCCACCAGGTTGCAAATTAAAAATAATTTTTATCTATATCTAGCTCTGAAAAAATATTTAGGCTTCTAGCAGTGTGTGGGACTTGTTCTATTAGTCCATCTATACTGACCTCCATCAGGTTGCAAATTCAATATAATTTTTTTCTGCATCTAGCTCTGAAAATATATTTAGGCTTCTAACAGTGTGTGGGACTTGGTCTATTAGTCCATCTATACTAACCTCCACCAGGTTGCAAATTAAAAATAATTTTTATCTGCATCTAGCTCTGAAAAAATATTTCGACTTCTAGCAGTGTGTGGGACTTGTTCTATTAGTCCATCTATACTAACCTCCACCAGGTTGCAAATTCAATATATTTTTTTTCTGCATCTAGCTCTGAAAAAATATTTAGGCTTCTAGCAGTGTGTGGAACTAGGTCTATTAGTCCATCTATACTAACCTCTACCAGGTTGCAAATTAAAAATAATTTTTATCTGCATCTAGCTCTGAAAAATTATTAAGCCTTCTAGCAGTGTGTGGGACTTGGTCTATTAGTCCATCTATACTAACCTTCAACATTTTGCAAATTAAAAATAATTTTTATGTGCATCTAGCTCAGAAAAAATATTTTGGCTTCTAGCAGTGTGTGGGACTTGTTCTATTAGTCCATCTATACTAATCTCCATCAGGTTGCAAATTCAATATATTTTTTTCTGCATCTAGCTCTGAAAAAATATTTAGGCTTCTAGCAGTGTGTGGGACTTGGTCTATTAGTCCATCTATACTAACCTCCACCAGGTTGCAAATTAAAAATAATTTTTATCTGCATCTAGCTCTGAAAAAATATTTAGACTTCTAGCAGTGTGTGGGACTTGTTCTATTAGTCCATCTATACTGACCTCCATCAGGTTGCAAATTCAATATAATTTTGTTCTGCATCTAGCTCTGAAAAAATATTTAGGCTTCTAGCAGTGTGTGGGACTTGGTCTATTAGTCCATCTATACTAACCTCCACCAGGTTGCAAATTAAAAATAATTTGTATCTGCATCTAGCTCTGAAAAAATATTTAGGCTTCTATCAGTGTGTGGGATTTGTTCTATTAGTCCATCTATACTGACCTCCATCAGGTTGCAAATTCAATATAATTTTTTTCTGCATCTAGCTCTTAAAAAATATTTAGGCTTCTAGCAGTGTGTGGGACTTGGTCTATTAGTCCATCTATGCTAACCTCCACCAGGTTGCAAATTAAAAATAATTTTTATCTGCATCTAGCTCTGAAAAATTATTTAGGCTTCTAGCAGTGTGTGGGACTTGTTCTATTAGTTCATCTATACTGACCTCCATCAGGTTGCAAATTCAATATAATTTTTTTCTGCATCTAGCTCTGAAAAAATATTTAGGCTTCTAGCAATGTGTGGGACTTGGTCTATTAGTCCATCTATACTAACCTCCACCAGGTTGCAAATTAAAAATAATTTTTACCTGCATCTAGCTCTGAAAAAATATTTAGGCTTCTAGCAGTGTGTGGGACTTGTTCTATTAGTCCATCTATACTGACCTCCATCAGGTTGCAAATTCAATATAATTTTTTTCTGCATCTAGCTCTGAAAAAATATTTAGGCTTCTAGCTGTGTGTGGGACTTGGTCTATTAGTCCATCTATACTAACCTCCACCAGGTTGCAAATTAAAATTAATTTTTTTCTGCATCTAGCTCTGAAAAAAAAATTCAGCTTCTAGCAGTGTGTGGGACTTGGTCTATTAGTCCATCTATACTAACCTCCACCAGGTTGCAAATTCAATATAATTTTTTTCTACATCTAGCTCTGAAAAAATATTTAGGCTTCTAGCAGTGTGTGGGACTTGGTCTATTAGTCCATCTATACTAACCTCCACCAGGTTGCAAATGAAAAATAATTTTTATCTGCATCTAGCTCTGAAAAATTATTTAGGCTTCTAGCAGTGTGTGGGACTTGGTCTATTAGTCCATCTATACTAACCTCCACCAGGTTGCAAATTAAAAATAATTTTTATGTGCATCTACCTCTGAAAAAATATTTCGGCTTCTAGCAGTAAGTGGGACTTGTTCTATTAGTCCATCTATACTAATCTCCACCAGGTTGCAAATTAAATTTTTTTTTTTCTACATCTAGCTCTGAAAAAATATTTAGGCTTCTAGCAGTGTGTGGGACTTCGTCTATTAGTCCATCTATACTACCCTCCACCAGGTTGCAAATTAAAAATAATTTTTATCTATATCTAGCTCTGAAAAAATATTTAGGCTTCTAGCAGTGTGTGGGACTTGTTCTATTAGTCCATCTATACTGACCTCCATCAGGTTGCAAATTCAATATAATTTTTTTCTGCATCTAGCTCTGAAAATATATTTAGGCTTCTAGCAGTGTGTGGGACTTGGTCTATTAGTCCATCTATACTAACCTCCACCAGGTTGCAAATTAAAAATAATTTTTATCTGCATCTAGCTCTGAAAAAATATTTAGGCTTCTAGCAGTGTGTGGGACTTGTTCTATTAGTCCATCTATACTGACCTCCATCAGGTTGCAAATTCAATATAATTTTTTTCTGCATCTACCTCTGAAAAAATATTTAGGCTTCTAGCAGTGTGTGGGACTTGGTCTATTAGTCCATCTATACTAACCCCCACCAGGTTGCAAATTAAAAATAATTTTTATCTGCATCTAGCTCTGAAATAATATTTAGGCTTCTAGCAGTGTGTGGGACTTAGTCTATTAGTCCATCTATACTAACCTCCACCAGGTTGCAAATTAAAAATAATTTTTATGTGCATCTAGCTCTGAAAAAATATTTCGACTTCTAGCAGTGTGTGGGACTTGTTCTATTAGTCCATCTATACTAACCTCCACCAGGTTGCAAATTCAATATATTTTTTTTCTGCATCTAGCTCTGAAAAAATATTTAGGCTTCTAGCAGTGTGTGGAACTTGGTCTATTAGTCCATCTATACTAACCTCCACCAGGTTGCAAATTAAAAATAATTTTTATCTGCATCTAGCTCTGAAAAATTATTAAGGCTTCTTGCAGTGTGTGGGACTTGGTCTATTAGTCCATCTATACTAACCTTCAACAGGTTGCAAATTAAAAATAATTTTTATGTGCATCTAGCTCTGAAAAAATATTTTGGCTTCTAGCAGTGTGTGGGACTTGTTCTATTAGTCCATCTATACTAATCTCCACCAGGTTGCAAATTCAATATATTTTTTTCTGCATCTAGCTCTGAAAAAATATTTAGGCTTCTAGCAGTGTGTGGGACTTGGTCTATTAGTCCATCTATACTAACCTCCACCAGGTTGCAAATTAAAAATAATTTTTATCTGCATCTAGCTCTGAAAAAATATTTAGACTTCTAGCAGTGTGTGGGACTTGTTCTATTAGTCCATCTATACTGACCTCCATCAGGTTGCAAATTCAATATAATTTTGTTCTGCATCTAGCTCTGAAAAACTATTTAGGCTTCTAGCAGTGTGTGGGACTTGGTCTATTAGTCCATCTATACTAACCTCCACCAGGTTGCAAATTAAAAATAATTTGTATCTGCATCTAGCTCTGAAAAAATATTTAGGCTTCTATCAGTGTGTGGGATTTGTTCTATTAGTCCATCTATACTGACCTCCATCAGGTTGCAAATTCAATATAATTTTTTTCTGCATCTAGCTCTTAAAAATTATTTAGGCTTCTAGCAGTGTGTGGGACTTGGTCTATTAGTCCATCTATGCTAACCTCCACCAGGTTGCAAATTAAAAATAATTTTTATCTGCATCTAGCTCTGAAAAATTATTTAGGCTTCTAGCAGTGTGTGGGACTTGTTCTATTAGTTCATCTATACTGACCTCCATCAGGTTGCAAATTCAATATAATTTTTTTCTGCATCTAGCTCTGAAAAAATATTTAGGCTTCTAGCATTGTGTGGGACTTGGTCTATTAGTCCATCTATACTAACCTCCACCAGGTTGCAAATTAAAAATAATTTTTACCTGCATCTAGCTCTGAAAAAATATTTAGGCTTCTAGCAGTGTGTGGGACTTGTTCTATTAGTCCATCTATACTGACATCCATCAGGTTGCAAATTCAATATAATTTTTTTCTGCATCTAGCTCTGAAAAAATATTTAGGCTTCTAGCTGTGTGTGGGACTTGGTCTATTAGTCCATCTATACTAACCTCCACCAGGTTGCAAATTAAAATTAATTTTTTTCTGCATCTAGCTCTGAAAAAAAAATTCAGCTTCTAGCAGTGTGTGGGACTTGGTCTATTAGTCCATCTATACTAGCCTCCACCAGGTTGCAAATTCAATATAATTTTTTTCTACATCTATCTCTGAAAAAATATTTAGGCTTCTAGCAGTGGGTGGGACTTGGTCTATTAGTTCATCATTACTGACCTCCATCAGATTGCAAATTCAATATAATTTTTTTCAGCTTCTAGCTCTGAAAAAATATTTAGGCTTCTAGCAGTGTGTGGGACTTGGTCTATTAGTCCATCTATACTAACCTCTACCAGGTTGCAAATTAAAAATAATTTTTATCTGCATCTAGCTCTGAAAAATTATTTAGGCTTCTATCAGTTTTTGGGACTTGTTCTATTAGTTCATCTATACTGACCTCCATCAGGTTGCAAATTCAATTTTTTTTTTCTGCATCTAGCTCTGAAAAAATATTTAGGCTTCAAGCAGTGTGTGGGACTTGGTCTATTAGTCCATCTATACTAACCTCCACCAGTTTGCAAATTAAAAATAATTTTTATCTGCATCTAGCTCTGAAAAAATATTTAGGCTTCTAGCAGTGTGTGGGACTTGTTCTATTAGTCCATCTATACTGACCTCCATCAGGTTGCAAAATTCAATATAATTTTTTCTGCATCTACCTCTGAAAAAATATTTAGGCTTCTAGCAGTGTGTGGGACTTGGCCTATTAGTCCATCTATACTAACCCCCACCAGGTTGCAAATTAAAAATAATTTTTATCTGCATCTAGCTCTGAAATAATATTTAGGCTTCTAGCATTGTGTGGGACTTAGTCTATTAGTCCATCTATACTAACCTCCACCAGGTTGCAAATTAAAAATAATTTTTATGTGCATCTAGCTCTGAAAAAATATTTCGACTTCTAGCAGTGTGTGGGACTTGTTCTATTAGTCCATCTATACTAACCTCCACCAGGTTGCAAATTCAATGTATTTTTTTTCTGCATCTAGCTCTGAAAAAATATTTAGGCTTCTAGCAGTGTGTGGGACTTGGTCTATTAGTCCATCTATACTAACCTCCACCAGGTTGTAAATTAAAAATAATTTTTATCTGCATCTAGCTCTGAAAAATTATTAAGGCTTCTAGCAGTGTGTGTGACTTGGTCTATTAGTCCATCTATACTGACCTCCATCAGGTTGCAAATTCAATATAATTTTTTTCTGCATCTAGCTCTGAAAAAATATTTAGGCTTCTAGCTGTGTGTGGGACTTGGTCTATTAGTCCATCTATACTAACCTCCACCAGGTTGCAAATTAAAATTAATTTTTTTCTGCATCTAGCTCTGAAAAAAAAATTCAGCTTCTAGCAGTGTGTGGGACTTGGTCTATTAGTCCATCTATACTAACCTCCACCAGGTTGCAAATTCAATATAATTTTTTTCTACATCTAGCTCTGAAAAAATATTTAGGCTTCTAGCAGTGTGTGGGACTTGGTCTATTAGTCCATCTATACTAACCTCCACCAGGTTGCAAATTAAAAATAATTTTTATCTGCATCTAGCTCTGAAAAATTATTTAGGCTTCTAGCAGTGTGTGGGACTTGGTCTATTAGTCCATCTATACTAACCTCCACCAGGTTGCAAATTAAAAATAATTTTTATGTGCATCTAGCTCTGAAAAAATATTCCGGCTTCTAGCAGTGTGTGGGACTTGTTCTATTAGTCCATCTATACTGACCTCCATCAGGTTGCAAATTCAATATAATTTTTTTCTGCATCTAGCTCTGAAAAAATATTTAGGCATCTAGCAGTGTGTGGGACTTGGTCTATTAGTCCATCTATACTAACCTCCACAAGGTTGCAAATTAAAAATAATTTTTATCTGCATGTAGCTCTGAAAAAATATTTCGGATTCTAGCTGTGTGTGGGACTTGGTCTATTAGTCCATTTATACTGACCTCCATCAGGTTGCAAATTCAATATAATTTTTTTCTGCATCTAGCTCTGAAAAAATATTTAGGCTTCTAGCAGTGTGTGGGACTTGGTCTATTAGTCCATCTATACTAACCTCCACCAGGTTGCAAATTAAAAATAATTTTTTTCTGCATCTAGCTCTGAAAAAAAATTTCAGCTTCTAGCAGTGTGTGGGACTTGGTCTATTAGTCCATCTATACTAACCTCCACCAGGTTGCAAATTCAATATAATTTTTTTCTGCATCTACCTCTGAAAAAATATTTATGCTTGTAGCAGTGTGTGGGACTTGGTCTATTAGTCCATCTATACTAACCTCCACCAGGTTGCAAATTAAAAATAATTTTTATCTGCATCTAGCTCTGAAAAATTATTTAGGCTTCTAGCAGTGTGTGGGACTTGGTCTATTAGTCCATCTATACTAACCTCCACCAGGTTGCAAATTAAAAATAATTTTTATGTGCATCTAGCTCTGAAAAAATATTTCGGCTTCTAGCAGTGTGTGGGACTTGTTCTATTAGTCCATCTATACTAATCTCCACCAGGTTGCAAATTCAATATATTTTTTTTCTGCATCTAGCTCTGAAAAAATATTTAGGCTTCGAGCAGTGTGTGGGACTTGGTCTATTAGTCCATCTATACTAACCTCCACCAAGTTGCAAATTAAAAATAATTTTTATCTGCATCTAGCTCTGAAAAAATATTTCGGATTCTAGCAGTGTGTGGGACTTGGTCTATTAGTCCATCTATACTGACCTCCATCAGGTTGCAAATTCAATATAATTTTTTTCTGCATCTAGCTCTGAAAAAATATTTAGCCTTCTAGCTGTGTGTGGGACTTGGTCTATTAGTCCATCTATACTAACCTCCACCAGGTTGCAAATTAAAAATAATTGTTTTCTGCATCTAGCTCTGAAAAAAAATTTCAGCTTCTAGCAGTGTGTGGGACTTGGTCTATTAGTCCATCTATACTAACCTCCACCAGGTTGCAAATTCAATATAATTTTTTTCTGCATCTAGCTCTGAAAAAATATTTAGGCTTCTAGCAGTGTGTGGGACTTGGTCTATTAGTCCATCTATACTAACCTCCACCAGGTTGCAAATTAAAAATAATTTTATTCTGCATCTAGCTCTGAAAAATTATTTAGGCTTCTAGCAGTGTGTGGGACTTGGTCTATTAGTCCATCTATACTAACCTCCACCAGGTTGCATATTAAAAATAATTTTTATGTGCATCTAGCTCTGAAAAAATATTTCGGCTTCTAGCAGTGTGTGGGACTTGTTCTATTAGTCCATCTATACTAATCTCCACCAGGTTGCAAATTCAGTATATTTTTTTTCTGCATCTAGCTCTGATAAAATATTTAGGCTTCTAGCAGTGTGTGGGACTTGGTCTATTAGTCCATCTATACTAACCTCCACCAGGTTGCAAATTAAAAATAATTTTTATCTATATCTAGCTCTGAAAAAATGTTTAGGCTTCTAGCAGTGTGTGGGACTTGTTCTATTAGTCCATCGATACTGACCTCCATCAGGTTGCAAATTCAATATAATTTTTTTCTGCATCTAGCTCTGAAAAAATATTTAATCTTCTAGCAGTGTGTGGGACTTGGTCTATTAGTCCATCTATACTAACCTCCACCAGGTTGCAATTTAAAAATAATTTGTATTTGCATCTAGCTCTGAAAAAATATTTAGGCTTCTAGCAGTGTGTGGGATTTGTTCTATTAGTCCATCTATACTGACCTCCATCAGGTTGCAAATTCAATATAATTTTTTTCTGCATCTAGCTCTGAAAAAATATTTAGGCTTCTATCAGTGTGTGGGACTTGGTCTATTAGTCCATCTATACTAACCTCCACCAGGTTGCAAATTAAAAATAATTTTTATCTGCATCTAGCTCTGAAAAAATATTTAGGCTTCTAGCAATGTGTGGGACTTGTTCTATTAGTCCATCTATACTGACCTCCATCAGGTTGCAAATTCAATATAATTTTTTTCTGCATCTAGCTCTGAAAAAATATTTAGGCTTCTAGCAGTGTGTGGGACTTGGTCTATTAGTCCATCTATACTAACCTCCACCAGGTTGCAAATTAAAAATCATTTTTATTTGCATCTAGCTCTGAAAAAATATTTAGGCTTCTAGCAGTGTGTGGGACTTGTTCTATTAGTCCATCTATACTGACCTCCATCAGGTTGCAAATTCAATATAGTTTTTTTCTGCATCTAGCTCTGAAAAAATATTTAGGCTTCTAGCTGTGTGTGGGACTTGGTCTATTAGTCCATCTATACTAACCTCCACCAGGTTGCAAATTAAAAATAATTTTTTTCTGCATCTAGCTCTGAAAAAATAATTCAGCTTCTAGCAGTGTGTGGGACTTGGTCTATTAGTCCATCTATACTAACCTCCACCAGGTTGCAAATTCAATATAATTTTTTTCTGCATCTAGCGCTGAAAAAATATTTAGGCTTCTAGCAGTGTGTGGGACTTGGTCTATTAGTCCATCTATACTAACCTCCACCAGGTTGCAAATTAAAAATAATTTTTATCTGCATCTAGCTCTGAAAAATTATTTAGGCTTCTAGCAGTGTGTGGGACTTGGTCTATTAGTACATCTATACTAACCTCCACCAGGTTGCAAATTAAAAATAATTTTTATGTGCATCTAGCTCTGAAAAAATATTTCGGCTTCTAGCAGTAAGTGGGACTTGTTCTATTAGTCCATCTATACTAATCTCCACCAGGTTGCAAATTAAATTTTTTTTTTTCTACATCTAGCTCTGAAAAAATATTTAGTCTTCTAGCAGTGTGTGGGACTTGGTCTATTAGTCCATCTATACTAACCTCCACCAGGTTGCAAATTAAAAATAATTTTTATCTGCATCTAGCTCTGAAAAATTATTTAGGCTTCTATCAGTTTTTGGGACTTGTTCTATTAGTTCATCTATACTGACCTCCATCAGGTTGCAAATTCAATTTTTTTTTTCTGCATCTAGCTCTGAAAAAATATTTAGGCTTCAAGCAGTGTGTGGGACTTGGTCTATTAGTCCATCTATACTAACCTCCACCAGTTTGCAAATTAAAAATAATTTTTATCTGCATCTAGCTCTGAAAAAATATTTAGGCTTCTAGCAGTGTGTGGGACTTGTTCTATTAGTCCATCTATACTGACCTCCATCAGGTTGCAAAATTCAATATAATTTTTTTCTGCATCTACCTCTGAAAAAATATTTAGGCTTCTAGCAGTGTGTGGGACTTGGCCTATTAGTCCATCTATACTAACCCCCACCAGGTTGCAAATTAAAAATAATTTTTATCTGCATCTAGCTCTGAAATAATATTTAGGCTTCTAGCATTGTGTGGGACTTAGTCTATTAGTCCATCTATACTAACCTCCACCAGGTTGCAAATTAAAAATAATTTTTATGTGCATCTAGCTCTGAAAAAATATTTCGACTTCTAGCAGTGTGTGGGACTTGTTCTATTAGTCCATCTATACTAACCTCCACCAGGTTGCAAATTCAATGTATTTTTTTTCTGCATCTAGCTCTGAAAAAATATTTAGGCTTCTAGCAGTGTGTGGGACTTGGTCTATTAGTCCATCTATACTAACCTCCACCAGGTTGTAAATTAAAAATAATTTTTATCTGCATCTAGCTCTGAAAAATTATTAAGGCTTCTAGCAGTGTGTGTGACTTGGTCTATTAGTCCATCTATACTGACCTCCATCAGGTTGCAAATTCAATATAATTTTTTTCTGCATCTAGCTCTGAAAAAATATTTAGGCTTCTAGCTGTGTGTGGGACTTGGTCTATTAGTCCATCTATACTAACCTCCACCAGGTTGCAAATTAAAATTAATTTTTTTCTGCATCTAGCTCTGAAAAAAAAATTCAGCTTCTAGCAGTGTGTGGGACTTGGTCTATTAGTCCATCTATACTAACCTCCACCAGGTTGCAAATTCAATATAATTTTTTTCTACATCTAGCTCTGAAAAAATATTTAGGCTTCTAGCAGTGTGTGGGACTTGGTCTATTAGTCCATCTATACTAACCTCCACCAGGTTGCAAATTAAAAATAATTTTTATCTGCATCTAGCTCTGAAAAATTATTTAGGCTTCTAGCAGTGTGTGGGACTTGGTCTATTAGTCCATCTATACTAACCTCCACCAGGTTGCAAATTAAAAATAATTTTTATGTGCATCTAGCTCTGAAAAAATATTCCGGCTTCTAGCAGTGTGTGGGACTTGTTCTATTAGTCCATCTATACTGACCTCCATCAGGTTGCAAATTCAATATAATTTTTTTCTGCATCTAGCTCTGAAAAAATATTTAGGCATCTAGCAGTGTGTGGGACTTGGTCTATTAGTCCATCTATACTAACCTCCACAAGGTTGCAAATTAAAAATAATTTTTATCTGCATGTAGCTCTGAAAAAATATTTCGGATTCTAGCTGTGTGTGGGACTTGGTCTATTAGTCCATTTATACTGACCTCCATCAGGTTGCAAATTCAATATAATTTTTTTCTGCATCTAGCTCTGAAAAAATATTTAGGCTTCTAGCAGTGTGTGGGACTTGGTCTATTAGTCCATCTATACTAACCTCCACCAGGTTGCAAATTAAAAATAATTTTTTTCTGCATCTAGCTCTGAAAAAAAATTTCAGCTTCTAGCAGTGTGTGGGACTTGGTCTATTAGTCCATCTATACTAACCTCCACCAGGTTGCAAATTCAATATAATTTTTTTCTGCATCTACCTCTGAAAAAATATTTATGCTTGTAGCAGTGTGTGGGACTTGGTCTATTAGTCCATCTATACTAACCTCCACCAGGTTGCAAATTAAAAATAATTTTTATCTGCATCTAGCTCTGAAAAATTATTTAGGCTTCTAGCAGTGTGTGGGACTTGGTCTATTAGTCCATCTATACTAACCTCCACCAGGTTGCAAATTAAAAATAATTTTTATGTGCATCTAGCTCTGAAAAAATATTTCGGCTTCTAGCAGTGTGTGGGACTTGTTCTATTAGTCCATCTATACTAATCTCCACCAGGTTGCAAATTCAATATATTTTTTTTCTGCATCTAGCTCTGAAAAAATATTTAGACTTCGAGCAGTGTGTGGGACTTGGTCTATTAGTCCATCTATACTAACCTCCACCAAGTTGCAAATTAAAAATAATTTTTATCTGCATCTAGCTCTGAAAAAATATTTCGGATTCTAGCAGTGTGTGGGACTTGGTCTATTATTCCATCTATACTGACCTCCATCAGGTTGCAAATTCAATATAATTTTTTTCTGCATCTAGCTCTGAAAAAATATTTAGCCTTCTAGCTGTGTGTGGGACTTGGTCTATTAGTCCATCTATACTAACCTCCACCAGGTTGCAAATTAAAAATAATTTTTTTCTGCATCTAGCTCTGAAAAAAAATTTCAGCTTCTAGCAGTGTGTGGGACTTGGTCTATTAGTCCATCTATACTAACCTCCACCAGGTTGCAAATTCAATATAATTTTTTTCTGCATCTAGCTCTGAAAAAATATTTAGGCTTCTAGCAGTGTGTGGGACTTGGTCTATTAGTCCATCTATACTAACCTCCACCAGGTTGCAAATTAAAAATAATTTTTTTCTGCATCTAGCTCTGAAAAATTATTTAGGCTTCTAGCAGTGTGTGGGACTTGGTCTATTAGTCCATCTATACTAACCTCCACCAGGTTGCAAATTAAAAATAATTTTTATGTGCATCTAGCTCTGAAAAAATATTTCAGCTTCTAGCAGTGTGTGGGACTTGTTCTATTAGTCCATCTATACTAATCTCCACCAGGTTGCAAATTCAGTATATTTTTTTTCTGCATCTAGCTCTGATAAAATATTTAGGCTTCTAGCAGTGTGTGGGACTTGGTCTATTAGTCCATCTATACTAACCTCCACCAGGTTGCAAATTAAAAATAATTTTTATCTATATCTAGCTCTGAAAAAATGTTTAGGCTTCTAGCAGTGTGTGGGACTTGTTCTATTAGTCCATCGATACTGACCTCCATCAGGTTGCAAATTCAATATAATTTTTTTCTGCATCTAGCTCTGAAAAAATATTTAATCTTCTAGCAGTGTGTGGGACATGGTCTATTAGTCCATCTATACTAACCTCCACCAGGTTGCAATTTAAAAATAATTTGTATTTGCATCTAGCTCTGAAAAAATATTTAGGCTTCTAGCAGTGTGTGGGATTTGTTCTATTAGTCCATCTATACTGACCTCCATCAGGTTGCAAATTCAATATAATTTTTTTCTGCATCTAGCTCTGAAAAAATATTTAGGCTTCTAGCAGTGTGTGGGACTTGGTCTATTAGTCCATCTATACTAACCTCCACCAGGTTGCAAATTAAAAATAATTTTTATCTGCATCTAGCTCTGAAAAAATATTTAGGCTTCTAGCAATGTGTGGGACTTTTTCTATTAGTCCATCTATACTGACCTCCATCAGGTTGCAAATTCAATATAATTTTTTTCTGCATCTAGCTCTGAAAAAATATTTAGGCTTCTAGCAGTGTGTGGGACTTGGTCTATTAGTCCATCTATACTAACCTCCACCAGGTTGCAAATTAAAAATAATTTTTATTTGCATCTAGCTCTGAAAAAATATTTAGGCTTCTAGCAGTGTGTGGGACTTGTTCTATTAGTCCATCTATACTGACCTCCATCAGGTTGCAAATTCAATATAGTTTTTTTCTGCATCTAGCTCTGAAAAAATATTTAGGCTTCTAGCTGTGTGTGGAACTTGGTCTATTAGTCCATCTATACTAACCTCCACCAGGTTGCAAATTAAAAATAATTTTTTTCTGCATCTAGCTCTGAAAAAATAATTCAGCTTCTAGCAGTGTGTGGGACTTGGTCTATTAGTCCATCTATACTAACCTCCACCAGGTTGCAAATTCAATCTAATTTTTTTCTGCATCTAGCGCTGAAAAAATATTTAGGCTTCTAGCAGTGTGTGGGACTTGGTCTATTAGTCCATCTATACTAACCTCCACCAGGTTGCAAATTAAAAATAATTTTTATCTGCATCTAGCTCTGAAAAATTATTTAGGCTTCTAGCAGTGTGTGGGACTTGGTCTATTAGTACATCTATACTAACCTCCACCAGGTTGCAAATTAAAAATAATTTTTATGTGCATCTAGCTCTGAAAAAATATTTCGGCTTCTAGCAGTAAGTGGGACTTGTTCTATTAGTCCATCTATACTAATCTCCACCAGGTTGCAAATTAATTTTTTTTTTTTCTACATCTAGCTCTGAAAAAATATTTAGTCTTCTAGCAGTGTGTGGGATTTGGTCTATTAGTCCATCTATACTACCCTCCACCAGGTTGCAAATTAAAAATAATTTTTATCTATATCTAGCTCTGAAAAAATATTTAGGCTTCTAGCAGTGTGTGGGACTTGTTCTATTAGTCCATCTATACTGACCTCCATCAGGTTGCAAATTCAATATAATTTTTTTCTGCATCTAGCTCTGAAAATATATTTAGGCTTCTAGCAGTGTGTGGGACTTGGTCTATTAGTCCATCTATACTAACCTCCACCAGGTTGCAAATTAAAAATAATTTTTATCTGCATCTAGCTCTGAAAAAATATTTAGGCTTCTAGCAGTGTGTGGGACTTGTTCTATTAGTCCATCTATACTGACCTCCATCAGGTTGCAAATTCAATATAATTTTTTTCTGCATCTACCTCTGAAAAAATATTTAGGCTTCTAGCAGTGTGTGGGACTTGGTCTATTAGTCCATCTGTACTAACCCCCACCAGGTTGCAAATTAAAAATAATTTTTATCTGCATCTAGCTCTGAAATAATATTTAGGCTTCTAGCAGTGTGTGGGACTTAGTCTATTAGTCCATCTATACTAACCTCCACCAGGTTGCAAATTAAAAATAATTTTTATGTGCATCTAGCTCTGAAAAAATATTTCGACTTCTAGCAGTGTGTGGGACTTGTTCTATTAGTCCATCTATACTAACCTCCACCAGGTTGCAAATTCAATATATTTTTTTTCTGCATCTAGCTCTGAAAAAATATTTAGGCTTCTAGCAGTGTGTGGAACTAGGTCTATTAGTCCATCTATACTAACCTCCACCAGGTTGCAAATTAAAAATAATTTTTATCTGCATCTAGCTCTGAAAAATTATTAAGGCTTCTAGCAGTGTGTGGGACTTGGTCTATTAGTCCATCTATACTAACCTTCAACATTTTGCAAATTAAAAATAATTTTTATGTGCATCTAGCTCAGAAAAAATATTTTGGCTTCTAGCAGTGTGTGGGACTTGTTCTATTAGTCCATCTATACTAATCTCCACCAGGTTGCAAATTCAATATATTTTTTTCTGCATCTAGCTCTGAAAAAATATTTAGGCTTCTAGCAGTGTGTGGGACTTGGTCTATTAGTCCATCTATACTAACCTCCACCAGGTTGCAAATTAAAAATAATTTTTACCTGCATCTAGCTCTGAAAAAATATTTAGGCTTCTAGCAGTGTGTGGGACTTGTTCTATTAGTTCATCTATACTGACCTCCATCAGGTTGCAAATTCAATATAATTTTTTTCTGCATCTAGCTCTGAAAAAATATTTAGGCTTCTAGCTGTGTGTGGGACTTGGTCTATTAGTCCATCTATACTAACCTCCACCAGGTTGCAAATTAAAATTAATTTTTTTCTGCATCTAGCTCTGAAAAAAAAATTCAGCTTCTAGCAGTGTGTGGGACTTGGTCTATTAGTCCATCTATACTAACCTCCACCAGGTTGCAAATTCAATATAATTTTTTTCTACATCTATCTCTGAAAAAATATTTAGGCTTCTAGCAGTGTGTGGGACTTGGTCTATTAGTTCATCTATACTGACCTCCATCAGATTGCAAATTCAATATAATTTTTTTCAGCATCTAGCTCTGAAAAAATATTTAGGCTTCTAGCAGTGTGTGGGACTTGGTCTATTAGTCCATCTATACTAACCTCCACCAGGTTGCAAATTAAAAATAATTTTTATCTGCGTCTAGCTCTGAAAAATTATTTAGGCTTCTATCAGTTTTTGGGACTTGTTCTATTAGTTCATCTATACTGACCTCCATCAGATTGCAAATTCAATATAATTTTTTTCTGCATCTAGCTCTAAAAAAATATTTAGGCTTCAAGCAGTGTGTGGGACTTGGTCTATTAGTCCATCTATACTAACCTCCACCAGTTTGCAAATTAAAAATAATTTTTATCTGCATCTAGCTCTGAAAAAATATTTAGGCTTCTAGCAGTGTGTGGGACTTGTTCTATTAGTCCATCTATACTGACCTCCATCAGGTTGCAAAATTCAATATAATTTTTTTCTGCATCTACCTCTGAAAAAATATTTAGGCTTCTAGCAGTGTGTGGGACTTGGTCTATTAGTCCATCTATACTAACCCCCACCAGGTTGCAAATTAAAAATAATTTTTATCTGCATCTAGCTCTGAAATAATATTTAGGCTTCTAGCATTGTGTGGGACTTAGTCTATTAGTCCATCTATACTAACCTCCACCAGGTTGCAAATTAAAAATAATTTTTATGTGCATCTAGCTCTGAAAAAATATTTCGACTTCTAGCAGTGTGTGGGACTTGTTCTATTAGTCCATCTATACTAACCTCCACCAGGTTGCAAATTCAATATATTTTTTTTCTGCATCTAGCTCTGAAAAAATATTTAGGCTTCTAGCAGTGTGTGGGACTTGGTCTATTAGTCCATCTATACTAACCTCCACCAGGTTGTAAATTAAAAATAATTTTTATCTGCATCTAGCTCTGAAAAATTATTAAGGCTTCTAGCAGTGTGTGTGACTTGGTCTATTAGTCCATCTATACTGACCTCCATCAGGTTGCAAATTCAATATAATTTTTTTCTGCATCTAGCTCTGAAAAAATATTTAGGCTTCTAGCTGTGTGTGGGACTTGGTGTATTAGTCCATCTATACTAACCTCCACCAGGTTGCAAATTAAAATTAATTTTTTTCTGCATCTAGCTCTGAAAAAAAAATTCAGCTTCTAGCAGTGTGTGGGACTTGGTCTATTAGTCCATCTATACTAACCTCCACCAGGTTGCAAATTCAATATAATTTTTTTCTACATCTAGCTCTGAAAAAATATTTAGGCTTCTAGCAGTGTGTGGGACTTGGTCTATTAGTCCATCTATACTAACCTCCACCAGGTTGCAAATTAAAAATAATTTTTATCTGCATCTAGCTCTGAAAAATTATTTAGGCTTCTAGCAGTGTGTGGGACTTGGTCTATTAGTCCATCTATACTAACCTCCACCAGGTTGCAAATTAAAAATAATTTTTATGTGCATCTAGCTCTGAAAAAATATTCCGGCTTCTAGCAGTGTGTGGGACTTGTTCTATTAGTCCATCTATACTGACCTCCATCAGGTTGCAAATTCAATATAATTTTTTTCTGCATCTAGCTCTGAAAAAATATTTAGGCATCTAGCAGTGTGTGGGACTTGGTCTATTAGTCCATCTATACTAACCTCCACAAGGTTGCAAATTAAAAATAATTTTTATCTGCATGTAGCTCTGAAAAAATATTTCGGATTCTAGCAGTGTGTGGGACTTGGTCTATTAGTCCATTTATACTGACCTCCATCAGGTTGCAAATTCAATATAATTTTTTTCTGCATCTAGCTCTGAAAAAATATTTAGGCTTCTAGCAGTGTGTGGGACTTGGTCTATTAGTCCATCTATACTAACCTCCACCAGGTTGCAAATTAAAAATAATTTTTTTCTGCATCTAGCTCTGAAAAAAAATTTCAGCTTCTAGCAGTGTGTGGGACTTGGTCTATTAGTCCATCTATACTAACCTCCACCAGGTTGCAAATTCAATATAATTTTTTTCTGCATCTACCTCTGAAAAAATATTTAGGCTTGTAGCAGTGTGTGGGACTTGGTCTATTAGTCCATCTATACTAACCTCCACCAGGTTGCAAATTAAAAATAATTTTTATCTGCATCTAGCTCTGAAAAATTATTTAGGCTTCTAGCAGTGTGTGGGACTTGGTCTATTAGTCCATCTATACTAACCTCCACCAGGTTGCAAATTAAAAATAATTTTTATGTGCATCTAGCTCTGAAAAAATATTTCGGCTTCTAGCAGTGTGTGGGACTTGTTCTATTAGTCCATCTATACTAATCTCCACCAGGTTGCAAATTCAATATATTTTTTTTCTGCATCTAGCTCTGAAAAAATATTTAGGCTTCGAGCAGTGTGTGGGACTTGGTCTATTAGTCCATCTATACTAACCTCCACCAAGTTGCAAATTAAAAATAATTTTTATGTGCATCTAGCTCTGAAAAAATATTTCGGCTTCTAGCAGTGTGTGGGACTTGTTCTATTAGTCCATCTATACTAATCTCCACCAGGTTGCAAATTCAGTATATTTTTTTTCTGCATCTAGCTCTGAAAAAATAATTCAGCTTCTAGCAGTGTGTGGGACTTGGTCTATTAGTCCATCTATACTAACCTCCACCAGGTTGCAAATTCAATATAATTTTTTTCTGCATCTAGCGCTGAAAAAATATTTAGGCTTCTAGCAGTGTGTGGGACTTGGTATATTAGTCCATCTATACTAACCTCCACCAGGTTGCAAATTAAAAATAATTTTTATCTGCATCTAGCTCTGAAAAATTATTTAGGCTTCTAGCAGTGTGTGGGACTTGGTCTATTAGTACACCTATACTAACCTCCACCAGGTTGCAAATTAAAAATAATTTTTATGTGCATCTAGCTCTGAAAAAATATTTCGGCTTCTAGCAGTAAGTGGGACTTGTTCTATTAGTCCATCTATACTACCCTCCACCAGGTTGCAAATTAAAAATAATTTTTATCTATATCTAGCTCTGAAAAAATATTTAGGCTTCTAGCAGTGTGTGGGACTTGTTCTATTAGTCCATCTATACTGACCTCCATCAGGTTGCAAATTCAATATAATTTTTTTCTGCATCTAGCTCTGAAAATATATTTAGGCTTCTAGCAGTGTTTGGGACTTGGTCTATTAGTCCATCTATACTAACCTCCACCAGGTTGCAAATTAAAAATAATTTTTATCTGCATCTAGCTCTGAAAAAATATTTAGGCTTCTAGCAGTGTGTGGGACTTGTTCTATTAGTCCATCTATACTGACCTCCATCAGGTTGCAAATTCAATATAATTTTTTTCTGCATCTACCTCTGAAAAAATATTTAGGCTTATAGCAGTGTGTGGGACTTGGTATATTAGTCCATCTGTACTAACCCCCACCATGTTGCAAATTAAAAATAATTTTTATCTGCATCTAGCTCTGAAATAATATTTAGGCTTCTAGCAGTGTGTGGGACTTAGTCTATTAGTCCATCTATACTAACCTCCACCAGGTTGCAAATTAAAAATAATTTTTATGTGCATCTAGCTCTGAAAAAATATTTCGACTTCTAGCAGTGTGTGGGACTTGTTCTATTAGTCCATCTATACTAACCTCCACCAGGTTGCAAATTCAATATATTTTTTTTCTGCATCTAGCTCTGAAAAAATATTTAGGCTTCTAGCAGTGTGTGGAACTAGGTCTATTAGTCCATCTATACTAACCTCCACCAGGTTGCAAATTAAAAATAATTTTTATCTGCATCTAGCTCTGAAAAATTATTAAGGCTTCTAGCAGTGTGTGGGACTTGGTCTATTAGTCCATCTATACTAACCTTCAACATTTTGCAAATTAAAAATAATTTTTATGTGCATCTAGCTCAGAAAAAATATTTTGGCTTCTAGCAGTGTGTGGGACTTGTTCTATTAGTCCATCTATACTAATCTCCACCAAGTTGCAAATTCAATATATTTTTTTCTGCATCTAGCTCTGAAAAAATATTTAGGCTTCTAGCAGTGTGTGGGACTTGGTCTATTAGTCCATCTATACTAACCTCCACCAGGTTGCAAATTAAAAATAATTTTTATCTGCATCTAGCTCTGAAAAAATATTTAGACTTCTAGCAGTGTGTGGGACTTGTTCTATTAGTCCATCTATACTGACCTCCATCAGGTTGCAAATTCAATATAATTTTGTTCTGCATCTAGCTCTGAAAAAATATTTAGGCTTCTAGCAGTGTGTGGGACTTGGTCTATTAGTCCATCTATACTAACCTCCACCAGGTTGCAAATTAAAAATAATTTGTATCTGCATCTAGCTCTGAAAAAATATTTAGGCTTCTATCAGTGTGTGGGATTTGTTCTATTAGTCCATCTATACTGACCTCCATCAGGTTGCAAATTCAATATAATTTTTTTCTGCATCTAGCTCTGAAAAAATATTTAGGCTTCTAGCAGTGTGTGGGACTTGTTCTATTAGTCCATCTATACTGACCTCCATCAGGTTGCAAATTCAATATAATTTTTTTCTGCATCTAGCTCTGAAAAAATATTTAGGCTTCTAGCAGTGTGTGGGACTTGGTCTATTAGTCCATCTATACTAACCTCCACCAGGTTGCAAATTAAAAATAATTTGTATCTGCATCTAGCTCTGAAAAAATATTTAGGCTTCTAGCAGTGTTTGGGATTTGTTCTATTAGTCCATCTATACTGACCTCCATCAGATTGCAAATTCAATATAATTTTTTTCAGCATCTAGCTCTGAAAAAATATTTAGGCTTCTAGCAGTGTGTGGGACTTGGTCTATTAGTCCATCTATACTAACCTCCACCAGGTTACAAATTAAAAATAATTTTTATCTGCATCTAGCTCTGAAAAATTATTTAGGCTTCTATCAGTTTTTGGGACTTGTTCTATTAGTTCATCTATACTGACCTCCATCAGGTTGCAAATTCAATTTTTTTTTTCTGCATCTAGCTCTGAAAAAATATTTAGGCTTCAAGCAGTGTGTGGGACTTGGTCTATTAGTCCATCTATACTAACCTCCACCAGTTTGCAAATTAAAAATAATTTTTATCTGCATCTAGCTCTGAAAAAATATTTAGGCTTCTAGCAGTGTGTGGGACTTGTTCTATTAGTCCATCTATACTGACCTCCATCAGGTTGCAAAATTCAATATCATTTTTTTCTGCATCTACCTCTGAAAAAATATTTAGGCTTCTAGCAGTGTGTGGGACTTGGTCTATTAGTCCATCTATACTAACCTCCACCAGGTTGCAAATTAAAAATAATTTTTATCTGCATCTAGCTCTGAAATAATATTTAGGCTTCTAGCATTGTGTGGGACTTAGTCTATTAGTCCATCTATACTAACCTCCACCAGGTTGCAAATTAAAAATAATTTTTATGTGCATCTAGCTCTGAAAAAATATTTCGACTTCTAGCAGTGTGTGGGACTTGTTCTATTAGTCCATCTATACTAACCTCCACCAGGTTGCAAATTCAATATATTTTTTTTCTGCATCTAGCTCTGAAAAAATATTTAGGCTTCTAGCAGTGTGTGGGACTTGGTCTATTAGTCCATCTATACTAACCTCCACCAGGTTGTAAATTAAAAATAAATTTTATCTGCATCTAGCTCTGAAAAATTATTAAGGCTTCTAGCAGTGTGTGTGACTTGGTCTATTAGTCCATCTATACTAACCTTCAACAGGTTGCAAATTAAAAATAATTTTTATGTGCATCCAGCTCTGAAAAAATATTTCGGCTTCTAGCAGTGTGTGGGACTTGTTCTATTAGTCCATCTATACTAATCTCTACCAGGTTGCAAATTCAATATATTTTTTTCTGCATCTAGCTCTGAAAAAATATTTAGGCTTCTAGCAGTGTGTGGGACTTGGTCTATTAGTCCATCTATACTAACCTCCACCAGGTTGCAAATTAAAAATAATTTTTATCTGCATCTAGCTCTGAAAAAATATTTAGGCTTCTAGCAGTGTGTGGGACTTGTTCTATTAGTCCATCTATACTGACCTCCATCAGGTTGCAAATTCAATATAATTTTGTTCTGCATCTAGCTCTGAAAAAATATTTAGGCTTCTAGCAGTGTGTGGGACTTGGTCTATTAGTCCATCTATACTAACCTCCACCAGGTTGCAAATTAAAAATAATTTGTATCTGCATCTAGCTCTGAAAAAATATTTAGGCTTCTATCAGTGTGTGGGATTTGTTCTATTAGTCCATCTATACTGACCTCCATCAGGTTGCAAATTCAATATAATTTTTTTCTGCATCTAGCTCTAAAAAAATATTTAGGCTTCTAGCAGTGTGTGGGACTTGGTCTATTAGTCCATCTATGCTAACCTCCACCAGGTTGCAAATTAAAAATAATTTTTATCTGCATCTAGCTCTGAAAAATTATTTAGGCTTCTAGCAGTGTGTGGGACTTGTTCTATTAGTTCATCTATACTGACCTCCATCAGGTTGCAAATTCAATTATTTTTTTCTGCATCTAGCTCTGAAAAAATATTTAGGCTTCTAGCAGTGTGTGGGACTTGTTCTATTAGTCCATCTATACTGACCACCATCAGGTTGCAAATTCAATATAATTTTTTTCTGCATCTAGCTCTGAAAAAATATTTAGGCTTCTAGCAGTGTGTGGGACTTGGTCTATTAGTCCATCTATACTAACCTCCACCAGGTTGCAAATTAAAAATAATTTTTATCTGCATCTAGCTCTGAAAAAATATTTCGGATTCTAGCAGTGTGTGGGACTTGGTCTAT